>NW_026991722.1:9327500-10577500 GCF_029215605.1 Mirounga angustirostris | reverse complement strand
GATTTTATATTTGAAATGCAAAGGCAGAAATGGAATAGTTTAAGTACTGGTGGGACATAATGCAATAAGCATTTGAGGACAATGACTCTGTCAGATGAGCAAATTTGAAGACAAGTCTATATCAGAAGGAGAGACTAGTTAAGAATAGTCCTAATAGTCCAGGTCAGAACAATGGCTGGTAACAGGATGATAATGATAAACGTGAAGATAAGATCTGTTTAAGAAGTAGAATTCACAGAACTTGATGATGGCCCATGTGTGGATGAGTAAGAAATGGAGAAGATGATATATTACAACTAACAATAACCCTCATCATCTTCCGGCGCTCCCCGAATTAGGACTGAAATCACTGACAGCACAATTCTGGTTTAAGGTTTTGCCAATGAGAAACTTTGAAAGGCAGAAAAGCAAAGCCAATTTGGAAGGCAAAAGAGAATTAAAATCCATATTTCTCCCCTAGTGGCCTCAGACATAAGCCAGGGCTATGGCAGGCATAATTTGCAAAGCTCTTCTGGTGTTCCCTTAAAAATTCCCCTGCATGCTGCTATAGGCAATTGCTATTATTGTCACAAGTTTCCTTGCATTTCTGCAAGTTACTGATTTTTCTAAAAAGTAGGACTGAAACTGAGAGTCAGAAATACTTTTCCAGGCCTTGTCCTCTCCGGCACCCTAAAGGAATTTTAAGAATGACATTCCCTGTATTAAATACTCATCTTCAGAAGAGTGGTTTCTTTTCTTTTCTTTTCTTTTCTTTTCTTTTCTTTTCTTTTCTTTTCTTTCTTTTCTTTTCTTTTCTTTTCTCTTTCTTTCTTTCTTTCTTTCTTTTCTTTTCTTTCCTTCCTTCCTTCCTTCCTTCCTTCCTTCCTTCCTTCCTTCCTTCCTTCCTTCCTTTCTCTCTCTCTCTTTTTTTGTTTGTTTTTGTCTGCCTCTGGCTAAACTGTGTTGCATATCAGAAATTGGTTGAACTTCTCCCCAGTCTGCCTTATCTCTGATTTAACTCTACTGATAAGAAGTAGTTGTGTGAGAGCTGGAAATGAAAAGAGAAAACAAAAGCACTTACTCCAGCCGTGGTGGGAAGACTCATGGGCTTCTGAGGAAGTAATGGTCTGCAGCATCTCCAGCCCCTTTTTTTTTTTTCCCCTACAAATTTCCTGTCTGGTACTATAGACATCTACAATGATTATCATTTTCCTGCTAGTTTGATAACTTTTTGATTCTCTGAAAACTAAAAGAAAACTAGGAAAGGTTCTCCCAGACTTCTGAAAATCACATCTTCCAGTAAGTATCATCCATTTAATTCCTTCAATTACATTCTCTCTCTCTTTGACTTACCTAGAGTGATACAAATGAAACTTCCATAGACTCATCACCTAGTCCTGTAAATTATATTTAACAACTACAAGATTAGGACATAGAGGGCGCCTGGGTGGCTCAGTTGGTTAAGCAACTGCCTTCAGCTCAGGTCATGATCCTGGAGTCCCGGGATTGAGTCCCACATCGGGCTCCCTGCTCAGCGGGGAGTCTGCTTCTCCCTCTGACCCTCCCCCCTCTCATGTGCTCTCTCTCTCAGATAAATAAATAAAATCTTAAAAAAAAAAAAAAAGATTAGGACATAGCGTCAGAAAATAGTCACCTGGATATCAACAACAAAAACAATCACAAACTTGACAGTGTTTCTATGATATTCTTATGGATCCCTCTGAATGATATGGGCTGTGTGCCTTTGTTTTTAGATGTTTACCTGTTAAGGAGAGTATCTAACTGGAGTTCACGAGTTGAGGCCTTAAGGTATGATAACTAATGACTTTTCATAGATTACCATCGAACTCTAAACTTTCAAAATGTTTGTCCAGGACTTTGATTAAAAAGTAGAAGATAGGGCGCCTGGGTGGCTCAGTTGGTTAAGCGACTGCCTTCGGCTCAGGTCATGATCCTGGAGTCCCGGGATCGAGTCCCGCATCGGGCTCCCTGCTCGGCAGGGAGTCTGCTTCTCCCTCTGACCCTCCCCCCTCTCATGTGCTCTCTCTCATTCTCTCTCTCTCAAATAAATAAATAAAATCTTTAAAAAAAAAAAAGTAGAAGATATTTTTTTTTATATCATCAGATGCCATAAAGCTGAGAGCTTGAAATAATAAATTGTATACTGTTAAAAACTGTCTTTGCCTTGTGATTTTAGCCTGTTTACTACTTATGTTTATTTTGACACTTGTCAAATCCAAAACTTTAATTTATAAGAAGTCACAGGAGATCTTTCACCTGCTTTGCAGTTTTTCTTATGTTTAACATAAGACTATATAAAAATAACATTGATGTAGATCCATGTAATATAAATGCATGAGAGCATTCAGGCTGCAGCAGTTCATTTAATTCTTATTAACTTGAAATAGGAAGCATCTATGACCCAAAAAGAGCAATCATCTCTCTCAACCCGGCTTTAACCATTCTTCTTTTCAAATAAGTGAATTTTATAAGGATAATTTATACCTATCCTAGGAGCCTAATTTATGATTTCATTGATTACCTATTAAGCACTCAGCTCTGTACTCTGCCCTGTGATTATTAAAGAGATAACTTTTTGGTGTGATAAATTAGGATCAATTCAGAAAGGAGTAACATATAAGAATAAAAAAATCTAAGTGAACTAGAAATAAAAAGATAAGTAACCACTATATCTTCCTACGTCCTGTGAAGTGTCGTTATGGGACTTTGCAAATGAAGTGACTTGCATTTAATCCCTTTTCTAAATGTACTCTCTATGCATTTACAAATTTCTCAAAAAGTGAATGTGGATGGAAACACAGCTTTAAAACCATTTTGGAATATGCTCCACTGGTGTTAATTATGAAATCAAGAAGTCTGATTCACACCGGACTATGTTTCAAAATAAAATTGCCCATAAATATACTGTAGTTCTATCCTGACAAATTCATGTTTTAGGAAAGTTTCCATAATTCTTTAGTAAAGCATTAAACTCACTTCACTGTTAAATTATAAAAGAACAAAATGATCTACAGGTTTTTGCTTTAAAGAAATGACAGGGATGGCCACTACTTAAAGAAGATCACTTTCTTATGGAAAGTACTGTATATGATAATCACTCCACCAAAAGTGTCCATTCAAAAGAATGGCTGTATTGGGAGAAATTATCAATGAAATGTGGAGTTATGTGTGAAAATGTAGGTTATTTCAAAGTCATACAATCTTCTTTGAACCAAGCCAAGTTAAAGCAAAGCTGACCAACGAAGCCAGAAGCATCTCCATTAACGGATAAAAATACCAGAGAACCAACAATAAAAAGGAATTGCTGATCAATAAATGGATTGAGTAGTGCATCAATCCCCTTGAATATGTCCAATTCCAAGCTTAGATAATATTCACCTGGATATAAAGGACAGATTATGTTTGCTAGTTATAATAAATCTCAAGTATCCAGTATCTTATCATTTACAATATATTTTCAGATATATTTTCTTATTCTTAAAATAACCAACCATGTAAAGCAGGTGCGTTTAATGAATTCCTACAAAGAACTGTAATAGGCACAGAAAAGTTATGACAATCTAATTTGTTTTTCTTGATTCTGTCCTCTCTCTGATAGATAGGACTATATTTGATTTTTCACGTGAATAAACTGAAGTAGGGAATTTAAATTACCTGTTCATACATGATAGAACCCATACTAGACCCTGTTCTCCAATCATAATCCAGGCAAATTCCACATACTGTTTAACTCTTAGGACACTGAAAAGAAATCACCACATAAAGCACTAAAGTATTAATATATAGCTGTAAGCCTGTTGGGTTCCCAAAGACTATCTGAGGGCAAAGTTTGGAAAACTTTGGCCCGTGGGCCAGCTGACTGATTTTACAAATAATGCTTTCTTAGAACATAGCAACACCCACTCATTTATGCTTTATCTATGATTGTTTTACACTACAAAAGCAAATGTTGGAAAGTAGCAATAGAGACCAGATCCACAGCAAACCTGTTATATTTACTATCTGGTCCTTTAAGGAAAGATTTGCTACCAGCGCCTGGGATCCACAAGAGCCACGGACAATTTCAAATTATAACACAACGCTAGTGAAAGCAGAAACTCATAATCAGGAAGGAGCTCAAAACCCAGAGCTTCTCCCTGAACAGTGAATGGCTTAAACCCACATTGAGCACCCCAACATTTATGATCTGCACCTGAGAGATAAGCTCCCCAAACATCTAGCTTTGAAAACCACCACAAGACCCACAAAATAGCTGTGAACTGAAAAACCTCTCTTAAAGGGCCCAAACGCCCCAGAGCCCAGCCGGAAGCAACCTCTTTTAAAGCAACCAGAATTTATATGAAAGAAACTCATTTGCTAACCTTAAAGCGTTGGCTTGAAGGTCAGGGCCTATGGATATGCTCTGAAGAGGGAGGCTGATGGGCACCACCATTTTTTCCTTCTTCTTCTTTTCAGCTGATTGCCAACTTTGTGCTTCCCCTCTGCCTTACTAAAAATTTGGGGAAAAAATTCTGGCACAAGCAACAAAGTGTAACGAGTTTGAAAGATGTCACCCCTATTCTTACAATAATAGCAACAAAAACGGAACAAATTAAAAATCATTGACTTCTCTTAAATACAGAGAACCGACAACATTGCTGAGAATATTGCAGGACAGACTGCCACGCTGAAATCTGTAGACAGGTGAATCCAGTCAGTCACAGCTTGATCTGCTTGCCTGGAGGATTTACTAGGTAAATGGAAGAATTGCTGAAGAGTGAGAAAGTCCTGGGAGCTGCATTCTTTCATGCATTTCCTCTCTAAGATTCCAGCAGGTTCTCACGGTAAAGAGCCAAAGCAGCAGAAGAGGAAATGAAGAGGGGAGGAAAGAAGCCTGAATAGAAGGAAAGAAAGAAAGGTTTCTTGTATTTCTGGCAATGGGAAATGTAAACGTATCCCCAGAATGTTCTCCACGGGCTCATAGAACAGCCCAGCTCCGTGGGTACTCTCCAGGGGAGAAGACCTTACCAGAGCCATACCCACCTGCAGACAAGGGCATTTATGTCACTCTAGCTCCCACTAGATTTCTCTCTCACCTGAGGGGAGACAGGACCTAAGAAATACTTATGAAGTTCAAAGAACAGGGACACAGTGTCAAGAAAAGAGATTAATCATACACTAGAATTTAATCATAACATTATAGAATGCTTCCCCTCCTTCACACCTTATCACCACATCACCAAAGCTCCAGTAAATGAAAGTGGATTATAGATGAAATAATCACAAAGTATGGGCTCTATGTAAGGCGACAAAAAGGACAATAGACGAATTTGAATCAATAAATAGAAAACAACTATTAACATGATAGCTATTATTCATATATATCAGTAATCACTTTAAATGTGAATGGTGTAACTATAATCATTAAAACAGATTGTAAGAGTGGATATAAAAATAACTCACTATATGTTTAAATGTGAAGACTCAAATAAGTAAAACTAAAGGCATGGGAATAATGTACTGTGTTAATATTAATAAAAACTCTTTAATCAGTATATAAATTTCAGAAGAAGTGGATTTTAGAACAGGGAAAAGCATCAGGTGTAAAGAGGGAGATACAGATAGATATGTCTATATAGATAGATAGTAATATATATCTATATATGCATCTGTACATTTATCCGTGTACCATTATAGATAATGATAAATATTTATTTCTATATCTATAGATAGTTTGATAAAGAAATCAATTCTCCATGAAAACATAATTTTTAATGTGTGTGCATCTAACAAAAAAGCACAAACATATGAGGGAAAAAAAGCTTATAGAACTTAGAGAATAAATAGAGAAGTCCATTATTTTGTTTGAGATTTCAACACCCTCTTTCAGTAATTGGCAGTTCAAGCAGGCAGAAAATCAGAAATGATATAGTTGCCCTGACCAGCACCGCCATTCAATCACATTGACATTTATAGAACAGTCCATGAAATAACAGCAGAATACATATTCTTCTCAAACTCCCATGGAACACTCATTAAGATAGACAATAGTCCTGGTGATCAAAACGCCTTGACAAATTTTAAGGCATAGAAGTCCTACAAAGGATATTTTCTTACCAAAATGGAATTAAAAGAGAAGTTTATATGAAAGATACCTGGAAAATCCTCAAATATTTGGAGGCTATGGAACACACTTCTAAATAATATATGGGACAAGATTTATTTTGAGAATAAATCTCAAAAAATTTTAAAAATTAAAACAAGTGAAATAAAATCACAATTTTAATTAAATTTAAATTTAAATTAAAGTGTTACAAAAAACATGATCTAAAATCAATAATCTAAGTTTCCATCTTAGGAAACTAGAGAAAGAACAATTTAAGACAAAAGCAAGCAAAGGAGAACAATTCATAAAATCAGGTAAAAAAAGATTAATGGAATTGAAAAAACCATAAAAGCAATTGACAAAATCAGTAAAACCAAAGGTGATTTCTTAAAAAAATCAATACAATTAATAGAAGTCTAGGCAGGACAACCAAGGGGGAAAAAACAGTGGAAACACAAATTATAAACATTAGAAATAAAAGGGGTATTAAAGGTATTAATTCATGAACATTAAAAGGATGACAAGTGAACACTGTGAAAAACTCTGCCCATAATTCTGATAAATTAAACAGGGCGCCTGGGTGGTTCAGTCGTTAAGCGTCTGCCTTCGGCTCAGGTCCTGATCCCAGGGTCCTGGGATCAAGCCCCGCATGGGGCTCCCTGCTCCACGGGAGGCCCTGCTTCTCCCTCTCTCACTCCCCTGCTTGTGTTCCCTCTCTCACTGTCTCTCTTTTTGACAAATAAATAAATAATCTTAAAAAAAAAAAGATAAAACAGACCAATTCATTGTAACACAAACTACCAAACTCACACAAGAAAAAATAATCTGTGTAGTTCTTTATCTATTAAAGAGATTGAATTAGTAATTAATAACCTTACAAATGGAAAACACCAAGCCCAGATGATTTCATTTGTGAATTTTATCAAATATTTAAGAAAGAAATGATACCAATTCTCTACTATCCCTTTAAAAAAAAAGTAGAAGCAAAAGGAAGTCTTTTTTGGTCTCCTGGGTGGCTCAGTCAGTTAAGCATCTGCCTTTGGCTAGGTCATGATCTCAGGGTCCTGGGATCAAGTCCCACATTGGGCTCCCTGCTCAGCGTGGCGCCTGCTTCTCCTTCTCCCTCTGCCTGCCACTCCCCTTGCTTATTCTCTCTCTCTGTGTCAAATGAATAAATAAAATCTTAAAAAAACCCACAAAAAACGGAAGTCTTTTTTTTTAAGTAATCTCTGAACCTAATGCAGGGCTCAAACTCACAACCCCAAGAACAAGAGTCACATGTTCTACTAACTGGGCCACCCAGGCACCCTAAAAGGAACTCTTCTTAACTCATTCTATGCTCATTCTCTGAGGCAAATATTACCCCAATACCAAAATCAAATTGAAACACTGCAAGAAAAGAAAGCTACCAATGTGTCTCATGAACATGAATACAAAATTCCTTAAACATAATATCAGCAAACCAATGTGTAAAGCAAGCATTAGCAAAAACAATGTATAAAAAAGAATTATACACCATGACCATGTGGGTTTACTCATTCTAGAAATGCAAACCTGGCTCAATACTTGAAAATCAATAAATACAACCCACAATATCAACAAAGTTAAAGAAGAAAAATCAAATGATCATACGAATTATTGCTTAAAAATAGCAAAATCCAACACCTATTCATGACTTAAAGAAAAAACTCAGCAAACTAAGAATAGAGCAGAAATTTGTTATATCTAGAAAAAACTTACAGCTAACATCATATGTAATGTGAGAAACTAGACTCTTTTAACCAAGTTGGGGAAAGGGAAGGGTGTTCCCTCTCACCACTTCTATTCAACATCATATTGGAATTCCTATCTACTGCAATTAGACAAAAAAAGAAAAAAATGAAAAAGAAAACCAAAAGTATAGTTTGGAATAGAAGAAGTAAAAATATGTTTGCTTGCTGATGACATGATTGCCTATGTAGAAAATCCCAAGCAATTAAAAAACAAACAAATCTGGAACTAATGAGTGAGCATGGCAAGGTTGCAGGATACATGGTTAACAAACAAACAAACAAAAATCATAATGAAAAAATAAAAAAAAGACAAGAAAAGTCAATTTCTGTCCTATACACCTGTACTAAACACTTAGAATTTGAAACTAAAGTGCATTACCATTTATATTAGCACAAAAATATCCTTAAATGTAAATCTTATAAAAATATGAGGAAATCTACAAAATTCTGATGGAAGAAATCAAAGATCTAAATAAATAGATATTCCTTATTTATGGAATAGAAGGCACAATGTTGTTTAAAAGGCAGTTCTTCCCAACTTGATTTATAGATGGGTGCCATCCCAGTACAAACACAAGTAAGCTATTTTGTAGATGTGGACAAACTGATTCTAAGCTTTACATGAAAAGAAAAAGCTCTAAAATAGCCAATACATACTGAAGAAAAATAACTAAGTTGGAGAATTCACACTACCAATTTCAAGGCTTGCTTTAAAGCTATAGTAATTAAGACAGCATGGTATTGTCATAGATCAATGGAACCAAATAAAGAGCCCAGGGGAAAGAAATACACATATACTCAATTGATGCTTGAAAAAGGAGCGAAGGGAATTCATTGCAGAAAGGATAGTCTTCTTAGCAAATGGTGTTAGAACAATTGGATGTACACATGAGAAAAAATAAACCTAGACAAAGGCATCATGACTTTGCCAAAATTCACTCCAAAATGGATCATAGATATAAATATGGAACACAAAACTATAAATATCTTGGAGGAGAACTTTGCAGAAAATCTATGCGACCTTGGCTGAGTTTTTTCGATGCAACATCAAAAGCATGATCCATGAAAAAAATTGATAAAATATACTTCATTAAAAGAAAATCTTCTACTCTGCAGAAGATACTGTTAAGAAAATAAAAAGACAAGACACTGAGATAAAATGTTTGAAAAACATATCTGGAAAATATACTTTATCTAAAATACAGAAAGAACCCTTTTTTTTTCTATATTTTATTCAAAATATAGAAGAAAGACTTAAAACTCAACAAAACCAACAACCTAATTAAAATATGGGTAAATGATCTGAGCAGTCACTTCACCAA
The DNA here is from genome assembly GCF_029215605.1 of Mirounga angustirostris. Lineage (NCBI taxonomy): Eukaryota > Metazoa > Chordata > Mammalia > Carnivora > Phocidae > Mirounga > Mirounga angustirostris. The sequence goes on along the minus strand of NW_026991722.1, from coordinate 10,568,321 downwards.
AGGAGATATACAGTTGGCAAATAAGAATATGAATAGATGCTCATTATAATTTGTAATGAGGGAAATGCAAATTAAAATGAGATACAACAGCAAACCTATTTGAATGGCTAAAATCCAAAAAGTTCCTGATACAAAATGCTCAGGAAGGTGTGGAGCAACAGGGACTTTCATTCACTGTTGATGGGGATTCAAATGGTATAGATATTTGGGAGCACAGATTGGTATCTTTTCAGTAAGCTTAACAAAGCCTTACCATATGATCAAGGAATCACGCTCCTAGGTTTTTACACAAGTGATTTGAACATTTATGTCCATGCAAAAACCTGCATAGGAATGTTTACATGAGCTTTATTCATGTTGCCAAAAAGGAGGGCAACCAAGATGTCCTGCTATAGGTGAATAGATAAGCCAACTATGGTACATCCATCTAATGCAATACTAGGCAGCAATAGAATAAATGAGTTATCAAACCACAAAAAGATCTGAGGGTGCCTTAAAAGCACAGTGCTGTGTGAAAGAGGCCAGTCTAAAGGGCTACCTGTTGTATGATTCAAATTATAAGATATTCTTGAGAAGGCAAAACTATAAAGAAAGTAAACGACCAATAACTACCAGATTTTGGTGGGGGGGAGGAAAGAAGAGTTAAATAGGAAAAGCACAGGGACATTTTTAGGACAAAGAAACTATTCTGTATGATAATGTGATTGAGGTTATATAACACTACAATTTGTCAAAACCCATTGAGCTTATAGCATTATATAGAATTAACTTGAATATATGTAAATAAAAATATTTAGGAGATTGAGGGAATCTCAGAATGGAATGCAGAATGTGACAAAACAATATAACTGTACTATATAACTACATAAATCTATGAAACAACCTCACTGAAAGTTGGCGGGGGGAGGTGCTGACCTAAGTAACTTTGGAAATAACTAGAGTCTGTAAAACTAAAGGTAAAAGAAATTGTACATAGCCCTGTAATCTAGGGGATAAAGTTTTGTCTCAAAGGGGAAACTGGCTCACAATCTTGTAGATAAACTTGAATAATTAACTAAATAAATAGCAGATATGAGAAGCTAGTTTGCTTATTGGTGGAGCACAGTTTAGATATAATAATCAAGTGTAGAAGGCTAGGATGATCCATGAGCTAGTGGATTAGTGTTGGAACCATGAGCATAAACTCATATTTTGCTTAATGCAGATGCAGGTGGTAATGTGTGGAAATATTTATGATATGATTAAGATATGTGTATATGCAAGTAACAGTAAAAACACACATACATTTCCTTGCTCTGTCAGCTGAAAAGGCCTAATAGGAAAGAAATAATATCCCCGTAGCAATAACAACACCTATTGCCCAAACTTGGTATCTAACATCATTCTCCAATAACATTTACCCTGTGGCTCTTTGGAGAAATGGCTTCTTCTGGGAGTGGAGCAGGGAATATACATGATAAGCCTAGAGCATGTGATAGTGCTGAAAAGTGAGGAGCACTACACACACACACACACACACACACACGGGTATGTCATAAGGACACAAAAGCCAACTGTAAGAACTCCCAATGACCAAAGCTGGAACAATTTGAGCAACAAAATTAAGTAATATTATATTATAACCTAAAATAGAACAAAAGTATCCATAAGTACATACTGATATAAATGAGTGAACAAATAAGTAAATAAGTTGGGAGAATAGACACATAGTCCATAAAAAAATGATCTTCAGTGAGAGGAAGCATAATTTTCCATGTCCTAGGTATGGGATCCACATAGGTACTTCCTTGCAAAAAGTATAGTATGGAAAGAGAGAAAAAAGATTAACTTTAGAGTGGAGAAAATTGGCAAAACACTACCTCAAGCAGGTAATCAAGGTCAACATCAGCAGAAATAAACCACGCTGATAGTATGTACCCTTGAGTTACCATATAATGAAAATGATAGTTTACCTCAATGATATTCCTCCTCAAAACCCATAACCCCAGTCTGATCATTAGGAAAGCACTAGTCAAAATCTAACAGAGGGACATTCTACAAAATACCCAACCAGAGCTACTCAAAACAGTCAAGGTCATCTCTACCAATGAAAGCCTGAGAAACTATCACAGCTAAGAGGAGACTAAGGAGCGTGAAAACAAAGTAATGTGGCAGGTACCCTGGATAGGATGCTGGAACAAGAGAGACATTAGGTAAAGTCTATGGAAATTTGAATAAATTATGAGTTTTAGTAATGATGTATCATTACTGGTTCATTAATTAGAATAACCATGTTGCACTAATGGAAAATGTTAATACTAGGGGGAACTGGACAAGTGTTTTATGGGAAGACTATATTGTCATCACAACTTTTCAGTAAATCTAAAATTGTTTTTGTTTTTTTTTAAGATTTTTTAAAATTTATTCATTTGAGACACAGAGAGAGAGAGAGCATGAGCAGGGAGAGAGGGAGAGGGGGAAGCAGGCTTCCCGCTGAGCCAGGAGCCCGATGTGGGGCTCGATCCCAGGACTCTGGGATCATGACCCGAGCCGAAGGCAGACGCTTAACCATCTGAGCCACCCAGGTGCCCCTAAAATTGTTTTTAAAAAATAAAATATATTCAAAATTTTCTTGGGAGGAAGCCATTTGTGGCCAGCGTTGTCTCATAAATCAAACACTATACAACACGGAATGACAAATGAATGGCAGCCCTTGAGTTGTGCAATACAGTGCTCTCTTTCCACAGCGGGATTAAGCTCCCTACCTAAGTGTTTGCCTTTGCAACATGACTGGTATTCACTACTGTGTCTTTGGTGGAAGCCTAGCTTTGAGGTAACTCTTGTGTACCTACAAACGTAGCAAGGTGTCACAAGCAAGTTCTAACATCCAAAGAAATTCCACTGTGTGGGAGGTACATGTGTCAGGGGTATGGTATGGTATCTGCAAAGATTGTGGGAATGACTATATCCTTATCAATCTTCTTCAAACCATGGCTCGAATATCACCTTCTTGTGAAGCAAAGTGTATCCTCACTGCTTTTCTCTGCCATATTCTCTACTGCCATAATGAGCCAGTGAGTGGTTCCCTCCACCATGTTCCAAGGCCACTTTATATTTACCTCCAATAGCATCTGGATTGTGATAAATGTACTGCTGGGCACACGTCTCTTGTGTTTTTGGTGTTGGGAGACCATGTGTTATTCTCCCTGATTTTCTCAACATCTGCTAAAATGCTTGCCATGTAGTGGGTACTCAATAAATATTTGCTGTTTGGGATTAAAAGTGGAAGTTGAATAAGTGAGATGGCTTCGTGTCATTAGAAAGAGCCTAGGATGAGAATATAGCAGAATAGATTGTCACTATCTTAGGGTGTGACTTCTGCAGCCTATTATATATTTGTAACAGTATTTTACATTGCACAGCTTGGTGTAGTACTTAGGGTAAGTGTGTGTGTGTGTGTGTGTGTGTGTGTCACTTAGTATTTTAGAACCAAATCATCCTAAAAATGAAACGGTATAGGGATCAATCATATAGAGGTCACATTTTAAAGATATTTAATAGTATTTTTAAAGTGGATCATTTGATGAAAGTAATTGCTTAGGAAGCAAAATATCTTCTAAAATTTGCATTTTCACCTCTTGATATTTTTAGTAGTTGAGGGACACTTTAGGGACATACTGACTTACAAGTAGTTTAACAGTTGTTTAACAGTCTGAGATTTAACTTTGGAAAAGATTAACAATGCTAACCATACACTATATTTCCCCAAAAGATATCTACTAAATACTTGAGTATTCCAACCAATATCCCTTGGCTCTTCTATTATTAATGCAAAGCAGTGTAGGTATGTTATTTAAAATTTCATTATTATTCTGATCTTTTCTCTTCTGGGGCAATGTCTTAAGGCAAAGGCTAATTATAAAAGCCACATCTCAGATTACTTCTACTTGAATTAAAGAACTGCCTGGAAAAAGAGAAGCATCTTCAATTGCTTTATAAAGGTGATGATGTTGTTGAGATCCCTATGTCTCTCAGTGGGACTGTTGCCATGTTTAACATATTTAATACATTTAAGAAGCCTACTCTTCAGAAAAGCAATTAGAGGTCATAATGGAATACTCTGATTTACTTAATGTTATATACAGTATAAAAATAAATGGAAGTGATTAGGGAAGGGAATATTGGGGGCTGAAATCTACCTTAGGGAGTAGCAGACATGCCATAGAAAATAGCATCTGGCTTTTAGAATAGTTTGGTATGTGACAAAACAGGAACCAGCTCAGAAATGAATAGCTCTGCCTCCATAATGCTCTTTGAGTTCAAATCCCAAGGTTCTACCAGCTTTGTGCAATCAATTTAATTAGAAAAGAGAACACATTATAAAGTAGCAAATGATTTACAAGGGCAGAAACCTTCTGCAATCTGGAATGTTAAATACTCTAGGATGATTCACTCATAAAAGTCTAAACTATGACTTCAGTTCTAGTTATTGCTATATAGTTCAATAAATCTATTAATGTTTATTAATGTTGCAAACCAATAGGAAAACAAAATTAGAATCCATAAGAAATTTAGGATTTTAATGTAATATAAAGTTATACAATTCTGTGTCGGTTGGTGCTACTTCCTTATACATATTCAATTATATTCCCTACCTCTGAGTTGATAATGGTAATGTTTGCCTTGGCACAAAATACAGAAGGGCAGTCTTCCATCTAAATCAAAATGGGTAGAATGCACCTACGGCTGGAGCAGATCTTGCTTATGACTTGTCAACCTTGCTTTTGCCAGATAAGAGTCAAACCTCAGGTTAGTAGCAGGAACAAGCCATTTTAATTGCCTAGTAAGGAATACATTAGTGATTCCATGTTACAAACCGGCCCCCATGTTCTAATATTTTCTCTAAAAATATTACAGAGAAAGGATTTCAGAGTACTTGCTTTCCACCAAGAAAAGTAGAAAGAGCATGGAAAGCCATCTCGTAAGCATAGTTGCCCTTTTAAAAGGGGTCTGGATCTACGGCTCGTGATTTATTTTCTCTTTCTTGTTTGCACCTTCGCTGGGTTTATGATTTTAAAGATTTGCCTGATTTGACCCTAATTTGAGCAGAAGACATTCTTAAACAAGGAATTTCAAGTTAAAAATGCATATTATTAAATCGACTTGTACTGTTCTGTGTCGGCCACCTTAAAAATCAATACCTCATTAAAATATATTTGTCGGAAGGTCAAAAATAACTCAATTACAGTTCAGATGTGCAAAAAATCAGGTGATTAATGTGCTTCCCAATGTGTTCACTTGATACCATGAATTGCTGGGAACCAAAGGGAACCTCCACTTCGTTTTTATCCTAAGTGAAGTGGACGCATGCTAGAAGAATCGATAGAGGTACACTAGTGATCGTGCCTATTATCCTGGTATTTGGGGTCATCTGTTGACCAGTGCTGTCTCCTTTAATCAAGGAATATTACACCCCTTGGTAAGATAGAGACCATGCAGTCTGATATCAGAAGGGAAAAGTTAAAGGAACATGTCGGGCTTATTATCTTGCTTTCATTCCTAGAACACAGATCACTGTTGAAAGATAAATCAGGGAACCAGGTCTGATATTAATGTAAGCTTACTTTCTGCTGCCTCCGCATTCAAATCATTCACCAGCCCTGTGAGTCTCAGTGCTCTGTTCTGTCCCCACGAATCTCAAAAATCATTGCTCAAAAACAGCTAATCCCTGTCTCTAGTTGATGATTAAATGATGGAAAAAAAGGCAAAAAAATCAAGCACATTTTAGTGTAAGTGGTATATGATACAGAAAATGCCAAATCGAAGGAAGATCCAAGGAAGAAGCAGGAGGATGTAATGAAAGCAATGCAAACAAATGGCAATTGCTGTGAGTTCTCCAATGTGAACTTAGTGGGGTTTAAAAAAATATATATTTTCTTGCCTTAATCTTCTATCTTTCTTGTGCTCATCATTTATTTGCTAATTATGATATAAAAATTGCACACAATTATTTGTTTGAATACCCTTTATGGGAGGATTGTTACTATGGAGACAGAAAAATATGTCATATTAAAAAGCCCCAAGGTTAATAACCTAAGGAGCTGCGGTAAATGGACAGACAGCATGGTGTAATGGATAAAAGCCTGGAATCTAGAACTAGCTTGCCTAGGTGTGCATTATTACTACTTATTACATATATGACTTCAGGCAAATTACTGAAGTAATTTGTGTCTCTTTGTCTCAATTTGCCTTGTGTCTCTTTTTCTCTTTGTCTCAATTTCCTTGTTAGTATCCTGGGAATAACACCAGTGCCTCCCTCACACAATAGATGATTAAATGAGATAACACATTAAAAAAAGAAAAGAAAAGAAAAAAAAGAAAACCACTGAGAATAGGACCTAGAAATACAGGTGCTTAAAACAAAAAGAGTGAGAGAGATTTAGGGGAACTGCTTTGTTTGCTATATTCAGAAACATTTGAAAGAATACAAATCCTCCCATCATTAATATTTTCCTCTTTTTGGCCAGTAGCATAACTATGGGAAGACGGCTAAGAGGCAGATATTCCTTGTGAAGCACGGAGGGAGCTGGGCTCAGCACCAAGTCTCACGTTAGCAGTACTCAGTCATTCTGGTCACATCTGCTTCCTTCAATTCCAAGTGTTCCTTGCCGATATTTTTCAGGCTAAGACCCTGATATTTCCTTTGCTGAGATTCTATTCAGGGTTTATTACATAGCGCTCCACTTAGAGATGCTCCCTAGATACTACCAGTGGATAAAATCTTCGATGTTTGTTAATTTACTTATTAAGAATGAGTGAACCCGATGGGAAAAATACTTAGAATTTTTACAGTTCACAATTTTTCTTAGCCTGTGCCTTGGTAAGATTTTACTTTCAGGTATTTACACAAAAATAAAGTACCATGACTGTAGACACTATTTTATAAAAAAGAAATCTTTGCTCTTAAAAACTGTGTTATTATTAAACAATGTGTGATAATGATAAATTGCTTTGGATAAATATATTATGTGATTTATCCACTTCTAATTTAATTTATACATTTAGTCAAACTTAAACCATTTTCAAATAATCGGGTGAAATTCTCTCTATGTAAACTGAATATGTCAAGTGCAGATATGTGTTAAGTTTTAATAGAGTTAAAATTAGGTAATTAGTGCTGCAGAGGAAGCTTCCAGAATTATGTAGAGGTCATCTGGAATAAGAAAGAAGTATCTGAAAACCAAGGTGTCGGTATAAGCTGGACAATTGCCTAGAACTTGCCTGAGCCCTAAGATTGGATAAAAAAGACAAGAGGATAAAAATTTACTCAGCAGAGAACATATGGCAATGTATTCTTAATTATTGTTTTTTAAAAAGAGAGAGGATAGGACAGCGTAGGTAAAAGCCAAGGGTGCAGATTTTCATTTTGTATTGTCAGAGGTGATGAGAACAATCTGTTTTTTAATTTAATTTTAAATTCCTAATATAAAATTAGAACTTTGGGCATCGGATGTTATCAACAACAGGTTTGAAAGCTTTCTTATGGAGCTGTTAGCATGTTTGTTTTATTTCTTCCATGTAAATCTAATATAACATAGAAATAATTTCATTTGTGCATTAGTGACTAAGTGAGCAAACCCCTTTCTTTTTTGACAGTTTTTTTCCCTAAAATACCCATACCTACATAAAGTTGCCATGATCTGTGGTTATTACTTAGCAGAGTTTTTCCCCCAAATAAATGCCATAGGGGAGTGACTTTCAATCAGAACATCTCATACATAATGCATAACTTGAGCAATTAATTTTTTCCTTTGGTAATAATGGAACATTACCCAGGAAGGGTCAAGGTGGGGAGGCAGTAAGTAAAAGCAAGCTAATTATTGTCCTGCATTAATTCATTTTCTTCTTGTCCACATTAATTGTAGAGGAATGAGCTTGGTCTATGAGCATTTCTAAAGATAAACTTAATAATGTCACAATAATTGTTATGTTAACAATAACAGATAAAATGTCATACATTCTCTACATGAGGCATAATTCATTCTTTATATGTATTATTTTTATTAATTCCTATGAAAATCTGATTATCTATTTTTAATATCCTTACTGTACAAATTAAGGTACCAAAAGATAACATTTTAAATAATTCATCAAAGTTTACACAACAAAGAAATGTTAGCAACTGGAAAATAATTAAAAATGTACTTCATAGACCACTTATTCTCACTAGCATGTAAATGAGATATTATGGAAACATGTGAATACATACATCAGCTCCACTCCCTTTTCTAGACAAAACATTCTACAGATTTGGACCTCTATGTAATCATGGATATGAGTTATTTTACATGTGCAGCCTTATTTGTAGCTGAGATAAATCACTTAGCACTGCAGAACTCAATAGAACATATCACGTTTTAAATATTAAAATGAATAAGCACAAAAGAATGACATGAAATAGTTCTGTAAACTATTTTCATATGCTCACAAATTTTTAAGGACACTAAAATTATGTTTACTTTTTTGTATTTTGCTTCTGATTTAGATAAGAATTGATTTTTGAATTATTTAAAATATATGAAATTCCAAATTGATTTGATATGTTGTTGTATACAGATTATTGATTAGCTGGAACTTGGAAGAAACATCATGAAAATGTTTTATACTATTCAGTTTTTACATACATTTGCATTGATCTTTCTGATGCCCACCTTGGCCAAATCCCAGACAGTTTGCACAGCTTCTGGTCAGTGTCAAAAACACTTTTAAAATTATTTTTTCCTATGTCCTGTGAGTTAACGAAGGGTAATATTTAAGCACCGCAGGTATTAATGTGAAGCTGTGCTATTTTCATAAATATCTGCATTGATTTAGCCTTTATGAAAATTTACAAAAATGAGATCTTAATGCCATGTCTTTAGCTTAGGATACAGCTGTGTTCTTGCAACACCCAGGTGACTACAAAAAGGTCAAGTGTGATTGAAATGTGACCGAGTATAATTTCAAGGAAATTGCAACTTCTGTACAAGAATCAGATAGTATTTTTTGATATAGTTTAAAAGGACATTTTTTAGACTAGCAAATAGATATGCAACCATGTATGTTCTTTTCCTATGTACCTATAATTAACAATCCCATCATCAACTAAACCAGAATTTATTTTAACACATCTGCTTAGTGCCACAGGGCTCAAACATGAAACCCCGTTGATGCAGATGGTCATTTTTTAAAGTGTTCATCCAAATTGATAGGTTGTTCTGTCCCATGACAGAACCCACTGGATCCTCAGAAAACCCTATTTCTGTTTTTCTCATCTATCTTCCATGGATTGATTTACCTGTTGTTTATCGTACTTTCCAATTCTTCAACCAAGATTATGTAACACTATCTTTTAAATACGGGGAACAATCCTTTATGGAATAATTCCTGAAAATATCCCCAATTATACTCTTTCAATTTTTATGTCAATATGATAGAAATAGAAATGTTCTCTCAACTCATACATTTCTATTTTATTAGCACGTTTTTTCTTTTAACATTTTGTTTTGTTTAGTATTCACACTCTTCCCTAAGTAAATGATGATATGAATGCATAAAGATTTTCTATGGCTTATGACTTCTCATCTACTTTTAATATCCTCCTAAATTGTTGTATTTCCAGTCTTGGGCTTTTGTAAGGTGATGATACCTACGTTGCTGACATAATGGTATCTGAATTGATATTGATGGAAAACCTTGCTTCTATTACATGGTGTGGTGTTTATGTTTCCAAGTGCAGAGGAAAACAATACTGTAACTATTCAAATCCACTATCTTTAGCTAAAAATTATTCAAAATATTTTACCTAAATATATATGGTCAATTTGGTTCAGCTCATTTTCACATGCTGCTAATAAGAAATGAACATATAAAACAATTTTGAGGACACTGTATTCACCATTTTTTCTGTTCAACCTATGAATTTTGAATTCCATCTTGATTTGGATAAAATAATAAGGATCGTTCTTAAAATGCTGATTAAAATTAAAGGGTTTTATTATCTTATTATCTGATGTTATCATAAAGCTTGTTATCTGGATGTTACCATGGATTTTATCATGTCCAGCAGCTTAGCATACTTCCTTCATAATGTTACAATAAAAGGAACTATTGCACCTAATTTTATATCCCATAATAAAAAAATGACACTGAAGAATCAGTTCTGGTCTAAGTTCTTAATAAAAAGGAAATGCTGAGAATTTTATAATGTTTTATTCTATGCATGGTAAGAATCAGTAAGGGTGATCAAAATATTTTGGATGAATATTAATTCAACTTTGAATCAAATACTTCTTTCATTTATTGCTATCATTTTTAGTGGCAATAAAAATTTACTTAAAATTTTTCACGCTTTCCACAATTATCATAACGTTTAAATTTAATGTTGAGTAAACCTTGACATGTATTTTGTTATTGCATTGTGACATGATAAAGATGTGTTTTGGTTACATATAAAAATGACATAAAAATCTCCCAGACATATTTTCATACTTCCTTTTTTATACAAATCTGTAATACCAAAGACAATACAAATCTATACTGTATCTTTGATTAATTAACATAGACCAAGAATCTGTCTAAATTTGAGATCAGTTTTCAAGTATGGTCTTGACAATGATTTTAAAATATCAAACTATTGTGAATCATAGAATCTCAGTCAGAAACTTGCTTATTCATAAAAAAGAAACAGTTTTTGAAAATTTTATATAATCACCCAGATTCTACTAGGTGTTATCTCCATGTAGCTTCAGGAACTTAACCAACTGAGCCACCCAGGCGCCCACATCAGGAACTTAAAACACATAAACACTTTACTCTCACTTGGTAAGATTAAAAAAAAAAAAAAGGATAAATGAAATAATATTAAGGTGATCTAGTTGAGGGCCTTTCTCACATTAAACATTCAAAAATTTTGAGACTTTGTATTGGATTGTAGTGAAAAAAAATGCTAGAGGAATATTTCAGTTATATGCCAGAGTTGGCCTGCAGAGAGCTGGTGGTTAGCATCACTCCACATCTGTATTCGGGGACAACATGTGGGTAGCTTGAAACAACCAAGGGGTATTCACTCCCAGGAAATCCGAAGACGCTACAACTTTTCTCCCCTACACCGAGAACTGGAAACCACTCTTAACTAAGAGACTACCAATTTGCCCAAACACATATTAGCACTTTTAAAATTTTAAAAATAAAAAAAGCTCTAATTATTTGACGGCATAGCAGAACCAAACATGCATGCTAATCTTTTAAAGCGAGGTCCCAACTCGTTAAGGTAATCATAATTTTCATCCTGGTCAGAGACTGCTGATCCTAAGGAGCTCAGAGACCCAGCTAATGACCCTGCTCCCTCAAAAGCGTAGGTCTGGAGGGAGTCAAAAGGAGGGGCACAAGGATCAGTATTAGCTTCTTGGAGCTTTTCTAGAATGAATTTCCGGAAGATGGCACTGTCTGGGCCAACCTGTAAGGACTGGCGGTACAGACTCCTGATCTCTGCGGGAGCGGTTTTCCGTGCCTGGCGTTCCCGCAAGGTGGTGCTACTCCGCAGCTCCGCAGTATCAAAAGCCTCTGTATCTTCTTCTCCTCCCCCTTCGTCGTCGTATCTGAATATATTCTCTCGGAAGTCTTCACCTTTCTCTGGAAAGAGAGTCTGCTTTCTTCGCTGCTTCAGGCCTAAGATCAAAAAAACAAACCCTGACAAAGAAAGCGTATGAGGACACTAATTAACACAGTATAATAAGTATACTATGTGTTAATATAAGTTTATATTCATCAATATTACATATTATTTATTTATTTTTTTTTTTTAAGATTTTATTTATTTATTCATGAGAGACACAGAGAGAGAGAGAGGGAGAGGGACAAGCAAGCTCCCTACTGAGCAGGGAAGCCCATATGGGGCTCAATCCCAGGACGCTGGGATCATGACCTGAGCCGAGGGCAGAGGCTTAACCATCTGAGCCACCCAGGCGCCCATTATTTATAATAAACTTTACAATCCTTGCTTTTGTTAAAAGCTCAAGGCATGAGTTTAGATTTTATGATTATAAGACAAAAGAAAACAAACAGCTGAGCCTTGAACAATGCAGGGATTGGTGACATCATTCCCTGCACGGTGGAATATCCTCGTGTAACTTTTGAATCCCCAAAACTCAACTACAGTATTTGCTGTTGAAAATTTACTAAAGGGTCATGCAGAATGACATAAGGCAGTGTAACAATATTTCTGGCTGATGATTTAGAGCAGAAAAACATCATAAAAATAAAAGTGAACTGTTTTGTGATGATAATCAATTTAAAATCGTATTTTTTATATATTGAAAACAGAAAAAGAAAAATAGCATAAGGGAACATTTTTCAATCTATATGCATTTGTCAATTTTAGTAACCAATAATCCACGTTAAGAGAAGTTAAGCACAACAGAGCAGTTTGAAATTCCCCACTGAGACTAATTCTGTGGCATAATGATTTTCTACGTTAATATTCATTGACTACAAAGTATATGCCACCAGATAGTTGGTTTAGAACCTGTGCTCAGTGATACCACATTAATTTCAGAAAGCCCAAACTATGATTTTTTTAAAATCATAACACTGGTACGCCCACAATCAATATTTATTACATAATTTTAATATCACATAAAAACAGTAATTTCAAAGCACCTTTTTTCTATTTTTAGAGAAAATTGTGCATGCGTGTGTGTGTGTGTGTGTGTGTGTGTCAAGAATAGCCAACCCTTTCATAGCCTTTAAACTGTTCAGAATTTCACCTATAGGAATTGAAACAAACAGGAAGTGATGTTATTAATATTATCATAAAGAGAAATACATTAGGCAATACCTTATATAAATCTTACCTTTTAAAAAATTGGAATAGTGTTCTTGAAATAAGGTCATTGGGTTTGAATCCAGGTACTGTGAAACTCAGCTAAGATATGTGGTTGATATAGAAAGGGAACTAATAAATAATTTTTTCAATCTATGAATTGGAGAGAGTATTCATGACATTTTCAAAGAAAACTACTGACTATTGGTTGACCCATACTTCCCACCATCTAAATCTTACTCATGCCCTGACTGTGAGGCTGTCCTTGGTTTACTCATGGGGTTTTTGGACTTGGTTTAGGTCTGTCCCTATGAGTAAATCAGTACTTGTCACCCTTCAAACACAACACTGTTTTTACTACACTTGATTCTGATACCCAGGTATGTAGCTCCATATTCGGTTTTAGGATCAAAGACCATTAAAAATTATCTTAAAAGCTGAGGCTGGGTAGGAAAGAATGGTAATTTGGATGGTAAAGAGGAATGCGTGATTTTTTGAAGCTTTGAGAAATAATAGAAGAGTGAGGGCAAAGCAATCCCTGAAACATAGATGCCATTTTGAGGAGTGAGTTTGGGATTATAGAACCCGTGGCTGATATAATTGTTCTCAACACTCAGTAGAGTGGTGTTGACTTTTGACATGAAGTTATAAGGGAAGCAAGAGAGGGTTTAGATTATATATACTGGTATGTTAAAGAAAGAGAAAAGGTTACACAAAATGAATTATTTGTAGTCTTGGAAGCCTGACTTTTTGGGGTTCATTTGCCTCGTCTGTAAAGTGAATATAACATCTGCTTCTAAAAGCAACAACAACAGACAAACAAACAATCAAACAAGCAAAAAAAACGGAGTTTGGGGCACCTGGGTGGCTGAGTTGGTTAAGAGGCCGACTCCTGATCTCTGCTCAGGTCATGATCTCGGAGTTGTGAGATCCAGCCCCGCAGGGTCATTCTTATTTTTCATTTACTCCACTGGTTTAAGAATTGCAACATATTCAGAAGAGCAATTACACACACACACACACACACACACACGCCCATACCATGCTGTGATAATAGAATTAACTATTTTTTATATTTATCACATTATTTCCAGGAAATGAAGACGGGTTCAGTTCAGCACTACTTACCAAATATCATCATGATGCTTATCAAAATAGCAAGTATGACTTCTGTTCTGAATCCCATGGCAAGTGTAAGGTCCTTATTCCTGCAGGTGTGTGTACTGCCTGAGTCATCACAGTCACAGATGTGTATGGTAAGGGTGTTTGTACTTGTAAGTGACGGGATTCCATTGTCAGCAATTAGGACAGACATGTAGAAGACAGGCTCTTCCTGAACGCTAAAACCAGTTCTATTGGTCAAAATTACAGCTGTGTTATCTAAAACAAAAACCCATGTGCATAATTTTTTAATAATATAAAAGAAATGCATACCAGTTACATGCACTAGAGCAATGTATAGATATATCATGTAAGTTTAAGTAATAAAGAAGAAATTTCTGATAAAAAGTCAAAAGATCCACTCAGAAAGTCATTACTGATTTGGCGTTGCCTTAACCCTAATTATATAATCAGACGAATTACATGAATCCGTTCCAAAATGTCTTTGATAAAGATAGAAAACGTTAGCTGTGGAACAAAGAAAACAGCTTTTTAAACAGATGTCAATATTTTATAGAGGCTGCTATTAAATTTATGATGACAGTATGAGTTTCATTTGGGTTCTTTACTCATGACAGTGCTTTTTCTAATAGAAACTCATTCTTTTCACAAATACTATAAATGCACAAGATTTTCAAAGTCATCGACCAATATCAGAGCAAGTGGTCTCAAATCATGCATTTATTAATGAGACAGAAGGATTCGTTTCATTTGGTAGGAAAAATTCTATTGGGATGTTTCATTTTACTTTGACATTATTAACCCATTTTCTATTTAAAATTCAGATAACGGTTAAACCTCAGTAGCACTGATCACTCTTCTAGACAGAACATTTAAAAAATTAACAAAGATGAACAATATATGCTTTGACACTTTTGAAGTTGTTTTCCCCTGAATCCCAAAATATTCCAAGTAACCTTTTTTGGTGCAATTTCTTGTGTCTGAGTCCTATATTTCCCCCCTCTTTTTTTTATTGCCATCCCCCCAAATATTTTCTGTAGTAATCAAAACTTAGAATACACGAACAGTAAAATGCAAATAAATGAAGTGTTTGAAAATGTGTGCCTGCTAACCACTTATCCCAAATCATCGTTTAAGACGAATTCTCCGTCATGCTTTGGAACCTGTAAAACTTGTGATTTTATTTACTAGGCAGATTGAAAAGGTAAGAGACTTTACATTTTTCAATTCATATTTTATCAGATTATTCTTAATCACAAACATTAAACCAAATTAATTATTTTCTTTGTTTTAATATACTTATTTTACCCCAGTGACTTATACTAATATAAACAAATTTAAGCTCTAATTTATTTCTTCTATTGATATTTGCATTTTTATCCTAAGTTTAGTTGAGTTTCCTTCATGGAGAAATTTGACAAGGAGAAAAGGGAGAGAACATGCCTGCATTTATGCTCCCACAAAAGATCTTCCATAGATCAAAGCCTGAAATCAGATGTAAGGAAGGACATCTGTAGGTGTTTGGCTATGGATACTTGAGTAATAAATCCTAAGGTGTTTCTTATCTTTAAGATATAAAGTAAAATTAAAATAGATTCATATTATGACAAGAATATCTTTTACTGACATGAAAGAAAAAAGAACAGAGTGGTTTTATGCAAAGTCAATCCACTTCTGTATGGAAGGAGAAGATAGTCTGTCTCTGCAGACAAAATCCTTTGGCACACTGTGTCCTTAGATTGATATAATCATTTCATTTTGAAGGAAAGAGAATAATCTTAAACCAATTTTATATATTTATAGCTTCTAATTAATGACTCCAAATATCTGTGAATCAATCCAGCTAACATGACTGTAAGTGTATATCATTTTCTTTCCCATAGATTGAAGTTTGAGTTTTACAAGGACATGAAAGGAACAACTGTGTCTGCACAGCCATTATATCTGCAGGGTCAATCAGGTTTTGCAAGGTCTTGTAGCCACTGGTGACTTGATAAAGTGTTTCTCATTTAAAGAAACCCACTGAGAAATGGGGCTAGTATTTTCAGAACTTGACTTCGGGTTTTGTTTACCATTTTCACTGCCACTCTGTTCTATTTCTCAACATTATCATATTGCAAGAACCCTATAAAAAAGCAACATTATAAATCCCCTTAAAATCAAGCACACTTCTCAAAGAAAGGATCAAAAGCCATCATGAGTGAATGGCATTACCTTCATTATCTATGATTATGAAACTTGAGTTCTTTGTGTCTTCCACAGGTAGATTAAAGTAAAAGTGGTGATCTTCTATGGATTCATCTCTATCCACTGCACTGATGGTCTGAACTACCTAGGGAAAATAGAAACAGGTTGCTTGGTTTTTGATTCAGGAATATAATTAATGTTATCAAGATTATTATCATTATTAGTATTAGCTTTTATCAAAATTGCTTTACCAAAATTTCTGTATATATTGCAAGGGTAACTCAATTTGGGGAGAATGTTAAAATATTTTCTCACGTTAAAAATAAGTTTACTTGCCCCTTTCAAAAGAGTGTTTTGATATTACATAATCAATTCTTGTTGGGGGCTGAAATGATTTCTATCAGTTAAGTTTGTTAGAAATTCTCAAAATACTGCTGCTATAAATCAAGATTTCCTCCCATCCTCTAGGCCTGATTTCCCCCTTTCTTCCTTTTTTCCTTCTCCCTTCCTTATCTGAATAGCAGCCATTAGGATTTGTTGAAGTTATATATTCTCTGCTCATTTGGGAGCATAGCTGTGGTAAACTTATTGTCTTACTGAAGTATTAGCTAAACTAATGAGTTTTCAAATAGATTTGCAGAAATAATGCATTTAGAGCTTAGGGGCAATGTACATGATTTCCTTTGACCCATAAAGATTATAACAAAAGTGTTCCACATCAAATAAATTCCTATTTCAGATCATAAAAAAGTGAAGTAATGCAGTTATGAACACATCAGTTCACATTTAATTCTTTTCTTTCAAGACATGAATGTTTCAGTCAAGTGGTTCATTATTGTCAAAAAGGAGATACGCTGTCAAGATCATATAGTGAGATTGTGATTAATTCTGGAAATCAAAGTAAACTGATTACAGAAGTTATTGTTTTGAATTTTCTAGAATTAAAGTGCTTTTAACAATGTGTCAAACAAGAATATCTTTAGTTGCCAGATGACAGACCCAAATTTTATAATGTTATACTTCAAAGAATAGATATCTCTCCACATGAAGTCTTATAAAACCAGTGTAATTTGTACGCTATTTCTCTACATCGATTTATCTTTTTTTTTTTAAAAGGTTTTATTTATTTGACAGAGAGAGACACAGCGAGAGAGAGAACACAAGCAGGGGGAGTGGGAGAGGGAGAAGCAGGCTTCCCGCCGAGCTGGGAGCCGGATGCGGGACTCGATCCCAGGACCCTGGGATCATGACCTGAGCCGAAGGCAGACGCTTAACGACTGAGCCACCCGGGTGCCCCCATCGATTTATTTTTCTTTATAACACATTCCTAGTCAAATCATATTCATATAGTGTTAATTAAATAATCTAATAAAACATTTTCATTCAATCCATGCCTCCAATAATAAATTTACATTGTATTAGGGTAATGCTTTTATTTTGGATTACCATAATAGCCAGAGTGAAGGGTGGGGGGACTTGAAACTCTGATATTTTGAATCCTGGTGTTGCCAATTACTAATTTTTTTTTTTAACATTTTATTTATTTATTTGACAGAGAGAGAGAGAGCGAGCACAAGCAGGCGGAGTGGAGAGGGAGAAGCAGGCTCCCCACTGAGCAGGGAGTCAAATGCAGGACTCCAACCCAGGACCCCAGGATCAAGACCGGAGCTGAAGGCAGTTGCTTAACTGATTGAGCCACCCAGGTGTCCCACTAGATTTTATTCTTAAAAAATGGAGATACTAATACTTAAGTTTTAGGACTGATTTTTAGAATTATATGTCATAGCTTTTCAAAGTGCTTGTCATACAGTCAGTACATGTTTATAGGGTGTTTTCTTCATGAAAACGTGGAATTGTTGGAATTTGCATAGACAAGATGGTATTCTGAATACTGTGTGTAATCTTATTACATATATATTTGTTTAATTAAGGTTGATAACAAATTGTAAAAACTCATGTTTACCTTATTGACACATGCAGTCTTGATTTTTAGACAAGGAATAATTTATCTCACTACCTGATTTTCTGTATTAAATACACGCATCAGACTAAAGGTTGAAATGTTTTCCTTTTGTGTATGGAGGCTTAAGAACACTGGTGAGATTTTGACTTTGTATATATTTTTAAATAATTTTAATTAATTAAATTACTCTCTACATATGTACAGGTAAACTGAATATGCATAGGTTTCAATACCCTGGCTCCTTTTTAATGTATATCCTTCCACTTACACTTGCTTTATAAATTGAACTTCCATATGCTTTATGGGTTTTACCACTTTGCAAAAATAGGAAGCCACTGACATAATACAATCAGTTACATAGCAGGTACAATTAATTCTTTTGAATTAACCCTGAATGTGTACACTATTCTTGAGAACAAATTTCTAGAAAAGAGCCAACATTAATGAACACAAAACGCTTGACTACAAATGCTCATTTTTTCCTTTTCACATGACAATGGAAATGTTTTTGTTTTAATCTTCCAATAAAATTCTAAGAAAAAATCTTGTTGCATTGATTAGATTTCTAAACTATTTC
This sequence comes from Mirounga angustirostris, assembly GCF_029215605.1. Taxonomy (NCBI): domain Eukaryota; kingdom Metazoa; phylum Chordata; class Mammalia; order Carnivora; family Phocidae; genus Mirounga; species Mirounga angustirostris. The sequence continues at coordinate 10,549,631 of NW_026991722.1, read as the reverse complement.
CTTACATCTACTTGCCTGGGGCCCATCACTGTCATACACATTGATGAGAGGAGCAAAGGCAAATCAAAAGCAAAGAGTAGACAAAGTAGATAAACATGGACGGTTATATTATGACAAATTCTGAGAGCTCAAATTTTTAAATTCCCCTTTGTCCTCAGTAGAATTTTGTCCAGTTTTTTTCTGAACCAATACATGTGATTTTCCACTTAAGACACTTTAAAATCTATAATGGAAATATATTGTGACAGCCTAGAAAATCTAAAAATAACCACTTCTACATATTGTCACAGCCAATCTTCACAATTATCCTATGCAATAAATCCCATTATTGTCCCCATTTTATATTTACTTAGATTAAGGTTCAAGTCACCTAAGTATCTTGGGTAGGTAAAATGGCTGGGTCAGAATTTGAATGCAAGCTGATGCTACCAGTATGAAATGAGTAGTACGTGTGGCCCCCAGAGCATATTTTCTTCAGATTTATTGAGAAAAATAAAATGGATAAATGTTTAAAATGTACATCATAATGATTTGAAACACATATACACTGTGAAAAGATTCTCTCCATGTAATTAATTACCATATCTACCACCTTGCATATTTATCATTTTTAAAAGTTCTGCTTTCTTAGCAAATTTATACAAAGAGTATTAGCTATAGTCACCATGTTATACATTAGATTCTTAGACTTTATTCATCTTATAACTGAAAGTTATATTCTTTTTTATTTATTTATTTATTTATTTATTTATTTATTTGAGAGAGAGAGAGAAACAGCATGAGAGGAGATAGGGTCAGAGGGAGAAGCAGGCTCCCCGCTGAGCCGGGAGCCCGATGCGGGACTCGATCCCGGGACTCCAGGATCATGACCTGAGCCGAAGGCAGCCGCTCAACCAACTGAGCCACCCAGGCGCCCCTGAAAGTTACATTCTTTTACCAACCTTTCCCCATATCGCCCAGCCTCAAGCCCCTGGCAACCACTTTCTATTCCTCCCAGGCACATTGTTCAAGCCCTAGACATGTTCTTGTTCATAAAGTTTGCATACAAAAATATACTGTAATGGATGTGGTATGCAAGAAGCAAACAAAACCAAGTCTCGTAAAAGACAGACATACAGAGAAATAAATAATATAATTGTCATAGAAGGGATATAGACCAAAAATAATGGTTGGGGAAAAAAAGAAGAAAATAATCTGAGTATAATAATTAGGAAAAAGAAATGATTTTCCAAAGTGGAACTGAGCAAATGAGCTAATACTTGAGCAAAAAATATGAATTAATGGGGAAAGTGTGATCCAGATAAAAGAATACCATGTGAAAACCAAGAATGCAGAGAGATCATATATTATTACATAGAAATACATGAAATTTTCATTTTTTTAAGTCAAAGAGAGTTAAACATTGGCAGTTTCATAAGTTTCAACTTAATCATTTTATGGAACTACAAACAGTATTTGACTTTAAAGACAATCATGGGAAAAAAGATCATCATTTTGTGTCCATCAATTACTTTGCACTGACTTCTTTTTCTAAAAAAAAGAGGCACACATGGGCCAGCTTACTAAAATGTCATTCTTAGATTATTATGTTGATTAAAAAAATCACTACAACATTCATTTTCACACAAAATATAGGTCTGACCTTTATTAAACATGCAATTTGGGGCACCTGGGTGGATCAGTCAGTTAAGTGGCTGTCTTTGGCTCAGGTCATGATCCTGGAGTCCGGGGATCCAGTCCTGCATCGGGGTCCCTGCTCAGCAGGGAGCCTACTTCTCCCTCTGACTCTCCCCCCATCTCATGCTCAATCTCTCTCTCTCTCTCAAATAAATAAATAATAATAAAAAAATCTTTAAAAAAACATACAATTTCTTTGATAGCTAGGCAAAGAAGCAAGTATCATATGTGGATTTGGAGCAAACAGGTAATACATTTTTTTTTAATTCTAATATAATAGATGGATTTATTTTATTTTTTTTAATTTTTTTATTATTATGTTAATTACCACACATCACATCATTAGGGTTTTTTTTTGTTATATTAGTCATCATACATTATATCATTAGTTTTTGATGTAGTGTTCCATGATTCATTGTTTGTGTATATCACCCAGTGCTCCATGCAGAACATACCCTCTTTAATACCCATCACCAGGCTAAGCCATCCTCCCACCCCACTCCCCTCTAGAACCCTCAGTTTGTTTTTCAGAGTCCATTGTCTCTCATGATTCATCTCCCCCTCCGATTTCCCCCTCTTCATTCTTCCCCTCCTGCTATCTTCTTTTTTTTTTAACATAATGTATTATTTGTTTCAGAGGTACAGATCTGTGATTCAACAGTCTTGCACAATTCACAGCACTTACCATAGCACATACCCTCCCCAAAGTCTATCACCCAGCCACCCCATCCCTCCCATCCCCCACCACTCCAGCAACCCTCAGTTTGTTTCCTGAGATTAAGAATTCCTCATATCAGTGAGAACATATGACATGTCTTTCTCTGATTGACTTATTTCCCTCAGCATAACACCCTCCAGTTCCATCCACGTCGTTGCAAATGGCAAGATTTCATTCCTTTTGATGGCTGCATAATATTCCATTGTATATATATATACCACTTCTTCTTCATCCATTCATCTGTTGATGGACATCTTGGCTCTTTCCACAGTTTGGCTATTGTGGACATTGCTGCTATAAACATTGATGTGCACGTACCCCTTCGGATCCCTTCATTTGTATCTTTGGGGTAAATACCCAGTAGTGCAATTGCTGGGTTGTATGGCAGCTCTATTTTCAACTTTTTGAGGAACCTCCATACTGTTTTCCAGAATGGCTGCACGAGCTTGCATTCCCACCAACAGCGTAGGAGGGTTCCCCTTTCTCTGCCTCACTGCCAACATCTGTCCTTTCCTGACTTGTTAATTTTAGCCATTCTGACTGGTGTGAGGTAATATCTCACTGAGTTTTTGATTTGGATTTCCCTGATGCCAAGCGATGTTGAACACTTTTTCATGTGTCTGTTGGCCATTTGGATGTCTTCTTTGGAAAAATGTCTGTTCATGTCTTCTGCCCATTTCTTGATTGGATCATCTGTTCTTTGGGTGTTGAGTTTAAGAAGTTCTTTATAGATTTTGGATACTGGCCCTTTATCTGATATGTCATTTGCAAATATCTTCTCCCATTCTGTCGGTTGTCTTTTGGTTTTGTTGACTGTTTCTTTTGTTGTACAAAAGCTTTTTATCTTGATGAAGTCCCAGTAGTTCATTTTTGCCCTTGCTTCCCTTGCCTTTGGCGATGTTTTGGAGCAAACAGGTAATACATTTTGAGTCTGTTTCTTTACCTGAACAGTACATATCAATGAAATCTACCTCCAGTATTAGTTGAGGAATACATTTTTGAATAAGATTACAAACTATAAATTGAAATATGAACTATAAATCAGTGTACAGGTATTGAGTATTAATTGATATAAGTTATCAATTCCTCTGAATGTGTTTAACAAACAATTTCTTTCAATAGAAACACGTTAAACAAAAAGTGAGAATTGCAATGAATGAATACATGGGAGGATTTTTAAAATTTCACCTAAATTGCTTGCTTATGTAGTTATTCTAGGTGTTTGTACTTTGCATCAAGCTACAGATGTGAATTATTTCTCCCATTGTCAAGAAATATTGTCAACAAATTTGAAGAAGACTGTCACTTTTTGTACCACTCCACTGAAGAAATGATACAAAATTAGACTTGTTTAGATAAAATAAAGGATTCAAAAAGGCTGTTGAATATCTGGTCAAAAGGTCAAAGTATTAATTAATACAATAATCAAAGTAGAGCTAACAAGAAAATTTAGTCTATAGTCTGTGTTTTCTTTCTTTGTTTGGCACGTTATTAGGAGAAAAATGTTAAGAAGCTCATGATATTTTAATATCATGGTCTGGACAGAAGCAGAGATACTCTGCTTCCAAAAAGGACTTTTTTAACCAAATTATATGTATTTAAGTGTCATAGATACGTAATGTTTTGCCATGTACTTACAAATATCTACTTATATTCAGTTAAAAATCTTACTTTCTTAAAGTTTTATCTCAGGATATATTTCATTTCTTTTGTTAAATTAATTTTTAAAACAAATCTTATAAAATTCATATAAAATTAACATATATAAATGAAAAAATAAATTATAAAATTATCTGACTAATATCCCGAAGGTATCCATTCAGCAAATATTTCATTGGTATGTGGAGCACCCCAAGCCATCTCAGGCCCTGGGGGTGAAACAGGGGCCAGGACCAAGTGTCTCCATCACCACTGTTGACACTATAGTGGAGTAGAGGGACATAATACCTAAAGTAGAGAAGAAAAGTGCAGACTAAAACACCCAGTATTTGGGGGCCAGAGGACCTGGCATCTAAACAAAAATTAGATTATACTTCAGAGGTGAGCAGTGGTGATATCATGAATGTTCTAGAAGGGCATATTACAGAGTTTGTACTTTATACTGAGGTCCACTCACAAGTTCTAAATTGGAAAAAACATGATTTTATTTTTTATTTAGGATCCCATAATCCAAATGATTGGGAAAAATCTGCATTTTAGAATGTTCATTCTGAAGACATCCTTAGTGTGAATGTGGAAATAGGGAACCTAGTGAACAAGCTGTTGCCACAATCCAGGAGAGCAGTTTGTACTCAAAACCTCCTGAAGTGATCTATAAAGACAACAATCACAGTTACAGAATGTGAGTTCTTTTTAATGAGAAATTATATGGAAGTTGCTGAAGTGTTTACATAAACTAAAGATGGTAACAACATGCTCTTAGGTGAAGACATCGTTTCCCAGGCTCCAAATTTCCCACAGGGAAAGTTGTTATCGTCAAAGTAACATTTCACCATTTCTAAGATGACACACAATATATTCTTCGGACTACTGTCCCACCACTAAAAATGGACGGCCATGGAAATTGTCTACATGCCTTCAGACTTAACTGATAAAAATAACTAATGAGCAACAACTGTGGGTGTATCCCTGCGTGAGGGCTGTGAGACTGGATAATGAGAAGTTTGATTTTATAGGAGCGTCCTTCAGCAGAACTGTTCATGGTTCACTCCAGAAGATGTGTTGAGTCCCTGGTAGGGTCTCGAGAGTGAGGATAGAGTAAAATTGACCTATTACAGGGGTACTTAGGGGATGGAGCCAAGAGAACTAATGATTGATTGGATATGAAGAATACAAGAGTAGAATGAATTAAAGATTATGTCCACACATCCTTCCTGCATAACTTGGTGAGTTGCAGTAATTTTGCAAGGGATGTTGAAAAAAAACAAAAAAAACGGGGCAGGCTTGGAAGACAATTTGGTGTAACCTTAGGGTATATAGATAAAAATCTCTAGTTAATTGGGCATACAACTTGAAATACAGGAGAAAAAACTGGCATAAAGATCCAGAAGTCATTTGAATATGAACTTTAATTAAGACATAGGTGCGACTGAAAGCAAAGAGAGTAATTTTGAAAAAACAAATTAAAAGGACAGGACACAAGAGAGAAACGAGGTGAGAAGAAAACCAGATTATAACGCGGGACCATGGAAATTTAGGCAACAGAAAATTTTTACATGGAGACAGTGTAAATGTCTACATTAGAATATTGTTATGAAAGAATCTAAAAATCGCTGATATTATACTTTACTTCTGGAAAAGATATTTGGTATCAGTTAAGATAATGGGAATCATTAATTTGAAAAATTAGAACTATTTCCACCAAACAGGAAAGGCAAATTGCCCTGATGTCAGCTCATTCATTATATTCATTCTGCAAACCACTGAGCACTCTCTCCCTCCTCTCCTCCCCACCCTGGGCATTTACACACTAAGAACAAAAACAAAAATTCTGTTTATCCATGTAGATCATTAAGGAAGTGCCTGATTTTCTCCAGAATGGAGTGCAATTATTCTGGCATTTTGATTTTCTATGATGAATGCATTACCTATCCAAAGCAGATAGACACTTTTTAATTTGTCATCCAGCAATTAAGCCTGTGGGAAATAAGATCAAGAATGACCTTCACAGTGGGGCGTCTGGGTGGCTCAGTTGGTTAAGTGCTGGACTCTTGGTTTCCACTGAGGTCACGAGATTGATCCCTACATGGAGCCTCACGTGAGGCTCCGAGCTTAGGGGGAAGGTCTACTTGAAGTTACCCTCCCTCTGCCTCCCCCACTACTTGTGCTCTCTCTCTCACATAAATAAATAATCTTTTTTTTTTTTTAAAAAGATTGATCTTGGGTGCCTGGGTGGCTCAGTTGGTTAAGCGACTGCCTTCGGCTCAGGTCATGATCCTGGAGTCCCAGGATCGAGTCCCGTATCGGGCTCCCTGTTCGGCAGGGAGTCTGCTTCTCCCTCTGACCCTCCCCCCTCTCATGTGCTCTCTCTCATTCTCTCTCTCTCAAATAAATAAATAAAATCTTAAAAAATAAAAAATATAAAAAATAAAAAAAGATTGATCTTAACAGTATGAGAAAACATAAAATTTTTCCTTACTGATTTTCAATTTATTACATGTGAAAATGATAGTATTTTGTATATATTGCATAGATATGCATTAAATTAATTCTGCTTTTTTTTTTTAAATTTTTAAACTTAAGAACATTTAACATGAGATCTACCCTCCTAACAAGATTTTAAGTGCACAATGCCACATTGTTAACTCCTGGCACTGTGTGTTGCAGCTGATTGCTAGCACTTACTCATCTTGCATAACTGGAACTTTATACCTGTTGAACAACAACTCTCCATTTTTTATATTTTTAAATGTGACTCCGGGAAAATTTAAAATTCCATCATATTTATTTGGCAGCTCGGCACTAGATCTCGTTTTCTCGACTAAATATCCTTCTCATCAGTTACTTTTTTATGTGTATTTTACATATCACTGTATGGACCTGAGCTTCAGAAGACTATGAAGTGGTAGTGTGAAAGCAGAGATTTCTTCCTCATCATTGTTTTAAAGAGGCTACCACACGTGTTTCAGTATTAAGCGAGATTTTGACTATTGATTTGAGTGCTAGTATTATCATTTTATTCTTACTTTATTTATTATGGCTGCATTTTATCTTGGCTCATTTGTTACCCTGAATTTAAGTTTTAATTTTGTCAAAGGGCTTCTCAGCATCACCAAATGAAAAGTTTATGTGTATCTTTTTGTTCCTTTGAGATATTGACATAATGGAAAATATTAATAGATTTCAAAATACTGTTTTGTTGGGCGCCTGGGTGGCTCAGTTTGTTAAGTGACTGCCTTCGGCTCAGGTCATGATCCTGGAGTCCCAGGATCGAGTCCCGCATCGGGCTCCCTGCTCGGCAGGGAGTCTGCTTCTCCCTCTGACCCTCCCCCCTCTCATGTGCTCTCTCTCTCTCATTTTCTCTCTCAAATAAATAAATAAAATCTTAAAAAAAAAATACTGTTTTGTTTTTCTCCTTAAAGACAATTTTCTTTCCGTTCTGTGCATCACCATTTAGTAGCTTCATAAATTGTTTTTAATTATAATTTACATATAATGCTTACAGCCATATTCTTAATAATCTTTTTTGTGTTGATGTTTGTAGGTGTTTAATTTGATCACTTTTCTATGAGTAAAGCCACTTAAAGTAATTTGAGGAGCCCCCCGCCCTTTGTTTCGAATGCTTTTGGGAAGTTTATATAGCATGGGGATTAGTAGTCAGTAATAATTTTAATTTCTTGGCCTAAGATATTCTCAGTAATATTAGTGATTTTTCTTTGAATCTCTATTCTTATTTTTCTTATGCCAGTTCTTTTGCATTTTATTATCTTTTATTCCAGCAAATGATTTTGAAGTTTTACTTTGAAATAACTGTAGATTCTCAGAAAATTTCAAAAACAGTGCAAAGAGCATTTTAAATACTTCTTTCAGCTAAGCCAATGGTTACATCTGACATAACTGTACTACAATATCAATTCGCGGAAATGGAAATGGGTATAAAATACTGTTAAATAGATAATATAATTTATTCAGTTTTCACTTGTTCTTACATCCACGTGTGTGTGTGTGTGTGTGTGTAACTCAAACAGTTTGATCTCATGTAAAGACTAGTGTCTTTACATCCAATCAGAATACAGAAGAGTTTTGTCACCACATGTATGAACTCCTTCATACTACTCTTTCTTGCCACACTTAGTCCCTACTCCTTCCCTTGTTCCTTGGCAACCACTAATTCCTTCTCCGTCTCTTATGGTTTTGACTTTTAGAGGATTTACTATAAATGGAATCATAGAGCATGTAAGGTTTAGGGTGTTGCTGTTTTCACGAAACATAATGCCTTTGAGATTCATTGTGCTATGCATGTATAGATAATCTGTTCCTTTTATGGCCAGGTGGTATTCCATTTTATGGATGTATCAACACTTTGTTTAATCATTCCTCTGGTGACTGACATGTGGATTATTTTGTTTTTGGCTATTATGAATAAAGTTGCCATGAATATTTTTATGTGGACATAAGTATTTCTCTGACATGTGTGTAACACCCTGACCAAACGATGATTATTAGGTTGTACAATAAGTATATATTTAGTTTTATAATAAACTGTCAAATTATTATTCATTTTTTATTTCCACCTCCTCTCCTTCCAGCATTTGATGATGTCTATGGGTGGTGTTATTCTAACCATTCTGATAGGTGTGTAGTAATAGCTCATTGTAATTTTAAACTGCATTGTCCAAATAACTAATGATGTTCAACATCTTTTCATGTGCATTTTTGTTTTCTGTATAACCTCTCAGTGAAATGTCTTGTCATGTCTTTTGCCCATTTTATAACTGGATTATTTATTGTGTTACTGTTGAGTTTTAAGAGTTCTTTGTAAATTCCAGATGCAAATCCTTTGAGTAATCTTTGGTTTTCAAGTATTTTCTTCCACCCTGTAGGTCGTTTCTTTAATTCTTTTAACAGGGATTTACACATTTTTAAATTTTTATAAAGTCAAATTAATACCTTCTTTTTGTCATGGATTGCGCCTTTCATGATATATCTAAGAACTCTGTCTAGTCACAGAGAATAGGTTTTTCTCCTGTGTTTACTTCTAAAAGTTTTACAGTTTTAAGTTTATGTATAAGTCTATGATACATTTTGAAATAACTTTTGTATAAGGTATGAGCTTTAGGTGGCGTTTTCTATTTCTTCCCTATGAATATCCAATTGCTCCAGCAAAATTTGCTGAAAAGACTAGAGAATTTATATGTATTTTTGCATTTGCTCTGCAGTACTCTTCATGTCATCCAGATTTTCCAATTTATTAGAACACACAAATATCTTATTATAAAATGAGTTTTTTACTACTATTGATCTAATTATTTTTTTTTTGATTTACATACTCAAAGGTACCATTTTTCTTATACTACAAATAACAGTTTTGAAATTAAATAATCTGGTTGACAAAGAAAGAAGTACTTAATTGTTTTAAGAAAAAATAGTGGCAAATGCAATTTATTGAGTATTGCTCCAGAAATTTAAGAACAACTTAATCTGTTTCAAACCAATCAAAAATAAATCAATAATCTGACAAAATCAAAACTCCCAATAAGAAAACAAAACCAACCTGAATTAATGTTTATATTAAAGTTTGTAACTTTTTGATTTTTATTTTATAAGTAATGGATTCCTTTAAGCGTGGGATAAAAAATATTAATCTGTTTCCACCCTTATCTGCATGAGAGTTTTGTTTCTGCGCAACGTCAAGTACATACACATCTTGTAGCTCATTTAGAATCCCTTTAGAAGGGAATGAGCCCCATGTTAAGAATTTGTAAGATTACTCTTAACTGTTAATTTTAACAGTAATAAAATTAACTTTCAACAAAGGCCAATTCTACCCATTTTCTCACTTAATAGAATTTTATCTTTACTAAATCCTTTTTTTTTTTTAAAGATTTTATTTATTTATTTGACACAGAGAGAGAGACAGAGAGAGAGGGAACACAAGCAGGGGGAGTGGGAGATGGAGAAGCAGGGACTGAGCAGGGAGCCCGACACAGGACTCGATTCCAGGACCCTGGGATCATGACTTGAGCCAAAGGCAGACGCTTAATGACTGAGCCACCCAGGTGCCCCTCTTTATTAAATTCTTATTAGATAGGGCAAAAAAAAATCTTTCTTTTTCAAATGAGGAGATTGGTGGTATTCAGTGTGGTTAGATCATCATCTAATTTGGGAAGTGTAGGTGATAGTAAAATTCTCTTGTAACTATACCAATTTTTCTGTTACTGCTGTTTATTGTTGTTTTTGATGTTTCATTCCTAAATAGGGGAACTATATTTGAATTAAAACTCATGGTTTTCTACATATGTGATTTTTTGACAATAATAAAGAATACCAATTAACCCATATAATGCCCCCAAATTAATACCAGAAAACAAATGTTGGTTGCAATCCTCTCTAAAGGACCCCTGTGTCTCTAAAAACTGGGACAAAATAAACATATAAAAAAACAAGGAGAACATTTGAAGAATAATAAAGGGGACAAAAATTATTTTCCTATTCTGTCAATTTTTCTCAAATGGTAAAGAGGTAAATTCATCACATTCACACAGATACATTCAGTTATCACTGGAAAGCTGTGTGCTTTGTATTGCTTAAGACTAAATTAGAAGTTTAGTTGATAACATCATTCAAAAAAAAGAGAGAGAGAGTAGACTGAGTTAATAAATACCTATCTTTCCTTGACTCTGGTCACTTTGGGGCCAAGAATGATAATTAGCTGGAAAAAAATGACTTATTGTTTAGCTTTCTAATATTCTATTTTTTTAGGTTTTGTTTATTTGTCAGAGAGAGAGAGAGAGCACAAGCAGGGGGAGCAGCATGCAGAGGGAGAAGGAGGTTCCCCTCAGAGCAAGAAATCTGATGCGGGACTTGATCCCATGAGCATAGGATCATGACCTGAGCGGAAGGCAGACGCTTAACAAACTGAGCCACCCAGGCATCCCAATAGGAAACTGCTTGGAGGGTTTGTTGTTGTTGTTGTTGTTTTTTAAGATTTTATTTATTTGACAAAGAGAGAGAGCACAAGTAGGCAGAGCTGCAGGCAGAGGGAGAGGGAGAAGCAGGCTCCCCACTGAGCAGAGAGCGTGATGCAGGGCTATATCCTAGGACCCAGGGATCAGACCTGAGCTGAAGGCAGACACTTAACCAACTGAGCCACCCTGGCACCCCATAGATTTCTAATATTCTAATGCATTCAAGCAGCGCCCAATATCCCCAAATAAATTTGTCATTAAGAATTACTATTTTGAAAAAAAAGAAAAGAAATTATCATTTTGGGAAGAAGCAAGCAAAATTCTATCTAAACCAATAAAAAATATTGTATATGATAGGACATTGTTTTAAGACATACAGATCTTTATTGAAATGCATTTGGAATTTTTAAATTGTTTTAAAATGCTACACTTTTGGCCTCCCCATTTATTCATAGATTTATATTATAAAAAGTAAACCAGCATAGCTCATGGACAATCTTATAAAGTCTCACACACATAGTCACATCACAAGCTTTAAAAAACAAGTTCACAATTCGAAGTGTCTTGCCCTAATTATTTGCAAATACGAATTTTGAAAATCTGATAATCTTGATGCTAAAATGAAGGTAATGAGGGAGAATGTTGCTTTTAGAGAATAACATCGATTGTTCCGAAACTAATTGCCTCAAATTGTGTGACTTTAAGACTCATTAATCTGGTTGTTCTAATAATCTAGGAGCCAATTTCAAAGACTGCTTTTCTTTTCATTCAGTTTAAGGTGCTTTATTAGGTAATTGGCATCCCCAAGCACCCTTTACTTTGGTTGTTATTCCTAAATTAAGATATTCTACATGCTCACATTTTATTTTATACTCATTTTGACACATTTACTTTGTTAGTATTTCTTTTTTTTAATTTAAAGATTTTATTTATTTATTTGACAGAGAGAGACACAGCGAGAGAGGGAACACAAGCAGAGGGAGGGGGAGAGGGAGAAGCAGGCTTCCCACTGAGCAGGGAGCCTGATGTGGGGCTTGAGACCAGGACCCTGGGATCATGACCTGAGCCGAAGGCAGACGCTTAACGACTGAGCCACCCAGGTGCCCCACTTTGTTACATATCCGTAAATAATTTATTAAAGATGTTTTCTATAAATCAATTTATTAAAAATGCCCACTCCATAAGAATATTAGTAGTAAATATTATATTTTAAAAGACTAATAGAATGTGGTTTCTTGATAAAAAATAAAAATTATGCTAATTTTTAGGAAAGCATATTATAGAAAATGATTTGGGTAAACTCAATAGGATAAACATATACTACAGAAAACATTCACATTAAGAAATAATTAAGATGTCATCTGTAATGGATACAAAGCACTTAAATACTTCTTCATTGGCAAGCTTTCTCATACTATTTCTGAAAGATCACTTACTACATCAATACCAAGGAACCAGCTGTTAAACAAGGTAATTTCTCATCAAACAGCAAGTACTACTGTATGTTAATAACAGAATGACTTTTTCAGGTTTTTGCAGTAGCTATTTCCCCATCTATCTTTTGTCTTTATTTTTAATTAAAATTTACCGATAAAGCAAAAAGGTATAGAGTATATGAATATAGCTATTTGTAATTGAAAAGATTTTTTTTTTGTTTCAAGTTTTTATTTAAATTCTAGTTATTTAACATATAGTGTAATATTGGTTTCAGGAGTAGAATTTAGTGATTCATCACTTACTTTTAACACCCAGTGCTCATCCCAACAAGTGCCCTCCTTAATACCTATCACTCTTTTAGCTGATCCTCTGCCCCCCTCCCTCCTTCCATCCTCAGTTGGTTCTCTATAGTTAAGTCTCTTATGGTTTACTTCCCTCTCTTTTTTCTCCCTTCCCCTATGTTCATCTGTTTTATTTCTTAAATTCCAGATATGAGTGAAATCATATGGTGGGTGCTTGTCTTTCTCTGACTTGTATTGCTTAGCATAATACATTCTGTCTCCATCCATGTCATTACAAATGGCAAGATGTCATTCCTTTTGATGGCTAATATTCCATTATATACCACAACTTTGTATTTTTGAGAGGGAGGGAGGGAGGAAGGTAAGAGGGAGAGAGAGTCTCAAGCAGGCTCCACATCCAGCACAGAGCCTAATACAGGATTGGATCTCAGGACACTGAGATCATGACCTGAGCCAAAATCAAGAGTTGGAAGCTTAACTGACTGAGCCACCCAGGGGCCCCTACCACATCTTCTTTATTCATTCATCAGTGGATGAACATTTGGGTTCTTCCATATTTTGGCTCTTGTTAATCATGCTGCTGTAAACATCAGGGTGCATGTGCCCCTTTGAATCAGTGTTTTTGTATCCTTTGGGTAAATACCTAGTAGTGCAATTGCTGGGCTGTAGGACAGCTCTATTTTTAACTTTTTTGAGGAACCTCCGTACTATTTTCCACAGTGGCTGCAGTAGTTTGCATTCCCACCTATAGTGTAAGAGGGTTCCCCTTTCTCCACATCCTCACCAACACCTGTTGTTTCCTGTGTTGTTAGTTTTAGTCATTCTGACAGGTGTGAGGTGGTATCTCATTGTAGTTTTGATTTGTATGCAACTGAAAAGATTTACTAAATTTGACACTGCTTACAAGCATCGTATTTTTTGTACAATTTGCTTTTGCATTCTGTCTACTATGACAGCTTCTAATGTTTAGGATATTTTTTTTTCTCTTTTCGGTATTGTTACCTTTAAATATTGTCCATATTAATTCAATCATATTTAAGGTTAGAGAGTTCTGTACTACTCCTAGGATGTATGTCTCTATTAGAAATTTAAAATATTTGGTTTAAAAACGCATTATTTGCCATAACTTTGCATAGTTGTACACATATGTATGTGTATTGATGCGCACATGGAACACACATGACAGAAGTAGCCCAACTAGTTAACGATGAGTGGGATTATCATTTGCGATTTGAGGGAAAATTATTTACCTTTGAATACTTGTATTTCTAATTAAAGAAAACCTTCTGAAAAAAAATCATATCCATGTTTCTCTAATGTACATTAATTATAAATAACTGAAGAAAATAAACAAGAAATAACAAACTGTGTTGGAGGTACCCTTAGAGTGGTCTTCCACATTATTGAAAATAAAAGAGAGAACAGGAAAGCTATAAAATGAGAGCAAGAGAGAAAGAGAAAGCAGGATTTTTCTTGGTCTTCTGGGATTGGTATCCCAATTTTATTTACTGACCATTCCATCTGTATTTTCTGCAATATTCCACTAAAATATCACAAAATGTTAGGAAAATGACTGCTTCCAAATCTGAGGCAGAAACTATAGAAAATGAGCTTATGTATCAGTCTGGGTCTAATTGAGGGACAGGAAGCACACAATTATTTAAAAGGCAGAATATTAATATTAAGAATTATTAAGCTATAATAGGAGAGTAACTATAAAGATGTAGTGAGAACTCCAAAGAGTACTCGGGAGTTCAGTGAAATTATCCAAAGACACAAATGTGGAAGGGAGGCCCTCTCCCCAAGTCAAGCTTTAGATCTCCTTGGAGAATGTGTGGTTGCAGCATCTTGTTTTCAGGACAAAGGAGTTCACTGGGTTGCCTGGGTCAGAGCTAGTCCACATTCTCCAGCCAAGGAGAACAATCCTCCAGGGTGCAAGTATGTGGGTGGACAGAAGTGCAGACTGAGTTGGGAGGCCACTGGAGGTACAAGGCCTGACGCTCACAGCATCCATACTGGGAAGGCTGCAAGACCTCACCAGCACTGGGACGGAGCTGTATGGTTGCTGAGGGAATGTACCTTTGGGACGTTTGGGGCTACACCTGTGGCTGGATAAAGCACCACATACATCTTCACACAGACCAACTCTGCAGCATGAGAAAGGCAAAAATAAGCATGCTACACACAGGACCAGGAAGAGAAGACCTTTTCCTTCTTCAGTGTTCATTCCATGCCTTCCTTTGACAAGGCTCAACACTGTATTCACAATAAGAGAAATGCTCTAAAGGAGCCAATCCATTATCAAAGTATCACAGAACAGGTACTTTTTAAGGAGGTACTGAAGGATGAATGTGAAGCCAGAAAGCAGTAAATTAATAAGTGGCAAAGCCTAGGGCGCCTGGGTGGCTCAGTCGGTTAAGCGACTGCCTTCGGCTCAGGTCATGATCCTGGAGTCCTGGGATCGAGTCCCGCATCGGGCTCCCTGCTCGGCAGGGAGTCTGCTTCTCCCTCTGACCCTCCTCCCTCTCATGCTCTCTGTCTCTCATTCTCTCTGTCTCAAATAAATAAATAAAATCTTTTTAAAAAAAATAAGTGGCAAAGCCTAAAACATATTGCTGTACCAGAAATGATGAAAGCAATCAAAGACTAATAGGTCATGTCTAAAGTACACAGACACTGATACGAGTGTCTGAAGATCTATTTTTCTTACCATTCTTTCCATTTATAATTCTCTTTGTGATGTAGATTGCTTACATTTTTTTCTATTTGTGTATGAGTATGTACGTGTGGATAAGCACATGTATGCATGCCTTAAACTATATGGTGCCATGTTTTTTGAGCATCAGAGAGGCCTATTCCTTTGTAGAGTGTTGTGGGGAAGGAGAGAATGTAGGAGAAGAAAGAGGGACCTTCACTTTGGGATGTTTAATATAAACAAATTCACACCAAATTCCATCTTCTTTGGCACAAAGGCTCCCTCAGGTTTTGCTATTATGAAGTTTTATATTCCCTACTCCAACATTTTCTAGATTATTTTTTCATTTTAGCAATTTATTCGGGGGTATCTCAGGCCAGGAGGTGCATCATCGAAGGTTCCTCATTTCTCTACATTGCATTCACTTCTCATTCTTCAGTCCAGAGAAGAGATTCTTTCCTCTCTGCTTACATACCCAAATTTTCTGTTTATCTGGAGAAGTATATGCTGTTTCTGCATCTTTCCTTGGTTTAGTCAAGAATTCATACTATGTGACATGTATATTTCCCAATTTGTGTTTTGATGGTGTAGCCGCTTTCTTATTTTATTAATAGACTATTTATTCCTTATTTTTAAATAGAGTAAAATGCATTTCCTCTGAATGTCTAAACAGAATGCTCTTAATGTTTTGCTTATAGGCACCATTAAATTAAAAATAATTATGTTGTCCGCATAAAAACCATTTCAGTTACACAAGATATGCTTTATTATCTTTTAAAGCAAATATTTTTTGAGAGCTTATTCTATTAGGCTGTAATGTTCACACATTACTATCTAAGTTTTAGGAATGAGTAAGAGATTAAGAGTACTTCTGAAAGTTTTTAATGTCACTCTGGGAGGTATATATTGATATTAGGTGCTTGGTTTCAACTGTACTTGAAGGAAGCCTATCAAGTAAATTTCAAACCAGAAATTACAGCCCAACTCAATCTGATTCCACATGTAACATCTGAGGAAACATGGTACAAACAATGACAAACCAGGAGCTATGGTAACCCCAACATTCACCCACTAAATAAGGCATCACCCACCATGTGTCAGGAAGAAAATATCTATGGTAATGTTGGATATCTTGGCAGGACTCAAATAATCTGTACACTGATTTCAATTCATAAATCACAGCATCTGTAGCAATGTGAGTGGGAATTTTTGGATTCCCCTTGGATTGGAATGGAGGAACATTATAGGTAGCCAAGTGGTATATCATTTTTTTCAGATACTTATAGACCTTGGACAAACTTCTAAATTTGATAGTGACATCTATGAGTCCCTTGACTTATTTGATGATTTGTGGCCTTCCTCCTTAAAGGACACTGATTATGAAATAGCACTACCCAGTGTGATTTATTCTGCGTTTGAGCTATGCATCTCCCAGAAAGGAGGTGAAATTCAGTTGTATTGATTTCATTTTTATTTTTGCCCTTAAAATTGTAGGTGTAATTAATTTATTAGTACAAAAATTAAAAAGAAAACTTTTTCTATTTGTTTTTGTATTATGCAAATAATCTAAGGATGGCTAGTCTTTATAATCATCAGGGCATAGTTAAAATAAGCATCATCTTGGAGATAGATACACATTATAATCCTTGCTCACTCATAAGCTATACGATGTTGAAAGAGTTACCTAAACTTTTCGAGGCACAATATACACATCTGTAAAATTATAAAAAGTATAGCATGTCATAGATTTCCCTAGAGCTTTGTTTGTAAACTCTGAGCAAGTCACACAAAAACTCCGTGCCACTACATCCAATAGATATCTTTCTTCCTCAGCAAAGTTCAACTCTCAATATGTCTTTAAATTTTGTTGCATCAAAATTAATATTTGAGTTTCTTTTTGAGCAGTTCTACCTATTTTTAAAGATTGTTCTTTCATTTTTTTTATTCTTCGAAGTATTCCTGATAAGGAAATATTAACTTATTATTAAATAAGTAAACTAATCTTTCCTTCAATTACTGAATGGGCACATTCTATAAATCTAGGATACATTCTAGGAAATTAGTGATATGATCCTTTTTATGCCTTGAGCATTGTGCTATTTTATCATCTTACAAATCATTTCATCATTACTCATAAACATCTCCTAATGTCCTTTTAAAAGACTTACATGAAACTTGTAAGATGAATGGCCTAGAAGGATGATATAATAATGAAATAAATCTTCCCCACTGCATCATTCTCCTCTTCCTCTTTTTAAATGTGTTGCTTAAAGTATTACATCATCGTTCAAAAAGATATCAAAAAACTGATACACTATCTTTTTAGTTTGATTTTATTTTTTCTTTAAAAACAGTTGAAAATTCAAGATTTTTCATTTTACATTCATAATGCTAGAGGGAAAAAAATGACAGAGGAAGTAATTTCACAGTAGTGTGTGAATAGAAGATGAAAACCAAAAGCAGAAACCAGCACTATAGACTCAAGATGATGGTGAAACTGATCATGTAAAAAAAGGTTTGAGATAGAGTCTTCAGATGAAGATAAGACAGATGAATATTCTCAAAATCAAGAATCAGCAAATGAACAATATGATTTTAAGGATAAAGGAAAAATATAGTAATCATCCTTTTAGTCACTCAACAGGAAGGACTTCATCACACGATATTTTGCGATAAGAATCTGGGCTGTTCTGTTCTGCTAAAAATAAATGTGACAGTATTTTTTCATCTTTTATAAATGTTTTGCACCAAAATCTACTTGATTTATCTTGCAAATGGAAAACTGCTGAAGGCAGAATGTATCTAAATGTCACCGGAAGGAAGGGGATGCAATAGGATTTTTCTTTTTAACTAGATTGATTATTATTTGCTGTTTATAAATCTAAAGATTAAATGCTTTGCAATCATGGAGCAAAGAAGACAGCCATTCCTTCTTCAACAAAAATATGAGCTGTAAAGGATATTTTAAACTTCTCGAAGTGTTACATACTGACAAGTACGTATTTGGCAGGTTTACATTTTGTTAACATTTGACAAAGAGGACCATAGCATTCCCCTTAGCCTGACTCAATTTTAGACAGGTTTCTTCTTGACTAGAAGTTCCTGACCTCCATTTTCCCTGACCAATTACAAGAGACATTTTCTCATGGCAAATTCTTTCTTTGCCCTTTTGTAATGCAGATAAATCTCCCAAACTCTTTCAATTTTGTGAGGCAGAATGGTCTTTCTCAAAAGCCTGAACACCATCCTTTTGACATGTAGACATCAAGCAAGATAGGACCTCTATCAGGCAGTGTCTATGGGAGGGTAGGACCCTAACTTCTCTAAGAGCCAGTTACACAGCTGGCCTAATCACACCAACCTCCCCCTCCCCACACGTGTTCTCCAGTACTTTTTCACTAGCTCAGCCCAGCATTTAAAAACTCTCCTGAACTTTGTTTCAGCAGTTAAGTTCACTTGTCTCCCCTATTGCAATGGTCTTACCTTTATTGCAATAATCTGAATAACATCTTCCTTGCCATTCCTAACAAGTGCCCAGTACAATTTCTCTTTGCCACATTTTAGTCAAGTTGTTTTGCACTGTCATTTTATTTATATAGCTGTGAATGACTTACAAAATTACATATTTTTAAAGAGTAAATTTGACCATACTGTAAACCGTGAGGATGATTTTTTTTTTTTCTTTCTTTCCTGGAATAGTGGGAATTCAGTCTATTGACACGTCCTCCTCAAGAACTGTTGCATTCATGTGTGTCCACATCAAAACTCTTCTTTCTCTCCTACAGTACTGGTCCCACCTACTCAATCTACTCTGCAGGCTTCTCTTTCTTTACCGAATCCTTAAATAATGCTATTCCCAAAGGTTCTGTCCTATGTTCTTTCATAGTCTCACTTTTTATTTTCTTCCGGGGTGACATTACATATACTACAAATATTACCTACAAATATTCTAGTAAGTTTAAAATCTTTATTGTTAAATTCAAGAGGATCTTTTCTTTTCTACTTTTACCTGATCTGTAAGCAGCAAATAAAACAGATAATAACCCCCTCCTCCTTGGAATACTTTTGTTTGTTTGTTTGTTTTGTTTTGTTTTGTTTCTATGTTACCATACTCTCCTGGTTTGCTCCTTGCAAATTTTATTTCCTACTGTTTTTCGACCCCCAAACACTAATACTGGAGTATCTGGGTCTCAGTCTTTAGACTGATTCTTGTCTCTGTCCATGCTCTCTCTTTAAGGGATCTCATCACACTACAACATTTTAAATATCACCTACAAGGCTAATAATTTCAAATGTATATCTCTAGAAAATTATAGAAAAAATACTCTTCAAGAACTACTGTCTTCATACTCTGTTCATTTATTCAACTAGTTATTATTGGGAACCACAGTGCCTGTTGTCAAGAATATAAAAATAAACCCATTCATTGTTCACAACTATCTTGGAATCTAGAAAACACGTGAAACTAGAAATGACTCATTCCGAAAATATGTAAGATCTATTCAAACTACGGATAGAGAGGCAACAAAATATAATGGTCACATGCATGGATTCTGATGCCAGCACTTGGGATAAAATATCTCTCTGTCTTTATTTAAGAAATAACAACTTCCCTGGGCCTCAGTTTATTCACCTGGAAAATGAGGCATATGATAATATTTCCCTCACAATTTTTTTTGAGAATTTTTGAGAATTGGTTTAATATTTATAATGTTGCTAGAATCATGTCTGGGACCATGTGAATATATATTTGTTTAAAACAGTTTGATTATGTGGCATGTGAGTTCAGTTTTGCAGTGTAGTTAAAATTCCAATAGGAATCGACAGGCACATTTCAGGAAGAAGGGTTGATACGAACAAATTATAGAAACTAGTTTATATTTTGAAAGACAAGCAATTCAGAGTGTGAATAGGAAATAATATATATATATGTGTGTATGTGTGTGTGTGCATGTATACAATGTGTGTGTATGTATGTGTATAATATGTGTGTGTGTATATATATATATATATATATATATATATATATATATATATTAAAAAGCAAGATATACACAATTGTGACCAAATTAAAGAGAGTGATAAATACCAGGCTGTGAGTTTTGTACTTTTCTGTGCTGGTATTGGAAAATCCATTGAAGTTTTTGAGCAATGAAGTCAGAAAACCGCTGTAGGAAATGTCATCTGCTCTGCCCTTTGCTGTGAATTCATCTCTGCCTAATGCCCAAAGCCTCCTGTGATCATGGTGTTACTGTTAGTGAGCAGAAAGTAGGACAAAAATTCTCATTCTCAAAAAAGAGAGTATTCCACAATATTACAAATGCACCGACCTCTGAGTTCTTGCCTATGAGCCAGAATCTGTGAAAAGAATGAATGATCCACTGAGTCAGTAAAGATCTGAGTGGATTCTAAAGCAATCAAGAGTGGAGGGAGCTAGTTCCTACTAGAAATGTAGATTTCCATCTTTTCACATGATACAAAAGTTGAAAAAGGTTATTATAAACATGATTAATTAGAGTTGTTATAAATAACTTGAGGAGTTAGAATAAAAGCTCCAATGTAATCAACAGAGTGAGGTAGCAGCATCCTTAGATGTGTTTACCACATAGGGCCAGGGCGCTGGTCTCAAGTCTCTCATATAAACGTGCTGGTTCCCAAATCTTCTGCCCATCTCAGCCCAGATAAGAACACATTGAACATGCAACTTTATTGAGTAAGTGGACTTACCACCCAGGACATTGATAAAAATAAGTGTATAGTAAATTAAGCCTATTTTTTTAAGTTTGGAAGTAGGTTGTCTAATCCGGCAGGGGTGGGGGGGTGCACTTGGAATACATCCATGTTTATGCAAAGTGTATAAAATATTTAAATTTGACATATATAATTCTAATAACTATAATTATATAGTTTATATAATTATAATATATATTATATATAATAATAATAATTATAAAATACATCTTAAATATGTAATGTAATATGTAGATTTAGAAAATTGTGAGATAACTTATTTCCAAAATTATTTTAATTTTAAGCTTATTATATTTGTTGATGTATCAGATAGACAGATGTTTGAAAAGTTTGAGAACATCAGATATGTTAAATTTCTAAGTATATCATCTATTTATAATTCCAAGTTCAAATAAATGTTTAAAGCCAGTTTCTATAGGAGTTGTGGGTAGCAGGTCATTTGCATTCTGTTTTTGTGATTCCTTTATACCATATTGTCTGTCCATAGGTTTCTAAATTAATCTGGTTTTAGATCTAGGGGGCAGTGCCACATGGTGGAGATTCTCTGAAAGTTTTATATTAACCTTTTACTTTATCAAAAACCCTGGGTCCTAACCAATTCAAATTAAGTTGCTTAAGTTTAAATTCATTTGTATATTTATTATAATTTCATTATTATTTTAAACTTAGGAAATGCTTATAGGCAATATTTCAGAATTATTTCTGAAATAAATACGGCCAAATAAATTTCACAAGACATTTTAAGAGCTACTAATCATTCCCATTATGTTACAGTTGAATATCCTATAACGATCCAGGTATACTTCATTCTTAAAATATGCCTATTTCTTACCATAGTAAGTCTTTGAAAATAAAGCAAAATGTTGGCTACTATTATTTATTGGTAGAAAATTAGAAGTTCCATTTTTGTAAAATCCAAATTGTCTTCAACTAGCTTCATTGATAAATTCACTTCTATTGAGAATAATTGGTTTCATAGTAAATATATATATTCCTATATATACATATATACACACATACATAACACACATTCAGTATTCTGAAAACAAGTTTATATATCTTTAAAAATGTTTTATGACAGTAATAAGCTTCTACGATTTCAAATGATACCTAAGAAAAATTTTAATGTACTGGAACTGAAAACAAAGAACAATCTACTTTAAGCTTTACATTTTACAGAAGAAAAAAGTGAGCTCCACAAGAGAAAATGTATGAAATAAACTGTGAAGTAAAAATAAATGAAGAAAGAAAGGAAGGAAGGAAGGAAGGAAGGAAGGAAGGAAGGAAGGAAGGAAGGAAGGAAGGAAGGATGGAAGGAAAGAAAGAAAGAAAGAAAGAAAGAAAGAAAGAAAGAAAGAAAGAAAGAAAGAAAGAAAGAAAGAAAGAAAGAAAGAAAGAAAGAAGGAAGGAAGGAAGGAAGGAAGGAAGGAAGGAAGGAAGGAAGGAAGGAAGAAAAAGAAAAGAAAGAAGGAAGGAAGGAAAGAAAAGGAGGGAGGGAGGGAAGGAATGAAGGACGAAAGGGAAAAATTAATTGTGAAGTAATGGTGATGTGTTTCAAAATAAGTCTGCTCTCTATTCTTTACCTATCTAGTAATTCATTTGACATTAGGTTTCTTTTATGTTGATATGTCTGATACAGTAGTTATAAGCTATAGAAAAAATTCCAGCTCATTCTCTTCATGTTTATGTTTATATATTAGGTTTCCTTGTTCCATGATGAATGAAAAAATAAAAATTAACTGAAATGCGATTACTTATTCTATTGAATTGCTAAAAAAAGAACTTTTCTTTATTGTATTGGCAAAGTATAAAAGATTTACTATGAATACCCAGTGTTAGCAGATGTTTCAAACATTTGAGGAATTTGAAAGTAGAAAGCTTGAAGCTTACATTTTATTTTTTTAAAAAGAAATTTAAATTATACAGAACTCACAACATAAAAGCAGTAATTGATATAGTTAAAAGAAGCTTATTTTTATCATTTCAAAATGAGAGGAATGGTAGCAAAAGTTATTATATATAATATATGGCAGTGTTTAGTTAGCAATTTATTGCAGGTCCTTACCTGACCAGAGCCTGCATTTTCACAAACATATGTGTCATAGTATTCAGAGAACTCGGGAGCATGATCATTAACATTAAGAACTTGCACATACACAGGAACTGCAGAAATCTGTTGCACATTGTCTGCAAATTGAATAAACAGAACAAAATTAAAGAATGTTAATGCTGTCTTTAGGGGGGGGCAATTAAAAGGTCATGAAAATTGCATTAGAGACTCTGTGGCATATTTCTATTTTCCTTGAATAAAAGCTACCTGAGTATAGAATCTCTATATCAATCATATATTTATCAAGAGGACAGCCTAGGAAAAAATGTTCTCAACACATTCAACTCAGCCAATACTTATCAAGTGCTTTTACCTTGCTATAGACTACAGATAGAGCTGATGAGGAAAAGTAATGAAAAAGATGGTCAGGTTCGGGGATACCTTCCTAAAATCCAGCAACTGTTGGATATATGTATATTAATGCATTTAATACATTTAATAATGAATTATTATCCTCCCTAACTTTGCTGATAAAAACATTGCAAATTTAGTTCCACAAATTACAGATAAATGGCTGGTCTAAGGTTATAGCTGAAGTAGAAAGGGCAGTTTAAGAAGCCAGCAATAAGTGCTCCTAATGATGACATTGTTTGGTACAATCTTTAAAAATAAAAACAGACAGAGATTAAGGATCTAAATAAATTTTAAAATAAAATAAACAAATCTAGGTAAAGTTTTATGTATACATTTTAGTTGGGAGGATTTTCTTGTGAGCCAAGAAATACAGAAACTATGAAGAAATGGGAAGCTATGGTTAAATACATTTTAAAATGCTGCCCTCCACAACCCCCCCCACCAAAAAAAAAAAAAAAGTAAAAAAAGCCACAACAACAAGAAGATACCAGTGATCTGGAAAAATGTTTGCATCAGAAGATGAAATTTTAATAGCTCTAGTTTACAAATTCTGACAGTTGATATAAAAAAAACCATTTGGGGAAATAATCACAAACCTGAAATTCATGGATGAGAAAATTCAAATGATCAATGCCAGTTTTTCAACCTCGTCACTATTGATATTTTGGACTAGATAATTCTTTTTGTTTCAGGAGGCTCTCCCGTGCACTGTAGGATGCTTAGCAGCATCCCTAACTTCCAGTAACTAAATGCCAATAGCATTCCCCACACTAGTTGTGACCATCAAAATTGGCTTCAGACATTGTCAAAGGTATTAGGAGGCAAAACTGCCCACATCTGAAACATGCTGCTCTATCAGAATATTCACACACACTCTGGCTCACCAGAAGTGCAGATAATGATGACTTAGTCTGTGGGTTCTGTGTTAAATATGAAAAACAGAGACAGTGATGGTGGAGTACTGAGAAATAGCAGGGATGTAAACCTTTTCTGGAACCTAATCTGGTAGTAGACAGTAAGAGATAAGCTAGACATATCTTTGACCCCGTAATTCCTTTGGGAAACCTATGCTACCGTCCAAGTCACTAGTATATGCAGAGAGTATGTGTCCAATTTACTTATTCTAGAATTTTTTTTCATCTCAAATAACTGAAAATAACCCAAATGCATATCAAAAGGGAACTGAGAAATAAATTACAACCACACTATGAAATTGTGTGTGCTTATTAAAAATGAATGAGCTAATGTAATAAACATATGAATATGGCGAGCTTTAAAAATAGATTTTAATCTTGATCCTCAATTTGACAAAAACGCTTAACTACCGTCTCAGTTGCCTCTGCAAAATGGAAAAGATACTAGTAACCAAACTTATAAGAGCTGTTATAAAGATTAAATTAATTAAAACATATAAAGCATTTATAAGATTACTTAGGGTATACATAAGCAATAAATATTAAATATTATTATTTTATTTATCTATTAATCAGCAGTGATACACACGGCATTTTGCGAAATGATAAAAAAAGCAAGTTGCCCCATAATATATTGTGTATTTGCATATCATTATTTTAAATGTTTTTTTTAATTCAAAAAATGGTGTGGGAAGGTACATACAATTAAAGAGTGAGGAGAGGAAGGTTTCTTTGTTGTTTTAATGACTTTATAATATCCTGTTCTTATGTTATTGCAAAAGCATTATATTTGCAATTGTAATTTGTATGGGCAAATACATTAAAAAAAAAGGCTTGATTATCTCTGTTGAAAATAAGGGAAAAGATTTTCCCTCTTTCCTCTTCTTAAAGCATTTACTTTAGGAAACTTGTAATTTAAGTTCTCTCTCTATTTTTTTTAATGTATATAAACCTTTTAAAAACTGAATAAATGTCAACTTCACAACCCAGGCTTGTTCTTTCTCAAGTACTGGGAGCCAACTCTTTGAAATATAATTATCAAGGAAAATGACACTCCTTTCTCCCAGTTTCTGTTGGAGGATAGGGGCCTTGTTTCAGCAAAGGCTTTGACCAAAATTCAAAACGACTTCTTGTCATAAAAATCTGAGAAATTTAGTTTTCCTTTGGATAAAGTCAGTTAGCAAAAACAGAGTGCATTATGTGTGACACATGGTGTTAAGTCTCCCTACCTTAAGGCTAGCACTTGGTTACCATGAGAACATGATGCTTGATTTTATAATAGGGTGAAATTTCTTTCTGACTTGGAAATCTCAACAGATTCCTGTAATGCACATCAAATTCTGTTTGAATGCTTTTCAATTATAAAACTGTTTTCTCTCCATTCCACTATTATGGAGTTGTTTTTCTGGGGTGGGAGGAGCCTGTTTCTAATTGTTTTTCCAATAAATAGCAGTTGCAATTATGACAGAAATTTTAATTTCCAATTGATTAAGAATTATAATTTGCAAGGTTTATTACATACCAAAAAAATCTGGTCTTTAGTATTTATCATCTTAAGACCTATTGTAAGAATTATCATCTTGAGACTCTATTGTGTTATGCTTAGGATAAAAATAGATAAATAAAACATTAAGATATAGCTATTTCTAGAGATTTCAAGATAGAATTATTCAAAAATTAAGGCTTATGTTTTTTATGGCTTACACATATAATATATACCCACAGAACAACTTTTTGCTTAAGTAATTAAAACGGAGAAAGTATTTCACACACAAATACTTTAAAAAATAGTAAGAAATTCATTTAAAGTTTTTATATTTTTCCTGGAAAATCTGTTTAAATTTAAGTTTAAATGAAAATTGTTATGACTGTACAAAACATACATATGTTTTCACAGCTTCATTTAAAAGTAGTTAGTAGTTTTATTCACTTAGCTGGCATGCTGATAAATAGCTTGGTGCTTAATTTGGGTAAGTTTCCAGGAAAGAGACTGAATACAATGAACTTCATTTCCTGGGGAAACAAATGTTAAAATGGAACATCTCTTTCCTATAATCAGCATAACTGTTACACAAAAGTTTCAAGTTATTCACCTTGTGCGGCAAGTGTTTGTAACAATTTGGTGATTCTCAGTTTTCCACCATTCAGGTTGTTTGTTCATATTACTATTGAGACCTGTATGGTCAAAAAAAATTTTTTTTTAAGATTTATTTATTTATTTTAGAGAGAGAGAAAGAGAGAGAGAGCAGAGGGAGAGAATCTCAAGCAGACTCCCTGCAGCGCAGAGTCCGGCTTGGGGCTCCATCCCAGGACCCTGAGATCATGACCTGAGCTGAATCCAAGAATCAGACACTTAACCAAGTGAGCCACCCAGGCACCCCTCAAGCAATTATTTTTGATATTGATACCACATTAATAAGAAATTGGCACATACAAATATTTTCTCCAAAATTGTTCTAAAATGAGTTAATGATGTGAAACAAGAAAAAATCCCATGGTGATGGGTATTAAAGAGGGCGTGTATTGAATGGAGAACTGGGTGTTACACATAAACAATGAATCACGGAACACTACATCAAAAACTAATGATGTAATGTATGATGATTAACATAACATAATAAAATTAAATTAAAGAAAAAAGTGAATCCTAAAAAAAAAAAAAAGAAAGATAATGGTAATTACAGAACTCCTGGCATGGCATTTATGTTGCCATTCACTGTGATGGATGTACGTTAATCAACCTGTCGATTCCAAAATATATAACGAGTATTAAAAAAAAAAAATCCCAGAGAGAAAAAGTACATGAAAATTGGTTACTTGGTGTTAAAAAAGTTTCTTCTAACCAATTTTTCTGAAACTGAAACAAAAAATTCAAAAAATCTTCCCAATGATGAGTAAAATATACACTAACTTTGTGGCTTTCTGAAAATGTTTATCTAATTATATTTTATTTTGGAATTTCATTCCCCATACTGTAATTTTTCAGCTTTATAATAAAAATAATAGTGGGAATATCATCTCTTTTATCTAAAAGTACTATTTTTAATTCTAAGAAAACTGATTTAAAATGCCAGGAGCAGAACAGCATGAACTGTATAATTCCTGTACTTGATAACATTTCTAATCACTTATTTCTGAAACAGTGATTAACTTCTAAGTATTAAATTCTGTGTAAAATAAATATATTCAGTTTATTTTCAGTTTGCCTTTCACAGGCATTTACAAGTTTGTTTTCCTTGACTGCATTTTTAATCTTCTTTTATTTATAAATTATTATTATTATTGTCATTATTTTAAAGATTTATTTATTTATTTGAGAGAGAATGAGGGTGAGCACATGTGATCATGGGCTGGGGGGGATGGGTGGCAGAGGGAGTGAGAGAGAGAGAATCTCCAAAAGACTCCCTGTTGAATGAGGAGCCCCATGCTGGGCTGGATCCCAGGACCCTGAGATCATTACCTGAGCAGAAATCAAGAGTCAGATGTTTCACCAACTGAGCCACCCAGGCATCCCTATAAATTATTTGTTTTATTATAATACTCTATAATCCACAAAATTTTAAGTTTAAAAATTTACTAAATTGATAATCTTTGCATCAAGTGACCAACTTCAATGTTGATCTAATCACATTTTATGAAATTCTGTATCTAAAATTACATATCTATTAAACTTCTTGTTTTATTCTATTTTGTCCCTTGAATTCACTTTGAAACCTTATTTACTTGTTTTTCCTCAAAAGAATTAAAATGTTTTCAAGTCCACTAATTTGTTGTTTTTATTTTTTATTTTTTTAAGATTTATTATTTATTTCAGAAGGAGAAGGAGAGAGCATGCATGAGCAGGGGGAGGGAGAGAATTCTCAAGCTGACTTGCCTGCTGAGTGTGGAGCCTGTGGGGCTCGATCCCAGGATCCTGAGATCTTTAACTGAGCCAAAACCTGGAGCCAGATGCTCAACTGACTATGCCACCCAGGTGACCCTAATTTATTGTTTTTAAATGTTTACATGTGTTTTATTTTGCTATCTTCAAATATAAAACAATTATTATAATATAAATATATTCTGGCTTTAAAGTTTCAAGAGAAAATTTATTTTAAAAAATGTCTTTTTTAAAGATTTTTATTTATTACAGAGAGAGAGAGAGCACGTGCGTGCACACGCACATGCATGCACATATGTGTGTGTGGGGGGAGAGACAGAGGGAGAGAAACTTCAAGCCGACTCCCCACTGAGTGTGAGTCCCAGTCAGGGCTTGATCACATGACCTATGAGACCATGACCTGAGCCAAAATCACAAGCCAGATGCCTAACCGACTGAGCCACCCAGGCATCCCCCCCCCCCCCAAAAAAAAACATGCTATTAACATACTTTTGCACAATAGGACACTATTCTTCAAAATCTATTCAAAAAGGTAATCATCTCCTAAACTCCCCTTCAATGACTATAACGTCACCAGCCACACATGATTTCATCAACAAATGAACATGGACAAACAATAGCAACAGAATGCGATGAGCACACCTCAGAGCAGAGTCAGAACATGTATCAGAGGAGAATTTAGCTAATGTACTTATAGAGATCATCAGTTGTTTGGCTCTGAGGAGGTCACACAACATGAACTGATTTAAACATTACGTTTGAGTCACTAATTGAAATACCTTTGTAATTAAACTTTATTTTTAAAGAGAAAAAATAGAAAAATGAAACTTCGTTAAGATTATTGTGCATATATTTAAACCAGAAAACACCAGAAGCAAGTATCATTTCTCACATTCTCAGTAAGAAACAGTGTGGCATAGGATTAAGACAGGCTTTGGAATCAGATACAATTGTGATCAGTCCCTGGCTTCATCACTTAGGAGCTGGGCAAATAAACTGCGTAAGTGTCAAATTCATCTTCTCTGAAACAGAAATAACGTTTGCTTCAAATCTGTATGAAGAGCTATAAAAATGCTACTAACTGTAGAATTTTACACAAAGTATATAGGCATATACATACTTTCATAACCATACACATATTTATATGCAATAAAAGAAATCTATTTCATAACATGTAATTCCTGAAAACTCACCAATACTCACAACAGCTTGCAAAATATGTATTTTATAAACAAATATCTAAAAATACAAGAAGTGACAAAGCTAGAAGTTTTTTCCCCTGTGAATCACAAACGGTATCCAGTTTTTATTGTCGTTGTTGTATCTTTATTTTCCTCAATACATACACCATTATAATATCTGTGGTCCTTAGTGCAAACCTATGTAATAAGTAATACTGTAAACTACAAATTGAAACAGTTCTATCGCCTGAGTACTATATGCTCCCACACCCACTCGCATATATAAGTACGTTACAGAGAACATTTGGCGCCACTGTTCTCCTTAATAAGGTGAAATCTATAGATCAACTGGTAAGGAGCAATAGTTTAGAAAGATCTCAAGTCTCATCTGATTATTTCTGTTGTGCTGGTCACTGAATTTTTGGGCATCACCTCTGAACACAGTATGTAGTGAGATAATTAAACTGATTAAATAATATACTTTGTAGTATATATGCAAATATACATACATGTGTTGAATTAATAACTTTTTGGGACAGTAGCTATCTTGCAACCCAGAGATTTGTGTGACTGTTTTTATTTCATTTTGTGATGCTACAATTTACTTCCACTGTCTTAAAAAAGGGCGGGGTCAACACAAAAATACTTCAAACAATGTCTCTTTAAAGATCTTCATGACAACTTTTTGATAAAAGTAATTATGGAATTAATGGGATTCAGGTATAATTGGCTTATCTTACAAACTTTTCATACCAATCACTCATTCATCCTTTTTTTCCTATTCATTCATAAAATATTAGAATGGTTTTTGTCTCAGAATACACATAATACATTTTCAAGATTCTGCTTTCTAATAACTCATATTGCAGCCTAATTTAACAAAAAGTAAATGATATATTCTTACAAAAATTCCACCTTTTATATAAAGTAAGCTTACAGTTTATATACATTTATTAAAACATGCTCTTGTAATAGCTAAAACAACATTTTATAGAGAAATACATTTTTCAAAGATACCCAACCTTCCCTTGAACTGATTTGAATGCCTTTTCTCAACAGTTTTGTAAATAGTGATATTATAAATAATTTGTTCTCAGAAAACCCAATGAATAAAAGCTTCTTGCTTTTAGAATAAGCATCTTTGTGTTTTGTGACACCAAGAGCCTTGGCATTTCTTCTGTTGCAGCAGACATTTGCACCTCAGTCTTTGTTGTTAAGTTAAATGGAAAATTCAAAACCCAGACTCAGTCCTCCTGTAGTGTTTCCACAGAGCTATTCAATGCATGACAAAAAAAATATGCAAGAGATGCTTTCCACTCCACCATATCCCCAGCCACTGCTCAATATGTAAGGAATAAGATATATGTTTAAAGGTTTAAAAAAAAAAGCCAGAAAAGTAAACAAGATTATTAAAATTTACGCAAAATCAGTTATAAAGGATGCATTCTAGAACATTTCATATTCACAAATTTAATTATTTACCCAACTACAATAAACTCATCAATTAAATAAAGGGGATGATCTTGATAATCTTTTATATTGTGTTATATCTATTCCTTTGAGCTTAAATTTGTTAATATGGTTGACTTAATACCAAATTAATTGATAATTTTGAAGACACTATCCAAGTAGTAAATTAGGATGATTTTATCTACTTTTTACACCCTGAAAATGGAATCATTTGCTTATCTCTGAGCCGAAGGCAGACACTTAACGACTGAGCCACCCAGGCACCCCTCGTCTGCCTATCTCTGGAAACAAAAACCAAAAACCAAA
The DNA here is from genome assembly GCF_029215605.1 of Mirounga angustirostris. Taxonomy (NCBI): domain Eukaryota; kingdom Metazoa; phylum Chordata; class Mammalia; order Carnivora; family Phocidae; genus Mirounga; species Mirounga angustirostris. The sequence goes on along the minus strand of NW_026991722.1, from coordinate 10,518,209 downwards.
AAAATAAAAAACAAAAATAAAAACACACAACAACAGTAACTGGTCCCCACTGATTACTGAAGATGTGACTATTAGCACAGCTTCCACTGTATGCTTAATTTGAAAATGTCTGACTGTTTGTAATGCACCAGTGAATGTTTGTCGTTTGAACCCTTCATATTCTTTCCCATAGCTTCATTGAAACATGATTATTTTTAAATGCTTAAAGTTTTAAAAGGTTGTGTTGAAGTGTTACCCTGGGGGCGCCTGGGTGGCTCAGTTGGTTAAGCGACTGCCTCCGGCTGGGGTCATGATCCTGGAGTCCCGCATCGAGTCCGGCATCGGGCTCCCTGCTCGGCAGGGAGTCTGTTTCTCCCTCTGGCCCTCCTCCCTCTCATGCTCTCTGTCTCTCATTCTCTCTCTCTCAAATAAATAAATAAAAAATCTTTAAAAAAAAAAAAAAGAAGTGTTACCCTGTCCCTAATGTCCAAGAGTATAGCTAACATTTTGTTCCAGAAATAGAACAAGGCACAGGCATTCTGTGTTTTATTTCTAGAATAGTCCCCTTGTGAACTAATACAGTCAGTCTAAACTGATTATGGTTAAAGGGTATGATATTACTAGTCAATTTTAAATTACTTTAAATTTAAAATTTTAATTCTCACTCATTAGGTTTACTACTCCTTAGATAGTAGTAAAAGAATGTATAACATTAATTAAACATTTCTCTAAATTAAAAAATTTTCTCTAAGGGAAAGATTCCTATGAAATAAGTATTATAACTTCTTTCCATCTATATGTATTTTTTTAAGGGTCGATTTTTTGGGGGGGATACTGTATATAAGACTCTTTTTTCATTAAACTCATAACTTAAAAGAGAACCCATAGAAAATATATATTAAATATATCTCAGTTAAAAAATCTTTCAAAATTTATATTCAGTTTGTCATAATAAAAAATCTTAAAGTATTTAGTGGTAAGTATATAAATAAACTATAATAGGAATGAACAGACATTGGTAATCTAAAGTAATAAAATAAAATACACATATATGAATTGACGTATATATAATTTAACTCCAATTCCAACGAATTTTAAGCTAGCTTCTGTCCCTACATTTGGAGATTATTGAATGGTTTAAATATATGCTTTATCAATGTGTGATCCTAAATGAGTACTTACATTTCTCTGTGGCTATAATACTTAGGTTGTACCAAGCACTAATCTCTCGATCAAGAGGGTTAGTTGCGATGATTGTGCCGTTGGTATCAATACTGAACATTTTGCTTCTGGTCATAGAATACCTGCACCAAAAAAAAAAAAAAAAAAAGTATTCCTTAATTTTATTATTTTGTCTGTGTAATTGTGACACATAAAACCTTTTTGAGGCAATTAGACAAATTAAATGCATGCTCAATATAAGCAAATGTAATGCTGAACAATTTTTAGAAAGGTGCATGCATATATTTAAGATTCAACTCAGTGAGGGTTAAAAAGAAAAAAATTACGCTAAAATGGTCTCAGATTTAAACTGATGTATGCTAAATCTAAACGCATGTAATTCATTCTCAATCCCAAAAGAAAATTTTAATAAGTGAATGATTTAGCTAAAAAGAAATGGTAAAATGTCGTTTGCAAAATTAAGAGAAGTATAAATAAATAGCGGTAAAAATTACTGCTTGTTAACCTTTTTTTTACCTTTGAAGTGACACAAAGCATATCCTCACCCTAAACTGCTAAGTCTCTTTCCTACACCATATGGATGCTTGCTAAATGTGTACATTATATTATAATTACCTGATTGCGGACATATGAGAAATGTTTGGGTTTGTTTGTTTAAAGAAAACGCTTGGATAATATTTAATAAAAATGAGATGTGTGTGTGTGTGTGTGTGTAGATCCCCCAAAAGTAATGATAGTAGATGGAATATGCTGTTAGAATGTGCATGGAAAGAAGCCAGATAATAAAATTCCCTCATGCAAAAGCCTGAAAAATGATCTCAAACTCCACAATGAAAGGAGCCTTTGAAGTACTCAGCATGTCTTATCTGCTTGCAAATGATTAATAATAAAAATTAAAGAAGAGTAATAACTTGGGTTCAATGATGACTTCTCATTGCACGTATATTCCTGAAGACTTTGATGAGACATCAATGAGGTTTGCCATAATTATGTGGCAGGAGATGAGAATATTTTAATCTTGAATTGACAGGTCTCTAAAAATACCACACTGATTTGTAGACTGGTGTTCAGGGGAGAATTAAAATAGAAATTACAGAGAATTAAGCTTCAGAGGAATTTGGTTTTAACTCCACCCCATTTTAAAACTTTATAAGCAGTTTACTGACATATCCACAAATGGTCACATTTCCTAAGAGATTTGTTGACAAAGAGCAACAGTAGTTTAACAGTTAATATTTTGTATTAAACATCTAGAATATCCTGTTTCTATAATAAGCCATTCCAAATAAAACCAATCAAATGTTTGACATAATTTTCAAATAAAAGTTTTTAAAAATCATGACCTTGTGTCATCAGTAACTAGGAAAGATGTGTGCTATACATTTTAGAAAGAGCTTGAGCTAAAAAGCTTAAAATGTGAAGTTTTGATGTTTGGTTCATTTTGGAATTCCTTTTTATGGAACTCTTCATTCCTACAAAAATGCTGAATGAATACCATGTGACTGTGCGCTGTTTTCCCATTGCCAACAGCTCTTGCCTGAATGATAAACAAATGGTTCTTCCATGCCTGCTGTGCCTCTGTCTGTGCCTCTGGTTCTTAATCCTCACATGCCTCTACAAAAGTACTGTTCCCACTTTACAGACAAAGCAACTGAGACACATAAGACCCAACCCCTATATACAAAAGCTGGACTTTTCCAAGTAGGCTGCAGATCCACTGGGTGTTTCAAGGATTTTTAAGGGCTTCCAATAGAATACAGATGAAAGATGTTTAAAGACAGCCTCTTCCACAGGAGAACACTCCTGACATTCCCGAATACCCACAAAGCTCTTCCCGTTTCTCACACACATGACTACTCAGGTTATTTGTCTTTTTATGTGAATGTTGGTATGTTCCTTGAAGGAATTTCAAGGAATTGGTCTGAATTCATGGGCTTCGAGTCATTCATAGCATTTCCCTATAATATTGTTTAATGTCTATGGGATCAAAAGTTGTGTTCACTTTTTTCATTTTTGGTAATGTTAATTTTTGTCCATTCTTCCCCCCCCCCCCCGCTTGGTTGTCTTGCTGAAGACTGATCAATTTCAGGTCTAATTATTGCATTCTTTCTTCATACCTGCACCTCATTTTTCTTAAACATTTACCACAAAACTTATAATTCATTTCAAGGCATATTTTCTCATGCTTTTCTGCACTTAACAATGACAACAATGGCAAGAACAATTTGTTAAGCCAGTTTATCTCACCCAAGACTTGCTGAAACAGAGTGGGAATCTCCATACTTCGGAGAAATACCAGGTAATTCTTACATGGAAGGAAAAACTAAATAATATGAGTTATTTGAATTGTATATAATGTAATTTGTTTACTATGTGCTGATTTCTTTCCCCCAAGCAGAGAATACCCCTGAGAGTAAAATAGAATACCTTTAATTTCCTTTGGTTTCCATATTTCTTGCCATGTAGTGAGTATTAAGGAAGATATATCACATTAAAACTCAAATTGAAATCATTTAGCATTTGATTTCAAATATGTTTTGGATCTTTTGCTCCAAACAAACAAACAAAAAAATGGAGGGGGTGTACCTACTGAAATGTGTTCAAGGGGCTATTTTCATCCTAATAAACATGAAAAGCAGTCTTATTTAAAAGGCACCTCTAAATGAAACAATGTCCATAAAGACATTTTAAAAAGTATTCTTTTGTTAGGTACTAACAAAAAATTTTAAGGAATTAATTTCAGTATAAGGTAAAAAATATTAGCTAAAATATTCTTGGTAGAAAATAAAGTAACCACCAATAGTGATGCTGTAAAACACATAACCCCTGCTAATATTTGGGTGTGGTTCACTTATTTGACTCAAAGATAGGTAATATTTTTACTGGTAGTAAATATACAACTCTAGTGATTCTGTATTATTTTCAAATCATGCCATGTTTTTAGCTATGTTCATAAGCATCATTGTCAAGCATTTATCATCTATTGTCTTAATTACACTATGATTAGATATTTAAATTGTTTCTAACACTTTATTATTATAAATAATAATATAATAAACATCTTAATCCTTAAAGCATTTTTTTAGAATTATGTATTCTTTAGTATTCTCAGAAGAACAATACATAGGTGAATAGATATACCAATTTAAAAAATCTAAAGAATTCATTTACTGGGTTATAATTATAATTTTATATATATACATATATATATGTATATATATATACCACACATATGCTTACATTAATTATTAAAAGTACTATTACTAAATAAGAACTATATCTACATATCAGAAGTCAGTGTTTTATGATTAGGAATTACACTGGAAAAATGGGATCATTCCTCTGTCTCAAAAATTTAAAGAAGCTTCTTTGTATCATAGCCCCTACAAAGTGCAAAGCAGTAGCCAGCATCTTTTTTTTTTAAAGATTTTTATTTATTTATTTGACAGAGAGAGACACAGCGAGAGAGGGAACACAAACAGGAGGAGTGGGAGAGGGAGAAGCAGACCTCCCGCTGAGGAGGGAGCCTGATGTGGGGCTTGATCCCAGGACCCTGGGATCATGACCTGAGCCAAAGGCAGACGCTTAATGACTAAGCCACCCAGGAGCCCAAGTAGCCAGCATCTTAATAAATACATGGAAGTTTGTAAAATTCTCAGAACTGTGAAGTGTGGAGAGCAGATGAGTAGGGAAGGTGGTGGAAGGAAACGTAGCAGGTTTTTATGCCTAACCAGGTCTACAGTCAAATACTGAAAAAAAATGAAAATATAGTATCTGAAAATAACAGACTAGATTAATAGATGATAAGCATTGTTTAATTGCAATACAGAAACTATTTCTAACCGATTGAATTTATTTCATTTTTACTACTTTAAGTGGTATCTTGGGAAAGCTTTCTCAATTTTTGAATATTAAGCAGGATTTAAATGGAGTGCATTTTGGTCAGCTTTGCTTCTGACTCGGCATAATCAACTGTTTCTTTTCCCTCACTACTTACCCCAAATGAGTAGAGTTGATTTCATTGAATTTTGGTCGGTGATTGCCTATTTCTTTTACGACTGCAATTGCTTATTTCACTACAACTTTATCAATAGTGAGCTCCCTGTTTTAACTGGTTTAAATTGTTGCAAACTTAATAAGTACCATATAGAGAAATGCAGATTTATCTTTTACATTTCTATGAAATTTTATTTTCAGCCTAATTTGTATTCACTCATTTGTTAATACGAAGCTGGCCTCCCAAACATACCTGATAGGAGATTTCCTCTGATCTGGATCTATGGCGGAGACCATGCCTACAAATGATCCACGTGGGCTTTCTTCAAAGATTTCAAATAGGTAATACGGGAGGAGGAACACAGGAGGTTCATCTTCATCTTCCACCTGGACCCTAATGAGAGTGGTTGAAGCTTCAACATGGTATTCCACGAGCTTCTCATCAACATGGCGGTTTTTAACATTTGCTCTAATACGATATTGGTTTTGGTGCTCAAAATCCACTTTCTACAAAGAAATACAGTGTACAGAAGAAGAAATGGCTTCAGTAACCCAAGGCACTATTTAGAAAAAAGGTTGGGTTATTAAGTCTCAGTTGCTTTTTAGTCAGATTTCGCTTCTTATGTACTTGGTTTGATCCCTCTAATATTATCATTAAGCAGCTACATTGCAAATCCCTGTGTTTTGTTATTTATGTCTGTTATAAAATGTTTTAGAATAGTAACTATATATTTTTAGGATTAAAATTATACTTGTTTGGGCATAAATATCCTATGGAATTGAGAATTAATTTTTTTATTTAATATCTTTCCAAAACGTTTGTCCTCTAAAAATCTTTAAAAGCATAATAAAAAACTGTTCTACAATAATTTGAGACTTTGTAATAACTCTGTCTCATCTCTAAGTTCCTTTGCTCCCTAAATCATAAATCACAGGTTCTCATTTCAATTACTTAATGAAGCAATAACTAACTGGCTACACAAAATAATTATATGTATTTCTGATTTGATTTTGTATTCTTCTGCAAAGTAAATATTGAAAATATATCTACCTTTTTTAATATAACTATTCCTTCTTGTGTCTCATTATTAGTAATTATGTCAAATGTTTGTGAATCATCTTCAATGCTGTAATCCATTTCCGCATTCTCTCCAATATCATTATCATATGCCATGATTTTTCCTATTGAAGTCCCAGCGGGTGCAGATTCAGAAACAGTCAAGCGGTATAAACCTTTAAAAACAAAATTCAAGATATTTCACACAAATAATAAACATAAGAAATTTCCAATTTTAGCACCCCATTTTTGTGGACTATGGGAAAACCCATACTCTCACTTTCTACCAGTTACTTATTCTAAATCAGTATCTATCTATCATCTATCTATCTATTTATCTATCTGTCTATCTCTTCTTCTTTATTTTTGTGATCTGTATTTTGTATTTCCCTAACATCCTAGTTGAGCATCTATTAATGTCTCTCAAATATAACTTAGGGAGTCTTAGCACCAGTACATATAATTTCCAAATTTCTATTCATATGTATACTTTGTTGATATTTTTGGATTTTTTTATTATATCATTCAACCATCCCAATTAAACTTGATAAAAATAGTTTTCAATTTCACTTAAGCATTCTCTGATATCTAGAGTTACTCGTAAATGTAAGTGTGGATTAGAGATGGGAGAGAATAAAGCAAACAAGTAGCTCTAAGGGTAATAGTTTGATTTTTAGATTCTGAGCCTGAGTGCGTTGACCATTGTGGAAATGAGGGGGGAAAAAAAAAAAAGTGGATCCACAGGAGTTAGTGAGTGGATGAAGTAGGAAAACCATGAGCTTCTCAGATGACCCCATTGTTGCGGTCACGTGAAAACAATGGCAGTTATATTTGAAATACATAGATGTAAGTAAAAATAATCAAGCTTTGTTTCCTTTATTTTTCAGAAGTAACTTGCATAAAACTGATAAAGAGTTAGCTATTTGTAAATTATTATTTGTGGTTTATGTTAAAATGTAGGAAATAATCATATATATCAATATTCTAAAGAATGAAACTTGGGGGCCTGGATGGCTCATTTAGTTAAGCATTTGAATTCGGCTCAGGTCCTGATCTTAGGGTACTGGGATTGAGCCCCACCTAGAGTCCCATGTCCGGCTCCCTGCTCAGCGAGGAGCCTGCTTCTCCCTCTGCCTCTGCCCCTCCCCACGCTCATGGTCTCTCTCTCTCTCTCTCAGATAAATTAAATCTTTAAAAGAAAAAGTGAAACTTTGTAGAATTTAGAAAAGAAGCACATAATAAAATTTTTCCTTAAAGAGATTACTGATAGAATATGGCAAGTCACTTCACAGATTGCTTTGTGAGATGTCCTCTCCTTTTTAACATGGGAGAAATGTTACTTAAAAATTGACAATACTTTTACTATTTTCAGGAAGTAATAGCTTAACTCGGCTGCAAAGTGGTTTTTGTTGTTGTTGTTTTGTTTTTTCATTGTGGGAAAATGCATACTTGAGAAAACAGAATTTCAGGAAGTGGGAAGAGCAAGCCAAAAGGCCACAAAACCAGTGGCTGAAGTTTTCCAGTGACAGAGAGTAGGTCAATTGCCTGGTGTTGGTTTGTCCATGAACAAGGAGTATAATGCTAGTACATGATCTCCTAGAGGTAATGGAACAGGACTGGATGATGGCAAATTATTTAGGACAATGGAGGTTATATTAAGGCCTGTGACTTTTTCTCTGAGTGACATGGTAAGACATTTAAGTGATATGATCTGACCTGCATTACAACAAGATCACTGAAGTTGTGTCGGAAGTCGGTCAGAGGAGAACAAAAGCAGAGAGATTAGATGGGAGCCTATGGTAATAATGGAGACAAATTAAGAGGGTAGCATGATCCAAGGTTGCAAATAAAATTGGTGAGAAATGTTCAGATTATGGATATTTTTAAAAGGTAGAGCCAACAGTATCTGCAGAGGACTGAATTTTGGATATGAGAGAAAGAACAGAGGGGAAGCTGACTTCAAAATCCTTAAACAAAGTAAGTTTCTATTATCAGGAGAGATTGTGTGTGTGTGTGTGTGTGTGTGTGTACTCACAGAATACTGAAAATCAGGGACTAGCAGGAATTGTGCAGAATTGATCATCGATTCAGTCTGAGTTAGAAATTAGAATTGAGGGCGCCTGGGTGGCTCAGTTGGTTAAGCGACTGCCTTCGGCTCAGGTCATGATCCTGGAGTCCCAGGATCGAGTCCCGCATCGGGCTCCCTGCTTGGCAGGGAGCCTGCTTCTGCCTCTGACCCTCCCCCCTCTCATGTGCTCTCTCTCTCTCATTCTCTCTGTCTCAAATAAATAAATAAAATCTTAAAAAAAAAAAAAAAGGAAAAAAAAAGAAATTAGAATTGACCTAGATTTGACCCAGTGTAATCCAAGTTGAATTGTTTGAATTGAACTGAATTTGAATTGAATGGGTGAGATTTTGCCCTGAGCAATGTGAAGACTGGATTTGGTAGTCTTTGAAATGGGAAAAGCTGTAAAAAGAAGAGGTTTGGAGGAGGAGGCAGGCATGATCAAGAACTCAAATATATGTCAAGTTTAAATGTATATAACATATAAATGAAGATATTGAGTAGACAGTTGGATATCCACATGGGGGGGTTCATTGGAGAGGCTCATACTGGGGATATATATCTGGGAGTTGTCAGCATAGAGGTGGCATTTAAAGTCTTGAGGCCAGATGAGAACATCAAGGAGTGAATGCAAAAGGAAGAGAAATGAGGTCCTAAGGCTTGATAGCAGAAATACACTAAAATTTACAGTATGTAGAGGTGAAGACAAAGGAAGACTATTAAAAAGTGACCAGTGAGATAGACAATAAAGTACATGAGAATGGAGTAATCCTGTCAAACCCTGCTGAAAAATCACACTATATTAGGACTGAGATTTAGTTGCACATAGATTGATAGAATTGACCAGATCAGTTTGGTCAAGTAGCATGGATGAAACTGAACTGGAGTGGGGTCCAAAGAGTTTAAAAGACAGTAAATAGGTTGATGAGTTTGACACTTTAAAAATTCTTTTCTCTAAAAGAAAAGAAAATGAAGCATGGTTAGCTAGACATGGTAGTGGAGTCAATAATGTATTTATTTTATTCTGTTTTTAAGATGAAAACAACAACCACATGTTTTGAATGTTAATAGTCATTAACAAGCAGTGTGGATACCCTTGATTGAGAGGTGAGGGGAGGTTGTACATATCAGAGGAGATATGTATTAAATATTTAAAATGAGAGGAGGATAACGGGATTACAATAAGGGAAAGCAGTTTGAACAAGAGTAAGGAGGTCAGCATGCTTCTGTTCTGGAAGAATAGTCAATATACATATTTTCACATAATTATGCTGTGGGATGGAAATAGAGAAAACTATTTTAAAGAGTGAGGTAACTTTATGGAGCTAGAATCATGTTCACCCACACTCAAATTTGAAAGTAGTAATGCTATCATCTTACATGAGGGGTCTGGGTAGCTATAAGAATTTTAGAAAGTATTTTAAATATTCTAACTTATTCAGATATGTATCAATACATACATATATATACATTGTTATTTATAATTATAGATTGTTTATCAATGTTCATAGACACATAGTTATATATTATATGGACACATTGTTATATAATTATATATGCACACTGAAGTATATATATATATATACATATATATATAAAATGTTGAAGTTGAGAAAAATGAAAAGAAATAAGGATGGGAGCAGAGCTTCAAGGACATTCTTGTCTCAACAAACATTCCTTGTGGGTACTGCCTTCGTGAGTCCTCAACTTATTATTCACCTTCATCTGAATAAAACATAGACTAGATTTATTCAATATATTCACCTGCTACTTTTCTACATTTAGTATCTGGCAGTCATTTTATGAAGTCCTGGGTATTTCAGATTTAATTACACATCACCTTCTTGTCGTTAGGACACACACTTTGTAGAGATAATACATTTTATAACATGAAGATGAAGGTCACAGACTGCTGCCTTGTTGCCTAAATTCCATCCAAAGAGGAGCTGTTTCATTTACTCATAAAGAAATGAGGACATGTGGCTTAAATTGTACAAGCTGCAATGATGTAGGATGAGTAAGTTTAAAAATCCCGTGTACAGCTTAGTGACTACAGTTAATAATACTATATTGTATAATGGGAATTTACTGAGAGAACATCTCAGGTGCTCTCACCACACACACATACCCACACAAGGTAACAATGTGAGGAGATGGATATGTTAGTTAGTTTGACTGTAGTAATGATTCTGCTATGTATATGATATCAAAACATCATGTTGTATACCTTAAATATATACCATTTTTACTTTTTAAAAAATGGCCACATTAACCTGAAAAATTTAAAATTTGACAATAGCACAGAAATAAACAGCCAGATTTCTAATATTTCTTGAAAAGTCAGAAGATCTGATAACTCTGGGCCTGCCACAGATTAGCAGAACTGAATCCCATCTGCATCATTTAGGGGTGTGTGTGTGTGTGTGTGTGTGTGTGTGTGTGAAAGAGAGAGAGAGAGAGATCTACTTTTCTCTTTGATACATGCTTATATATTCCTCCTATCATGATAATTGCTCATGATTTCTAAAATTGCTTGTAAATGTATTTCCGTAGCTAAGACAGAATCCTCAGAGGGGGGAGGGGAATCCTAAGGAAAAAAATAATTTCTCCTAAGAATTTCACAAGAAATTCCTTCTGAAGCACACGAAGTGATTTAACTTGCATTTACAACTCAAATTATCAGAGCAGTTGGGGCCTATTCATGCTACAAAAGTAAAAGATACCCACACATATAAGGCCAGTTAATTTATGATAAAGGAGCCAAAAATATGCAATAGGAAAATGTCAGTTTCTTTTTTTTATAAAGATTTTATTTATTTATTTGACAGAGAGAGACAGCGAGAGAGGGAATACAGGGGGAGTGGGAGAGGGAGAAGCAGGCTTCCCACTGAGCAGGGAGCCCGATGTGGGGCTTGATCCCAGGACCCTGGGACCATGACCTGAGCTGAAGGCAGACGCTTAACGACTGAGCCACCCAGGTGCCCCAAAATGTCAGTTTCTTTAATAAATGGTGTTGAAAAAATTGGACAACCAAATGCAAAAGAATGCAACAGAGCCATTGTCTTAACCATATACAAAAATTAACTCAAAATGGATTAAAGACTTGAACTAAGACCTGAAACCAACTCTTAGAAGAAAACACAGGCAGTTAGCTCCTTCACCTAGATGTTGGTGATTTTTTTTTTTTTAATCTGACACCAAAAACAAAAGCAACAAAAGAAAAAATGAGTGGACCATATCAAACTAAAAAGCTTCTTCACAGCAAAGGAAACTATCAAAAAAATGAAAAGACAACTTACTGAATGGGAGGAAATATTTGCTAATCATATATCTGATAAGGGACTAATAGCCAAAATATATAGGAACTCATAGAACTCAGTATCAAATAATAATAATAATGGGCAGAAGATCTGAATAGACATTTTTCCAAAGAAGGCATACAGACGGCTAACAGGTACATGAGACAATGCTCTGTATCATTAATCATCAGGGAAATGCGAATCAAAACCACAATGAAATATTACCTCACACCTGTTGGAATGGCTATTATTCAAATACCAGAAATAACAAGTGTTGGTGAGGACGTGTAGAAAAGGGAACCCTTGTGCACTGTTAGTGGGAATGTAAATTGGGGCAGCCACTATGGAGAGCAGTATGGTGGTTTTTTGAAAAATTAAATGTAGAACTACCTTAGGATCCAGCAATTGCACTTCTGGGTATCCATCCAAAGAAAATGAAAACACCTATTAGAAAAGATATCTGCACTCCCATGTTCATTGCATTATTATTCACAATAGCCAAAATATGGAAACAACCTGACTGTCCATCAGTGGATGAATGGATAAAGAAGTTAAGATACACACACACACACAAATATTACTTGGCCATAAAAAAGAATGAAATCTTGTCATTTGCAAGAACATGGATAGACCTCAAGGGCACTAGGCGAAGTGAAATAAGTCAAAAAAGACAAAGACCATATGATCTCTCTTATATGTGAAATATTATATATATTTTTTATATATATAAATCATAGGTGAATACAGAAATAGGTGAATTGTGTTTGTTTCTGTTTTTAGTTTTAATATATTGGATAAAAATAAAATTAAAATTAAAAAATAAAATATTATCATTTCAAATCATTACTGTGGTAGGTAGAAAAATGAATCTCCCAAAATATATGTGTTCTAATCCTCCAGAACTTATGAACATATTACACAAATTAAGGAATTAAGGTTGCAGGTGGAATTCATATTGCTAATTAGCTGATCTTGAGAGGCGGAGATTGTCTTGGTTCACCCAAGTGGGCCTGGTCTAATCACATCGGTCCTTAAAAGTGAGGAAGAGGCAAAAGTGTGGGTCACAGAGATGACTGTGTGTAGGATCTGACCCCTTTTGCTATGTTTCAGGTGCTTGAGTTATATCCAAGAATCAGAAAGGTGCCTTAAGGAGCTAATGGTGTCCTTCAACTGACAGCCATCAAGGAAACAGAGACCTTAATCCTACAAACATAAAGAACTGAATTTTGCCAACAACCAAATCCAAAGAAATGGATTCTCCCCTGGATCCTTGGGAAGGGAACACAGCCCTGCGGACACCTTGAACTTAGTCTGGTGACACCTGTAACAGATTTCGTTAAGATAATAATTTGTTTAAGACATGAAGTTTGTGGAAATTATTACAGAAGCAATTAAAAGAAAACACATTACTCTTTCATTTGTATTTGACTTTTCACGCTAATAAAAATTATCTCGCAGAATAATTAAAAATTATTTTATATAATTCTACTGCTGTTGCAGTGCTTTAGATGTAAACGCTAACACCTGCTTATATTTGACATACGTATAATTATGTTATAATTAAAATTCAACATTTTTTCTACTTACGTTCCTTAAATATAGGTTTATTGTCGTTCACATCAGAAAGTTTAATTAATACACTTGTTGTTCCAGACAGTGCCCCAGGCAGACCAATCATATCTTTGGCTTGAATAATTACCCAATACTCATCTTGCAGTTCTCTATCCATTTTAGAAGATATTCTTATGACTCCTTTAAAAATGTAATAAAACTTCAATTATTATTTCATTATTAACCACGGTATCCTCCTAGTTAATTTCTTAAGAATTCAATCATATAATCATTCTTTTGCCACATTTTAAACCACTACAATGTGCTAGACACTACCTTGAAGAAAAAAAAAATAATAATAATAAACACCAACTCTGCCTGGAGTTTAGAATAGTCACCAAATACTAAGAACACTAGTAGACCCTTAACAAAATAACTATGTTAATAAAATCTGCAGGTAGAAAACAGGGATATCTTATTTTTACCTCAAATTATTTTCTGCTGTCTTCTCTAACATAGTATTAGTGTGTTACAATTAACTTTTCCCTTAAATTTGAAGGAAGTTAATTATGAATAAATGTATAAATTACAACAACAAATTTATGGAAAAAATATTGTGCACCTGTGATGTTAAAGTCTATTTCAAGTCATAATTTGTGAAGAAAGGTTTGTTTTTGACCAACAGTTATTCATAATCTACAATAGAGATAAATATACACTCAGATTTTCAAACTCATGATGGACCATAATAAATGTAATAAATATCAACTTTCTATAAAATTATTTAGGGAAAAAGTAGTTATCACTGAAAAAAAGAAAACTAGGAAAAATTTCAGGTGGTGCATAGGACAAGGGGATGCTGGCCTAAAGATTTTGGGAACACTAACACAAAGAAAGAGAATGTCCAGTCCTCAGATATGTCTGGGGAAAAGTGTACATTAAAAAATTGTGAGACCTGTAAAAACAAAAAAGGATAAATTGGACCATATTGTGACAGCATTTTAATTGTGGACTAAAGTGTTTTACAAGTATAATCTTTTATATGAATCACTATAGAAAACAGTGAATGTATTAAACAGACACTGCAAGTATCTCCCTATGTTTGATTCTGGAGAGAATTGGGTATGAAGGTGTATCTCATGTGGTTTTAGTTTGCATTTCCATGATGACTACTGAGGTTAATCATTTTTAATATGCTTGCAGGCTTTTTGTATATCAAATTTTAGTCAATTGTTTTAAATGTCTTTCAGCATATTTTTAAATTGGGTTTTCTTTTTCCTATTGATTTGTTGTAATCTTTACATATGTTTTATACCTTACACACAAATGATTTGTGGTATAGATTTGGAAAACTCAATTTCTGAAAGTTAGAAAAATCAGCTAAAAGCCTAAAAAGAATTAAATGTTTAAAAGTACAACCAATTTATTTATTGAAACATCAGGTCTACTGTATAACATGTTTATAAGCAGAAGATTTTTGCTCTGACATTTGCCTACTTTGAATCCTGTTGAATTGCACTTTATTTCATTCAGAAATACCTGTTGTTGGCTCAATGGAGAAATATGGTTGGCCTTGTAGTAAACTGTACAGGAGACGAGCATTATTGCCACTTGAAGGATCATCAGCATCATTTGCTGTCACTTGGATGACTAATGTTCCTGAAGAAAATATAAATAGTAACAAGAAATTAAGACTGTGGTATTATTGAACAATGTGGTATTATTGAACAATGCATTCAGTTCTATACAACATTATTTCTTTAGCAAGCAAGATGATGATATACAATGAAAGATGAGCCCTCCTTATTCAGAATTATAAAACTAATATCATTCTGTATAAAAAAGAGAATATAGCCTCATGCAACATAGCCCTAACTCCTATATGCAATGTAGAATTTTAAAATGTAGATCTGTGCCATAATGAACTATAACTCTTAAACGATCCATTACAAGATCCACTCAGGATCTTTCAAAGGTGTATTATTAGTGGAAGAATGAAAAGGGAATTGGAAGCAGTTTACTTTAAAAATCATATTGTGACCTGTAACTCAAAAAAGTCACAGAATATTGATAAAATATTAATAAAAATTATTGAAATGTGCTTGAGTTAGTATCAAGTTGAGGACGTGCATAATTATCTTCCCTGTTTAATTCCCTTCTATAAAATACTTACTTACTTTGAAGAACTCTTTTTTTTTTAAAGTACAAAGCAAAATCTACCAGATATTGATAGTGTTCTCATTGAAATTCAGTAACAATCAATAAAACACAATGTAAGTATTTGTACATTTAAACTCCATTCTTAAATCAAACATATTTCTTTAAAAATATTGAGCTTTTTAATCATCTTTATGTAAATATAGAATAGCATTATGGGCCTTGTTGGAAATCTGCATTTATTGAAATATTATGTTCTGTGTCAATAAGATGGCAACATGAACAACACAGAATCAAATAGCTTATGTGATTTCACTTATCACAAGATATCACTTATATGTGGAATCTAGAAAAGCTGAGCTCATAGAAACAGAGGGTAAACTGCTGGTTAACAGGGGTTTAGGGTGGGTTAATTGAGAAAATGTTGATCAAAGCCTAGAAAACTGCAGTTACAAAATGAGTAAGTTCTAGAGAGCTAATGCACAGCATGGTAATTATAGTCAACAATATTATATTGTATATTTCAAAGTTGCCAAGAGACTTGATCTTAATGGTCTCCCCCCTCCACACACACAAAAGATAATTATATGATGTAATGAAGATGCTAGCTAATCCAAGGTGGTAACTATATATTGCAATATATAAATGTATCAAATCAACATATAGTAGACCTTAAACTTACACAATGTATATGTTGAATATATCTCAATAAAATAATAAATAAATCAATAAATAATCAGCAAATAATAAAAGGCATTTCTGTAGTAATTGTAAACAGTTATTCCAAGAAAAGGATTCTTAGGGACCATCAATTCAGTTTGTATTGGGCAAGAATTGTTCTTTTAACTACCCTATGTGCACACCTCCATTTACTTTTTCTACATTTCCTCTCTATGTGTCCATTTAATTTCTTTCTAGGAGTGTCCCATCCCTAGATTCCAGAACTAGACTACCTGTTTAGTCTAGCTTCAGGAGCAATAGTCAAAATCATCTTATGGTTAGTTGTTGACCAAAAGAAATTCTTACTCTTAAGACTTTAGACTATACAAATGAGTCCCAGGAAGATCATGAAAATGCATTGACTCACAGATCACCCTGTACTTCGTTTATAGAAAAACAAGTTACAAAGTTAGGTTTTTTTCCCCATTTTTTTTCAAGCACATTTTAAATTGATGCTTCATTTACTTCTAAGCAGAACATACCTCTTCAATGTTCTAATGTATCACTCCCTTGCTCTCCACTAAATGGAAAACGTAATATATTAATGAATCACATAAAATAATTTCTCCGAGTGTGTGGAAAATCCAAAAAGTCAAACTCTTAGAAATTAAGTGGATAAAAACAATATTATAAATATTCACAATAACTTTCTAATGTGAATTTATTAGGAAGTTAAATTTCTGAGGAAATATTATTCTCTCTTATAAGCTTTATAGCTGTTTTAAATCAACAGTAACAAATCTATGGAATTGAGATAATTCTACAATGTTCAATGGCACCCAGTGCTTGATAATGAACATTCATTAACTACTAGTGATTTACTCCTTATATTTGTTTGTGTGTGTATATGTGTGAGACCGTGCATATACATGTCTATCCTATTTTAGGTTACCATCAAAGTATATAAAATAAATTAAGATGATAAAAATATGCAACAGAATTTTAAAAATATCATTACATATAGTTTAATTCTTATGATTTATAAATTATTGGTTGTAAAATTCAGAAGGAACTTAGCAATGTTTAAGTCTTATATCACTCTAATTATATAACTTTCTTTTATTTACTTTATCTGTTTCCCGCTTTTTTTAATTGACATCACAATTCATTAAATACAAGTTAAGCAACTTTAAACCCTCTTATTTTCTAAATGGTTTTTCTAAAAAAAATCAAAAGACATAAGCCTATATATTTTTCTAGCCAGTAATTTAAATACTACAGAAATCTTCAAGATATAGTCAAGTAACATAAACTATAATAATAAATAAACATCAGAGTAGCCGAGAAATACAAAAACCTTTGATATGATTTTTTTTTTATGTTTTCCATTTATGTTTTCCTTGTCATTTGTAAAAGAATCTATCTGTACATTCACTCGCAGTTAGGAATTAGCTATATATTATACACAAAATTGAAACAAAAAATCACTATAAGACCAATAATGTGTCCTTCAATGAAAAAAATCAGTAACTGTTCACAGACCCTTTCCCCCCTTTTCCTATTACCAGTTAAATATAAGTAAAGGGACACTTCACGGTTGAAACAAATAAATGTTTAATTGCTCCTCATTGTTATATAAACATATGTAACTCTTCCTTTATTTGTCAGTAAACTCAGAGCGGTACTATTCACATTTGAATAAAAATGATTAGCACGGGGAAGGGGAAAATGAAGGGGGGGAATCGCAGGGGGGAAAGAACTATGAGAGACTATGGTCTCTGAGAAACAAACTGAGGGTTCTAGAGGGGAGGGGGTGGAGGATGGGTTAGCCTGGCGGTGGGTATTAAAGAGGGCACGTTCTGCATGGAGCACTGGGTGTTATGCACAAACAATGAATCATGGAACACTACATCAAAAACTCATGAAGTATGGTGATTAACATAATATAATAATAAAAAAATGAATAGCACGGGGATGTTCTTTGCAAGTACAGTAGCCTTTCTTTCTTTTTTTTTTTTTAAGATTTTATTTATTTATTCATGAGAGACAGAGACAGAGAGAGAGGCAGAGGGAGAAGCAGGCTCCCAAGGAGCAGGGAGCCCGATGTGGGACTCGATCCCAGGACCCTGAGATCATGACCTGAGCCGAAGGCAGACGCTTAACCATCTGAGCCACCCAGGCGCCCTACAGTAGCCTTTCCAGGCTTACATAATCACTGTTTTTATGACATGATCTTTGTTTACTGTACGAATCACTCTGAGCAGTTCTATGGGAACTGTGGCTCCAACCTCCTGGTCGTCCCATTCCCTAACAATACCTGCCCATCACTATAAATTGAAGCTGATTCTAAAATATTGTGGGCATTATTCTACGTAAGAACATAATTCATGCAGGCCCGTCTCAAGCATACTTGTGGAACTATTTTTAAGTGTTTATTTTCATAGGAGAAGTCACTTTGAATTTTTGATGACTAAACTTCAATGATGTTTTAACGTTAGAAAATGAACCAATATAATTTGTGGCACTAATGGCTTAAAAAAGAAAAATGTAAAGCAAAAATTCTCATTAGATATTTAAAACACATTGGAAAATATTCCATTTCTATTTTCAATAAAACCTCAGAAAATTAGGGAGAAAGGCAGTTTTCTAAATTTGATAAAGGGCATTTTTAAACTTTGACAGCAACCATATTTAATTGCGAAGAGTTAGAACTTTTCCTTCTGAAGTAGTTAAAAAGCAAGAAGTTTATTATCATTGCTATGTTTTAAAGCATTGTATTGAACCTCCTAGACAATGCAATGAGGCAATGCCATGTATACCAAAATGAATGATTAAAGATGATGTTGATGACGGACAAAAATCCATATATGATGGATGGATGGATGGATGGATGGATGGATAGATAGATAGATGATAGATAGATACTGGAAACATTTTTTTAAATTACAATAATTATTCAAAGGCAACAGTATTTTTGTTAGAAAATCAAGCAGAATATACCTAAAAAAAAAGTTTACAGGAGAATATTAAATTACTAAATTAGAAAGGTCACAGGAATAAAAAATACACAAAACTCCATTTTTATGTATACCAGAAATATATATTTATAAAATATTTCAACTAAATGCATAACATATATAACAAATAAATATATCCAGGAATATCTAAACAAAAAATTTTAAAGATCTCTACAAAGAAACTAAAGATCTTTTATTTTTAATGATCAAAAAGGAAAAAAATGCTGGGTTTATGAATTTGATGACTACATAGAAATATCAAAAATAGATCCACAGTGTAAATGCTATCCTACTCAAAATCCTAGCAAGTTGTATTACTGGATAAATTAAAAAGATGATTATGAAATATGTATGGAAATGCAAAGAACCAAGCATGGCCAAGACGATTTTGATGAAACATCTGGAGGACTTGCATTGCACTAACAGACATCAAGGCTTAGGACACAACCACAGCAATAAAGACAATATAGTGTTAGTCCCTGGAGCAACAAAAGATGATAAAACTGACAGAGATTCAGAACCCAAATCATACGTATGTGGGGAACTCATTCATGCAATGGTGGCATAGTTGAGAATTGGAGAATCATTTCAATAAATGCTGCAGGGTCAACTGGATATCTCCATCCATCTACACATCTGTCCATTGGTTATCTCTCTTTTGATCTAGAATTTGGCACGTGCTTGACACCATTCACAAAAATCAGTTTAAAATAAATTGTAGATATAGATGTGAAAGGTATATAACACGGGGCACCTGGGTGGCTCAGTCGGTTGGGCGTCTGCCTTCGGCTCAGGTCATGATCCCGGGGTCCTGGGATCGAGCCCCGCATCAGGCTCCCTGTTCGTGGGGAAGCCTGCTTCTCCTTCTCCCTCTCCCACTGCCCCTGCTTGTGTTCCCTCTCTCGCTGTGTCTCTCTCTGTCAAATAAATCAATAAAATCTTAAAAAAAAAAGAAAGGTATATAACACAAATATAACAGAATAATAAAACTTCCATAAAAATAGGAAATTTTTTGTATAACATCAGAGCAAAAAGACAAATGCCAACACTTCTTAATCAGGATTGGGTGATTGATAACCTGATAATTGTCTCAATGCCCAAATCCCTGTTTTTGTTTGTTAGACATACTCATTTGTTCCTTTTTCCCATCCTGGATTGGTTGCTCTTACTCTATTGAAATGGCATTCAGTAGAATGTTATCCTTAATGGTGCATTACTCAATCAGTGTATGAAACATGGTACATGCCCCTATGAACCAACCTGCTTAGCCTCTTCATTCATTTCATCAACATTTTATTGTGCTCTCACTAAAACTGACAAAGTTGGTTTAACTACATTGGTGGATCAAAAATTAAAGTTTCTTTATATTATGCTAGTAATAAAGTTACTTCTAAAGGACAAATGATATATATGTACATTAATGAAAAATGCTTTATGTAGATAATTTAACATTAAATACATCACCAGATAGATATTTTTCACATGTATTTGCATTATTTAATCAGTTTCTTAGCTTAATTTTGTTTTTCTGAACAGTGCCCTGGGTTATCACTAGCCCTCTTTCAGATTTAATCATGACTTAAAAGGAGACATTTTATTCAATGCCCATATGTCTCATACACTACTTCTCACACCCCATGGAAGAGCCGCAAGTACAAAGTAGATGTCCTCCAAATTCACTCTGGCTTACTATAATGCACCTACTAATAATATTTAAAAAAATAAAAAATCAGGACCAAATGCTTTCTGGACAAAATCCCCTCAAAAATAGGATTAAGCAGGGCTGTCCTGGGTAAAACTGGAGATCTGATCACTATTAGTTCATAAAATCTTCCCAATCTTCCTGGCTATAACCTGAAACTGGCCCCTCAAAAGGAGGACAGGAGGAAACCAAAGGAAGAGGCAGACCACTCTAGATTGGTAGGTGGTAGTTGTATTGAGCAGGAGAACTTATTTATGAGGCTTGTTCTGGGTGGCTGTAAGACCAGTAGTTTTCTGGATCTTCCAACCAAGTCTTGAAAGTTACGGAGGCCTTACGTATCTTCTGTCACATATACCATCCAGATAGTCTCAACACCACATCTCTATGTCAAGTCTGGGTGCTTGCGGCAGCTGCAGGGAGAGGAACCAGGCTAGTGGAACCCACATTCCAAGGACAGGGGAGGGGCTGAGGAGTCTCCAATTTCCCAGGCCCAGCACACAGTTCGACTGGCAGTCACATCCTCTCAATGACCACCCCCAACGTTCTACAACCTCGCGACCTGTTCTTACAATCTTATATGTTCCTCTCTACTATAATGTGGCCTGAGCCGGCAGTAAAGGGCTTCACTAGCATGGAGGTGGCTCATCTGGTAGCTATCTGGCTGCCCTGAAGGCAGGTAATACTGACACATACAAGAAAAATACAGATTAAGACAATAATTTCCCAATCAGTGACAACTGTTTCCACCAAGAATCCCATGATCTGAACCACTCATTTAGTAAGTCCCCTAAGCTGGGGGTCAGATCACTTGTATCTTCATGTGATTTAATAAAGATGACACACTGACAGAGTCATGAGGTATGAACACCTATCATTTGTTTGAATATTGGCAAAGGCGCCTCCTTGTGAGGCTTTAAGTGTCCAAGGCTGTTTTACTTCAGAGGGCAGCTTTTATCATCAGAGACATTTCAGTGTCCAATTAAGGGCAGACTTTGCTTGCTATCATTCAAGTCTTGCTGGGTGAATTTGGCAAGGGCTTCTATGTGTCCTAACGTCCTCAAGGCCAATGGAGGGAACAAACAAGGCAGCCAAATGATTAAACTAGCAGGAAACAATATGCCCACCCGGCCTTGGGGAGAGGGAAGGTGATAGCTTTAAGAAGTTGACCTGGCTGTGCATACCACATGTTAACTGAGGGGAGGCAGCACTACCAGGTGTAAGGAGATGAGCTGGGGGTGGGACATTCCAGACCAGGACCCAAACCTTCTTCTTTCTTTTATTTTTTATTTATTTTTATTTATTTATTTATTTATTTTTTAAAGATTTTATTTATTTATTTGAGACAGAGACAATGAGAGACAGAGAGCATGAGAGGGAGGAGGGTCAGAGGGAGAAGCAGACTCCCTGCCGAGCAGGGAGCCCGACGTGGGACTCGATCCCGGGACTCCAGGATCATGACCTGAGCCGAAGGCAGTCGCTTAACCAACTGAGCCACCCAGGCGCCCTTCTTCTTTCTTTTAATGCACAGTGTTCTATTTCAGGCGTATTCTGTTTCAACAGGTCCAGCTGAAGCAGGACAATGGGATCCCAGCGAGGAGCAAATAGTTCCCATTCACCCAGAGGTGCGAAGTAACTCACCCATCCTGGTGGAACATCTCATTGCAAATTCCGGTAAATAACTCTTTTCCCAGGCGTGTTGGGGCTCAGTGTTCTCAGAAGCAGAGCATGTGAATTTGAAGTGCAGAACTGGGGCAATGGCGGTTTCCCCTGGCTTCCACACCGTTAGGGTACTGGTATCCCAGCAGGGGACCCCAGTCTGTCATGTGGGCAACATTCTCCACTGGTTGATCATTCAAATCTATGAAAGCCTGGGACAGTACTTTAGTCCACTTGGCCAAGGAGGTTTTACTTGCTAGGAATTTAATCTGCTGCTTTGTATTTCACTTTTTTCTTTTTACCAACCCTGCTTCTTGTGCATTACCCAGGAGATGGAACCTCCATTCAGAATCATGTTCTTTTGTCTGTTCTTGCATATTATGATCTTTGAAATGTGACCCTTGATCACAATCTATCCATACACAGCGCTCAGTTTCTCTAATCCCCTAAGAGTGGCAGCCTGGTTCACACAATGACAAGGGAAAGCATGTTTCCACACAAAACTAGGCATGTTTAAAATTTTCACTCTTAGAACATGCCATGACTGGATTCTCTGTAATCAACTTCAAATATCATCTCCTAAAATGTCCCTTCCTCCAGTCAATCATCATCATACCTCACCCATAATTAATACATTCATACATAGAACATCAAATACCACCTTATTTAAAATAGTTACTGTTTGTGTGTTATAACTAAAATATAAGTTTCATACTAGCAATTACCTCCAAAATGACATTTCAAAAATTCTTCTAGTAAATGATAGGTCCATAATGTATGCTATTTAAGAAAGAGAAGGAGGAGTGGAAGGAGGAAGTGAATGAGGAGGAGAAGTATGGAGTGGGAAGAAGAAAGTTTCATTGCCTACCTACCAAATAGAAAAATATCAACGTGTCATTTACATCTAATGATAATTGGTCCTGATACATATTCACAGCTAAATTTGTTTATGTTGTAAAGACCTATGTTCTGAACACATGTAGAAAGAAGTTTTTAAATTGTTTCCTGGAATGTTAAAAAACAAGAATCAGGAAAAAATACAATAGAATATACAGTTTTAGATTTGGTGGCTAATAAATCAAATGTTTAGGTAAAGCAATTTTAAAGTATGTTAGTATAATTTAAAATGACCATTATGGAATAGAATTTATCACACTTAAGTAAATTTTATGAACTTAATTTTACTACATATTGTGCTATCAAAACTTTCTGACTCAATGAGTGAACAAATTTTGCATAGACACACCATAATTTCCTCTCCATTAGAAAGACATTTCTGATTGTCAATGCATTCAGTTCTTATATCTTATGGAAAGCACTTGCTTCTAGATGCATTACATTTAAAATATTTATAAAAATAGCATTGGAATGGAAAGGAACTTTGAAAATAAATACAGTTGCACAGAGCTTTTCAACCACTTTGTTTTGTTTTTAGTCTTTATGGTCTATGATTTTGATGCATAGAGTAATTGTGTCTTATAAATTGGCTTCTACCACTTAAACATGCATATTTTTCAGGATGACCTTATGTGCTTTTTTAAGATACAAAATTATATCTTGTTCTGGAAAATGCATTTTTATAATGGGGAAACTAGTAAGTGAATAAGCTGAAGAATTTTTAAATCACTAAAACAAATTTTTTAAAGATTTATTTATTTATTTATCAGAAAGAGAGAGAGAGAGAAGGAGAGAGGGAGAGAGCACGAGCAGGGGGAGCGGCAGGCAGAGGGAGAGAGAGAAGCAGGCTCCGGTGCTGAGTAGGGAGCCCAATGAGGGAATCAATCCCAGGACCCTGGGATCATGACCTGAGCTGAAGGCAGATGCTTAACTGACTGAGCCACCCAGGCATCCCTAAAGCATACATGTTTAACCCCTCTTTCTTGCCTTGAATACCGAGATATTTTAACAAGACAAATAATGTATTTATATATGTTACCATTGTTTACAAAATGTAAATGATAGTCTAATTTTTTAAATATTTTAGTTAACATGTTTGTAGAAGGAAGTACAAGTGTTGAACTTTAAATAATTCACTTCCAAAACATATGCTCAAAATTTTAAATCTGTTGTCATTGTTAATATATCTTTGATGTAAATTAATATGCAATACCTTCTGGAGACATCTCTGGTACAATGGCCTCATAAGGTTCATCTAGGAATTTTGGTTCATTGTCATTGATATCCGAAACTCTGATGACAAACTCAGACTCAGGTTCCACAGCCCTTCCAGTAGTGCTGTCTATTACCTGGGCTCTTAGAGTGTAGAGGGATCGTTCCTCTCTATCAAGCTTCTGGACGGCATATATGTCACCTGTTCTCTCATCAATGACAAAAGTACTTCCAGCTCCAGCTCCCAAAAGCTTGTACTGGAAAGAGTTGTTTCCATTGTCTAAATCAGATCTTAGCTGAAAGTGCAAAGAGGGATAATTTAGTTTCCAGACATATTTAAATGGACAAATCAATTTTAACAATTTTATTTTCATGTCTGTTAATTTTTCCCCAAGTTAATAACTCCATGTAATTCCCACAGTATATTAAATCAGGTGAAATATTAATTTTAAGATTAAATTCTATCATCAGGCAGAGGAGTCTGAAATTTCAATGTAAATCACTATATAAATTTTATTACTCTAAATGGATTATTCTAATTAGACACTGTAATAATTGAAAAACAAAGTACCTTTCATAAATTATGCACAACAAAGTTGGTTCATGTTTACCCTGTGATTACATTCTTGGTCACTAAAACCATAATCTCAAATATTTGTATTAGATTGGGATCTAGAGACAGATGGGAAGATAATATTCTAGATAAATCTAAACAGTGATGTTCTATCTCTAGGCTAAAAACACATAGGAAACATGAAAATATTACCAGGAAAATAAGGGAGCATGTTGAGAAGATAATGAGAGCCTCAGCCATCCTTGCTGGCATTTGTAACATGCCATAAAATCTATAAGTTGCTTTGTATATGATTTCCCAATTAATCCTCATAACATCGTGAAATATATATTATTGATATAATCATTTATACCGAGAAAGAGAGACTGAAAATTTTTAAAACTTTCACAAGAGTCATGATTTTTGTATAGGTTTGTATAGATTTAGACAACAGGTCTGTCTGACCCCAGAGACCCTACTGCTCTGAGTTTTGCCAAATTAGATCTAACTCTTTCTAACATATTCAACTCAATTCTCAAATACATCTTTTCTTCTTGTGCCCTCATTATTTTTATTTTTCAAAAGCAAATTTGTTCATTCATAGTGTTAATAGAATTGTGAATTTTATATATAAAAACAAGGGTTGTTATGATATAGGTAACATTGGTTGGTTGGTTTTTCATATCTAAATTATTTTTACGTATAAAGAAGAAGTATGCCATAATCCCCTAATTATTGTGAATCCATAGTTTTCTTGAGTCATCATTTATGAATATGTCCTTCTTCAAAGTAAGAGCTTCTCCGAAAATTTACAAAGCTAACCAAAGAAATACATCTTAAACAAATTCATAACTGTTCTGATAGTTCAAGGTAAAATGACTAATTAATACATTTCTCTGTGATTGGGTAGAATATCTGAAGATATCTAAAGCAATTAATTTTAATAATTTTAATAATGTGTTGAATAACACTGCTATTCATTGAAAGAAACAGATTGGGGATAATAATAAAGAGATAATAAAAGTGTTATAGCTCTTTTAATTTGATAGCTCTTCATTACTCATAAGATAAAAAGGAAGTTTCCATGACTTACTAATAAGAAATTTAGGGAAACAAATGTCCTTTCCAATAAGTATATCAAATGAAAGTAAGGTATGGCTATGTTTTTCAAATATCATTTTGATACAGTTTGAAAATATGATTCAATATCAGAATGATGATAAATCAAATTTAGTAATGAATAAATGTATTCCAAGTATATATACACAGTATAATTTTCATGAATCAGTGAGCTTGATCTTTTTAAGGACTCAGATTTAAGAAAAAAAAAATATATATATTTACTTATTTTTTTAAACATCAGCCTCTTAATGTCACAAAATGTATAAGTTAAAAACATTTTAATTTTATGAAATCTGTATTATTATATTTTCTGTATTTCTATTCAAAAATATTTTTTCAATTAGTCAGTTACTATTGATTCAGCAAATCAATATGCCTTTAATTTTTTACTTAATTGTGTTTTCCAAATTTAATCTCTGTTAATAAACAGTTCAAAAAGAAAGTGATCTGGACACATCAACTACATTTTAGTTTTACCAGCTCTTTAACTACAACACCTAAATATTCATTCTTACTCTCTCTTAAACCAGTTACCTGTATGTTATTTAAGACTAATGACATTGTTTCAGGGGAAAACATCTGTTAGATTATTTTCATAAGTATTTTTACAGAATGAAAAAAATAGGGAAAACCAATCACGATGTGAAAGGAGGCAACAGGAGATGTGCCCAGAGCACAAAAACAAAAACCAGAAAATGTGACAGTCAGCCAGGGAGGTAGTCTCTACTCTGATTGTACTGATGCACTTCCCTGTAGAGCCTTATTCACTAAAAGTCACCAGCCTCTGTTAGTCTGTGACCCCGCTCATTGATGGGAGAGCTTATAGGGCTCTGCGGAGTTCACTGTAAATGTGGCTACAGAGACTCAGTCAACTAGCAGACACTTAACTATGGATCTCATTTGTGTCATCCTGCCTCTGATTTACCTGCAGTCATCTTAGAGAATAAAAAGATGTGAGATGTGATTCAAAGCAGGCACACATACATACACAAATGTTTGAAATCTGTTTGCCTAAGATCCTAATCTGAACCTTCGGTTGAATATACACATATACATTTGCTGGATGGGATAGATGAACTCCTTTAGAATCTGGACATCACGCTAACACTGCAGCTCTCCTGAAAGTGCTAGGAAACCGGAGTTAATGAATTTTGAGTGCTTCACCCTTTGGCCCAATTAAATTTTAGTGCCAGTTAATTGGTGGTTAAACTTATTTCAGTTCATTCGTCTAGAGAAAGATCCTTACAGAAAAGGACACGGTATTGTAATTACCTCTGTTTAAAGAAAATTGAACAGTAATAAAAACCAAAAACATAAGTAAGGAATGTTCTATCTCATGAAGGAAATTTAATATATATATATATATATATATATATATATATATATATATATATATATATTCTTATAAGAAAGTAAAAATAATTATTCTTTATCCTTCATAATCAAATGAAGTGTGTAGGCTCTTGAAGCTACTTAGCTGTAAAAGGGTTTGGTATTAATCTGCTTCATGAAAAATTAATGATGGGTAAATCAACACCTACTGAGCATAATAGAAAATCAGGCTAAATACTGTTGGTAAACGTTATTATTCTCAGTGTGGTTGCTTTGATCCATTACCAAAAATTACACCATCAAATTTCCAGATGTCGACAAATGAGGGCAGTATTTTCATATGGGAGAAAAAAGTGAAATTTGAAATTCAAAGCTTTTCTTCTTCCTCAAGTTTTGCAAATATTTTAGGTGCTTGAAAATCTGAAACAATTAATTAGGCTGATGTCTGAAGCTTTCTAAGGGTTCCACTGAGAAAATGTAGAATTCATCAAATGCCTTAAAACTTCCTCAACCCATCCATTTAGATTTACATAATGTTATTTCCTGTAACACTTTCATAAAATCAGTACCTGGCCAATGTGATAATTAGTCTTATTCATTTCCTCTGGTACAAAAAACTGGTTCCACATCCAACCACGCTTCACTCTGAAATGAGAACCCACTGGGTGCTTAACCTCGTCTGTTGTAGAGATTTCTGTTGCTGTAAAGCAAGGCCATATGAGAGGAATTCCCAACAGGAAAGGTAGCAATAAGCAACAATTCATTCTGCTCTTTTGATTCCAACTGGTATTCTTCAGAGGAAAGAGTAGTTGCAAACAAAACTGTATGTTCCTTTATAATCTTTTTAAGTCTTAGGTATCTTTCATATTCCTAAAGAACAAGAAACAAAACAAAATTTTACATTTAAAAATAACATTTTCTCACATAATTGCTAACGTAAGGGTACAACTTTTGCATTCATAAAAATGGAACAATATACATTTAATTTATCTTCCAATTAAACTAGTTATATTTTGTAGCTCAGCAATAATTTGAATGGTATAATTAGAAACTTCCGCTCAAGCACTGTCCATTTTAATCTGTAGCCATAAATCTGCCTGAAGGTTGAAGAGTTGGTCTGGCAATCTCCTTGATTGATAGCTGACACTGAGATAGATTTTTTCTTTAATTTAACCTGCTTACATCTTCCATTCTATCTTGGTAAAACTCAACAGTCAAGCCAGGGGGAAAAAATGTGATCTTTCTCCTTTTTCTAAATAGCAATAAGTTTCCTAATCCAATTTCCCAAGTTATAGTATCTTATCTTGTATTAAATAGACAAAATGACAATTCAGTTTGAAACCTGGGGGATTTAATTATCAGTTATATTGA
This sequence comes from Mirounga angustirostris, assembly GCF_029215605.1. Classification (NCBI taxonomy): domain Eukaryota; kingdom Metazoa; phylum Chordata; class Mammalia; order Carnivora; family Phocidae; genus Mirounga; species Mirounga angustirostris. Next base: position 10,489,401 of record NW_026991722.1, on the reverse strand, counting down.
TGTTATAAAACACTCTGTGAACAGAAAGCCCATGCAAGATATTTACCATTTTATATTATGAAAGATATGAAAATAAATGTTTTTCATCTTAACAAAGAGATGATCCTATTTTTAGAAAATAAATAACAAAAAATATAGTGCCTGGGTAAAAATGGCTGTTTATAATATATAAGATGGAGATAAAAGATATCTTCTATTACTGAAATAGAAAAAGAGAAATTTCAACTACTGAATTTTACGTGTAAAACTTTCCATTTAACTGATACTGATCATACCAACTCTCTTTGAAATGACTAGTAATTCTCACCCTTAGAGAAAATTGAATAGCTCTGCATTTACCACACTGACACAGCACTCCATATAACCAAATTGGATTTGTTTATTTGGGACTCATGAAGAAAAATAATTTTGTCAGGTCTACAATGTAGCTGAATACTACATAATCAACCAAAAAGCCAGAGTCCCTGTTTCTGTTAGGAGCTTTCTATATGATCTCACTTTCAATCTCCACAAATTTTTGAACAACCGCCAAGAGATATTTTAGGTCTTTGACTCTTGTTAGAAAGAGTCGTTAAAAACACCTAATTAAGAAAGCACGTTGTTATAAATGGGGACACTGTGGTGCCTCTGAGTTCCTTCAAGCAGATGTTTTCTTTGTTATATATTTACTTAATGAAGGCCATGAAGAACTTCAACTGAGGTGAGAATTAAAGATGAATTTCATTCTTATGTTGAATATTTGAAACTTAAATATGGAAAACTATCACTAACAGTGGTGTGAAGTGTAATTATAATGTTGGGTAAATGTATTTGTGTCAATTTTAGATTATATTTTCATTCATCTAGGAAAAAAAGTGAGGGATTTTAGGGAAGATACTGTTTTAGATTAAAAGATACTTAAAACACAAAAGAACAAGTGTAAAATAAGGACGTTGTCTAGAACTTAATTTGTACAAACCTATTTTTATATTTACATTTTTTATGGATTTGTGAAAATCCAATATGATAATTCAGTATCTTGAGATGATAAAAAACATTGTGGATTTTGTTAGTTATAGAAGTTTCTTTGTGGTTATATAAAACCATTTTTTTGATCATGTATACTGAAACATGTTGATGTTGGAAATAAGATGATGTCTAGAATTTTTTTAAAAACATTTCAGAAACAGTAGGAGCTCAGGTAAAACCATTGAGGCAAAGCCTTGATAATTAATTCTTGAAAATAGGTCATGAGCATTTGCATAGCTATTATTTTATTCTTCATTTGTGTTTAAAACTTATAAATTAAAACAACAGAAATACAATTTACTCTGTATTTTTAAAATCAATATGGTGGACAAAAATCATTAAATAGTTTAATATCAGCTATTCATGAGAACTCACAAAAAAACAAGCAAAACCCTTATACAATGCTGATGAAATTGAAAATTTGCACAATTATTTTGAGGAATAGTTTGGCCAAATCTACTATATTTAAAAATTAGTTGAATCTATAAACTAACAGCTATTCTTTTTTACTGCTTTATATCTAGAGAAACTTTCAAATTTGTCCACTGTGAGGCAAATATAAATTGGGTTAATTTGAAAAATATGTATAGAAAAATAAAGTACGGATCAGGGAACTATATGATACCAATTATAAAGTGTTTCAAAATTATAAGATGATGCCATATGAGACTGTTTTCATACATAAATTCTGTAAAGTAAGTCTAGGAAAAGAAAAATGATACACAAAATTTATTATGGTAATTACCATGTTAGTAGGAGGAGAAATTGGTTTAAAGATTGAGGTTTAGAAATATGTCTCATTTTTCTCCCTCTAAACAATCTCAAGTAAATATGTCAAATAATAACACTCATTAAATCTGGGTGATTTTTCTACCATATGTTAGATTTTTTTTTTCAGATATAGTACATGATTGAAATATTTTACAATTAAATTTAAAACTAAAGGTTAAACTATCGTTATTTTACAATCCTAAATCATAACAAAACAGATAGGAGTACCCTTTTATTTGAACCTCTTAATATAAAAATACAAGAATGAAATGGTAGCAATAGGTATGTCTGAATTATGAAATATTAATGGCTTTGTTTATACTCTTCTAGATGCCAAATTGTCTATAATGGTCATACGTTTAGGGGAAGGGAAAATGTTTCAAGTAATGGTCCACTTCTGATTGAAGAGTGTTGACAAGCTGTGTGCAGTGCCAGGCTGAGAAATATTCAGGCACCGTCTGGGCTAATAAGGAAAAATGCTATCAATTAGTATGTCTGAAATGGGCCCTAGAGAAACAAGCAGTGGTATTTCCACCCTACATCTCCAATCCTGCTGATATTTTCCAGTCAGGTGAATGTATGGATGAAAACCTGCATAAGATTTCAATATGGAAAAAAATGCTAATACTGTGTCTCATGTTAATTTGTTTAGATTTAATCTCATTGCCAGTAACTAGGCATATTTATAAATATTAAATAAAATGTAGAGTGAACTATATTTCATTACCTATCTTGAAAATATATATTTCAAAATATATAATGTATACAAATTAAGTGACATTGCTGTTAACACAAAATTACAAAATAATATTAATATTTGAATAACAGTATTATAAAATATAAAATATTGTGTTCAAATAGGATCATATAATTTTAGCATTAAAAATTGTATTTTCTCTAAAGCATTACATTTACATATGAAGAAATTTCTATTAAGACATTTTAAGTGACCTGTCCAGTAGCAAATAGTTATTTACCAGTGGAAGTAAGATTGGAAATCTAATCTTTTTTTTTTTTTTTAATATTTTATTTATTTATTTGACAGAGAGAGACACAGCGAGAGAAGGAACACAAGCAGGGGGAGTGGGAGAGGGAAGCAGGCCCCCCGCGGAGCAGGGAGCCTGATGCGGGGCTCAATCCCAGGACCCTGGGATCATGACCTGAGCTGAAGGCAGACGCTTAATGACTGAGCCACCCAGGCGCCCCGGAAATCTAATCTTAAGGGCATGGAGTGTTCACTGTGCTTTACTGAAGAAAGAAAACATGTACATGTCTAAAAAAGTGCATGGCATCTGTCACTGATAGTTCACCTTATTTAAATTAACTAAATATATGGAAATTGCATTTGAACGTCTGGACCAGTCTTGAAACTAGACATAATAAAATGTTTTCTATTATCTCCTTTTAGAACACCTCTTTCTCCCTGTTCTAAAGATTCTTTTTTTTTTTTTTTTTAAAGATTTTATTTCTTTGACAGAGAGAGATACAGTGAGAGAGGGAACACAAGCAGGGGGAGTGGGAGAGGGAGAAGCAGGCTTCCCGCCGAGCAGGGAGCCCAATGCGGGGCTTGATCCCAGGACCCTGGGATCATGACCTGAGCCGAAGGCAGACGCTCAACGACTGAGCCACCCAGGCGCCCCTGTTCTAAAGATTCTTGAGGTCAAAAACAGGGAAGAATAAGTCAGAATGATGGATTTGGTGTCTGTGGGGAGGAAAAGTTGAAGCTAGGAAAATGTGGATGGAATAAATATAGAAACTCAATCCTATTTGTGATCTTTTTAAAAATCAAGTGAAACTTGGCAGCTTCATAGAGTGACACCATCCATAAAGGCTTCTAAATGGCTTTCTCAGAACCACTAATAGGAAATATAGAAAGAAATGTGTGTGGATATAGCTTGCATACATAAGTGAGAAGAAACGATATTTCTGGACCAAAATTTGTAATAAACCATGTGCCAACTCTTTCTCTAGACGTAGAATATAAAACATATTTCTTTGTCCCATTTATAAACTCTCATTAAACATATACTTTACATATTTACTGGCAGAATTAAAAGCCTTGTGCTTCAGCTAAAGCAGTATAAAGTCAGAGGGCTGTACAAGAGCTTCTCAAGCCCACTTTGGCAGGACCTTCCCTGTTCACTACTTGTGTGATGTCCTAAGATGGGGACAAATGCCATTTCATCCCTGGGCTGGCTATCGTGGACTCTGTTCTCAGTGGTGCAGAGGACTGTGGATTAATGAGCACTGTATTCAGTGCTAAGCATTGACAATATTGAGCCTGAGTGTGAAAATATTCCCCAACAAGAAGAGACAGTTTCCAGTTGATGAAATACTCACTGGCAAAATATCACTTTAAAAAATCTGGTATCCCACTTTTTTCCACCCTCCACAAGTTACCAGAACATGATTTCTCATTATTTCTAAACTAAATCACTAGAAGCCTCTGTACTGAAGATTCACCTAAAACGCTTTTTGGACTGTATCCTTCATTATATGTTGCCAATGCAATTAATCTGCATAGGACTTCATTATATCTTTGCCATGTTAGTAATGATTTTAATTTGGACATTGCATGTCAACACAGTATTTCTTACACTTATTTTTCTTGTGTGATTGCAGTCAAACCTGGAAAATATTTTCTTTAGCAAATTTTCTTTTTCTTAATGTTCTTGTGAAAATATATAACATAGAAAAATAAAGCAAAAAGACCCCACAAAAAAAAACAAAAAAAAAGAAAAAGAAAGCAATACTTTATTTCTAATATCTAAAGAAGTATCCTAATATCACTTCATTATTCCTGGAGGTAAATCCACATATATTTATCCATGCTTTTAGTTTTATTGCATAATTTAAAAACACCGGGAATTCCCTGAGTACTTTAAATCTATTCATTTGGAGAGATACCAAAAATTGGTCTCATAGTCAACAAAGAAACAAGTGAATAAAAATAAATTTCAAAATTCATATTAACATAATGTTATTTGGCCATTAAGTGTGGTGCTCTAAAGTCATTTAATGATATAGAAATATGGCTGTAACACTTTGTTAGGTGAAAGAAATACATACAAAGAAAATGATTCCATTAATTTAGGAAAAAAATATGTTGACAAGTGCAGAAAAGAAGGCCTGAAAGACTATGCCCTCCAATGCAGATAGAAATTGTGTCTGCATCAAATTATAAATGAATTAAAATTTTCCTCATGTGTGTTACATGTGTTAATATTTAATACATGTCTACACATGACTATTTAATAAATTTTTAAACTATTTTACGATAGAAAAGTTTATTTAGTACTATAGTGAAGATCAAGAGATCACTCCTGACTGCCTCTGGCATTGTTCTCCCAAATTTGTTGAGAATTTGTTCCCAAATTTGTCTCACAAATTTGTTTCACAGGCAGCTTGGTGGAGTGCGGGGTCAAGGAAGAACTGAATGACTGTACCAGCCTTGCCAACCACTGCTATATTACTTGACAAAGGTTTAACCTCTGGGTACCTACTCATCTCATTTGGAAAATGAGTTTAACACTAGTGCCTATCCCATGGAGTTAATTAAATGAGTTAATATGCCTAGATATTGTCTGAGAAACATTAAGTGTTGTTTAAGTGTTCTTAACTACACAAAAATAGCTACCTATAAGTGCATGGGAAAAATCTAATGATTTATTTCTAAACTTTGAAATAGTCAGCTACTGTTATTTCTTCAAACAACACACACATATTAAAAAGACTTTATGAATGACTACTGCAAAAAAAGTAGGATATATGGCCCCTAATGCATGTGTTCTACGTGTATTTTCAAATGATTTGAATGTCATCTTTTTTTTCTAAGCATGGCTATGTGACTATGACAAATAAATATTGTCATGCTTGAAATAATATGTGATATTGCATGGACACATATAGGCTGAAAATGATCCCAGTGTGACTCAGAACGATTATGGTTTCAAAGAAGACTAATTATGACTGAAGGGATGAAAAATATAATAATCTATGTACTTATACAGTTTGTAACTGAATCTAATTATGAATTGTCTTTTCTATGACCTCTTCTTGGTTACATAAAGATAACTATTCCATCTGTGAAAACTTATAAAAATATAATGTATTCTGGAAGACTTGTGGAAAGCTAAAACTAAGCTCAACTAAGTCAGCTTCTCATAGAGAAAAACAGATGGCAATTATTATAATGTCTCCATCTTTAAAAAACTGTGAGTGGCTTGGTCAAAATGATATATCAAAAGACTAATAATTTGCAATGGTCAGGAAGTTCTAAAGCTTAGGGGAAAAAAGAAAACTCTCAAAATCATGGTTTCTAAAATGCTACTTAAAAATAAGATAAAACATTTCTCTTCGTCAATTTATTTTCTTAAGCTTTTGTTTAAATTCTAGTTAGTTAACATGTAGTGTAGTATTGGTTTCAGAAGTAGAATTTGGAGATTCATCATTCATCACTTAACAATAACACCCAGTGTTCATCACAAGTGCCCTCCTTAATACCCACCCCCCATCTAGTCCGTGCCCCACCCACCGCCCCTCCAGCAAGCCTCAGTTTGTTCTCCATTTAAATAAGCATGTCTAACTTTTGATATCAAGATCCAAATGTGTGAAGCAAGCAAATTTTATAAAACTTCAGTGTGAAACAGAGTAAAATGCAGTTCTTGGGGCTGTGATTGGTTAAACTATTACAGGGGAAGTATTTAGAGATTCTTTTCTCTCTTAATTCAAGGAGTTATATATTTATCGAAAGACAAAAATGGAGGCTTTGAAATGTGTATTAACACTCCTCTTTTATCAAGTCCCTTTATAATGACTGTTAGAGCAGCAGCATGGGTGGTTGGTGACAGGTTATAGACTACACCTCTAAGTCTAATTTTTTAATATTACAGACACTGCCTCAATATTCATTCCAAAAAAAAGGTACTGTATATTTGTGTAAACCTATTTAAAACCTTGTCTACTTAAACACAAAAGCAAGTATATTAATGCTGGGAAATGTTAGGTTGTTGAACTGTTTCAGCTGAAATATCTTGGGATATCTCTATTGTCGGTTATATTAATTCCCAACTTCATGTCTGCCTTTATATTTAATTTTATAGATATATATTTTTTACTTCAATCAGTTTTATTTTAACCATTTAATATTATTTTAGCCTTTAATTAAGTATTTTGAATCTTATAATCAGTGCTTAAAAACATCTGCAATTCCAGACATTGAAATTTTTCTTCTCTGGATCTACTGCCTTGGGCCCATGACTATCACTCACTTCAAGGTGCCTATGTATGCCAGTACTCAGACTAATGTGAGGTAGTACAAGTAAGAGGATCAATAAATAACACAGAAAAAGCACTAACAAAACATAATGGCCAACAGGATTTCAAGAGAGATTGTGTACGGAATGTCAAAGGTAGGTTTAGAAATACTGAGGTAGCTACCTGCAAAACTTATAGGCAAAGGTTCTAAGTGAGCACTCGGTGATTCCACACAAAGAATTGTCATTGTTGTCATGATATCTTCCCTTTCACCCCATTGCTCTAAGAAAAGCTTGCCTTTAATTCTTCAGGATTTCATAATCCATCCCTAACCTCTGGATGATTAGTAAACTGAAATGGCAGGGAGGAGACATCAGAGAGTAATAAAAATAACTAACATCTTTTAATCCCTATGGGAGACATACTATTGTTTATCAATATCATTCCTACAATTTTGCAGGGTTATGTGATTAGTTTCTTAACCATTCATAAGTAATTGATGGCTTTCACTTCAGAAATGGAGCAGTGAAAGGCCTTGTCTTTATCCCTCCCTTCTTTTGGCAATCAGATATTCTAGCTATGAGACACTAGAAGCTCAATCAAGCTTAAAGCACTGGCAATTGTATGGAACTCAATATTGTACCCTCATGACTTTCATTAAATATTTGTGGTATGAGGTTACTGACAAGTGGGTAGTTACTTGGCTACATAGTCTAGCACCCTAATAAAACTCCCAACTATATTCCTGGAACCATAAAATATACACTTCATGTTTTCTCTTGTTAATTTTCTTTGTAATTCTGTGAAAAACTAATTATTAACGTCCATTTAAAAAGAGAAGAAGATCAAAGTGAGCCTATATAAACTAATGAAAAAAAGGAGTCACAAAGGCCAGTTATAGATATTAACTGGAATAGTCTTGTCACAGTAATAAAAGAGATAAAAATACCTAACCTGAAAGAATACAAGAAGTTGAATAGGGTCAGAGTTGGGGAGAAATATGATGTGCCCAGGGACAAGTTCATTTGCGTATTAGTTTCAAAAACATTATTCCAGACAACAGTCCAAGTTAAGCCATTTCCAAGTTAAGATATTAAGGCTAGTTAAATAGGGTAAAAATCTCCATAACCTGTATAATTCAGCTATTCCTTCCTGTGTATATGTCAAGCTTTGGTTTTGCTTGATTAACCCAGTCTTGATTTTTCTAGGATATTTGATCCACAGTTTTAGGTACTGAATTAATTATTCGGCCATTTGCTCACTATTTATTTATTTATTTATTTATTTATTTATTTATTTATTTATAAAGATTTTATTTATTTATTTTAGAGAGAGAGAGAGAGCATGAGCAGGGGAGAGTGGCAGAGGGAAAGAGAAAGAGAGAGAGAGAAGCCAACTCCCGGTTGAGCGCAGGGCTCACACAGGGCTTCATCTCACAACCCTGAGATCATGACCTGAACTGAAATCAAGAGCTGGACACTTAATTGAACTGGGCCAACTAGGCAGCCCCCTCATGAATTTTAAAGCAAATACTTAAAATCTTTCATACTGAGTTTAATTTTTCCTTGTGATTTCAAATATTAACCTTTTTTAATGTTGATATTCTGAATATTAAAACATAGATATACCTAAATCTCCAATAGTACTAATAATTATATTTCTTCCTTCTCTTACCCACTAACCCAGTGGTTAAATCCTAACCTCCTAATAATTACCTTATAGATTCAATTCAACTTATTTAGTTCAGGAAAATGAATTGAATTATTATGGGTGGACACTTGTATGTCCAGTCCTGTAAATTTCTACTCCCAATTTCAAATCCAGAGCCTATAACCACACGTTTGAGTTGAGTGCCATAGAGGAAACTTTGAAAAGTCAAGTGCACATGCGATGCAGTGGGCGAAGCCAAGGGCTCTCTTATTTCACAACACCAAATAACAAATCATTCCTACACTATCTTTTTTGGCATTAAGATATTAGATCTATATAAATTGAGTTGAGGAATTACCATGATTTGGATCACTGTATCATGTTTTATGAAAGTAGATTTGGTTTTAATTGATCCTAAGTATATTTTATCTTTATAATTAGTTGAATCTGATTCATTTTTAATTTTTATGACTGGAAGTAATCAAAGTTGCATTATACACCCAAACAAAAATTGTGTCTAAACAAATAGAAAGGGGCACCTGGGTGGCTCAGTCTGTTGGGTGTCTGCCTTTGGCTCAGGTTGTGATCAAGCCCTTGTCCGGCTCCCTGCTCAGTGGGAAGCCTGCTTCTCCCTCTACCCCACTGCTCATGCTCTCTCTTAAATAAATAAATAAAATTAAAAAAAAATAAACAAGTAGAAAGAACACTTCATTTATTTCAAGGCTCATGCTCTGTGTGTGTGTGTGTGTGTGTGAATTCTATACAGGTTGACGACTAAATTATAATTCATGTAGATATACCACTGATCCACCAATTAGAAAATATAATATATATCACAAATTTCTTTTATTATCGTTTAATCCTAATGAATTCATAGCTTTCAGATAGTATAGAACCAATAAGTAATGACTTTCAATCCTAAAAATATACAACAAATTTAGGAAAGTAAAAACTTCAAAGGATGATGAATAAGGTACACTTTTGGAGATTTCTTTCTCTTTCTTTTTTTAAAAAAGATTTACTTATTTATCTTAGAGAAAGTGTTAGTGGGGGGAGGGGCAAAGGAAGAGGGAGAGGGAGAGAGAATCTCAAGGAGACTCCCCACTAAGCATGGAGCCTGACGTGGTGCTCAATCCCATAACTCTGAGATCATGAGCTCAGCCAAAATCAAGAGTCAGATGCTTCACTGACTGAGCCACCCAGGCACCCCACTTTTGGAGATTTCTTGATCCAGGAAATAAATCACGGCAGTTTGACAAAATCACCAGTTACCGTGTAGGTAAAGAGTGAGTATTTCCACAATCATAGCAAAGTGAAGCATTTTCCCCCAAAACATTGTTTGGATAAATATGAAACCCTATCAGTTAATTATTCTCATCACATAAGTGATATCTGATAAATTGAATTTATATATCACCATAGAAACAAGAAAAGGAAAAATATTTTTTCTTCTTAGCAACAATGCATTCTACTGTCCCAAGAACTTATTACAAAATTATTTATTCGGTCTTCAATTTCCATTATGCATATATTATTTTGTTTTTCACTTGTTGAAAATCTTTTTAGCTACTGCTTACTACAGTAAATAAAGACACAGTTGCACTCTATTTGACATTTTTTTTTTGCTGATATTGTATTAGTAGCTACATACTATCTAGTCAAATATATCATCTAAATGTTCCTTTCTCTAATTATCAATTGCTTTCAGTACATATTCTTTATAACTATAATAGCTATAAATGTATTCTACCATCTAAAGCAATATTTAGTAAGCACCACTGCTAAATGGTGTGGAAAATATAATTTTGTATTGAAAAAGGCATAATATAAACATGACTTTTTAAAGACCTAAATCTTAGTGAATGGAAAAAAATTTAAAGTCATACAGTCCATTGTGTGTGTGTGTATGTGTGTGTGTGTGTGTGTGTGTAGAATCAATGCAAAATTTAAAACATTTATAACATAGTATCACAGAATCACATAGTACTCAATTCATATGAACTGGTTAAAATATTAAAGCATTTCAGCTGCTATGCAAAAACACTTTATTTGACAATTGTAGTAATAATTATTATTTTAAAACATGAGCAAACATGACAAAACTATTATTTTATGCTGGAGATGGTTATACTTTTCTACTTTAAAATTTTTATTATGCATGAAGAGAATCCCTTGTTCTTTACCTAAGTGTAAAGTAAACAATAACTTGGTTGATTCAGTCCCTCAATTTCTAGGAAATGACTTACTCACCTTATTCAAATTAGAATTAACTGAAAAGGGCACTGCCAGCAAGATGGCGGAGGAGTAGGAGACCTAAATTTCATCTGGTCCCAGGAATTCAGCTAGATAGGGATCAAACGATTCTGAACACCTACAAACTCAACAGGAGTGTGAAGAAAAGAATAGCAACAACTCTCTGAACAGAAAAGCGACCACTTTCTGGAAGGTAGGACGTGAGGAGAAGTGAATCCGAGGTGATATTTGGGAGGATAGAAGGCGGGGGAGGGGGCCTCCATTGGCCACTACTGGCAAATGATAGAGCCGCGGAGCACAAAATCGGAACTTTCAGAAGTCTGCTCCGCTGATGGACATTGCTCCAGTAGCTAAGCGGGGGGGTGGAACCCTCACGGGACAGTGTGGTCTCAGGACCCTCGGGGTCACAGAAAGACCGGGGCTGCCTGTGTGCGGCAGAACTCCCAGATATTGGAGTGGGGAAGCCAGCTGCAGAAATGGAGCCGAGGTGTGGGCTCTCAGCTCGGGGTTGCCATAAACCGTGATCCAGGGTATAGTCGGGCCACTGGTCCTCCAGCAGGGACCCAACAAGCGGCAGAATCCAGGGACACTCCCCCTCCTCCCCAGGGAGGAGCAGCGTGGGAGCCACCGCAGGGATCTGCTGTGTTTGGAAACTCCATACGGGGTCGGGTGCCAGAGATAGAAATGTTCGGTCACAGGCCAGGTGAGCACGGAGTGCAGCTGGAGACCACGAAGACAGGAGTGATTGACTGCTTTTCTCTGGACCTCACTGAGGAGTGGGGGCCCTGAGTTCTTGGCTTCTCCGGGGCGAGACTGGGAGGCTGCCATTTTAAATCTTGTCCTGCAAAGCTGTACGAAAAGCTGGCAGGGAACAAAAGCTCCGGAGAGCAGATTACTTACCCTGGACCCGGCAAAGGCAGGGCAATTCCACCTCTGGCAAAGACATTTGGGAACCACGGCAACAGGCCCCTCCCCCAGAAGATCAGCAAGAACAGCCAGCCAAGACCAAGTTTACCGATCAATGAGAGTGGCAGACGCCAGTGCTAGGGGAATACTGCACATAGAATCCATGGCTATTTCCCCCCTGATTCTTTAGTCTTTCAAAGTTATTTTTTTATTTTATTTTATTTATTTATTTATTTATTTATTTATTTATTTATTTATTTATTATCAAAGTTATTTTTTTAATTTTCTTTTTTTCTTTTTCTATTTTTTTTTTGAATTTTTCTTTTAACCTTACTCAACAAATATCTTACCAATCCCTTTTTTAAAAATCCTTTTTATTTTTCATTTTTAGAGTCATATTCTATCCCTTCATAGTAGTTAACCTTATTTTTGGTATATATATAAGTTGTTCTCTCTTTAAAATTTTGGGGTACAGTTTCTTCTAACAGACCAAAATATACCCTAAATCTCTAGTATATGGCTTTGTTCTAGTCTCCTGCCTGATCACATTCTCTCCCCCCCCCTTTTTTTTTAAATCCTTTCTTTTTTCAACCAACTTCTTATCAATTCCTTTTATAAAATCTTTTATAATTTTCATCATTACAGTCATATTCCATCCCTTCATTGTATTTACCCTTATTTTTGTACATATATAAGTTTTTCTTTCTTTAAAATTTTGGAGGGCGCCTGAGTGGCTCAGATGATTAGGCATCTACCTTCACCTCAGGTCATGATCCCAGGGTCCTTGGATCGAGCCCCGCATCAGGCTCTCTGCTTGGCAGGGAGCCTGCTTCTCCCTCTCCCTCTACTGTTCCCCCCTGCTTGTGTTCTCTCACTCTCTCTATCAGATAAATAAATACAATCTTTAAAAAATAAATAAATAAATAAAATTTTGGGAGGCACTTTCTCCTAACAGACCAAAATACACCCAAAATCTAGTGTGTGGCACTGATCTATTCACCAGCCTGATCATATTTGATCATATTCTTTTTTTTTTTTCTTTCTTTCCATTTCTTTTTCCCGGTTTCAGGTGTCTTCTGATTTGTTTAGTGTATATTTTTCTGGGGTTGTTGTTACCCTGTTAGCATTTTGTTCTCTCATTCATCTATTCTCCTCTGGACAAAATGAGAAGATGGAAAAAATCACCTCAAAAAAAAGAACAAGACACAGTATCGAATGCCAGGGACCAATCAATATGGACATTAGTAAGATGTCAGAACTAGAGTTCAGAATGATGATTTTAAAGATTCTAGCTGGGCTTGAAAAAAGCATGGAAGATATTAGAGAAACCCTTTCTGGAGACATAAAAGATCTAAAATCTAACCAAGTCAAAATCAAAAAGGCTATTAATGAGGTGCAATAAAAAATGGAGGCTCTAACTGCTAGGATAAATGAGGCAGAAGAGAGATTTAGTGATATGGAAGACCAAATGAAGGAAAATAAAGAAGCTGAGAAAAAGAGAGATGAACAACTACTGGATCATGAGGGCAGAATTCAAGAGATAAGTGATACCATAAGACAAAACAATATTAGAATAATTGGGATCCCAGAAGAAGAAGAAAGAGAGAGAGGGGCAGAAGGTATATTGGAGCAAATTATAGCAGAGAACTTGCCTAATTTGGGGAAGGAAACAGGCATCAAAATCCAGGAGGCACAGAGAACCCCCCTCAAAATCAATAAAAATAGGTCAACACCCCAACATCTAATAGTAAAACTTATGAGTCTCAGAGACAAAGAGAAAATCTTGAAAGCAGCTCAGGACAAGAGATGTGTAACCTACAATGGTAGAAACATTAGACTGGCAACAGGCCTATCCACAGAGACCTGGCAGGCCAGAAAGGACTGGCATGATATATTCAGAGCACTAAATGAGAAAAATATGCAGCCAAGAATACTATATCCAGCTAGGCTGTCATAAGAATAGAAGGAGAGATAAAAAGCTTCCAGGACAAACAAAAACTAAAGAAATTTGCAAACACAAAACCAGCCCTACAAGAAATATTGAAAGGGGTCCTCTAAGCAAAGAGAGAGCCTAAAAGTAACATAGACCAGAAAGGAACAGAGACAATATACAGTAACAGTCACCTTACAGGCAATACAATGGCACTAAATTCACATCTTTCAATAGTTACCCTGAATGTAAATGGGCTAAATGCCCCAATCAAAAGACAAGGTTATCAAATTGGATAAAAAAAACAAGACCCATCAGTATGCTGTCTTCAAGAGACTCATTTTAGACCCAAAGACACTTCCAGATTGAAAGTTAGGGGGTGGAAAACCATTTACCATGCTAATGGACACCAAAAGAAAGCTGGGGGGGGGGGCAATCCTTATATCAGACAAATTAGATTTTAAACCAAAGAGTATAATAAGAGATGAGGAAGGACACTATATCATACTTAAAGGGTCTATCCAACAAGAAGATCTAACAATTGTAAATATCTATGCCCCTAACATGGGAGCAGCCAATTATATAAGCCAATCAATAACAAAAGCAAAGAAACATAGCGTCAACAATACAGTAATAGTGGGGGAATTTAACAGCCCCCTCACTGGAATGGAAAGATCATCTAAGCAAAAGATCAACAAAGAAATAAAGACTTTAAATGACACACTGGACCAAATGTACTTCACAGATATATTCAGAAAATTCCATCCCAAAGCAATAGAATACATGTTCTTCTCTGGTGCCCATGGAACATTCTCCAGGATAGATCACATCCTAGGTCAGAAATCAGGTCTCAACTGGTACCAAAAGTTTGGGATCATTCCCTGCATCTTTTCAGACCACAATGCTTTGAAACTAGAACTCAATCACAAGAGGAAAGTTGGAAAGATCTCAAATACATGGAGGCTAAAGAGCATCCTACTAAAGAATGAATGGGTCAACCAGGAAATTAAAGAAGAATTCATGGAAACCAATGAAAATGAAAACACAACTGTTCAAAATATTTGCAATGCAACAAAGGCAGTCCTAAGAGGAAAGTATATAGCAATACAAGCCTTTCTCAAGAAACAAGAAAGGTCTCAAATACACAACCTAACCCTACACCTAAAGGAGCTGGAGAAAGAACAGCAAATATAGCCTAAACCCAGCAGGAGAAGAGAAATAATAAAGATCATGGCAGAAATCAATGAAATAGAAACCAAAAGAACAGTAGAACAAATCAACGAAACTAGGAGCTGGTTCTTTGAAAGAATTAACAAGATTGATAAACCCCTGGCCAGACTTATCAAAAAGAAAAGAGAAACGATCCAAATAAATAAAATTATGAATGAAAGAGGAGAGATTGCAACCAACACCAAAGAAATACAAACAATTATAAGAACATATTATGAGCAACTGTATGCCAGCAAATTAGATGATCTGGAAGAAATGGATGCATTCCTAGAGAAGTATCAACTACCAAAACCGAAACAGGAAGAAATAGAAAACTTGAACAGACCTATAACCACTAAGGAAATTGAAGCAGTCATCAAAAATCTCCCAACAACAAGAGCCCAGGGCCAGATGGCTTCCCACGGGAATTCTACCAAACATTTAAAGAAGAATTAATCCCTATTCTTCTGAAACTGTTCCAAAAAATAGAAATGGAAGGAAAACTTCCAAACTCGTTTTATGAGGCCACCATTACCTTGATCCCCAAACCAGACAAAGACCCCATCAAAAAGGAGAATTACAGACCGACATCCCTGATGAACATGTATGCAAAAATTCTCACCAAAATAGGATACAGTAATAGTGGGGGAATCTTTCCATTCCAGTGAGGGGGCTGTTAAATTCCCCCACTATTACTGTATTGTTGTCGCTATGTTTCTCACCACTAGCCAATAGGATCCAACAGTATATTAAAAGGATTATTCACCACGACCAAGTGGGATTTATTCCTGGCCTGCAAGGCGGTTCAACATCTGCAAATCAATCAATGTGATACAATACATTAATAAAAGAAAGAACAAGAACCAAATGATCCTCTCAATAGATGCAGAAAAAGCATTTGACAAAGTACAGCATCCTTTCTTGATCAAAACTCTTCACACTGTAGGGATAGAGGGTACATACCTCAATATCATAAAAGCCATCTATGAAAAACCCACAGCGAATATCATTCTCAATGGGGAAAAACTGAGATCTTTCCCCCTAAGGTCAGGAACATGGCAGGGATGTCCACTATCACCACTGCTATTCACATAGTACTAGAAGTCTTAGCCACATCAATTAGACAACGAAAGAAATAAAAGGCATCCTAATCGGCAAAGAAGAAGTCAAACTCTCACTCTTTGCAGATGATATGATACTTTATGTGGAAACCCCAAAAGACTCCACCCAAAACTGCTAGAATTCATACAGGAATTCAGTAAAGTGGGAGGATATAAAATCAATGCCCAGAAATCAGTGGCATTCCTATATACCAACAACAAAACAGAAGAAAGAGAAATTGAGTCGATCCCATATACAATTGCACCCAAAGCCATCAGATACCTAGGAATAAATCTAACCAAAGAGGCAAAGATCTGTACTCAGAAAATTATAAAATACTCATGAAAGAAATTGAGGAAGACACAAAGAAATGGAAAAACGTTCCATGCTCGTGGATTGGAAGAACAAATATTGTGAAGATGTCAATGCTACCTAGGGCAATCTACACATTCAATGCAATCCCCATCAAAATACCATCAACTTTTTTCAAAGAAATGGAACAAATAATCCTAAAATTTGTATGGAACCAGAAAAGACTCCGAATAGCCAGAGGAACATTGAAAAAAAAAAAGCAAAGCTGGTGGCATCACAATTCCAGACTTCAAGCTCTATTACAAAGCTGTCATCATCAAGTCAGTATGGTACTCACACAAAAACAGACACATAGATCAATGGAACAGACTAGAGAGCCCAGAAATGGACCTTCAACTCTATGGTCAACTAATCTTCGACAAAACAGGAAAGAATGTCCAATGGAACAAAGACAGTCTCTTCAACAAATGGTGTTGGGAAAATTGGACAACCACATGCAGAAGAATGAAACTGGACCATTTCCTTACACCACACACAAAAATAGACTCAAAATGGTTGAAAGACCTCAGTGTGAGACAGGAGTCCATCAAAATCCTAAAGGAGAACACAGGCAGCAACTTCTTCGACCTCCGCGCCATCAACTTCTTCCAAGAAACATCGCCAAAGGCAAGGGAAGCAAGGGCAAAATGAACTATTGGGACTTCATCAAGATAAAAAGCTTTTGCATAGCCAAAGAAATAGTCAACAAAACCAAAAGACAACCGACAGAATGGGAGAAGATATTTGTAAATGACATATCAGATAAAGGGCTAGTATCCAAAATCTACAAAGAACTTATCAGACTCAACACCCAAAGAACAAATGATCCAATCAAGAAATAGATAGAAGACATGACCAGACATTTCCAAAGAAGACATCCAAATGGCCAACAGACACATGAAAAAGTGTTCAACATCACTTGCCATCAGGGAAATCCAAATCAAAACCTCAATGAGATACCACCTCACACCAGTCAGAATGCTAAAATTAACAAGTCAGGAAACGACAGATGTTGGCGGGTTTGCAGAGAAAGGGGAACCCTCCTACACTGTTGGTGGGAATGCAAGCTGGTGCAGCCACTCTGGACAACAGTATGGAGGTTCTTCTAAAAGTTGAAAATAAAGCTACCCTATGACCCAGCAATTGCACTACTGAGTATTTACCCCAAAAATACAAATGTAGTGATCCAAAGGGGTACGTGCATCCCGATGTTTATAGCAGCAATGTCCACAATAGCGAAACTATGGAAAGAGCCAAGATGTGCATCGACAGATGAATGGATAAAGAAGATGTGGTATATATATACAATGGAATATTATGCAGCCATCAAAAGGAATGAAATCTTGCCATTTGCAACAACATGGATGGAACTAGAGGGTATTATGCTGAGCGAAGTAAGTCAATCAGATAAAGACATGATCTCACCAATATCAGGAAGCTTTTTTTTTTTTTTAAAGATTTTATTTATTTATTTGACAGAGAGTGAGCACAAGTAGGCAGAGTGGTAGACGGAGGGAGAAGGAGAAGCAGACTCCCTGCTGAGCAGGGAGCCCGATGCGGGGCTCGATCCCAGGACTTCGGGATCATGACCTGAGCCGAAGGCAGACGCTTAACGAGTGAGCCACCCAGGTGCCCCAATATGAGGAATCTTAATCTCAGGAAACATACAGATTGTTGCTGGAGTGGTGGGGGGTGGGAGGGGTGGGGTGGCTGGGTGATAGACATTTGGGAGGGTATGTGCTATGTTGAGCGCTGTGAATTGTGTCAGACTGTTGAATCACAGACCTGTACCTCTGAAACAAATAATACATTATATGTTAAAAAAAAGAAGATAGTAGGAAGGGAAAAATGAAGGGGGGGAATTGGAGGGGGAGACGAACCATGAGAGACGATGGACTCTGAGAAACAAACTGAGGGTTCTAGAGGGGAGGGGGTTGGGGGGATGGGTTAGCCTGGTGATGGGTATTAAAGAGGACATGTATTGAATGGAGCACTGGGTGTTATATGTAAACAATGAATCATGGAACACTACATCAAAAACTAATGAGGTAATGTACGGTGATTAACATAATAAAATAAAATTTAAAAAAAGAATTAACTGAAAAGCTAAGTAAAATGTAGATTCCATATTCCACAGATTTTGATTCACCATTTAGGTGATTTTAACAAGCTCCAAGGTGATTCTAAGGCAAATAGTCCAAGGATAACACCACCACCACAACCATCATGTGTAACATATATTGGGAGCTTACTTCATGATTTTGCTATACAAAGAGTTTGCTATACTCTTTGTATAGCAAAAGCCATTCTTTAACTGATTTATCTTAAAACAGTTCTATGGTGTATGCTCCATTATTATTGATATTACCTAAATGTAGACAGTGAGCACACAGAAGTTACATTAGCTGTGTAATAATTTGTCAGGCTGGAATTAAATCCAAGCGGATTACTTCCTCCAGAGCTGGTACCCTTAACCTTGCAGGAACCATTTTCCAGAATATGGATGCCATTTTGGGAAAGAAATATATGGGTAGATACTGGCCAGGGTTTATTACTAGAGCAGTGGTTTCCAAATTTTCATATTTATTCTCCTATGAAAAAAATGCTTAGGGTGAACTCCAATATTGTAATATGTATTTATATACTAATCATTTACTTCTACAACTTTTACCACCATAAAGATATGTAGGAAACAGAATGCCACAATGACCACTGGTGCATGTTCGCTCAGACTCCAAGATCTCTGAGAAAACTCGAGATTGCAGGGTTAAAAATAACCCAAAAGGATCAGAGTGAAATGCCCTTGGGATGTGTGTGGTCAGTTCTAAAGTATGCAGGAGAAGATGTTTTGTAGATAGGAAGCCAGCTGTAAACACCACACCGTGCACTCCCCTCTTTGTTCCCTTGTCCTGTAAACAGTACACTGGGCACTCCCCTCTTTGTTCCTTTATTCTGTTTTAAAGATTCTTATGTGCTTGACTAATCCTGTATACATGGAGGAATGTGCCTTACTACGCCCCTGCTGTAAATCATTATAGATCTATATCGCTGTGGAAGGTATATAAGAGTATGGAAAATAAACCTCGGCACCTCGGGCTGTTTGCTCGGCGTCCCCTGTGCCTCACTATACTGTCGTCTCTTTTTCTCAGTTCCTTCGCCGCTCCAGGTCCCCGACTCTCAGAGATCGACAAAGATATTTCATAAAAACATACTCAAAATTGAAATACAAGAGTATGAGGTAAAACATCGATAAAAATATAATTTTTCATATTTTGCCACAGCTCAGCTGATGGTCTTGGGCATACTCTGTGTTACCTACAGGAGACTACAAGGGAGTCACTTATCTGGAGAATGCTCTGCAACATGGAGGAGCACAACATGGTCATTTTGAATATTTCAAGTCTATATCTCTCACCTTAACCTGCTTTTATCTTTCTTCAAGAGAACAGTTTGCATGGGTTGTCAGATAGACTTTTACTTTATGTCCTGGTCATGCAATAGTAACTTTCTGGTTGCCACATTATACCTAGAGTAGATGGTTCTTATAAGTAATACAGATTGAAAATAGGAATTAAGTCAAATGAACTGTATAATTTCTACCTGGTTCTTTTTCTTAATTATATTACTGAGTTAAATCTTCATTTAATATTAATATTAAATTAATGTTGTCCATTAAGAAGAATCTGTATAAAATGTAAAGATTTGTGCCTCTATAATATTATAGCTGCAACACACTAGTCAAAGTACTTAAACACTCTCAGATTTTCTCCAACTGCAAAATGAGATAATATACCTAACTTCTAGGTATGCTATGATAAGTCACATAAAAATAACAAGCTGGACCTGAAGCATATCAAATATTCAATAAAGGTAGTTCTCATTATATCATAAAAACATGGAATTTCTTTAAATATTTCTAATCCCAGATTTCTTTGGAAAACTCTAATTAATCTCTTCCTAAAGTACAGAAGAGAATCACTAGTAAGTCCCCATTGCTACAAGAATAAAAATAAAAGGAGTAACTGTCAATATGCATACTGTTTAAATCATTCAGGAAAGAGCTCTTTCCAACTCAAGGCAATTGGGAATGGGAAATATTTCTTAAAGATTACAAATGATTTCAGATTAAAACACCCAAGGCTAATGTGTATAGTTTCTTTTATATGAAATGTCAGGATCTAGTAGGAGACAGGAGTAGAAATGTGTATAAGTAGTCACAGGACCTAAGATACTTCAGAGATATCAGAAGGATAAAACCATTAATGTATAGGTCCATTGTCACATCTAAACATAGAAAAATTGATTTTTATCACCTTGTAAGTTGAAGTCTCCCTCTCTCTCTCTCTCTCTTTCTCTACCTACCTGTCTACCTATCAACTTTCTTTAATAGGGAAATATATATATCCTCAAGAGAAAAACTGTAATATTTCATGATCTCTAAATGACAAAGTCACCTTTGTCATTGCCAGAAAAAAATCTAATGAATTCTGACAGTATTCAGTCTCCATTCACCACTTATACAAAAAGATTTCCCAAACAATTTTTATTTTCCTTATTCTTATATATACATGAGGTTCCTCTTGGGGAAAGATGCCAGTTGAAACAAAAAGTCCAAAACAAATACAAAGCATAAAAATATAACTTAAAAGAAGCAAAAACAAATGCCAGGAGTGGCAGAAAACAACAACAACAGAAGAAAGGAAGAAGACCAAAAGCTCCTTAAATAAATAAAAGAAGATACTTCCTCAATGAAAGAAGTATAGCAAGCTTTTAACAAGAGCACTTAGAGAATAGGAATTGTAATTCCTGGCTATTTTTTAAAGGTGTTTGTAGGAGGAAATTTTTAAAAATAAATTTGAAGAAAAATCTTTAAGAAAGTAGGAAAACAAGGCATAGGTATAGAAAATAGGATTAAAAAAAGATTATTAGGGGATTAATTCGAAAGGCACAACATAAAAAAATAAATAAATCTCAGAGAAATGGATTAAATGTCCATTCACTTTCTCCACATTTTTCTCATCCCATCTACAGAAAAATGCAATCTGGCTTTCCCCCCCAATACTACAATGCAACCAACCCATCCAGGTCAAGAGGGATACCCTTTATTTCTTTAACAAAATTCAATAAATTCTTTTTTTTTCTTTTTTGAAATTAACTTTACAGTGGCATAGCACATTGTTGCCTTCATCATAATTGCAATTCCCTTTTTAAAAATTCTCTCTTTTTGGCTTGCGAAGCTCTACATACTTTCAAGTTCCTCTTTCACCTCAAAATCTCTACTTCATTTTATTGTTCTCTTCCTTAAATACTAGAGTGCCATTCTTCAGAAATGCTTTGCTCATTCTATATGTGTGGTAATATCTGCAGATTTTATGGCTTCAGTTAATGTCTGTATACCAAAGCATCACAAAGGATTCTCAGCAGTCCATATTTATCTCTTTTTTTATCTATAGACCTACTTTCCAAGAGGCATTTCAAAGTCCATGTCCCACATAGAAACCATTATCTTTTATTGCTCATTCGTTTTCATTGTTCTTTCTCTTACTGAATGAAACCAGTACCCACTCAAAAACTGGCACTTGAATAAGGAATCCCCCTTCAATGTTTACTTTATCTTCCATACATATTCAAGCTTCACTTATGGTCAGGTCTACCTCTTAAGTCTCTCAAATATATGCACTTACTTCCTATAACCTCCAAGTTTTTAATCCATGACTTCTTGTCATGAACTATTTCTCATACCAGCAAAATAAATTGAAATGATATTTTTAAATTAGAAAATATATTTCAGGAGCATTAAAGATTTCACACCATTTTATCTACTGAACTCATGTCTGAAAGTCTATACTAAAGAAACAAATCAGAATTTAGAAAATTTGGTCCAAAACACTGTTTACCAATGTATTATTTATTGCATAAAAATGTAAAACTAGGGGCGCCTGGGTGGCTCAGTCATTAAGCGTCTGCCTTCGGCTCAGGTCATGATCTCAGGGTCCTGAGATCGAGCCCCACATCGGGCTCTCTGCTCAGCGGGGAGCCTGCTTCTCCCTCTCCCACTCCCCCTGCTTGTGTTCCCTCTCTCTCTGTGTTTCTCTCTGTCAAATAAATAAATAAAATCTTTAAAAAAAAAATGTAAAACTAATTGTTGAAGCTAGTTAATTTTTGACATATATACTCAAATGTTTAAAGAGATTACACAGGATTATGACAATTAAAGTTGTATAGTAGAAAGATTTAGTAGTTGACAACACTCATGGTCTCAGGAAAGTAAAGTTCCATAGTGAATTGTATTTAATTAGAAAAATCAATGTTAACAAATGAACATGAAATCGATATCTTTCTTAACTTGCCACCAAAAGAGGCCACACCAATATCATCAGTAATTTACCTATCACCAAAATTAACATGCACCCTTAGTGCCCAGATTTGGTTTCCTATACCATTTGTCAATTAAAAGGAAAACAAACAAAAAATGGTACATCTTGGTGAATAGCTAAAGAGAAGTTTTAGGAGTGATTGAAGCAGAAAAAAGTGGATTGAAGAGTGATTAGTCTAGAACTGATGAATTCCAAGAGTAGATGAGTCATTCAAAGTCTATGCTAATAGAGGAAAAGCAGAGATCTCTTCACTGGGGAGTTTGGATTTAAGGAAGAATGTCTTAAGATAGAAAATGCAGTTTTTGAGATTGTTTGTAGGACAATTAAATGGACAATAAAAAGCAAAGATGTTGCAAAGAAAAAAAATAAACCAAGCACCAAAGTAACCACTCCGTAAATTCTGTTTACTATGAATAATACTAATAATAACTATAATAATATATAAGTAAAGGACAATAATATAATCATTTTCTTACACTTCCCTATGACTTGAGAGTTAAAAAATAAATTCAGGAAATTTGAAATTTTAATCTCTCAGATTATTCCATGTGTTAAATTAATACTCAAATCAATTTCAAAACTGAAAAAAATGAATTGATAAGGAGTTTAATTTAATATTTCAATAGTCATCCACAAAAATTTTAGAGTAAAGTTATAATAAATTTTGGATCCTAATACGGAATGTGTGTCTCAAAGGATAGGTTTTAAAAAAATAAATGAGAATATGTAATTATTTTGGTACAAAATATTTTTGCACAAACACCTCTGTGAAAAAAGAATGATTTTAGTTTCGAATTGTATAATAAAAAACTCAATGCTTTCTTAGTTTCTTTACATAAAACATATAAATCAAAAATTTTATATAATTTGTTTTATGTTTTTGTTTTCTGAATATAAGTTAAAATAACTTAGTGACTAGCCCACATTTTTTTTTGACTAGTCTACATTTTTTTTAAAGTTCATCCTGTTGAATTTGTTTAGAGTATGTGACCATGAAAATATATTTTGAAGACAAAATTTGAAACCAGATGCACTAGTTTAGCAGAGTGTTTAAAAACAACTATTTTACAGGGCGCCTGGGTGGCTCAGTTGGTTAAGTGACTGCCTTCGGCTCAGGTCATGATCCCGGAGTCCCAGGATCGAGTCCCACATCGGGCTCCCTGCTCGGCGGGGAGTCTGCTTCTCCCTCTAACCCTTCCCCCTCTTGCTCTCTCTCTCTCACTCTCTCTCTAATAAATAAATTTAAAAAAAAATCTTTAAAAAAAATTAAAAAAAATAGAAGGGACAGAAAATAATAAAATGGCATAGAATTTTAACTAATAATTTATGTAGTCTTGAAATTATCAAATGAATATATACATATGTATATATATTTTGAAATCTGTGCATAGACAAATACAGACACACACATATGTGTGTGCATGCAAACACATATACCCATTTTTAATAGTCTTTATGATAGTCATTTTTAATGGCTATATATTATTTTATTGTGATATAGAGCATTTTATTTTACTCAATCATTTATCATCCTTTTGTTCTAGATACTCTTCTTCATCTACTTTTAGATTATTTAAGTATGATATAGTCCCAGGAAAGAGGTTTACTGGGTCAAAAATTTGGCCCTAATTTTGTTTGTTTGTTTCAGGAGTAGGAGTAGAATTTAGTGATTCATCACTCACATATAACACCCAGTGCTCATCACAAGTGCCCTCCTTAATACCCATGACCCATTTATCCCATCCCAGGCCCACCTCCCTCCATCAACACTGTTCTCTATTACTGAAGAGTCTCTTATGGCTTGCCTCCCTCTCTTTTTCTTTTTCTTTTTCCCCTTCCTCTACATTCATCTCTTTTGTTTCTTAAATGCCACCATGTGAGAGAAATCATATGGTATTTGTCTTTCTCTGACTGACTTGCTTCATTTAGAATAATATACTCTAGCTCCACCCACATCATCTTAAATAGCAGGATTTCATTGTGTTTGATGGCTGAGTAATATTCCATTGTCACATATGTCCATTTATTATTAACCAATAATTTGGAGTCAAATCCTGATACGCCTTTAGAATTGGTATGTTTTACAGACACTGGATAAAAGAGAGAAAATAACCAAAGAAAAACCAATGTCTTATATAGACACAAAGACAAAAGCCTTATTATGAAGGAGGAGAAGGAGGAGAATTATATCCATTTGAAAAGTAATGTTATGGCCCCTTTATTTTTCATCCAATATTATAGGAAATGGTTATATTTTGCTTTACTAGTTCAAAAGCAATTTCAAGCATTGTCATGAAGTATTTCCTTAATAACAAACAACAATATCATTAAAAAGTTTATAGAAAGATGCATCTATACCCTTTTCTCTTTTTCTTTTTAATGTTCTAGTTACATTTTATGTTTCTCTGATTTTCATAGTATTATCTCTTTAGCAAAAAAATGTCATAGAACCTTCACTAGAGTCTCCACTAGAGATTAAAAAAATAAAATAGGTGGCAAACTCCTGGAAACAATTTAGTTATAATCCAATTTAGAGACAGAAAAAATGGTGGCATTTTCCATTTCTATGATTTATATATGTATAATTTGCTCATTTCTACAGAAATAACATTTCTAAATTTTGCACTTAGAGAAAATTACCTGGGTTATTTTGAGCCATAATGTGTGCCAAAATTATTCCCACTTTAATATACTACCCTACAAATTTACAAGTTCATTTATCATGTAAATTCTTATAAAATGTAGATGTACTGATCCTGTATGTTGATAAGTCACTGTCCGATACTAACATTTCTAACTTGACTTGCTATGTCAAAGCAAAGTCTCAATTATATGTTTTGCTTTAATTTTAAAACATTCTTTGATGATTCTGAGTGTCTTTTTTTA
The DNA here is from genome assembly GCF_029215605.1 of Mirounga angustirostris. Classification (NCBI taxonomy): domain Eukaryota; kingdom Metazoa; phylum Chordata; class Mammalia; order Carnivora; family Phocidae; genus Mirounga; species Mirounga angustirostris. Next base: position 10,463,703 of record NW_026991722.1, on the reverse strand, counting down.
AATATTTTATTTATTTGTCAGAGAGAGAGTGAGAGCGAGAGAGAGAGAGCATGCACACAGCAGGGAGAGCAGCAGGCAGAGGGAGAAGCAGGCTCCCCGCTGAGCAGGGAGCCCGATGCGGGGCTTGATCCCAGGACACCGAGATCATGACCTGAGCCGAAGGCAGATGCTTAACAACTGAGCCACCCAGGCGCCCCTCTGAATGTCTTTTATTGAGTAATTAATGCAATGAATTTCTGACAAAAACACTTCTGTTTTACTAATTCTAAAGTGGTTTTTAAAGTGAGACACAAATGCCCTTACTGAATCATACCAGAATTTTCAAGAGGGCATGCCTCATTTCAAAAAGAAATTGATTTGTTGTAAGTTGTAAAAAGGCAGGTTTTAGAGCATTTTAGGTGGATTCTTTCTAGTGAGTGGTGATGAAAGTTGAAAACTCTAACAGTATGGGTTTTTAAAAAGTGTCAAACATCTTCCTGGTCGTCTTTCTGGTTACTTTTGGCAAAAGTAACTCATTTCTCAAATCTGGGAAATGTCAAAAACAATGCTAGAAAGAAAGGATTGTTTGAATATGTAGGTATCTATATTGATAATTTGTCCAATTGTTTACTTTCATTATTATTATTATCATAGTCTTAATTACTTAAGTTTTTTTGCTTTAAGGCTTTTCTAATGTCAACAAAAAGTTCGATAGCCAAAACAACTGACAAAGAGGAAGAAAATAAAATAACTATAGGTCAACTTTGAGAATCGACTGTCCTTCAAAGAAACATTGAATTTTATTCAGATATGCGGAAAGCTCCATACTGAGTATCATTTCCTAAGAAGTAAATAATTAATTATATTAAAATATTTACTTTATATTTTTCTTGTTTCTTTAAGGTGACTTTATTGTTCATAGCATCCAATAGTACAGAGATAAATACATGATAAATTAAAAACAAAATCCTAGAGGAAGAAAGAAACAGTAGTGATACATTCCTCCCAAGAAATTTAATGTTTTAAATGTTCTGGAATGAGCAACTTTTATTTTTCTCAGTCCGAACTGTAGAGATGGCCAATTGTTCTCAAAAATATTTGTTTTAGAGAAAGTCCAATATACACATTGTGATTTTAAATTTTTTAGAAATTTTTTTTTCCCTTATGAAACACAAACTAGCAAAGCACTTTTCAAGTCCTTTTTGGCCCTATATTCATTAAGAGACAATTTATATAATTCAAATATGCCTAATTATCACATCCTTACCTGTGTTATCTTCAAGTTCTAGGAGTTCTGCAAAAATTGAAATTCAAAATTCATGACAAACACATGAGGAAGGGAGGAGAGATGGTTCTTACTTTTCTTCACGGGCTTCTCCTCAGACTGGACATGGGCTACACTGCTCTGAGCTGGAGACGATTGTGCTCTTAGTACAACACCACCCGTATGTCACTGCTCGCAGAATGCTATTTTGGGTTCTCTGAGTACAGCCATGAACACTGAGCCTTTTGTGCAAAATATCATAAGGGCACTCTGATGTCCGTTCATAGGCTTGGATTAAAATGCAGACAGCTCCAGCAAATGGTATGAGCCATTTTTTTTTTTTTTTTCCTTTTTCCTAACAACAAGCAAAAGGAAAATACTTATTGCCCTGAGGTGATAAGGAGGGAATTCAACTTCTGTAAGAGGATCTTACAAATGGAAAGGACATGCCCTCTACTTGGGGATTAGCTGATGAAACAAATGATCAATTTAAAACAGGCACAAAAGTTACTAAAAAGAGAAGAGCTTTTCCACTCTGCGTCTATGCCTTCTGGCTGCTGCTTAATTCAGTTTTTCTGCTCAGGAATCAAGTAAAATACAGAAAGAGAGGGCAATGTCTAAATCAAAATCCTTTTCTTCTCCTTGGTTTATCTATTACCTAAATATACTTATTTTATTAAATTTATAATTAGATTCTGTTATATTGTTATTTATTATGAGGTACATAATATTAAGCTATATGCTGATTACTAAAGCTGTTTTTAGTTAAAATTAAATTATGATTGATGTCTAAAAAACTTAGTATTTTTAAGGTTTACATATGCAATTATTGTGAGGAGACAACCACAAATTTCAGAAAGATACAGTTTTGGGACCGTATGCATGTTTGTTGCATTTTATCATAACAAGGGAAGGATAGTAGGAAAGAGATTACAAGTAATGCCAGTGGTAACTAAATTGATTATGTGATGTCTAGTTTATGCTTACTTCATATTTAAATTCATAAAGAACAAACTTCATTAGTTACCATTTGCTAAATAAATGTTAGATACCTCTGTAATATGAGTCAAACCCAAAAATAAATTTTTTTCTTTAAGAATTTTTTAAAAAATTGTGTTAAGGACACTTAATATGAGATCTGCCCTCTTCAATTTTAAAGTACATAACACAGTATTGTAAATGATAGGCAGAATGTTGTACAGCCAATCTCTAGAATTATTTAGCTTTGCATAGTTGAAACTTTATACCCATTGGGCAACTCCCCATATCTCCCTGCCCAGGCCTTGTCAACAACCATCATTCTACTCTCTGCTTCTATGGGTTTGACGACTTTAGATACTTCATATAAGTGGGATCATGCAGTATTTATCCTTCTGTGAATGACTTATATCCTTTGCATAATGTCCTCTAGTTTCATCCGTGTTCTACTGTGTACGTAAGAATCTAACTTTTTACGGGATATTGTCTCCTGTCTCGATACCACAACCACAAAGTTCCACTTTGGGTTGCAACTGTGCTTTTTCAACCTGCATGTAAATGTTCAACACCATGTTCCGGGCTTGTGTTATGGCATAGGGCGCAAGTGCGGGTCAGCATTTGCTATGCTGATTATTGTATCAGAAAAAGGATAATCACAAATGCAAAAGTTACATTGAGACAGGATTAAATTTTCTAAAGAAGGTAGGGTTTGGAACTAATATATTTCAAGTAGAATACCATTATCAGAAATTTGCGATTTCATTAAATGGAAGATATGTTTAAAACACCTATGCAAAGTGAACAACTAGATTTGATTTTAATATAGACACAAAGTACTTTCTTTTCTTTTTTTTTTAATTTATTTTTTGAGAGAGAGAGAGAGAGAGAGAGAGAGAGAGTGAGCATGAGCTGAGAGGAGGGGCAGAAAGAGGATTAGACACAAAGTTCTTTAAATTACTTAAGAAATGCTCCCTGGAGGGTAAGAAGGGATTAACATCAGATTGGCTGGAATCGAGCAGTCTTTATATCTACGCCACAACCAAAAAGGTAGATTGGCCTGGACCGATGGGACTAGTCATCACATAAACTCAGGGATTGCTAGAACTGCATTTTCCTCATATTAGAAAGAAAAGTACATGAAATCTTTCCCATTTTTGGAAAGAGCAAGAAATTGTGAATAGTGAATGGAACATGACTGTATAGGAATGGAGAGTCTCAGAATTAAGTACACCGCTACCCAGATGAGTGTCTAAGCCATTACGTTGGGATTACTGGTGGTCTCCACACCACAGAATAAGCATGAGGGAAGGCGGATAATTCCTGAGACACTCATGTGGTTTCATAGATAGAGAAACATTCTGGTTAACAATTATCAGCTTTTCCATGCAATCTGGGTAGATTCTACAGTTGTTTTCTGCCAGCAGGCTTAGCAACAGAGCCTGGTGTTCCAGATGCTGTTGGCCAGGACTGTATTAAGTTAATCTAAATAAAGATTTGAATTAAAATATTATAATTCGGGGCACCTGGGTGGCTCAGTTGGTTAAGTGACTGCCTTCAGCTCAGGTCATGATCCTGGAGTCCCGGGATCGAGTCCCACATTGGGCTCCCTGCTCAGCAGGGGGTCTGCTTCTCCCTCTGACCCTCTTCCCTCTCATGCTCTCTGTCTCTCATTCTCTCTCTCTCAAATAAATAAAATCTTTAAAAAAATATTATAATTCATCAGTGCTCTAAAGAGCCACTGATTTCTTTCTTTTCTTTTCTTTTTTCCTCCCTCCCTTCCTATTTATTTTTTTCTGATTTTTTTAAATTCTTTTTAAAGATTTTACTTATTTATTTGACAGAGAGAGACACAGCAAGAGGGGGGAACACAAGCAGGGGGAGTGGGAGAGGGAGAAGCGGGCTTCCCACGGAGCAGGGAGCCCAATGCGGGGCTCGATCCCAGGACCCTGGGATCATGAGCTGAGCCGAAGGCAGACGCTTAATGACTGAGCCACCCAGGTGCCCCTTTTTCTGATTTTTTTTAAACCAAATAATTAAGGAATGTAAACCTATTTACTAACTGAAGACTGGACCAGCTAATGAAGTTCAGATCTAACAGTGGACAGAAGATGAAAACCACATGTTATTCAGGTTCTGACTTGTCCCTAGAAGATCAACCTTTAATCAGAAACTTCAGATCTACTTACTTCACAACATACCCTACTCAGGCACCTCCAGTTAGATATGTAGGCTTAGTCCAATCAGCTGTGGCCAGGATGATAGCATATAAGGTCTATGTCTTCATCACCACAATCTTGGAGCATACTACTTCTCAAATTAAATTTTATTCATGAACGGTTTTGGAAAAAAAAGCTCATGATACGTGAAGATAGAAAAATTTGAAAATGTCCAAAAAAAGGCTTACATAGTAAAGACATGTGACACATACATAGAAAGATAAAGTAGACTAAGGATTAGTTGATCTGATGGCTTCACACTATTAGTTATCCAGGTTCATTTTGCTCTCTTTTTGTGCTTAAGAATAAATAATATTTTCCCAAGAGCCCCTAAGATGCTTTGCTTTTGTCTTATTGACTAAAATAATTATTTGTCCCCATTTTATCTGAACAAAGTATGCCAAAGAGAAATGCTGAGAACTATTAAGCCACTCCTGCACTTGGGAGTAAGAACTACCTGGTAGAGAAACAGATTAATTTCCCCAAAGCAGGTTGGAGTAGTTGGCAACCAACGGTATTCACTATAGATATGTGTGTAAAAAGTTGAAAATAAAAAAAATAATTTCTGCTATGTATGATTTATAATGTTATTCTTTTCTAATAGTCTAATTTGCTGTATTGTCTTTCTTGTTTGAAAAGTGCACATAAATCACAATGATAAATAGGAGAAACTAAAATAATGATTAAAACAACAATAAGAAAAAACACTAGCTAATCCATATACTTCAAATAATAACAGATTCTTTTTTGTCAAGCTCAGTAAAACTTGGATCCTGGTAAAGAAACGTTTTATTGAATATGCAACATGTTGTCTTAAAAGATCTATCCTTTAAATTATAGTTGCAGCAGTCCTTAGTTTGATATAATTAAAATTTATCTGTTCATATATAACCATATTTCCTTCTTTTATTTTCTGTTTTGTTACTGTTTTCTTCTGGGAGCAGACCTTGTTTTGGAGCTCTGCATCCAAGGAATAATTTTGTTTGATTAAACTATAACATATACTGCATCATAGAAGAAATTGGCAAATTAATAAATACATAAATAATGAAAGTTCCCATTCCATAAAAAACATATTTAATTGGCAATACATAAACAACTTAAAATACTGGAAATCAGAAGGATAGCCCAGAAATGTAGAATCATCACCCTTGACCCCTAGCTCTAGATCTCTCTATTAGACGATCATCTATCATCTTTACTTTTGCAAGATATTGTGTTAAGGTTATAGCTATACAAAGACAAATAAGACTCTGACCAAACCATTTCCTGAAAATGAAAAGCACAAATAAAGTAAACCAAAATGAAAACCCGACAGAATCACATGGGAAAATAGGAACGTCGACCTTCACTGAATATGTGATGAAATGTGAAATATGTGTTATTTTGTCAAGAGCTGATCATGGAGAATTTTAGAACATAACAGCTTGTTTGCAGACTGGGTTTTACTGTACAACTAGATGTCATTGTATTGCTTAAGTTCCCTGAAATATAATAGTATCTCTAAGACATTTCTGCATTTTATGAAAGATTTTGCATATATCTATGAAAATAAAAATCCTGCTTAAATGATATTTATTTAAATTAGAGGCGCATGGTTAGCTCAGTTGGTTAAGTGGCCAACTCTTGATTTTGGCTCAGGTCATGATCTCAGGGTCCTGGGATCCAGCACAGGCTCTGGATCTGCAGGAATCTGCTTGAGAATTCTCTCTCCCTTTCCCTCTGCCCCTTCCCCTGCTTGCCCTTGCATAAGCGTCCACTGTCCCTGCTCTCTCTCTCTAAATAAATAAATCTTTAAATAATTAATTAATGTAACATTCTCATTGGAAATTAATAATGTTTTAATATTAATTAAACAACAAACTTTCTTCACATCAGAATCTGAAAACTAAGAAGCCCATGTGCCAAGTCTACCCAGCCTTCTGTTTTCATTAAAACAAACAAAAAATCATTTTATTGGAACAGAGCCATTCCCATTTGTTTACAAATTGTTCAAACTATCTGTGGCTTCTTTCATTCTATAATGGCAGAGTTGAGTATTTGCAACAGAGACTCTTGACCTACAAAACCTAAAATATTTACTATGTAGTCATTTACAGGAAAAGTTTACCAACTCCTGCTTTATATTCATGTGATACAGTGACTTCAAATATTTATACTGTAGTTTACTCAAAAATTAAATTACATATACTTGATCAATAAATAAATGTATGTATAAACACACATAAATATATAAAAATCTATACAGAAGAAATCATCTTATTCTATATTATCTTGTCTGTCACTGAGTTAATGAATACAGTGGAATAAAACAGTATTTTTTAATACCTTAACTATATACTATGTAGTTAAAATATATGTATATGTATGTATGTGTGTATATATATATATATTGCAGTGTAGGGTGTCAAGGCATTTTCTTTGAGATATTATCCTCAGAATGGGTCTCTGCATATTCTTCCATAAAACACACTCATCATGTATCTGTTTTCCAGTTTGTATCTTAAGAATGAAGAGAGAATTTAAAGAAAATGTGGAGGCATATAGGTGCAAAATCCTTTTAACAGTAGACTTATTTTTTTAGAGCTGTTTTTGGTTCAAAGCAAAATTGAACATAAAGTAGAGAGAGTTTCCATATTCCTCTGACCCCCACACATGCACAGTCTTTCCCATTATTCATCACCCGCCAGAGTGGTACATGTGTTATAATCAATGAAATTACACTGACACATCATAATCATCCAGAGTCCATAGTTTATATTAGGTTTCACTCTTGGTGTTGTACATTCTGTGGGTTTGGACAAATACACATTGACGTGTATCCACCATTACAGTATCATGTGGAGTAGTTTCACTGCCCCCCAAATCCGCTATGGTCTCCTTTTCATCCCTCCCTCCCTCTTGACCCCTGGCAATCACTGATCTTTTTATGTCTCCATATTTTTCCCTTTTCTCTAATGTCATATAGTTGGAATCATACAGTATGAAGCCTTTTCAATTGGCTTCTTTTACTTACGAATATGGATTTAAGATTCTTCTATGTCTTTTCATGGTTTGATAGCTCATTTCATTTTATCCTTAAATAATATTCCATTGTCTGGATGCACCCCAATTTATCCTTTCACCTTCTAAGGGACCTCTGGGTTGTTTTCAAGTTTTGGCAATTGTGAATGTAGCTGCTGTAAACATACTTGTACAGGTTTTTGTATGGACAGAAATATTTCCTATTTGGTTTTAATTTTTTAAATATCTATTTTAAAGTGCTTTCATTCATACCCTCAACAGCATTTTAACACCTTGCTTTTAATAAACATTTCTGCAAAATTTTCTTAGATTTAATAGAAAAAATAATGGCTTGTACTTTTCAGACATTTCATTTGTTATATTTTGTAGATCTCTATTTTTGATAATAAGAAACCCCAGAACAAATAGTTTTGCAAATAAATGTAGCTGGCCCTTTGTGTGGTTCAGAGCAAAAATATGCTCATGAACTAGAGGGTGTTGTGTCAGGTTCAGAGTGTTCCATTTGCAAAAGATATGGAAAGCTCCAGTTATTCCATTTTTAGTACATTTGGGATAGTTGTACTGTGGTAGAAATACATATATAATCTTACTTAATTCTTACAACATTTCTGCTAGGTAGTTGTTGGCCCTTCTTCACATTTGAGAAACCATGAGCCAGGTCTTGAAAAGTCAGAGATTTTTTATAACAAAGTCTATGTTGTCCTTACTGTAACACAATCTCTCTTTACTGAAGAAAACTTATAATATTTGAATTCTAAAATTTTTATGGGGATAAAGTATTCTATGTACATCATCACAGATCCTATAGTCACTTATCTTTGGACTCATATCTCTTGTCCGATTTTCTGTGGTAAAATGAACAGATGGTGTTGTATGAAATGAATGGTAAATCTCAGAGCATCCCCTTCCAGCAGCAGTAGGTTAAAGGATGCTATGACACTTTCAGGTGACATGGAACTGTCAGGCATCATGATATATGCTGGCTGTTCTTCTTTTTATCCTCATATAAGGCACGAGGAAATTAAAACTCAGAGAATGCCATGCAGTTAGAATGATTTGCAACCAGATTTCAAACTTCTGTCTATCTGATACCAGAAATGATACAGTTTCTACTCCATCACACTGTCTTATATTTATGAGTGAAAGTGAATAGACAAAATTTATTCATTGAAAGAATGTTTATTGAGTGTTACTATGTATGATGCACTGCGCTCTAAGTAGGTACAAACAAACAAACCAAAATACTCTTGTCTGGCCATTCCCCACAAGGATCATTTCATCAACAGACACATGAAAAGATGCTCAACACCACTGATCATCAGGGAAGCACAAATCAACACTACAATAGACATCACCTCACACCTGTCAGGATGGCGAAAATCAACAACACAAGAAACAACAGGTGTTGGCGAGAATGTGGATAAAAAGGAACACTCCCCCACTGTTGGTGGGAATGCAAACTGGTGCAGCCACTCTGGAAAACAGTATGGAGGTTCCTCAAAAAGTTAAAAATAGCACTACCCCATGATCTACTAATTGCACTACTGGGTAACCAAAGAATACAAAAACACTAATTCAAATGGATGTGTGCACCCTTTATTTACAATAACTAAATTATGGAAGCAGCCCGAGTGTCCATCAATTGATGAATGGATAAAGATGTAATACACACACACACACACACACACACAATGGGATATTATTCATCCATAAAAGGAATTAAATCTTGCTATTTGCAATGACATGGATGGAGCTAGAAAGTATAATGCTAAATGAAATAAGTCAGTCAGCAAGACAGATACCATATAATTTCACTTCATATGTGGACTTTAAGAAACACAACAGATGAGCAAAGGGGGGGAAAGTGCAAGTGACAAATCAAGAAACAGATTCTTTTTATGTAAGTTTTTGTTCTAATTCCAGTAAGTTAACATACAGTGTTATTTAGTTTCAGGTGTACAATATAGTGATCCAAAGGTTCCATACATCAGACTCTTAATTATAGAGAACAAACTGATGGTTACTGAAGGGCAGAGGGCTAGGGGCATCGATTAAATAGATGATGGGAATTAAGGAGGGCACTTGTGATAAGCACTGGGAGATGTATGGAATGGCTGGATAACTATATTGTATATCTGAAACTAATAAAACATTGTATGTTAAAATTATTTAAAAAAAGATTCATGGCATCTATCAGTCAAAAGGTGCTGCATTTCTTATACTCTGATAAGTGCTGTGATAGATTTATCATAGAATAGTACAAAAGCAACAAAGATATGGCTTAATCTACTAATATATATACTTTTTTCAGATAGAGTATGGAGGCAGTCAGGAAAGCTTTCCAAAAGAGATAGTGCTCATGTTGAGCTTGATGAACAAGTAGGTCTATTTATATCAAGAATAGTAACCATATGTGAAGTACCATGACAAAGAATAATATCTTAGTGGAATGTCTAAAAAATGGGCATACTTGGATTTTAAGGTGAATGTTGAGAAATGTTATGAGTTAAGCATGAAAATATATGCAGAGGAAGAACATGGAGTTGTTTGACTTAGCTCTAAATATGTTAAAGTCTTTTGGGAAAGGATAATTTGACTAGATCTGAATTTTAGGAAAGTGATTTTGGCAACAGTAAAAGGGAATGATGTTCAAGAGTGAGGGCAGGATACCCATTTATGAGACTACTGTAGTGAGTCTCACCCAAAATGGATAAAACATAAAGACATGTTCTAAGTCAGTAGTAAAAGAGATGAAAATGACTTGTGAAGGTATTTATCATTTATGCACTTGGAGATTTGCCAATTGCAGGTAAGTAAGAGGAAGAGGACTGTTTTCCCACAGGTTTCTAGATTGGCCAATTGTGAGAAGAGTGCCGAAAACAAATTAAATGAAGTAGGACAGTTGGGGGTAATACATTTTGGGTATGGCAAGAGACTAAAACAGAAGGGACAGGAAAAGAAGGGAATGGTGTTTCAGGGAAGAGATGTCACTGAATTTATAATAAATATGGGAATAACTGAAAATATAACACCACGGAATATCCCCACCTGAGAACATGGTACAAGTCTCAATTTATTTGGATTTCTTTAATTTATCTCAGCAGTGTTTTGTAAATCAGTCTTGAATATATTTTGTTAAATCTGTCTATACTGGTTACATAGTTCTGACATTGGATCTGGTAGCATTTTTTGTAGATGTATTAAATTTCCTACATAAATGGTTAATTTGTGAATGAATTTGTACTTTTTCCTTTCAAATCTTTGAATACTGTATTTCTTTTCATGCCTTATTGCACTGGGTCAGACAGCCAGTGTATTGTAGAATGCAAATTCTGAGAGTGGACATTCTTGTCATATTGTAGTCTAAGGGGAAAATAGTGAGTTTTTCATGATTAAGCTGTAAATATACCCTTTAATTCCTAACGTGCTGAGAGTTTTTACCATAATGGATGGCATAATTTGCCGCATGCTTTTTCTGCACCCATTCAAATTATCAAATATTTAACCTACTTTATTGTTTTGATATGATGAGCTACACTGATTAATTTTCCAATATAAAACAAAATTTGCAGACCTAGGACATATCCCACTTGTTAATTATGGAGTAAGATTTTATTTTTATACTGAGAGATTTGATTTGGTAACATTTTGTTAAGGATTTTATCTATGATAATGTCATGTAGTTTTCTTGTGGGTTTTTTTTTTTTTTTCATGTTTTGCTGTCAGAGTAATATTGATCTCAAAAAAAGGAGTTGCTGGGGCACCTGGGTGGCTCAGTCTTTAAGCGTCTGCCTTCGGCTCAGGTCATGATCCCAGGGTCCTGGGATCGAGCCCCACATCGGGATCCCTGCTCCGCGGGAAGCCTGCTTCTCCCTCTCACACTCCCCCTGCTTGTGTTCCTGCTCTCGCTATCTCTCTCTCTGTCAAATAAATACATAAAATCTTTAAAAAAAAAAAAAAAGGAGTTGCCAATTGACTATTCCTTCTCTAGTTCATGAAAGACCTTGTGCAAACTTGATACAATTTATTCCTAAATGTTTGATAAAAATCACCAATCATTTGGTGACTACATAAGTGCGAAGTTTTTTTGTGGGTAAATTTTTATTTAAGGGTGGATATAAGGCTATAAACATTTTCTATTAACTTTGAATCCAGATTGAATAATTTGTGTACTTTGAGGAATCCATCAAGGTTTTTTCTGTAAGTCGCCAAGTTTATTGGCATTCAGTTTTTCATGATACACTCATTATCTATTTACTATTTATAGAATCTTTAAGGACACATCTTCTCCAATGTAATATAAATTATATAAATTATTTTCTCTTTCTCTCATCATAAATAGAAGTTTATCAATATAACCAATATTATAAAAAAGCTTTTGTTTCTATTGATTTTCCCTATTGTTCCTATTTTATTGGTTTTCATTCTTATCTTTATTTAGCATTTTATTTTGAGAGAGCGAGAGAGCGCGAGCATGCACGAGCGGGGTGGAGGGGCAGAGGGAGAGGGAAAGAGAGAATTTTTTTTTTTTTTAATTTTTACTTATTTATTTGACAGAGAGAGACACAGCGAAAGAGGGAACACAAGCAGGGGGAGTGGGGGAGGGAGAAGCAGACTCCCCACTGAGCAGGGAGCCTGATGCGGGACTCGATCCTAGGACCCTGGGATCATGACCTGAGCTGAAGGCAGACCGAGAGAGAGAATCTTAAGCAGGTTCCACGCTTAGTGGGGAACCTGCCATGGCGCTCAATCTCATAACCCTAAGATGATAACCTGAGCCGAAATCAAGAATTGGGACACTTAACTAACTGAGCCACCCAGGCACCCTGATTTTCATTCTTATCTTTATTGTTCTATTGTCTATTTACTTTGGGTTTGGTTTGCCATTTCTTGAAGAGCGTTTCTTTTTCTTTCTTTCTTTCTTTCTTTTTTATTTGAGTGGGAGAGAGAGGAAGAAGAGAGGGAATCTTAAGCAGGCTCCATGCCCAGTGGGGAGCCTGAGGCAGGTCTTAATCTCACAACCCTGAGATCATGACCTGAGCTGAAATCAGGAGTTGGAAGTTTAACTGACTCAGAAACCCAGGAGCCCCTTGAGAGGTTTCATAAATAGGTCACTTTAAAATATAAAAGCATAATATAGCATTAAATGTTCATATTGAAAAGAATGAAGGTCTAAAATTAATGGTGTAAGTGACCTATTATATATTATATATTATAGTCACTTATTTTTGGATTCACATCTCTTATTCGATTTTCTATATACTTATTCTAATTTTAGAATTACTAGTTGTTATTTGCAGGAGTTTTTGCCCAACCATTTAATCTTGGATTAAATTACTAGGAGCCTGGCACTTGAGATTTGCCTGTATTTATATACTAACACTAAATGATATGAGCTTATAGACAGGGAGGATATAAATTAATATTTATTTTACCTCAACTGCTCTTATGTGTTTCTTCCATGTAATTATTTTAATTAATCATCATAACGTCCCCATTAGGTAGACATTTTTCCCACGTTAGGGTTGAGTAGACTGCAGGTCAAGTCACTTCTTCAAAGTTAAACAGAGAATAAATGATAGAATCAGAATTCAAGCAGCACGATACCAGAACTGGTAATCAAAATCTTTGGAGATTCTGTAAGGGTGACTAAGGAGTTAGAAATGCACATGTGTAGGCAAGAGTGAACAGGACAGACATAGCTGGTTTGCTTTCAAATGACTCCTAAGGAACTTATCAGATAGAAGATAAATCTGTATATAGATACTAGTAACATATGTAAATTGTGGAATAATCAAAACAATGATAATAAACACCTTTTAAGTATCATTTACATACATCTAAAAATAATTTTGTTGCTTTAAACACAGACTCCCTCTTATGTATCTATGATTTGAGCTAAGCTATTGCATACAGTTTTTCAGATTGTTTAATAAACATTTTGGGGGGCATTCTCACACTAACATTCTCTGGGGGTGTGTATTGTGAGGACTCTGTACAGTAATGTCCTGTCAAATCCCAATGCCAGCCCTTATTATAAATATCAAAACATGATTTGGATTGTGTTTTTAGCACTTTCCTCGAAAAAACACATCAAATGTACTTATTTTGAAAGATTGGATTATGTACCAAGCCAAAAGCAGAAAAGAAAGAAGAGTAGATGAAGACATCACAGTAGAGTATGTAAAATATTTCCAAGGAGACTCAAAACCACAGTCCCCCTTTTTTTAGGCCTACAGATTTAAAGACCTGGACAGATGGCTCAGGGTGGACACTGTGTGACAGTGTCCAAGCAGGGATAGCTCTTCAACTCATGAAATTTTCTTTTCCCTTCCTCAGAAACAATGATTTTATTAAAATAATAAAATACCATTCACCAAATGTTCACAATTGCTCATTTATTGCTCTCTGCTTTGCCCTGACCAAACTTCAGTTGGACTTCTCTCCTACCTAGGTATCCCTGACCCTCCTTGCTTCTAAGCCTAAAAAGTGGATCATACAACCTTATCAGTTGTTCCTTACAATCGAATGACCACAGCAAGATGCTTTTCATGTCACACCCCACAGGTCACTACCCCTTGGCTGGCAAACTTTCCCAGAAAAATATCTGTGAATCTTCGCTTATCCCTTCTTACTTTTTTTTTTTTTCCTCTTTTAAAGGCCTTTTTCTTTTTTATTTTGAGACACTGGCAAATTTCTGAAATCAGAGCATGCTCTCTACTACTATAATCCTACTTCTTAATAAAGTCTCCCCTAATCTAAGTCTGGATTTGTTTTAAAATTTGACAATATAAATCCTACTTCTATCCTATCTGGCATAAGAGTATGAACATACCATCTGGCCCAAGCCCTGTCTAATTATCAGATGCCACTGGTTCTCTTTCTAATTTCCTTTTTGAGCAGTTCCTTAGATTTTAATATAATCTCCCTCATCTAAAAAAAAAAAAATTCTTTTTTTTTTTTTTTTAAATAAACTCATTCACTTTTGTATTAGTCCTCCCTGGAGCATTTGTGTTTTTAAATTTTACTAGAAAAGTAGGACTCTAGAAGTGGAGAGGATACACTGACACAAGAAAGTATTCTGTTATTCCAAATATTGCAAAGGATAACATACTACCATGATTAATTGTAAATACTGGTAAAAAGAATGAAAACAAAACAAAATGAAACATCCTAAAAGTTGAACTAAATAAAACTGAGTGGAGGAGGGACAGAAAGCAATGTTCTTTCCTAATTAACATGGAAAGTAAAAAAGACACTATTCTTATAAATAGAAAAAGAGTAAAACCCTAAATAAGGAAGAAACAGTCCTCTGTTTCAGAATTTCTTCTAACTCACATTAAGAAAGCAAACAAAATTTTAGGGCAGTGAAAAAACTGTATGATACTCCAATGACAGATACACGTCATTATACATTTGTCTTAACTCGTAGAATATACAACACCAAAAGTGAGTTCTACTATAAGCTGTGGATATTGGGTAATCATGATGTTATCAACGCAGGTTCATCTGTTGTAACAAATGTAACACTCTGGTGGGGGATGCTGATAAGGCAGGAGCCTTGCATGTATAAAGACAAAGGTTATGTGGGAAATCTCTGTACCTTCCTCCCAATTTTGCTGTGAAACTAAAACTGCTCTAAAAAACACTCTTTAAAAAAAAGAGCAAGAAATACTCAATATCACCGACCAAACCAAAACACTGCAATTTTATCAAGTCATATTCAGAAATGTTGATGGATGTTAAGAAAAATATCACTATTATTGTTCCACTGGCTCTGTCCTAATGAAAGGCAAGGCTTCTGGAACTTTTATTTTTACATTTCATGAAGTTTTGTGTTGGGGGAAAAATGGAAATCATTCAGCCCTTTGGCTTCTGTATTTTTCATATGCTATCATACTATCAAAGAATGATAGTGTATTAGTGATTGAGACAGAAATGAAAGATGTCATGACAACAACAAAAAAAGTATTCTAAGTATATTTTGAATTAAAATGTAAAAATAAGGGACCTTATGCTAACGTAAGACTTTTCAATATGGCAATAGAAAATGTTAATATTTATAATGTTTTTCTCTGCCCAAAGCATGCTTCCTGTGAATTGATTTGTTCATTTAACAATTTATATGATCAACCTTATATTTGTTTTTATGATGGATTGAGGACATATGGAGAAATTATGTTTATTTACCTCAAGTTATATTTTTAAGTTCTTGCATTATTCACACCTAATACAATTTTGCAAGACTAATATAGAAAGAAACAACAACAACAACAAGAAACATAATTAAATATTCTCTTGTAAAGCATAAAGGAAACTCTTATGGATATGTATGTTAACCTCTCAATACTTTTTTTTCGTAGTGGAGCTAGATTTTATATGTTGGAATGACTAGCCTGGGATATTATTCATCTGGGATAATAATAATAGAAGGGATAATAGAAGCTTTCCTTCAAGGTATCAGAGGGTTCTCTTTAGGACATCCCATAGTATCCAAGTAACTCTCACCAATTCTGACTAGCTTATAAATGTTATAGAATTTCCTATTTACTAGAACACAGTTGAGACAATCATGGGAAACAGGAGTGAAATGGATTTCAGGAGTTAATCAACTAAGTAATTTAATGTAAACATCCAAATATACCAAAACTAGAGGTTCTATTTTTTCTTTTTTATTGTTATGTTAATCACCACGCATTACATCATTAGTTTTTGATGTAGTGTTCCATGATTCATTGTTTGCGTGTAACACCCAGTGCTCCATTCAGTACGTGCCCTCTTTAATACCCATCACCAGGCTAACCCATCCCCCCACCCGGAGGTTCTATTTTATAACAGCAGACAGTTAGTTCCATATGAAAGCCATGGATTTTATTTCCACTGTAGGGAGAACATATATGTATGGATCAGAAACATTTTTTTTTGCACTGGTAGTAAACATTAATATTTAGGCATTGGTTTTCATATTATTTGCCACCTCTTCCATGCCTAGTGGCTTGTAAATAATTTTTACTAATAAATACTGTTCTTTCGCTGAGACTTGTGAAAAGTTTCTACATATATACTTTGGCGTTAGCTGCAGTTCCATCTAAGCACATCATATTCTCCTTCCCACCATAGCTAGCAACTAAGGTATGCAGACATGGCTTCATGAGCATGTGATCTGTGCAGTCCCATAAGGGCCTTTTCTTAGAAAGACCCCAAATTCAGTACAATGTTCTGCTGTAGCCATCTTTAAATTATCAATAACCTTTGAATAAGAAGATCTATATTTTCATTTTTCACTAGGTCCCACAAGTTGTGTAATTCATCCTGAGAGTATAAGATTATTTTTACCAACCATAATTCTGATATCTTCACTCTCTTGCTCAAACATTCTCAATACCATCCTAATCGTGTTTAGAAAACCCAAAGCATACTCTGGGATTCAATACTACACTTGCAACTTCTACACATATCTGCTTACAATTGCCTAATTGAATCCTGGAAGCTTCAATACAAGATTCATGTTTTCCAATGTACTGTTTTTATTTATACTGTTACCTGTCTACATTGCCTTTTACCCCATTTCTATTGTCCAAATCTGTCAAACACACTCCTAAATGACATGTTCTCCATCTATTCTTATCTGAGTCCTATCTTCAAGAGCAATCTCCCTGCTCTCAATTTGCCAACATTGTTTCTACACAGAATTGTTGCACTTCAATTTCTTCACTGCATTAGAATATCTATTGGTAATTGTATTTAATACTAGGCTCTTTTGAATGTAGGGGGATTTATTTTGTGATCTCACACAGCTCTCCTAAGCAGCTCTTCTCCAAGCACTGACTCAAGAATCCAAGTTGCTTCCATCTTGCATCTCTGCTTCCTGGAAATTTTTAAATAACTTAAGTGTATAGCAGAAGAGGAACAGAAAATCTATGGTTTTGCAGCATATTTTTGAAGGTCAAGGCCTGGAAGTGGCATGGCTCCTATCACTTTCACACATGAATTCATCATTAAGTACTTGGTCTCTTGGTCCCAGCATAACTGGAGAGGTTGAGAAACATAGCCTCACTGTATTCCTAGGAAGAGGAAATGATGTGGTTGACTCACAGCACATTAACCTCTGCCAAACTTGAACATAAAGAATATATCCAATTTACTTTCTTTCCATCTCATATTATCTTAGCCACATTTTTGGATTGTAGGACTTAAGCCAGTATTTGTTGCCTGGATGATTCAATGAATTTAGAGAGCTAATTTCCCTGAAGAGTCCTGAAAATCTTATCATTTATGTTCACTTAGCCAAACTCAACAATATAGTTTGTGATGCTTAGGAGAACTAGCAAAGAATACTGAGGGGAAGGGTCCAGTGGGTTTTTAAAGAAATTATAAAAAGAGTGGGGTCTTGAGTATAAAATGAATAACAAAACAGTGTGTCACATGCTATTTACAGACTATGTGTATCAGAAGCATTCTTGATGATGTTGAGAGATAGTTCCATGGAATAGTGGGGCTGAAGGCCCAACCGAATTGAATAAAAAAAGAGTAAACACAAATCCATTTCTGAGGAATTTTGCTTACAGAGTAAAGAAATTGTTGGAGCCTGAAGGGAATGGGAAGCAAAAGGAGTGTGCCCATCAACTGAGATGAGTGAAAGAACAGAATGGACTGGACTGAGGGTGAGGCTCCTCTTAGTTTTTGGCATCAGTAAAATATATTTAAAATGGAAATGTTTGACATTCACTATATGTTAAATCACTGAGTGCCACTTACTGACAGATTAAGAAGGATATCCACTATATTGTACGGCCTTCTTTTAAAAATATGCTCTACATCCAGGAATGTGGCTTCTGAGTTTAAGAGAAACATATATACCAAGGTTCAGTATCTTCTTCATTGTTGTCATTTAACCTGGTTCTGACTTAGCGTGTCTGAGTTATATTGCTGAAGGGTAGGCAGATACCAGCCCCTTGGAGTTTGAGATCTCTCTAACAAGATCACGCCCTCAGTCCTGAACTTCCTGTATTGTGTAGTCACATGGAAGTTCCCTATTAACATGGAGTGCATTATAGAAGTGAAATCTCTCCATAACAGGGCCATGATGTGTGCAGTCCACCTGTGTCTAGCCTACACCCACCCTCTGTTCTTCTTTTCTTCTAAGTTCATAATGTCATTAATAGTGAGAAACCATGTAAGTTATTTTACCCATCTTCAATATTTTCAGGACTCTGAAAAATGAGATGTTGTTCTTGAGCAAAAAGTGTTCTTCCATGTTGCCTGATTCCTGCCACTCTTCTATACATCAGTTTGTGTGTCATGCCTCAAATGGCAGAGTTCATATAAAATCAGCCACGACATGATGCCTTGTCACTCAATGCCCAAATCAACTATGTTGACTGTATTAACAACACCCAAATTAGCAGTGATGGAGAATAACATGCATTGGCCAGATGAGGCCTTCCCTTTTTCAGATTGTGTTTTATAGGGTTCTGTGAATTTCTCAAAGGACAAAAGTGTCCTTGTTTTTCCATTTCTATTTACCACTGCAAACAACACCCACCAGGGACAGTAGGAGAAAATAACTCTTTTAACTACTAACTTCTATTCATTCTCTTCTGGTACACTGAACACAGGAAGTGGGATAAATGAAATATTACCCCTGTCTTCCAGTGATTTTGCTGCATAAAAAAACCCACCCAAACTCAGTTAAAGAAAACTACAATTTTTTTGAAGAGTAAAAGGCAAAATCTGCATAATCTCTACTACCCTAGCAAGTTTCCAAATTTCTTTGTTTACTTCTAGTTTCTGACCATATGAATTGTATCTTTACCTAGCTGCAATCCAAGTTTAAATAGCGTTTTCTAACCTAATAACATATCCTAAATATTTCCCTATGCTACTACACAGGCTTCTCAGTGATAACTTTGAATGCCTCTAGAGCATTGTATGAAGTACATGCCCCTTAAGTTCCCAAGCTTTCCTCTTTGGTCGGGTCTTTGTATTATTTTCAACTGTCTGTAGTCATAATTATTCTATTCATGCACTTAACAAATATTTACCAAACCACTATCATAGTAAAGATTTAAGACTGCAGCACCATTCTGGTAAAGTTTTGTTTGAACTCATGGGAGGTCTCTGACTCAGAACAGCCTGCAAACAGAGCCTCGCAGAAATGGGTCTGTGCTAGGAGCTTTGTCTTGGTCAATCACTGGCTGGGAGCAGCCTCACAGAATCATGAACTTGACACCAATATGGTGGTGGATCCACAGTCCAGAGGGTCTTAGTGGCGGCTGTCAGTCAACTGTGTTCTGCACAGCAGAAAATCATATGGGGGATTTTCATGACCACCACAATGACCATACTTATAGTTTGCAGAAAGCCCTTTATTCCCCCCCATCAAAAATATGTAGACTCATAAATTAAATATTAAATATCAAATACTATTTCTGGTAGATATTTGTAAAATCAAGTCATTTACTCGATCACTATATGACTTATGATTTGAGTAGCATGGCCTAAAAAAGGGAAACCAGAATATATTCTCATCATTGTCTGTCTTACACATTATCTTCACCCTACAGCTCCATCAGGAGAGTGGGACTTCCCTCCATCATTGTCTCTGTTCTCTGCTACTACAGATCATCACGTCCCATTCAAAACTCTAGTGCATCAACTGGGTTGACATACTTTTTCTGCTGAGGCATGAGGGGGATGAGCAGTAAAGACTGTTTGCTGTTAAGCCTGATTTAAGACTAAAATAAAAGATGCATAAGCTATTAAAATGTCTTTACCTAAAGGGAAATTTTACTATGTAATTAAAATTTTGGGAATGATAAAGAATCTAAAAATCTTAGAATTTTCTTTGAATCTCAGGAAGATGAGCACATAGATTTTCCTAAATAGGCCATCTTATGCTTCTTCCACTTCTGATCCAGCTCTTTTATTTTCAAGATTTTTTGCCTGCACTGCAATTGTATATTTATTGTAATTTTGTTTGATAGCAAGTATTGTCAAAAGCACTCACTCTAAAGTCAATGGTACTTTTAATAGCTTAACCTGCACTTCATATTAAAATGATTACAGTGCATTTCACAAAGGTACACAAACCAAAGTTTCTGCATATGAGAACGAATGTCTTAATTCATTAGTTTTGATGTTTACACTTAAACTGTACACTAAATAAGAGGCACTTGACTTAGTTGAATATTGTATATTCAATAAAGTATCCAAAATATGAAAGCCTATAAGACGTGATAAAGGCAGTTCCGTGTAACAAGCAATAACACTACTTTTTATAAGACTGGCAGTGAGCCATGTGAGCCTTCATACAGAGAAACATCACAGGGTAATCCAACATAATGCACTCTGAGGCTTTTTAACATTCTGGGTTTGCTTTTAAGTATGCCTACATTGACATTATATTTAATGTCAATATTCAAGATCAAAATAAAAATTATTCTCCACAAAATTATTTCAAAGGTGTGGAGGAAAAAATACACACTGTAGCACATTTCTCTTCATGTTCAAATAAAATTGATATTTAGTCTATGCCAAAAAATGAAATCTGGGATATAATTACATTCATGGGAGTGAATTTATGTAATGCTACTGAATCGTAACCTCATTCACATGTTACCGTAATATACTAAATCAAAGGGCAGTTGAAGAGTTTTTAATGTTAAATATCTGGTCAATTTAAATATTACTTGGTATATGCTTTTATTGGAGAAATATATAAAATTGTTTTAATTAAAAAGCTGACCGTCTCTTGATAAAGTAAATTTAGCTTCACTGCTCGTAACTGTTTTGATCTGTCTTACTAAATTTTTGTTTTCACTATATATTATAAATAATAGGTTCAGTTCCTAGGAAGCAACCTAACTTGTAGAGATTGATTTATGTCCAAGCACTTACTTTTTTCCATTTCAATACATCTAGAAAATCCCAAGAAGAACATTTTCATGTTAAGAAAATCTGTAGCAGGGCGCCTGGGTGGCTCAGTTGGTTAAGCGACTGCCTTCGGCTCAGGTCATGATCCTGGAGTCCCGGGATCGAGTCCCACATCAGGCTCCCTGCTCAGCAGGGAGTCTGCTTCTCCCTCTGCCCCTCCCCCCTCTCATGCTCTTTCTATCTCATTCTCTCTCTCAAATAAATTAAAAAAAAAAAAGAAAATCTGTAGCAAAAGTATTTCTAACCTAAACTGATGAATAGTAGTTGTTCTCTTCACCAATAAAATCGATAGCTACGATGCAAGCTATATTTTTTGCACTGTACTCTCTTGGTAGGTATTTTTGCAACAAGGTAACAATTGCTTCACTGATTGCTTCTCACTGGGAAACACACTTAAATGGGAAATGCTCTATCTATGTAGTTTCTGTGTCTAAAAACAACATTGTCACTGGGGGAAAATATGCAAAATGTATTATTTCAATATTTTTGTGAAATTGTGTACAGAAGATCAGGGACGCTTGTTTGTACTTGAGTCCACAGTGCTCTGTGCTGTGCCTCTTCTGGTGAAATTTTCCCTTTACTACGACTGTATTTTCCTTAATATGAACCACAAAAAATAATGGGTCCTATGTTAAGAGTTTCTTCTGCATGTGATAATAATGAAAGAGGTATATTCTGGATTAAAAAAGTCATACTGGACTATGACTCATGGCTGAATTAATTAACATAGAAAATAGCGTTGAATAAAACTATGTACTTTCCCCCCCACCCATCTTGGGCTAAGTGAGTAATTTTCAGTAAATTTCAGTATCTATTGAGATAGATTAAATCAGGCTGTGGTTTAAAAAAAAAAAAAAAAACTGTTAAATGTTAGTGGCTTTAAACAAATGATTCTTTTTCTGAAACTTACATTTTATAAAGGGTAGCTGGGACTCTGCTTTGTTTACATTTACTCCAGAACTCAAGTTATCAAGGCAGATACTATACTGAATTGATGACTGTTGTCAGGGCTGGGTAAAGAAAGACTGATAGGCTGTCCACTGGTTCTTTAAATTTCCACCTGGACCTGACAAATGTCACTTCTGCTTACACTTTATGGGCCTTCAATGGAGCAGGGCAGTGAAATCATATTAGATTCCTAGAAGGAGAGCCAGCAATATCAGATAGTCTTAATGACTACCACAGGCTGTCTATCCTGTCTACCTGTACTTACGAAATTGGGTTCCTCTCCCTATTATATGCAGACACATTCACTCATTCCTCTAGGAAACAATGCAAAATTCTTATCCAGTTACAGTGTTTCAGTTCAAATTCTAGGAAGGCTAAGTGGTAACTATTTTTTTTTTCTTTTATCATGTTCAAATGTGACTCCTCTTGGTGAAGAGACCTACATACTAGAAAGACAAGTTTCTTCAAAACTCAAAGAAACAATATTCAATGATAGGATAGATACAGAGCCCACAGTACACTCTTGAATTTGGAAAGAATAATAGGTGCACAAAGCAGTCACTTATATGTAGTGATTCTGAACCTTCCCATGCAGGCATGACAAGAGCCTTACTCTGGAGATGGGAAATGCTCCAGGGTTAGATCTTAATTCTGTCCCCGAGGTAGGAGATCACCAATCAGGTTTTCTCTGTAGATACTGGCATCATATCTAGCAGTCTCTTCTTATCCATTATTCTCCCGGACTGTGTCTAAATTGGATTGAAGAACATACCTTCCCAGGGCTGAGCAGTTTTCTCAGCCCATTTCCTGCCTCTAGTCACCTGGAGATCAAAGGGACATTTTAAGTGTTAAAGAGTCACAGTTTATGCTGGCTTGAGAGTGGTTGTGGTAGATGTTTTAACATTTTAACATTAACATTTAACATTAACACTCTCTCAAAACCCAAGTTGGCCTGTGCTCTATTTGATTCTAGTTAGGCCCACATGCCAATAAGTATACCCACAATTCTTTCTTAAATCTAATTCCTAAATTTGCTGTGTATTTTATCTTTCTCACCCCAACCATGATAGGTGCATGTGGTACACAGAATTCTAAAAATATTTTTTTCAGAGCAAGATTAAAATTGAATGCCTATTAAAAACAGTTGCGCTGGGTGATATCAAATGATTTTACATAAATGGGCAGTTAAAGATGAATGCCTATTACCAAAAACCAATATAACAGTTGGAAGATTACTTAGATTTTTCCAAATGTAGTGAAGAAAATGTAAATTTTCACAAACCAAGAAGAATGAATTGCTGATCTTGTTTGTGTTTTTATTAATATTGTCATCATTGTTGTGTGAGGTTGTATAAGGAAATAAATTTCTAATACAGGATTTTCTTTAGTTATATATTTGATCTTCAACCAGGGATGCAGTTTTGGATTTCCATATTTTATCTTTAACATTATTGTTGACAATTAAAATAAAAATTGGAAAGGTATATAATTTTTGACCATGTTTTTCACAAAAGAACTGTAACATAGTTGTAAGTTAAGCCAGATACTGAGGGCTATGACATAATATATATAAACAGATGAGAATAAACATGGTGAAAATATTGATCATACAAAACATTAATTTATTTCATTAATATATTTCATCACTTTTTAATTTCCTTGTTTTAAGTATGATCAGGTTGTGAGCTTAAGCTAGCAGTTAACATTCTTGACTCACTAAAACCTTGTATATAGATGCTTTCCAATGATTAAATAGGAACACAAATTTATTTGAAAGAGTAAGACTGCTCTCTATTTTATTTTTTAAAGATTTTATACATGTATGTATGTATGTATTTAGACAGTGCACACACATGTGCAAGCAAGGGGAGGGGCCAAGGGAAAGGGAGAGAAAAACCTCACGCAGATTCTGTGCCAGCAGTGAGCACTATGTGGGCTCAATCCCAGGACCCTGAGATCACAACCTGAGCTGAAGTCAAGAGTCAGAGGCTTAACCAACTGAGCCACCCAGGCGCCCCAAGGTTGCTCTCTATTTTAAAAAGAAGTTCACAGAGAAATTTTTTTAAATGTTGAGAAAATGTCCAAAATAATGCAATTGAATTACAGTATTGGTATAACGATCAGATAAAATGAATAGAGAAGTGTTCTCTCCTTGTCAGGATTCAGAAAAAGATCATGTAGAATTAACTTATTTCTACATTAACTGATTATAAGAATTTGCCTGTGAAATTACACGGTAATAGAATTTTCATTCTTGGGAGTGATTTAACTAAGTTAAATCCCTCATAGATCTAGAACCATTCTAATTTTGCATTTTTCTTTCACTTGATTTTTGTGGGCTATGTTATTCAAAAATTTGTTCCTTTTCAACTAAGTCTGGATTACAGTTCTTTGTAATATTACTTCAGTGTTAAGAAACAAGATAGTACTTACTTTAGAAGGCTAAGTAAATACATAAACTAAGGATTAAATGCATTTTTAAACTGTAAATCCCATGTAAGCACTAGTTATCTTAATCACTTGGTATTGTATTTATAACTGATTATAAACTACAATTTATTTGTTCTATGCCAGGGTTCTCAACCTGGGTACTATTGGCATTTGGGTTGAATAATTCTTTATTGTGAGTGTTATCCTAGGCATTATCAAGTGCTCAGAAGTACCTCTGGCCACTATCCCAGATGCCAACAGCACCTTTTTCTTTTCCCTAGTTACAAAAACCAAATATTTTCTAAACATTCCAAACGTCATCTGCAGGGCAAAATCCCTACATAAGAGCCACTTCTTAGGCTAAAGTAACACCTTCCTCATGATGTAGTGTATGTATTATTTCTTAAATCAATCTTCTTTCCTTCCTTCTTTCCTTCCCTTCTCCCTTCCTTCCTTCCTTCCTTCCTTCCTTCCTTCCTTCCTTCCTTCCTTCCTTCCTTTCTTCCATAAAGACTAGGGGTTAAATATTTGAACAATTAAAGTACTATTCTCTCTGTCCTTAGGCTGAACTTTGAAAATACATGCACATATAATATTTTAATAGACTATCTTCAAGGATAAGATAGGTGTTTATTGAAACATATAATACTATTGAGGAATATAATCAGGGAAGAAAATGTAGGATACTAAAGATAATACAGAAAAATAAACTCTAAATTTATGCTACTAAAACAAAGACATAGGTTTCCCATGTGTTTTATTCATAATCTAAAATTAGGATTCATATAAACAACATATAATATAAAATATTGGAAACCATTTGGTGATAATCCATGTTATAGATAGCTAAGAGGATTATAAATGTGCAGTTCTGGACTACCTCTTACTGTTTTATTTACCAATTTAATTAGGTACATGAATTATTTATATTGAAAATTTAAATGTATATGTGTGTACAAAACTAAGAAGGAAATAAGTCAAAAATTAAATGTTTAAAATTAAATGTATGTACTCATATATTTCAGAAAGAAAATGATAATGAATTAACCTAAAATGAACATGAAGGAATTGAAAATAAATACATGCTGAAAAGCAGGTATGAGAAATAGATTTTTTGGATAGTATGTTCCCATTTATTTTCCAAAGGCATGATATATCTTCCTCTTAAAAATATTTATAACATAGATTATTAAACTTAGGAAGAATTCAAGGTTTGAATGTTTTAAGGCCAAAATAGCAATATGTTAAACTCTGTTCTAGGACATTTTTCAAAGTAAAGTAACAGAAGCTGGGTTGAAACAACTATAAGTAAAGGATGAATCTATAAAACAAAGGTTTTCAGATGTCAGACATCAGGCAACCAAGACAGTGATGTCTGAGAGAGGGGGAAAACTGAGGTAAGCCCTAACACTGCCCAGTTTTATGACTGGAGGTTCTCATGCATCTTTAGCTGAGGATTTTAAGAATATATGTGAGCAGAAACTTCCTAATGCCAGAAAAACAGTCACCCACAAGGAGCACAGGACTCACACAGGGCCAGGAATATATCATGTCTCCAGCAGTCAGGGTGGAAAACTTATAGCCTTTGGGTAGAGTACCCAAAAGGATACTGCCTCCTTATTAGTATTTAGTCCTTTACTAAAAGCTTCTTTGGTCCTATCTAAAAAATATAAAAGCAAGTACTGATCTGCTTTAACCATGCTCTCCAGGGCCTGAGCCTCCATATCTGACCACAGACTCAAAACTAGGACTGGGGGGATAAATACCCTTACCACCTAGAGTCTTCTGAGATACACTGTATTTCTACCTGAGTCGTTCTATTTTCTTCCAAACACCAGGCACCATTTCAATCATATCTTTGTCTCCGCCTGGTCTCTGTTGGCTTTGTAGTTCAACTGATACTTTCCCTTACCTCTGAGTCATATTTGAGCTCTCCTTGGTACTCAGGGAGATATCAGCAGAGGCGTATCTGCAAATTGTAGGCTTTCCCTGGTTGAGCACCAAAAGAGATGCAGATGCTGAGACCGGGCAGCCTGAGTATAAAACTAAACTTGACAATCATAAAATAGGAGCCCAAGGATTGTTTATGTCCACAGTACCCATGACCAAGCAAAAGTCTTATCATCCTTCAAAACAGTTATCCCTGGTGACACTGCATGGATAACAGCAGAATAGTGCTGAGTTGGTCTAATTACCTACTTTCCCATATTAGGGAAGACCAGAACAAATAATGAAAAGTAAAGACCCCCAACAGCAACAAGACTATTAGGGGTCCCTACTACCACATGGACACCGCCTGTATCACGCTACAGTCACGAAGAAGTACAGCTTGAAGCTACATCATTCACACCTAAAATGAGTCTCCTATTATATCCTCATTTGCTGGTATCTGATAACCTCCAATTTTCTCAAAAATTGGGGATGGAATTATTATTTTTGGAAAATCCTTGAAGTCTGAAGTTGAGTGAGGGAGGAGTAAGGTGGAGGCCAAGACTGAAACTTCTGATGTGAGAAACAGTGTAATCCCAATGTCACACACTTCAATCTTCAAGAAATCTGAACAAGAATTTTACTACTCAATCTCTAGGGGAAACAGGGGCGCATTTATGACCCATATAGTAAGAATTGCAGTAACTCATGTTCTTGGGCACCTTGATGTGAATATTCCATTACAAACTCTCTTTATTGAACTTAGATCAGATCTATGTTTAAGCCAACAAGGATCTCCTAAATCCCTGAGTTGCATTACATTATATATATCTAATGCATAAGCTACTTAGATTCTGACCCATAGAGAATCTCAGCCATCCTGTGGACATAGCTGGAAACTTGCTATTGTTGGGATTGAAAGCCCAAGTGACAAATAGTCACTCTGTCTTTTTCTTACCAAAGCATAGAGATATTTTAATATAGTGAGAATACTTTATTAGTCAATGTTCCTGTTCTTTCTCCTACTTTTTTAATTATCAAAATTTAATACAATGACATTTTATGAAGTTATCATCTAAGTGCAAACTAATTGCGATAAGTTATGGAAGACATAAATATAATCCTCATGATAGTATGCTCACAGTTTTGCTCTGTATCCTTCCTCTATTATGGCAGCTTAGTGGTGATAGCTTATTTTTAGTAGGGCAAAATGGATGAATTCAATGTGACCTTCCCTACACCATGTGTTCAGAAAATACGATACGCTCTGGGGAATTAATGACATATCATCATCATTACCCTAGCAAACACATCAATGCTGTAATTTGTACAAACCATAAACTGGGTGTGGGAAGGAATCTGAAATTAAATTGACATTGAATGAAAGTTAAAATTTCAGACCCCCTCACGTAAGCTGATCTGGCTTCCTTCATTTTAGTAAGGCATTGCAAAGGACTTCCCTGATTGATAGGTGGTTGGTATTTATGGACCATCTAAAACAGACAAAAGTTGGGGAAAACTTATTGAAAGTGGTCTTACTAATTTTTCATAACATATTCACTGATTCACATGTAGGACTTTTTGTACTGGTGGAAACTAAACTGGCAGTATGTCAACTCATGGCATAACATTGCTGAATTTTAGATATTTAATATTAAGTTGAAAAAGCAAGATGCAGTATGATAGCATATCCCACAAGTTCAATAGAAGTATTAATAAAAATCATATTTATCATAGATAAAATATTTGTTGTAAAACTAATAGGAAAATATGAAATGATAAAAAATTGTAGTGAGCAAGAGAATTAGAAGGAACTCCCAGTGAGTATCAGTAATATACTTTCTTAACTTATGTGGTAAATTAATGATGTTCATTATATTTTTGTTTCTCAAATATTACAAAAATAATATGCATTCTGTTGCATGTATCAAATATTCTATTTTTTAAAGTAAATAAAATATTCATAATGGTTTGCATAGTTTTATGTTAACTCTGTGCAAACTAAACAAACTGCATTGTTATATACATGTCTAGGGGAAAAAAAAAGAAAAAAGATCCAAAAATATATCTTTTTATATTATCAAGAGTCTTTACAGTTTCTGGGTGAATTGTTGGTTACCTGGAGTTGACAAAAATATTGTCAAGATATATTTGCTTTTGGGCGCCTGGGTGGCTCAGTTGGTTAAGCGACTGCCTTCAGCTCAGGTCATGATCCTGGAGTCCCGGGATCGAGTCCCGCATCGGGCTCCCTGCTCAGCGGGGAGTCTGCTTCTCCCTCTGACCCTCCCCCCTCTCATGTGCTTACTCTCTCTCATTCTCTCTCTCTCAAATAAATAAATAAAATCTTTAAAAAAAATAAAGAAAAGATATATTTGCTTTTAACAATAAAATCAAGAGATTTTGTAAGTGTAAATAATATTAATTTGAAAAGAAAGGCCTATAACTTCATAATCAGAAGCAAAATTCTTTTTTTTTTTTCAGAAGCAAAATTCTTAAGACTCTTCATGACTTTAGAAAAAAATAGTAAGAGTGATGGTTGTTGTTTAGACCAATGATGAAGTCCAAAGAGATTAGGTTCCCAATGCATGCAGAATAAAGCCCACAGTCCTTTTCAAACCCTACAAAGACCTTAGAGACCTGGCTCTGCCTAATTTACAACCTCCACTCGGGCCATGCCCCCTCCTCCTTCACTCAGCCTACCCCTCGCCTTTTCGTTGTTACTCAAGCACACCAAGCATGTTTCCACCTCAGAGGCTTTGCACTTGTTTTAACCTGTTGGAATGTCCTTTCTCTGGATATTCACATGGCTCAGTATCCCAATTGTCCCGAGTCCTTTCTCAGCATCAATTTACCTGATTGGCATAGTTGCTCCAGGAGCAGGAAACACATAAAAGAAAACACTATAAAGGCTGTCCTCTAAATATAAAGTGTTTGATAATGGAAGCGTAAATTGGTACTACTCTGCAGGAATAATTTGGCAATATCTGTCACATTCACAGAGCAATTTTTGCTACAAGCAAATACATACATGCTCACAATTTTCCTTGCAATTTGTTTGTATTAGCAAACAAAAACAAAAACAAAACAAAACCTGGAAACAAAGTCTCCACAAATAAGGCCAAGAATGGAATGCAGAATAATACAATATTTGAACAGGGCCGTGGATATTCCATGTCTAGAGTGCAAAGAATGAAGACTTTTCTTCTGCCCTGCACAGTATATAGAACATTCCACACCTATCATATATGTTTATAATGATTGAGTCTTGAAACTTACACCATTTTGCATATAAACATAAAGTTTTGCATGATTTTAAATACATGGAATGTGTATATACTTTAGAAATACAAATACTGTGTAAACTGAGAGAAGATGATAATGTTATTTAGAACATTTTCAAAATTTTTTAACATTTTGCAAAGATAGGTCAATAATGGCAACACAGCAGCTTTTATTTATTATAAAAACAGCATGCTTATTTCTGTCTGTATTTGTAGCTGATAATAACACTGACTTTAAATACTGGTGCAAAATGATTATATGTCTTCTAATTTGGTCATATCCAAATACTTTCATACTGAAACTAATATTTTATTACAATTAGCTTTCTCTTTATTTCTCCATTTTGTAGTTATTATAAGGGCACTTTATTGTCTCACTTAAAATTTTGTGCATGTTTTGATAGATTATTTTATCAGTGAATTTTGTTTCAGAATCCTCTGCTGCTCAAATACCAGTGTTTAGTTTTGGGATCAACAGTATCAGAAGCGCATCATGTGAGGATCCTCTGCCAGACCTGTCCAAACAGAATCTGCATTTTAACATCCGTAGTGCATTTATGTTCACATTGGTATTTGAGAAGCACTATTTTAAGCTACCTAACCCTCTTCTTCTCCACTACTAATGGTTTAGTCCCTTATATTTTATCGAAGGTTCTGCAAGAGTTTAAATGCTCTCAATTCATGTTCCTCCTCAATCCACTCTTCAAAGACTAGAAAAAAATTCTCCTTTTAAGAAAAGAAATTTAATTTGTCCAGTCACTTCAGCGGCATCTCAGTACTCTTAGGCAAGTGATGGTGGCAGACGTACTTGCAGCAAGCTCTGAATGAATAGCCTTTTTTTTTTTTTTTCTAATTTGGATCATCTTTGTTTATTTCCACATTACAAATTTAATGATTTGAAAAGAATTTCTTTATCTTGGATGAAATTCATACAGTACAGTAGAAATAACAATAAAAGGAATACAAGGAGACTCTATTACTCTCTGTCTTCTCTAAAAACTAAGTACTCTTAGTCCAGAATTAGAAGATCTATCTTTGAGTACCAAATGATTATCTGGTGTAAGTGGCCAGAACACAGACACATCAACATAATACTATATTGAGAGCATTTACGGATTAAGCAATGTGTCTTTTGTTTTCACCTTTCCAGTGTTTTAAAAAGTCTATCTTTTAAAATATTTTGTGCTGCATTAGGCTGGTTTGCTGAATACTGATAAACACAAGATTATTTCTAACTTTGGGGCAGTCATTTCTAGGAAATTAATTTCAAAATAGTATGCTACTGCATTGTATTTGTGTGCAAGCCATTTTCATAGAAAACTATATCCCAGTACATTTCACAGAGTTAAATAATGCAATTATGGGATGCAATAATAGAAGTAGAAAGAAAAAGATATGGTTTTAGATGGGATTTGAAATGGCAGTTCCAATAATGCAGAAAGACAGAGAAAGCCTGTTCCAGATGTTAGTCACTGCTGCAGAGAGGACTGGGAGTGATAATTTTGCATGAAGTAACATAGAAGAAATAAATGGATTCTACGTATTTTGGACATATCAATTTTGATTATGCAATTTCAAGCTATGAACCTAAAGTTAAGAAAAAAGCAACTTGTTATATCTAAAAATACAGTTTTATTTGGAAATAGATTGAATTGATATTTATTGAGAACCTACTAAGTGCTAGATAACATACTGGAATTTTATATATAGAGAGTTATTGTGAGATGCTGGAGAATCCCTACTCTAAAGTTACTGGAAGACATAGGTATGAATGAATGCAAACTCAAGACGTCAGTCTCATACCATTAATTATAGTTCTGTTTATCAAAAGATTAATTTTATTGCCAGATTTGGAAAAATATATTTTCTGACTATAAACATAATATATATTTACTGTAAACATTCTTATACAGAAAACTATGAAGAATACAGTGCTAATAACCCATAATTCCAACTCTTGTAGATCACTACTATTACTATATAAATGTATACATCATGTTGGTAATTATATGTGGGCATATTCACAAATGGGAATATACTATGAGAAAGTTTAATACTTATAAATATTACAAGTAGACCTCTTTGAGATAACACAAAGTTCAGAATCTCCCATTTGAAATGAGAGACATGAGTTATAACTGATTTGTTGGCACTCAGTAATTCAGTGGCATAACCCTGGTTAGTACAGTTGGACTAATCAAAAGGGCTAATCTCATTCTGGAGTCCCCCTCCTCCATTTGGACCTGCCGTACCTGGTCCCATGTGGGTCCTTCTGCCCTGATTGGCCTATTCTAACCAATGTATATTACCTTCTGCACGCACCCTGGCTTTGAACCATGATGATCCTGAACGCCCTTCATTAAAGCAAACTCAGGCTACATATTCATATTCAAAGAGTCAAGATTGTCCAAGTGGCTTGGACAGTACCTTGATCAGTACCTTTCCAGGAGATGGTCCCTGTTCCCACTTCTTTCACGATTAAGGTAAATATCCATGGCTCCCTGACTATGCAGAGATCCTTAAGACTCCACAGAGGCCCATCTTTTCTGAGGAGATGTCCAGTGACCTCAACTCATGTTCCTCCTCAATCCACTCTTCAAAGACTATTCTCTCTCTCAGGCTTTCCTTACAGCAGAGGCCATGGTTGCCATGGAATCCTTGTGAAGTGTCCCTAATCCTTCTACACTATTATTAGACTGCACTCCTAAGTGTCCTGACTTCAAGAATAAGATAAATTTTTTTATCAATCTTAATATTTCACATCATTTCAGCTTAAATAAAATCCTACATCTTCCATGGAGGCTCCTGACTGACTCAGGGCTTTCTCTAATTCCTGTGAAACAACAAAGTTGTTCCCTTTATCTTTTACCCAAGAACGTATATACTGACAATTAATCTTTGTAAATAATCTCTCTAATGAGCACATAACACTTAGAAGTCAGACCTGTTTATATTTGTTTATCCAGGCATGCAGCAGAGTTTCTTGTCTAGAAATGAACAGTTCAGGATTCCCTTTGCTAGTGACTGAAAGCCAACTACGACAAGGTTAAGTAACTTACTAATCATGAGGGAGAGAAAGAGGTGGAGTTGACCTTCTCTTGGGAATCCAAATTAGAAGTCTCTTAATTTTATCTCTGTTTCTGCAGATATTGTGCCCATGTTTTTTTCTTTTTTTGGGAGGTGGAGGGGCAGAGGGAAAGGGAGAGAGAGAATCTTAAGCAGGCTCAATGCCCAGCGCAGAGCCTGATGCGGGCTCGATCTCACAACCCTGAGATCATGATCTAAGCGGAAATCAAGAGTCGGACGCTTAACTGACTGAGCCACCCAGGTGCCCCTGTGCCCATTTTCTTTTACTGCAGGTAGGAATATGTGTCTTTTTTTGTGTATATGAATGTATGAGAAGGTGAACAAAGATTGCCACAAATTACATCCATGTTAACCTTATAATGTCATTGCAAGAAAATTAAAATGACTTTTAAAAATTTTAAATTTTAAAAATTAAAAAAAATTAAAATAACTTGTAAAAATACAAGGAACTCAAACCAGAAAATTCTGGAAAAGGAATGCAACTCTTATATATCCATTCCTGGATTTATTTCCATGGTGATAGGTGGGGAGAGGCATTATTATTATTCCCCCTATATCATGTGTCTATTTTAAAATCATAAGGTATAGGTCATCTTTCACATCTTCCAACAAAACCATGCATTTGTCTTAGAGTCAAAATGATTGCCAAAATGCAATATTGGATTATTTCCTGGTTGTATGTTATGCCTTATCTGAGTTGATTATAAAACCATTATCAGTAAACAATAATAGATTATTATAACTCTTCATAATGATAAAAGTGCATTATAAATAAGCCTTCTGAGAGGGGAAAAAAATCTTTATCCAATGGTAGTTAATTTCCTCCATCATTATTCTGCCGTGGGGGAGATTTCTGTATGTGTTTGTTTAGAGAGAGTCCTCAAATCATAAGAATATTTCTGCCTACAGAAAAGAGAATGAAAGAAGTAGAGCATTGGGCACCTGGGTGGCTCAGATGGTTAAGCGTCTGCCTTCGGCTCAGGTCATGATCCCAGGGTCCTGGGATCGAGTCCCGCATCGGGCTCTCTGCTCCTTGGGAGCCTGCTTCTCCCTCTGCCTCTCTCTCTCTGTCTCTCATGAATAAATAAATAAAATCTTAAAAAAAAAAAAAAAAAAGAAGCAGAGCATTTAATACAATGAGAAATAGGGTTTGAAAAATAAGTATTATGTAAAAGAAAAGATGGTAATTGTTAAGTACAGGTTAACTGGGGAACATTTTCTTACTGAAAAAAGAGAAATTGATTTTTTTTTAATCTACTGACTGACAAAAGTTCTCCCTATGACAGCTTTAATAATAAATAAGTTTTTAATTAAGTGCATTATCTCAAACTTATCCACAAATAAAATATTCCCCTATATAAAACTAGTATTGCTATGGAAACCAAACAAATTATTTTTAAAAAACTTAGAAAGTCAAAGCATCAATTATGTAAATTGAATCCTAACAAATTCTGTGAGAAGGGTAGGATGACTGTTAACATTCTCATTTTTCATATGAAGCAACTTCCACCAGAGATTTCGAGTAATGTGTTCAAGAGCATGTGCTTAGTGGTTTTTATAGCTGAATCCAGAATCCCAAATCACTGTTGATTCCACTACCCAGGGTTAATGGCAGTTAATTTCCATCACTTTGCTTATCCGTACCAATGTCTTCTGCTACGTACATTATTTATAAGAGAAAAGTCCTGAATCAGATTGCTCCTACACACACAAATAATATGGTGAGTTTTTCAATTTTAATGAGCGATTATATTTTTAGAAGTAGTTTCATCTTTTTTATTTATTTATTTATTTTTTAAGAATTCAGGAATCAATGCTAATGGTTGATCTTCTGTGCTTAAGCAGAGGAAGCTGAAACAGAAGAAACTGCTGTGTTTTTGTCAGTGTTATACAGATGCAATTTCACATATCAGTTATGTTTACTGCTCTTCCATGTTTGCTTTTTTTTTTTTTTTTTCAATTAACTAAGAGGTAAAGGACTATAATGAGTCAGGGCGGAGAAACAATGGTTAATATTTTTTAGACAAAATTTTCATTTCATGATTGCTATTGAACTAAGTGGCACTAAGGGAGAAAAGCAGATGATAAATAAAAGCACTCTCTCTAAATGAAAGACCTTCTGCCACCTCCCAAATACTTCCTTACCATAATGACCTTGTTATTTTAAAACTTTCCCAAGATACTACGGAGTGAAATTAGCATCTTTGTATGGGTGTAAATCTATGCATTATATTCCATTGTTTTGTTTTTTTTTTTTGTAGTTTTTAATTTTATTATATTATGTTAGTCACCATAAAATACATCATTAGTTTTCGATGTAGTGATCCACGATCCATTGTTTTCGTATAACACCCAGTGCTCCATGCAGTACGTGCCCTCCTTAATATCCATCACCAGACTAACCAATCCCCCTCCTCCCTCCCCTCTAGAACCCTGTTTGTTTCTCAGGTCCATAGTCTCTCATGGTTCATCTCTCCCTCCAATTCCCCCCCCCAATTTTTCCCTTCCTTCTCCTAATGTCCTCCATGTTATTCCTTATGTTCCACAAATAAGTGAAACCATATGATAATTGACTTTCTCTGCTTGACTTATTTTGCTTAGCCCCAAAGACACAGATGTAGTGAAAAGAAGGGCCATATGCACCCCAGTGTTCATAGCAGCAATGTCTGCAATAGCCAAACTGTGGAAAGAGCCGAGATGCCCTTCAACAGATGAATGGATAAAGAAGATGTGGTTCGTATATACAATGGAATATTACTCAGCCATCAGAAAAGACGAATACCCAACTTTTACATCAACATGGATGGGACTGGAGGAGATTATTCCATTGTTTCTATGTTAGCTTTAAAGATCCATGGCTTCTCTCTAAATAGATCTATTTAGTTGCAATACATTTACTATATGAGTTAGGTTTTTTTCTTCTGGTTTTCTTCTTCCCAACAGAAGTGATTGTTAATGGGAGAGAAAAATGAGGAAAATCGTAAAAGCATATTCAATATATGGATATTCTCTTCAAAAAAGCAAGCAGGGCTCCTTGCATTTGGTGTGTTTGTTGCAGTGAGAGAAACCTGGGACAGCAAGGCCTTTCAAAATAATCATTATCTGAGAGTAAAGTAAAAAAGTGAGCCTAAAATACAGGGTGATGAGTACCAGTTGCCCAATCAACAGCCAGTACTGGCAAGACCTGAAAAGCATGGGCCAGGAACAGTCAGTTCTAGGAGTGCTGTGTTGTCTGAAAGGCAGACGTGGTACAGATGAATCAGAGGAAGTAGAAGAGTCCAAATGTGAGCCTAGGAAGAAATACCACAGGTTCACTTTATTCCAGTGGATTTTCCCTTATGGCTAAAATGATGCAAAATATTTGGGTCCAGGAAGCTCTGTCTGCTATTAAAACTGAAAGGATATCATTTTTTTTTTCCATTTTCTCTTTGCAATTCCAAAGAGGCAATGTGACCTCTGGGTGTGGACATTTAAATTCAGTCCATTAAATGTGCTTTAAGAAGTGTCAAGAAAGGGTGTAACATTGTGTCATTGTCAATAAGTAATTGTATACATAACATTTACAGCCATTAAATCTTTTATCAAGTTTGCAAAATTAATGGTACAAATCCAGTCAATAGGCTGAGAGCATGAATCTAATGCACTAAAATACAATATGTTTTCCAATAAAATTTATTAGGGTGTCTACTATGTTCCAAGTGCTTTCTCAAATACATCATGTGAATATTTACAAATAAGAAATATCAGTCTTATGTTAAAGATCAGAAGATGTTAGTGTCAAAGAGGTCAAGGAAGCTACACGGGCATAGGGAAGGAGGCTTTGAGAACTGTGCTTCTGTCCCTATCCTGCCAGGGCCCTGACACTTCGTCGTGTTTCCCTGCACATGGGTTGGTCTTTTTACGGGGCCAATGCTGAGCAAACTCCCGAAGGTGCTGCTGGATGTCGTGGGGGTACACTGAATGAGTAACTTAACATTCACAATTTTACAACATTTACATTATCAATGAGTAGATTCGGGGATACCAACAAGGATAACTGTGTTTTCCAGAAGCTTTTAGTATCTGTATTTAGAGAAGCTTTGTTATTCTCAGAGACATTTTAAATAGAATAAATTACTGCAAGAAAAAAAAATCACATTATAAAATTATTAAAAACCTCAGGAGAAACTAAAACATACTTGAATCTTCTGACATTTTGGGAAAAAAGTTAAAGAGAAAAACTGCAACTGTGACAAGCCTAATTAAAAGCAAGTGTACAGCATTTTATTTGGACAGCAACCTTTGCATAAGCCTCAAATTTCCTACTAAACTTAAATTCTTTCATTGCTATCATTGTTAAGAAAATAATGGATAATTATAATTTTTAAATAATTTTAGATCTTTATTTGAAATTTCAAACTTTATTAGATGCTGCTTGGATGAAAAGGGTCAATAAACAGAGTAAACAGCAGTTCCCTTTTTCTATTATTACCTGTTTTTCCTGAGAATAGCAAAATGCCTTTTTTCCCCTCCAGTAAAGGAGGGCATTTCTTTCCTCCAACTATACCTCTATAAAAGAAAACAAAAATGTCTGCTGTAGGAATACTACTTGGAAACCGAACTTTCCCTTTTTTACCAAAAAAACAACCACTTGAAAATTTTAGAATATGAAGTTCATTACAAATAGGAAACGAATAGCATGGAACCCTGGGAACCTGTAGAAAATCAGCTGACAAAAATGCGATTTACGTCGTTGCAGATCTGTACCTCTGAAACAAATAATGCAATATATGTTAAGAAAAAAAAAGAAGAAGAAGGTAGCGGGAGGGGAAGAATGAAGCAGGGGAAATCGGAGGGGTAGACGAGCCATGAGAGACGATGGACTCTGAAAAACAAACTGAGGGTTCTAGAGGGGAGGGGGGTGGGAGGATGGGTTAGCCTCGTGATGGGTATTGAGGAGGGCACATTCTGCATGGAGCACTGGGTGTTATGCACAAACAATGAATCATGGAACACTTCATCTAAAACTAATGATGTAATGTATGGGGATTAACATAAGAATAAAAAAAATGCGAATTAAATGCTCAGACAGGTAAACCCCATACTAGCTGATGGACTTTATCACCACTCTGTATTCTTACCCGCAGCAGTCAGCATCGACTATATTCACTTTGATTTACTCTGTAGAGACTTTTCCAGATTTAAACCGTTTTACCAAGACAAATGGAGTGACAAATGCAATAAATTACATATGCATTATAGGAGCAAAAAAAATTAGCCCTCTAGTTATTGAAAAATAAAAGGCAGAAGGAAAACAAAACCTCAGACCCATTCCTCATCTTTACTAAAAAGAAGATGCCAAAGACCCAGTTGAGTGAATGCAATTTTGAAGAAGTAGCAGTCATTACGTAGGGGAAGTCTCTGTGGATGTGGGGGTTACAGGTTCTTTTCTTCCCTCCTTTCTCTTTTTTGCTGCCTCCCCGCCGCCGGCCCCCAAAACAAAGATGGCTTAGAGAACTGTGGCAGATGTCGCCCTTCCAGGATAGCGCTAAGCAGCCACGTCTCTTCTGCTGTGGCTGCTTCCACAGGAGGGAGGCTGCTTGTCCCACTTCGTCCACTATGTTTGTGAATATTTGCTTTTCACAGAAGACAAAAAAGGGCAAGAGCTCTGGAATTCAATAGAAGGTCAGAACAGCAATCTCTTTGCCTGGTCCAGCTTCCTTTTATACTCTGACATCTGGTGCCCATTACCAGAACAAATTAGAGCAATTCCAAGCAGCAGAGGAGGAGGACTTCCTGTTCTCAGACAGCACGGTTATCAATGGGAACACAGGAATAAGGGTCAAAACAATGCAGCCATAGAAATAGATTTGTGACACTTGCTTTGCAGACTTAAAGTAAAGCCCGTGGTAA
Source organism: Mirounga angustirostris (assembly GCF_029215605.1). Taxonomy (NCBI): domain Eukaryota; kingdom Metazoa; phylum Chordata; class Mammalia; order Carnivora; family Phocidae; genus Mirounga; species Mirounga angustirostris. Next base: position 10,424,740 of record NW_026991722.1, on the reverse strand, counting down.
GTGTAATTAAGGAGAAGACGTATTCTATCAGAGACCTGCAGTTTATACTGATGACTTTCCACTAAATTTTCACCTTATTATAAAATGAAACCCAATACACTGAGTGGAATCCCACTACCAAAATCTAAACATAAATATATAATCAAGTTTTTGTTTTGTTTATCAAGAGAGAAGACAATCAATCATCAGAAATATTATAAAAACCAACAATTTAACTCATGCTCTTAGAATGCCAGAGTATGTGCTATGGTGAGTGCTGTGAATTGTGTAAGACTGTTCAATCACAGACCTGTACCTCTGAAACAAATAATACATTATATGCTAATAATAAAAAAAAAGAAGATAGCAGGAAGGGAAAAGTGAAGCGGGGGGGTAGTCAGAGAGGGAGACAAACCATGAGAGACTATGGACTCTGAGAAACAAACTGAGGGTTCTAGAGGGGAGGGGGTTGGGGGGATGGGTTAGCCTGGTGATGGGTATTGAGGAGGGCACGTTCTGCATGGAGCTCTGGGTGATATACGCAAACAGTGAATCATGGAACACTACATCAAAAACTAATGATGTAATGTATGGTGATTCACATAACATAATAAAAAAAAAAGAAAAAGAATGCCACAGAGTATTTCGGCAGGCCACTCACAAATCATCATTTCATACGCCTTTCTCCTATTTAATTATTCCCATTTTCTTCATCATGCTGTCTTTTCAAAATACCTCTTGGCTTTTTCATGGCTAAAAATCTCACTGGCAGTAGCTATACTCCTTTAATATTTGTTTTTTCCTCTTCAGAACTAATATTCACCATTCTTTAAAGTATTCTTATTTATTAAGGGAAAAAAAAAAAACCCTAACTCTTCCAGAGAGTTGCACACAGAAAAGGAGCAAGAAATACTGCTCATATAAAACACAGAAGTTAAATTTTTGAATAATTCACTCACATGCTAGGTTTTTATCTGGAATTTTGTAATATTGAGTATTCAAAACACAGGTCTGAATCACTAAATGGTGAGTTAGAATGGGATATTGTTGTATAAAAGGATTTTGTGATTAATTTTAAAAATGTTTAAAGCAAAATATATAGTCATTGAGAGTGTATCTGAATATTTTAAACCATATGAGTAGGTCTTTCTCTAGTTAGTGAACAGAAGGAACATATGCTGAGAATTTGAATTTTTCAATATTGATTTTATGTATATAACTTAAATTGATATATGTTAATATACATCTATATGCATGCATAAACCCATATATGTATAGTCATCATTTATGATCACAATTTCTCCTTCTTTCCTATATATATTCTATATAACAGATGTGAATTAATTTAATATTAAATAGCAAATGAGCTATTTCCTCTACTCAAACACGATGAGCATCTATGCTTAATTAGTACAAATTCCATGGTCCATCCAGGGGCTATTTAAATGCTGTTTCTAGATTTACATGTAGGAGGCTAAAAACTGATACTATACCTATACTTAAGCAGAAGCCTCATGATACAAGAGGCAGAAAAAAAAAAAAAAGAGATGAGGGTTGAATGCCTTACCAATAATTTTTCTCTTTAATTTTTTATTTATTTACTGATTTATTTATTTACTGACTCATTCATTCATTCATTTAAACGTAGCATGGCCAATTTGTTGACTTAATGGACAGTGATTTCTGTACTATAGAAGAATGATACTTCTGGCTAACTACATTTATCATGGATCTCATGAGTATCGGACGGTGCTGAGATGTGTGCACAGTGATTGAGTAGTTGAGGCTTTGACTGCTCTGCATTGTCTTCCCAGAGTCTGTTTGTAGTTTTAAAGGATAATTTTGTCTCCTTCTGGTGTTTTTTGTATCTGTTAAATGCCTGACGAGTTGGGTCTAGACAGCAAGAAGAGGGAGAATTCCTCTTGTATCCTTTTATACGTTCTTTACATAATCCACAAATAAAATAAAATAAAATAATTCTCCCAGAATAGAATAAATTCTCCCAGAATAACATCCAGTTATTTAGAGGGGAAAAAAAATCATACTTTTGGGGCACCTGGGTGGCTCAGTCGTTACGGGTCTGCCTTCGGCTCAGGTCATGATCTCAGGATCCTGGGATCAAGCACCGGGTCAGGCTCTCTGCTGAGTGGGGAGTCTGCTTCTCTCTCTCTCTCTCTTCTTCTGTGTGCTCACTTCCTCAAATAAATAAAATCTTTAAAAAATCATATTTTAAGGTAGAAAAAATCATTAGATATTTCCATTAACTTTTCAAATATTCCATATAATGTTTTCTCATTACCTGAAGTTTATTTTGTCCAGTTAAAACAATTTAATTAGATTTTATCTAAATCAACTGCAAAATTTATTGATTTGTAGTAGATAAATGTTAAAATTTATATATTGAAATCTGTATCTGACAATGAAATGTAATCTATTTTTTATTTTATTTTACTGCATAACTATATGTATAACATTAATCGCACATATATTGTATCATTGATTCACACATTCTACAAGTGTAAATTTTGAAGGCTTTTAAGGAAAGCATGATATAATTTTAATTCTTAAAGTTGCCAAGAAATTTAAACCTATAACTAACTAGGAAGATCTGACTGGTATTTAAATCTATAGGAACAATTTAATAAAAAATTCGTAAGACATTACTAAATCATTTTATTGAAATAAGCAATTACCTCACTTAGAGTGTATGGGAAATACAATTGAAATACTCTTGAGTTAAGAGCTAATTTGTGAGAATTCTCCCATTACACTTTCAAAATCTCATGCTGTTCTGTATTATCAGTACAATGGTAATAACTACAAGCTCAGAGACGGTAACAATTTTCTGCAGCCAGTAGTTATGTAATTAAATATTTCTTCCTGTTTAGCTCAATTTTCCAAATATGGAACACTGATTCTGAATGCATTATTTTTATATAAAATTCTACTGAATGCCAAATACTTGTGTTACAGCCACAGTCTTGCTATGCTTTTTTGAGGACTTTAAGGTGAGCATGTGGCCCCTGTACGCAGGATTCCTGGTACATAAGCAAAGCCTTCCCAAGACCTTGATGCCTCCCCATGGATTACCATCAAGCAAAAGAGGAAGGAAGGCTTGGTCTCTGACAGACATATTCCACTTCATAAAACCAGTCAAAGTTTTTCATCAAATGCTTGTCCTTCAGGGGGCAGTGATTTTTTTTTTTTTTTTCAAGTAACATCTAGGGCTGTGCCACATTCTATAGATTTCTACTTGGCAGGGCCATCTATAACTTCCAAAGTCTGATGGATCAGGTCAAGTCCCAGAAAATTAAAGAGAATTTTCAGAAGATTTCAGAATGTGGAATGGTTCAACTTGATCATCTGTCCTTCAGGGGTCTTGGTCAGACCCATCAATGAAGCATTCATTTATCCTCTGGACACAGTATTGATCACTCCAACTATCCCTTCATTTGTTCTTCACCACTTCTTTTCAGGGCACTTTTTGACTTCAAACCCCTCCTACTTCCCAACGTAACTCAACACCATAAATTTATTTTCATTGATGGAAACAAAGCACAACTCTTGTTCATAGAAGGGCATGGTGGCTGGCAGTTGACATTGTCAATGACAGAACAAAATTGATGGCAGTCATTCTCTCGGTACCCTCATGTGTGAACTGGGACCTGTGTCCCAGGACAGGAAGTGTGGTATACTAACAATTCTTTCTAAGTACTTCTGTGATACTGATTAAAATAATGAGCTTGTCCAAGTTACAGCTTTCTCATATGCAGGAACAGGGTTGGAAGAAGAAAAATGCCAAAGGCTCGTTCCCATCTTTTTGATTTCTCTAATTTGAGAACCAATGCTCAGTTTGCAGTGATGAGACTTTCCTAAGTTCCTGTCATTTTCTAACCTTCATCTGTGTCATCTGGCTGGCCTATGCAAAATCAAGAGAACTCTAGGGCCCCACACTCTGCAGAATATAGCAAATTTATTTCAAGATCATGGAAACCAGAGGATAGTTCGACTTCTGTTTAGGGAGCCAAAAAAAGAGACATTTGGTTAATTCCATTGCTTCTCTCTAGGCAAAGAGGGAGCTCAGAATCTAGGAGAACATTAATGAAATATCCCATGTCCCTCTGCCTTTTTGTTGTTGTTCTATTTTTAAACAAGGTACAACTGACATGCAATAAACGGTATTATTTAAAGTGTGTATTATATTCATGTATATAGCTATATGCATATTTACACACACACACACACACACACAAAGAAGCCATTCTATAATCGAGATGAGCATATCATTCATGCCCAAGCTCCCCCATGCCCTGAATGTAATCACTCTCAGTACCTCCTCAGCTCCCAGGCCCAATCACTAATATGCTTCCTTTCACTGAAGGTTATTCTACATTTGTTAGAATTTTATATAAATGAAATCATGTTTGATTTATTTTTGGGGGAAGTGGGGGACATTTGGCTTCTTTCACTCAGAATAATTATTTGAGATACATACATGTGGTTGCATATATCAGTAGTTCATATTGCTCTGTAGTACTCCATTTTATGGATTGTTTAGCCATTCACCTATTGACAGATATTTATTGTTTTCAGTTTTGATTACCATAAATAAAGTTGCTATGAATATTTGTCTATGATTCTTTATATAGACATAGCCTATATTTTAAGAATATTTTTAGAGCTGTTAGTGGTTCACAGCAAAACTGAGAGAAAGGTACATCGATTTCCGATATACCCCCTGCTTCGACACATGCACAGCTTCACCCAGAACAAACATCCCCACCAGAATGGGACATTTGTTACAACTGATGAACCTACATTGGCACATTATCACCAGAGTTTACATTAGGGTTCACTTTTGGTGTTGCACAATCTCTGGGTTTGGACAAATGTGTAACAACTGGTATCCATCATTATTATATCATACAGAGTAGTTCCATTGCCTTAAAAATCCTCTGCACTCTGTCTTTTCACCTCCTTCTATCCTAACCCCTGGGGACAGCTGACTTTTTACTGTCTCCAAAGTTTTGCCGCTTCTGAAATGTCTTACAGAATTCTACTCTCTGTGCCTGCTGTGTGGAAATCATCCCAACTGAAATGTGGGTGTGAAATCAGCCCTGACAATTTTGTCAGTGTATCAGAGTTTATCTAAATAAGGCCTAGAGAAGAGCAGGGGAAACAGTGGTACTCTGAAATGATGGAGTAAGAAGCCTGGTAGATATTCTCCTCAGCATAACAACTTAAAAATCAATCATTTAAAATCTCTGGAAATTGTCCTAATGGCATACAGCAAATAGGGATATAGTCATTGAAAAACATCTCCTAAATCATGCTGAATACAGTGAGAATCTTTGGCATGTGATTCACAGCATGCTGCTTCACCACCCTCCACACCATACTGCTGCTATTAAAGCTGTCTCCAGAACACTCCTCTGCGGGCTCATGCAGTCTAGCAGATGGGGGCAGGGGGTGTGTGCTCTTTCTCACCACAGTATCTTCTTAAGGGCTATGGTTTCACTCAGAGAAAAGCAGGCTCCTGGTATTTTTAATTCTCTCCAATCTCCACATCCCACTTTATCCACCCAGCCTTCACTCATAGGGTGACATAGGCAGGGCAGTCCAAGGTTAGCACAGGATTGCCACCCAGGTGCCATAAGAGTTCTTAACGCTCTGTTGCAAATAGTCCTGTCAGGCAGGCTGCAAAGGTCTTGGTCCTCCCATCCAGTTGCAGGGGATATGGTCAAGTATAGGGCAGGCAAACAGCCCTGCAGACCCCCAGAGTTGTCTGTGTTCAAAGAAAGGGAAGTCTTTGCTGACTCTTTAAATTTGCTATATTTTGGTTTTCTGTATCAAACTTCTAGGTGCTAGCTTTAGCATGTATCGTAAGGCTATCAGTCTCTCTTAATTGCTCTATAATGATTGCCATTGTTGCCAGCAACACTCAGGCAAGGAGTTCTTTTTTTTTTTAAAGATTTTATTTATTTATTTGACAGAGAGAGACACAGCGAGGAGGGAACACAAGCAGGGGGAGTGGGAGAGGGAGAAGCAGGCTCCCTGCAGAGCAGGGAGCCCGATGTGGGGCTCGATGTGGGGCTCGATCCCAGAACCCTGGGATCATGACCTGAGCCGAAGGCAGATGCTTAATGACTGAGCCACCCAGGTGCCACAAGAGTTCTTAACGCTCTGTTGCAAATAGTCCTGTCAGGCAGGCTGCAAAGGTCTTGGTCCTCCCATCCAGTTGCAGGGGATATGGTCAATGAAATAAAATTCAGAGTCCCCAAATAAATTCTTATACATATGGCTAGCCAGCTAATTTTTGGCAAGCATGCTGAACAGTTCAATGTGGGGGGAAAATAGTCTTGAAGAAATGATACTGAGAAAACTGGATATCCACAAGCAAAAGAAAAAAGAGAGGACTCCCAACTAAAAATACATTCATTCAAAATGGATAAATTTTCTAAATGTAAGAGCTAAAACTATAAAACTAATAGAAAGAAATTCAGAAATAAATCCTTGTGATTTAAAGTTAAGCAATTTTTACTTAGAACAACAAAAGCTAAGGAATAAAAGAAGTAGATTCACTGGACTATATCAAAGACCACGACTTTGTGTTTCAAAAGATACCATCAAGAAAATGAAAAGACAATCCACATAATGAGGAAAATCATAAATCTGAAAAGCAACTTGTCTCTGGAAGACAAAAAACATAACAGCTCAATAACAAAGACAAATACCCAATTTAAACAAATTGGCAAATAATTTTAATAGACATTTCTCCAAGTAGGATATGCAAATGGTGTGCAAGCATATTAAAGAATACTCAACATTATTAGTCATTAGAGACACACAAATCAAAACCACAGTGATATACTACAGCACACAATGGTAGTAATAGAGAAGACAGGCAAGAGCAAGTATTGTGAAGGACATGGAGAAATAGAAACACTTCTACATTGCTGGGGAATGTAAAATGGTGCAGCTGCTTTGGGAAATAATCAGTTTCTCAAAAATGAATATGGTTGAACATGGCATTACCATATGACTTAGCAATTCCACATTGAGGTACACCTCCAAGAGAAAAGAAGAGATACATACACACACACACACACACACAACTTAGAGGCATGATGACCGTAGTATATTTCATAGTAGTCAACTGAAGAATGGATAAATAAAACTGATAGGTCCATACAATGAAATATGAATCAGCAATGCAATGAATGAAATGCAACACGGCGGAATGTTAAAAAACATTCATTATGCTTAGTGAGAGAAGAAAGTCCAAAGACCACTGTATGGTTCCATTTATAGAAAATGTTCTGAATAGGCAAATCTACAAAGATTACTGGATCTGGGAATCTAGAGGAAATGGAGAATTACCGTAATGGGTACAAAGTTTCTTTTCAGGCAGACAGAAATATTCTGAACTTTGATTTTGGTGATGGTTGCACAACCCTGTGAATTACCAAAAAAACAAAACAAAACTTTGAATTGTATACTTCAAAAAGAATTATGCGTTGTTTAGAGTAGAACTCAGGAAAGCTGTTATTAAAAGAACATTATTTGCTGCTTTTTGATCTTTAACTCCACATCTTCTTTAAAAAATTAAGAGTAAATAGAAAAAGATATGCCAGAAATAGATATTCTTTTATTTTTTAAATCAATATTTCTAGAGTTTAGATTCCCAATTATTTTTTAAACAAGAAGTCCAGGAAGTAAACTTCAGATTAGATTGAGTAACAAGGTAATATAACCCACATTAATGGAGTTTTGTTGCCTTACCATGCATAAGAAAATAAGACTATAATTTCACACAAATCACTAAATTGTTTATAGTCACTAACTAGAAGTTTTACTTATCTTCTAGAGACTTTGTGTAATATAAATATAATATTTTGGACAATTCATTAAAATGCCCTTTGCTAGTTTATCAGATTTCCCTGAAATATATTATACATATTGCAATAAAAGAGCAGTGAACGACTAAACAAACTGAGGCTGCTTTTTTTTTTTTTTTTTTTTTGGCTCAGTTGGTTGAGCGACTGCCTTCGGCTCAGGTCATGATCCTGGAGTCCCTGGATCGAGTCCTGCATCGGGCTCCCTGCTCGGCAGGGAGTCTGCTTCTCCCTCTGACCCTCCGCCCTCTCATGTGCTCTCACTCATTCTCTCTCTCTCAAATAAATAAATAAAATCTTTAAAAAAAAAAAGGAATAAGACTGAAGGACACAAATATCATGAAGTTTGAGATTCATACAAAATTTAGCAAGTAACATGAAGGGACTAACATTCAGTAAGCATCTATCTCATGTCAGACAAGCTAGAAGGTTTGCAAAGATTTTCAACCAGGGAAACACAGTATCATTTCTTTTTTTTTTAGTTTTTTTGTCATGTTAATCACCATACATTACATCATTAGTTTTTGATGTAGTGTTCCATGATTCATTGCACAGTATCATTTCTAAGCTCTCTAAGAAGTATTATTTATCTTCCACATATCACATTCAATTTCAGATATTAGTTGGAAATAATGTTGCTGTATATCCAATTATCTTAAATAATTCCTGTGAAATATTCAGTATATATATGACAATGATTGTGATTGAGGGTTATTTCCTGAAGTGGGGAGATCTGTCTTATGCAGAGAGATCATCCTAGATAAATGTTTTAATTTCTCTCTAAACTGAGAAAGTGTAACTTACCCCCAACATACTGGTTTCAGTATTACAGATCTGTTTTTTTCTTTACTGGAGATCTGTCTTCTGTTCACAAACAGTACTATTAGGCAAACAATTTAAATAGTATGATATGTGATCAGTAACAGATATTAAGGTCTACTGATGCCACTTAAAATTCTTCTCTAGAATCAATTATATGTTCATACAGTTCCGTTACAGAGGTGTTCATATGTATGACATACATGAAAACCTATAAATGATTCATTAGCCACTTATTAATATGAAAACAATGATTAAGTCACATTTGTAACTTATACATCCCTTTGTAGAAATTTTGCCTTTAGATCTGGTGGCACCTTATAAACTTTCTAAAGGAATGCTAAACTTCTGTTAGTCAAATGAGAAATGTGTGGTTTTTGTTTTCATTATTTTGCTTGCTTTTTGTTTCATTAGGATTTTCGTTTCAGAGGCAAAAATCTATAATAAGATTAGAAATGAAGGTGATTGGCTGGTATGCTCAGCTATCTCAACTCCTTTATCTTCCCATTTGCAGTCCTTTTTTCCCCCTTCCTTTCCCAAACTCACCAATTTTAAATTGCTATGCGATCATTTTGTTCTATCATTGCCTCCACTTATGGGATAAAGTTGAACTTCTTGAGCAAGATGTCAAATCAATGCTACTGTCATAGTTCTCAAAATAAAAGCAACACTGAAATATAATTTTAAGTCTAGTAAAAGATCAATTTTTGAAAAAAAAAAGCACTTCTTATCTCTTTCCATGATTTCCTAAAATATTGATATCTATTTAATGGTACACTTTTTCTTCCTTTTTTAAGCTGAGACACTCTTTATAAGCAACTTATTTTCAAAAAAAATATTTAACATATAAACTTTCAACTGACATTTCTGTTTATATTTGGTGTTCTCAAATATGTAAAAAATAAATATTAAGCAAATTAAATAATATTGCTAAATATTTACTAACAAACATTAACAATCTGTGCAGATTATTTATTTCTGCCAACTATGGTTTATCCTGCATCTCTCCTTTTGATGGATGTTATTCATGCCTGTTGATTTCCAGTAACAAATGGGTTTTTAATTTTTGTACATTCCACCTCTCCATGGCAGGATAGATATTATTCTAAAGAATTGTGCACTACCATTTAAATCCTGAATAGTAAACACAGTAAGAACATAAGATTCCATTGTCTTCACCTTCAACTACATTATGGACGCTATTCTTTGGTTCTTCATATTTTTGACTTCTCTGAGTGACTACAGTAGTGTCAGCCCATCTTAAAGACTAAGAATCCAAAGCTCTGCAGACTGAGCAATCCAGGCTTTGTGTCCCAAGTTAGTAAACAAGCAATCAAAGGACAAGCTTCTCCACTTACTTTTTTTTTTTTAAGATTTTATTTATTTATTAGAGAGAGAGATAGTGAGAGAGGGAACACAAGCAAGGGGTGTGTGAGAGGGAGAAGCAGGCCTCCCGCGGAGCAGGGAGCCCAGTGCGGGGCTTGATCCCAGGACCCTGGGATCATGACCTGAGCCATAGGCAGACGCCCAACGATTGAGCCACCCAGGAGCCCCCTCCACTTACTTTTTTAAACATTTATTTATTCATTTGAGAGAGAGAGAGAGCATAACTGGGGGGAGGAACAGAAAGGGAGAGAATCTCAAGCAGACTCCTGCTGAGCAAGGAGCTGGGCGAGGGGCTCAATCTTATAAACCTGAGATCATGACCTGAACTGAAATCAAGATTCGGACACTTAATGGGCTGAGCCACCCGGGCACCCCTCTGCACTTATTTCATAGGAGGACTATGGCGTTGCCTAATCTGTCACCATGTTTTCAGAAATAAATTTGGGGACTAATCTGAAGTGATGGCTGCTTAAAATTAATTCTAAATTTACAATTCCCTTCATACTTTAATAAAGTAATATTTTACATAACAAATAAAAACAAAATTATCTATGTGCATTTCCATGTTTACTGTAATTGTTTTCCATAACATTCCAAGTAATGAGGTTTTGGGATTTAATTAAAATCATTTTGATTGAATCTATCAGGTATTTATTGAATATAAAACATGGTCAGTGCTAAACTAGGTATAAGATAGGATTTAAAACAGATGAAATGTAAAGGTCAAAAAGTTCTTATGGCCTGGAAGCAGGCAGAACAGTAGGACATAAACAAATATAATGAAAGACTAAATAACTGAAAGGCAAAAGTAGACACACTACTTTCAGAAAGCCGGGATATATCATCTTTGCATAGTCTGGAAAAAAAATAAAAAATGTGTATATGAATGATTCATTTATTCTTTGAGCTCTTGTAATATTTTTAAAAATTCTCTTTAGTAATTCACCTTGGCAACACAACTTCATAAAGAAAAAAAATTCTGTGAAAAGGAAAAATTATCAAACATAATAAAACTAGCTTCCATGTTTCTCCAGTCTCTCAGACTGACTTATTACTCACTATAATCATCATTACCTATAATCATATTTCTATTTTACATCTATCTCTGTGTGTTTCCATATTTCCATGTTTATCCTCAAACTTATTTTTATAAATGCCACTCTTTATTTAGATCTGTGACTGTGTCTATATTTACTTATTGTTTGTTTTTCCTAATTAAAATGTAATTTACTCTGGTTGGCTTTATATACTCAATGCCTAAAAAACTGTCCCTAGCATCTGGTAAATACACAATAAGGGAATGAAACACTAACCATGACGTGATATTTAACCTTTCTTCATTCAAGTCATTAATGCATGTTCTTCAGCCAAAAGTAGTAAGTATGACCCGCTCGTGATACTACTACTTACTTACTTCTTACTTACTTCTGAATCCAGAATCTGTTGCAAGTAGAGGACGTAATGGAGTGCTGTTTTAGTGCTTTATATGCTTGAGTGTGCTTAAATTTCTCTAGATTCATACAGGATTAATTTAATTCTTTCTTATTCAACATGGAGCATAGACTTGCTCCAGTCATTTACTCCTAGTTGAAAAGAGGTAGGTTAGGTTGGTTCAATGCCTACTGAATAAGGTATTCAAAAACATTAATTATCTTCATCAGAAAATCCATCTAAATAAACATTTCCATCACCTTGGTTAACCAATGATTACTAGTTAGGTTGCCTTGAAACTCATTGCTGATAGGTGTGCTTGGAATGGTCACTGTTGCTCTCATTAGTGTCCACATACTTTTGATAGCAACTACCTTCACACCCCAAAACATGCCCTGGTTTCAGTGACAAATCATACATTTACCTTATTAACCTACTTCAAGTTCATCTAGCAATAACTAGATGTGATTTTGGCAACAATAAGTCTACACAGGGAGCAGAATGGCGTACGGGTCATTGTAGACAGAAGTGGAATTTATCAAGGACCAAATATCATACTTTTACATGTAATTTCCCTAAGTAGTTATTAGAAATAAGCAACAGAGAATAGAACCTGCATGTGCAGCTCAAATGTCCAAGTATTTGTTCCTTTTTTATGTGTTTTCTTTTCCAGTTTGGTTTTGCTTTGCTGGCATGAAGTTGTTCATACTTATTATCCTTTTATATTTTTGTAAGTTCTATAGTGATGTCACCTCTTTTCTTCCTGATTTTAGCAATTTGAGTCTCTTCTTCTGTTTTCTTACAGTCTATCTCAGGATTGTCAATTTGTTGATTTTTATAAATATGTGACTTTTTATTTATTTCAATTACTTTTCTTGTTTTCATTTATTTCTCCTCTAATCTTTATTATTTTCTTTGTTCTGTTTCCTTTGAGTTTAGTTTGCTCTTCTTTTTTTTTTATTTTCTTAAATTAGGAGGTTAAGTTATTGTTTTGGGACCTTTCTCCTTTTTAAATATAATGTTTAGAGCTATTAATTCCTTGCAAGGCAAATTCTCCTTATACCCTAAGTTTTAGTATGTTGCGTTTTCCTCTCCATTTGCTTCAAAATATTTTCTTATTTTCCTTATGATTTCTTCTTTGGTCCATTAGTTATTTAGATGTGCATTTAATTTCTACATATATGTGAATTTCCCAAATATCCCTCTGTTACTAGTTTCTAATTTATTTCCATTTTGGTCAGAGGACGTATTTTGCAAAATTCAATCTTTTTAAGTTTATTTATACTTCTTTTAAGTTCTAGCAAATGGTCTATATTGGAGAATATTCAACTGGCACTTGTGAAGAAGAGTTATGCTGCTTTGAGTGGTGAATTCTACAGATGTCTTTTATCTCTTACTCGCTTATAGTGTTAAGACTTTTTCCCCTTCTTAATCTTCTGCCACATTGTCTTATTCATTATTGGAAGTAGTGTATTGATGTCTTCAATGATCACTGTTGAATTATGTATTTCTTTTTTCAGTTCTGTCTGTTTTTGCTTCCTGCATTTTGAGACTCTGTCTTTAGATGCATATTTGTTTATAGTTGCAACTTCTTGATGATTGACATATATAGAATTATGAAATACCTTTCTTTATCTCTAGCAAAAGTTTTGTTTTAAAGTCTATCTTGTGGAGTAAATGGAGAAATGGGAACACAATCTTTTCTTTTTTTTTTTTTTAAAGATTTTATTTATTTATTTGCGAGAGAGAGAATGAGAGACAGAAAGCACGAGAGGGAGGAGGGTTAGAGGGAGAAGCAGACTCCCCACCGAGCAGGGAGCCCGATGCGGGACTCGATCCATGGACTCCAGGATCATGACCTGAGCCGAAGGCAGTCGCTTAACCGACTGAGCCACCCAGGCGCCCGGAACACAATCTTTTCAATCATGCTTGACTGACGTAAGTCTGCTTCATGGGGCTGGGTGGATGAAAAAAGTGGGCAGCCTGTCCTCACTATATAAAATGTAGTCTCATACTAAAAGCTGGGGTGGGCGGGAGGTGAACTCATCTTCTGGGCCATTCCTGCCCCAAATAGAGCACAGAGTTAGAGCTGGAGAAGGACCATAAAGCTCCTTACTCTGACATCCTGGAAATTCCTCCCTGCCCCCGCTTTAGAGAAGTTTTATGTTCACAGCAAAATTGAATGGAAAGTACAGAGAGTTTCCATCTACTGCTTGCCCCATACACCCACAGCCTCTTCCAACATCAACCTCCCCCACAAGAGTGGGATGTATATTTGTACAAATGATGAACCTACATTGATGTCATCATCACCCAAAGTCCCTAGTTTACGTCAGGGTTCATTCAGTGTTGCATATTCTGTGGGTTTGGACAAAGGTATAATGATGTGTACACACTAATATCACACAGAGTATTTTTATTGCCATAAATACCCTCTATGGTCCACCTATTCACCCTCCTCACCCCTTAACACTTGGCAAACACTGATCTTTTTACTGTCTCCATCCTTTTGTCTTTGCCAGAACGTAGATGTAGTTGGAATCATACAATATATTGTCCTTTCAGATTGGCTTCTTTCACTTAGTACTTTGCATTTAAGGTTCCCCCATGTCTTCTCATGGCTTGATAGCTTAATTCTTGTTTTGTGCCATTTTTAATTTCTTTTTCTTTTTCTTTTTAAAGATTTTATTTATTTATTTGACAGAGAGAGCGATAGCGAGAGAGGGAACACAAGCAGGCACACAAGTGGGAGAGGGAGAAGCAGGCCTCCCACAGAGCAGGGAGCCTGATGTGGGACTTGATCCCAGGACCCTGAGATCATGACCTGAGCCAAAGGCAGACGCTTAACGACTGAGCTACCCAGGCGCCCCCCCCTTTTTTTTGTATAACAAGAAAATGAGAATTATTCCAAATGTGCATTTAAATTTTATCAGTCAAAATACATTTTTATAGGGTATGGTTTTGCTGTTTTGAAAAAATATTCTATGTTATCCTAATTTAGTAAGATTTTCTAACAGCTAATTATGTTTATGCTTCCAGCTATTAGAAGACTCAGACTTCTAATGGATCGTCTATGGATCTACTGACTCCATGTCATTCAGTCAAGTTCTTGAAGAAAATTATAGTAAATTCCTCTCTCATCAATACTGAAGTTATTTCCTGGTTAAGTGCTTGGAGAATCAGTAACATTTTTTTAAACACTGAAGCCATCCAGTACTATAGAGAGACTGTAAATTGTAACTTGTAAATATTTTTAAAGTAATAATTATAGGGGTGCCTGAGTGGCTCAGTCGTTAAGCGTCTGCCTTCTGCTCAGGTCATGATCCCAGGGTCCTGGTATTGAGCCCCGCATCGGGCTCCCTGCTCAGGGGGGAGCCTGCTTCTCCCTTTCCCTCCCTCCCTGCTTGTGCCCTCTCTCTCTCTCACTCTGTCTCTCAAATAAATAAAATCTTTAGAAAAAAGATAAAGTAATAATTTTATATATATTATACATACACATATATAAATATATAAAATCTGATATATTATACACTAATGCAGTTCATTACATAATATTACTGTGATTTTAATAATGCCCTCAATAGCTAACACATTGATTTTTATTACTAAAAAGAAGAAATAGCAGTACATCATCTGCTTAAAATAAAGCAAATATATACTAGTTACTTATTATCTGCATATCTTTCATAATGCTAAATACTATTGCCTCTCTATTAAAAATGAATTTTCTTTTGTATCTGCTATTTTTCTGATAATGTACTTTTTATTGTTAAGTAGTAAATGTGCATCATAACTATCTTGATAGAGCATTAATAAACCTCAAGCCTGGTGGTAAAATTATAAGTTAAAATTACCACTTCTCTACCTTCCTCTTTTGTTACCCAGAACACTCAGAATAATACTTGATTGCTGTAAAAGCTTGCATGGAATTAAATATCTTTCCTACAATAAAGTTTAAAAGCAGTATCAATTAAACATGACCCATATCATTAATACTTACTAAATTAATAGTAGGTGGGCACATTTTATTTCTTTTATTTTTTTATTCCTTAAATTTGAATTCGGAGTAATTAATTTTAAGTTCCCTCTGAGCAAATAACAACAATTTTGGGGATCAAATAATAAATGATCTTAGGTAGCCAAAATATGTCATGAGATTATTTTATCGCAGCCTTATGTTTCTTATGTTATTATAATAAAGACTAGTCTGTTACCTGCTAGGAAAGCTACACTGACAACCAGAAGACCAATTATTCTACATTCCTTGGGTTTCTTTACTGTGTTTTCTTTTGTCTTGCTTTAGCTAAGTTGTATAGCTTTTCTGGTGTTGTATAGGCTTACTCTTTGAACACTCAAAAAATCTTTGTAAATTTTCATGCCAATGAAAAAAGAGATAGGGGCGCCTGGGTGGCTCAGTTGGTTAAGCGACTGCCTTTGGCTCAGGTCATGATCCTGGAGTCCCAGGATCAAGTCCCGCATCGGGCTCCCTGCTCGGCAAGGAGCCTGCTTCTCCCTCTGACCCTCCCCCCTCTCATGTGCTCTCTCTCTCTCATTCTCTCTGTATCAAATGGATAAATAAAATCTTAAAAAAAAAAAAAAGAAAAAAAGAAAAAAGAGATAGTCATGAAATTTCAGTTATACACATTGGGATGATTTAGTATTTGAGTTTCCATTTATTGCTAAAAACATCTCCACAAATATAAAATAACACTCTTCCCTGCCCCCTGCCCCTAATATACTTTCAAGTGAATCTTAAGAAGAGGAATAATGGTCTTGATTTTCCTACTTCATACAACAGCAGACAGGGGTATGTAAGGATAAATATGCAATAGAATCTTCTATCTAGGGTTGCACAGAAGAGTGGAAGAGATAGACATGTGAACAGACAATTATGACAATGAAATAACTGAAGTAGGATATTACTAGCTACAAAGCACCATGCAAATACAAAATAAGAATCACCTCAGTATTACTACGGAAGTAAGTGACAGCATTAGATTGGATGTTACATTTGAGTAGTTTTGATAAATGAGTAGAACTTTTCCAGGAAGGTAGTTACTTTAAAAGGAGACTGCAAAATACATGTCCTCAATCAAAGCCCAAATCATCAGTTTTATAAGAAGACAAACTCTAAAACAGAATGCCAGAAATAGTGCTTGTAAATACTTCATTTTACTAGAGAAGGTAGTTGATTGTGTGACTCATGTAAGAACGGGAAAATACTTAGGTTCTACAAAGAACGCCCAGAATAAAAGACAAATCTATGGCTGAATTCAATATGAAAAAAGCAAAAAGAAAACAAATGAACAAACAAAAAACCCCAAAAAACAAACCATTAACTTTTGAACCCTACATTTTAATAGATTTGTGCTTCAGGATATAAGGCAAGAGATTCTGATCATGAATCTTGAGCTACAGCATAAAGGTAGAAATGGTAACAGACAAGATATGAAAAACCAACTGGGAAGAAATGAGCAAGGTGGTGGTTTCCAGAATCGGAGAGCAAGTACAACCAACATGATATCACAGAAGAAGGTCCAGCTTGGGCTTTGCAGTAGGGGTGAGGAGGTGAGCAGTTAAAAGCAATTAAACAAATGTCAGAACTCATGGTAATGCACAAATAGAAGGTCTCAAAACTGAAGATAATTTAGTGATGTCTCAGGTGATGGTCTTGATAACCTCAGCAATTAGTGATAAGGTACTTTAATAAATTTTGGTAAGAACTGAGCATAGCATTCTATAAATACATCATATCTGAGATCTTTCCTGACCACTTGACCTCATGTAGCCATCAAACCTCTTGCTACTACATCATCTCATCATAATCCCCTGTATAACATTTAGTGTTATCCCATGAGTTTTAATTGTTTTTTGTACACATGACTATACATAGTGCATTAGGCTAATATTCAATAAGTAAATACTAACAGGTGTTCCAGTTGTTTGCAGCCAGCCCTTGTTCTCTCTGGGCCAGTATCTATTCAGATTATTTGTTTAGATAAACAGGATTTGGGGAGTTAACATAAAATTACATATATACATATATTCATATGTGTACATATATATATACACATATGCACATGTGTACATATATATGTGTATATATATATATATGTTTATATATTTAAAATAGGTTGACCTGACAATCAGGGATGTCAATAAGCAAAACCTTAAACTGTCAATATAGAGTATTAAGAATGATTAATCCTATTAAATATTTCCTTATATCTTTCTACACTTAAAAAAAAAATTACTCAAAGTGGATTACTTTCTTGGGTATGCTCCCTGGTCTTTTAGCACTTCTTTTCTTTTTTTTTTTTTTTTTTTTTTTAAAGATTTTATTTATTTATTTGACAGAGAGAGACACAGCGAGAGAGGGAACACAAGCAGGGGGAGTGGGAGAGGGAGAAGCAGGCTCCCCGCAGAGCAGGGAGCCCGATGCGGGACTCGATCCCAGGACCCTGGGATCATGACCTGAGCCGAAGGCAGTCGCTTAACCAACTGAGCCACCCAGGCGCCCCTTAGCACTTCTTTTCTAAAGAGAATCTATATCTTATGTACTTTTGGAATGAAATTCCAGCTGATACACCAGAATATCCTGGCCACCTGTTGCCAGTCAGCATCTTCTCTAATTGGTTCATGTGTTCATATTGATTGGCTGGTGAACTGATTCTTATTGGTCAGTGCCATTGTTAGGGCAGTTGTCAAGTTTTTTTCAATATCTCTCCTGTCTCTAATGTGCATTAAAACATGTGATACTACCACTCATTTGGTTCCATTTCAAATGTTAACAACTGAGTTTACCCATTTTTACAGCATTTACATTCCCCATTTTAACAAAGTGACTTAGAGTATATGAGTACATTCTTTATACAAGACCTAAAGTCTTGGGCGCCTGGGTGGCTCAGTTGGTTAAGTGACTGCCTTCGGCTCAGGTCATGATCCTGGAGTCCCTGGATCGAGTCCCGCATCGGGCTCCCTGCTCGGCAGGGAGTCTGCTTTGCCCTCTGACCCTACCCCCTCTCATGTGCTCTCTCTCATTCTCTCTCTCTCTCAAATAAATAAATAAATAAATAAAATCTTAAAAAAAAAAAAGACCTAAAGTCTTGGGAGTTGTTTCTTTGTTATAGTTTAATTTATAAGGGAAGTATTGAGAAATATAGGCTCAACATTTTTCAGAAATGGAAAAATGAATTGGGTTATATTTAAAGCCATAAAGTTTACTCATAAAAATATATGTTCACAATATTATATTCAGGTGTGCATACATCTAATAATAAATGTATACATATATATATGTTAAACACATTGGTAGAAAGTAAAATAATTTTAATGTTTTTAAAAAATTTTTTTCCTTTCATAAACAATGATAGCTTAAAATTTCATTCACATTTTCTACTCTCTAATGTAAGGGGCTTGTCTTACTTTTACATACATTTATAAGAAAGACTTCTTTTTTTTTTTTTTACATATTACATCAACCAATATATTGCCTGTTAAAAGTTGACAACTATACACATATTTGTATAATGTCTTAAGTTTGATGTATAGTCATCAAACTTTGTTATTCTATCAACTCAAGCATAAATTCTACCTCATTAACTTCTACATTATGAAATTATGACTGTGTGTGTTATTCAATATATTTAGTATTTGAACTATAATAAAATGCTATTCATGAAGAGAGATCAAATGTGCATTCCACGTATGTATGTATGAATTTGTTTTTATTATACCCGAGCTTGAAAGAAAAAATAAAAGAAATCTCTTTTCCCTCTTTATTTTAAAGACAACATTTCAAAGTTCTTGAGAAAAATGACAACAGCCAAATTAGGTGAACTAATGACTTGAAATTTATCTATTTAAAACATCAAAAAATGTCATTTAGTGTTTCTCAACAAAACATGTTCTGAACTGTACTTTTGAAGCTATTAATTTATATATGTCAGTAAATAACTTTCTCAAAGCAAATTACATTGGTTTTATTTGAAAACAATGCTTGTCCTACAAAGTACTCCATTCTTTCCTACTAAGGGCAATGACATCAATATAAGTAAGGTCTTTGTTGCTTACGAATTCAAATACTTTAGCTATTTAGTCAGCCAATGTGATCACAGTTTCCATGTCATGAAGTCCACTAGTCATTAGGAATTATAACAGTAAGTTTTCTAAATTACAAATACTGGACAAAAACACAGTCAAGTAAAGGAAACTATAATAGTCCTGATTCTTCAAATTTCTCCCCATGCCATCAGAACCAACCCCTTTCCTTACATATCTTCAAAAATCCTACTCTTCTCTGTTGATCCAAACCCTTCAACTCATCAACTCTTCAACACTAGTGTAAAATAGGATCTTTATCAGCAAATGTCCTAGGACACTGCTTTCCTGAAGGATTTTTGGAATGGTAGTTGTGTATTTCTAGCATTTCTCACATGCTATAAATTCTGGAAGTCAGATAGATGATTTTCAATGGATGATTTAGATATTGGAATTAGCAGACAAAATCTTAGAGTAATTTATTTTTTGGCTAAACAGTTAAAAAATATGGTTGTGGAACAGATGGAGAATCTTAGCATAGTAATAGGAAAGAAAAGAACAAATGAAACTTCTAAAACATATTTACAATATCTGAACTGTAAAATTCATGGAAAGGGCTTAAGATCAGATCAATGGCCAAAGGTAGGTTCAGTGAACATGAAGATAGACCAATAGACATTATTTGACTTCCAGAAAAGGGAGAAAAATAGAAGATTGAAAAGAAAAATGAGGAAAGCCTCCATGAACACTGGGACATTATCAACAGAAGTCCAGAAAAGAGATAAGGGATCAAAATTTTTTTGAAGAATCAATGACTAAAAATTTTCCAAATCTGCTGAAAACCATATTACCTAACAAAAGTTCAAGAAAGATATCTAGAAAGCTACTCTTAGAGATAAAATAATGAAATTACTAAAAACCAAAAATAATGGGAAAATACTGAAATCAGCAAGAGATAAAATGATTGATCACATGTAGTAAAATCATGGTATAAACTACCTGATTTCTCATCAGAAATAAAGAAGACCAGAAGATAGTGGAACAATATCTGTCAAGTTCTAAAAAGAACACAAACTGTTTCAGAAATAAATATTTTTTAAAAGGCAAAATGCTATTTTAAGATAAAAATTGAAAAGCTTTCTCACCAGAAGACCTGTTCTTCAAGAAACAAAGAATTTATTCAGCATGAGCAGTATTAACATCAGATAGTAACACAGATTTGTAGCAAGGAATAAAGAGCACCAGAAATAGCAAACATAGGAAAATATTTCTTAATTATTTTGTTAAATATTTATATTATCTCTTAATATATTTAAATGATATATTATTGTTTAAAGAAAATATGTACCTATATCACAATAGTTATAGTAGATGTTTTATATATACATATATATACACATTATGTTATATATAGGCACATATAGGGTGGAAAAGCAGAAACTACTCTGCTTTGAGTTTCTTCTACTTTATATAAAATATTATAATAGAAACTTTACATGGACTACAATAAGTTAAGAATGCATAATACATCCCTGAACACTCACTAAAATATTAAAATTAATTAAAAAGTTAATACAATCAAACCTTAAAAAGTCAATAGAAAAGTAAAATGCAGTGTTAAAATTAATTCAAATAGCAAAGTTCTAAACATTCTTTGCACCTGTGAGGACCTCCGGTCAGTCCATCAGGCCTATCAATTACTCACTGCCCATCTCTTTCCTCCTATCTCCATAGTCCTCCCTTTCCATCCAGGATTCCAAGGCTTCTGATATTAATCCTTACTCTGCCTATATCTTCAACTACCCTATCCCTCTCTCTCTCTTACATTTACCTTGAAAGTTACCTCCACTTATTCAATGTCTGTATTTGAGCAGTTCAAAGTGGAATGTTAACCATTCTACCTTATCTCACTATAAATTTATCACCAGAATTTCTCAGCATGGGTGAACAGGCTTACTAATTTTCTCTAGTCAAAACACTCTCCATCACAGCCTCTTCCTTTCATATTCACAGATGATGTCCTTGATTTATTTCACTAGGGAAAAAGAAGCAACCAAAGGGAATGGTTCATCTTGCCAATGGTTCATCTTAATGGTTCATTAAGTCTCCCACTCTGCCTGAGACCCACATACTTTGTCTTTCCTTTTGTTAAAATGGAATAACTGTCCTGCATATATAAGGCTAAGTACTGCACTTATGTGATGGATTTCAATTATCATCTATATGAAAAAATTCTCCAGGATTGAGCCACAATTTTTCCTTTATCATTTGTTAGAACATTCACATCAGCATATAAAGATGCTATATCTCCCTATTATATAAAACCCCTCCCTTAACCTGACATCTCCCTCCATATACTGTTCCAGTGCTCTGCTCTCTCTAGGTAAGTATGTTTTGATGGAGTTGCTTTTATTCTTGGTGCACATCTTATCCCATTTTCTCCTGAATTAGATCCAGTCAGGTTTGCCTTCTCCCACCTTCAGCCTCCCCTGCAACTCTATCAATTGCCACACCCAATGGGAAATTTGCTGTCTTCATCTCATTTAAGCCATTAGCAGAATTTGAAGGAGGTAGAATCTCTCCATTTTTTAAATGTACACATTTGTTTTTTTCACTTGATTCCTCCCTCTCTCCTCTCCCTGACCACTCCTCATGTTCCTTGCTAGATTCTCTTCTACAGTAAATTTGTTTCTAAATGTAAATACCAGCACCTAAGGAGTGCTTAGATCACATAGTATGTTATAGTACATTAATAATGTAAACCAATGAAATAAACAAGTAGTGAATATCATGAATTAAAAAAATCAAGCTGAGATAGAAATTATATAATTTTATTTGAGATCTCAGACTTCTTATTTAAATATAGAATACTTCTTTTACTAGGACACAGAACAAATGAGCAAAGGTCTCTAAGGCTGAAGGACTAAATCCTTTCAAAATTTTTATGGATTATAAGAAAAAAGTATAATCTTGTCATTGGTAAAATTTAGGGAAAAAAACAAGTGCAACATTTGATGTTTTAAATAAACTATATAAAGATGTGTTTATGATGTGTGTGTGTATGTCAATTTTTTCTGGGTGCAATAAATGGCTATGTGGATTTATATGTGTTTTGTAGTCAAGAAAAGTAATATAGGAAGAACTTATATAATTATAGGAAAAGATTCATAATTATTCCTCATAACTCATTAATCTATCTTCTATGTTTTTGAAATAACAGTAAAATAGAAAAGAAACTAGATTTTATAATTCACATATTTTACCATCAACATCAGGGAACTGCATTTACGTTGCATAAATTACTTCATGTCATAAAACCTTTTAAAAATTACACTAGACAGGTTGGGCCATGGGTCTCCTTGGGGTGGCCACAGCTCCTGAGCAGAGCATCAACTGTGGTGGCTAGAGTCATGGCAGGACAGATATTTAGAAAGTTTCTTCCCCTCTTTCACTGAATTTTTAAAGGAATGAAGCTGAAACTGTAACCAAAGGAAACATTATGCTTCCAGAAAAATCTCAAGGAAAGGTATTACAAGCAACAGTAGTAGTTATTGGATTGGGCTCTACAGGAAAGTGGGGAGAGATCAACCAGTTAGCATGAAAGTTGGAGATAAAGTTCTCCCAGAATATGGAGGCACCAAATTAGTTCCAGATGACAAGGATTATTTCTTATTTAGAGATGGTGACATTCTTGGAAAGTATGTAGACTGAAATAAATCATTATTGAAATGGCATCACATGAAGCTGCCCATTCCAGTGAAGGTGTGAAATCTCTCATCATGTAAATAATAGCCATCTCTCCTTTTATAATAAACAAATGGTAGCCAAAGATTAAAAATAATAAAATAAAGTAAAATTTCCCCTAGACATCATACAAAATTTTTAATAAAGTTCTTTGATTTTTCTTCAGTACTTTTTTTTTGGGGGGGGGCTGCAAAATCTTTGTTTTAATAGAACTTTAACATCATTACTGAGAGTAAATTTTTATAAATATAAAAGGAATAAGGGTTCAACAATGAGTTCTGTTTAATATCTAAGAAGATTACACTTTTTCCCGCAATAGAATGTAGAATGGCTCCTTACTGCCTGTCTGTTAAAAATAATCTATTTTCATTTTTCTGAGACACACCCCAATTTAGTTCCATTCTACTATGGCTCGTCCTATCTTGTCTAGTGCTTCAATCAGAGAAACCATCTCCCAGCCTGCTCTTGGGCCATGTGCCAGTAAGTTTTACACGTGGGTAAAGCGTCTCAGAGAAAGGGAGTGATTTTCTAGCTGTGGGAAGAAAGGCCAGAGCAATGAAAACAACTGAGGTCTGGAACAAAATTAAGTGAGGAGAATGGACATGGAAACACTGGTTGAGGGGGGGGGGGGCGGGGAACAGTTAAATAAGGGAAGAGTTTACTAAATGTAAAAGGAAAGATACACTATTTTTTCTTCTTTGAAATGTTTGGCACAATTAATCTTTGAAATAATATTTTTTAAATAATCTATTTTTTAAATCAGCAAATATTAGACATACTTCAAGCAAGCATTACAAATTAATAATTTAAATTTTAAATTATCTTTTTTTTTTTTTTTTTTTTAGAGCCTATAGTCAGTAGGTATGAGAGGGAACACTTGGACATTGACCATGGCTCCCCTGTCTTTACCCTGGTAGGGCTTGAAAGACCCATTTGCAAGAGGTGAAAGAAGTGAAAGAGAGGGCTAAATCCACTCTTGTTCTCTTGACTTCCCCAAACTGGAAATGCTACAGGGAAAAACAGATTATGCCTGTTAATCTTGGACTGAGCTGTGAATTCACAGGGCTTGCTGAGATTTCATTTGAGAGAGGATAAATGTTTCGTTCACTAAATAAGGCTTAAAGGAAAATGGGAAACACATGAATCTGTATTTTTTTTTTATGTTCCACAAGCCATACTGTTCAATATTAATAGTTGTTTTCACTTGTCTTGATGAGTGCTATTCCTTCAATCTGCCCAGTATATGAAACATTAGCAATTAGAAAGAGCCTTTTTTAACTTTATATATGAGAAAGATCGTTGCCTTTGAAAATTCAAAATTCTAAGCATGTTAATAATGGTGAGTAAAGTTGACGCTGTAGATAGGATGGAGGTAGAATTTACCTGTCCTTTAGGATGGTAGGAACTCTAGTCTGAAAGGAACCCTACAGTAGGGAAATCTGAAAATCATGAGAGTCTTAGAAAGTGTGAGCATGTACAATTGAGGAAGGATGGCATTCTGGCAGGGATTGAGAAGTAGGGGAGTGGTGGGGAGTGAATCTAAGAGGGGTCCAGAGCTTTGAGAATCTTTTTTAATATCTCTATCTCTAAATTGCAAAATGAAATAGAAACATGAACACATTATTTCTCTGCTTCATAAAGTAGCACAACTATAAAAATAAAGTTAGTTAGGTATCTGCTACATTAAAGGGTAAGTTTATCCCATTAATTTTTTTTATATTCTTCTCAGCCTCAGGTTATATTGTCAATAGATGGTCAGAATCTTTATGAGGGGGGAATCTTTTCCAATGTCATTTTATCCAAAGATATCTTTAAATGGTTAAAGATATGACAATATTTCAACTGAAAATTCCCCCTTCTCATGTGAAGTAAGCAATGTTTTATCAAAAACATAAACTCACGGGCGCCTGGGTGGCTCAGTTCGTTAAGCGACTGCCTTCGGCTCAGGTCATGATCCTGGAGTCCTGGGATCGAGTCCCGCATCGGGCTCCCTGCTCAGCGGGGAGTCTGCTTCTCCCTCTGGCCCTTCCCCCTCTCATGCTCTCTGTCTCTCATTCTCTCTCTCTCTCAAATAAATAAATAAAAAATCTTAAGAAAAAAAACATAAACTCACTACAGTTGCTCATATATTTTTCCAGAATGAATGAAATTAACAATGACATTAAAAAGCAGGTGAGAAAGAAACCAATTTCAGAAGGTAGAGAATAGTATATTTGTTCCTATTTCTTGTGAATGAAGCTATCACTGACAGTCAATTTCGGCATGTACTGTCCTGAAGTTTACAAACTGGACAGAAGACTGAAAAAAAACATCAAGCCATGTGGCATAACTTTTAACTGCTGGGAATCAATAAGAGGAGATAGTTCATGCTGGCACATCTCAATCAGAAGAGAAGTGGAAACACAAGGAGTGTGCCAAAGGTAAGCAGCTTTATAAGCAAAGCTCAAGGAGCAGCTCATTCACTAGGCTCAAAGATCTGCCCCTTTGAACAGCTGTTTATTGCAGAACCTGGGGGATTTACACTAGAATTTTTATCACTGAAGAGCAGAGTTATCACACATTTTTAAAATACAGCTTAAGAATCACAGCAAATATTTAAAATTGAGAGAAGTCTCTGAAGTACCACTAAGATGCATGAGTCCTTCTAAATTCAAGTATAGTGCATTCAAGCTTTTTAGCGTACCCAACATGTGTCAGGTATTGGTCTTGGTGTTAAAAATACAAGGATGAATGAAACTAGTCCTTACTCTCAGAAAGGCTTTTTTTCCAAAGGAAAGAAATTCAGGCCACATCAGATCCCAATATGTGTTGGTAAATGGCACATTGGCATTTGGGAGAGGGAAGTCCTATGGGAGGAACACAGAAGAGAGAATCTACTAGATCTAACCAAGAGGAGAGCTTTGAGGGTGACCCCAGTGTGATATTTTGCTACACAAATTGTTTTAATAAAAATGTATGTGTTTTAAGGTATAATGATAATTAAGTATTGTTATGACAAAAACATTCAGAAGATAAGTGGGGGAATCCGATGCCCTTGTTAGAGTGAGATAATGTAAGCTGGTGCATTTGAAGGCTCCTGGTGATCATTCACCCATCTGATTCCTAGACTTCCTGTGGCAGAACTTGAGCCACCCGATCAGGGTGGGTAGATCAGGCTTGGATAGACACTCCCAGAGAGTTTGCCAAACCAAAGCTGCCTGACAAAGACTATCCTACTTTAATTTATTTTAGCCTAGCATTTTATTTATGTATTTATTTTAGGATGGTTGTTCATCGGTGGAATGAAATAACATAGAGGGCTTTGTGATAGTTCAAAGTGGGTGGTTGGAAATACTGCTTCGAGCAATTCAGGAACATCTCTGAGCAGCTTCTGCTACAGTTTCTGCACCCAGGAATAGGATAGGCCAGGAAATTGATGAGGGAGTTAGACTGACAGTGTCAAACACTTCAGAATCAAGATATCCAAGGCAAGGGCATGAGGGACAGGGTGTGGCCTTGGGGACCTGTTTTTCCCCCAGGGCATTTACTGTACCATTCTATTGTGTCTTTTTTTCCCCTCATTTATCTACAGACTCATCTTTTCTTTTCTAGCAGACTTGGGGCCCTCTTCTGATCTGTCTTTTCCCAGCACAAGTATGCAATAGAGGAATCTGATAAGGCAAATAAAGAGCTTCTGTGCCTGATTGGAGCAAAATCTTGCTCACAGTTTGACTAATGCTTAGACACTGCAGGCAAACAGAGCATTCCTATACGCAGTGCACTGGGGATAACCATTCACATAGCTAATAGGTTAGGTTGTGCACTTCTGATCAAATACATATATGTGGCACATAGAACAGATCATAAATCCTGAAGCGCACATTCACAATGATTGAGGAAAAGCAAGAAAAACATTACAAAGTTAAGTGTGGTCTTTGTATTTCTGATCTTTCAATTAATACAAATATATGCAGAATGATATAAAGTGATAGGTTTCTGTTTGCAAATCAGTGAGATACACTGGCCTGAAGTCTAAAAGATGGTGTTCAGATCTTTGCTTCGTCCTTACTAGCCGCCTGACTTCAAGCCACTTACTTCAACAAAGCCTTACTCCACCTGACAACTGGCGATAATATCACTTAGCACACACCCTCACACAGGGTGAGATTCAATAAATCTAGACTATTCTTTTTTCAGTGAGTTGTATGGAGGTGTTTCACTATATGCTTGTGAGAATGAACACACAGTTAGGCCTCAAAGTTTACAAGCAGATTTAGAAAATTAAGACATACACATGAGAAATTTAATAAAAAATATTACATATGCATGTGTGGTTGTGTTTGTGTGTATGAGTATATTAGAGGTAAAGAGATCATGTGGTATACTGTGACCATAAGAATAAAAAAAGACAACGGTGAAATGCAAGGAATACAATGGCAATGGAGAAAAGAACAGTTAAATCTAATACTGAAAAATATGTAGCAGATTTCACAGATTTCTCAGATCTTGTGTGGGGCCTAGAAGATCACGAGTCATCTGATATTTTAGTCCAGATCAGGGTGACCCAAAAATAACACCAAAGCATAATCAGAATTAAAGAATCTTAGTAGCAAAAGGGGTCCATGCATTCCCCAGGGTAAGATCAAGAAGCTATTGAAGGGCACTGTCATGGAAATAGCTGGAAGTCCACATATACGAAGGCACCCTAAGGACAATGATGATTTCTGGTCCCCACCTCAGAGCAGGAATTGGATATAGAAAGGAACAAGCCCAGTTTGGCAATATGGGGGCTGAGCAAAGGGGACAGTATGTGACAATGGTTCTTGCCTTGAAAATCTGAAGATACACCACTGACTGAGCTTATGATGAAACACCTTCTATATTTTTATTACATTCAAGTTTATTTTCCCAAACCAAGTGTTTTTCACACCTATTTTCTTGAAGGATTTGAATACTGTTTCATGGGGGACAACTAATGAACATGTAGTTGGTGTTGAAATCTTCATAAATGTACCAGTATTTATTTATTTTTTTTAAGAGTTTATTTATTTGACAGAGAGAGACACAGTGAGAGCGGGAACACAAGCAGGGGGAGTGGGAGAGGGAGAAGCAGGCTTCCTTCTGAGCCAGGAGCCCGATGTGGGACTCGATCCCAGGACCCTGGGATCATGACCTGACCTGAAGGCAGACGCTTAACGACTGAGCCACCCAGGCGCCCCTGTACCAGTATTTCAAAACAGAGCATTTTTATAATAGATATGATGTTCAAAATATGTCCAGACTCGATGTACCCTAAGTATTTGCCACAGTCAAGAAACCAAAGTATAGCTAATGCATACAAAAGAGAAAACTCTGTCTTCACTTTCAGAAAATGTTTTGTCATTGGTGTTCATTTTTATATGTCTAGCCCTATCATACAAGTATGTATGAGATTATTATCCCAACCCACCCACCAGTCTGTGTAATTTTTGAGCAAGATATTTTATTAGGGAAATGTATGGTATCAACATCACTTTTGTTTATTCCTGGTCCATCTCTCTGGCCTCTGTAGGGTCTCATATCATCTCTGATTAAAATGTACTGTCTTGGAGTGCCTGGGTGGCTCAGTCATTAAGCATCTGCCTTTGGCTCAGGTCATGATCCTAGGGTCCTGGGATCGAGCCCCGCATCGGGCTCCCTGCTCCATGGGAAGCCTACTTCTCCCTATCCCACTCCCCCTGCTTGTGTTCCCTCTCTCACTGTGTCTCTCTCTGTCAAATAAATAAATAAAATCTTTTTTTAAAAAAATGTACTGTCTTGTGGGGCACCTGAGCGGTACAGTTGTTTAAAGCATCCGACTCTTGGTTTCATCTCAGGTCATGATCTCAGGATCTTGAGATCAAGTCCCATCGAGCCCCATGTCCTGCTCCATGCTCAGGGGGGAGTCTGCTTAAGACTTTATCTCCCTCTCCCTATGCCTCTCCACCCTGTGCTCACTCACACTCTCTCTCGAAAAATGAATAAATAAAATCTTGAAAAAATAAAATGTACCGTCTTGAAAGTATAATTTAGATTTCACCTTTGTTTTCCTCTTAGCAACATTTAAATAAGGGAAATAAGAGAGATATTCCTGTTTATATCATAGTTTATCATTTTAAACATCCCTTAATATTTTTTATTAGAATTTATAGTTTTCCATAATATAGATCATACTTCAAAAAAATGTCAGTTCATAGTGTTATTTGGAAATTTTATAAAATATTTCCCCAGATGGAACGTCAGGGACCATAAGTTTAACTCTCTCTATTCACAGATGAAGAAATTGAGGTTGATGGAGGTTATGGAGTTTTACTAGTAGTTAGTTGGCAAAACCCATGTATTCTAAATTAATCTATTAACTAGTCAATAGGTAAATCTGGATAACTTACCAAGCATTTTTCTAGTTTCTCATTTTATTCTCCATGTAATTTTGATTTTTCCACTTTACTGCATTGTCATGGAGCCTCATTTTCCTTATGTTTGATAGCAGAAGTTTGGCCCTGACTTAGAGGAGAACAACAACTAATGAGGATAGACAAAAAGTACAGGCTGTAACTGAAAGGTGGGAAAAGCGCAGCTCAGAGAATTCATGAGGAAACCCTCCCACCCACACACTATCCTACTTGTGTTTGATTCTTTTTGCTTTTGCTACATCATTGCTCAATCATCAGTTTAGTTACATCATTCTCCTTAAAGTAGCATAGAGTTCATTAGCATTTGGGGTCATATTTTTTCCAATCTATATGTTTATCTTTTACATGGATAGAAAAGAGTAACCATAAAACATGCTGTGAGCCATGAAATGATGTTTACATCACATCTTCCTATCATTCCACTCATTGTATATTTTGTTTTCATCTTGTGATGAACACTTCCCTCATTTTGGAATGTTGCTTGGAAAATGATTCATATCCCAAGGCTATGACCAGAGAGTATAAAGGCAAATTTGTTTTCAAAATGCCATTTTTGTGATCTAAACCCCTTATGCTTTCAAATCAGCAAGTTGGGAACATAGAGCCATTCAGGTTCAGTTCACAACAGTCTCCTCAAAGGCTGCATTGTGCACTCTTTTTATGAAACACTTGCCTAGTAATTTTACCTTTTCCAAAGTCATAAGCCACATTAATGTTGTTAAAAACTTCAGTATCATTCCATTGAATTCTCCTCTAACAAAAAAGAAAATGTAGTTTTTCTTGCCTGTCCAGACAGTAATTTAAATTACATAAGAATCACAGTTTCTTAGAGAATGACATAACACATATTTCTTAAATCCATAATATGTGAAGTCTGGAGCACTTGTTAAATAGGATCCTGATTTCTCAGGAAGGTTATTATACATTTACCATTCAACAGTGGTAGGAATCAACTTCATCTTCTTGTGAAATATAAAATAAAACAGGATAATTTTGTATCATTTCTCTAAAATAGATAGTTCTCTAATTATTATATATGAGGACTAATAATCCAATGACTGTTTTCATACTAGTATTTAGCCAGCAAAAAAGCAAAACGTCCTTGATTTAAAGGCTCAACTTGAAATCTTTAGAAAGACTGTGTTTTCTGAACTTGAAAGAAGAAACTAAGAAGATTAATTTTTTAAGTAACTATTAATACTGGTAAATATATTTTTTAGCTACAAAAGGAGAAGTAGAGTAAGGAAGAGATACATGTGTTTAAGAAGGAAAAAACATAGGAATGGAAGTTGTATTCCCTATAAACTCTTTATTCTTTTTTTTTTTATTTTAAAGATTTTATTTATTTATTTGAGAGAGAGAGAATGAGAGAGAGCACATGAGAGAGGGGAGGGTCAGAGGGAGAAGCAGACTCCCCGCCAAGCAGTGAGCCCGATGCGGGACTCGATCCAGGGACTCCAGGATCATGACCTGAGCCGAAGGCAGTCGCTTAACCAACTGAGCCACCCAGGCGCCCGTCTCTTTAATTATTCTTTTTTTTTTTTAATTTATTTATTTGAGACAGAGAGAATGAGAGACAGAGAGCATGAGAGGGAGGAGGGTCAGAGGGAGAAGCAGACTCCCTGCCGAGCAGGGAGCCCGATGCAGGACTCAATCCGGGGACTCCAGGATCATGACCTGAGCCTAAGGCAGTCGCTTAACCAACTGAGCCACTCAGGCGCCCCTCTTTAATTATTCTTAACAGATGCTAAACTGAGAGTAGAATTTCACTTTGGCTAAACTATTTAGTCAATATATATATTGTTATATTGATATATATACATATATATTCACTTGTGCATGATATATATATATGTTTATTTGCTATTTTATTGTGTTTTGCACACACTGTTTTCTTTCTTCTGGGAGTGTGATTTCTACTATAATTGGGGACAGGCATTGGGCTGTGGGTTAGGAATATGGTGCTTTCCACAGGGTCAGTCAAATCCTCTGAAATAGACATGATTATGATATCCAATGGTATGTCATGTGCCATGCCATGTTGCTGTTGAATCTGTCCAGCATAAATCATAAACATATTAAAATTAATATAAGATGTACTGCCTTTTCAGCCTGATATGTTTGAATCTCAATTCACCTTTCCATAAGCTATGCAGCTGATATTTAAGAATCATATTTACCATGATGTATTATCATTAAAATAAGGATATTACATTCTACATTAAAAGGTTGCTGCAGATAGGAAATAATGTAATAATGTATGTAACACTGACTAGCACAGTATCAAAAACAGCTACTTTCCTTCTATTTTGTGGAAATGATTCTAAAATATGCCTATTAACTGCTGCATTAAGATTTTATTTCTTATAGATTTATTTTTAGTCTATCTATTATAGATTTAAGGTTCTGTTGATTTTATACATCTACCCAAGAGTTAATTATTTCCAAAGTTTTGGAGATTTACTATACTTCTCGAGAACTATGTTGCTACTGAGAAAATCAGTTCTCTCTTTTACAAACTGGCTCACCCTTGCACACTTTTATTTAGTTTTTTAAAAAATGATCATTTTTCATATGGACATAAGACAAAATTTGAGAAACCAGTGACCTGATATGGCTGTGTCTGGATGACATCTAAATCAGACACTGCTACTGAACATGTGTTCAAAATTATCACAAACTAAAGCTTTTATGGGTCTTCCATTTGTACATTTGTTGCTTGTATGTTTTTTAAAAAGGCACAATTTCTTGTTTGAATACAGTCTGGGATGCAATAAATGTTTTGATACTTTAAGCATACTAAATCCATTTAGCTTTTTCAACATCTAAATGTCTGTTTTTCCCAGTTTTATATTGATTTAGAAGCCTCTAATAATGTGTCTGAAATCTGAGAAAACAAAACAATAAACCATTTCATTTTGTTATTCTCTGTAAATGTCATTATTCATAAATGTCAAGATAAAATTGCTTTGAGTGTTAGGCAATTTGACATGTCACATATCATTGACATCACAAAATAATAGCACGAGTCACATTTGAAGATACCTAAGCACACCTTTTTTATATGTGGAACTAAGAGCAAAGATAAAGCTATTTATTTTTTTGGCAAGAGAGTATGTTATGAAAAGTGATATACAGCATCTTTAACAAAAGGATACGTTGGATTTCAAATGTCACATCCTTTCGTTTCTATCCCTCTACCAAACATAGACATTGTGAAATTACATTCAGGGTAGGACATCACATATTCCTTGTGACTTCAGTGTGTTTGTTTAACCATTTTTATTATAAAACGATAAAAGAGCTTATAGCAGATACATTGTCTTCAGATGGAAAGTTTTGGAGCGTATTTTAAAACAGAGAGGTAGAAAATATTTCACTTGTGCATGATATAAATATGAATAAAGTAATAAAAATATACCTGAAACAAACAACTATATTATTCTGTTTATTATGGACAGAACTGTGTTCTCCCCAAATCCATACGCTGAAATTGTAACCCTCAAACCCATTGTGTTTGGAGGCGGGGTCTTTAAAAAGGGAATTAAAGTTAAATGAATTTAAATAAGGTAGAGCCCTAATCTTTGGACTGGTGTCATTTTAAGAAAAGGAGAGATACCACGGAGATGCAACAGAGGAAAGACCATGTGAAGACACAGCAAGGTGGCCATTGATAAGCCAAAGATAGTGGGTCCTGGGAAACCAAACCCGCCAGCACCTTGATATGGATTTCCAGCTTCCAGAACTGTGAGAAAATAAATGTGTTGTTTAAGTCAACCAGTCCATGATATTTTGTTTTGGCAGCCCTAGCACACTAATACACTATTTAACTTTCTTCAATATTTAAATATTTTAGCTGGGATTAACCCCTTTATTTTAAAAAAATTGCATTATAACCACTGATTTTTAACTAAAACAAATGAAAATTTTGCTTGAAAATAAGTTCATATCAGCTGAATTAATGTCTTTGGATTAGCAACATTTATTGAATGCCAAATATGTTTCAGACATTGTAATGGATTCTAGAAACACCAAGATTAATTAAGCACAATCCCTGTCATCAAGGCACATATGGTCCAATGGAGGATACTGACAAACATTCCATTAATTTTGTCCAATGCTGCAGCCAGGAATCAGGGTTGGGAACCATAGCTTGAATCTAAACTTTATTCATAGGTAATGTTAAGAAACATCTGATGAACTGATAAGCAGTCTATATTAGCCACTTCTTCCCAGCCCACCAAATCCTAACAGAAACTGGTCCTAACAAAAAATGGATACATGTGTGTTCTCAGAACAAAGTCTTTTTCTTTTGTCAGCAACATCAGGGTACCTCCCAAGGCCTATTTCATGCTCTTACTATGGATTTGTTGCAGAAGTAAGACATCTGCTAGAATGGCATGTTGCCTTCTGCTCTGTCTTCTGGAGTGAGCCTTTATGACTAAGAACAGATCAGACTCTCAGACTAGAGAAATATTTTGGAATAAGTCATAAAAATAATCTGCATTTCCACCCCACCAACTAACAATTTATTCCTTGCTAATATTACTTCCAGGTATCTCTCATGCCTACTGGATACACCAGCCAGTATTGAAAACACAGCTTGCAATCCCAGAGAATTTCCACTTCCTGAAGTCAAGTCTGTTGTTGATTATATTATTCACTCTTTGCTTCCTAGCAGTTGTGTGTGTAGGGCTCAGGGTGTGGGGGTGGAGGGTGAGTGTGTGAGTGTGTGTGTGTGTGTAAGAGAGAGATACTTTCTTTACATTTTTTGGAATAAGTGCCTTAGGGACATTTTGAATAGCAATTTTTAGGCTCTATAAAGCCTACAACTGCCCTTAAAAAAGAAATTAATTAGAGTTAAGAAAATCAAAGACACTAGTTCCATATATCACCCCGCCACTGGAATGCTAGCACCACATTTCCCTTTCTTGGTTGCATGCTGGGTGTTAGACACGAGACCCACATTGAGAGCTCAGTAAGAAACAAAGATGTGTATGTATCCAAGCAACAAATGGCAGCCTGAGGAAACCGGAGGTGAAACTGCTGTTCTCTTGAGTTACTGAGTTTTCCAGCGTTACAAAGATCCTTCATTTAAGTCATAGTCTGCACTTCATTCTTGTTTGCAAAAACCCCAGAAAGAAAAAGAAAAGTAGCTTTCCTTTGGCTTTGATGATATAGGTCACATACTACATTTGAGAAATATTCCCTTTGGTCCTCACAGGAATTAGGAGAGGTTACCTATGCCTTTCAAAAGAGCACTTATTTTAAGGCTACAAAGGAATAAAATCACCAAAGATTGCTAGGATGAAAGATTTAGAAGTGATAATGCCCAACTTCCCACATTTGGTTGTGAGCTAATAGCCTTCATTGATATAGGGAATATAAGTACAACAAAAGGTTTGGAATGAAGAATAACTCAGCTTACGTTAGTATTTCAGATGCCTGGGAAAGCAAATTTGAGAACTTTCGCATACTAGTGGATAGACAGAACTAAGGACAGGTAAGTGGACTGTAGTTAGAGAATCAGAAGTCTGTGTAGAAGTCATAATTGCCCTTCTATATGCACTGTAGAATGGAATACATCTCCAACCAGGTAACACTGTGTGTAGAAAGAGAAAAAAAAATAGCTTACAAGAGAATCCTGGGTTATAGTAAAAATAAACATAACCAAGGCCATAGGGTTGGGGTGGAAGGCCTAGAGGTGGAAAGGAGTAAAAAAAAAAAAAAAAAAAAAAAAAAAGCTCACAAGAGAGAATGATGTTAAACCAATCATTGGAAATGAGGATTTCAAGGAGGAAATTATCCACCAATTCACCTGTTGCAGAATATAATGTCCGCTAATAAATGAAAAAGGTCTGTTGGATATCGGAATGAAAATGTAACCATGCTGCAGGGCTGAATAATGCAAAATGCACTGTCAGAAAGGTTTAGATTTAAAGCCTGGTTTGATAGTTTATAGCTCTGTGACCATGAACAAG
Organism: Mirounga angustirostris; assembly: GCF_029215605.1. Taxonomy (NCBI): domain Eukaryota; kingdom Metazoa; phylum Chordata; class Mammalia; order Carnivora; family Phocidae; genus Mirounga; species Mirounga angustirostris. Next base: position 10,389,055 of record NW_026991722.1, on the reverse strand, counting down.
TTATTTCTTTTAAACCTGAATTTCTCTGCCTATAAAATGGGGATAATACTCTTACCTTCTTTTTAAAGTTAAATAATTAATGTAAAGAACTTGAAGAATATCAACTTTTATCTATCCCATAGACTGTTATCAAACATCTCACAAAAGAAACATACAGAATACGTAATAAGACAGTGGGATGAATCTATAAGCTACTTCCATTTCATTGCCAAAAATGAGGTGGAGCTTGGATCCGGAATTGCTTGAATCCTACTACCCACTTTCATTTTCTTTTCTTCTAAAATGAAATGAAACACAGAAGCTTTCAATTCAGGACAAGATGAGCCAACTACTTTTGAATTTTTAAATCTAATCCTGATGAACATCTAGAGAAGAATTTCCCCTCTCTCTTTCTTCTTCCTTCCTCCCTCCCTTCTTCCTTCCCTCCTTCCCTCTCTCTTTCTCTCTTTAGTCCTGTCCCCTCTCTTTCTCTGACAATTTAGTGATTTTTCCTTTTTGCTAAGGCAAAAATGACTCTAGAGTGACATATGAAACATCCAAGATGGCTAAAGAAACTAACTTTCCTTTTCAGTTGTCTCCTTCTCCATCTCTTGCTCTTTTTCTGACTCGTTTTTTTCTCACTTTCTCCAATACAGTTCCTTCTCTTGCCCATTTTCTTTCCCACTGTCTTCTTCCTCTCTCCATCTTTCCTTTAGAAAGTCAAAAAATATACTGAAGTGTTCCATTAGGAATTCAGTAAATCTAACAAAGAGTGTTTTCAAACCTCACCTTTTAATTGAGGGGTGACTGTTAGTGTGTTACTTTTGTCAGTGATGCCAAGATAGGAACAGGGCTGCCTGGAGTCATGGGATGCTCAAAATGAAATTAGAAGAGTCTTGGGATGAATCCTCTAGGCTTACAGAATCTCTCTTGTTCATATGACAAAATTAAGCATGGAATATCTCCAAAGGAATGTCTAAAACATCCTTTGTTCTTCAAACCCACTGCAAATAAAATCCTTTGTTAAATTCTTTCCATTTAGTCTGTTGCTGTATTCTTTAGTAAATCTTTCAGTCTTTCAAACAAGAATAAACCATGTTTGATCAAAGGTAGCTTCTTATCTCTGAGATTTTAGACCCTTAAGGGTCTAGTTTTAGAACTTAGAAAAAGTAATGCTATCAATACTGTTTAACCAATTATAAATTCAATGTCTTGACATTTTGTGAAACTCATATAATGAGAGTGATAGAATATGACCTGTCACTGTGCAATTACATAATTTTTCAACTGGTGCTATTTTTGGACACACAGATTAATTAAACAAAAAAATGTGTGCCATTTATTTCAAGTTTCTGATACTTCAAAAGAAATTTTACAAAAATGGCATGATTCATATTTTAAAATGAAATTTTGTGGGCTAACTGAAATTTTTCAAAGATACAGCTTTTATAAAGATTTAGGAGATATTTTTTTTAAGATTTTATTTATTCATTTGAGAGAGAGAGAGAGACAGAAAGAGCACAAGCAGGGGGAGAGGCAGAAGGAGAAGGAGAAGCAGACTCCCTGCTGAGCTGGAAGCCCGACATGGGGCTCAATCCCAGGACCTGGAGATCATGACCTGAGCCAAAGGCAGACCCTTAACCATCTGAGCCACCCAGGTGCCCCAAGATTTAGGAGAGATTTTTAAGAAAAATGAAATTTTGCATGGATTGCCAACCCCAATTTGAGAAATGAAATCATTGATATGTAGCTCTGACTAAAGAGGGGAGAAGATGCATGGTGATCTCTGTTCCACCATCCCTCTATCATGAACTCCATCATGGAGACCTCCTCCATCTTCTCCCTGAGACGATGCACAGTTGTGAACATATGTTAGAAAAATCGAGGCAATGGAGATATTCCTGAACATATTTTGAATTATTTTTCAAACTTCAACATTTTGATTACAGATCACCATTTAGGGTTTTGAGTTGTTCATAAAAATATGAAATATCCTAATCATTTATCCTTCATATGTATTTTATCACAGACCCCTTTTATGTGTACTGTGTGCCTCTTACTCCAGCTGGGCCTCTCATTAATGTAACTGCCTGATTAATAACGATTTTCTAACTTTCATTTCTGAATTTTTATGTTATATTGTTGTATCACACAATCTAATGTTCTTTGTCTACAGAAATTCATTCCTTATTTTCTTTCCTTCCTTCTCTCTTTCTTTCCTTCCTTTCTTCTTCTCAGAAGGCACAATTAGCTTTTGTTTACCAAAAGATGTTATGTAACTTGCAAGTAAGGACGGTGTTTGATTTTCCTCTGATTTCTGAGTTAGAGTTTTTAGTATAGCTTATGCAACTTCTTAAGAACAAATAAACACAAAACAGCGACAACAAAAAACAAGGTGGCTTATGACTTTACTTTTAAATAGAGGCACATTCAAAGAAAGGGTTGCCTGACTCCCCCAAATTATTTGAAACAAAATTTTATCTAAGTCTAAGAAAATGGTAAGTAGAGATTTAATTCCTTGTATGCATTTAAAAACAAAAAACAAACCTCTAAACCCCTTCCTCCATCTCTGCTGCCAAGTAAGAGCAGAGACTAGAGTGAGGCAAGAGGCAAGACTTTAGGTACAAAATTTAAGTAGTCATTAAAAATCTCAATAATAAACACAAATCCTATTTATTTCAATCCAGGCTTGAAAAATCAAAGTTAGTGCAAAAAATCCATGATGAACAAAATATTGAAATTTTATGTAAGGACAGGATCCAACCTTACATTTGCACAACTCACTTCCCTTATAGGACCCTCAACCTGGCCCTGTTTGTTGCTCCCAATCCCTCCCTCACACATACTGGTGACAGTCACTCTCAATTTTTACTCTTTTTTTTTTTTAAGCTTTTTTTTTTTTTTATTCATGTGACAGAGAGAGAGAGAGGGAACACGAGCAGGGGAGAGAGGCGGAGGGAGAGGGAGAAGCAGACTCCTCGCCAAGCCAGGAGCCCGACATGGGGCTTGATCCCAGGACCCTGAGATCATGCCCTGAGCCGAAGGCAGACACTCAACCATCTGAGCCACCCAGGCGCCCCCTCAATTTTTACTCTTGACGCACACGAAGCTACAAATCTCTCTCTCTCTCTCTCTCACACACACACACACACACGCCACTTGTCCCTCTATTCCACATTATTTTTACCCTCCTTTCTTTAACTAACATTAGTTGTTTTGTCCTCTTGGGTTTCTCTATTTTTCAGTGTCCCCTTATTAAATCTATTATGCACAATAAAGGTGGGCCCAATGATTGACCCAATGAGAAAGACTCTTCTGTCCTTAGACAAATTGTGTTTAGACTTAATGAAGGGAGGAATGTTATATACAGTAATCTACTGATAATGGCAAATACACTTATATTCATAAAGATGCATCCAGTTTGTCAGCACTTACACATATGGGACTTGGGTGCTCCTTCCCTGTGACTAACGTAAGGAGTATATTATTACTATCCCTTTTTGCAGATGAGAAAATAGTTGCAGAGAGGTGAATGACCTATTCAAGTCCACAAAAAGTTTCTGTGCTTAGTGGATAAGTTGTGTGACCCAATTCTTTATTCACTGTTTTTTATTTAAAATTTGGTATTTGAAGAAAAAATTAGAATTTGAACTCCCAATTGTAGAACTATAATTCATGTGAATGCTTACTGTGTGTTGTGAGAAATTTGAAATGGAATAAGCTAGGTATATATGCTACCATAAAACAGCAACTATTCTGACTCTGCCAAATAAAACAAAAGTATACGACAGGCTTGTGTCTGTGTTTCCAACCAGTTTTAACAACAATGATGGTATGTGCTGTCAAAAAAACCCCAAAAAACCAAAAAAAAAAAAAACCAACCATCCAAAAATAGTTTTCTTGCCTTTGGGGTTGATTTGTCTGTCAAAATGATGAACCAATTGTGCAAGGAGAATCAGCATTTAGGGGGGCTATCTTTTTTTACCTGTCACAGCAGCCTATCCTGCCAAAGTGTAAGCTGATAAAAATGCCAGAAGTCTTCCCTTATCAGCCAACTCTAGTCCTGATTTTAAAGAAGAAAAACTAAGTGCAGACCAAGATGCTCAGGAAGTAATATTGATGATAAACATCCTCAAAATAGTGGAAGCAATAACTTTGCAAGCTATATCTACTTTGCCACAAACTCCTATCTTTAAAATAAAAGAAAATCACACTGCTGATGGTTATTAATTATTCATTTCTTCATATATTCTTCCATATGTCATACCAAACTCCATACCAAAGTACTCAGGTAAGAATTCAAGCTGCAGCCATTAAGGAAAAGGGTCATACCCTTCTGGAATGCTCAAAAAAAAATGTATCAAATTATTTTCTAAAATAGCCCAAAGCAGCTCAAGTAGTTTCAGAATGCTTCAGGCATTCTTAAATTCCTAACTGACAAGTGTTAGGAAATTTAGCTGTAATCATATCTTTCTCATTCAAAAAAAGTTAATAATTGCAAAAAATAGACACTAGCTTCTCCTATTTGCACATTTTAAAATGGAGAACAAAGTATACAATACCCTCCAGATAATATTTATCTTTGACAAAAACTGTTAAATAGTGCTGACTAGAGAAAACTAACAAAATGGATTTCTTCAGACAGTTCTGAGTCTAGAAGGCATAACCTTTAACAATAGCACCTGGGAAAAGAACTGCACTAGTAATTATACTGGGGTGAAAATGATCATTCTTCTGTGCAGATTTATGAAAAAAAGGGTCCATATTAATTCACTGAGAATCAAGAAAAGATGGTTTAATGCTGTTTATTACACCTGAATCATTTGATAAAACTGGAACTCATACTAACATGTAGTAAATCACTCTAGATAAATATTGTTGAATACAATTTGGCATATTTTCCACATTTGCTGACAGCCAAGGGCCTGAGTGTGGTGCATTAGTAGACACTATTAATAGCAAGACTTGGAAACACAATAGTGAATGGCAGTAAGAGGTTTTTTCTACTTCATACTTTGGGTGAATAGGATGTTAAAGATCTCCTATCTCTTCTGATCCAAGAATATTTCTGAGAGACAATCATTCACATTTAGCACGAACAACTAACAGCAAACAAAGACCTCACTATCTGGTTGTTCCATTACTTTTAAGCTACCATTCTTTTTTGTCCCCCACTATTTTGAGTCAAAATCTGCCATCTTTTAAGTTCTTCCCATTGTTCTTAAGTCTGTCTTATGGGACACTTCTGAATAATTTTTGTGCTTTTCCAAAATAGCAGGTTATCAAAATCAGGAAGCTTGTATCTGCTCTCTTCTATGGTTTCTAATCTCACTATTTAAATATCTCCAATTTCCTCAATTGTTGTATTCATAACATACAAATTAGCCATCTAAACTCCATCTCAACTCCCAAATTTCTTTCTAAGATGTTTTCAAGCTAGTGAAACACCCAGATCATAGGAATTCAAATATATTGACACAATAATAGATTTTGTTTCGAAACTAATACAGAGAACTGAGCTTCTGACAGTCGGAACCTCCTGCCAGAGGCTTTCCTATCTCAGTCAATGGCAACTTTACTTTTGCTGTTGTGTCCTTTCTTTCCCTATCTCAATCTCTTTCTCTCTCTCCCCAAATTTAATATAGTAAGGAATTTTTCCCATATTCAAAATGTATTCAAATTTTGGCCACCTCTCACCTCCCCCATTGCTCTAGCATGGTCCATGACATCATTGCTTGCCTGGATTATTGTAAATAGCCTCTTACGTAGGCTGCCCACCTCCTCCCTTGTCATGTATCACAGCATGATATTCTCCAGCACGTGGATCCTGTTAAGACATGTGTAGGCTCATAGCACTGCAGTTCTTGCCCTTTTCTCATAGAGGATGTGCTCCCTTTTCCTCCAATGTAACCTCTCATGTTCTACAGCTTGCCCTTCCTCTCACTCTGATCTAGCCCCACCAATCTCCTTGCTATGTTTGAAAAGGACAGGCACATTATCATCTGAAAGCAGGATTCCTCAAAATCAACATTACTGATCAGGTATTTGGGCTGGATAATTCTTTGTCACAGGGGACTGTTCTGTATACCACTGGTGTCTACTAACTAGACGCCAGAATAAAGCCCTGCCCCAAGTTCTGACAACCAAAATTACATCCAAACACTGATAAATGTCCCAGAGGGTCAGAGTAATTTCTAGTTGAAAGCCACTATCTTAGGGCCTTGGTATTTGTGTTTCTTCTTCCTAGAAGAGTATTTAATATTTTAAGTATTCTCATTTTCTTCTGAACTTTACCCAAATATCCAGGTATTTTTGTTGTTTTGTTTCCTTTTAACTTTCCTGGCCACAATAACTAATATCTAACATAAACTCTTATTTTATATTTTTTATTTTTTTTCAAATTTATCCAAAGCTAATGTATTTTTAAAGACTTTTTTTGGAGCAGTATTAGGTTCACAGCAAAACTGAAGGGAAGGTACAGAGATTTCACATATACCCCTTTCCCCCACACATCCACAGCCTCCCTATCAACATCCCACAGCAGAGTGGTACTTTTGTTACAATTTATGAACCTACACTGACACATCACTAACACCCAAAGTCCAAAATTTATATTCAGGTTCATTCTTGGTGTAAAAGCTATAGGTTTGGACAGATGTATATATATATCTACAATTACAATATGATACACAGTAGTTTCTCTGCCTCAGAAATCATCTGTGTTCTACCTATTCATCCTTCCCTCCCTCTTAGTCCCTTACAACCACTGATCTTCTTAGTGTCTCCATGTCTCCATATTTTTTTTTTAATTTTCAAATGTTATATACTTAGAATTATATAGTACATCACTTTTTCAGATTGGCTTCTTTCATTTAGTAGTGTGCTTTTAAGGTTCTTCCATGTTTTTTCAAGACTTCATAGCTCATTTCCATTTAAAATTGATAATATCCCACAGTCTGGATGTACCACAGTTTATTTATCCATTCACCTACTAAAGGACAAGTTTGCTCCCAAGTTTTGGCATTTGAATAAAGCTACTATAAACCCCATGTACAGGTTTTTGCATAAAAATAAGTTTTGAATTCCTTGGATAAATATTAAGGAGCATAACTACAGGATCACAAGGTAAGAGTATGTTTAGAGGGCGCATGATCCTGGAGTCCTGGGATCGAGTCCCACATCGGGCTCCCTGCTCAGCGGGGAGTCTGCTTCTCCCTCTGACCCTTCCCCCTCTCATGCTCTCTCTCTCTCTATCTCATTCTCTCAAATAAGTAAATAAAAAATCTTTAAAAAAATTGGGGCGCCTGAGTGGCTCAGTCGTTAAGCGTCTGCCTTCGGCTCAGGTCATGATCCCAGGGTTCTTGGGATCAAGCCCCACATCGGGCTCCCTGCTCTGCAGGAAGCCTGCTTCTCCCTCTCCCACTCCCCCTGCTTGTGTTCCTGCTCTTGCTATGTCTCTCTCTGTCAAATAAATAAATAAAATCTTTAAAAAAAAATCTTAAAAAAAAAAGAGTATGTTTAGATTTGTAAGAAAATACCAAACTCTTCTCAAAATGGCTGTGATATTTTGCCTTCCCACCAGAAATGTATGAAAATTCCCATTGCTCTACATCCGTGCCAGCATTTGATGTTTTCAGTGTTCTGGACTTGAGCCATTTAAAAGGTGTGTGGTAATATCTCATTATTGCTTTAATTTGCATTTCCCTGATGACGTATGATATGAAGCATCTTCTCATGTTTATTTGCCATCTGTATGCCATCTCTGGTGAGATGTCTCTTAAGGTTTTTGGCCCATTTTTAAATTGTTTATTGTTGAGTTTTAGGTGTTCTTTTCATTTTGGAATATCAGTCCTTTAGCACATGTGTCATTTTCAAATAAGCTCCCCACTCCCGGTCTGTGATTTGTCTTCTGATTCTCTTCACATGAATCTTGCAGAGCAAGAAGTTTTCAATTTTAATTTAATTTAATGTTAATGAAGTCTATCTCATCTATTTTTATCATGGACTGTGCCTTTGGTGTTGGACCTAGAGTCATCACCATACTCAAGGTCAGCTAGGTTTCTCCTATGCTGTCTTTTAGGAATTTCATAATTTTGCATTTCACATTTAGGTCTGTGATCCTATATTTTTATTTTTATAACACATGGAAGGGCAGTGTTTAGATTCATTTCTTTTTTTTTTTAAAGATTTTATTTATTTATTTGAGAGAGAGAGAATGAGAGAGAGCACAGGAGAGGGGGGAGGGTCAGAGGGAGAAGCAGACTCCCTGCCGAGCAGGGAGCCCGATGCAGGACTCGATCCAGGGACTCCAGGATCATGACCTGAGCCGAAGGCAGTCGCTTAACCAACTGAGCCACCCAGGCGCCCCTAGATTCATTTCTTAGATGTGGATTGTTCCAGCACCATTTGTTGAAGAAACCATTTTGCCCCATTGTATTGTCCTTGCTCCTCTATCAAAGATCAGTTGATGATATTTGTATGGGTCTAGTTCTGGACCCTCTACTCTGTTCCATTGGCCTATTTGTCTACTCTTTCACCAATGCCACACTGTATTGTTTACTGTAGCTTCTTAGTAAGTCTTGAAGTTGGATAACATCAGCCCTCCAACTTGTTCTCCCTCAATATTGTGTTGGCTATTCTGGATCTGTTGTTTCTCCATATAAACTTTAGAATCTGTTGGTCAATATTCACAAACTAATTTGCTCAGAAGGGGAAAAAATAATGAAGTCTAATAGACTTCATTCATTTTAGGGAATAATAAAAGACTATAATGCTGAAAATTAATGCATATTCTGAATGACAGCTGATATCAGGAAAGTAGTCCCTGAGTGGGATGCCTGAGGCTTCAGATCTTTGGTTAAGCCAAAAAAATACTGAGAGCACTTAAGTGGGCAGCTCATTCTGAGGAGCAAAACCAATGACTCTTTTATTGGAACATGATTCCCACAGTTTATTCTATCCTTCACAGTAGCAGAGGAAGAAGGACTAAAGGGATTGAGATGCAAAAACAACACCCCCCCCCACCAAACATGTAAATCAATAGCAGATGAGGAACATAGACCCAAAAATATTTCACTAAAGCAAAACAAAACTCTAGCCAAATGCATTACTTGGCATTTGAACAAAATAATAAAAATATAGCCTTACAGAAGGCCATTGGTCAGATTGCTATGACTAATGAACCAGGAATAAGGAAAGGAACAGTTCACAGAACTATTTAATTATTCAAAAAGGTTATGAATTAACCAGCAGAGAGATACTTAAATGCTTAAATTGACTCCACTACCAGCCTGAAATTGTAAAACTATATACATGTAGTTTCTTATCTCTTCTCTTCCCAAAGACATTGATCACAAGCTTATGCCCACCATTTCGAGGAAATCAAAAAGAACTGGGAAATGGCACTACTTCACTTATAACATCATTTTACACACATCCTTTGTGTATTATACTGTTTTCTAGGTCTGTACCAACCTAATAGAACAACCTGAGTTTGGCATATATATTATATTTCTCTCAATCTGTCTATCTGTATCTGATTGTTATCTTTTTAGTAAATGGGATTGGCATACATACCATGCTGTACCTACTTTCATGATAGAATATGTCACCAGTTGCTTTTTATGTCAATACATTTAGTTCTAATTTTTACACAGTCTGCATGTAATTCCATTATAAAAATATTTAATAAAATTAATAAAACCTCTATTCAATGTTTAGCATAAACACTCTGCAATGAATATTATTTTCATGTATGTTAGTGTATTGTTTCATTATTATTTAGAATATATTTCAAGATGGCATATATTGTTTGTTTTTATTGTCAGATACTTCTTCAAAATAGGTTGTATAAATTATCTCATTAACACATTAATAGCATGTATTCCCCACCTTTTGGGCTCTTTCAAAATTTGATAATTTTCCCTATACTATAGTGAAACAAGTCTTTTTTCTTTTGCATTTATGTTACTATTTAAGAGACAGCATATTTTACCTTTGAAAATTATTTCTCTTTAATTCTGACTTTTCATGTCCTTTTCTTTTTTTGTAGTTTTAATAGTTTCTTTAAAAATTGATATATATCAACCTTTGGGGAAGATGGCAGTGTAGGAGGACCCTAAGCTTACCTTGTCCCACAGATATAACCAGATAACATCCATGTCAGAGTAAATGACCCAGAAGACAACCCAAAGACTTGCAGAACAGACCCTCTACAGCTAAATGTAAAGAAGAGGCCACATCCAACGGGGTAGGAAGGGCAGAGATGTGGTCAGGAGACAGATGGACTTGTGGGATGGTCTACAGCAGGGAGAGACACCCTGAGCATGGGGAGAGGAAATGATCAGACCCTCACAACAAGCACCCCAGGCACTAGAACCCACAAGAAAATCAGAGCGGCATAATAGGTTCCTGGCTGGAACCTCTCCAAAGTGGTGCCAAAAGCCTGGCAGGGTACAAGCAGCCCCAACAGGGACCAGCACCATTCCACACTGCCTCATGTCCTGAGGAGAGAGCAAGATAACCACACACACCAGTCCAACTGAGGCCCAAGTAGTGGGCTGGAGGCAGCCATCTGGTCTCACTACAGGTCCCATACAGCAATAAAAGCTTCTCAGAGGTCAACAGAGAGAAAGCGCCCAGCAGTTTGCTGCAATTGCATCTATGGCAAATGCCTGGTTTGACTCAATTCAAGTCCAAGGCAGCCACAGACTACCCCACTAACAACACAGGGACCAAACCTGCCCACAACAGGCAAAGCGAGACATCACAGACAATTAGACTGAAGGCAAAAGTGGCTCAGCCACAAGGCACAAGCAATACACATAGAGGATATCCCTGCAGCACCAGGGTCTGATAAATAGGGGACGCTGCACTGCTTTGTAGGGCCACGACTTTCAAGAGCAAGAGACACAGCTGTCTTTCCTAACACACAGGAACAGACAGAGAATGAGACAAAATGAAGGAACAAGACAAAATCACAGAAAGAGAGCTAAACACAATGGGGATAAGTAATATGTGTGATAGAGAGTTAAAGGTAATGGTCATAAAGATACTCACTGGACTTGAGAAAGGAGTAGAGGACCTCAGTGAGACGCTTAAGAAAGAGACAGAAAACATAAAATAGAACCAATCATAGATGAAGAACACAATAACTGAAATTAAAAATAAACTAGTGGGATAAATACTGGATTACAGGAAGCAGAAGAACAGATTAGTGATCTGGAGAACAGAGCAAGAGAAAGCAATTATGCTGAACAGGAGAGAAAAATCTTATAATAAAAATGAAAATACACCATCAAGCACAATAATATTCGCATTATAGGGATCTCAGAGGGAGAAGAGAGAGAAAAGGGGGTAGAAAAATTATTTGAAGAAATAATAGCAAAAAACATCCCAGATTTAAGGAAGGAAACAGAAATTCAGATCCAGGAGGCCCAGAGAACCACCAACAAAATCAACTCACAGAGATCCACACCAAGACACAGCAATTAAATTAGCAAAAAGTAGTGATAAAATGAGAATTTAAAAGCAGCAAGAGAAATGAAAACAGTTACATACAAAAGAAACCTCATAAGGTTATCAGCTGATTTTTAGCAGAAATCTGACAGGGCAAAAGGGAGTGACATGATATATTCAAAGTGCTGAAAGGAAAACCCCTGCAGTGAAGAATACTCTATCCAGCAAGGCTATCATTCACAATACAAGGAGAGAGAAAGAGTTTCCCAGACAAACAAAATTTAAAGGAATTCATGACCACTAAACCAGCCCTACAATAAATGTTAAAGGGGACTCTTTGAGTGGAAAGGAAAGGCTATAAGCAGGAATAAAAAAAAAGTGGCAAGCACAGAAGCAATAAAATTGAGTATATCTATAAAAATCAGTCAAACAATTCACAAAATAAAAGGATGTAAAGTATGATACCTTACTCTCAAACATGAGTAGGGGGAGAGTAAAGAATGAGTTCAAACATAAATGACCATCAACTTAATATAGCCTCTATATGCAGAAGATATTATATACTAATCTAATGATAATAACAAATCAAAAAACAGTAATAGACATGCAAAAGAGGGAGAGAGAGAAAGAGAGAGAGAGAGAGAGAAAGTCAAGTATATTACTAAAGAAAACCAGCAAACCATGAGAGAAGAGAGCAAGAAAAGAAAGGAATGGAGAAAAACTACAAAAACAACAATAAAACCAATAAAAAAGGGGAAATAAGTGCATATCTATTAATAATTACTTCAAACATAAATGGACTAAATGTTCCAATCAAAAGAGATAGGGTGACAGAATGGATAAGAAAGCAAGACCAATGTATATGCTGCCTACAAGTGACACAGTTCAGATCTAAAGACACATGCTGATTGAAAGTGAAGGAATGGAAAAGCATTTATCATGCAAATGGAACTGAAAAGAAAACCAGGTAGCAATACTTGTATCAGACAAAATAGACCTTAAAAGAAAGACTCTAATAAGAGACAGAAAAAGATACTAAATAATCATAAAGGGGACATCCAACAAGAAGAAATAACAATTGTAAATATTTATGCACCCAATACAGGAGGACCCAAATACAGAAAGCAGCAGATAAGAAATAAAGGAAGTAATCCATAGTAATATAATAATAGTAGTGGGCTTTAACTCCCCACGTAATCAAGTGACAGAGTGTCCAAATAGAAAATCAACAAGGAAACAGTGGCTTTGAATAACACATTGGGTCTGATGGATCAAACAGATACTTTCAGAACATTCTATCCTAAAACTGCAGAAGACACATTCTTTTTAAATGCACATGGAACTTTCTCCAGAATAGACCACATATACGACCACAAAACAAGTCTCAAGAAATTCAAGAAGACTGAAGTCATACCATCCATCTTTTCTGACCACAATGCTATGAAACTGAAACCAACCATAAGAAAAAATTTGGAAAAAACACAAATACATGGAGGCAAAGTAACATGTTATGAAACAATGAATGGGTCAACCAAGACATAAAGAAGAAATAAAATAAAAATACATGGACACAAATGAAAATGAAAATGCAATGGTCCAAAATCTTTGGCCACTGCAAAAGCTGTTCTAAGAGGGAAGTTTATAGCAATACAGGCCTACTTTAAGAAGCAAAAAAAAAAAAAAAAAAAAAAAAACCTCAAACAAACCACCTAACCTCACATCTAAAGAGCTAGAAAAAGAACAAGCAAAACCCAAAAGTAGTAGAAGGAAATAATAAAGATTGGAGCAGATAAATAAAATAAAAATTAAAAGAAAAAAAATAACAAAAAGCAATAGAGCAGATCAATGACATCAGGGTCTGGTTCCTTGAAAAGATTAATAAAATTGATAAACCTTTAGCCAGACTCATGAAGAAGAAGATGAGGAGGAGGTGGGGGGTGGGGAAAAAGAGGAGGAGGGAAAAGGGGAGGGGGAGAAAGAAAGAGGAACTCCAATAAAAAAGCAGAAAGGGAAGAGAAGACATGATAACTGATACCACAAAACCACAAAGAATTCTAAGAGAATATTATGATAAATCGTATGCCAACAAACCAGACAAGCCAGAAGACATGGATAAATACCTAGAAACCTAGAACCTCCCAAAACGGATTCAGCAAGAAATAGGAAATTTGAACAGACTAATTACCAGTAATAAAATGGAATTAGTAATAAAAAAAAAAAATCCCAACAAACAAAAGTCCAGGACCAGATAGCTTCACAGGTGAACTCTACCAACACTGAAAGAAGAATTAATTCCTATTCTTTTCAAACTATACCAAAAAGTAGAAGAGAAAAAAAGCTTCCAGATTCATTCTATGAAGCCAGCATTACCTTGATACCTAAACCAGGTAAAGACACTATAAAAGAAAGAGAACTACAGGTCAATATCTCTGGTGAATACAGATGCAAAAATCCTGAACAAAATATTAGTAAACTGAATCTAACAATATATCAAAAAAATTCACCACGATCAGATGTGTTTCAATATTCGCAAACCAATCAATGTGATACATCATATCAAAAAGAGAAAGGATAAAAACAGTATGATCTTTTCAATAGATGCAGAAGAAGCATTTGACAAAGTACAACATCCATTCATGATAAAAATCCTCAACAAAGTAGGTTTTGAGGGAACATTCCTCATCAAATAAAGGCCATAGATGAAAAACCCACAGCTAATATCCTTAATGGGGAAAAACTGAGAGCTTTCCCCATAAGATCAGGTACAAAACAGGAGTGTCCACTTTCACCACTTTGATTCAACATAGTACTAGAAATTTTAGTCACAGAAGCCAAACAAGAAAAAGGAATAAAAGGCATCCTAATTGGTAAGGAAGCAGTAAACTTCTGTTATTTGCAGATGACATGATACTATAAATAGAAAACCCAAAAGACTCCACCAAAACTTACTAGAACTGATAAATGAATTCAGTAAGGTCACAGGATACAAAGTTAATAGACATAAATCCATTGCATTTCTATACACTACTAATTATTAAGCAGCAGAAACAGAAATAATAAATAAGCAGCAGAAAGAGATTAAGAAAATAATCCCATTAACAATTGTACCAAAAAGAATACTTGGGAATAAACTTAACCAAGGAGGTGAAAGATCTGTACTCTGAACGCTATAAAACACTGAGGGGTGCCTGGGTGGCTCAGTAGGTTAAGTGAGGGATTCTTAATTTCAGCTCAGGTCATGATCTCAGGATCCTGGGATCAAGCCCCACATCAGGCTCTGAGCTCAGTGCAGAGTCAGCTTGGGGTTCTCTCTCTCCCTCTCCCCCTACTCCTCTTCCCACTTGCACTCTCTCCCTCTCTCTAAAATACATAAAGAAAATCTTTTGGAAAAAAAATTGACTAAAGAAATAAAAAATGGCACAAATGGAAAGATATCACATGCTCATTGATTGGAAGAACATATATTGTTAAAATATCTATACTACCCAAAGCAATCTACAGATTTAATGCAACCACTATCAAAATACCAACAACATTTTCCATAGAACTAGAACAAATAATCCTAAAATATGTATGGAACCACAAAACACCTGGGATAGCCAAAGCTGTCCTGAAAAAGAAGAACAAAGCTGGAGGTATCACAATCCCAGATTTCAAGATATAGTACAAAGCTGTAGCAATCAAAACAGTATTGCACTGGCACAAAACTGGACACAGATCAGTGGAGCAGAATAGAGAGCCAAGAAATAAACCCATAATAATATGGTCAATTAATCTTCAACAAAGGAGGCAATAATATGCAATGGGAAAAGACAGTCTCCTCAACAAATGGTGTTGGCAAAATTGGACAGCTCCTGCAAAAGACTGAAACTAAACTACTTTTTCCACCATCCACAAAAATAAATTCAAAATGGATTAAGTACTTAAATGCGAGACCTGAAACCAGAAAAATCCTAGATGAGAGCACAGGCAGTAATTTCTCTGACATTGGCCATAGCACAGTTTTATAGATATGTTTCCTAAGGCAAGGAAACAAAAGAAAAATAAACTACTGGAACTATATCAAAATAAAATAAACAATCAACAAAACTAAAAGGCAACTGACTGAATGGGAGAAGATATTTGCAAAGACATATCTGATAAAGGGTCAGTATCCAAAATATATAAAAAAATGACACAACACCAAAAAAAAAAAATCCAATTAAAAATGGGCAAAAGACATAAAAAGACAAACTTCTGCAAAGACATACAGATGGCCAAGAAACACATGAAAAGATGCTCAATGTCACTAAACATCAAGAAAATGCAAATGCAAATATCACCTCACATCAGTCAGAATGGTCAAAATCAAAAATGCAAAAAACAACAAGTGTTGACAAGGATGTACAGGAAAAGGAACACTTTCAAAATTCATTTCACAGTTATCTACATTTCTTCTTCTTTTTTTTTCCATCCATTTATTCAACAGAGAGAGACACAGTGAGAGAGGGAACACAAGCAAGGGGAGTGGGAGACGGAGAAGCAGGCCTCCCGCCGATGAGGGAGCCCAATGCAGGGCTCGATCCCAGGAACTGAGCTGAAGGCAGATGCCCAACGACTGAACCACCCAGGCGGCCCTATCTATATTTATTCTTAAGATAAATTTGAAAACAGATTTATAATTGTTTTGTATCAGATATTACTAAATTCTTATGTCTAATCATCACTCAGCTTATTGTCTTAGAAAACATTATTTCTCTAATTATATGAAAAACAACTTTAAAATATATATAGAGAAGTTTGGGAATGCGAGGTAACATTTTATAAAAAGTGTCAATCATTTCACAAGTTTGTTGACTGCTCACCTGCCAAGTTCTGCTCTGTGATCTATCATCATCATTTTCAAATGCTTAACTGCAAATAAAGGTTGGTATGTACATGATTAAATTACACTCCAGGCAGAGTTGTAAGATTTAATAAAAAGTAGAGGAGGATGACCAGATAATTTTAATTTCAGATAAACTTTTTTTTTTTTTGGTATAAGTATATCCCAAATGTTGAACACAAATCCAAATTTAATTGGAGTTCCATATTTTATCTGGCAATTTTAACCCCAGCATGAGGTCAAGTGCCTTTCAATTTAAAGAAACATCCTTAATTTCAAGTTTGTAAATTTGTCTTTCCTAAATTTTAATGTGAATTAAAAAATGCATTAACTTTAAAAATTATTTCCATTTTTTCCTTACATTTATAATTTTGAATTTTCAAAAATACATTTTCTTTAAAAAAAGAAGTTGGTAAATGTTTGGTCTCTTTGATTAACACAATAAAAAGTTGAAAACCTTATGTGTAACAAGGTTCCTATATAAAGTTAATAAAATCCCAAACCAGAGAACCTATAGTTTATGGCATGCCCCTTAACTCCACTACCTTGGAAAGTAAAATAACAGTGCTCCAATGCTGCTACAAATTTGTTCTGTAAAGCCCAGAGAGTAGATACCAAAGATGACTTCTGAAAGGGTCAGGAGCAAAATTTTCCTACACTCAATTTGGGCTAGTATGCCAAATATTTTATTGGGATCAGAAGAAGAATTCATCTACTCCCACAATGCCACCTTCAGTCAGAAGGCAATTATGAATTCACAAAATTTAAGAGTTTATTTTATTTTCTAAAAATGTCTCTTTTTAAAAATGAAAAGAAGGAACTCAGCAAAAAGGATTGTGCAAAAAATAAGATACTAGATTTCAGATTTTGACCATTTGAAGAAGCAAGTTTCATCTTGAAAATGTGAATTGTATTTCATTGTATTATATTACAGATAAAAAGTGTAAAAGAATACTGTACATGAGGAGGAGCAAGATGGCGGAGAAGTAGGAGACTTAAATTTCGAGGGTCCCAGGAATTCAGCTAGATAGGTATCAAACCATTCTGAACACCTACAAACTCAACAGGAGATCGAAGAAAAGAATAGCAGCAATTCTATGAACAGAAAAGCCACCACTTTCTGGAAGGTAGGACGTGTGGAAGAGAATCAGAGGCGATATACAGGAAGATAGACCATCGGGGGAAGGGAGGCTCCATCAGCCAGCTACTGGCAAGTGATAGAGCCACGGAGCCCAAAATCATAATGTTTAGAAGTTGGAGATGCTGAGGGATGTCGTTCCAGTGGCTAAGTGGGGGGTGGAAATCTCGCTGGGACAGTGTGGTCTCAGGACCCTCGGGGTCACAGAAAGACCAGGGGTGCCTGAGTGAGGCAGAGCTCCCAGGTGTTGGAGCGGCGAAGCTGGCTGCAGAGATGGAGCCAAGGAGTGGGCTCTCAGCTCGGGGTTGCCATAAACCATGATCCGCAGCACAGTCGGACCACTGTTCTTCCAGCAGGGACCCAACAAGCGGCAGATCCAGGGAGACTCCCCTCCTTCCCCTGGGAGGAGCAGCATGGGAGCAACCGCAGGAATCTGCTGGGTTTGGAGACTCCAAATGGGGTTGGGTGCCAGAGATAGAAATGCTCAGTCACAGGCCAGGTGAGCACGGAGTGCGGCTGGAGACCGGGGAGACGGGAGTGATTGACTGCTTTTCTCTAGGGGCTCACTGAGGATTGGGGCCCCGAGTTCTCGGCTCCTCTGGGGTGGAGATTGGGAGGCCGCCATTTTCATTCTCATCCTCCAAAGCTGTACGGAAGCTTTCAGGGAATAAAAGCTCTGGAGAGCAAACCCAAGCAGATTACTTAGTCTGGCCCCTGACAAGGGCAGGGCAAGACCACCTTGGGCAAAGGCATCTGAGAATCACTGCAACAGGCCCCTCCCCAAAAAGATCAGCAAGAACAGCCAGCCAAGGCCTAGTTTACCGATCAATGAGAACTGCAGAACTCCAACACTAGGGGAATACAGCACATAGAATTCATGGCTTTTTTTCCCCATGATTCTTTAGTCTTTCTAAGTTAATTTTTTTAAATTTTCTTTATTTTTCTCTTTTTCTATTTTTTTATTTTTTCTTTTTCCCTTTTTCAACCAACATCTTATCAATTTCTTTTTTAAAATATCTTTTTAAATTTTCATTTTTAGAATCATATTCTATCCCTTCATTGTAGTTAACCTTATTTTTTGTATATATATAAGTTTTTCTCTCTTTAAAATTTTGGGATACAGTTTGTTCTAACAGACCAAAATATACCCTAAATCTCTAGTGTATGGCTTTGTTCTAGTCTCCTGCCTGATCACATTCCCTTCTCCCCCCATTTTTTAAAAATTTTTTCTTTCTTTTTTCAACCAACTTCTTATCAATTCCTTTTATGAAATCTTTTATAATTTTCATATTTACAGTCATATTCCATCCCTTTATCGTATTTACCCTTATTTTTGTACATATATAAGTTTTTCTTTCTTTAAAATTGTGGGAGGCAGTATCTTCTAACATACCAAAATATGCCCAGAATATAGTGTGTAGCTCTGATCTATTCACCAGCCTGATCATATTCTTTTTTTTTTTTTTCTTTCTTTTCTTCTCCCCCCAGTTTTGGGTCTTTTTTGAATTGTTTAGTGTATATTTTTCTGGGGTCATTGTTACACTTTTAGCATTTTGTTCTCTCATTCATCTATTCTCTGGACAAAATGACAAGACAGAAAAACTCACCTCAAAAAAAAGAACAAGGGGTGCTGGGTGGCTCAGTTGTTAAGCATCTGCCTTTGGCGCAGGTCATGATCCCAGGATCCTGGGATCGAGCCCCGCATTGGTATCCCTGCTCTGTGTCAAGCCTGCTTCTCCCTCTCCCACTCCCCCTGCTTGTGTTCCCTCTCACTGTCTCTGTCTCTCTGTCAAAATAAATAAATAAAATCTTAAAAAAAAAAACTTATTTAAAAAAATAAAAGAACAAGAGGCTGTACCGACTGCCCGGGACCTAATCAATATTGACATTAGTAAGATGTCAGAACTAGAGTTCAGAATGATGATTATAAAGATACCACCTGGGCTTGAAAAAAGCATGGAAGATGCTAGAGAATCCCTTTCTGGAGAAATAGAACTAAAATCTAACCAAGCTGAAATCAAAAAGGCTATTAATGAGGTGCAATCAAAAATGGAGGCTCTAACTGCTAGGATAAATGAGGCAGAAGAGAGAATTAGTGATACAGAAGACCAAATGATGGATAATAAAGAAGCTGAGAAAAAGAGAAATAAACAACTACTGGATCACGAGGGCAGATTTCGAGAGATAAGTGATACTACAAGACAAAACAATATTAGAATAATATTAGAATAATTGGGATCCCAGAAGAAGAAGAAAGAGAGAGAGGGGCAGAAGGTATATTGGAGCAAATTATAGCAGAGAACTTCCCTAATTTGGGGAAGGAAACAGGCATCAAAATCCAGGAGGCACAGAGAACCCCCTCAAAATCAATAAAAATAGGTCAACACCCCAACATCTAATAGTAAAACTTACAAGTCTCAGACACAAAGAGAAAAACCTGAAAGCAGCTCAGGATAAGAGGTCTGTAAACCTACAATGGTAGAAACATTAGGTTGACAGCAGACCTATCCATAGAGACCTGACAGGTCAGAAAGGACCGGCATGATATATTCAGAGCACTAAACAAGAAAAATATGCAGCCAAGAATACTATATCCAGCTAGGCTGCCATTGAAAATAGGAGAGATAAAAAGCTTCCAGGACAAACAAAAACTAAAGGAATTTGCACACGAAACCAGACCTACAAGAAATATTGAAAGGGGTCCTCTAAGCAAAGAGAGAGCCTAAAAGTAACATAGACCAGAAAGGAACAGAGACAATATACAGTAACAGTCACCTTACAGGCAATACAATGGCACTAAATTCATATCTTTCAATAGTTACCCTGAATGTAAATGGGCTAAATGCCACAATGAAAAGACACAGGGTATCAGATTGGATAAAAAAACAAGACCCATCGTTATGCTGCCTGCAAGATACACATTTTAGACCCAAAGACACCACCAGATGGAAAGTTAGGGGGTGGAAAACCATTTACCATGCTAATGGACACCAAAAGAAAGCTGGGGTGGCAGTCCTTATATCAGACAAATTAGATTTTAAACCAAAGAGTATAAAAAGAGATGAGGAAGGACACTATATCATACTTAAAGGGTCTATCCAAAAGAAGATCTAACAATTGTAAATATCTATGCCCCTAACATGGGAGCAGCCAATTATATAAGCCAATTAATAACAAAAGCAAAGAAACATATCGACAACAATATAATAATAGTGGGGGATTTAATACTCCCCTCACAGAAATGGACAGATCATCTAAGCAAAAGATCAAGAAGGAAATAAATGACACACTGGAACAAAAGGACTTCACAGACATATTCAGAACATTCCATCCCAAAGCAACAGAATACACATTCTTCTCTAGTGCCCATGGAACATTCTCCAGAATAGATCACATCCTAGGTCACAAATCAGGTCTCAACCAGTACCAAAGACTGGGATCATTCTCTGCATATTTTTGGGCCAAAATGCTTTGAAACTAGAACTCAATCACAAGAAGAAAGTTGGAAAGAACTCAAACACATGGGGGCTAAAGAGCATCCTACTAAAGAATGAATGGGTCAAACAGGAAATTAAAGGAGAATTTTAAAAATTCTTGGAAACAAATGAAAATGAAAACACAACTCTTCAAATCTTTGGGATGCAGCAAAGGCAGTCCTAAGAGGAAAGTATATAGCAATAACAAGCCTTTCTCAAGAAACAAGAAAGGTCTCAAATACACAACCTAACCCTAAACCTAAAGGAGCTGGAGAAAGAACAGCAAATAAAGCCTAAACCCAGCAGGAGAAGAGAAATAATAAAGATCAGAGCAGAAATCAGTGAAATAGAAACCAAAAGAACAGTAGAACAGATCAATGAAACTAGGAGCTGGTTGTTTGAAAGAATTAACAAGATTGATAAACCCCTGGCCAGACTTATCAAAAAGAAAAGAGAAATGACCCAAAACAACAAAATCATGAATGAAAGAAGAGAGATCACAACCAACACCAAAGAAATACAAACAATTATAAGAACATATTATGAGCAACTATATACCAGCAAATTAGATAATCTGGAAGAAATGGATGTATTCCTAGAGAACTATAAACTACCAAAACTGAACCAGGAAGAAATAGAAAACCTGAACAGATCCATAACCAGTAAGGAAATTGAAGAAGTAATCAAAAATCTCCCAACAAACAATAGCCCAGGGCCAGATGGCTTCCCAGGGGAATTCTACCAAACATTTAAAGAAGAATTAATCCCTATTCTTCTGAAACTGTTCCAAAAAATAGGAAGAGAAGGAAAACTTCCAAACTCATTTTATGAGACCAGCATTACCTCAATCCCAAAACCAGACAAAGACCCCATCAAAAGGAGGAATTAAGGACCGACATCCCTGATGAACACATATGCAAAAATTCTCACCAAAATACTAGCCAATAGGATCCAACAGTATATTAAAAGGATTATTCACCACAACCAAGTGGGATTTATTCCTGGGCTGCAAGGTTGGTACAACATCTGGAAATCAATGTGATACAATACATAAATAAAAGAAAGAACAACAACCATATGATCCTCTCAAAAGATGCAGAAAAAACATTTGACAAAGCACAGCATCCTGTCTTGATCAACTCTTCAAAGTGTATGGATAGAGGGTATATACCTCAATATCATAAAAGCCATCATTCTCAATGGGGAAAAACTGAGAGCTTTTCCCCTAAGGTCACGAACATGGCAGGGATGTCCACTATCACCACTGATATTCAACATAGTACTAGAAGTCCTAGCCTCAGCAATCAGACAAAAGAAAGAAATGGCATCAGAATCATCAAAGAAGAAGTCAAACTCTTACTCTTTGCAGATGATGTGATACTTTATGTGGAAACGCCAAAAGACTCCACCCAAAACTGCTAGAACTCATACAGAAATTCAGTAAAGTGGCAGGATATAAAATCAATCCACAGAAATCAGTGGCATTTCTATACACCAACAACAAGACAGAAGAAAGAGAAATTAAAGAGTCAATCCCATTCACAATTGCACCCAAAACCATCAGATACCTAGGAATAAATCTAACCAAAGAGGCAAAGAATCTGTACTCAGAAAACTATAAAATACTCATGAAAGAAATTGAGGAAGACACAAAGAAATGGAAAAACGTTCCATGCTCATGGATTGGAAGAACAAATATTGTGAAAATGTCTATGCTACCTAGAGCAGTCTATACATTTAATGCAATCCCTATCAAAATATCATCAAGTTTTTTTCAAAGAAATGGAAAAAAATAATCTTAAAATTTGTATGGAACCAGAAAAGAGCCCGAAGAGCCAGAGGAACATTGAAAAAGAAAAGCAAAGCTGGCGGCATCACAATTCCGGACTTCAAGCTCTATTACAAAGCTGCCATCATCAAGACAGTATGGCACTGGCACAAAAACAGACACATAGATCAATGGAAAAGAATAGAGAGCCCAGAAATGGACCCTCAACTCTATGGTCAACTCATCTTCGACAAAGCAGGAAAGAATGTCCAATGGAAAAAAGACAGTCTCTTCAACAAATGGTGTTGGGAAAATTGGACAGCCACATGGAGAAGAATGAAACTGGACCATTTCCTTACATCACACACAAAAATAGACTCAAAATGGATGAACGACCTAAATGTGAGACAAGAATCCACCAAAATCCTTGAGGAGAACACAGGCAGCAACTTCTTCAACCTCCATCGCAGCAACTTCTTCCTAGACACATGGCCAAAGGCAAGGGAAGCAAGGGCAAAAATGAACCATTGGGACTTCATCAAGATGAAAAGCTTTTGCACAGCAAAGGAAACAGTCAACAAAACCAAAAGACAACTGACAGAATGGGAGAAGTTATTTGCAAATGACATATCAGATAAAGGGCTAGTACACAAAATGTATAAAGAACTTATCAAACTCAACACCCAAAGAACAAATAATCCAATCAAGAAATGGGCAGAAGACATGAACAGACATTTCTGCAAAGAAGACATCCAAATGGCCAACAGACACATGAAAAAATGTTCAACATCACTCAGCATCAGGGAAGTCCAAATTAAAACCTCAATGAGATACCACCTCACACCAGTCAGAATGGCTAAAATTAACAAGTCAGGAAATGACAGATGTTGGCGGGGATGTGGAGAAAGGGGAACTCTCCTACACTGTTGGTGGGAATGCAAGCTGGTGCAGCCACTCTGGAAAATAGTATGGAGGTTCCTCCAAAAGTTGAAAATAGAGCTACCATACGACCCAGCGATTGCACTACTGGGTATTTGCCCCAAAGATAGAAATGTAGTGATCTGAAGGGGTATATGCGCCCCAATGTTTATAGCAGCAATGTCTGCTACAGCCAAACTACGTAAAGAGCCAAGATATCCATCGACAGATGAATGGGTAAAGAAGATGTGATACACACACACACACACACATACACACAATGGAATATTATGCATCCATCAAAAAAAAAATGAAATCTTGCCATTTGCAATGACATGGATGGAACTAGGGTGTATTATGCTAAGAGAAATAAGTCATTTTGAGAAAGACAAGGATCATATGATGAATATGAGAAAAAAAAGACAGACAATCTTAGGGGAAGGGAGGAGAAAATGAATCAAGATGAAACCAGAGAGGGAGACAAACCATAAGAGACTCTTAATCTCAGGAAACAAACTGAGGGTTGCTGGAGTGGTGGGAGGTGAGAGGGATGGGGTGGCTGGGTGATGGACATTGGGGAGTGTATGTGCTATGGTGAGCTCTGTGAATTGTGTAAGACTGATGAATCAGGGGCGCCTGGGTGGCTCAGTCGTTAAGTGTCTGCCTTCGGCTCAGGTCATGATCCCAGGGTCCTGGGATCGAGTCCCGCATCAGGCTCCCTGCTTGGCAGGAAGCCTGCTTCTCCCTCTCCCACTCCCCCTGCTTGTGTTCCTGCTCTCACTCTCTCTCTCTGTCAAATAAATAAATGAAATCTTTAAAAAAAAAAAAAAAAAGACTGATGAATCACAGACCTGTACCTCTGAAACAAATAATACATGATATGTTGGGGGAAAAAAAAAAAAAAGAAGATAGTAGGAAGGGGAAAATAAAGGGGGGGAAATCGGAAAAGGAGACAAACCATGAGAGACTATGGACTCTGAGAAACAAACTGAGGGTTTTAGAGGGGAGGGTGGTGGGGGGATGGGTTAGCCTGGTGATGGGTATTAAGGCAGGCTCGTATTGCATGGAGCACTGGGTGTTATACACAAACAATCACGGAACACTACATCAAAAACTAATGATGTAATGTATGGTGACTAACATAATATAATAAAATTAAATTAAAAAAGAATACTGTGCATTCTTCTTCTTCTTGTTTAATCTCACTTCACATGCAATCTTTCATACACTTCCTTTTCAACATTTTTTCTTTGTATCCTGTTCCATTTCTCCCCTAAAATTCAACACATCTTTGTTCTTTTCCATTTCTATGCTTTTCTGTGCTCCTTGTTAAGCTAAATCCAAAAAGTGTCTAAAATGGTACCCATTTTTCTTCAGTATTAACGATTTTTCAAAAATTATTAACAACAAAAGGAGAATGTAGGTGTTCCATGAAATCGCTGAGGGAACTGAAAATCTTAACATGAATATCCCTTATTTGAGGAACAGGGAGTTTAGCAGCTTCCAATGGTAACAGACTAATTTAAGTCATTTCTATAAACTCTTCACTCAAAAGGGATAGGAATAAATTGGATTGAGTCTATTTGACTCAACATTATGTTCAGACTTTCTGTTCTCTTGTAATTTCACTTCCTCAACTATCTGCTTACCAATGCTCAGTTCCAATTGATCTTTGGGAAGTAAGAAACCTGGAGATAATTGTTAGATTGTGCCCATTTTAGTCTAATCCAGTCCAGTCTATAGTGGACATGGAGGGGCCATATAGTAGATATATATGGGAAATGCCTGTGTTAATTCAAGAGTTCATTATTCAACAAATATATCTATATCTTATTTCTATATAATAGATGTAGTTATTCTCAATTATTACCACTTAACTAACCCCATGCTTTTAAAGCATATTGATATTTTGTCTGTACAACCTAATAAAGAAATCATTTTTCTTTGTAACCAGGATAATTGAGTTGTCCTCAGCTTCTTAATATATCCATTTGGGAATATGTTCTTCCTTATTTTAAAAGGTTTACTAAAAAAATTAAAAATAATAAAAAAATAAAAGGTTTACTAAAAAACTATTATTTCTTATTCTGTGAGCAAAATAAGATAGTGTGATATTTTGATTTAAATTAGAAATAAACTATATATATATTTGGTCTTTGTCCACTATGCCTGCAGAGTTCTTAAAAACCTTTGTTATCTTCTGAGGAGAACCATAAAGGTATCTCTTGTTATGTTAATGAGGTGACTTATGGACTCCAACTAAGGATGGGGGCTGGTTGCCAGGAGAACCAACCCTGTGAGAGGGTTGGAACTTTCAGTCCCATCCTCCAGACACCCAGGTAAGAGAGTGGGACTGGAATTTGATTCAGTTCCCAATGGCTAGTGATTTAGTTGATCCTACCTTTATAATGAAGCCTCCATTAAAACGCAAAAGTAGCTGGCTTCTGAAGTGCTGAAGGGAGCAGTCTTGAGGGACTGACCTTTTAAACTATGGAATCTGATGCTCTGGTAGATAGTGGCAGAATTGAGCTAAATTGAGGGACATCCAGGTGGTGTCTGGAGACCTGCTTGTTGGGTGTGTGGGGAAATCATCACACACATGCACATTGGAATTGGTTCCAGAACACGAAATAGATACCAAGAATCTCATTAAGCCAACGGACTTTTTAAAATCTCTCTATATTTCATTGTTTTGAACATATTTACATTACAAAAGCATAAATGCTGAGTTGGCTAGAGACGTTAATATTGGGGAAATATACACACACTGATGGATAGATAGATAATAAACAGATAATCTATAACTTAAATGCTTCTGAAGTCATTTTATATCTTTACTATTATTTAAATAATTTTATTTTTTTATTTTTTATTTTTTTAAAGATTATTTATTTATTTGACAGAGAGAGACACAGCAAGAGAGGGAACACAAGCAGGGGGAGTGGGAGAGGGAAAAGCAGGCTTCCCGCGGAGCAGGGAGCCCTATGCGGGGCTTGATCCCAGGAGCTGGGATCATGACCTGAGTCAAAGGCAGACGCTTAATGACTGAGCCACCCAGGCGCCCACTATTATTTAAATAATTTTTATCCAAAGCCCTCATATCAATCTTTCCATTCTTTCCTAGAAGCACAAACACAGGAAATATTCTGAATTTGTTTTCTGAAATGTTAATTTAAATATATGCATGTTTTTGTGAACTCTGTCAGAGCTCACAGGTTTCTATTTGCAGTATTCTCTTTTTCACTTTTTTAATTAGTACTAATTTCCTGTTAATCAAAGAGTTATTATTTATGGGGGCTCTTTATATTTAAATATTCACCAGGAGAGTGATTTGCCTGTTTTAGTTTTCAGTGTTTTGTAAATTGACATTTATATTTTTATTTAACTTTACATTGCAGTCTGATAACATGCTTAGAAATTTTTAAAAACAATTATATGCATTCTCCTTAACTATTTTTTTTAGTTTTCTATGAATGTTTCAATGGAATATACAATCCCTGTTGGTTGGATAAAAATTTTAATAATACCAAAAAATTTTAATAATATCTATTAGCTTCTTTGTGGTGAGCAATGAAATCAGCACTCCTTTATTATGCAATATTGGTACCAGCCATGCTTTTATGTCCTTATGTTCAACTGTATAAGGTCTAGGAATAAAAACAGAACCTTCTTGCTTCAAGAAATGCGTTGCTTAGAAGACTGATTCAACTAAAACATCTTGTTCTTTAAGACTTAAAGACTTGTCTCAATCCAAAAATGATATGTTATAAACACTGTCCAATCCTAACCAACTTCCTGGCTTGCAAGACCTGCCTTAAAATAACCCAACATAGGCCCTAAATCTTTCCATAATTTTCCCATTTGGAGACACTACTGAGACCATGTCAACTAGTTTTCTTCCATATTTCAGTAAGTCTAATGGACTTCACTTTACCCCATCAATGTGTTTTTATTGGTGATCATTTGGGAGTCAACAGAAGTATGCCTTGGTTAAAATCATGTATTTCTCTTTTATTTAATTATTTTAAACAGACATTCTAATCATGCTAACCATGCTAATCAATACTAAGCATGCTATTTTAGCACTTACTTGGTGTAAACATCTATGTATATACATATGTATGATTGCTTGTATGTAGAGATATATATATGAAACCTCATCATTGTATTTATAATTTTTGTCTCCTAAAACCATATGTATTTTTTCATTTTTAAACTATGAATATAGAAAATTTTATATTTGAATATTGGAATTTAATCAATTCTTTTAATTATTTATATAAGCCCATTCTTTACATTATTTTACCATAGACTTTTTTTCATCTTTCTTTTGGTGGGTTGATTGAATGTCCTGTGTTTTATAACTTTTACTTTATAGGTTTCTTAATAGAAAAATTCCTGGTGAAGGATTTCAATTACCCTCTCTTTACTTCATAGCATTTTGATAACTTTAAAAAAATTTTTCAAGAGTTCACTTTGTAATTTTGGCAGAAAACTGGGCATTTTAAATACTATATGAGCACAATTTTGTATTCCTTTTTCTTTCTTAAGTGTTGTTGTCATTGCTGTTTATTTGATAGGGTGGCTGCCTGTTTATTTAGTAACTTGCCCAGAGTAAACCAGTGAAATGTGTTATACACTCTTCAGTGTATAACCACTTATGCCACTCATCAGTTATTGAAAATTCTTGGTATTATTTTAATTGTGTCTTCCTGGAGTCTCCCCTGTGTCTGCTCAAACATCTGAGCCAGTAATTCTTGTATCTCTTCCCCTTCACCCCTGATGCAAATGTGGTGCAGGGAGCATATTCAACGACCAGGTGGCTTTCAGTTCTGTACAGTTTTACTTTCTGCTGGTTCCTCTCACTTTCGTTGACATGTGTGCACATTATCCACAATCAATCTGGGATGTATACAGTGGGCCAATGTGTTCTCCGAATGCACATGCAGCTTTCATTCAACAAGTCTATGCAGTGAGCTTACCACAGCCTCTTACATGTGACTCATCTCCTGGGTCTTCCTGTTAAACTTCTCTCCAGACTACTGGATTATTGCTTGCCCAACCAAGGCTACAACCTCAAGGTCACTGGGATACTGGCTTTCTCCCTCCCACCTCCCCACACTGAGATTGCTTCTGTTATTGCCAATGTCTATGGACAAGGGGTTTTCCATGCTCTAGTTCAAATCAAGGAACTGCTATCCAATGGCAAAGTCACTCATTTTGGGGGGCATGTCCTAACCTGGGAGAACTATGATGCTGACCAAGTTTGGGGCAAACTGGGGAATAATAACTGCCCCAGGCAGAAACTCCACTGATTATCCTGTGTTCTTATCCACTGTGAGAGTCAAGATTCTAACGTGGTCCATGGTCCCTGATTCCTGGTGTTCATATATCATCCCTCATTTAAGTATGGGCAGAACCTGTAACTTGCTTCTAGCTCTTAGAATATGGCAGTTGAAGAGATTGTGCAGATGTAATTAAGGTCCCAAATCAACTGTATTTGAGTTAATTAAATATCCAACTACACATTTTGTTAGAGATTAGTAATATTTAAGTGGTTAATCCTTTTCAAAAAAGTCTGATTAATTTGGAATAAGAGTATATGATCGGATAGTTTAATGAGTGTGCCTCCCACTCTTATCCCACATTTCAGAGTAATCCATAATAGTTACTCTACATAAACATTAGAAAAGGAGATAGGGATTTTGAAAGAAATAAGCACGAGCCAGGATACAGCACGGTGGTAGGTACACATGTACACACACACAATGGTCTTGAGTAAAATATAAAACAACTATAGCTAAAACAAAATTTGAGAGAACATTAGGAAATAATGTCTTGGTTGTTAGAGAGAAGAGGACTGAGATGTAGGTGAAGGTCCCAGAATGGCTAGGTCAGTGTGTATGACTTGGTGTTGCTCTGATCTAACATGTGTGTTTTGTTTTGTTAGGTTTTTTGTTTGCTTGTTTGTTTGGTTTTGGTTTATTTCTTCTTCTTTTTTAAATTTTTTTTAGTTTTTTTTAAAGATTTTATTTATTTATTTGACAGAGAGAGACACAGCAAGAGAGGGAACACAAGCAGGGGGAGTGGGAGAGGGAGAAGCAGGCTTCCCGCAGAGCAGAGAGCCCGATGCGGGGCTCAATCCCAGGACAGAGATCTGGACCTGAGCCGAAGGCAGACGCTTAATGACTGAGCCACCCAGGCACCCCATCTTCTTCTTTTTTTTTTAATAGAGACAAAGACTTTATTTGTTGTTTTATTTTTTCAGGGTTGAAGGTAGGATATAAGTACACAATCTCTGGGCAGAAAAAAATTGTATGATTATTTCAAATAATACAAGAAAGTTATCTTGATAAAACTCAATACTTCTAAATTAACTAGGTATATAGGAAACTTTGTTATCATGGAAAATGTAACCTAAATAAAGATCATCTAAGAGTATTTCTTCCCAGGGCATTCAAATGAGCTATCATAAAAAATATGGTTAGCAGCATTTGTGAGGAGAATGGGCATCTAAATAAATCTATGAATTCTTGGTTAATGTAGATGCATTAGAATAATTATAAATCCAACTATCTAAAAATAGTTTTCCTTTTGCATTGGCATAAATATGTTATTTCCTAAGGCTAATGGTGAATGAGGTAGACATTCTTCCAGCCTTGTGTGTCTATTATTCTAAATAATCTATTTTCATTAAGCCTCACTCTTTTCTTTATATCTTAAAAAAGATATACATCCTACAATGCAAAGTTTTAAATTCCAGATAAGACATATAAGCATTCCACATTCCTACTTAATTAGAGACAAGCATTTTCTTTTATTACTCACTTTTTTCCTACTTTCATCTTCCTTTATTTGAATGCCTTTTTTTCTCTATTGCTGCTCCATAGCATAAGTCTTAACCAAATGTTACTTATTAAGTGCCCTCATGTGGATTGCTACTAAAAAGATGTACCAATAGGCATGTTATAAGAATTTTAAAGAAGGATAAATTTACCTTCTGAGGACTTAGGTTTCAAATGAACTGGGGAGAATACAAATGTGGGAGGAGGAAAAATTGAAGTACAATAGAGAAAAAGATGACTAAAAAAGTACATCAACACAAAATGCTTACTGAAAAGGGTAAGTTAGGGGGATGGCTAAAATGGTGTCACACATGTCTACCCAAAGCTTCATTATGAAAAATAATTGTCAGATAGAATGAAGAGAACCACTGAATTTTGATATTTTGGAAGGGGAATAAACTTCACAGTACTAAAGAGTAATGTGATAATTGAAGTGAAAGGCAAATTTAACAGGATCGTCTGATAATAAAGATAGGTCTGTATTATAAAAGATATGGCTAATGGGATTTACATTGGTTTTAGGAGTGTTCTATGAAAAGAAAAATGTCACTATGAGCTGAAGTTCCCCAGAATCAGTACTGAACTATAACAAAATATGATAGACTGGGTGGCTTAAGCAACAGACATCTATTTCTCATAGTTCTGGAGGCTGGGAAGTCCAGGATCAAGGTGCTTGGCCTATTGGGTTCCTAGTGGGGCCTTTCTTCCTGGCTTGCAGATGGCTGCCTCTAGCTATGTCTTCACATGAAGGAGAAAGAGAAAGCTAGCTCCCCTGTCTCTTCTTATAAGGGTACTAATTCCATCATGAGGATCCCACCTTTACGACTTCAGCTAAATCTAATTACCTCCCAAAGCTCCATCTTCAAATACCATTCCAAAGGGGGTTAAAGCTTCAACATATGATTTGAAGGGGAAACAAATATTTTATCAAAAACAGCCCATTACTCTTCTCTCCCTCCAGGTGATTTTCAGTCACTATGTGCCAATAATATTCTAAATCTCAGATCTTCAACTAGATAGCCTTTCTATGCTCCAGACTTGCATATTCAGCTTTTCTTTAATATTTTTGCTTCAATATGTCAGCACAGACTTCTCAAATCATGGTTAAGTTTGAACTCTTCATCCCTGTTTGCCTCTTCTCACTAAGAGGTCTCTATTTTCCAAGTTGCTTAAAGCAGTATATTGGTGGATGGTGTGAGCTCTTCTGAACTTTTTATCCTATCTATCTGTTACATCACTGTGCTCTGCTCACATTCAATTCAGTATGTTTCTGAAATCAATTTACTGCATTTCATGGCTATTTCTACCATGGTGGCTTAAGTTATCACCACTATGGAAATATCTACCAAACTGTTTTTTTCTACTTCTACTCCTATAGAACACAGATTGATTTTCAACACAGCAGTCTTGTATATTTTTTGAAAATGAAAATATAATTGTGCCAGATTTCTATTTAACAGCTTTCTTAGTGGGTTTCCATTGTCTTCAGGTAAAATTCAGATGCTGGAACAGGATCATGAGGACATGTATTATCAGGCTCCTGTCTATTAACCTATTGTTCACTATTCTGGCCATTCTAGTGAACTTAGAATTCACATTTGCTTCCCTAGTTCCTCAATTCCCCAAGCATTTGTCACCTCACAACTTTCACATATGTTGTTCTATCTGCCTGGAAGATAAGACCTATTCTCCATATGTCTAAATCTAAATTTATCCTTCAGATGTCAGCCTAAAGTTCACTAGATCAAGATTATATTGATGCGCCAATCCAAATTAAGTCTTCCCAGTGATTCTTTTCAAGTTCATCTGTATTCTTCTTTCATAAAATTTATCATCATAACTGTCTGGTCTTAATTTGCTTAATGTCTTTGTACTCTTCTTAAAAAGATTATAGGCTTCATGAAGGCAGACTGCTTTTTTTTTTTTTTTTCCTCTATTTCATTCACCAATGCATTCCTGAAACCCGGGAAAAAAATGTCTAGCACATAGACATTTTTCATTGAATAAATTAGTCAATTTAAAAAAAAAAATCTGCAATACTAAAAATCATTACCGAAGAGAACAGATTATCCAGACTTTAAACAAGTGAATGTGGAGATATAAAATGTTTTAACCTATCAGACTAAGAGTCTGTTGTAATTTGAGGAAAAATTTACTAAAATGTGCCTTCTTCTTGTCAGTGCTCTGTATATAATATGAAGATAACCATCTAAGCATTTTTGACCTCTAAATCGGTGATTTTTCCTACTAGTCATTAATAGAGGCACATAGGACGTATGTGTGTGGGTGTGAGTAGGGAAAGGACACTGAGAAGGAAATTTAGCATAAGAAATAGAGTTAGAGAAAAAAAATAGCATGTCATTAATTACCCGAGACAACTTAAGTGTATATTAATTAATAATTAAATTTCTCTGAGTAATTCAGAGCACTTTGTATAAATCTCCTCTCCAGACCTATGAGTCCCTGCCAATCTTTGCCTACAAACACTACTGTGTAACAGAACATGTGGAGGTAATAGGTACATTTGCTCCACTGATTGCAAGACCCTCTCCAGAGGCCGGATTCTGCCAAAACTGACATGTGCATAATTCCACCAGAAGCCAGTGGCAGTTTTACATGATTAAAGATGGCAGAATCGGGGACACACATACATTTCCATGCAAATGTGCTTGAGAAAATAGCTTACAATACATTATATAAACATATTTAGAAAGAATAAACACACTCCGCTAAATTTTCAAACATCTGTTCAAGCTTGTGGCAGCACCCCAGATTTGCATACCTAACTCCTTTTTAAATAGGGCTTAATTTTGCCCTCCATATTATTAGATCATAGTAGCCTTTTAACTCCAAAATACATAACTGTCATTGTACCAATGATGCTAATCATCATTTTTTAAAATCCAACTGCACTCGCTTTTAGCTTTAGACTTCCTTCTGTGCTTCTTGTGAGAGAGAAGGGTCTATGACTGGGGGAGAACTTTTATGCATATTCTGAATCAATCCCTGTGTTATCAAGAAAAGAACTGAGACTTTAATTATTTGCATAACTGTGCTTCTAGCCATATACAAATGCAGAAATTCTAACCACAAGATGCATATTATGCCCACTTAGTGGCATAAACCTGCCACTGCTTGTAGTTTATGTACCCTAGAGTTCAAACAGTGGTGTACTACCAATATATTTTTTCTATTTTTTTTTAAAGATTTTATTTATTTATTTGAGAGAGAGAATGAGAGAGAGAGAGCACATGAGAGGGGGGAGGGTCAGAGGGAGAAGCAGACCCCCTGCTGAGCAAGGAGCCCGATATGGGACTCGATCCCGGGACTCCAGGATCATGACCTGAGCCGAAGGCAGTCGCTTAACCAACTGAGCCATCCAGGCGCCCTATTGTTTTCTATTTTTATTTAGCATGTCCTTCCATAGTCTCTATTGGTTTCTGCAGGAAGTCATACAAATATATAACATATGATCTAAGGGAAAGTACCAGGGCTTACTTAGAAAACAAAATTTCAGAGCAAGAACTCCAGCTTCCTGCCATACAGAGTAATGAAACTGAGTTCCTCCTTATAAAGAAATTCTGGAACAGATGAAGCAAATATTCATTTGTTTCTTTGAATAAGACCTGTTTTAAAAAGATACTGCTTGCATAGAGTTAAGTTAAAAAACAAATTAAGAGTAGGAAAATATGCCACTCTCAAAATATGTTATTTTGGCATTGAAATTATTTTCAGCTAAAGGTAAGTAAAAAGCAACAAATGTAGAAAAGTTCTCTCAACCTTCTCCCCTTTCTTCATAAAGACAGGATATAAATTCTCCTTCTACTAGAGACAGACTCTTATCAGCTCATTTGCAACAAACAAAAAACAAAACTTACTCCATTAGTTCCATCCCATATATTTACCTTCCTACAATTTGCTATTCATGGAAGCCTACAATTGCTATCCTTTGTCCAGTCATTCTTCTACAAATGTATTTTCCTTTGTTGAAGATGTTCTATAAACCAGAGTTCTAAGCCATCACTTTGAGTTATTCTTATTTTCAGGTTTCTTTCATATGATGTTCACTGAATACATTAATAAACTATTTGTTTTTCTCTTGTTAATCTGTATTTTTGTTAAAGAGCCCCAGGGGAAAGCATAATGTGGATAGAGGTGAAGCTCTGCCTCCTCTCTACAAACAGTGCTTCTTACAAACTCTGTTTTGTTGTACTTATTCTTAGAAAAAAAAAAATTGCATTTCTCACTTTTGAATCTTTAAAATATGGATATTCCCTCCAAAATCTAGTTATGTCTTAAAAAAAGAAGCAAATAATGTAAATATTGAAACCAGGTATGGGAAAATAATTATTAGAATTCATTTCAAGTCAAGTCAGAGTAATTCATTCACATATTCACTCACTCACCACATCATTACTTGGACCTAACATTCCACCAGTCTCTGGGGATATGTGATTTAACTAAATAAAGGCCCAATTTCACAAACATTACATTCTAAGAGGGATGTAAACAACAGACAATTAAAATGTATTGTGGCAATTCTGTGATTGTGTACTAATCCAAAATTCAAGTATGTTACCAGACAGGTTTCAAAGGATTCATTAATCTGAAGACTCAGAAATCCCTGTAAATGTGCACGATGTGGCAGGAAACCCCTTTAGGTGACTCCAAATCACCCCATGTGCTGGATTAATACCACAAAGTGACTTGAGTCAATTCCCCTAGAGTCAACAACTTGCTTGATTTGAAATTTTAAACAACAGATATTTCAGACATAATGAAATTACTATTTTTTAAGTCTCTATGTTTTGGAATAATTTACAACTCATCAGTAGATAATACAAAATATTTTATCTGGAAGTATGGTGCTGTTTTAACTAAAACAAATGTGCAAGGCATTGGCTTTGGGAGTACAGGGCAAGCAGAGGATAGAAGAGCTGTACAACCTCAGGAAATTCTTAATAAGAATTGAAAAGACAGTAAGGAAGTTGTTACTGGAGGTTACATAAATGGGCAGGAAGCTTGGTAACATGGTCATTTGTAGTCATATGTAAAGTAAAAAATATATCTCATGACATGTTGGATTTGGTTAAGGAAATGTTCATGTTGAAACACTAAATAGTTATTTTAGGCATATATGAGAGGTGTGCCAAAAAAGGTAAATAATCAGTTTCAAGCAGAGTTTAGAAGACATTTAAGGGATTAGTGGTATCAAATTAAAGCCATTTTTCATGTCTAGTCTCCCCCTTAAAAAGCTCAAGTAAAAAAATGTCATCAAGGCAAAGTCAATTCATAGCACTTCCAACTAAACATGGACTGAAAGTTAAAATCTCAATGCTGAGGCTTGAAGAACCTTTATTGAGATTTTGAAAAGACTGAAGGGCAGGCATGGTTGGGCTTCTAAGAATCTTAAGGGCATGCTTATTAAAACAATCTTAAATAGACAAAAAGGCTTCTAAGTATCTAAATGTGTTGTTTGCATAGACTATCAGCACAAAGTAAAAAGTCTAGAGTGAAATAAAATTATGTGTGAGTTGTCTAATGAATTAAATGATATTTCAGTTCACAGAAATCCCACAAAGTTCTTAAGTCAACTATACCACCTTGCACTGGATGGATGAGAGTCTAGGGGACAGATAACATGTCTCTGTAGTTTGCTAGTCTCAGTTCAGGAGAAATTGTATTCAAGGAACTGAACCTCAGAAAACACAGACATGATTTAGCACAAACTCAGAAATGTTACAGATAACAACATTCAAGAATTTCTGCTGAGCTGTATTAAATTTGTGAGTTAGGAGAAAGTATACATGTTATATAATCCTAGCATAACAAGTTAAAAGCTTCTAAATTAAAATTTATTTTTTAATTTATTATAATAGATTAAGTTTAATAATAGTTAAGAATAATAGATTAAGTTTAAGAATATTTAACTGCACACCTGGGTGGCGCAGTCAGTTAAGCATCTGACTCTTGGTTTCAACTCAGGTCATGATCTCGGGTTCATGGGATTGAGCCCCACATCGGCAGGCTCTGCTCTCAGTGCAGAGTCTGCTTGAGACTCTCTCCCCCTCTGCCCCTCCCCACTGCTCTCTCTCCCTCTCTCTCAAATAAATACATCTTTTTTTATTTTTATTTATTTATTTTTTTTTATTTATTTATTTTTATTTATTTATTTTTTTTTTTGTTTTTTTAAGATTTTATTTATTTGACAGAGAGAGACACAGCAAGAGAGGGAACACAAGCAGGGGGAATGGGAGAGGGAGAAGCAGGCTTCCCGCGGAGCAGAGAGCCCGATGTGGGGCTCGATCCCAGGACGCTGGGATCATGACCTGAGCCGAAGGCAGACGCTTAACGACTGAGCCACCCAGGCGCCCCTATTTTTATTTTTTTAAAGAACATTTAACTTAACCTGAAGAGGCTCATCTGCATCTAGAACTGATTTGGATGCTGAGATCCTAATCTTTGAACAAATGATGGAATGGAATGAAGCTTTTGGGGAGCTTGGAGGCAACTGACTTTATTTTGCATGTGAGAGAGATGTAAATAATTTACAAGCAGTAGGCAGATACTACTATATTAAAATGGCCACAATATTTTTGCTACTTCTTCCACTGAGAGAGAGTTTTATTTTTCTCTCCATGATGGCTGATTCTGTCACTGATTTATAAATAAAACACTACAGAAGTGACATCGTCAATTTCCTGCACTAGGCCTTAGATATCTGGCAGCTTTGGTTATTGTCTCTTGGAACACTAGCTCAAAGTCCTAAAGCTGCCAAGGAATCCAACTACCCTAAGACTTCCACGATGGAGAGGCCACGTGTAGTCACTCCAATCAATAATCCAAGTGAGTTCAGCCATCCTGCTAGCCGTGCCAAGGCATCCAAGATGTGAACAGAGCCAACTTGGACCCTCCATGCCAGTCCATCAGCCAACTAAATTCCAATAAGTGACCTTAGTCAGTGCCATGTGGAATAAAAAAAATGGCCACATGAGAACTGTTCAAATTTCTGATCAAACAAAATAAAAATGAAAACAAAAATCATGAGATATAATAAAATGTGGGGTTTTTTTGTTGTTGTTGTTTGTTTTAAGACACTAAATATTGAGGTAACTTGTTAGGAAAATTAGATAATCAGAACATAGGATTATAAAGGTCTTAGTTTTGGGTTACATGAAGATAGACATTTAAAACAATATAAACTAGTGTTTGAAAGTTGTTTTTCAGTCTGGGTTATATTGGTACTACTTTCTTTGATTTTACATAGACTTGAAATCTTTTTTTTTTTTTTAAGATTTTATTTATTTATTTGACAGCAAACGAGAGAGAGAATGAGAGAGAGAACACGAGAGGGAGTAGGTTCAGAGGGAGAAGCAGACTCCCCGCTGAGCAGGGAGCCCAATGTGGGACTGGATCCCGGGACTCCAGGATCATGACCTGAGCCGAAGGCAGTCACTTAACCAACTGAGCCACCCAGGTGCCCCCATAGACTTGAAATCTTAAGTCATTTAAAGATTCTGATTCCAGTATGCAGAGTATTCATATTACAGGCTACTTTTGAAGAATGGAAACAAATGCAAAAACAATATTATCAGTTAATGTCTACCAACATGTACAATAAAAAATCTGCAATATACTGCATTGGTTCACCTACTACCATAGACATTAATAACCATTTACAGAGTTCTTTTGATATAAAATCATGATGGGTATCTTAAATGACACTTTCATATTTATTATTAGGTAAATCATATATCTAATTTTGAATTGCAATTTTCTTTTCCTTTTCAGTGATTACTTAATTTGTAATTCCTATTTAACAGTAGATCAAAGATTCTCCCTATCTGAACTTATAAAAAAGTAGATAAAGCATACTCTATCCCTTCATAAGCTTATTTTTATAGCCTTAGTAATACTCAATACCTAATAATCTAAAACTACATTAACAACTTTATAAACTACATTTTGAATATATAAAATGAATAAATCACACTAATAAGAAATACACCACTCATTATAAAAATGTTATTACAATGTCACTTTTAAAAGAATAATATAGGGCGCCCGGGTGGCTCAGTCGTTAAGCGTCTGCCTTCGGCTCAGGTCATGATCCCAGGGTCCTGGGATCGAGTCCCACATCGGGCTCCCTGCTCCGCGGGGAGCCTGCTTCTCCCTCTCCTGCTCCCCCTGCTTGTGTTCCTGTTCTCGCTGTCTCTCTCTGTCATATAAATAAATAAAATCTTTAAAAAAAATAAAAATAAAAGAATAATATACATTTAATAGATTTTGGAAAAAGATAGAAACAATCAGAAAAATCTGAAAGTAAAGAAGTATACCAAGTATCAAGTGGGATACTTGAAGGACAAATTTAGGAAGCATTATTTTCCCAAGTTTGTAAATGTCTATTCTATTACTGTGCCATTTAAAGATGTCACTGAATCCAACAAAAATGTGATAATTTTCAATATATAGCTTATATGATTCATACATGGTCTTAGTAAAATATTAATACAATTTTTGATCAGTAACTAGGCAGATTTTTATCTTAAATAGATTTAAAAAGAAAAAAAAAAGAAAGCTCTTCTACAAAGAACACATTAAAAACTCATGGAAAATATTTCCATACAGATACTATGTCACCAAATTCACTTGTATTTTATTAGTTCAAAAATATTCATAACATTATATACATTTATCAATTAAGTGTGCAGATGATAATTATGAACATTAACATGATGAAATTTAACATGAATCCTATATATGTTAATCTATTGATATTATTATTTATCTTTACTGAAATTAATTTTCAATTTTAAGAATGTGTTAATAATTATACATAATTTTGGCATCAGAAATTAAAATCTATTAGTCATATTGGAATATTTCAAGAATAAGTAGAATTGCTTAAGTCAGTAGGTTTCAGTGGAAGCAATATATTTAATAAGCAAGAAAATATGCACTTCCTTTTAAATATGATGTTTAACAATGTTGTTAATGCTCTTTGAATTATAGTAGATAGAGCATATAGTTTTACTCCAATCCTTTAATAATTGCTTGCTAAACGACTCATAATCTTCTTATGCATTTTGAGCTATGGTAGAGAAAGGTAACTAGGATGGTAAGGTAACTAAGCCATGAAAGCTAGCAATGCAAGAATGTGATTCATGACTTTCTTCTCATAAACTATGCTTTCCCTTACACTGATTGTCTTTCAAGGAAATCACCAGAGAAAACATTTCATCTACTGAATCAAGAAAATGAACGCTGTGTTTTTCTCTTTCTCTCTCTCCCTCTCTCTATATAGATGATATAGATATAAAGATATAAAACAATTATCAAATATAAATATAAATATAAATACACACGCACACACACACCCCAAATCCATTAATGTTAAATCCACTTTTTTTTTTTTTTGATCCAATACTAGGATTCCCATCCTTCATTCTCAAGAACATACCCTGTATTTCCAGTATTGTATTGATTGGAAGCAAAGTCCCCTCCTACTGAGAAGGGCTCACAGATCTCCATGCCATTAATATGGTTTTGATGATAATATGCTATGTTCTCAGTGTAGGCAAGATGTTCTAGGGGGTGTTGAAGATGAAACTCTTTACCTTTACCTTCCTTTACCTTTTATCAGTCTATATTATATAATTACCAAGATTATTAATAAATGTAGTACAATCCCTTGTTATATCAATATTTATTTTGATTTCAAATTTCAATAAGTATAACTGATTGACTGGAAAGTAATGGAAAGCAAACATAGCTGAGTATTACCAAAAAAAGGGGGGGGCACTTGGGTGGCTCAGTCGTTAAGCATCTGCCTTCGGCTCAGGTCATGGTCCCAGAGTCCTGGGATCGAGCCCCGCATTGAGCTCCCTGCTCAGTGGGAAGCCTGCTTCTCCCTCTCCCACTTCCCCTGCTTGTGTTTCCTCTCTCACTGTGTTTCTCTGTCAAATAAATAAATAAATCTTAAAAACAAAACAAAACAAAACAAAAAAAAACTGGCTGTAACTTTTCCTTCACATGACAGAGTCCATGGTCTTCAGTTAAGGTTGTAGCTACCACTTTGGGGACAAGCTATCTGAAATGCCACTTCTACCCTGACTGGAGGAAAACTATAACCCCACAGAGGTGGAGCTGTAGACATTTGAGAAGAGTTCCTATCCCTCTTCCATTTTACCATTATAAAATGCTTCTGATGAGAAGCTTCATTTACATTCCTTCTATATGGAGGGGCCATAAGCATTGGC
The DNA here is from genome assembly GCF_029215605.1 of Mirounga angustirostris. Classification (NCBI taxonomy): domain Eukaryota; kingdom Metazoa; phylum Chordata; class Mammalia; order Carnivora; family Phocidae; genus Mirounga; species Mirounga angustirostris. The sequence goes on along the minus strand of NW_026991722.1, from coordinate 10,348,351 downwards.
AATGAAATGAATAACATGAAAGTTATCTGATTTTCTTATTTTTAGGTAAAACAGAATCCTGAGAGCACAGTACCCAGATCATAGTCAAGTGACAGTCCTCAGCATCATTAATATATAGGCAAAACTTTTACCCATACCCTTAAGTTACATATATGCACAGGTAAATAAAAGTTGCCTTTATTTGTAGAAGTCTGAGATAACTTGATGGAAAAACTAAAGGTATTTGAAAGATTATGTCATCAATATTTTCTTTACATATTTTTAACTAAGTGATGATGCTAATGCAGTCAAAGCTCATGAGTGTGCCCACTTTAGGATCAAGATTCGGGTGAGAAATTTGGTGTCTTTCAGTTTGATGGAAATTTGGGTAATTTGTTTGGGTTGAATGAATATGGACCAGAAGAGTTTATAAGCATTAGTTTAAAAGAGATGTCCTAGTTGGTTTAAATGAAAGAAGTTGATAACTGTGTTATTAAAGATTTATTTGTCAAGATTAAATGTGCACTTTTTTTTTTAAAGATTTTATTTATTTATTTGAGAGACAGAGAATGAGAGACAGAGAGCATGAGAGGGAGGAGGGTCAGAGGGAGAAGCAGACTCCCCGCTGAGCAGGGAGCCCGATGCGGGACTCGATCTTGGGACTCCAGGATCATGACCTGGGCCGAAGGCAGTCGCTTAACCAACTGAGCCACCCAGGTGCCCCAATGTGCACTTTTTGATATTTAAACGCATTAACTGTAAATAAACCTAGTATTCATTCATCTCTTTTTTCTCTATTTTTTTTCCAAACTTTTTTGGTACAATTTTCTGTCTGTCTCTCTTCTCCTTTTTCTCATAAGTAAAAGTGACCCTCTTGGCAGTTACCAAAGCTACTACTGGTAAAATGAGGTGGGGTGAAGACATACAGTAGGTTTGAGTAGCAAGGGACATAAGGTAAAATCTACTTCTGTTTTCTCATTCAGCTGGTGAATAAACTGAGGTCCAAAAGAACTAAATTCCTTTTTGAATTCGAACAGCTGGATTCCTGATTATCTCCCATGAATTTATTATTAAAAAGAAAGAGAGAAAGAGAGGGAGAGAGAGAGAGAGAAAAAATAAACAAGAAATAGAATGGAAAAACTATAAATGAAACAAAATAAAAAAATGTGCCTCTGTTCTGATTTTCTTCATGAAAATTATTTCACTAATCCTGAGTATTGCCTCTTTCTTAATTTTGAATTCCTCAAACAGTTCACTTAGCTTTCAATTATATAATTACACATTATTTCAATGATTGTGACACTGTTAATCTTTCCTTATTAGTCTGTATAATACATATGTACTGAGTACATGCTAGTGTTATGCTGGAAAAATTGTCCCTGACTTAAAAAAAGGACTAGACTCCACTATGAAACATATACATGTAAATATATTAATAATAGTGGAAATGATAAGTACACATAAAGATGCATGTTAAATATGCTAAGAGAAAGGTTGATTTCAGTAAAGTTAGTAAATATCTGAGTGCCTTTTCTCTTTCTGGCACTATGCATCTCCCTAGAGATTCCATAAATTAATAAATAAATCAGACAAGCTACATGACATGTAGCATAGAAATAGTTATGCCAACAAAATATGCCTGGGTAATATTATAAATGCATTCAGCAGTAGGGAGAGAACCAGATACATCCATGGGCTGTGCATTTGAAAGGGTAATATCAGACTTGAGTCTTCAAAGGCATGTAAAATTTGGCTTAGAAAAAGTGGAAAAAGGAGCTCTGCAGAGAAAGGAATAATAATGAGAACGAAACAGAGGTGTGAGACGGTGTGGTCAGGAAAGGAGAGCAGTTTTATATCTTTAGAATGCGGTGTTTAAAGGAGAGTTAGGAAAAAAAAGGATAAAACAAATTATTTGAAGGGAAAAACTGAATAAACCTTTGCTTTTTATATTGTGTATAATAATATTATATGATATATTTATTGTACTACTCTCTGGCATGTAAGTATTAATAAGAAATATACCAAGAATTATTCCGGATTTTTTTTTCTGACTATATGAAATCACAGAATATAGATCCAATTCTGAGATATTTTAAAGGGTATTTTATTACCCTTCATTCTCTGAGAAGAGCTGTCTAAAGTGAACTAGAAAAGGCAGAGCATTTTTCAGTACCAAGATATGGCTCTTCCACTATACATCTACTCAATTTCTCCCAGTTTTGATTGATCTTATCCACAAAGGAGACAGAAAATCCTTCAGAGTAAAAAGAGTTTGAGTGTGTTTCTGATCAGAGACTGCTCAGATTAATCAAGTTGTCAACCACCCAGAACCATTATACTGATCAAGATGTTGGGAGATACTTAGTAGAAAAATAGAACATGTATCTCTTTTTTTCCTTGTCTATAGTAGGTATCAGAAAGCCATAATGATGATATTATATGTCAGCTACAGCACATGATTCCTATGACATACCTGAATATACCTATGTAGAATACCTGAATAATTATGAAAAAGATAAAATCTTTGCCCAAGCAGTTAGGATAATTGTCATATATTAAAAATTTTTTAATTACAGAACTTTTTTTTTTTTAAGTATCTGGTCAATTTCACCATGTCGAAACAGGGAACTGGTCAGCTTAAGCAGGTAAGTGTAAAGCAAACCTACAGAGAGATACATGGGTGTAGAATTCCATACTAAAGGACACAATGTTTAGGAACCAGAACTCTAGAGTTTACATGAACATTGCTAACTATAACTGTGAGAGCTTAATTTAAACATTTGAAATACCTTATTTAAAAAATGAGGTTTATAATTAAGAAGGTGAAATGGGTCCTGTTGACAAACAAAGAAAGTGAAAACAAAGCTTGTCAACACCAGGCCCTGCTATTCCCAACAGAACACAAGTGGGGCTCAGAACAGCATAATGCCAGGCTGCACTGATTCCACAAAAATGACCAAATATGTCCCTGTCTGGCCAATAAATTTAGCACCTTTGAATTGTCTTGCATTCTGAATGAACATTAAAATACACATTCATAAAGTGCTACCACTTCGTGCACTGTCTAATCCAAAACTGGCTCATGCTTCCCAGTTCCCCTCTTAAAATCAGTTAGCACAATTTCTCCTTAACAACTTAGTGTAACTCTCCAAATTAAGGCATGCTGCCTCCGGTAAGTTTTCCTTTGCAGTGTGACCTTTTCTCAAATCCTATGTGATGACTTTTATTATTCTTATTTCCATTATTTCAATTTGTAAACTGAGACTCAGAGAGGCATAAGGGGTTGACCAGAATAATCAGTGATGGAGCTGCTTCCGGCTCAATGAATAAATGAATCAATGAATCAATGAATCAATGAATCAATCAAATCACCTAGCACAAACTCAAACCTCTAGTACAGGTCCTTCCTTACTCCCCTTTCTGTGACATTATCAAGGCTCCTCTAAGGACACTTTTTCCCATGCTGCAGAAAGGTAAAGAAGCCTGACTTTATTTGACTAGGAAATGCAGTACGTAGACAATTTTTATACTATATGATCAGATAGAAAGATCACATCCCAGTGGGCAACCTGAGGAAGCTTCACATAGAGTTGCAAAATTATTTAAGACCGACATCAATAAAAGAATGCCAATGTTATAAAAAGCTGGAGATATAAGTGCCTTCCAGATAGAGAACAAATACAATCCAAGGCCCAAAGATGAAAAAAAAAAAAAAAAGCAATATTTTTAGGTTGAGATAGTGTGGGTCCTTTTACAAACTCTGTACAAAATAAATTCATATCTCCTTCATTTTCTCGATTATCAGTTACTCACTCGAGCAGCCACCTATTGTTAGGAGGCAGTCAAGTGTCTCTGTCTTGAAACTTTCCAATCCAGGATTGTCAAAGAATTGTCTTATCCAACCTGAGGGATTTTTTAATGGTTAAAAGTCAGAGATAATTACTTTCGGGGCATTCAGGGTCTATTTCTTTACCACTCCCATGTTGTCACCGTTAAACTATACCAGTACATGTGATAAAGAGATGGAACGAGGGTCTCACATTTAGATTCCAGTACAGACAGAAATGAATGACACCCTCTCACTGCTACGTTTCGCTGAAGCTAGTTTCTCTCTTTACTTCTCTAAGTTTCCCTTCTTTAGCTTACATTCTTGTTGTCAGCACTTTTTCTCCAAAGAACAACTATAGTGTTATGGGAGCTAGGAAAAAAAAAAAAAAAAAATATATATATATATAATTAAAAACAAAATCTCCTAACCTGTAACACCTTTCTACAAAGTTAGAAGAGAAACACAGCAATTTTATTATTGGATACTTAGAATGCGATGCACATCACAGGCAACCTGCTAAGAGATTGCAAAGACTGAAAGAAATCTTGCCCTTTATTACATCCAAGCGGATACAACCCAATACCTATACGTTAACAAGATAAACAATACCCAGTGCCCCAAGTAAGAGGATCAAACAGCATGGAAGCCATGCACAGTTTATCCTACATTTACTTGGTAATTGGGGTAACCATATGTATTAGCTAAATGCTTTATCCAAAAGAAAAATAAACTTCTCATGTCTTAATGACAGGAAGTCGTTTTGGAGCAAGGTGGTTCACTGAAGTCAGGCTCCTACCCTCCCTCAGAAACTGGGAGAAAAAAGCTGCATTATCTTTTTTGATGGATATATTTCAAAAACATGATTCTCAGGTCCTTGAGAAAGGTATTTCTGGGTCTTTAACCTGGCAAGAGGCTTATTTAGCTTTTACATATATTTCAAAGAGACAGGGTACTTAAAAGTTTTCTAAAGTAAATGCTGTAAGAAAAAAAGAAAAGGAAAGTTAATTAACCTCTGTGCTTCAGTAAATAAGATGTATGTAATCTATTCCATACTACGCCAACAAAATTATTCAGAATATCACTGGTTATAATATGGAATGAAGAGCACTTGGAAGGCAAGGCAATGTGACATCAAGTGGCAGTGATACTAAGTTTTTAAGGCAACAGTCCTGTTTCTTTTTATAGTCATAGGGAGCAGACATAGGGAAAATGAGTTGTTAAGAAAAGGTGTTGAAGAAAAAGACAGTTTGTAAAGAGACCTTTAACTCTGGAAGCCATTAAGTATGGCTGACAGCAAAGATAGATTCTGAGTATATGTGTTACAAAGTTTTAATGATAATTAATCCTCAGTTGTGTTCAATATGAAGCATTCTTTCATGGCTGAATACTGTAGGCCAAAGATAGGAAGGAGGGATGCTACATGAAGTTAGGTTTCCTGATCTCACTGGAAATGAAGACATTCCACAGTGGTGGAAATAGGTTCTGGCACTTAAGCATCAGAGACAAGTCTGCCACAATAAGCCACAGGACTGAAATAGGATTCAGAGTTTTGGGTGCACAGGGAACTCTTGTGGCTAATCCTTCTATAGATCACTTACAATTAAATTATTGGCTAGCCTCCTATGATTTTCATGACATACTTGCAAGGAAAAACTCAGATTGGTGGAAAAGTGCATAACTACAGTCACTGTAGTGGGGATATTCTGCCTCTTAATCAGTTCTTGAATTTAAGCACTTTGGAGATCAACTAGATTCTACATTGACTGGAAGGCTGAGTTCTTCAGGGGAAAGATATAGAGCATGAATCTCCTCCAAAGTTTTCAAAAGAGTGACTGTTTCCTACAAAAACAGAAACAATCAAACCTCTGGGGTAATCGTATATTGGTATTAACATTAGGCTGGTCCTTAAGTTCTTCTCAGAGTAAGGGACAATTAATGGAGACAAATGGCTGATGAAGAGGTCAGGTGTCAGAGTGTGTCTTGGCCCAAATTAATCTAACAGTAGACATAGTGAGACCATAGACCTATTCTATGGTCGTTTGCCCTGGTAGAGAGTATACAGTGGGAATTGATATATTTTATAGCTGTCAGAATCATTTTATTGGTTTCAAAATGAGCTCTATCAATGTGGGAGGACTAAGTCATAGTTCTGGGAATTGGCAACTCCTGACAAACAGTAAACAAAAAACAATTCTGAATCCCCAGATTAATTATAGAGACTAATAAAACTAGTAGAGACCTAAAAAATTCAAGACTAGTGGCTCCAGTCCCATCTCCACTTCTCTATTTGGCAGTGGAAATTCAGATGGGTTGTGAGAAATGACAAGTCACTGTATATTTAATTAAGTGGTACTGCCAATCACAACTTTGGTTCCAGATGTGGTATCTTTACTGGAGCAAATCAGCACACTTCGTAACAGCTGGTATAAAGCCTTTCCCCTGAGACCACAAAATTTTTACATTTTCATGGCAGGGATAAGAGTATACTTTTAATATATTACTCAGGGCTATAGGTCAACCCTCCTGCTCTTCATCATAATATATTTCATAGAAGGTTGTATCATTCAGACAGACCACAAAAAATTCACTGATCCATAACATTAATAACATTTTGCTATTTAGACCTGCTCAGCAAAGAGTAGCAGTGCTTTAGAAGGCTTATCAACACATGTTTGACCAAAGGCAGAAGATAAACCCAGTGAAACTTCTAGGGAGTCTACTGGTATGAATATTGTGATACCCTTGTAAAATGAGAATCAAGCTGCTGTGTCTACCTACCATGATGAAAGACACAGTTCTTAGTGGATCTCTTTGGATTTGAAAGGCAACATTTGAACTTTTTTCTAGAAGCTACTTGCACAATAACCTGCAAGGTGGCCAGTTTAAAATGAGAACCAAAGCATGAATAGACTAAACAGAAAGTCTAGACTGGTGTGAGCTTCCATATCTCTTGGAACTTATGACCCAGCAGTTCCAACAGTGTGGGAGGCAGATAGAAATGCAGAAGGTCCTGGTAAGCAGTCCTAATAGGAGAAACACAAAGTACATTCAAGGTTTCTAAGTCTAACCCCTCCTTTAATGGTTAATATTTAATTTTAAAGTGATTTTAGGCCAGCTGCTAGGCCTTAGTAGAGAATGAATATTTGATCACAGAACAAAATATAACTATGCAATCTAAATTGTCAATCATACATTGGATATCATCTGACCCATGGAACCATATATTTGGACATGCATAGCACCAGCATTTTATTATAAAATAGGCATGTTATAGAAATGGAAAAGGTTGAGTACATCCATAAAGTATCCACAAATTGCATGATGTATAACACCTTCTCTTACTACTTCAACATATATTTTTTCATCCACACCTATAACTTTACTTTGAGTACTTACAACAAGTTAGAAGAGGAAAAAAACATCAAACTGCTTCACAGAGGGATCTATACGATATGTTGGTAAGGGCCTGCAGTAGAAAGTACTGATTTTACTTTAATAAAGAATAGCCTTGAAAAACAGTGACATAGGGATATTCCCCCAGTGAGTAGAATTTTGATTGTGCCTTTTATGTATAAGGACAGTCTAAGTCACAGATAACAGTAGACTAATGGATAATGACTAATGACTGGTAGGGAAGTCAGGAATTGGAAGAAAGTGGTTATTGGAAGGTGTGGGTTAGGTACATTGGATGGACTTCTTGGAACAACATAAATTGAGAAAATATTCATGTTTTACATAAATACCACGTAGAGGGCATGTACAAGAGTAGATGCTTATAACAATCAGGGAAATAGTTACCTTCTCTGTGAATTTAAGTCAGCAGCTTTGCCAAATGACCGTAACACTTACCTGATGGGTCTGTTTGCAAAAAGGCTGTAGTAGCAGAGATGAAGACAATGCATGGTGACAAAAGGACTCAAAAACGGTCTTGTTTATGCTGATTTGTGTACTACTGCAAACAACAGAACTATCAATATTTCACCATCCCCTTAGTGTATAAGCTGGTCATCTGCAAGTAACAGGAAAATATTTTGCACATGGACACCCTGGAATGCTAAACCAACACTACCATATATGGTTCAAGAGACTGATCTTTGTGATTTGCACCCATAGGCTCCCATTTCCTCTGGCTTCTCATTAAATTGGGCTTACAGGCATCTACAACTGGAAATAAGAGGTAAGAGTAAATAATAAGGATTTTATATTTATTTTCCTTTTTCTCATCATAGAGATTTCCTCAAGCTGGCTATTGTCACTTGACTAGAGATCACTGCTGTTCTTCAAGAAGTCTTCTGGGTCTATTTGATTCTCCTTCCAGAACAAAATCTCAAATCACCTTTTGATGGGGATAATGGCTGGGCTGCTTGTACCACCAGGTTTCTGTGTTTTGCCTTGTTTTACCCTTATTCCTGCCAGACCCTTGTAATTAAATAAAGGATAACTTGTGTCTGCATTCATATGCAATTTTAAATATGAATGGTGTATCTGTTGTTAATAGGTTGTGTTTTTGTGTTTTAAGTTTTTCAGGAAAATAGAAAATCGAGTGCCTCAGGTAGGAACAAACAAACCCTGGCTGCTGCATTTACATTTATCAGACCAACAATTCACTACATCACTGGTCATCACATTTAATCTCTGTCTTAACAAGCCTCCCTGGTAATATAAAATCAGAGTTCAGAGAGAGGGAGATAATGGAGTGGAATATATGTATTGGGAGACAATTTTAAGCAGGTCCTTGCATCTCTTCATGTCTTTTAATTTCTGTTCTGGTCTATCTCTTTAAAATTATTTATATAACAACCAGCCTTAGAAGATAAGGGTATTGTCTCCCTCTGGGGGCAGAGAACAGAAAGACACTATGCCACTCTAAGGCAAAGTATGGACAGGTTTCTTATCATCTCCTCCTTAAAAAGGTCAAGGTTCCCTAAACTCAGGAGTTTCTCTTCTATGAGGCAAGACCCCTGTGTGCACAATATCCAGCTGATCTGCCCAACCCAGCCCTCGGACTTGGAGGGCAAGAGGAATAAGACTCATGCTCCCTGCTGTGCCCTGAGTAATAAAGTTCTCGGTCTCTGATATGGGAGTTACACATTTTCTTCCAGCATCCATGTGGAAGTGTGGAAGGCTAACTTGCTACTTGAAATCAGAGTCAACTTTCAGACTCTTCATAGTTCTTGATAATGTAAGTTGGAAAACACTGGATAATAATGAAACAGAGGGTCTTAAATGCTATAATGAAAACAGCATTTATTTCGGGAGAAAGTGAGGCATCATTAAGTTCATTTTTTTTTTTTTTAATGTATTTTAGAAGTCCAGGGAAGTAACATGACTAGCTTGGGGTTTTATAAGTGAAGAGAGGAGATGACCGGATCAAAGGGGTAAGAGACAATGCCTGTAATGAAGTGCTAATATTTTAGTATCTTATATATTGAAGCAAGAATATTTAAGACCTGCTTAGCATAGAGTCCTTGAGAATGGAAATTAGATGGCATTTACCACACATGGCAAATAATTGTAAGTAAATAATAAATGGGGAAGGGTAGAGACACAAAGCTGATGCCAAAAGCTGAAACCAAATGAAAGGAAAGTTATTGGGGCCAGTTATAGAACTAAAAAGGGCAGGTTTATTTAATTATATATATTTTGTGGGAATGACAGGTTTTGTGGGAAATACATATATATATTGGAATGCCATTAAGTCATTCATCTGTCTGGGTAAAGATATCAAGAGTAAATCAGAGCCAGAGACATAGATCAGGACTTGAAGCTATATATATGACTATTGGGTGCTATTCTGAGGCAAAACCTTTGGAAAGTCTAAAAATTAGGAGAAAAGAAAGAAAATATGTATTGAGCCAGTAACATAAATGTCAGAGAAGTTAGAAGGAGAAACAAGGTATTGCCATGCCCTTGAAGCCAAAGGAGAAAAAAGGCATAGACAAAATGTGCCAAAACTGTCAATTTTTGCTGCGAAATTAAGTCATATTGAACAATAACATAAAATGTTCCTGAAAAAAAGGTCTTGCTCACTAGTGCATCCTCGGAGCCTAACACAGTGCCTGGCATATATTAGTGTTCAAAAATTTACTACTGAATGTATTAATGTAAACTAGAATAGCCCTGTATTCATGCAGATTTGTTGATGAGATCACCAAAATACCAATTTTGATTGTTGTTTTGATTTCTGTATTATTCCTGGTAAAGTTTCTCATATCTCATGGTAAAACTGACATCTTTTGTTTTCCTTGAGGTAAATGGTAGCATTGTTTTCTTTGACGAAATACCCCCCCACACACACACCAAATCACTGTAGTTGATATATACAAGTTTTACTATTTTATTCAGGGTTCACTGTCCTATGGTAGTTACAATGTAGAGTTTAGAATGGGTTCTCAGGGAACTGGAAATAACTTTAACTGCTGCTTGGTTAACGGACAGTGTTTTACTCGCCATTCCATAAATTCAGAGTCAGCACACTTTCCTTTGCTTGTCTCCTTTGACTCATCAATGTAGAATGAAACCTAATCAATCCACAGTCATGCTAATGTACTGTGCTTCCATTGCAGCAAAGAATAATGCTGTTATACTCAGTTACATTTTAGAATAATGCAAAAATTGAAAGTGCTACTCTATGTGATATGTAAATGAAGCATTTTATGACCTGAGGCTTTACCATCAAAATTCCATTTTTTTGATCCATCAATTTTCATCAACAAATTAAAAGAACTTGTAACTCAAGGATGGGAAACAATGAATTTAAAGTTACAGCTTATTATTTATGTAGAATGTTACACAATAGATTACTTGTAATAGCAATATATAAAAATACATGGGCATTGTGAAATCTAAAACCAAAATTGTTTCTGTACCACACTGAGATAAATATTATAAAATGCTGTTATGCCCTGATTGAACTTTTTTTCTTAACTAAACCAACGAATTTTCTCCCTCTGATATAGGAAACAAAGTAACATATCTTCTTATGCTTCAGAAATTTCACTTACTTCTTGGAGTATTCCTATTCTCTTATGTAGTCTAAACTTTCCCCACCATTTAGGGTTAATCATTTATATCTTGTCATTACAAATTGGAATACACTCTTTATCCTTTTCTGTGGATATACCTTAATGACAACTGGAATATAAGATTAAGGGCAACTGATTTTTATCACTCGAGTACCTTCCACTGTGTAAACATATAATTGGCATCAGAATGGGCTATATGCTATAGGTATGTATATATGTGTATCTCTCTATACATATTATTTTACCCTAATTTGCCTCTTCTAGAGTCATTTTTTGCTTTCATATGGAATCCCTGACCCATTAAAACAACTATTCCTATACATTATTGTTGTCTTTATATATCTTTTAAATAAACAGATCTGCTTGTTTCTAATTCACAATTTTTACTGGTCAGCACCAAATGTGTGCATAGTTTTGTGTAGAGAATTACGTCCTGAGTTTGCAGTGAGTCTAGACAACTCATTAGTAGTGAAAGTTTTATGTCTCAATGAACATTCACCTCTTACTCATTTCTACCCATTTGTGAAAAAGCAGCTCCAGAGAGGCATTTTCAATGTACAGCTCCAATAGACACACTGAGAATAATTATGGATTCAGAATAGATATTTACTCTCATTTTCAGTTATTTTTCCCCATTTGGATTTTATTTCATCAGAGAATCTACTAGAATGATATATATCAAAGTTAGTTCATAACTTTTCAATTATGAAATAAAATGTCAATAAATACACTGTGATAAACAGTGAAATATTTATGAAATTTCAAATCTTACACACCAAAGAAAATGTGAAATCAACATTTTTTTTAAAGATTTTATTTATTTATTTGAGAGAGAGAGAATGAGAGAGAGCACATGAGAGGGGGGAGGGCCAGAGGGAGAAGCAGACTCCCTGCTGAGCAGGGAGCCCGATGCGGGACTCGATCCCGGGACTCCAGGATCATGACCTGAGCCGAAGGCAGTCGCTTAACCAACTGAGCCACCCAGGCACCCGTGAAATCAACATTTTATTCACGACCATGCTGTCATATCGAAATATTCATAGAAATAGTGAAATATTATACTTGCTACTGGAGTTAGTGCCAACTTAGTACTGAGCAAAGAGAAATATTACAGCACAGGTGTCCCTTTACTTGTTTCCACCTCTTTCTACCTGTCCAAATTGGCTATAAATGGATATGCAAAAATTGGCAATGGAAGCAAGTGATAATTTGGAAAAATTAATGTTCTTTATGAACAGTGTCTAACTCATAACAATCAAACAAAACTGTGAACCAGGGAGCCCTGGGAGGCTCAGACAGTTAAGTGTCTGCCTTTGGCTCGGGTTATGATCTTAGAGTCCTGGGACTGAGCCCCAAGTCAGGCTCTGAACTCAGCGGGGAGTCTGCTTCTCCCCCTCCCCCTGCCCCTCCCTCTCTTCCCCTCCCCCAGCTAGTGCGCACACGTGCTTTCTTGGTCTCTCTCCCTCAAATAACTAAAATCTTTAAAAACAAACAACCAAAAAACCATGAACTAGGGGTTTCCTTGAGAAAAGGTCAACATAGGCTAAGCCTTTAAAGATGCAAAGGAGTTAGCTTAGGGATGAACAAGGCAAGAGCATTCTACGGAAAAAGCACACCTTATCTAACTACTCTAAAGCAAGAATTAATTTGCAGAATTTCCCAAACAAGGACAGGCTGATATTGTAATAGAAAGGGTTGTTACGTGTAATATAGGGTCTGAGAGGAAGGTAAGGATCAACCAGTTCATGCAGGGCCCTGTAGGTCACTATAAGACTATGGGATTTTGTTCTATGTACAATGGAGAACCTGCACTAATTACTTTAATTGGCCAATCCAATATATGTGTCACAAAAATCAATCTGGCTGATAGTTGGAAAATGGATTGTAGCAGCAAGAATCACACAGGAAACTAGGTCAAAGGCGCAGGCACTGGGTCTAATTAATGGATGATGGCCAATTGAATTAGAGTGTTGGTAGTAAACATAAAATCAAAAGGAATACAGCAATATTTAAGTAGTATGGGCAGGCCTGGTGGTGACATTGGTAGGGTTCTGAAGGAGAGATTCAAATTCAATGTCTTTGGGATTCACAACTGAAGAGGATAAAGCATATATTGTTGGTTGTATTCTGTTTTGATCATTCTAAGTATTTTCTTTAGTCCTGAACTGACTGTTTTGTCTTTCTCAAGGTTGTGTCTCAAATTCTTCTGACTTTTGTCCTTACTGTGATGGTTCATTTTTTGTGTCAACTTGACTGGACCTTAGCCCAGATAGTGGGTGCCGAGATATTTGGTTAAACATTATTTGGAGGGATGTTTGTGAGGGCGCTCCCGGATGAGATCAACATTTGAACTGGTGGACTGAGTAAAGCAGATGGTCCTGCCCAATGTGGATGGGTCTCATCCAATTCATGGAAGGCAAGAATAGAACAAAAAGGCGAAGAGAATTCACTCTCTTGGCTTGACTGGGTAAAAATCACCCAGTAGTTTATGATTTTATGTTTTTTTTTTTTTTTTTCATGACTTGTGGATTATGTAAAACTTGACTGATTTTTATTTTTTTAAATGTTACTTTTTAAATTCTTTTTTTAAGATTTTATTTATTTATTTGACAGAGAGACACAGCGAGAGAGGGAACACAAGCAGGGGGAGTGGGAAAGGGAGAAGCAGGCTTCCTGCTGAGCAGGTAGCCTGATGTGGGGCTCGATCCCAGGACCCTGGGATCATGACCTGAGCCGAAGGCTGATGCTTAACAACTGAGCCACCCAAGCGCCCCTTGAATGATTATTTTTAAATAAAACCTGGGACATGTGTTTCTCCTGCCTTTGGATTCAGACTTGGCCTGGAATTTACAGTATCACTTATCCTGGTTCTCAGACCTTTGAACTCAGAGGGACTTATAACATTGACACTCCTGAGTCTCCAGCTTGTGAACTGAAGATCTTGGGACTTTTCAGCCTCCATAACTGTGATCTAATTCCTTATAATTAAGCCTATGTACATGTATTGGTTCTTTTTCTGTGGAGAACCCAGAGTGATACACTTACCAGGTTAACATCCTGTTTTGTTCTAAGATTTGCTCTTGGGGATGCACCAAAAGTCTTATTAGTGGCTTAACAGAACTATGAAACTGAACCTCTTAGGTATATTCTTATGGAGATACAGATTTTTACTTATCTAGGTAAATAATTCAGTTCAACTGGTTGCTAAAGTATGCAACTGGTGGTCAAGGGGTTCCAACTTAGATGACCCTTGCTCACATATCATCCCTTCCTTAAATGAATTTTAATTAAAATTGGCACACATAAATAAATATACACAAATTATCACATATATCTCAATAAGTAATCACAAACATGACTTGTCATGTAACTACAACCGAGGTAAGGACATAGAATATTTTAAAAATCTCATTATTTTTCTTTTGTTCTTGCTCAATTACTACTCTTTCCCTCTTTCTTAATAGTATCCACTATCCTGACTCCTAATACCATATAATATTTGTCTGTGTTTTTGTTTTGTTTTTTTTTTACTTTACATGAATCAAGGAGCATTATGTATTCTTTTGTGCCCAGCTTCTTTTATCCAATATGGTATTTATAAAACCAATCCCTTTTTTTTTTTTTTTGTAATGGTATTAATCCTAGTATTTTTAAAAACAGGTGTATTGTAATATAATTGACATATAATAAACATTTAAAATGTACTATGAGCTGTGGCACATATAAATATATATACACACACACACACAGACACAAAACCATCACTGCAATCAAGTTAATGAACATATACATAATCCACAACAGTTTCTTCATACGCCTTTGTAATTCTTCCTGTTTGTCTCTTCCCAAAAACCCTCACCCCCACCCCCAGGCAATTGATGGCCAGCTGTTACTATTTAAGTTGCAACTATTAATAACAGTTTGTTTCTTTTCTTTAACTTTGTATAGTTTACAAAATTTCTCACTTTTATGTAATTCTAGGCACAAATTTGTAACTTGGGTTGGATTGAAATTTATTGAAAAAACAGGTTCAGAGAGGTTAAACCATTTACTTAGGGTAGGGCACATATTAAATAGCAGGAGGAGAACACAATCTAATTTGGGCCTTCTGATTCCAAGTTCTTTACTTTTACTATACACAAAAGTCTTACACCGTACAATACTGTTTTTCTAGACAAATTTTAGATTTTCTGTATTGTAACTAAACACTTCTTAGGTTACCAATATTTGCATACTTTAAAAGTTTTACATTCTTAAAACAAAATCGTCCTATTCCCGATGATCTTCATACTTCCTAGTGAGTATAACTGACATTTAGGAAGGCACAATTAGAATCCTAGCTTATCACTTACTACATTATTGAAAAATCACCCAGTCATTCATAACTCTGCTTTTCTAACAGGTAGTGACTTATAGATTATGTAAAACTGGGCTGATTATTTTTAAGTAAAAGAAAATGGAGAGAATAGAAAGAGTATGACATTATACACTTACTCATATGCTAACTCTTAGCTCTGATACATTTTCTCTGTCATCAAAATGATGATTGTCTATAAATATTTGTTATGCACTTGAACCTATAGCCGAGTGTGACAGATTCCAATAAAATATTCAGTGTGATGCTTTGAGGTCTTCAGAGGAACATGAAATAGTTCCCAAACAGCACATTACATGTCGTTTTCCATTATACACTGAACAAAATGTCCTTGACATTCAAGAGTGCACCATCATATTTTAGTCTACCTCACTCCAGGGTGTATTTGAAAATACCCTCCGTTTGCCCTTAATAATAATGACTTGTCATATGGAATCCAGATCTCAGCTAATCTAACATGATATGTACTTGATTTTTATTAACTGTCAAATAAAACCCAACAGTCATCAGAAACATTTGCCCCTTCTGTTGTGCAATTGTTCTCAGCATGTTTCATTTCTGACCATTAACGTAAAAGGTTAATAAACAGAACTACTTGATGTTATTAATATTCAATATGCATGGCAAGTGAATCATTTTGCAGACTTACGATTTTTAAAGATGCTGGGCCATTAATGTTACTATTTTGTAGGCTTGTAGAACTGCAGCATGCAGCATGCATGCCATAATTTGAATGCTAAAAGGTCTGTGAAGAGTTCTTGCTACATTACATTTTACTCACCTTTATTGAAATTCAGAATCCTCCTTTGGAATGTAAAAGAACTCTATCTCACTGTCTCTGTCTCTCTCTCTCTTTAATAATTTATTTTTACTTGTTCTTACTCCTTCTTCATACTATGTTTAACCCAATTTTATTTAATTTCTGGCTTTACAGAATTGCTGATTAAAGTAACATCAACCCCAGATTTTATTTAAGATCTATTTAATGATCAAAGTACATTGTCATATACATTAGTGGTTAAATATGTTTAACTGAGTTCTACAGTTGTAAAATACGTTTCAAATGTGAAAAGCGTTTGAACCAGATTTCAGGCAAAATTCACAGACTGTTACTCAGAATCGTTAAAGAGGTGTAGAGTTATAAAAATAATGGATTATAAATGGGAATTAAAGACAAGCTTTGTCTTCACAATGGATCTTTTAATTTAGTTTTGTTTTTCATTGTCTACATATCTATTAGATACTTTTCTATTGAAACTGAAATCAATTTCCCATAGTGCACTTTATTTTCAAATAAATACCTAACAATAAAAAACAGTAACAAAAGATACAGTAGCTGAATCAATCTTATTAAAATAATTAGAATTAAGCACAACATTCAAAGCTTGCTAAAAATAATATGGAAATCTGTGTCGGGATATTGTAGGCAGTCATGATAATGTACGAAAAATGTCTTTTGGTAGTAACTGACAAAACTAAAGGAAGAAAAACTTTACAAATGCAGCATTCTTCTTTTTTCTATTTATTTGTAATCAGCTGTCAAAGGAAACCAATTGTAAATGATAAGGATGAAGAGCGTAATCAATTAGATACATATTGTTCCTACAGTAATCTTGAAATAAACAAGAGAATTCTAGAAGAAGTATCCTGGCCAGATTATTTGTCAAGTACATAAAAAAACAAATAACCACATATCTACACACATATATACTCAGTATAAACATGCCCACAGAGATACTTTTTTTCTGTTTTGATTTACAAGTATAGAGCATTTTAAGAGTATTCTCAATCTATTACCTAAAGTATGTGACTAATATTATCAATAAGAACTCTTTCTATCAAGGTTTAGAGCAACTGTGTTGTTCACTTGAAAGATTTTAACTCTAATTTTCACTTTGTATTAGAAGGTAAAAATCAAAGACACTATAGATATCTTCTTCCAGGAGGATGGGGATAAAATTTATGGTAGAGCATACTTTTTGGTATCAAAAAGAACTGTACTACTGGAGTTAATTTAAAGATGGTTTGATCTGAGGCTTTTATTTATTCTTTTTTTTTTCTAAGACTTTATTTATCTATTTGAGAGAGAGAATGAGATAGAGAGCATGAGAGGGGGGAGGGTCAGAGAGAGAGGTAGACTCCTGCTGAGCAGGGAGCCCGCCGTGGGACTCGATCCCGGGAGTCCAGGATCCTGACCCGAGCCGAAGGCAGTCGCTTAACCAACTGAGCCACCCAGGCGCCCGAGGCTTTTATTTATTCTTTTTAAGATTTTATTTATTTATCTGAGAGAGAGAGAGAGCACACACACGTGCATGGGTGGGGGGGGGGGCGCAGAGGCAGAGGGAGAAGCAGACTCCTCCCTGGGTAGGGATGCCAGGACCCTGAGATCATGACCTGAGCCGAAGGCAGAAGTTTAACTGGTGGAGCCACCCAGATGCCTCTGATCTGAAGCTTTTAATAAACATTTAAGTTTGCAATAAATCTATTAAAAACTTTTAAACTCAACTTCAGCTTCATAGGTATCTGACAATGAAAAAAGAAACAAATGTAGAGGGAAAGATTTTTGAGAAACTAAAGAGAGTATCTCAGATAGCACTTGATATAAACAAGGTTCTTATTTCTGCTCTCCTCCCCAACCAAGATTCTTTATCTCCAGTATTTCACCAAGCAGAATTAAAGGAGAATTTTACATTTTGAAATACCAGCATTTGCATGGATTAATGTTATAACACATAAAAACAGAGAAATGAAGCATTAGACAACTCATTTTTTTATAAAGATCTTGTGCTCTGAGAACTGGCAGGCAGAAGATGAAAATAATTTTCAATTTTTGATTAAGCCCTGATAAAATAAAGGCAAACTTACTTGAATTGCTTGGGCCCATGCAGGACAAAGATTAAGAGATACCCCTGGCTCTGAAATGCTGACAAAGGAAACTCTGGATCAGATTTTCTGGATCAGTATAGAATCACTGCATGCCATTACCGGCTATAAGGTTTCTCGATACCATAGACAGCAGAAATTGACCAGAAACAAATGCAAATAGTGAAAATTCCATGATGAGATAATCAGGTAAGCATGTATTCCTCTAAGTCTCAACTCATTAATGTCATTAATGCTATAAAAATTTTCCCTGGTTTCCAAGTGCAGATAAAATATTCTCTTCTCAACCTCTATAAACTAAAACAGTTATAGGGCGCCTGGGTGGCTCGGTTGGGCGACTGCCTTCAGCTCAGGTCGTGATCCTGGAGTCTCAGGATCGAGTCCCACATTGGGCTCCCTGCTCAGTGGGGAGTCTGCTTCTCCCTCTGACCCTCTCCTCTCTCATGCTCTCTCACTCTCTCTCTCTCAAATAAATAAATAAAATCTTTAAAAAAAAAATAAAAATAAAAAAATAAAACAGTTATAAAATGTATGTTAAATACAGCTTTGGAAATTTTAAGCTGTGTACAAGGGGGGGATAAAATGCTTATAAAATAACTGTAATAGATTTTTCTTAAAATCTATGAATTGTCTGTGTAAGAGAAATTAACAAAAATTAATATCAGCTTTAGTTTTTACTCTCACAGAGCTGATCAAGTCAACATTAAATTCAAGCACAGATAGTTCTAACCTAGATTGCAAAGATTCTCTAAAAATTAAACATTCACATCAAATATTTTAGCATTTTTCTATTCTGCCTAGAAATTTTAACCCCAAGTATGTTTTGATGTTTTTCTTCCAGGCAGGCAAAGTATTAAAAGACCAAGTACAAAAAATTTTAATGGGGTAATGATAATGTCATAACAAATATCCTTTCCACTGATTGTCAAATAATGGGGAAATGTTTATATCGTTAGCTATGTGTAACTCTCCTTAGAAAGAGTATGATATATTTGAAATAACATCATAAAATATTTAAATAATTAAAAACTGAAATTAAAATTAGTAATTCATAAAGTTAAATTTGTTCAGATACTTTGAAAGAAATAAAGTGATTGCTGCATTGGGTTTTGGTTTGATTAAGACTGGAGAACATATCTTTCCTATACATCTTTCTATCTGTTTCAACTATTAGATACTTGACCCAAAATACATGTTTAATATTTATACATATATGGCTGAAAGAAGAAAATTGAAGTTCAGAGATATTTGACTTTCATTTGGCATTTACATACTAATATATGGAAGAGCTGCCTAGTGTGTGTGTGTGTTTTATTTTCATTTTATTCATTTATCTATTGATAGACCCTTAGGTTGTTTCCATATCTTGGCTATTCTGAATAATGTTGCACTTAACACAAGCATGGAAATATTCTTCAGTATACTGATTTTATTTCTTTGTATATATACCCAGAAGTGGGATTGCTGGATTATACGGTAGTCCTTTTTTTAAAAATTTTTTGAGGAGCCTCCATAATATTTTTGATAGGGCCTGCACCAATAACATGAGCCTATTTGACATTCGGCAAACCTAGGTAAAATGAAAATATTATATTTAATGATGATAACTCTAAAGGCATGCCTGTCTTTAATCAATAAACTTAATCTAGTTTTTGTTTTTTATTTTAGTCCTTTTATTTTATTTAAAAATAGAAAAATATAATCCAGCAATGCCACTTCTGAGTATTTATCTAAAAAAATGATAGGGGCGCCTGGGTGGCTCAGTTGGTTGGGTGACTGCCTTTGGCTCAGGTCATGATCCTAGAGTCCCAGGATGGAGTCTCGCATCGGGCTCCCTGCTCAGCAGGGAGTCTGCTTCTCCCTCTGACCCTCCCCCCTCTCATGCTCTCTATCTCATTCTCTCTCAAATAAATAAATAAAATCTTAAAAAAAAATAAATAAATGATAACACTAATTAGAAAAGATACATATACCACTATGTTCATTGAAGCATTTGTTTACAATAGCCAAGATATGGAAACAACTTAAGTGTCCATTGATGGATGAATGGATAAAGAAGATGTGATATATATATATATATCTCATAAAATATTACTCAGCCATAAGAAACAATTAAATATTGCCATTGGGGACAACATGGATGGATCTTGAAGGTATTATGCAAAGTGAAATCAGTCAGAGAAAGACAAATACCATATGAGTTCACTTCGATGTGTAATCTACATATTAAAACAAATGAACAAAACAAAACAAAATCAAACATAGATACAGGGAACAGATTGGTGGTTGTCAGATGTGAGGGGATTAGAGGATGGGCAAAATGGGTGCAGGGGGTCAAAAGGTACAAACTTCCAGTTATAACACAAATAAATCACAGGGATGTCATTGATAGCATGAATTGCATATCTGAAGTTGCTAAGGGAGTAAATCTTAAAAGCTCCCATCGCAAGAAAAAAAAATGTGACTACATGGTGGATGTTAACCAGACTTGTGATCATTTCTTAGGGTGTATAAATAGTGAATCATTACATGGTACACCTGAAACTAATACAATGTTATATGTCAATTAAGCCTCAATAAAAAATAAATAATAAGCTCCTATCAGACTGAATACCACCTTCCAATTTGGTCAGTTTCTCACCATAGAGCTACTTTTAAACAATGACAATAACAAAGTTCAAGTATCCTGTTAGGTGTCAGCCTAGACAAATAGTAAATATTCCTGGCAGTAAAAAACAAAACAAAACAAAACAAAACAAAAAACCATGGGCACAAAAGGGGTCCCCAAAAAGGGTTAAAAGGTTACTACTCTCCCAAATTCCAGGCAACTCTTAAGATAACCAAAGAAAGGAAGACAGACAATTCTTCTGCAATCTGGCATAGTCCACAGAACTCAAACCCCAAATGGAGTGTAAGCCACATTTCTGTTCAGCCATATCTAGCCACAAATAGGGTGCAACCACATTTCTGTTTGGCTATATTTTCCGTCCCCTAACCTGACAGTGGCCAAGCCAGGTTCTCAGGAAACAATATGAGACAAAGAAGAAGCAACAGCTATCCCTGGGAGAGAAAGGATCGATAGCCAATATTTTCTCCTGCCGATCTGAGTTTGGAAAGGAAGGGGCAGTGTGAAATTTTATCATTCTTTGTCCACCAGGCACCACAGGTGGAGATCTGGGAGAGCTGACTTTCCTAAGAATTCTTACCTTTCACAGGATTCCGCCAGTTTTCCCAGGATCCGTCTGCAGGCTCCAGAGCAAGTCGGGTGTCCCAGCAGGTCCCATCTGGGTCGCCAGAAACTGTAGAGGAGGACAAATAATTTTCCCTCTATGGTGAGCGCCTAAGTGAGGCTTGTTTTTCTCTAGGCACCTCCTAATGGATGCGCTTATCTCTGATGGTTAAAAATTCTCAGCTGTGGCCCCTGCAATTCAAGATTATCTTTGGTAGGTTAATCTGCTCTTGAGCCTTGTTAGATAACCTTACTCACCTGAGACCTCACCCTGGCTTCAGCCCTGTTTCTAGATCCGACTCGTTCCGGGGCGCCTGGGTGGCTCAGTCGGTTCAGCGCCTTCCGGGGGGTCGTGACCCCGGGGTCCCGGGATCGAGCCCCGCATCGGGCTCCCTGCTCGGCGGGGAGCCTGCTTCTCCCTCTCCCTGCCCCTCCCCCTGTTCGTGTGTGTGCCCACTGTGTGTCAAACAAGTAAAATTCTTTTTTTTTTTTTTTTAAAGATTTTATTTATTTATTTATTTGACAGAGACAGAGACAGCGAGAGCAGGAACACAAGCAGGGGGAGAGGGAGAGGGAGAAGCAGGCTCCCCACTGAGCAGGGAGCCCGATGTGGGGCTCGATCCCAGGACCCCGGGATCAGGACCTGAGCCGAAGGCAGTTGCTTAACCGACTGAGCCACCCAGGCGCCCCAAACAAGTAAAATTCTTAAAGCAAACTAGAAGGGTAACAGGATAACCACGAAAGAAATCGAATCCGAAGCTCAGCAGTGAGTCGGTTTCTTCCTCTGCCTGGTTGTGCTCTCTCTCTCAAATAAATAAAAAGTCTTATAAATGTCAATCAATCAATCGGACCCATTCCGACTGTGGACTGGTCCGCTTTCTAAGTCGGCCCCGGGTGCCCCTGCCCCTCTGGTTTCTAAGTCGGACCCAGTTCGACAGCGGACGCAGTCCGGTTTCTAAGTCGGACCCGCACCCGGGCCGGTTTTTAACTCGGACCGCGTCGGCCAGACCACTTGGTTTCCCAACCCGGTCCAGGGGGAGAGGGAAAAAAAAAAAAAAAATCTCAAGTCAAGTCTGAAGGCTCCTAATGGAGGAGCTGCTGAGCAGGGATCCGGGACGCAGGAGGGACCTACCCAGGACCTCCGGAGGCAGCGAGAAAGCCGTGAGCTACGTGCAGGCTCGACAGGTACCTTCACCCGCTTGCTCCTTTGCTCCTGGGGGTTGTCGGGCGTCTGCTTGGGTTTGTTCTCCCGACGCCAGAGCTGTCAAGAGAGAAACCGAGGCACAGCAAGCATTCTGAGAGTTTGCGTGAGCGAAAATGGATGAAAGTTGGGCCGGCCCAAGTTGGACATGCTTAAGAACGCCCCACCCACAGGAGCTTGGTGAGAGGCTTTTATAGAGAAAGGGCGGAAGCAAAGTGAGGAGGTTTTTGAGTGGCTGTAGCTTAAAGCCTGATACGCTGTTTGTGACTGGTTGTCCTTGGTGTTGATTTCGCAACCTTGAGGCATCTACAGGCTGAGGTTTTGCTTTGCTTACTGAGGAGTTAGAGCCAACTCAGTCTCAGGGCCTTCTTGCTTAATTAAACAATTGTATGCGTTCCTTACATGATATTAACCCCCTTATCAGATATATATTTTGCAAATATTTTCGCCTATTTCATAGGTGGCCTTTTCCTTTTGTTGATTTCTTTTGCTGTACAGAAGCTTCTTGAGTTTGATGTAGTCCCGTTTGTTTATTTTGCTTTTGCTGCCTATGCTTTTGATGTCCTATCCAAAAAAAAAAAAAAAAAAAACAAAAAACATTAAGACCAATGTTAAGAAGCTTTTTCCTTATGATTTCTGGGAGTTTTATGGTTTCAGCTCTTGTATTTAAGTCTTTAACCCATTTTGAGTTATTTTTTTGTATGGTGTGAGGTAAGGGTACAATTTTGGTCTTTTGCGTGTGGATATTGTTTTCCCAACACCATTTATTGAAGAAACTATCCTCTCCCCATTGTGTATTTTTGGTGCTTTTGTCAAAGATTAGCTTACTGTGTATGTGTGGGTTTATTTCTGGGGTCCTTATTCTCTTCCATTGGTCTGTGTGTTTGTTTTTATGCCAGTGACATATTGTTTTGATTACTATAGCTAACAGTGCTTATATACTAATCTATGGAAGAGAAGGGGCTCAAACTGAATTATTTTAGACTTCCATTTCTTAAGTTATAGCATTTATACTATAATTTACTTTTAAAACATCTTAGAAATTTGAAAAATTAAGGTTTTATAGCATTCAACCAGAATTCCGTATCAATACTGAGCACACGAAGATGGGTATTATTCTTATTTAGTGTATTTATGTATAAAACTTTCCCAAACATAAAACATGTACAGTGAATGTTGAATGTTACTTAACAGGGTCTCTTCCTATTATTGATCAACACATTTATAGTAGCAACAATTTCAAAAGCTGATGGATTATTTACAGATCTTGAAGAAAGGTCTACTCTTCTTTACAAAGTATAAGACACAAAGATTTAGATTAATGTTGGGTTTTGCTCATTATGCTTATTTTCTCTTTTTGATTGAGTTAGTCAATAGGGGAAGTCAAATGGAGAAGAGGTTTTGAGAAATATGTGACTTTTGTTGCTTCATTGGCATCCAAAGTTGATAAAACCACCCAAAGCATATTAATTTCAATGGTTAGTCTGTTTAGATTTTATAATTTAGGCTTCCTTTTAAAGAAATATTCCTGCTGATATTGACATGAGTCATAAATGGTGATCTAAACAGAGACAGTTTTTTAGTGGAGTTGTCATTTTCTATTCCTCACATTTTTCAACAATTCGTTTCTGATAGTTCAGTGGGAATAATGACTAGTGATTTGGTCTCCATGAGGGACAGCTGATGCAAGCAGGTCAGGTCTGAGGACCCTGAGGGTGTTCGGTTTCACACAGGATGGAAATCAAACGTGAGCCAGCAGGAGGTGAAAGCAGAATTTATTGAAGATATCTATATAGAGAGACAGACAGACACACTGAGCATCCAGAAGACTTGGAAAGGGAAAAGAGGGAGTCTGGACTTTATTCAGGGTGTGAGGGTTTTTATTGAGGACAGTGGTTTGGTGTATGTATACCCTCAGGGATCTATGAACTATTTAGAACAAAGACATGTATCATATGCTCTCACTGATATGAGGAATTCTTAATCTCAGGAAACAAACTGAGGGTTGCTGGAGTGGCGGGGGGTGGGAGGGATGGGGTGGATGGGTGATAGACATTGGGGAGGGTATGTGCTATGGTGAGCACTGTGAATTGTGTAAGACTGTTGAATCACAGACCTGCGCCTCTGAAACAAATAATACATTATACGTTAAAAAAAAAAAAAAAAGATAGTAGGAACAGAAACATAAAGGGGGGGAAATCGGAGGGGGAGACGAACCATGAGAGACTATGGACTCTGAGAAACAAACTGAGGGTTCTAGAGGGGAGGGGGGTGGGGGGATGGGTTAACCTGGTGATGGGTATTAAAGAGGGCACGTATTGAATGGAGCACTGGGTGTCATATGCAAACAATGAATCATGGAACACTACATCAAAAACTAATGATGGGAGCGCCTGGGTGGCTCAGTCGTTAAGTGTCTGCCTTCGGCTCAGGTCATGATCCCGGGGTCCTGGGATCGAGCCCCGCATCAGGCTCCCTGCTCAGCGGGAAGCCTGCTTCTCCCTCTCCCATTCCCCCTGCTTGTGTTCCCCCTCTTGCTGTGTCTCTCTCTGTCAAATAAATAAAATCTTAAAAACAAAAACAAAAACAAAACTAATGATGTATGGTGATTAACATAACAATAAAATAAAATTTAAAAAAAAAGAACAAAGAAGGGGGCCCAGGTATCATTCTTTGGAGCCAAGGGGCCTTGGCATCTAGATGTCTGGTGACAAAATGTCTAACATTGAGATGTCTAGCATCTGTAGTCTGGAAATGCATATGATAGCTTCCTCCCATCATTCTCACCTGGACCTTCCTTAGATGTTATCTGTTCTAGAAAAATCATTAACTCCTTGTCCCTTATAAGAAAGACATATGCTGTGTGTATTACAAGGCATGTGTAAAGTAGAGTGGAGTTGCAGTTCCTAGAAGAATAGAAGCAGGAAAAGGAGCATAAAGCAGTTTATTATGAAGTCCTTCAGTTGTAATTAGGTATAAAAGCTGCATGGATCTGAAAGACAAGGCCACAGTACAAAAGATTATTTTGTAGGACTCGAGAAGAAATCAGGTAATTATAATAATATTTAATCATCTCATGCTTTGCTATTTAGAGTTAAGTATCATTTTTTTTTCTTTTGTGATTCTTTGAGAACATTTAGAATTTCAGAGCAAATTATTTTTTTATTCATGTGAGACTTATTTTGCTAAAACCAGTAAATAAAGACATAAGCAAAGACAAAATAGTATGTATGTGCTATGTCTGTCCTTAAAAGCATACAGATCAGTGAAAAAAACACCCCGAAAGTGAATAAACAATTACAATATTTTGGCATGAGTGCTTAAATACAAACCTAAGTGGGGCAATATGTGACCTCAGTAAATGAAAGTCTACTTAAAAAATGTGTGTATCGGTCTTAAGAGGTGATGAAACCCATTCTGTGGATTCTGTTATGAAAAAGCAGGCCCGATTTCTTATAATCAAGTGATCTGTAAAAAGTGTTGAAAATAATGAAGGTGGCTCTACATCTAAGTTTTCTGATTTATAAGGAAAATAATGGATTGCATTTCTCTATACCTAATCCACAGTATTTGTATTTTGCATATTATATTGTTTTGTCAAGGAAGCTTTGGGTGATACTTAGTCACGGAATTGCCATTGACTTATTACTTAGAGTTTATTAATGTTAAGTATTTGGGTTCCATGTTATTGTAGCATCATTATTTCAAACAAAACAGAAATTAATAAAATATTCATAGATAGTCATGAATATTAAAAATCCTCTAATTCACACATTCAATCAACTAATTATCCATAAAAATATATTTACTATGTGAATTGCTGTCTACCAAGTGCAATTTTGGCAGATATAGTGAATATTTCCTGCCAAAGGCAGTATTTCATCTTTAGCAGAAAGAGAAGTAAAGCACACAAGAGAGAGAGCATACGTTCTTAATCAGGGGCTTGGAAGCTGCTTCATAGCCCATTCCATTACGTGGATCATTACAGTTACTAATATTTTCTTTTTTTTTTCTTTTAAGATTTTATTTATTTATTTGACAGAGAGAGAATGAGAGAGAGAGCACATGAGAGGGGAGAGGGCCAGAGGGAGAAGCAGACTCCCTGCCGAGCAGGGAGCCCGATGCGGGACTCGATCCTGGGACTCCAGGATCTTGACCTGAGCCGAAGGCAGTCGCTTAACCAACTGAGCCACCCAGGCGCCCCTACAGTTACTAATACTTTCATATGTGTTTTATTTTCATGAAAATGCCCTGAGTGCCATGCAGATACACATACTACAAAATATACTTGACATTAAATAACAAGATTTTGAAAATCCCAATTTAAATTCCCATAACTTGATCTTTTATTAATAGTGTTCTTGTTCCTACCACACCTACCCTGCTTTCCCCATTATCCCTTTGTTACCCACACTAATACTTGTATATCGAAAATTAATTATATTTTTTGTTTATATATCTCAGTTTTTTGATCCATTCTTTCTTTGAGTCAACTGATACTGTAATTAGCTTTGGCTGTGGTTTTCATATTGTCTCTTACACTTATTTTCTCATCAAACATCTTGCTTGCATCAAACATCTTGCTTGCTTGCATCTTACCTTAATAATACTATCCCCCCTCCCCTGCTGTTTTAGAATCATGAAAGAAAGATGAATTAAAGAATTGTTTGGATATTGTGCTTTATATTTTATTTTTAGACACAGCTTATATATATATATAGTCATAAATGAGCAATAATAGCAATTTAAATGGATTTTTAAATTATGTTCTTGTGGGGTTTTTTCTTATAAAACAACCCATGTTTTATTTCCTTTTAATTACATTTAATTCAATGACTGTTTCCTGGTTCTTATTAACTACTTAATGAAGATTTACTATTTCACTAGCACTGTGATAACCACCCAAAATGCGTTACGTCATATATACTCACAATAAATCTTTGAAGTGGATTTTTTTAGTCCATTTAAAGATGATAAACATATTAGTTGATCTTACATATATATAATATATATATATATATATATATAAATTATATATATTATATATAATTTTAATTAATGGGTTATAATTTAAAGGATAAGATACA
The DNA here is from genome assembly GCF_029215605.1 of Mirounga angustirostris. Classification (NCBI taxonomy): domain Eukaryota; kingdom Metazoa; phylum Chordata; class Mammalia; order Carnivora; family Phocidae; genus Mirounga; species Mirounga angustirostris. Next base: position 10,320,743 of record NW_026991722.1, on the reverse strand, counting down.
ATTTATCATTGAAATGGTAAGACAATAATTAACCATTTCAGGATCAGATTGCATATAAAAGTAGCAGAAACTGTATTCTTTCTGAGTTGTCTGCCTGAGTCCTCAATGGCAAAATAAGATGTAAGTGAATCTGCATTATCTTTTTTCATTAATTTTGCCATTCATTCTGTAATTTTTCTAGGTTTTATTCTCGATAATATAACTGTGTTATAGTAATCTATTTAAAATACAAATCAGATTTTCCCATATAACATGTTTCAGGACTTCAAAAGCTTTCCAATGAAAGTAGATAAATCTCTACAAAAAATATTTCACCAATTTATTCATGTAAATCTAAATTTTTCTTTACTCTGGCACTGAATTAACTGAAGGATAATTTGTATACCCAAGCTAAAGGAGGCATGCGGAGTAAATAAAGGCAGGAAGAGAAAGTTTCTTTTATAAAGAAAAGTGCTTTTTCAGCAAATCAAATATATTGGTTTACACAAGAAAGGTTACAAATAAAAACTCAATTAATGGGGCGCCTGGGTGGCTCAGCCATTAAGCGTCTGCCTTCAGCTCAGGTCATGATCTCAGGGTCCTGGGATCGAGCCCCACATCGGGCTTCCTACTTGGTGGGAAGCCTGCTTCTCCCTCTCCCACTCCCCCTGCTTGTGTTCCCTCTCTCGCTGTGTCTCTCTGTCAAATAAATAAATAAAATCTTAAAAAAAAAAAAAACAAAAAAACCTCAACCTGAACATTTGGAAAGCACAAATACTGATAATCTTGATTTTCTTTTTAATATACAGTAAAATTTCCAATTTTGTATGGCAACTTTAATTACTTCAGTAGCTCATAAAATGCACATAGCTCCTCCCCTGTCTCATTAGAGATCTTTTGAATCAAAATCTCTGAAAGAACAAACTTGGTTACACACATACATACACAAAATCTGTAGCAGACCACCACCAACAAAGATAGACAGTAAAATTCAACTTGATATTGACAATCTTTCAGAAAGTTATAATTACATTCACTGTATAAAATTTTTTGATAATTGATTCTTGATGACTAAAAAGCAGAAGCCTTCTATGATCCTTGCACATTGTATAGTTGGGTGCTCTACAGTAAATGATGTTACACTAAATGATGTCAAGGACAATGTGTTCTGACTTCAAGTGATGCCGTGAAAGTTACAGTAAATAACTTATTTACAGTTAGGCTTGTGCTTTGATATAATAATTACAAAAATTAACTTCCTAAGTCATTAAAATATGACTTGTTACAATTGTTCCAGTAACTATAATTAATTCTAGGTAATACAATTTAATTTTGTTTTAAAAAAGAATATAATTTAGATTTTGCAATATATCTTTATGCTTACTTTAAAATAAACCTTAAAATAAACCTTAATTACTGATGACTTATGTAAATCTGGCTATACGTGTGGAAAAAATTGATATATGTGTTAGCTACATTTTACTGAAGGGATCACCTCCCATTTGTGAGATTATAATATAATGATTTCATATAATATAAATGTAGTTAGGAAAGGGTTTTCTAATTGATGTAAAAGACTTTCATTTTAAGTTTTAGAGAGGTATCTTATTTTTATAGAAAGTGAATGGAGACATGTTAATTTGGTACACTTACATAATGCAAAATGATTACCACCATAGAGTTAGCTAACACCTCCATCAGGTCGTATAACTACTACCTTTTATTTGTTTGTTTGTTATATGTCAATTATAGCTCAATAAATCTGTGGATGGGGAAAAAGTAGAATGGAGAGGAATCTGACCCCTATTTCTTTATTAAAAGTAGAAAGAAAATTGGAAGTTCATATTGAAAGTAATTTGAAGATAAAGCTTTTACAATTCATATCATCACGTGTCACTTGGAACTCTGTGCACATATTTGGATTCCCTTAAAAGTGACCTAATTGCTATACATTATAATTAATGATAAAAGTTTTTTTAGCATCTCAGCTAATTGGTGAGATCTGCATTAATATACTCAAGCATCAAATAAATACAAAGGTATAATTATTAGGTATTTGTAAAACTTTTAAACTTTTCAAAGAACTTTGAAAGATTTTCGATGAACTTCGAAAATACTCTTTAAAGCATTTTAGAACTTAAAAAATACCCATTAAAATGAAACTTTAGCAACCAAATTCAGGTACAGTTGGTTTTTGTGTTATTGTCATTTTTCTCTAATAGTCATAAATCGTAAATGAAGTAATGTATGGTACATCGAGTTAAATCTCAAATATCAAACCATTTATTCCACTGATTAAAAATATAGTATTTTATAAAGGCTGTTCTAAATATATTCATATGTCACATTTTTTGTATTAGTGAAAAAATATCTCAGTTTTTGACTTCTGAAAGTCTTATGGGAGGAACCTATACATACCAGAAAATTGATGACTCTTCGTTATTCAATGCCCGCAAAAGGGATGTAGTTGTCTGACCATGTGTTCTTTGATGAGACAACCTGTACTGCTGGAGAATAAATCTCTTTCTAAGTACAAGCAAATTTGACTTCCATTTAATTTAAAATAATTGTTTTTTTTCCAAAATATCTTTTGTTTATACTTTGTATGTGGATCTATATGGTCACTAAAGCTATATGGTGACTATATTTTTTGACTGTGTGTTTTACAAAATTTTCAGCCACTTTCTTGAAATTAGGAATGTTTTAGAGCAAAGAGCAGTAGATTAATATCAGAAATGGTATGTTCTTGTGGCAGTTCTGAAGCTAGAACTTTCAGCACATAATTGACTCTCTGTTTTAGTATCTTTACGCATGAGATGAAATTGCAGGGCCAAATGGACTCACAGGTACTCAGCAGTTTGAACATTTTATATAAACAAAGATTTGTTTTCCTCCTTTCAAAAATTGATCTTTTTGTTGTATCCATGGAGGCCAGTGATTCCTGCCTGGTATCAGGACTTTTCAATGCCCATAAGAATACTGCTTCTTTGCTCTTTTTAAAACTTCAAAAAGTTTAGGGGCGCCTGGGTGGCTCAGGTGGTTAAGCATCTGCCTTCGGCTAAGATAATGATCTCGGAGTCCTACATGCGTTGGACTCCCTGCTCAGTGGAGAATCTGCTTCTCCCCCTCCCTCTCCCTCTGCCCCTAGCCCCTGCTTGTGAGCCCTCCCTTGTTCTCTCTCATAAATAAATTAAAAAAGGTTAAAAAAAAAACTTCAAAAAGTTTAATAAAAGTCATCAAGGTATCTGCTATAACATCATAAGATTAATTACAATGCCATCATTTTATACTTGGGAAAGGAATTATGTCATCCTTCAAGGTAATTATGGATATACTGAGGCTGATTACAGGTTTTTCAGTTTTAGGCAGGCTTCGTTTCCCAGCCACATCCTGACCTTCTCTTCTCCTGGATCTCCAACTAACTGCCATAAAGGGCTTTTATCAGTTGCTCCTCAACCCACATTCTCTTGGAAATACTGTAGCCTCATTCTGGAATAATTCTCCCTGTATCTTTCCATTGGCAATTTGCTACAACTGCTCTAGATCCTAGCTTGAATATCACTTGCTCAGTTAAGTTTATTATGAATAACCCAACATTATCTTGTCCTCTCTCCATTGAAGAAATCAGTGTTACTTGTTTCTGGTCATTTGTTCCAGTGTTTCTTTTATTTTTTTTTAAATTAATTTTTTTAAAGATTTTTGTCTACTTGAGAGAGCATGCTCATGAGCAGGGGGGAGGAGCAGGGAAGAAGGAGAGGAACAAGCGGACTCCCTGCTGAGAAAGGAGGCGATTGGGGAGGGGGCAAGGCTTGATCCCAGGATCCCAAGATCATGACCTGAGCCAAAGTCAGATGCTTAACCAACTGAGACACCCGGGCACTCCTCCAGTATTTTTTTAAAAAAACAAAAGCAAATATATTTGCTTTTGGGTACATATTTATATTGTTTTCCATTCTTATGTGCAAATATTTTCATCATTCCATACCTTGCTTAGGCATTAACAAGCCTGGGGCTTTTTAAATGTCACACAATTGTGCATAGCAAATATAATGTACAGAAAGGTTCTCATTTTACTTGTATGATTGCAAAGTATTCCATTATGATGATATATCATCTTTCATATATCATGTCCTGATATATAGACACTTGAAGTTTTCACACTCTTTGATAAAAAAACAAACACCTTGTACACATTTCATTTTGTATCGGGGTATTGCTGGCCTCATACAGTTTCCCTCTCTTCTATTATCTAATTATTTTCTTTCTATTTACTCAAAGAATTTGAATTGAAATGGTATTATTACTCCATAATTCTTAGATAGTCACCTGGAAGCTATTTGAGAATGGAGATTTTTTTGTTGGTGGTGGTTTTTATTTGTTTATTTTTGTTTTTGTGTGGAGGCTTTTACTTATTAAATTTCTTTAATGAATATAAGAGTCTTCAGGTTATCTCACTGAGCTGTGTCATCTGTGTCTTTTGAGAAATTTGCCAATCTCATCTATCTTTTTGAAACTGTTAGCTTAGAATTGCATAGTGGTCTTTTAATATCTTTTCAATATTTTTCAGATTTTGATTATCACCCATTTTATTCCTGACAGTAGTCTCCTCTCTCTCATCTTTATTTCTCTGTTTTCCTTAGTTTTTCTCTGTCTCTCTATTGTGATTTTTCTGTTTTATCTGTTGTAATTTCTGGTCACTTGAATTTTTAAAAAGCTCTAGCAGTAATTCTTATCTCTACTCTATCTACATCAGAAGGAGAAAAAAAATAGGTTGTAAATGTGTCAGATATTTTCACAAGCATAGTTACCTGTGATGATAAATGCATACTGAGTAATTTGGCAGTTTGATAAAGCCCTAAAATTGGATTTGTGGTATTATATGATATCTGAAAGCTGGTCTAGAAATACTGCTTTATAGCACTATTCTATTTAGTATACTGAGTAAATATTTAAATAAGAATCTCATTTGTTATTTTAGAGACTCTCATTTCTTATTTTCTTCATTATGGTGCATCTTCCTATCCTTTGGTCCCTGTGACTCCTGCTATTTTATAGCTCACTGACTGAAGGATTAAAAAAAGCGGCTATGGCTACTACTTCTTTTGGATAGTAGATGTAATGATGATAGCCAGGTTATCTAGAACAGTGGTAAAGGATAAAATAAAGCCAAAAGCATACCCAAAAGGATAAGCAGACAATGGTGATTCTTATTTCAAATCCTGAAGTTACAAAGTGTTATAAACTTTTCTAATTCCTTGTAACATTTCTACACAGTTCTCTTTATTATTAAAATATATAAATAAATATTTCCAATTTCATTAAATATTTTGTATCTGTTTTCTTCTGAAAAGAAATTATTATTGCATTGGTCCAATTAGGAGCTCTGTTTGTTCCTTTATTTGTATTGCTCTAATTACCCATTGATAAAAAGTCTGCCAGTGGGTAATGCCTGAGAACATTATCAAATGGTTTGGTAATGATTCATGCAGAGCAGAGATAGCTTTCTTTATTTGCCTAATCAGTATCACACTTTTCAGTTTGCCCAGATCATTACCTCTGCCCTGTCTCTCAATACCACTGGGGCCCAAGAGTTTAGCTAAAAATTCTAAAATATAAAGCATCAGTTGCTGTCAAATTGTTCTTTTCTGTCTAAACTACTGAAAAGATTTAATTATAAATACATACTGGATGAATTTCTATCAAGAAGTTTAATATCTTCTGCAAATATAAATGCTTCAGAAAATGTTTCATAAAATTTAAGAAAATATTGTTACATCACAGATAAATTTACATACAGGTAGAATAACTCCAAAGTCAGTTCCTACATAGTTTTTTTTATAATATCTTCATTAACTTTACTTGAATTTTTCTTCAATGCTAAGTCCTGAGCAATAATAGTTTTGTTTGTTTTTTTATTTATTTTGGTGTGTAACATGTTGATCCTACAATAACATAGTAAAGTGACTGTGAAAGACTAGTGATGTGTCATATAGGACATGCATTTAATGTATATTTTGGTCAATATCATTTTGTTATCCTTTTTATTTCTATAATTCTCTATATTTTAAAAACCATTTTAAAGAGGTTAAACTATTGGGTACCTACTATATGACATATACCGTTTTCCATGGTAGTGATGACACCTAATTTTTTATTAAGCACTGCTGTGTCTCAGGTAATGTGCTAACCATTTTAAGTGAATTTTCTAAATATATTATGATCCTATGATGTAATTTCATTTTTAGCTTCACTTTATAGATGAAGAAGCAGAAATTTATCCAGGATAAATGAGTTACCCTGAGGTTACACTTCTAGGATGTGGCAGAGTTAGGATTTGAATCTAGTCATTTGGATTACAGCATTTAAGAGCTTAGCCACTGCTTTTGCTGTTGAATTCACACAACACACTCTTAGGAAATATTTTTCTAAAAGCCACTATATAGACACAGAAAAGTTTAACGTGTTGATTCCATATTCCTCTTCTAATATAGTCTATCGCCACAGCTAACAATGGAGATAGGACATTTATCTTTTGGGCAGAAGGAGCCCTATTAGCAATACCTTTCTTGATTATAAGCCAAAAGAACCTCATTACACTGTCCTGTTACTCCTCTCAGGCAGAGTTGCTAGTGAGTCAAGCAGGTAGTTTATTTAATAATCGATAAAAGTCAACAGAGGAGGCCACAAATTTGCAGTTCCTAAGAGCTTGCTTGAGCAGGCAAACTCAAGGCAACTTTTTAAATGTAAGTTATATTTTCTCACATGAGTTGATCCTGTTGATGGCAACAACCTTTCTAAAATTCTTCCCCAAGCTTCTCTCAAGGTCACCATTGATATTTTCTATTCTAATTAATGCTTATCTCACTTAACATTCTTCCCAAATGTAGGCATGCCTACAAAACACCAACAAAAGTCTCAGAAACATGGAATCAGACTCAGTCTGTGTTCTAAATTTTTGACATCTAAATAAAATCCAGATAAGAATAAGGGTATGAACGAATGAGACAATTTATCATTAGGTCCACCCATTCAACATCCAGTGTTGGATCAGGTCGAGAATAATCAGTATGGATAGTTCTGTTCACAAAGCAGTAAACTGAGAGTCACTGATTCAGAGAAATTCTAAAAATCTATGTACACACTGCCAATTCCTTAATAGGGTTTAGTTCTATTCCCTGTTTTCATCATTCTTTCATGCCTTTGCCCTCTGTGCCCTTGGGGATGACTCTGAGTTATCCTTTCTTCTCCGTAAGAAATATCCAGTCCTGTAGATAAAAGCCAAGTCCACATACATCATTGAGATAAGAATGTCTGTACCTTAAGATTCCTGTAAGACTGTTGAGGGGCACCAACCCTAAAAATCTAAGAAGTTTATGGTTTTATAAACAGACCTAAGAGGCATGCTTTGAGATACTTAGAGACTTTTTTTTTCTACCTGAATAATTCTCAAGGCATTGAGACCATGTGTTTTTAAGAGCAACCTGGAATTAATTTCTGCTGGGAAGTCAGATGTTAATGTTGTATCATTGTCATTTAGAGAGGCTGGGATAAGTTAATGATTTTATCTTTGAACTTACTGTGTGTGTGTGTGCATGTGTGTGCATATTCATCAATTCTAAATGTATGGTACAATAAAATTTGAAGTATATATACAGGAAGGTAACCATCAGCATAATCGTAATATAGAGCAATTCTGTTATGCTGAATGTTTCCTCATATATTTTTGGAATTTAGATCCTCCCCCAAACCCTAACCCTGGCAACCATGGATCATTTCTTCCTATAGCTGTAGACTGTGTATGAGAAATTTTGTGTAAATGAAACTATAGAGGATGTTGTCTTCTGTGTCTAGTTTATTTTATTTACCACAATCCTTGTGACATTTATCCAAGTAATTTTTTTATCATTAGTTTTTTGTTTTTATTGCTAAGTAGTTTATCATTATATACATATACTATACTTTGCTTATTCCTTGACTAGATTTCACCTGAAACTAATATTAATTATACTTCAATTAAAAAATAGATGATGGGCAAAACGGTTGTGTACAGTTTGGGTTATTATGAATTCACATTTGAGTTATAAACATTTGTGTAGGAGCAAACATACATTTTTATTTCTCTTGGTAAAATGGAATGGTATAACGGTGGTAATATGGAAAGTGTTTATTTAACTTTTTGAGAAATTGCTAAATTGTTTTTCAAGGTGGCTGTAAAAATTTGTATCATCCAGGTGTATGAGATTTTAGTTCTCAACATCCTTGTTAAACCGGTATTGCCTGACTTTTAAAATTTTAGCCATATCAATATTTTGCTTTTTTCTAGTTTTATTGAGAAATAATCGGCATATATCTCTGTAAAAATTTAAGCATACAGCATGATGGTTTGATTTAATATGGTGTGAAATGACTACCAGATAGGTTCAGCTAACATCCATCTTCTCATATAGATATAATGTAAAGAAAAGAAAGAAGAAAAGAAAAAGTCTCCTTTTAGTCTCCTAAGAACTCAGGATTTACTCTCTTAACAATATCCCTATATATCATACATCAGTGTTAAGCTATAGTCATCATGTACATTACATCCCTAGTACTTATTTATTTTGTAACTGGAAGTTTGTACCTTTTAACCCCCTTATTCTACCTCCCCCCACCCTCCAACCCTCCACCTCTGGTAACCACAAGTCTGATCACTTTTTCTGTGAGTTTTTCTTTTGAATATTTTATTGAGAGTTTAATTTGCATTTCTCTGATGAAAAATGCTGATGACCAATTTTCTTGTGTTTATTGGTGACTTATATTTATGACCTGTCTTTTCAATCTTTTGCTCATTTTTATTAACTTATAATTTTGATATGAGTTCTATATACATTATAGATATAAGATCTTTGACAGATACATATTTTACAAATATTTTCTCCTAGCCTACAGCATGCCATTTAATTTTTTTAAATTTCAATTAAAGTTAGTTAACATATAGTGTAGTATTGGTTTCAGGAGTAGAATTTACATATAACACCTAGTGCTCATCCGAACCAGTGCCCTCCTTAATGCCCATCACCCATTTAGCCCATCCCACACCCACCTACCCTCCAGCAACCCTCAGGTTGTTCTCTATAGTTAAGAGTCTCTTAACGGTTTGCCTCCCTCCCTGTTTTTATCCAATTTTATTTTTCTTTCTCTTCCCCTATGTTCATCTGTTTTGTTTCGTAAATTCACATCTGAGTGAAATCATGATATTTGTCTTTCTCTTACTTATTTTGCTCAACAAAATAGACTCCAGTTCCATCCATGCTGTTGTAAATGTCAAGACTTCATTCTTTTTGCTGGCTGAGTAATATTCCCTTGTGTATATATACCACATCTTCTTTATCCATTCATCAGTTGAGGGACATTTGAGCTCTTTCCATATTTTGCCTATTGTGGACATTGCTACTATAAACACTGGGGTGCGTGTGCCCCTTCAAATAAGCATTTTTGTATCCTTTGGATAAATACCTAGTAGTATAATTGTTGGGTTATAAGATAGTTCTATTTTTAACTTTTTGAGTCAGCTTCATACTGTTTTCCAAAGTGGCTGCACCAGCTTGCATTCCCACCAACTGTGCAAAAAGGTTCCCCTTTCTCTGCTGACAACATCTGCTGTTTCCTGAGTCGTTATTTTGGGCCATTCTGACAGGTGTGAGATGTTATCTCATTGTAGTTTTGATTTGTATTTCCCTGATGATGAGCCATGCTAAGCATTTTCTCAAGTGTCTGGTAGCCATCTATATGTCTTCTTTGGAGAAATGTCTGTTCATGTCTTTTGCTCATTTCTTAACTGGATTATTTATTTTGTGGGTATTAATTTTGATGAATTCCTTATAGAAATATGCTGGTGTTATTTTGATCGGGATTGTATTGAATATATAGTTGGCCTTGGGTAGTATAGACATTTTAACAATATTTGTTCTTCTAAACCATGAGCATGGGATGTTTTTCCATTTCTTTATGCTTCTTCAATTTCTTTCATAACTGTTCTATAGTTTTAAGCGTGCAGATCTTTTACCTCTTTGGTTAGGTTTATTCCTAGGTATCTTATGGTTTTTGGTACAATTGTAAATGGGATTGATTCCTTGATTTCATTATTGGTGTATAGAAATGCATCAGATTTCTGTTCATTGATTTTTATATCCTGCGACTTTGCTGAATTCAGGTATCAGTTCTAGCAATTTTTTGGTGGAGTCGTTTGGATTTTCTAGATTTTCATGACATCTGTGAAGAGTGAAATTTTGACTTCTTACTTGCCGATTTGGACGCCTCTTATTTCTTCTTGTTGTCTGATTGCTGAGGCTAGCACTTCCAGTACTGGGTTGAACAACAGTGATGAAAGTGGACACCCCCATTGTTTTCCTGACCTTAGGGCAAAAGCTCTGTTTTTCCCCACTGAAGATGATATGGGTCTTTCATATATGACCTTTATGATGTTGAGGTATATTCCTTCTATCCCTACTTTCTTGAGGGTTTTTATCAAGAAAGGATTCTATATTTTGTCAAGTGCTTTTTCTGCATCTATTGAGAGGATCATAATGCTTCTTGTCCTTTCTTTTATTAATGTGGTATTATGCATTGTTTGATTTGCAGTTATTGAACCACACCTGCAGCCCAGGAACAAATCCCACTTGATATGGCAAATAATCCTTTTTTTTAAAGATTTACTTTTTTATTTGAGAGAGAAAGAGAGAGAGAGAGAGCACGCAAGCACAGAGGCAGAGGGAGAATCAGGCTCTCTGCTGAGCAGGGAGCCCCATGTAGGGTTCGATCCCACTACCCTGAGATTATGACCTGAGCCGAAAGCACTTAACTGACTGAGCCACCCAGGCGCCCCATGAATAATCCTTTTAATGTACTGTGGGATTCACGTAGGTATTAGTTAGCTAATACCTAGTTGGGAATTTTTGCATCCATGTTCATCAGGGATATTGGTCTATAGTTCTCCTTTTTAGTGGGATCTTTTTTTGTTTCTGGAATCAAGGTAATGCTGTCCTCCTAGAATGAGTTTGGAAGTTTTTCTCCATTTCTTTTTTTTGGAACAGCTTCAGAAGAATAGGTATTAATTCTTCTTAAATGTTTTGTAGAATTACCCTGGGAACCCATCCAGCCCTTGGACTTTTGTTTGTAAGGAGATTTTGGATTACTTATTCAATTTCTCTGTTGGTTGTGGGTCTGTTCAAATTTCTGTTTCTTCTTGTTTCAATTTTGGTAGGTTCTATGTTTCTAGAATATATCCATTTAGTCCAGATTGTTGGTATATAATTGTTCATAATATTCTCTTATAATTGTCTGTATTTTTGTGGTATTGGTTGTGATTTCTCCTCTTTCATTCGTGGTTTTATTTATTTGGGTCCTTTCTCTTTTCTTTTTGATAAGTGTGGGTGGGGGTTTTCAATCTTAATTCTTTCAAATAACCAATCTTATTAATTCTTTCAAATATAAATTCTTTCAAATAACTCCTAGTTTTGTTGATCTGTTCTACTCTTTTTTTTAAATTTCTGTATCATTGATTTCTGCTCTAATCTTAATTATTTCCCTTCTTTTGCTGGTTTTAGGCTTTATTTGCTGTTCTTTTTCCAGATCCTTTAGCTATAAGGGTAGGTTGTGTATTTGAGACTTTTCTGTTTCTTGAGGAAGTCCTGTATTGCTTTATACTTCCCAAAGCTTTTGGACTCTTGTGTTTCATTTTCATTTGCGTCCATGAATTTTTTTTTTTATTTCTTCTTTAGTTTCCTAGTTGACCCATTCATTTTTCAATAGGCTGTTCTTTAACCTCCATGTATTTGTGGTCTTTTCAATTTTTTTCTTGTAGTTGACTTCAAGTTTCTTAGCATTGTGAACTGAAAATATGCATGGTATGATCTCAGCCCTTTTGCACTGGTTGAGGACTGATTTGTGACCCAGTATGTGATCTATTCCCAAGAATGTTCCATGTGCACTTGAAAAGAATGTGTATTCTGCTGCTTTAGGATGGAATGCTCGGATTATATCTGTTAAGTACATTTGGTACAGTGTGTCATTCAAAGCCATTGTTTCCTTGTTTTTCTGCTTAGATGATCTATCCATTGCTGTGAGTGGGGTGTTAAAGTCTCCCACTATTATTTTTTATTATCAATGAATCTCTCTAAGTTGTTATTAACTGATTTATATATTTGGCTGCTCCCAAGTTGGGGGGATAAATATTTACAATTGTGAGATCTTTTTGTTGGATAGATTGCATTATTATGATGTAGTGTCCTTTTTTTCATCTCTTATTACAGTCTTTGGTCTAAAATCTAGTTTGTCTGATATAAGTATGGCTACTCCAGCTTTCTTTTGATGGTTATTAGCATGATAGGGGGTTCTCCAACCCCTCACTTTCAATCTGGAGGTGTCTTTTTGTCTAAAATGAGTCTCTTATTAGCAGCATATCAATGGGCCTTTTTTTTTTTAATCCATTTTGATACCCTGTGTCTTTTGATTCGAGCATTTAGTCCATTTACATTCAGAATGATTGATTGAAAGGTATGAATTTAGTGCCATTGTATTACCTGTGAAGTAGATTGTCTCTCTTCCTTTCTAGTCTTTGTTGCTTTTGGTCTCTTTTCCCACTGAAAGGGTCTCCTTTAATATTTCCTGCAGAGCTGGTTTAGTGTTCATGTACTCCTTTAGTTTTTGCTTGTCTTTGAAACTCTATCTTCCTTTCTATTCTGAATTACAGCCTTTCTTGATATGGTATTCTTGGCTGCATATTTTTCCCATTCAGTACATTGACTATATCATGCCACTCTTGTCTGGTCTGTCAAATTTCTGTGGACAGATCTGCTGCTAACTTTGTCTACCCTTGTAGGTTAAGGACCTTATGTCCCTAACTGCTTTCAGAATTCTCTCTTTATCTTTGTATTTTGTAAGTTTCACTATGATATATCTTGGTGTTTACCTGTTTTGTTGAGTTTGAGGGAAGTTCTCTGTGCCTCTTGGGCTTGAATACCGGTTTCCTTCCTCATATTAAGGAACTCCTCAGCTATAATTTGTTCAAATGAACCTTCTGCCCCTTTTTTCCTGCTCTTCCTCTTCTAGGACCTATATGATATGGCTGTCATTGTGCTTTGTGGAATCACTCAGTTCCGTAAGTGTATTTGTGAATAGTAGTTTTCTTTTCCTCTTCTTTTAGGTTCATTAGTTTCCATAATTTTATCTTTTATATTATCTATTTGACCATCTGCCTCTTCCGTCCTCCTTGAGATTATATTCAGTCATTTTTGCATCTCAGTCATAGTATTTTTTTATTTCAATTTGACTAGTTTTTAGGCCTTTTATCTCTGCAGCCAGGGTTTCTCTGGTGTCTTCTAGGCTTCTTTAAAGCCCAGCTAGTATTTTTATTCTTCTAAATACTTATTCACATATATTGCTTATATCTGTTTTGAACATATCCCTGGCTGCGATTTTCTTCTTGATCTTTCTTTTGGGGATAATTTCTCCATCTTGTCATTATGTCTAGGTTGATGTCTTTTGATGTTATGAAAGCTTGTTATGTTGTCTGCTCCTGAGAGTAATACTATATTATGAAGTACATACACTGTCTAGGGCCTGGTGCTTCAGGAAGTGTTCCTGATGTATGCTGTGTGCACTCTGCTGTTGTGTTTTGGCTGCTCTTTTCCACAGGTCAGTCCTTTACAGAGTTCCAAAGAAAAAGAAAGAAGGAAAAAGTAAAGAAAGAAAAAAAAGAAGGAAGCCTGATCCAAAAAATGAGAAAAGGAAACAAATAAACAAAGAAATGAACAAAAAATTATAAGCCTGATTCAAAAAAACAAAACAAACAAAAAAACCTGGTCCTATTTACTCCAGAATCGAAGACCTGAAGCTGACGCTTTGAGCACTCTGTGATCAGTAGACTTGGTATATCAGGGGGTCAGGGGGGCTTGTGTTTGTCTTCTGAGGGAGAGGCCCACTATGCTGGCTCACAGTCAGACCTGTTCTAGTAAAGATACCCCTGCTGGGCACAGGGTGTGGGGTTTGGTGGGCTGGGGGGTAGAAGATGGCATCACTTCGCCCCCTGTCCCTGGGGAGGCAAACTCGCTGCTGCCCCTCAGGAGGCCCTCACAGAAAAGTGAACAGTCTCCCCTTCTGTGTCTCAGGCTTTATTCAGATCTCTGCCCTCAATTTGTCTGTGCCTGGCCCCTGGGCACACCTGGTGCCACAGTTCTGTGTTTTCTCTTTGGTCCATGGCTGGGATTCAAAACTCCAAATCTTAAGGACCCAGCAAGCTGTGGGTCCACTCCCCTCCCCAAAAGGAGAGCCTCACAGCTCTCCAGCACCATTCTGTCTCAGAAAAGCAGTCACACAGCTGCGAGTCTATGGTGAAGCACAGCGAAAAGTTATGACCAGGTTGTCCGTCCTCTGCACATGCCTCTGTTCCCTGCTGTTGAACGGCTGCTCATTGGCACCCAACAGGCCTCTCGTCCTTGGAGAAGCAAAATACCATCTTCCAAATGTACTTCAGAAAGGGGAACATTCTCTCCCAGTGTGACCTGGGGGATCCCCATACCATGGTGTCTTATGTGCTCTGTCTCCCGTTCCCCCCCTTCCTGACTGCCCCACGAAAAGGGTTCCCTTCCCTCTGCAGCACCGTGGCTTTTCTCTTCCCCAGTTCACGTCTCTGAACCTTGCATCTGCCATATTCTCTCCCTCCAGTTGTGCAGATTGTTTTCTTCATCCTCAGATCGATTTCCTAGTTGTTCAAAATGATTTGATGTTGATCTTGCTGTGTTTGAGAGACGAGGCAAGTCTAGGGTCCCTCAACTACTCTGCCATCTTAACTGCCATGTAATTTTTTAAGTTTCTTATCATTAGCAAATATTTTTTTTTCTTAATCCAAAATGACTGAACTTTTTTTTCGCCCACTGTCTTAAAACCTTCAAGTTTATAATCCATTATGGTTAATTATACACAATGCTTACATTATATCTCAAGAAATCATTCATCATATAGCTGGAAGTTAGCAAAAGTTTTAAATTATTATAAAGTCTAATTTAGCAATTTTTATGCTTTGATAAATGAAGAAATATTTGTGTAACCCAAGATAAAAAGTTTCTGTGCTATATTTTAGTAAGATTTATTCTGTTAGCTTTTAAATTTACATCTGTGATCAATTTCAAGATAATTTTATGACCTATAATGGAGTGTATTTTTTTTAATAAAGATATCCTGTTTTTATTTCAGCAGCATTGGTTTAAACAACTATTCATTTTCACTGAATGGCATTTTTGTTAAAAATCAGTATATGTGTGAGTCTATTTCCGGACTTCCATTCTATTTAGTTATATATGTGTACACATATATACCTTTTAAATCAAAACCACACTGTCTTCATTATTAATTGAGAATATACTGAATCTATGGATATATTTGTGGAGCATTATTATAATAATAATATTGACTCTTCTGATTAATGCACATGGTTTATGTCTCCATTTATCTTAGCAATTTTTTGTACAGCCCCAGCAGTTACTTTGTTAAAAGTATTCCTAATTAACTTGTATCTTGATGCTATTGTAATTGGTATTTTTAAAATTTCAATGTCCAGTTGTTCATTGCTTTCTTTTAGAAATACAATTATTTTTTATATACTTCTTTCATATACATTCATATTTATGACTTTATTTTCTTTTTTTTTTTCATTTTCAATAGATACAATTGAAAGGGACATCATGCATTCTTGGGAAGTGTGAGATCATGAATAATGGTCTTTGACAGTTTTTAATTTTGAGAATGATGTCTCTCTTGCTGCCACTGTTACTGTTGCTGTTAAGTTACAGCACTTGATTTTATAGGTTGTGATACATTTCTGATAAATTATTTCTAAGTATAAATATTAGAATGGCATATGCTGATGATTCTTGCAGAAAATTATTTTAATTATTTAACTCTTCATACAAATTGATTTCTTGTAAATATGAATTAAAATATTTTAAAGTAATTGTAGATGTACATGCACTTGTAAGAAATAATACAAAGAGATCCTAGATGCTGCATACTCTTTACTGAGTTTCCTGCAATTGTAGCATCTATCATAAGTATAATATAATATCACAACTAGGAAATTGATTTTGATGTGTTTCACCAATTTCATTCAGATGTCACTTGTTTTGCATGCACTCATTGATGTGTGTGTTTGTGTGTCTTTAGTTCCATGCATATTTGTCACGAGGCATAGAACCATTTTATCACAAGGGTTCTTTGCACTACAACTCTGTAGCCATATAGTCACATCCTTGTTTTGTCTTAACAACCATTAATCTGTTCTCCAATTGTATAATATTATCATTTCAAACAGATTCATGCACTATGTAACTATCTGAGATTTTCTTTCTTACTCAGCATCATAATTCCTCTGAAATTCAAAGTTGTACATATTAATAAGTTACTCCCTTTTGTAGCATTACAATGTATATATATATATATATAAACTATAAAATAAATATATATTACTATATATATTTATAAAACTCCCTAAAATTTACAAAGTGACATCATTATTCATTTCTCATTGTTTCAGCAAATTAGTACCGCGCATTCATGAGAGTGATTGGCAGGTGTTATTTTGCTTATTTTACAGAGGAAACAGTAATTTTTTTCAAGTATTAAAGATTTATATGCAGCCATATGGAGAGATGGAGGAGGACCCTAAACCAAATGCAAGTATTTTTATTTTTCCCTAGTTAAGTGTACTGAAATACAAACTGGGCATTTTTTCCCCCTACAGCTTTACTGGCGTCTAGCAAAGAAAAATTTCACATAAGGAAGTATGGAAGAAAAGTCTTATTCTAAAAGAATATGGATAAATAGTTACCTAGGATATATTTTGGTATTTAATTATTTCTAAGGCTAGGAGATATCTTATATTAGCAAATAAATTTTCTTTCCAAGTTTCTTAGTGAATTTTTATGAAAAGTATGATCAGTAATGAGCTCAAGAAGTTGAATTACACTATAAGATAAATTTTAAATAATCTTACAAGCACTCTGATAAATCCTTTATATTTATTCACACATTCCACAGTGTCTCACCCTATGAAAATGTGACAGAACTCCTTGCTATTCTTTGAAGGAAATAAGAGCACTTGTGGCAGGCAAGAGAAGAAAGGCCGACAAAAGAATGTGCAGAAAATCATAACATAATGAACATTTATATAGGATTATATTTTATTCATTATGCTGTAGGGTCCAGAGGGTGACTGAACATTGAGCACAGTCAAAGCATATTACTAACTTCAGGGAGTTTCCAAGTTTCCCTAACAACTACTTGTTTGATTTTTTTGTCCTATTTATATCTTCTATTATATTAGTTTAATATAAGTTAAACTAACTTTACTAGTGGAATTTATCATTTATTATGAGAAAAATCCTTATACCTTTAGCCATCTAATAATCTGGCAAGCACTTTTCTTTTGCTAGGAATATGGAAGGGTCAGTATTTGTGTCAAAGAAGTCATGCTAAAGATATTATCAGTCTTCTCATTATCCTCCCTAATTTTAACTCAGGTGAAGAATTCACTGACTACCCTGAAGGGCGACTGATGAAGGCTATCATCTAGCTAATTGATTGTGGTTCAGAACTTTCCCTCTTTGTCCAGAAAGAAAAAAAAAAATAGATAAATAACATAGAGAAATCTGTTAATACTCATTCTTAATTCATGTTGTTAATAATTTTAGGGTATTTTTTTCTATTTTTCTTTTGGATTTGCAGATTGAAACACATTGGAAAAATACACTTTATAGTTATAATGAAGGCCCAACCTCCACATTTTTTGAGATAATACTCTTTTAATCAGATATGATCTCCAGTGAAAATGGGTGCAAAGGTTAGACTTTAACACTGGGTCAATCAGGGTTTATTCTTTGCTGTTGGATCTTTTTGTGGTTTGGGGACCACATTCACAGTTCTGGCAGTTAGCAGGTCTGCAGCAACTTCTACTCTTTGCCTAATCAAGGCTTCATGTTCCTTTGGGACGAGTAGATAGCTAAGATCCTCTTGCTTTCTTCTCAGCCTATTCATGAATATTCAAAAGCAAGCTGCCTTCTACACCAGGGATACATGAAATCTCATTAATGTCCATTATGACCATTTTACTCTCAGGTGTTTGCTACATTTCTGGCTTTTCTTCTAGTTTTTTGCTTGCCTCAACCAGTATCACCATCTCAGGCTAGCTCTGTGTTGACTTTCCCAAATGGTTTGTGATCTTTTTGGACTCTTCTGTTTTGTTTTTGATCACAGTTCTCTGAGATTTTCTGTGCATTGTACTTTAGCTCTAAATCGAATCAGCCTGCTCTGCCCTGTAAGAATTACTGCAGTGGAGTTGGAGATGGGGCTGAAGTGGAGGCATTCCCCCACCAACATAACTGACTTCCGTGGTTCGTATTGGGGGTCATTAGTCTTTTTGAATAAAGACTTCTCATTGTGGAGTATGATTCTAATCAGTTTCCAGAAGTAATTATTTTTAATAACTTTATTTAGTTTTATTCTTGTTTTAGGAGAATTTGTGCTATTGTTCAACTTCTGGAAGTCCCACCCAACATCAATAAGTTTTGCAGTATAGGAGACTGTGAATTTCTGAACATTTTTTTTTTAAATATTGTTCTCTACAATTTAAAAAGAATGTGCTTCTAGAGAACAAGACACATATAAGCATGTGGAGAATTAAAAAAAAACACTGATACAAATGTAGAGATGTTATCTAAAAATTGTCAGTGCTGATATAAATAGATAAATCTTTAATATTGAGCATTGAGATGGGTCAGCCAATATATACTTTCTACCATTGTTATATGCAATTGAACAAAGTGAACAAATTTTAAAAGTGTGCAATTCAGTAATTAGCTAGGACAGGGTACCTGGGTGGCTCAGTCAGTAAGTGTCTGCCTTCGGCCCAGGTCATGATCCCAGGGTCCTGGGATCGAGTCCCACATTAACATCTCCCTCTGCCTCTGCCTCTCTCTCTCTCTCTCTGTCTCTCATGAATAAATAAATAAAAACTTTAAGAAAATAATTAGGACATAACTTCAGACATATACATTAGAAAACATATATGAACTATACTGTCATGGATCATTTTTTAACAAATTGAGGACACTTGCCATGAATATTTTTATTTAATCCAAGAAAAAAGTTTATATTATTGCCTTAATGCCCATTAGTTAACTTGATAACAAAGTTTGTTTTCATATTCTAAATGCTATAATTTCAGTGATACAAAATGCTTTAAAAAGTACAAGATTCTGGATAAGAAGTGTGTTCTGGAAGAAGACACAAAATTCATGCCTGTCATTCTACTGAATATATTTACTATTAATGAAAATGACTGGGCACCTGGGTGGCTCAGTCGGTTAAGCGTCTGCCTTCGGCTCAGGTCATGATCCTGGAGTCCCTGGATTGAGTCCCGCATCGGGCTCCCTGCTCGGCAGGGAGTCTGCTTCGTCCTCTGACCCTATCCCCTCTCATGTGTTCTCTCTCTCTCATTCTCTCTCTCTCAAATAAATAAATAAAATCTTTAAAAAAAAAAGAAAATGACTGAGATTTTTCTTATCCATATGAATATTAATCATTGTTTGAATCATCAAACACTAATGTATAATTGACAAATTTTGTTTAATTGTGTATATAAATGAAGTTTCAGATTTCTTATTTTTTACACATAGGAATATTTGGTTGGTTTGAGGTCTTTTCATTTTCAGTTTTTAAAACAAGTAAAAAATTAAAAATTAAAAAACTAAAATCAAGTAAAGAAATACTTTTATAAGTAAATACTCAAGATTTCAATTTTCTACTTTAATACAATTGTACAAATTTGAATTATTTCCATCTAAATTATGTATTTTATTATACAAAAATTTTGAGTTTGGGGAAGATTAGTCACGGAGGAATTTGAGGGCTTAGGATGAATAAAGATTGGCTACTCACTATTTCTACTGCATAGGGATTATAGGTATGTTGTTAAATGAAAATGTAGAGATAAATTATTCAGCACAGTTGCAACTACTCAGCATGGTATAGTTGCAGTTCCCAAGGAATCATGGACTGTGTATACACACCATCACGTACATTCAGCTCTAAAATTGAGAAATTACAAAATTATAAAGACATGGCTAGCTACCAGCTTCTACCGCTTTCTGTGGTAATATATTTTCCTGGCATAATGTGGGGAAATGAGAGCAATCTCATCACCCTAAAATTGAGTCAGAACCTCGTCTCATATAGAGTCCAATTCTCTTAGCTCAATCCTGTTATGTTACTGATTAAGTCACTCTTAACATGTTGTATATCATTCTTTAGCATGTCAGAAACTAATGTATTTAATCATTTTATATGAGCACGACAAGACAGTTAACATATAAAATGGCATAAGAATTAAGTTCAATAATATTCTAATGTATTATTATTTGAAGCTTATTGAAGGTGTGCTTTAATGAATAAGTTCACATAGTAAAAATCTTTTATTTTTGGATTACAAACTATAGAATACGGACTAATATATTCACATTGATTTTTTAATGAATCTGAGATTGATGCGATTGTTAGTTAAAAGAACATTAAGAATTGCACTTTTGTTTTTATTTAGAAGGAAGCCTTTTCTTCTTTTAATCTGTTATAAGACTATTAACCATTTTCAATGTCTAGTTCATAAAAGTCTTTGATAAACTAGAAATTATAGATTTCTAGATATGATATTATGCAATAAAAGAGTAGGAAAAAACCTGCCAACTCCTTTTTTCCTACCTATTCTTTAACTTGGAGTTCGAGAAGAAATTCCTCCTTCACTTTAGTTAGGTGCTTTTCTAGCCTGTTTCCATTCCACCTCATGTTTATTTCTACTTCAACACTTAAACACATTATTCACATGTATTTTTCTGTCTCTTAGCTGCTTGTAAAGAAGTCGTTTTTAATTTCTGTATCCACATTGGTTAACACAATATTTAGCATAAAAATATTAACTGTATTTGTGTTTGATGAATTAATATATCAATAAATGAATTAATTAAAAATATTGACAGAGAAAAGAAATATAAAAATCACCAATAGTTGTCTATGGATGAATTTTATTGCAAATAATCAGATTAACATAATCTTAGAAATCTCTACAAATAACATTAGAAATGAGGGTATTGATTACTTTAATGTCCATTTTGCTGTTGGGAAAAGAAACATAAAGGCTTAAAGGTATTTTTCCTAGTATTTTTGTAGAGCTAAATTTAAAAAGACATGTGACTTCTCTTTATTACATTTGGTCAATGGCCTTCTATAAAATTACACAAGCACACACACACATCAATTAGGGCAAATAAATGTCATGAAAAATATTTTTTCCTTTAGAGGAAGTCATATTATTGTTATGCTTGTTTAGAGAAATCAGTGTTGTCTTTGTTTTTCTTTAAGGAAAAAATATTTTCAATTAATAGGTTAATAGGCATTTTTATTTTTTCTTGTTATTTTTTTTTAAAGATTTTATTTATTTATTTGAGAGAGAGAGAATGAGAGAGAGCACATGAGAGGGGGGAGGGCCAGAGGGTGAAGCAGACTCCCTGCCGAGCAGAAAGCCCGATGCGGGACTCGATCCAGGGACTCCAGGATCAAGACCTGAGCCAAAGGCAGTCGCCCAACCAACTGAGCCACCCAGGCGCCCCATTTTCTTGTTATTTTTTAAGGAACTATAATACCAGACCGTTATTCACTAGAACAATCACCTACTTAGACTTGCTTTTACTACCCACCATAGATAGTAATCTGTATAATCTTACACCAGAATTCAAATGTGACAGCATCTCATTGCCACATTGAACATTTTAAAATAGTTACATTTGTATTTAGATAAGTAAAAACAAATACTGTTTCTTTTATTGTTTCACAGTAAAATCCCTGAAATTTCAAAATATCCTGCATTTTATGTCATCAAAATAATCATGTGTACTTTTCTAATCTTCTTGTGGCACATAATAGCTAATTTATTAATATATGGCAAATAATTATTAATTCCTTTAAAATCTCACCATATATTTATGACTCACTTCAACATGAATTGCTATATTCATTAGACATAAATTTTTAGACATGATTAAGGAAAACTTTTTAATGCATTTTCCCAGCCTGAAAAATTATACCAAAGGTTCCTAATGTAATTGTTCCTGTGGTTTGATACAATATAATATGAACATATTATATAAATGGTCTTAGACAGTGCTTTCTTCTTGCTTTGCATATAAATATGTGTTTATGTGTTATCAGTATGGTGCACTAATATGTTACAGTTATTTGTGTACTCTATCAAAAGGAATTTGTTTTAGAGGATAGTTATGTATGGTATTTTGCAATTTGTTTTTCTTTTTAAAATAAGTATATACAGATTCAAACTTTAGCCCATGATATTTTGTTGTTTTCTGAAGTTATTGTAAAATTTAATAATGGAAATTAAAAGAAAGATCTAGAAGCTTGTGTACAGGATGATAAATAGAATTATCCCATGTTTTTTTAAGGCAAAAAAAGAAAATTTGGCCTTGTTAATCTTACATTTTAATGTTTTACCTAAAAGCATCCTAAATATTCTTTTACGTAACTGTGCCAGCTAAGAAAAGTATATCAAAGTTAGATGATTCCAAACTATTTAATTTCGTATTATGTGGTTTGGATGAAATAATTAAATACCTTCAATCTATTACTAACATTCCACAAAATATTTTATAAATGTACTGTTTCAGTGGGAATATTCTAGTGATTAAAATTTCTCTTTTAGTAACAGATAATTGCCTATATAAATAAATTTTATTTAAATTTCAGAAATCTCACAAGTTAGTACTGTTCACTTATTCTCATATGGAACACTAATTCTGGTCATTTATTTTTCCAAAAGGAGAGAGAGAAATTCAAACTTGGAAAATCATTAATGACTGACTATACTCTGTTCTCTTTTTAGAAGCTAAGCTTTGATAGAAATAGGATTATCCAGTTATGTTTAATATAGTAAAAGTTCATTATATCAGCTATTAATAATGTCATTAACTGTAATTAAGATAATTTCTTTCTGTGCTAGAAGTTCTTACTGAGTGTTGATCTTCTTGACTTTTTCATTATTTCCCAATTGGGTGGTTAAGTTCAAAAAAAATTTCATTTTCAGTTTTTAATTAGATGATTTCCTTTTGATCCTAACAATGCATAATCATTCCAATTATTTTATTGAAATAAATACACAGGTTTTTTTTTCTTATAATGCTCTCAATATACCAAGGTACCATCTTCTTGTGTTTATTGTATACAGCTAGGTTGATTGCTTCTATTTTTTTTTTAAGATTTTATTTATTTATTAGAGAGAGAGAGATAGCGAGAGCAGGGACACAAGCAGGGGGAGTGGGAGAAGCAGGCTTCCTGCCGAGCAGGGAGCCCAATGTGGGGCTCGATCCCAGGACCCTGGGATCATGACCTGAGCCAAAGGCAGACGCTTAACGACTGAGCCACTCAGGCGCCCTGATTGCTTCTATTTTTAATAAAATTTTACTGATACCTGATTTGTTTAATTTTGAACTGTTGCAAATATTTATATAAATCTATTAAGTGTTATATTGACAATTGTTAAAAGAAGTGAAAATAGTATGTTGACAAAAATAAATATTTTAATCAGATTATTAGTCATTCTTGCTATTTTTTATATATTCTTTTTTTTAAGATTTATTTATTTATTTGAGAGAGATAGAGAGAGAGTGACAGAACAAGGGGAGGAGCAGAGGGAGAGGAGAAGGAGAGAGGGATAGAGAGTCTTAAGCAGACTCCTGCTGAGTTGCCCTGAGCTGAAGCCAGGAGTTGGACGCTTAACCAATTATGCCACCCAGGAACTCCCATTCTTACTATCCTTTTTTTTTAAGTTTGTTCCTTTGTTTCTTTAGTAATCTCTATACCCAATGTAGGGTTTGAATTCACAATCCCAAAAATCAAGAGTTTCATGCATCCCCCATTCTTGCTATTTTTAATGCTTTGTATTTGTAACTAATTATTTCCAAAGTTTGAAGTGGAATTTAAACTAGTTCCATCACTCTGTTTCCATTTTCTTCCCTTATTCTTCCTTCTTGGAGTGGAGTTTCTCTTAATTTAGTCAGTCACTCATTTCATACAATGACTTTGATTCTCACTTTCTTAGGCATTTTTCCTTGTTGCTGATTCACATTTTTTTCCTGTTCTCTCAACCTTTATATGTCTCTACAATTGTTTTGGCAGAGTATACACATGTAAATATAACTCATTTTGTTTATCCTTTCACCAGCTTGTTAATGGATGTTTGCATTGGTTTCACTTTGGGCAGTTATCAAAACTGATACTATAACCATTAGTGTGTAGATCTGTGTGCAGATATATCATGTTTTCATTTCTCTTGTATAGATACCTAGGAATGGAATTCCTCAGTTGTATGTTAGATTTATCTTTGATATTTTAAGAAACTTCCAAACTTTTCCTGTGATGGCTGTACCACTTACACTCCCACCACCAATATAAGAAGTTTCTAGTTTCTCCACATTCTCACCTGTATTTGGTATTGTCTTCCTTTTTGATTATGGTCATCCTAAGTATGATGGGATATCTCAATGTGGTTTTGATTTGCATATTCCTAATGACAAATGATGTTGAGCATTTTTTCTTCTGGTCAATGGCTATTCATATATTTTCATATGTTTTCTTTATGGAAATGTTTTTTAGCTCTTCAGTGCATTTTTTTTTAAAGATTTTATTTATTTATTTGACAGAGAGCGTGAGAAAGAACACAAGCAGGGGGAGTGGGAAAGGGAGAAGCGGGCTTCCCGCAGAGCAGGGAGCCCGATGCGGGACTCGATCCCAGGCCCCTGGGATCATGACCTGAGCTGAAGGCAGACGCCTAACTGACTGAGCCACCCAGGCACCCCTCTTCAGTGCATTTTTATATGTGTTCTTTGTCTTATTTATAGTTTTTGCGTTCAGTATATATTCTGAATACAAGTCCTTTATCTAATATAACTTGCAAATATTTTCTCTCATCTATGACTTTTTTAAGTTTTAATTTGTGTCTTTTGAGGTACCAAATTACTTAATTTTTTATAAAGTCCAATTGATCAAATTTTCTAATATGTATTGTACTCTTGATGTCATATCTAGAAATCTTTGCCTAAATCAAGGTCAGAAACATTGTATCTTGTTTTTATTAAGAATTTTAATGTATTCCATTTAGGTGTGTGATTTATTTTGAATTATATTTTGGTATGATATGAGGTGTCTAGTGTTTAAAATTAATTAGTTAAATAAATTTTGCATATAAGTATCCACTTGTCCAGCATCTTTTAAAAGACTACCTTTTCCCTAATCAACTGCTTTGGCACCTTAGATGAAAACAGTTGAATATCAGTGTGATATTGAGTTGAATAGATATCAGTGTATTTCTGATATCTATTCTACTCCATTGTTCTACAGATTTGCCCATATAGCAGTATCAGTGTCCTAATTAGTGGAGCTTTATTGTAGGACTTCAAATTGGGCTGTGTAAATCTTGAAAGTTTTAGATAGTGTTTTTATTTTTATTCCTTTATCAATTTTCCTCACTCAGTTGTGACTCAGAAACAGCCAGAATTGTATATAGATAGATAGGTACTTAGATTATATTTCTGCCACCTCCTTAGGACCAAAAAGCCTGAAGGAAATTGTGCCAATTTAAATAATGTCTTTATCCATATTGGGTTAATTTATTTAGAAATTTCTGTATTTTGAAGGTACGATGCTAAATGTTGGGAATTAAAAATAATTAGATATAGCTTCTGCACCTTGGGAACTTAAAATTGCTCAAAATTTGAAAAAAAAAATAGGTTTGCTAAAAAAGTAGTAATGTATTTTAGGCCTCTACAAAGAGCATGGGATATTCCTTTTGTGTTCTAGAAAGCCATCCAGCTAGTAAGAGGATTGCATATTTTTATTTTAAAACTACCATCAAAAGAACTGTGCATATAGCTAATAAAACTGTATATACTTTTTTTTTTTTAACACAGCACTGGCATATTTAGGATTTTGCTATGAAGATAAATCTTCAACAGTGTAAAATTCACATGTCTATGGTTATTTAGTAAAGTTTGTAATTGCAAAATATGTGCATCATAAATGCACATACATGGAAGAGTTGCTGAATGTACCATGGTGCATCCATACAGATGAATACTATGCAGTTATACAAATGAGGAAAAAATCTACAAAGAGAAATGGAGTGACTCCCATAGTATATTATTAAAGGGAAAAGGTGAAAAAGAGTATAGTATGCTAGCTTTTATATTAGAGAAAGGAAGAAATAAAACAACATAAACAGATGCCTTCTTTTGTTTGGGAGCACCTAAAACAAAGGAAAAATGAGCCAATAAGCTAATAAATTTGTTTACCTACAAGGTAGGGGTTAGGAACAAGATAGAAAGGATTATAGGGGAGACATGATGTTGAGTATAATTTTTCTATATTTTTGACTTTTGGGACCATGCTTTTTAATATACTCAATACAGAGGTAAATAAAAATCAGTATAGATGTGGGAGGCCACAAATGCAATAAAAAATGACAAAATTAAAAAGAGAGAATAGCCTAACTGAATTACAAATGAGAGCATAACAATATTAATAAAGTATGTGGGTAAGAACTAATCCAAGTAATTTTGAACACAATATAACAATATAATCTAGATTAAAGACAAATAATGAGCAATGTTGTGTTATAGTTAATGAACTTTTTTTTCATAGTAGCATGGGTTCACATCTCTATATTCTAAGCTTGATCAAATAAATAAATACATGGTTGATAATGAAAGACGGGTTTCCCAATGGCAGAAAATAAAATTATTAATATGGAAAGAGGAGAGGCTAGAATAAAAACCATGGTGTTGGACAGGAATAATAGGTATTAGGTTGACTAGATAGATTGATGCAGAAACAGGTACAGATGGGCATTAGTGTTTTTACACATTTGTGCCTCTGTTTGTATATGTGTGTATGCACATATTTATCCATGTCTATAGATAAGATACATTCCCTTGTCTCAATAAGTGGGCCAGGAAGCACTTGTGCCGTAGAGGAATGAGCACATTTAGTATCCACACTTTAGTTTGCAAATATTGTTCTGCAATAATAAGAACCAGAGTTCCTTGGAGAAATGCCTGATCCAAACCTTGGGCAGGAAAAGTGGCCTTGAACATCTTGTTGTGAAATGGTAATATTCAAGGAATGTTGAGGAAGTGTCATAGGACACGGGACAGCTTAAAGGACCAAATGTGAGATGAACTGATCATCAAAGAAAATAATGAGAGGAATGGATTAAACACATTGATCAAAAGTGGAAATTATGAATCCTACAGATATAGGTGAATGAATGAATACATAAGTAAATGGAGTAAGGGAAACTTCTTCCATACAATAGAATTCTAATAATTATGGAGGATTAATGGAACTAGAAAAACACTCAGTTAGCAACCACCATAGTACCCACTGTTTCAGGCAAGGTCACCAATGGGTTTCAAAGCTAGATGGTGAAAATAAGATGCGAAAGAGGATATTTATATGATCTTAAAATTTTATGCATAATAACAGAGGGGGAACCAGTAACTTTGCAGTGGGGTTACTTTGCCTGTGGAGAAACCTGGCAGACATCACTTCAACCAAATGATCCAAATTAACATCTCGTGTATGGGACTAATGGCCATCTGTACTTCTGGTGTGCTAAGAATACAGTGTCATTTCTGGTTTATTCCTTCCCCAAATTACAACCTGTACCAGACAAACCCAACCTGAGGGATATTCTACAAAATAATTGGTCTGTACTCTTGAAAATACCCCAGTGATAAACAAAGATGGGTGAACTACCCCTTGTGATAGGGGACTAGAAAAAGGATAGCCTAATGCACCTGTAATATTGTAACAGTTTCCGGACAAGCAGTGTTTGTTTTATAAAGTAAGTCAGAGGAATAATTAGGTGAAATTATAACATATTCAATAGATGAGATCATTGTTTTGGGTCAATATGAATTTCCTTATATTTATAATTTCACTGTGGTTACATAAGAGAATTTTCTAGTTTAAGAGATCAGAAGAAAGGGAACATTAGGTCGACAACTTACTTTCAAAAACCTCAGAAAAAATACACATGTGTGTATAATGTTCTGTATGAATAAATATATATGTAAATATATATGTATATATATAAACCTATAGACACATGATAAGAGATCAATAGATAGATAGACAGATGGTAAACCGATGTAATTACATGGTAATATTTGTAAAATTTATGTGAAGAATGCATGGAAATTCTTTGTACTATTTTTGCAGCTTTCCTATAAATCTGAGATTGTCTCATAATACAAATTTTAAAAGTAAAAATCAAAATATGATGGCTTTATAAATTCTACATAAATATCTACATAAAATAGTTGAAATTTTTTTTTATAGTTTTTTTTTTTTTTAAAGATTTTATTTATTTATTTGAGAGAGAGAGAATGAGAGACAGAGAGCACGAGAGGGAAGAGGGCAGAGGGAGAAGCAGACCCCCTGCTGAGCAGGGAGCCCGACGTGGGACTCGATCCCGGGACTCCAGGATCATGACCTGAGCCGAAGGCAGTCGCTTAACTAACTGAGCCACCCAGGCGCCCAAAATAGTTGAAATTTTTATCAAATGTCTTAAAATTTGACCAAAATATCTCAAAGCTTTTATTTTTTTATTATTATGTTATGTTAATCATCATACATTACATCATTAGTTTTTGATGTAGTGTTCCATGATTCATTGTTTGCGTATAACTTTAAAAGTATTTTTTAAGAACTTAAGCCTAAGTCAGGGACTGAATAGTTAAAAACCCTTAGATAATTTGAATGAATTAGAATTTTTGTGGATGATTAAAAACATGTTGAAATAGAATGATTTTATTTTTTGTTTATTCCATGTCTTTTACTCAAAAAAATACTCTTTAAATTTAAGAGTTGATATACCCAGGAAGATAACTATGGCAGAATGATGTTGAAGTAAACTGTGCCAACTTTGATTATACAGAACTACAAAGTTTTCTACATTCTTACATGATCATTATGGAAAGTACTATGTGCTAAGAAAACATTATGCTATTGTCATTGCCAGAAGGCAGATAATTATTTTAAACCATTGTTAGAATGATTATAAAATTGTGTTTACAAATCCTGTAGAAAGAAAAGTTTTAATCATTTTCAGTTTAAAGCTCTGCATTTTGAATGGAAAATATTCCAGTGAGTAGAAGATGTAATACATAATATTAGATAGAGTTGTACAAAAATAAAGATGAACTCTTTCTGGTAATTTTATTTCTTTGTTATTTGATTTGTTTTGGTCATGTACACATGTTTAGCAGTAGAGAAACTTTAGTCTTTATGTTCTCATTCTTTCCACACCACACTGAAAATGAAAATGTGCTAAATTTTATTCAGGGCAATTCTTGAGATACCATGTTTTTATAACACATGTGACTAATTTTTCTTCATTAGGCAAAATAGAAAGATTTGATACCACAAATTATATAATAAAGTGTATTTCCTGACTTTGTTCAACTGCCCCTTAGGTATTTAGTACATTGGTAAAATTGATGACCCCAAATAAAAAGAAATAAATTTAGAAATTCTGTTACATATCTGGGTCTATCTTTAAGAAATTGGGCAGAACATAATGAAATCTGATAGAGTAACTGTTTTCTAAGTACATCTCATTTAAGCATATATTTGAGGAGAATTAAATATTTGTGCAAAATAGATTTGATCTTAAACATCATTTTTCTTCCATGGATTTCTTCCATGGATTTGATTGTAACTAGAGCACCATATCCAATAAAGCCATGACAGTTTGTGTCCCTACGTCTTTTGGAAATCCCTTACATACTTTGATGGGTATGTATGCGCTTCAGCCTTACTTTATTAAAACCATGATTGAACACTGACCACTATCATATGTTGTCATATATATGATACAGTACAATTTCGAAAATCGTATGTTAGCTTCGGTATACTCTTTGATCTGAGTTATCAATTTAATTGGGGAAAAAAGACTGCTAAAAAGAGCATCAAAGTACTTTTTAGAAAGTTCTTTTATCAACAATTGCATTTTTAAAAAGTTTCAACCTATGACATTTTCAGGCATTAAAAACAAATCTTAGGGGATGTTCGTTTGCAAAATTTTTTTTTATTATTTTTTTCCTTCTTTGTAAATTTTAAAAGAAAGTAGGAGGCTTCCTATTAATTATGATAAAACCGGTGTCTGTATTTCAATATTTGTTATCAACACCACATACATGGAAAAGAACGAAACATCTAGAATCATCAGGAAAACATTGCTAAAATTAAAATCTTGACACTACATTTTAAAAATGTAAAATGTAATTGGTACCTATAGAAATAGACCTAGAATAATCAACGTCAAGACATAGTCCAGTAAAGTTCGAACCATGAGAAACTATGGACTCTGAGAAACAAACTGAGGATTTAGAGGGGAAGGGGGTGGGGGGATGGGTTAGCCAGGTGATGGGTATTAAGGAGGGCACATATTGCATGGATTGGTGTTATACACAAACAATGAATCATGGATCACTGCATCAAAAACTAATGATGTACTATATGGTGACTAACATAATAAAATAAAAAGAAAAATCAGATACTTCTCTATCAAATTGACATGGAAGCTTGAAAGAGCAGTATTTGGGTGTGTTTGTGTAAAGGTAATATTTAATAGTGCTTTCATTCCCTATAATAAATGTGAAAGTCTGGAAAGGAAAAAAAAAAGACATAGTCCAGTAAAGCTACTGGACTTTAACTGTAAGGAAAAATATAAAAATGAAAATAAAGGTATGTACTAAATAAAACAAACAAAAACCCACTTCATTATCGAATTCTTGATCCAGAAAAAAATATCAACATTTCATACTAGAAAATATTTTAAGAACATCAATAAAGAAAATGCAATGCAGGATTGTGTTTCTATCTAGGTATACCATTTTCAAATATACACTCTAGACTCCAATTTTTAGGACCATGCAGTGCTCAGAGACATTTAACTCGTGAATTTCTCCAGGGTATCCATTAGAAAATAAACATTGGACAACCTTGGAATGATTGGATAAACTTTATAAGCTTGTGCATTGATGTATCTATTTACAGAAGAAAAATTAAAAGATGAGTAATAGAGAATAAAATGATGAAAATGTTCTATGCAATTATTATGTGTTCTGATAGTGTAGAAATAATATAACATGGGGCGCCTCGGTGGCTCAGTCGTTAAGCGTCTGCCTTCAGCTCAGGTCATGATCCCAGGGTCCTGGGATTGAGCCCCGCATCGGGCTCCCTGCTCCGCGGGAATCCTGCTTCTCCCTCTCCCACTTCCCCTGCTTGTATTCCCTCTCTCCCTGTGTCTCTCTCTGTCAAATAAATAAATAAAAACTAAAACAATAAATAAATAATATAATACACCAAATGGGAACTTTTGGTTCTACCTATGATGCAATACTTACATTGAAAAATCCTCTCTGAAAAGACAGGAAAAAATTACAGGATACACAGGGAAGCTGTTTGAAAACATTGTAGCACAAAGGATATGGGCAGAAATTGAAAAGCTACTATTCCTGTGGAATGGGGAAGTCTTATGCGCAGGACACACTCTCAGTCTTTCTCCCTGAGGGTACTTGCTGGTAGGTGGCATGGGCAAACAAACCAAAGTAAAGCTGCAGTCTCACTGGGCTAAATATACACGTTGAAGGTCATGGCTGCCCAAACTGCTGAGTTGTAAGAGGCAAGTCCAGCAGTGAAGGGGCTGAAGAGAAACCCAAACATCTGCATGAATTATCACTTCAAAGTTTTTTGCAGACTTTTAAGATAAGTATGCACAGGGAATAATTCTAAGAAACCAGGAAAAAGTAACAGCTGGGAAACTAAAAAGCCAAGGAGGGCTTTCTTCAGCCAGCCATGCAATACTGAGAAAAGTCAGAGTTTGGGTTAAGATTGCACAGGGGCTACACTCCAGGTAAAAGACCTTAAAATTAAAGAAAAATCTGAAATAAACCAGCCGTACCAATGCCTAAATCAACCTTGAACAGGATGAAGATGATCTGTTCTCACACCACCTTCCCAGCAAAAAAATGCTTACTGCTTCTTATGAGAATATACCACCAGCCTGGACCTTGACAGATTTTGAAATGCAATGTCAGTCATTTGATAAAACATGGAGAAAAAAAAAAAATGATGTCCTAATCCCTGAAAACCAAGTGAGAATAATAGAAAATAGATGCAAACACTAAGTGACTAATACATTTCAGTTATTTGACAGGGGATTTAAAACAAATATCATTAATATGTTTTCAAAGAATTTCAAAAGATGTCTGATGTATATAAATGAATACAATATAAATTTTGAAAGTAAAATTAAGAATTAAATAGAGTTTGGGGTGCCTGGGGGTCTCAGTTAAGCGTCTGCCTTCGGCTCAGGTCATGATCTCGTGGTCCTGGGAGAGTCTGTGTCGGGCTCCCTGCTCAGCATGGAGTCTGCCTCTCCCTCTCTCTCTTCCCCTCCCTTCCACCTGCGCTCTCTCTCTCTCAAATAAATAACATCTTTTTTTTTTTTTAAGATTTTATTTACTTATTTGACAGAGAGAGACACAGCGAGAGAGGGAACACAAGCAGGGTAGTGGGAGAGGGAGAAGCAGGCTTCCCATGGAGCAGGGAGCCCGATGTGGGACTCGATCCCAGGACTCTGGGATCATGACCTGAGCCGAAGGCAGACGCTTAAGGACTGAGCCACCCAGGCGCCCCATAAATAAAATCTTAAAAAAAAAAAAGAACAAAGGATTAATGGACTGATCAACAGGAAATCTAGGTTGAAGCACAGAGTTACATTAATTAAACAAAGAGACCATTAGACTGTTCTGGCTCTAACACCATGGTGACCTATGTAAGTAAACCAGAATCTAAGCCTGTAAATGTTTGAAGGTTATGAAATTGAAACCTAAGGACAACTAATCACAGAGCTTAAGTAGGTGTAAGCTATAGCCAACCAATACTTTCTTTGCTTTGCTTTCACATTTTCATTATCAAAGTTTCCCTCTGAGCTCTTGTCGACGGAGAACTCCAATCACTACCAGTTTGGAGTTGCCCAATTTGAATCAATTTTCGCTCAAATAAAGTAAAAAAGAAATATATGTATATATATGTATATGCTTCAGTTTATCTTTTAACAACAGCAAGACAAAAGGAAAAGCATAAAAGAGAAAAAGGAACATGGCGAATGTTGCATGTATTTGTAATTGGAGTTCTAGATGGAGAAGGTAGAGAGAATGGAGAAGAAGGCATATTTGAAACATACTTGCCAGGGATTTTCCATAGGGGATAAAAAAATATTAAGTCACAGTCCAAGAAGCTTACAAACTCCAAGCTCTTGATTAAAATTGGCTTAAAAATTCTGTGTGGATTTGTTTTAGAAGCAGGATTGAATGATCAAATATAAAAATGTAAGTTTGAGAAAATCAGGGAAGTTTGATCATTGACAAGAGATTACATGATATTTTTATTTTTGTTAAATGTGATGTTGCATTCTGTCTACATAAAAGTATTCCTAGTTTTTTTTTTTTTTTTTTGAAATGTGTAGAGGAACATGAGAGGTAAAATTATATAATTATCTGTGATGTTCTTTAAAATATTTAATATTCTGTAAACAGACATTTTTAAAACACAGATTCATAGCAGAAGTAGAAGCATGTCAGCTCTGAGGCTCTTATTTACACTTATAATGGTTTCCAATCCATAGTTTCCTCGTAAGAATTGTTTTTTAAATCACTCATCCATTTTGTGATGGTTAACTCAATTAAAATTAGATGATATTCTGTTTAATTAGATGTAATTAATTAGAATACATCTCAAAACACTTAATTTGGAAGAGTTCCCTAAGGCCATACTCACCCTCTCTGCACATGGTATCTCCATCAGGTCATCTCAAATACATGAGTTGTTGCCGGACACTGAAATATAGGACCAAATGATGGTATGACATGGAATCTAGATATTATATAGTACAAAAGCTTAAGGCCTCTTTGTAAATTTCATATATATGTACATAATCTCTGTATAATATCACCTACAAAGAAAAATATACACATACATATATAAAATTTATAATATCTCATTTCTCTACTCCATGGTCTTGCATCTTCACATAGATATATGCACATTGCTTTGGATAACATTAATTGTTTTTTTCTAAGTAATCTCTACACCCAACATGGGACTTGTACTCATGACCAGGAGATCAAGAGTCATACGCTCTGTTGGCTGAGCCAGCCAGGCACCCCATGGATAACATGGATTTATATGGCAACAGTTTGAGCTGAAGCCAAATACTACTACAGTTTGGTATTAGGCATCTTGGTGCAGTCCCATAAACACATTTTATAAAATAAAATATCACTAGCTCATAATATATACATATTTTACAGTATTTATTGAATGTGTGAAAAATTATAAATGTGTCCTTTTGTGATATTTCTTTCCGAAGATGCTGGTCTGAGTAACCTTCTTAAATGGTGAGTTGAATGAATTTGATTCAGAGATACCCTTTTGCTGTACTTGAGAAACCCTCTGCGTACTTCACTGCTCCAAGGACTTTTGTACTGCTCTCATAATTAAGGCCATCAATCTTGAACATTTTTATGGCTTATTGTGGTACAGGACTGCTTGGCTAAGCCTCTGAAAAGTAAATGATTATGGAGTGGTAGTTTTCTATGGCAATTTCAGCTTTGACTTTGGTCTTTGGTTTCCATGATCTGTTACCCATTACTGTGGGTGAGACACTTATAAATAAAAACTTTGGTGGTTAAAGTGGAAACTTAGAATGGCAGAAAACAAAGAAACAAAAACACAAAGCAAAACTCAGCTTCCTGAGATGAGTAATCAGACCAGTAAGAAGTTATACTTACATCCGGGGCGCCTGGGTGGCTCAGTTGGTTAAGCGACTGCCTTCGGCTCAGGTCATGATCCTGGAGTCCTGGGATCAAGTCCCGCATCGGGCTCCCTGCTCAGCGGGGAGTCTGCTTCTCCCTCTGACCCTCCCCCCTCTCATGCTCTCTCTCTCTATCTCATTCTCCCTCTCAAATAAATAAATATAATTAAAAAAAAAGTTATACTTACATCCTAGATGTCTCACTTATTTCCAGATTGAGAATTATCTGTTTTTTTAAACTATGGCCATTTTAGTAAGTTGGAAAAAAAATCATTTTTCTCCTCAAATAGCACAAAAGTAATTTCTACATAGCTTTATGATCCCAAGATCCTAATCTCCTAACCATATACCTCATTCTTAGTAATGGCCCAATTCTTGATTTATAGAGAGAAAAAATTATGGGAATAAAATTTGTTCAGTTTTGCAAAATTACCTGTTCCCCTCCCTCCCTCCAGTCATCCTTCCTTCCTTTATTCTCTAGCAATGGATAGATACTGCTCTTGCTTCCATCCCTCTAGATTGATCTCTCTCACCTTTATCTACATGGGAGCAACTCTAATGTTTTTGTTTGTTTTTTGTTTTATAAAAATTTATACAAAAAGACATTTACCAGGATTGGGTGCCCCAGTGCCCAGTATCAAGTCTGTTTAATTGCTCCCTACTCTGGCCACTTTAAAGGCCTGGGCTGCTAACTCTACTGATTTCATGGCCAGCTCAAAAACAAAACCCAGTGACTTCGGTAGTATTACAGAAGTGCTACATATTGTCTCCTAGAATCCCTACATCTTCTCTGCTTTCCTACCTCTTAAAAAACAAAGCAAAAAACCACCAGTATAATTTCCAGCGAGCCTAGGTTAGGCATTGCAAATTCAGAAGGTTACAATAGGCAGGAAGCAATTTCAGTGGGTAGATACAAAAATTATGATAACAATTATTTTTTACTAAAGTATTTCCCTTACTATAGGGGCTCTGAACCCAATTCCAACATGTGTTAGGCAGGGAGTGGGGGGTGGGTGAGGGGGTTTTCTTATGGCACCAGGCAATTAATTCTCTGCTATACCAGCTGGGTGCCCTACAATTCAACTCAATTTTGACACTACTTATCAGTAGATAGTTTCAGATTTCATAGTTTGAGGGCTCAGTCTACAAGACTACCCAACCCCACCCCTTACCCACCCCTGCCCCTGGGACAGGCACACTTAAGGCACCAATTGAAAGCCTGGGCTTCTGATGGACTAGCTATAGATTGGAGATTCCAAGGAACCCCAACTTGGGCTTGTTTAATTTGCTAGATGGGCTCATGGAACTCAGGGAAATATCTTACTTATTAGATCACCAGTTTATTATGAAAGTGTATAGCCCAGGAAGAGCCAGATGGAAGAGATATCTAGGGTGAGGTATGAAGAAGGGGCATGGATCTTTGGTGCTCGCTCCAGGAACACTACTCTCCCCACATCTCCCTGTGTTCACCAACCCAGAAGCTTTATAAACTCTGTCCTTTTGTTTTTTTATGGAAGCTTCATTACATAGTCATGGCTGATTAAACCACTGGCCATTGGAAATTGATTCAATCTCCAGTCCATTTCCCCTCCCCTGAGGTCAGGGAATGAGACTGAAGTTCCAACCTTCTTATCAGAGGATTGGTTTCCCTGGCAACCAGCCTTCATCCTTACACAGGGTCCAAAAGTTGCTTCATTAACATGACAAAAGACACCCTTATCACTGTCATAGCTTAGGAATTCCAAGGGCATTAGGAATTCTATGCCAGAAATGGAGACAAAGATCAAATATGTATTTCTTTTTTTTTTTTTTTTTAAGATATTTATTTATTTATTTGATGGAGAGAGAGACAGCGGGAGAGGGAACACAAGCAGGGGGAGTGGGAGAGGGAGAAGCAGGCTTCCCGCAGAGCAGGGAGCCCGATGCGGGGCTCCATCCCAGGACTCTGGGATCATGACCTGAGCCGAAGGCAGACGCTTAACAGCTGAGCCACCCAGGCGCCCCTCAAATATGTATTTCTTATTAGAAATCACAATATCACACATACAAACACTCTGTGAAATAATGCAGATATGTTTGATTTTTGGCAGCAGTATTTTTAAGTTCAAAATTGAAAAAAGATAAATATATTATTGTTTTTTTTTAACTTCTCCTGATTTGTAACTGAAAACCCAGCATCTTTCTTTTATAAAAATAGACCAATCTTATTTTTTTGTCACTTAATATTTGTAAATTGTCATTTAACTGTTCAGTTTTGCAATACCAATATCTATAGAAAATAGGCACGATTACCCCGTGTTTTATTCTATAAAGTGTGGAAATATAGACTCTTAGTTTTCTTTAATAATTTTTGGTGTTTAATAATTTTACTTTTACAGAAAATTTACAAAGACAGTATAGAAAATTTCAGAATTTTCTACAGAAAATTCAGAAACAGAATTTCAGTTTCCCTAATGTTATCATCTTGTATTATCATGATATCTTTGTCATGTGTAAGAAACCAACAATATTTAGTTAATATTAACTAAAATGCAGACTCTAGATTTCACCAGTTTCCCCATGACTGTACTCTTTCTACTCCAGGATCCAATTCAGGATACAACATTGTATCTAGTGATTATGTCTACTTAGCCTATTGTGGTTTCTGAGTCTTTCTCAGGTTTGATAATTTGACAGTTGTGAGGTGTACTTGGAAAGTCTTGTAAAAGATGTCCCTAGGTTTAACTTGATTTGGGTTTCTGAGGTTTGTACCTCATAATCAGACTGGGGTTATGGGTCTTTAGAAGTGATGTGCCATTCCCATCCCATTGCATCACAGGAGGGCAACAAGATAGCCACATGGCATCATTGGTAGCTTTAATTTGGTCACTTGGTTAGGACATCGGGGTCATCTTCTCCACTGGAGGGTGCTAATTTTCCCTTTCTCTACAATGAAATCCATTTCACATGATGAGTGGGAGAGCTAACTTCCACTTCCTGAAACAGGAGTATGTGTACATGTTATTTAGGATACTTCCGTAAGATTTGTCTCTTATTTATTTACTTTTGCAATCATTCATTATATCAGGAGATATTCATGTATTTTTATTTTATACTTTGGGTTATTATCTGGAACTATGTTAATTATTTTGTTGCTAATATTTTTCCAGATTTGGACACTGGGAAATCTTTAGGTTGACTCCTGCTTCCCTTTGACATACCCTTATCCTTTGGTTTTTGAGTACTTCCTTACATTTTGTGCTACAAGAGTTCCAGGCTCATCTTGTATTTTGCTTTCCCCAGTCTAGAATCAACCATTGCTCCAAGGAGTCCAGCATCCTTTTACTGGGAGATTAGTATTTAGAAATAAGATTTAAGTGTCGGGAGTGTTATATGTTACTGGCGCCATTGCTTCTAGGTGCTCTAGGCAGAAAGAACCAGATAGTACATATATGTATACCAATCCATTTATATTCATATTTATAATAATTGTTTCTGTATCTACCCAACTATATGTATGTATATGTATATATGTGAAAACACATACATATCCTTACATATGTCTATATCTATCCATACACACACACACACACACACAAATAAACATAAGTTCATGCTGATGTTTCCAACTGTAATACAGCACCGCAGGATTCATTATAGCCTGGCCCTCCTGCTGATCTGTAACTTTTCTCTCTGACAGTGAAAAATCTTGATCTCACCATTCACCATCCGTTCACTTATTTGTTCAACCCCAATATGTATAAAAAGTAGTATCAGAATTGTTAACCCATACATCATGAAAAATAAACTTACTGATTACAATGTTTATGTATTGTTCATTTTGCCTTTAACTTAGAATTTGCAGTCAAAACACCATTTTTCAAAGTTACCATATCTGCTGTCCCTCCCATGCCCCATTTAGTGCTCTTAGGTCATAGATTTTTATGACAATCCCATTCATTTGTCGTCTGCATTCTATCTTGGGATCCTTTGACATCCTGGTTCATGATTATTTTTATTTATTTTTGAGAGTTTATTTCATAGTTTTTTAAAACTAGCATACATTTAAATTTGTGATGAACAGTTCTGTGTTTTGATAAATACATGGTCATGTATCCACTACCCCAATGCAATGTGAAATAGCTTCTATCATTTAAAATTCCCCGTGTCCCCTTTGTAGAAAAGGCCTCCACCCCCAATCTCTATCATTTATCTGTTTTCTAGACCTATAGTTTTGCCTTTTACAGAATGTCATATGAATGGAAATCATACAATATGTAGCCTTTCACATCTGGCTCCTTCATTATCAAAATTCATTTAAAATTGATCCATATTGTTCCTGTTGCTTCACATCCTTGCTAACATTCGGTATCATTAGGCTTTTTTGTTTTGTTTTTGTTTTTAAATATTAGCCATTCAAATAGATGTGTCGTGTTATCTCATTCTTGCTGTGATTTGCATTTTCTTAGTAATAAGAATGTAAAGCCTCTTTTGAGCTTTTTATTTGTCATCAGTATATTTTTAATACATATACTTTTAATCATTTTAAATTGATTTTTTAGTTGCTATTTTAATAATTCTTTATATGTTCTGGATAGAAGTTCTTTATAATATATATGGTATGTAAGCATTTTTTTCTAAGATTGTAGCTTGTCTTTTTATTCTTGTAAAAGTAAGTTACACAGAGCAAAGTATTTAATTTTGATAAAGACCAATCTTTTAATATTTCTAAACCAAGATCACATAGATATTCTGCATTTTCTTTCGGCAATGTTATATTTTTATGTTTTGCCTTTATGGATATGATCAATTTTGAGTTAATGTTTATGAGGTTGTGACATACATGTTGTGGTTCATGTTTTCAATTTTATTTATATTTTCGAAGAACCAACTTTTGCTTCTCCTATTCTCTCTACTACTTCCTATTTTAAATTTTACTGTTTTCTGTTCTGATTTTTATTATTTTAATCCTTCAGCTGCCTTTAAGTTTAGCATATATATTTTTTTCTTTAGTTTCCTAAGGTGGGAGCTTAGGGTTTTCATTTTAAGTCTTTCTTCTTTTTTACTATGTGCATTTGTGAAAAAGAATTACCTTTAAGCACTGCCTTAGCTGAATCCTACAAATTTTGATAATTGTTTTTTTATTTTAAATTTATTTCAAAAGTTTATTTTTTATTGTCTACCTGATACTTCCTCTTTTGTTCCCTAGTTGCTTCTAAGTTTATTTTTAAATTTCTAAATATTTGCAGATTTTCCAGATATCCTTCAGTTATTAATGTCTAATTTAATTCTGAGAATTTATATTATGTAATTCTCTTCATTTAAATTTATTGCCTTTTTAATTTAATAGCCTGAGGACATAGGGTAAATGTGTCTGGGTGGCTTTGCAGTGACTATTCTTCCCATCTACCAGCTTGTACCACTGTGGGGGGTGGTGGCAATCTGGGGAAGGATGGGCTTTCTCCTTATTCTTCAGGACTTTTCTCACTGAGAGCCTGATGGGTTCCTGGAGGAAAATACAATAAAGAGGTGGGGACTTGCCTATGCTTGTTTACCTACTGACATTGCTTGCCCAAACTTTGCCTCTAGCAATTTGTCAACACTTCCTGTCCAGTTTTTTGTAGCATCCCCCAGACTTTATGGCCTTTGGCACTTTTGCCGAGGTAAGCAAATGCTCAATTTTTGTGTCTCACTGAAGTCTCGGATCCAGCTCTTGATTTTAGTAGGGCAGTTTGCCTTTGGTTCTCAGTTTTCTTATGAGCTCACAAGAAATCTATAACGTGCAGTCTTGTAAGGGATGGGGGGGTGACATCTTTCCTGTTCTCTGTCTCTGAGCTGAAACAGAAATCTGCTATTTTTTAATATCCTTTTGCACTGTGTTTTAATAGTTTCCACCAGTAGTTTTTCATTCACACTCTATAATAATTGAGAAAAGTGAACTGGAAAATGTTAAGTCATAAGGGTTGAAATTAGATGATTTTCTTTAATCATCTGATCTCAAATCCACAATTTTGGGGAAAGTGTATCAGACCATCAATTTCATTTCTGGAGAGGTATGTAAGCATGGAAGGATGCCACCAGTAGAATGAGTTTCCTAAAGTCTGTTTTACTGCTATGAACTAATAAAATCATGATTTTTATGTGTATGAAAATACTCAACAATTTAAGTGAGCCAAATTTCATCACAGAAGTATTTGCTGGTACACTGACTTGGAAATCTTTTCTTGAATAATACAAATAGGGTTGTTTCTTTCATCCTGTGAAACAAAAGAAACAAAAACTCCAACTACTGGGGCGCCTGGGTGGCTCAGTCGTTAAGCGTCTGCCTTCAGCTCAGGTCATGATCCCAGGGTCCTGGGATCGAGCCCCGCATCGGGCTCCCTGCTCTGCGGGAAGTCTGCTTCTCCCTCTCCCACTCCCCCTGCTGTGTTCCTGCTCTCACTATTTCTCTCTCTGTCAAATAAATAAATAAAATCTTTAAAAAAAAATTTAAAAAATTAAAAAAAAAAAACAACTACTGCAAGACTAAGACAACTAACATGACATTGTAAAGCTGTCTACTG
Organism: Mirounga angustirostris; assembly: GCF_029215605.1. Taxonomy (NCBI): domain Eukaryota; kingdom Metazoa; phylum Chordata; class Mammalia; order Carnivora; family Phocidae; genus Mirounga; species Mirounga angustirostris. Next base: position 10,279,193 of record NW_026991722.1, on the reverse strand, counting down.
TAATACATCCAATTGCATGAGAAAATTATTGGAATTTCTTTGGTTCTAACATAGGCTCATATTCCTGTTGTTAATAATTACTATGTTCATTACGAGGTCTTGACTTTTTTGCTTTTAACTTTTTTTCATTGTTCTTGAGTACAAAGCTATTCATGGTGAATGATGCCATAAATATTGTTTGTTCTCTGTCTTTGCAATTAATGTATCATATTTTTCCATTTCCTCCCAAGTCTGATATTGTGGGCATTTTGAATGAATTCTTTTCCTCTAAATTATTTAACAAATCTATATCTACATGTACTATAGATTTTGGGATAATGACTTTTTATTCTATTTTTCTCAGTCCTCATGTTTATTGCAATGGATTCTCATTTGATTGTATTGCCTTTTAAAAGAAGAAATCTTTAAAAATCTCTCAGTGACTATATTTGTGTTAAAATCTAAACTATTGGCAGTGACCTTTAAAACCCTACATGATTAAGACCCTTTCTACTAATGTTGTTTTGTACCTATATCCTCTTCTTTATTGTGTCTCAATTACACTTTCTTTTCTATCCTTGAACACACTAAACTTATTCCCAAATCAATACCTTCACACAAGCAAGATGTTCATTCTTTCTGGAATATTATTTTTCAACATAGTCATGTGATTGGTGCCTTATCAGCAATAAACATCCAGCATAACTATTACTTTCCTGGGAGACATTTCCTGCCCAAATCTGAAATTATCTGTCTTTATTGTTGGTTCCCAACTAAAATGTAACCATTGTGAAGGCAGTTGCCTTTTCTTCACCATTCACAGTTGTATTTATAGCTTCTAGAGTAAGCCCTGACACATGTAAATATTCTGGAATAAATAGACATTTTTCATCAGGCTTTCATAAAATAATAGTAGTGGATATTATATTCATGAATTCTTATTTTGGTAGAAAGACTTTATCAGTGAGTATCATGTTGGCCTTTGATTTGAAAACATGTATTTTTAAAAAGTTTTATAAATATATCCTTGTATTTCTTGTAAATTAAGAACTATAGTCTGTTATAGCCAAGTGTCTATCCATTGATTCTAAGGCACCCTACTATTTAGTGCTTAGAAATCACTGGTCCAGCAGTTAATACCGAATGTTCCTCCTGGCAAACTAAGAACACATGGGCTTTCAAACATCTATAGATAATATCATTTCTATAAGAAAATGTGTTCTAAATTCCAAACATCTGATTATCAGCAAATGTTGGAACACAGGATATTCATATATTTTCTCTCTCTCTTTCTCTTTTCTCGGATACTGACCATCAGTTGCCAAGGAGAAGCAGAAAATTCACCAAAACAAATGTATCCTCAATGCATCGCATGGATTAGAGTTCCCTTTTTTAGAAACATTTATCTTGGGATACTAGCCAAGTGGTAATTCACGTTTCTATGTCAGATTTTAAAATTAATCATGCTTAGTTATATTAGCACCAGAGATTAGATATTTTAAGAGGGATACAGAAAGCATAAGGATTAGGGTAAGTCAGGACAGAGATAGTGAATTAAAGGAAATCTTTAAAATGTCTGTAGAGATGAGCTCTCATCTTCCGGGTGGTCTTCATTTTACTTGTCTTGGTTAATCATTATCTCTGGAAGAACTCCAGGGGTAGCGCCTCCATTTGTTATATGCCTCCCAAATTATAAGAAAACACTAAGTTTCAGTGTTCCTGTTTACTGAGGTCAAAAACTTTTAAACAAAATTATTGAAAGGAGAGATTATATAGAATTTATAGACTATAGAAATGTTTATTTTCACAAAATATCATTCTGAATATTGCTATATACTTAGATTTTGTGGCTTGAATCTATTAGCCTTACTTATAAATTTCCCCCATTGGTGCTCATTTGACAACTGAGGTTTAAATATTTTGTATAATTGCCAACATTTCTGGTGAGAAGCATTTATAACAAACATGTTCACTCCTTCCCTTAAAGTTTACACCATTATGAACCTGATGTACTATTGATTGATTTACTGTGGTTGCCAAAATATTTCTGCTAGAGCAATTTCCTGTAATTGCACTTTTATCAAAACGCTAGTGACATTTGGGGTAAGAGTGAGAATTAAGTAGATAAAGAATTTTTAAGGCTTTAAGTATTCCTGGAGACTTGATTATTTGGCTTGATAGCATTAAAACAAAATATTGCTTCCTGGCTTAAAAAAAAAAAGGCTTTCTATTATAAGTTTGTTTATGAAGCCAGGCATTGTTAATAATAATAATAATAATAATAATAATAATAATAATAATAAAATATTTTGAGTGAAAATCAAGGTTGATCTACCTTTGCCTCCTTGTGCTCATGATACCACCCCAACTACTGATTCAGCAGTTAAGAATTTCTATATATATTGTCTAGAAGAAAATGATATGGTTGAAATAAAGAATCTGTTTTTTAATACTGAGTTCTAAAGTAGAGTAACACAATGCATGAAAGATAAACTCCACCTAAAAAGAGCCTTCAATTCCAAGATCTAATTTTATCAAATAATTATTTTAATCCTATGGGCTGAGAATTTTGAAAAAATAAATCATACACAGAAATTCAGAATATAGAAAAAGGGATAATACAGGATTATGTAAAGAAAGAAATCCCATCTTAAAAGAGGATTAAATTTCATCCAGTCAATGAGAATTCGATGCAATTTAACATGAACTTAAATGTGGGCATGAAGTTTTTAGCGTTTGAGTTAGGAAGAAGAAGGGGGGGGAGAAAAAGAACCATCCATTTATGTTTTGAAATTTCAGAATACAAAAATTATTGCCTACCTTCTAAGGATAGCCTCTAGAAAGATTGTCCTAGAGAGATCCACATGCCTCACAACAGCAGTGACTGAGCTGAGATTGTAAATAGTGGGCCTGAGGGGTTCTCAGAGTTTCCTGAACCCTCAGTAGGAATATGAACATATCTGCAAATGTGTCAATAGACCTGGATAAGGTTTGGAGACAGGATTAGGAGAGTATCAAGTGAATGCTTGAGATGTGTAACCAGAGAATATAAGGATACATGAATATTTTAGTGTGAATGTCTCATGATACATGACTCTTCTGATTATCTGCTGTTTGGGGCAAAGTTATAACTTAAAACAACATTAATTATTTATTCTATTCACAAATCTGCAACTTGGGAAATGCTCAGATGGCAGCTCTTTTCTACTTCACATAGTGACAACCAAGGTGATTTATGTAGGGCTACAAGATTTACTGTCAGTGTGATTCACACATGGCACATTGATGCTGGTTTTTGATCAGTGGCCCAACTGGGACTCTCAGTTGTAGGATTCCTTTTGTTTCCTTCTGGAGCTTTCAATTGAGCTCCTTGGGTGTGGGCTTCTTCCAGTGGAATGACAGTTGGGTTCTTTTTTTTTTTTTTTAAGATTTTATTTATTTATTTGAGACAGAGAGAATGAGAGAGACAGAGAGCACATGAGAGGGGGGAGGGTCAGAGGGAGAAGCAGACTCCCCGGCGAGCAGGGAACCGGACGCGGGACTCGATCCCGGGACTCCAGGATCATGACCTGAGCCGAAGGCAGTCGCTCAACCAACTGAGCCACCCAGGCGCCCGACAGTTGGGTTCTAAGAATGAACATTCCAAGAGGTCTGAGTGAAAGCTACAAGTCTTCTTATAACTTAGTCTCAGAAGTCCTATATTATCACTCTCCCCATTCTATTGGTCAAGTAAGTCACTCAGGCCGGCCCAAGTCAAGATAAGAGAATTTTATTCTAACCCCTGGTGAAAGTAACTGCAAAAAATGGTGGCCATCTTTAATCTACCACAGTTTACTCTCTGGCCACAAATTAACTACATTACTTCCACATGCAAATACAGTCACCCTCCCCAAAACCTTGAAAAAGACTCATCCTATTACTGCTTTGGAAGCCCAGGATCTTGTCATGTAAATTAGGTCTACATGTAGATGAGACCTCAAGGTTTCTGTTTGTTCTTTAAGTACTATTTCCCTTGATCCACCTATTATATGAAATCAAAAAATAAGTTTTACTTTAGAAGTTTCTAAAATTTAAACCTCCAATTGAGTAATATCTTCTCCAAAGTCAAAGTTTAGTTTGGTAAAGTTTAGGGGGGAAAAAAAAAAAGTCTTATCAGAATCTACAAAAGAAAGTATCAGGTTCTATGAATGTTCTCTGCTTAGTTTCCTTTTATTCTGCTATCTCCATATAAAAATAAAGGCCTCTTCCTCTCTAAATGCCATTATAGTTGTCAATGAGGTGAGTTGCTGATACGTATGTTTGTGTGTGATATGTGTTTATTTCATGTAGCTTGTGTATGTGTCTATATGTGCACATGCCTGCAGGTTTGCTCCTTCTAAGAATCAGAGTTTCAGTATCCATTAATGCATTTCAAACATGCCTAATTACAGAAACTTTTGTTAGCTTAATTTAAGGATTTTTCTTACTGTAAATATATGGATCCTATTGACAAGGGCAGATTTTGACACCAATAAATCTGATTCAGTCTTCTTGACATTTTATTGTCACTTCATTAAAGCATGTCATTTGCACTCTTACATTGTCATGGAAATAAGTTTTCAGGACACTCCAAGCACATTTTTAAATCATGCATTCAGACACTTTCTTCCTCCACACATCTGTCTCTAGGCTTTTAATTCTCTTGCACTTTGCTTTTGCCTATCATGGATTAAAATCTTTCACCCAGCTGTACACACTGACCTTTGTATTTCCATCTGTTTGAACTAAAACTTCTGTTAATTAAGAGATTTTTTACCAATTAGTTACATTCATATTTAGTCTGTCACTGTGTAATGACTGAATTTGAAGGACTTAGATAAATGTATGCAAATTAAACCTGAGGTTTACCTGGCTTTGTTCAGATTTGTTTAACCAATTAAGTTCTTGCAGGGAAATTATTCACAATTGACACTTATAAAAAGACAGGATCTAATATTTTAGGATTATTAACAAACTTTAGAATTTTATCACTTAAAATTAATTTAAAAAAAGTTAAGTGGTACAATTCTTGATATAGTAACATAGTTCAGAACTGAAATTTTGGTTCTAACTTCAGATATCTTAAAATTTGAGTAATAAGTAATTCTATTGGGTGCCACAGTTACAGGTTCAAAGATACTGGGGGTGAATTTTAGATCTTAGGGTGCCAGACCTCAGTTATAAAGCAAGTGTAATTTGCAGGGTACATAAATAGGTAGATAAAGTTTTTTTTGTTTTGTTTTGTTTTAAATAATGCCTAATGGATGCTGTTTTATAGACTTGGGAGCAAATGGGAAATTCTTTTTTAAAAAAATATAAAATTTTCTTGTTCTATCTATATACATTTCAGTGGCTCCATAATTAATTCAAAATTGATTCAACCACCATTTCATGAATACAGTCTGTTTTTTTTTTTCTTTTGATAAATGACAGATGTGAACTGGGACTAATATATGCCCTTGTAATATCCAGACAAGTACATTTAAATATAATAATAAAAAGGGAAGCAATCAAATGTAGACATTTCATATGTTTATAAATAAAGTTATGATAAAATGTCTTATGAACTGAACCAAACATTTTAGTAGAAGAAATAAATGTTGCATATATAAAATAATTTAGCTTAATAAGGTATTATAATTATTACTAAAACATTTGGGTAAATACAAATTATTATTAATTGCTTGTCTCTAAAAGAAATAACCAATAACCAGTTTTTATGTAACTATATGTTACTTCAAGTCAATGTGTTCGAATAATGAAGAAATATACTAGGATACTTGTTTTAAAGGGACTAGACTTTTATAGCATCTTTCTCATATTTGTTCCATTAAAATGATCCTTTCTCAGGGTGCCTGGGTAGCTCAGTTGGTTCAGCATACGACTCTTGATTTTGGCTCAGATCATGATGTCAGGGTCATGAGATCAAGCCCCAAATTGGGCTCCACACTCAGTGTGGAGTCTGCTTGTCTCTTTCCCTCTGCTCCTCCCCCTGCTCTCTCTCTTTCTCTAAAATAGATAAATAAATCTTTAAAAAAATCTAAAAATGATCCTTTTTCTGAAATATCTGCATAGGTGTTTAACATTTAATTTGTTCTTTTTTTAATTTTAAAATTTCTTTGAGAATACATTTATAGCAGTCAAAAGGAAGAGTAATAGTGACACAGTTTTGATAGGTATTTTAGTATCATATGCTAACAAAATCATTTAATCTAAAAAACATACTAAAAATACAATTTTTTTTTTTTTGGTGAACAATGTAATAAAGTATGAGCAAAGTACTATGAATGTACAATTTTCACAGCCATGCTTGTGAGAAAGAAGAGCTTATTTGTCTTCTAACACCACCTATAGAATGTTCTGTTGCATACAGCCTTTATCAACATCACACCCAACCAGTTTGCCACCTCCTCTCCTCCCTTTCTCCCATAGTTGCTCTTGCATTCATTTTTCTGGGATAACATTTATTAACAGATCCTCTGTAGTTAATTTAAACACTTAAAGTTAATACCTCTGTCTATGAATGAAGTAGAAGACCACAATCTTTAGCTATGTGTCCATGTTGTATCCACGTATGTAAAACATTTTAATGGAATATATACTCAAAGATATAGAATAAAATGAAAACACCATGCATCACTAACTTTTACATAAGTATGCTTTAATTTTTTTAATCAACTTAAATTAGCTACCTTTGGCCATAAGACACAGTATGTAACTTATTTTATTCAGCCTCTCCCTTGGTGAATTGAATGTTCATTTGTTTCCTGTAATGCTATATATTGGTAACAATATTTAAATCTTATAGAAGCGTATACACTTGCATCTTTTTACCTTGACTTATTAACTAAGATTATGGTCCTATTTTTTCAATTTTAATGAAATGAATTTTCATATAATAAAAATGAAAAATGCAACGTAATGTATCCATTATGATTTCACCACCACTGGTGATTTATAACACAGTATTAATGTTTCCACCTATATATCATGTATATCTGAATAATATAATTGTGGTAAATTATGTGCAGTTATATATACTTTTTAATATAAATGTGTATCAGTCATTTTCTAGAAAATAATTCATAAATATAAATCTTGGTAATTTTATACTTCTTTTGGAACATGAAAAAATTACTCAGGTGGGTCAGTAACTTGTCCAAAATCTTATGGTGGTGACTCAGTAGAATGTGTATTAATGCTCAACCCTTTTGATTAGTGTTTTTTCATGACATAATTTTAATTTCCCCAAAAACACAGTCACTTCCAGTCATAAAAATGTAGTGAAAACTAGACATATGTGGAAGAGAATTACATGGGTATCTATGACATCAAACTCATTCAATCTATCAATGTGAGTATATTATGTAATATTTAATAAGATAAAAAATGTCTTTGTATTTGGAAATATGTAAGATATGCTTATCTGAGAAAAATTTTATCACTGGTTTATGCTAAAAAACATAACAACAAAACACTTGCTAAAAAACAAAAACAAAAACCTTCCAAAATGTGCAATGCCTAATTGACAAAGAAAACGCAAAAGCATACTCTTGAGGACTTCTAGATATCAATGTAAATTGTCATAGTTGAAGTGATAGTTAAGATAGATTTCAGTGACAGCTCTTCATGATGAAGCTTTAGTTATGTAATCATAAATCAGGAAAATAAATTTAAAGATGGTTTTAAGAATGCAAATTACATATAGAAGGAAGGTAAGTAAATATTGATTTCTGGCAGCATTGTATATAAAAATATTAATGTTATCTTTCCTACCCTACTGTTTGAACAACCATCAACAGCTAGATGGATGAGCAAATCAGCAAGATCCACATTAGAAAACAAAGATTAATTCTATGTTCCACAGCCACCATCTTGTTGTTAAACAGGATAGATCTGAAATGGGGACAAGTGGAGACTATGTCTTCTCATCCTTGCTTTTTCCTTTATGCTAGATAAAATGCTCTGGGCTGGCTAAAAGGAAGAGAATTTGAAAAACAGGAATCAAAGTAGAATTTGAACACTTAGAAGCCTACACATACATGCAACACACATGCATACATACTGAGACAAGGAAAAAAAAAGGCCTAGTAGTAAGGGACACTTGTCTCACTTGAACTCTGCTAGTCACAGGCTTGCATGAATCCAGAATGGAGAGTGGAGCTCAGATAGTCTCACATATCCCATGGGCCATGAGTTCCCTTATCTCAGAAAAAAGGCAAATAAAAAATAATATAGGAGTGAATAGTCTTTACAGCCAAGATGAGGGGACTCCTTAGTGAGGTATGTACTGACCAGAGACCCTGACAGACAACAAACACCTCAATAGAAGCCTGAGAAATAGAGAGGAGGGAGGCTGACAATAATCACTAGTTAAACTGAGCTGGTTACATCATGGAGAAAACAAAATATCAAATAATGACCAATAAAAATGAGATCGAGAACTGCCTTTTCCTGTGTCCCTGTGCCATCTAGCAATGAGTAAGTAGTACAGTGTGCAGCATCTCTTTAGGGAAGAACATGATGCAGAGACAAATGGGAAAGGATATGTTGGGGGAAAAGACTCAGTGATTTTCCTGAATTCCATGTGAAAATACTAGGTATAGTGATACAGGATACATGAACTTTGTCCCAAGTCCCTCTCACAATGGGCATTATAGGCACGCAAATATAGCCTTGGTTATATTCTAAGTCCTGGAAGCCCAGTTGAAGAGAATTTAGCAGTTCTCTGTGTTTTCTTCCTTTTATACTACATGAGAACCTGAGAGGGAAAGTTCAAGTAGAAGTCTTTGTGATTCTCCTTTCCTGGTAAACTAAAAAGCTAAGTGGCATCTATGAGGATATGGTGCAGATTAGTGTTGCCATCAAGTCCTCTGAAGATAGTAGCATTAGCAACAATAGCCAAATATTAGAAAAAGCCCAAATGTTCATTCACTGATGAATGGATAAAGAGGAAGTGATATAGATATAATGGGATATTACTCAGCCATCAAAAAGAATTAAATCCTGACTTTTACAATGACGTGGATGGAGTTAGAGTGTATTATGCTAAGCGAATTAAGTCAGGCAGAGAAAGACAAATACCATAAGATTTCACTCATATGTGGAATTTAAGAAACAAAACTGATTAATATAGGGGGAGTGAAAAAAAGAGGGAAGCAAAACCTAAGAGTCCACACGGAGTGCTGAACCCGTCGAGGGGCTCAATCTCATGTCCTAGAGATCACCACCTAAGCTGAAATCAAGAGTCCGACACTTAACCGACTGAGCCACCCAGGGGCCCCAATAAATAAAATCTTTAAAACAAACAAACAATGGGCTCCTGGGTGGCTCAGTCGGTTAAGTGTCTGCCTTCGGCTCAGGTCATGATCCCAGGGTCCTGGGATCAAGTTCCAAGCTGGGCTCCCTGCTCAGCAGGGAGCCTGCTTCTCCCTCTCCCACTCCCCCAACTAGTGCTCTCTCTTGATATCTCTCTTAAGTAAATAAAATCTTTTAAAAGAAAAACAAAGATTTTTACAAAATGTGATCACTCGCTGTCTCCAATCATACATCCTCTTGTTAATATACTCTCTTTATTAGAACAAATCATACGACCTTTGGCATCTGGCAAATATCCATTGTTAAGGAATCTTCCAACTGTTCGCCAGACTTTAGGCCAGGCTTTTGAAAAATACTAAAACAACTAAACATGCAGTTCTATAAATAAGCACCATTTAGGTTGAGTTTCACTTGATTTTTCACTATGCTAAGTAGCTCATTGAGTAATTTAATCCAAACCACAAAAAAAACCATGTGAAGTTAATCCATAAAGAAACTGTATCTCAATGAAGTTAAACAGCTTAAAAATGTGATACAGATTGTAATAGATAGCAAGTATTCAATTCCAGCTCTCTTTGGGCCTGGTCTTCATGATATAATATTAAAAAAAAAAAATTGCATTGTAAGGATACTCAGCCCTAAAAGACAAAATTATAAGAAAACTAAAGTTTAATAAGTTGAAGACAAAATTAAATACACAGCAAATTCTTCAGATAGGAATTAACACACTTAGTAATTAAAGTTAGACAATTTTAAAAATAGATAAAGCAAGTCAAATTATTTCATTAAAGGAATCCTCTGTACTAAATATTGGGATTCTGGGCAAAAAGACTATAATTTGGAAGTTGTCATAAAGAAAAGTAAGACTAGCTGTACTCTCATAGTGTGCCTTGAACTCCTGCTATCATTTCCTGCCATAACTTCTGTGGAGCCAGGCAGCTGGGAGAAGGAAGTCTGTATCTGAAATAGGCCTCTAATGTGCACAAAGGAAGCTGGCGAACTATCTCTGTGCTTAGTACTCTCAAATTTACAATTCATCATCACATTGAAATTAGTGCAAAATTCTAAAAAAGAACATTTTATTATTTAATAATGAATTATTTATTTAAATTGCTTATCTTTTGATGGTCTAAGACAACATTCTTTGTAGGAAAAAAATTGAATCATGCCATTTGCTTAGAAACAACATGATTATAAAAATATGTTTATAAAAATCACTTTAAAGTTTTTTTCTTTCAATTTTCAGTTAGGCAGATTTCTTTGAATTTATGTAATTTTCTTTGTCTTTAAGCTTAGGAATTCACAATAATACATGTGTTCTTAATTGGCAGCCTGCAATTTAATTATATCAATATAATAAACCATTCCCTAAGGTGTCTTTTTGTTTATATTCTAAAATATGTATGAGCTCTCAAAGTTAATATTTGGATTAAACTTAACTGATAATTAAATGATCAGAATCAGTAATAATACATGCAATAACATAAACCACTTTGTTCCCTAACTGCAAACAGATTATGAGACCAATTCGAGCTGCATAGATTTTATGAACTATTCACTATTTTCATCAAGGCATTATAGCTTTCTTTTATAAAAAACACATTGTTAACTGATGGAAAAAGTATTATGAAGTCAGGATTTTATATATGTGTTATAAAATAGAATTTATAATCATCAGTAATGAAAAGTTATAATAACTACCTTCTAAGAATTAGTTGACCTCCTAAGTAAATTATTGCAGAAAGTATCATTTTTCAAACATTAAATTATATGACCACATCTACCATTTATTTTTAGGTACATCTGAGAGTCAGGGAATTTTCATTTAATCCTCTATTTGGAGAGTTATTTCAAAAAGCACAGAATATGGTAAGATAAGACTTTTCCACTTTTATCATCGAGCTAGGTAGTGGGAAAAATGAGTTTTTGAAATGTAAAATCATTTTGAAAAAGCTGTTATACAAAATGAGAACATAAACTTAACACTTTAAAGAAAGATCTACAAGGTTAAACATAAAACAGTTGATGGCACATACATATTTCAGAAGCACTGGGAGAAAGGACATTAAAATTTACCGAAAGCCAGTAAGATACCAGACAATGTGCAAGGAGATACCACCTCTATGATCTGGTTTAATTCACATAAACACCCTTCAGAGTAGGTTAAGTGTTCCACCATTGTAGGAAATGAGGTTTAGAAGCTTATGTAACTTGCCTAGATCCCCAAATACAATAGAGTTACACCCACATATCAGCAAAGGTATGTCTGTTTCCAACATTCATAATCTTTTCATTATACAAAAAAAAAAAAAAAAAAAAAAAGTTAAGAATATAACTCTGGAGCTGAATGGCCTGAATCCAGATTTTTTTTTTTTTTATCTGCTTCCTATTAGTCCTGTAACTAGGGAGAACTGCCTATCACTCTGCCTCCGTTTCTAATCTTTCAATTGAGTATAATACATGACTATTAAATGATATATTAACTTAGCAAGATGCCATACACACAATAAATACTCAATGAATATTAACCACATTACCTTTTTACTCAAGATCTAATAGTTAATTACTGGCAAGTAGGGACAAGAATTCTGGTCTTTGCCCTCAGTCCAACATTGTGTTCAGTCACCTAGATACCATTTACAAAACAAAGTAGGTTAATTTTTCAAAAATATTTTATAACAATGTATTATCTATATGACCTGCTCTGGGGATGTTACCTTACTTAATAAATTTGGCAATGTGTAGGGATTCTAGAAGCAATAAACACACACCAAAAGAATGATACGCTAATAAGTTAACCTCCCATAGTTCCATGGATGCTAACAAAAGGTAAGAGATTCCTATGTCAGAGATAAAAACTGTATGAGTGATAGCCTAGCAAGCAGCAGGAGCATCAGAATATTTGTGCTTGATTCCCATTCCATGGGGCAGTGGGATGCATCTAGATGGATGCTTGATGTGCAGTGGGCAGTATCACAGCTGAGAAACCTAGAACTTAAGGAATTTGCATTCTAGAGCAAGTGGTAAGAACACCTTTTTCTTTGCCAGGGAGGCAACCAGAGGCACACAGGAACCCCTACTCCATTTCTGCATTGTTATCTTATTTTCAGAATTTCCAGCAGCATAAAATGATCCTGAGAAACTGTTCTGGATGAAAGAAGGATGAAACCTTTGTTATTTGGGCATACTAAATAAGATTCATAGGATCAAAAAAAAAAAAAAAAAAAAAGCCCTTTGTGGACAGCCTCCTGTACAACAGGGTCAAAACATAAACAAACTTGGGAAACTTGTGACCTTAAACCTCCACATTTTGCTCGGTATCTATCTGGGAGTTATTTCCAAGGCAACATTTGGTTTGAATTATCTCTCTCTCTATGGAATAACATATTATCCAATAAGTAATACCGATTCTATGGAAACAATTTTATCTTTGCAATAACTTCTGAGAAATAAAGGTGAAATTGGTGTCTTTTATTATTCTTGATAAGCCCCTTTCAACCACACCCAAGTTTATATTAATGAGGTGATTTTTGGAAAGCCCCTAGATAATCACAGGATAGTGGCTGCTTGCCAAGGAAATCAACCTTGTGGTTTGAGAATTGAATCACTCATCCCCACTCTCCTACCTTGGGGAGAGGGGAGGTGGTAGGGTTAAATTAATCACCAATTGCCAATGGTTTAATCAGTCATGTCTGTGTAATGAAGCCTCCATAAAAACCCAAGAGAACAGGGTTTGGAGAGCAGCTTCTGAGTTGGTGAAGAACAGATCTATGTGCTGGGAGGGTGGCAAACTCAAACTCTGTGGGGACAGAGTCTATTGTGTTCAGGACCCTTCTAGGCTTCATCCTATGTATCTCTTCATCTGGCTGTTGATTCCTATCCTTTGTAATAAACTGGTAATCCATTAAGTCAGTTGTTTTTCTTAGTTCTGTAGCTGTTCTAACAAATAATTGAACCTGAGGAAGGGGTCATGGGGACCTCTGATCTATATGTGGTTGGTCAGAGAGAAGCACAGATGACCTTCTGGGCTTGTGATTACCATCTGATGTGAGACAGTCTTGTGAGACTGTGCCCTTAACCTATAGAATCTGATGTTATCTCCAGGTAGATAGTATCAGAATTGAATTAAATTGTAGGACGCTTCGCTAGTATCTGAGAATTGATGGGTGTAAGAAAACCCCCACACATTTGTTGTCAGAAGGGAAGTTTTAGGAGTAGAGGAGAAACAGGAATTTCTTCTTTACAGTGTATATATGATATACATACACCCTATTAGTTCTATTTCTCTGGAAAATCCTGACTAATACACCAATGAAGTGCCAACTATACATCAGGTAAAATGCTAAGCCTTTAACACAAATTAATTGCTAAATATGCCAAACAGTATGATCAAATATATAATTGGTTAGCAAATATCACTCTTCCCTCTGTATCTTCATGGGGCGGGGGGGAGTATACTTCTCTCCATTACTGTTTGGCTGAAAATGTTCGTCATCACATAGCTAAGAAGAAATGGGATCTCAGTCCTACAACTACAAGGAATTATATTCTGCCAATAATCTGATCAAGAATCATACTTTACCACAAGAGAGACACCTACCAACTAGAGAGACAGCCTACCTTGATTTTATTCCTTGAAGACCAGTAGAAGATTTCTAATCTACAAAACTGTAACATAATAACTTTATGTTTAACCCTAAATTTTTAAAATTTATTATGACACTAATAGAAAACTAGTACAAAGCACACACACAGCAGGCCTGGACAAATGTTTAGTTTTCAGACACTGTTAATGTAAGATAGCTAGAATGTTGCTATTTTGAAGACACATGAATAAGAAATACACCCATGAGGTATAGAACACTGATTATTAGTGTCATTTGTTATGTAGCATTTTTATGGCAGTCTGATGCTGACAGATGCAAAGATAGACTATCATTATGTTTCTGCTAATGAAGAAGAAACCAAAGTAAACAGTTAATCAACTAGAACACTGTTGCAGTGAAAATGCAGCAGACTTGAACTTGGAACTAGGTTGCTCTCCCTGACTCCTAAGTCTACCATTGTCAATTGCAGCGCCTCACTGCCCACTCAACATACGCTTTCCCCTTTGGAAGATTAATATGGTTAACACTGAGTAAGGTGTGTCTTTGTGGACGTAAGAAAAAGGAATAGGAAAAATAGCAAATTACTGAGGACATGATTGAGGGTGCGTGCATTGAAATGAAAAAAAAAAAGCAAGAAAAGGAATATTACATTTAAGATCTTTTAAAAGAAAAATTGATTGGGCTTTACAATAAAGTGGAAAGACTAAATGAATGGAGAAAAGGATGGTTATATAATTATGAGCTCAAAGCTTTCATTATAGTTGATCAAGAGAGGTATCATAAGTCATAAAGACATGAGACTCTAAGTCTTTCATGACTTTTAGACATAAAAGAAGGGAAACTTCCTGCAGAAAAGAAAAAAGGAAAGAGTATTCCTGTAATACTTCTGGCTGAAAAGGGTGCTTATGGTACATATAGATACTTCTGAATATTACCGTTTTCATTTACACACACATGTGCACACTCATAAATAGAATGCCTGTGTCTTCCCACAGCCATCACAACCGTAGTTGAGATTTTCATTTTATCTCACTAGTCCTAGTCTTCCTGCCTCAGGTACCTTGTTTTCCTTTAATTTCTTCTCTTACCTACTGAAAGTTACATTGAAAATAAGGGTTGGGGGGCACCTGGGTGGCTCAGTCGTTAAGCGTCTGCCTTCGGCTCAGATCATGATCCCAGGGTTCTGGGATCGAGCCCCACATCGGGCTCCCTGTCCCGCGGGAAGCCTGCTTCTCCCTCTCCCACTCCCTCTGCTTGTGTTCCCTCTCTCGCTGTGTCTCTGTCAAATAAATAAATAAAATCTTAAAAAAAAAAAAAGAAAGGTTGGATAACATCAGAAATCTGAGGTATTTAACATTTTCTACAGAATACCTGTATCTCTTTAATGTAACTTTCATATCCCTCCATCATCTAACACAAATAACCTATTCCGACCTTTTTACAACATTGTTCCCAAAATACCTTACTCCTACACATACATGACCATTACTTTCTGAATTCATTTTTTTCTATACCCATTTCCACACTATTACTGTTTTCTAAAGTTTAAATGTTTATTTCCTATAAACTAGCTATTAAAAATACTTTGGTCCCATGTCAACTAAAACGCTCTTTCCTCTATGAAGTTTTCTTTGATTCCCTGAAGACCAATAAATGCACCTTTTCTCCAGAATATAGCAATAACTTAATGTTCTCGCCTAGACGTTCTCACTTCTTGCTGATTATAATTCTGTCTCTCCATAATCTTTGTTTTGCACGTTTCTTTAATAAAGATACAAATCTTATTTTTTTTGTATCTTTCACACCTTAACAGTGTTCTGCACACATAGTAGCCTCTCAATATTTGCTTCATGTAACTAGATTGGTAATTAACAATGTTTTTTTATACATGAAGATATGGTATATATATTACGGAGGCTTTCCGACTGAATAAGTGTGATTGAATGTGTTCAGATTTGTAGAAAATATATTTTGAGATCGTTTTCAAAATGGCTACTAAATGTTAATGATTAGCACCCTTTTTAATGAACAGATGGCATGAAACAATCATTGGACCCAGAGGGAACCAGTTTAGCTAAGATGTTTTGAAAGGATGGCAGTCTCAAATAGTAATAGGATTTTTTTTTTTTTCTTTTTCCATTTTAGAAAGGTCTACTTTATGGTCTGATTTCTTATTAGGCTCTCCAAGATGCTGCATTTGAATGATGCTGCAGTGCAACTCTGTATAGATTATTGGTTTGACAGTTACTAGAGACAAGTTACTGTATGAAATGAGATGTCCTCTAGGTTCAGAGCAGTGTTCCAGAACTGAATTTTAGGTTTAGTACACTTTTATATAAACAAGTTGCATAAATAAGTAATTTAAATGCAGATGTTACCATTTTCTATGCTAGTGGGGATTGGTAAAAATTACAGTCTGGGGAAAGATCTTTGCTGTTTCTAGATAACTTTCAAAAAAGAGTTTATAAAGGGACAGTGTAACAACTGTATTTCTTTTGGGTTAGAAAAACAAGAACACGTAATTAAAATATAAATGTTGAATCTCTTCAGAAGTTATACATGAAAACTGATATTTAGGAATTTGTACATTCTATGATAGCATGATTATTTGTCTTATAATTTAAAAAATAGCTTAATGGTTAGCATTAGTAACCAGAATTAAATAATCTTTGCTATGTGCTTTATAGTGTAACTTTCAGAAATAAAAAAACTGATGAGCATGGCATTATGAAGTAATTTGTTTTTATAGATATAGAAAGAGATGCCCTTAGCAAAAAAAAAAAAAAATATATATATATATATATATATATAAAATAAAAAACTGGCCTACCACTGGAAAGTAACAAAAAATTATCTTTTATATACTGAAGTCTTCTTGTATAATTTCCACATTTTTTTATCTTTTCATTTAAGAAATTAATAGAAAATGGAATTTTTGAAAAGTGAGAAATTCAAGCCATTCAAAAGGTTTTGTCTGCTAGTCAAAATGTCAGATATGAGACTGCGTAGATAAATAAGATACTAGTATTTCTTTTAAGCTCTCATTCAGAGGAATAAAAAAGGGATTGGAAAGTTTAGAATGGAGCTTCATGTCAAAGTAATTGATGTGATTGAAAGTTATGGGGTCTTATTAGCCATATAGAATCATAAAGCACCATTGGTGATAAAGAGCCTGGATATTATATTCTGACCATAATTATTAACTATTTGATGTTTATAGTATGTTGCTATTTTGCTGTAGAGAATTTTTTTTAAAGATTTTATTTATTTGAGAGAGAGAGTGAGAGAGAGAGAACACAAGCAGGGTAAGCGGCAGAGGGAGAAGCAGACTCCCTGCTGAGCAGGGAGCCCTATGCGGGGCCTTATCTCAGATTCCAGGATGACCTGAGCTGAAGGCAGACGCTTTATTGACTGAACCACCCAGGTGCCCCCCTAGAGAATTTTTTAACAGGAAAACATGTTAACTTGTCATAATGCCATAACAAATGACTAGCGAATAGATATTTAAAAAGTGGAGGAAAATAATGACATTGAACAAAAGAACAAAAGGTGGGTATCTTGAGTTGGAATGAAAATAATGAGATTCATGCTAAATGAAATATTGTCAAGGTTACCTGTTACAGGTAAATAGAGTTAGAATCAGGGATATAAGATAAATTATCCCCTGCATGCAGGAAGGGAGTGAAAAATTATTTATAAGAACCATGATAAGAGTTGGGAACAATAGAGATGTAGTCGCTTACTCTAGTTTAACAATAACTGATCTAAATACTGTCTAGTAATCAAGGTGTTTAATGTTATCTCTCTCCCTGTTCCCCATTCCATCTTCTTCCTTTTCATGTAGTCTTTCAATCTTTTTCCCTTTGTCTCTGTTTAAAACATGATGTCTATAATCATTTTAATTCAATTCACAATACTTTCTAATTTCCCCTCTGATTTATTCTTGGATTCATCAGTTATTTAGAATTATATTGGTTAGTTTCCAAATATATTGGGATTCACAATATTCAAAAGGTGGAAACAACCCTAATGTCTATCAACAAATGAATGGATAAACAAAATGTGGTATATGAAATAGACTATTATTTAGCCTTAAAAATGAATGAAGTAGTGATGTATGTTATAATATGAATGGACTTTTAAAATTCTATGTTATGTGAAAGAAGCCAGACACTGAAAGCCCCATCCTTTTACAGAAATGACCAAAATATATTAATCCATAAAGACAGAAAGAAGATTAGTGTTTGTTAGGGTCTTGGGGAAGGGAAATGGGTAGAGGTACTTAATGAATATAATATTTCCTTTTGAGGTGATAAAAATTTTCTGGAACTAAATATATTGAGGGTTGCAGAACATTGTGAATGCACTGAAAGATACAAAATTGAATGTTTTAGAATAGTAAATATTATGAATTTTATATGAATTTTACTTTAATAAAATGCAATCTAAAGAAATCAAATACTGTATCATCAAGCATGAACTACTTATTTAACAATCAAGTTAAGGTTTATGCATTGAACATTATAAAATATAAAAGGCAATGAAGAAATATTGAATTTTAATGGATCAATACAATACAATATTGTTAAGACTATGATTCTTCTCACATTGTTTTATAAAGTCAGGGCAAGTCTGATAAAATCAAATCAAATGACCTAGGGTAGAAAGAATAATTTGGAAAAAGAGAACAAAGGCAGAGGACATAAGTGAGTGATTTCAATATGTAATATAAAGCTATCATACTCAAGATGGTATGGTATAGATCAGGAGAACATTATGGATTGTGAAGCAGTTAATCCCCAAGCATATAGTGAAGTATTTGCTGATAAAGATATCAGGATAATTCAATTAGAAAAGAAATGTACAACAACAAATCCACTAGAACAACAGATTATCTGGGGGAAAAAAAGAAAAAAATCACCAGCATTGCCTCTTATCTCACACCATATACTAATAAAACTAAGCATATTAACTAAAGATATAAAAATCTGAAAGGATACCTTAATGAGAATCTTCTCACTAGTGAGAATAAATGGGGTAAGCAAAGATTTCTTAAGAAACAAAATTCACAAACAATAAAGGAAAAACTTGATAAGTTAAACTTCACTGACATGAAATCCCCTTAGTTTGATAGACAGTGTTAAGAAAATGAATTCTCAAGGAGCAGATTGAGAGGAATATTAATAATATATAAACTCAAAAATGTAAATACCTCTGAAAAATTTTATAAGATAAAACAATAAAAAATCATCAATACTTTAACAGAAATTTCACACAGGAAAATATATGAGTAACCATTAAACATACGCAAAATTTTTCAACATTGTTATTCTCAAATTCAAAATCACAAGGTGATACCACTCTCCACTAATGCTGAGTGTTTTCAAGAAGATAGTCCAGGGTGCTTGGATGGCTCAGTTGGTTAAGCGACTGCCTTCAGCTCAGGTCATGATCCTGGAGTCCCGGGATTGAGTCCTGCATTGGGCTCCCAGGTCAGCAGCGAGTCTGCTTCTCCTTCTGATCCTCTCCCTTCTCGTGCTCTCTCTCACTCTCTCTCTTTCTCTCTCAAATAAATAAATAAAATCTTGGAAAAAAAAAAGACAGTTCAACTGGAGCTCTCATACTTTAATAGGGGTGATATAAAATGGCAAGACCACCTTTAATATATACTTGCATATAATGTAGAAATTCTTTTAGGAATTTGAACAGTAAAAATGAAAGCACGTGTCATATAAAGACTTGAACATGATAGTTTTTGTCGCTGTTACAGATTGAATCGTGCCCGTAAGATATGTTGAAGTCCTAACCTCTGATACCTATGAATGTGACCTCATTTGGAAATAGGGTCTTTGCAGATGCAATCAAATTAAGATGAGGTCATTAGGGTGGATCCTAATCCGATATGACTGGTGTCCTTATAAGAAGAGAAAGACACCATGTTAGGACACAGATGCACAGGAACACTGGAATGTGAAGACAGAGACAGAGATTGGAATGATGCATCTGAAAGCCAAGAAATGTCTGAGGACACCAAAAATTAGAAGAAGCAAAAAAGGAATCTCTCCCAGGGACTGCAGAGGGAGATTGGCCATGCCAACACCTTGATTTTGGACTTCTGGACTCTGATTTCTGTGGATTTAGATTGCCCAGTTTGTGGTACCTTGTTAGAGCAGCCTTGGCCAATGAATACATCAAAACTGTACATAAAGCCCAAACTGGAAACAATCAAAATGCTGCTCCACAACTGAAAGGATAAACACTGTTATGTGGAATACTATTCAACTAAAAGAAGAATAAGCAAATTATGCACAAAAAACATTGATGAATCTCAAGAACATTATGTAGAAGGGAAGGGGACTCCTCCTGGGTGACCATGAGCAAATTTTATAAGACTTAGTTTGCAATTTAATAATCTGAAAAATGGGAATATTTTATTTGATAATTTGTAAAGTGTCTCCAATTATAATATTGTACACATCAAGGGTCATGTCCTGGATAAAAACCTACACTTTAAATTCAGCCTGTGATTATTGAATTATTATTGTAGTAACCACCTATTAGAGATGGGTATAGAGGGGAGCCTGGGTGGCTCAGTTGGTTAAGCAACTGCCTTCGGCTCAGGTCATGATCCTGGAGTCCCGGAATCGAGTCCCGCATCGGACTCCCTGCTCAGCGGGGAGTCTGCTTCTCCCTCTGATCCTCCCCCTCTCATGCTCTCTGTCTCCCATTCTCTCTCAGATAAATAAATAAAAAAATATATATATTAAAAAAAAAAGAGAGATGGGTACAGATCCTTTTCCTTAGTTGTGTTGGGTAGATAAGAATGAGTAGTAGCTCATTGTCATGAAGGAGAGCTATATCAGACATAAATCTAAATATGGTGAAACAATTTAATGTAATTTTTTTCAGTTAAAATTAAATTCTCTTTAATGAACACAATTACCATATCTCCTGACATTATCCAAAAGAGCAAACTAAAACAAAATGTTACAATAGTTTTAAAACCTGCAAATTATGTAAAATTATTAAAGAACGATGTCTGTCAAAGTTACTATTTGTAATGTAGTTGACCATTACTATTGCACTGCATTTCATTTTTTTTTTAAAGATTTTTTATTTTTATTTTTTATTTATTTGAGACAGAGAGAATGAGAGAGACAGCACATGAGAGGGGGGAGGGTCAGAGGGAGAAGCAGGCTCCCTGCCGAGCAGGGAGCCCGATGCGGGACTCGATCTCGGGACTCCAGGATCATGACCTGAGCCGAAGGCAGTCGCTTAACCAACTGAGCCACCCAGGCGCCCAGCATTTCATTTTTAAATATCAGAAATGATGGGGGTGCCTGGGTGGCTCAGTCGGTTAAGCATCTGCCTTCAGCTTAGGTTATGATCTCAGGGTCCTAGGATGGAGCCCCACATTGGGCTCCCTGCTCAGTAGGGAGTCTGCTTCTCCCTCTGCTGCTCCCCCTGCTTGTGCTCTCTCTCTCTTTGTCTCTTTGTCTCTCTCTCTCTCTCACTCACTCTCTCTCAAATAAATAAAAATAAAATCTTAAAAAAATATCAGAAATGACAATTATACAACTTTGTTTTTTCATGGAAGAATTTGATGTATACTTGTTTTCTAAAAAGTCTGCCAAAGACTGTTGTTGTATGCAGCATTTCACATTTCTTATCTATTTTTAACAGATTTTTATTTATATATCCTGTTAAAAACTTATGGAAGTTAAAAATTATTATGTATTTACAATGGCATATGCTTGGAGTAGCACATAGTAGATACAAATAATTTGTAAAATTAATGAATCAAATTATTCATAATAGAGCGATGAAATGGCAAGTTTCTATCTTCGAGTATCTCTAAGAAAGTAAAGAGAAGGGCGCCTGGGTGGCTCACTTGGTTAAGCGACTGCCTTCGGCTCAGGTCATGATCCCAGGGTCCTGGGATCGAGTCCCACATCGGGCTCCCTGCTCGGCAGGAAGCCTGCTTCTCCCTCTCCCACTCCCCCTGCTTGTGTTCCTGCTCTCGCTGTCTCTGTCTCTGTCAAATAAATAAATAAAATCTTTAAAAAAAAAAAGAAAGTAAAGAGAAGACATAGGCATAATTGCTTAATACAGTATAGTTAAAATATGAATATTGTGGGGTTGTTTGTAGTCTTTAGGCATACAAATGAAAATTGAATGGACTACTAAGTAAATTGTTACTTAGTAACAATTGGTCACAAAGCTTATAACATATAAAGAGTTCCAACTCTATTTGAATTGTTTAATATATAGTATTTTCCCTCTAAGTGGGTTGAACTCACTATAATTATCCCATCCTTAGTCCTAAAATACATTTTTCCCTTAAAATAAAATCATTATTCACCACTGTTCTTTCTTAAAAAAAAAAAAAAAAGGCAATTTGTATCTTGGGTACAAGTATATCTGTGAAAAAGACATTTTAGCCTTTAACAGATGGACTTATTTCAAGTCATTGATTTCAGGATGTTAAAGAAAGCAGCAGAAAAGTCTTCTTGGTAATTTTTATTGAATAGAGTCCTATTAAAGATGGGAGGCATGGCAATAAATAACGGTAACCTTTGTGTAGTACAGCTTTCGGCGGTATTAAGGCCAAAAACTTCTCATGGGATTGAAGACAATTTTAGTGCTAATTACCTCTTTTTCTACATGAAATGTTAACTGTCTAAGAATTAATGGAACAAATCCTTTCAACTAATCTAATGTTTCAAGAGTTATGTCATCCTTAAATGTCTCAGTTGTTCAACGATAATCAGTGCATTTGCACTGCACGTTAAGGCCCTGTGTCTGTTTCTTTTACACTCTGAGAACTCTAAGGCCTCATGTTGAACTACATTTTTCTCCTCCTTGTATTTCTTAAGGGGCACTCGTCCAAGGGCACAATCTCACGGTAAAATGTTACTCAAGTTTGAGATTTGACTGACACAGCATTATAAAGCAGCTTGATCTTTCCACCCGCTTACAGAGCCATCAATCCTTGCACAAATGGACATTGAGATGAAACATCCAGACAAGCGTGGAAAATGGCACCTTGTCCCTGACATAGCTGCAGCGAATAGAGCCCCCTGAGAAAGCCTGCAGTCGTAGGTTATTCCCCTGAGCATGAAAGCTCTGCATCTGAGGCCGACCAAGCCACAGTGTTGTTTAGAATCAGAAAGATCAGGTAATTTCCTTGCCTTTCTTTCTCTCTCTCTCTCTCTCTTTTTTTTTTTTTTTTAATTCTGGAGGCTGCTATTTGCCACCATGATGAATGCTATCATTTGTCAAAAAATTAGTTTAGGCTGGAAGACAAAGTCTTAAGATCCCCTCAGCAATTTAAACTTCACTGAACAAAACACATCAGACAATTTGGGAGAATACAGAACAATTCCACATTGTTACTAGGTAGGGTAAGCCAAGCAATTCTAAATTTATCAAATTATTTGAAATGGTTTCCCACATTTATTCTGATTTAAAGAGAAAAGATACCATGCTTCTGTATTATGAAGCACAAATGTTAAGTCAAATTATAGGAAAATAAGCTATTTGAAAATATATAAATGAGAATTTTAAGTCTCACAACTTGCATTAGCAATATGAGCTGGAGAACACAGTTTGCCACTTAGCTCACAAGATTGTTGGGCCCTCTTAGAACCGTGAAATCCAGGGGCTGGTTCAGAGATCTGTAGGAACAGAAAGTAGTTTGTTATTGCATCTGTTTTGATCTGGTTTACATACTTAACTCACCCTATTTTCTTCACAGGAGGCTGATATAGAAGTCAAAATGCTAACTTAATCAATTTTATATGGAAACTAGACCAACAATAAAATGAGTCCTGGTCACTAAATAGAAAATATCTACATCAAAGTAAATTATAAAGTAGTTGTTTTGGAGAAACTATAATCCAGCTGGGGAGAATTAGTTGGGTGCTTTTAATGGCCATTGTCATCTCGTCAAATAGTTGTCTACTAGAGGGATATGCTTGACCATCATACAAGAAATATAGGCTAAACCTTCATCCCTCAGCAATGATGCTGATAAACTAATTTTTCTCTGACTCATATTTTCTTTAGCTACAGACAGAATACTGCCTTCTGTATCTTGATTCCTTATTAAATTTAATATCATTTTAAAATTACTGTTTGAGGGGCGCCTGGGTGGCTCAGTAGGTTAAGCGTCTGCCTTCGGCTCAGGTCACGATCCCAGGGTCCTGGGATTGAGTCCCGCATCGGGCTTCCTGCTCCACGGGGGCCTGCTTCTCCCTCTCCCACTCCCCCTGCTTGTGTTCCCTCTCTCGCTGTCTCTCTCTCTGTCAAATAAATAAATAAAATCTTCAAAAAAAGTAAAATAAAATAAAATTGCTGTTTGATTTTAAATATTGATAAAATATCAGGTTTCTAAGTGTTGATCTGTCTGCTTTTGATCTTGAAAATAACTCACTTCTTGGGTAAGTTCCACTAATAACCCATCTGGTACACTCACAATGTATGTAATTGATTACAGCCATTTCTCAGAAAGTGGAATATGGACCAACTGCTGAAAATTACATGAGGTATTTTTTTAAGATTCCTCACCTTCCCTCAGTCATACTGAAAGACTTGTTTCTGGGAGTAGGACCTAGAAAACAGTTTTTCATGAGCTCCCGAAACTATTATTCTGGATTCTAATGTTTGAAAGCCACTGGCCTAGAATATGTTTGTAACCTAAACTTTAAAGGAAGTGAAATATGTTTGGCCTTTCCAACAATATCAAGTCCCCAAACTCATATGTTATATGTGTTAGCCTGCTCCTAAATGTTTGCCACAGAGAAGGTTTGAAAAGAAATATTTTAAAAAGTTTAAATTGTTATGCACGGAATTACTATCCATTAAGTTCCTTTCAATATCAAATGCATCATCATGATGACATTAGCATAATGAAAAGCTTAGGGAAATCCTGGCAGATTGCTATGGATGTTAGTGAGGAGAAAGGCCCTTTGAATGTATTTTCAAGGATAGAATGGAAGTCTTCTTGGGACTAATTGACAAATGATGCATCACCTTCCCTATCAGGCAGATATCATCTGGAGTGTCTTTTGTTTTTTAATTTGCTATTTGGATGTGTTTTGTTTTTGCATCCAGATGGAGAAATTCAAAGGAAATATACAAAAAGGCAAAAAAAAAAAGGTAAATGATTTGGTAGAGGTCTTAAAATGATGAGTTACATATGCTTGAAAATAAGCATCTTCTATTAAGAAATGTTTTAGCTTTTAGCACAATATTAAATATAACCTTCAATGCGTCTTTCAACTTTTCTTCTCCCTGCTTCCTTTTACCCTGAACTTGATACAGAGGTGTTTGATACAGAGGAGTTTCTGTTACCTTGAGACTAGATTTTCCATGTTCTTATTAATGCTGGTCCTCCCTTCCAAGTGCTCAAGTTGGATGTTCCTTTTTCTCTAGAGGCTTCCCGGTTGCCTTTTTTTTTTTTTTTTAAGATTTTATTTATTTATTTGAGAAAGAGAATGAGATAGAGAGAGAGAGCATGAGAGGGGGGAGGGTCAGAGGGAGAAGCAGACTCCCCGCTGAGCAGGGAGCCCGATGTGGGACTCGATCCCAGGACTCCAGGATCATGACCTGAGCCGAAGGCAGTTGCTTAACCAACTGAGCCACCCAAGCGCCCCCTGGTTGCCTTTTCTGTGCATCCTTTACATGTGCAGGCACTACTCTTTTCTGTGACACCAGCATTTTCTGCAGAGCTTAACAGAAATTTGTACAAATAACTTAGCTCCCTCTGTTGAGTACCAGAACTGCTTTAGGGGAAAGAAAATAGTTCCTTCACTCTCACTCCACATGCAGTGACTAGCAGACTACTTGGTACAATACCAGCACCTTTCAGGTGTACAAAAATGTCTTGGTGTAGTAAGGAATAATTAAATAAAGGAATAAAAAATGGGGACTATTCTCTTCCAAACCTGCTTAGAATTAAATGTTTATCTCCAGTCCTTGTGAACAAGTTGACTTCAAAAAAATGAATGCTATTCAGTATTTTAAGGAGTATGTGCAAATGCATTCTAATTGTTTTCACACCTTCTGGATGGAATGTATATATTCTTCACATTCTGTGGGTGTACAGAACTCAGAGTAGCTAGAGATTTTAAAGATAGCACTGTCCGGGTACATCTATAACCTCTTTTCCTCAATTTCCCTTCAAATGAGATCTTTATAAAATTTAATATAAACTAGATCCTCAGTGGATTGTATATCAGGAATATAATCAGGAAATAACAATTTTCACACGACTTTTACATAAAGGCTTTGTGTGTGTGTGTGTGTGTGTAAGATCTGTAGATCACAGTAGATTGGGATCTAATGATGCACCTAATGACATTTTTACATACTTTATTTTTTTTGTTTGTGTTTTTTTTTATTATTATGTTCAGTTAGCCAGCATATAGTACTTTATGTTTTAATGAGAGTTCAGTAATAAATTCAGTTCGCAATTTACTAAGGAAGGAAATACTCTATTGCTTTGTAGACTGGTTCTATGAGTCAGTTTTAGACTTACTTGTGTTCTTTTTCTCATATCTGTTGAATGTTCAACTTCTTTCTGCAGAATTTCACTTTCTTAATAATTCCCAGTGTTTTTTTTTAAAGATTTATTTATTTATTATAGAGAGAGAGAGAGAAAGCAAGTGCAAACGCGGCGGGGGGTGGGGTGCGGGCAGAGGGAAAGGAAGACAAGCAGGGTTGGTTCCAGGACCCTGAGATCATGACCTGAGCTGAAATCAAGAGTCAGATGCTTAACCAGCCGAGCCACCCAGGTGCCGCAAATCCCAGCATTTTTTTTCTTTTTTAATCTGAGCTTATTCCTCATATATTAGTTTTTCCTGTTATCTGCCCCTCAATTTGCTACCTAACTGCTGCTTTGGACCGTGTTATTTCACACATATCTCCAATCCATCCTGGTCAGGAAACTGATAGCCAAACCTAAATTTGGACTCTTTCTCCTGTTATCCAGAGCCCTGTCACCATAAAGCAAGGACATTAATCTAAGCCCAGTCCCTTCTCACCTGAAAGAGAGAATCTACATTTGGGTTACTATGCATATAAGAGCAGTTACCATTAACTGAACACCAGCTGTGTCTCCAGACTGCTGTGGGCACTGGGGTCACAAAAGGAGCAAGACCCATACAAAGACCACTCTCTTGGAATTTAGAGTCAAGTTTGGGGAAAGTGGACAAAAGAACACATAAATAAATATTAATACATATTAATATATATTAATATATATCTATATATAATAATAATATAATAATACTTTTCATAAATTACATGGAGAACATATAGTAGAACATAGTACATGGTTTGGGGAGGCAAGAAGATATATGAGGACATTTTGAAAAGCCTCATCCACAGACCGCTGAACTGAGAGGGCCAAGTCATGCTGATATCTTAAAGAAGAGGGGTCAGATGGATGAGACAGCAAATTCAAAGGCAATAAGGCTAAAACAGTATCGTCTAGAAAAGGAGAAAATGTGAGGGTGGTTTAACAGAGAAGACGATGCCTTATCTCTTCTGACAATCCATGTCCTGGCTGAGCCCCTGCGGTACTGTTGCTTGTTGATCTCCTAATGCTCTCCTCATGAGCTTCATACTTACAATGACTTGAATTATTATTACTCTTGAGTGCATCAGTGTTTCTCTCACACTTTGGTGATCTGTTGGAAGATAGAGTTTTCTGACTTGTAAGGATATTAATGGTTGTTGTTTCTGAATGCTGTAAAACTAGTCCGCACAGAAGCAATTCCTTATTATCTAGGTGTTCTTCAATACATTCAACAAGTGAGTGTTCAAATTCCCAATGTAGATTTCTAGGTGACGATATTGTTAAAGATGCACAGTCACTGCTTGGGAGATGTTCACTCCATTCCCATAATCTGAGTGTCCACATTTTGCATAATCCTAAACTCTGTTCAAGCCTGAGGCCTTGTGGTCCCCACTCCCAGCTACACCAAATACAGCCACAGGAAATGTGGAATGCCACATGCACCAACATGTTTCATTTTATACTTATGTCACATATTTGTAGTTGCGTGCATATACAACATAGATTTAACTAATTCAGGGGCTGCTTCCAATAGCCCATGTTGCTAAAATCACTCTTGATTTTATTAAAAAAAATTTGTTACTTAATGTAAGCTCTATGCCCAATGTGGGGCTTGAGTTCATGACCCCAAGGTCAAGTGTTGCATGCTGTACTGACTGAGCCAGCCAAGCACCCCAAATTTCTCTTGATTTTAGAGTTTATGTAATTATAATTTATGGAAATTAATATATGTAAATGTATGTGATCAGATTATATGGAAATTGACAGAGATGAGTTCAGTTTTTATTTAAAGATTATTAATTATATTTTATTTCAGGTTAGCTAAATCTTATGATTTTTGTTTCCCAATAAGTAAAACTAAGATAATGTTATTTAACTCACAAGGTTGTTAGGAGGGATACAAATTATATATGTGAGAGTATTTGATGTGGCTGTTAGCAAAAGTTAAGTATTCAATAATGTCAATACTTTATCCTTTTTGTAAAAAAATGCTAACTCAAGGTTTATTTATAGAAAATGCAAAGAGTGGGCGCCTGGGTGGCTCAGTTGGTTAAGCGACTGCCTTGGGCTCAGGTCATGATCCTGGAGTCCCAGGATCGAGTCCTGCATCGGGCTCCCTGCTCGGCGAGGAGCCTGCTTCTCCCTCTGACCCTCCCCCCTCTCATATACTCTCTCTCATTCTCGCTCTCTCAAATAAATAAATAAATCTTTTAAAAAAAAATGCAAAGAGTTCTGTGATCTGATTCCTGAACAGTGTAGGTAGCAATCGATTTTGTAAAAAAAAATTCTCATAGTTTTGACTATGTATAAATAATGAATGGGCAGATGAAAACTTTTTGGTTCTTTTATTTATTTATTTATTTATTTATTTATTTATTTATTTATTTATTTATTTATTTATTTGAGAGAGAGTACATGAGAGGGGGGAGGGTCGGGAGGGTCAGAGGGAGAAGCAGACTCCCTGCCGAGCAGGGAGCCCGATGTGGGACTCGATCCAGGGACTCCAGGATCATGACCTGAGCCCAAGGCAGTCGCTTAACCAACTGAGCCACCCAGGCGCCCGGTTCTTTTATTTAAATAAGAAGAAAGGTGTTTAAATATAGTAAAACTTTCTCTTTCATTCATTTCTAGTTAGAACTCTTAACTTGTTAAAAAATCATAATTATATAGAACAGATGTCATAAAAAAGGGATGATATTTTTTAAATGCTTGCTAAAATTATCTTAATTTAACAAAGAAAACCAGGAATCAAAACTAGGTTTAGAGACTACATTAAGACTTTCAAAATGCCCATGATTTAAGGTTGGTATAACTGAAGTGTTATCTAAAAGTCTTCAAATATGATTGATAGTAACATTAAAGAAGACTTTCATCTTGAACTTCAAATAAAAATGGCACACTGAAAAGAAGGTAGGGCATGAAGCTGTCCCAAGGTAATCAGAAATTCTCAAGACTATGAGCTCTTAACTTCACAAATGATTTAGTAAAATCTATGATACAACACTCCTAATATTTGTGTAATTGCATAGTATTACTAAGGGGCTTTCTTTTCAGGGATGTGATGTTCAGACTTACATATTTTAAAAGACATAATGGTTTTGAACCCACAATCCTAAAAGAACATGGCCTCAGTAAGGCAATGGTTTTATTTTGTTTTGATTTCTTTTTCTACCCCCCCTGCCCCCACCTAGAAACCTTTATAATCTAGCACCCAAGGGATACAGTCTTTTTGGATAGTCTTTGATACAATGATTTGTATTTGCTTTGCCTTTGTAAGCCTCACTGAATGAAAGTGCTCGTGATTGACAATAAATATATCACCTCACTAGGTACAGACCTTGGCATTCTCCAGTGTCCTCAATCCTGGATAATAGTACAAAATAAGAAGGCTACTTTGATTACTGGTTTCTTAATGACTAATACAAAAACAAATTTGCACAAAAAGCAAAATGCTATTTGCTATCAAGCAGAGAGCCCAGTGAAGGGAAAATACCTTTAGCATAGAGGAAGTGACTACCTTAAACTTTTTTTTTGATGAGTTGTATTATCTAACCCAAAAGAAAACCACTTGACTCTGAACAAGTATGATACTCATGTTGCACGTCTAAATTTAAGGGACATATGAAAACTCTATCAATGTTGTTTACCCCTTATTCCCTGTAAAGTAAATGGAATTTTCAAAATACCTAGAAATTCTAAATAGATCATATAACAACAATAATATAATATTAAGATTTTTTTTTTTCTTTGGACTGGGTCATACAAGGAATGAGTATGTTCACATCGTAATACTAACCCAAGAAAAAGCATGCTTTGATATTTTTAGTAACAGATGAAATCGGCCTACGTTCTTCACATAAATGTGCCCCAAGTTTTAGTGAGACAGTCCTCAATAGGCAAGAGAATGATACCGATTATATGGTATTTTACCATGCATATAGAGACCTCTCAATTAAGATTTGCTAGATAATGGAACAACAAGTACTTAATGAACTATTCTTAAGCTGATGAGGTGCAGGGACTCCACAGGTTTTAACTCTTCTGATGATGTGCTTGGCTCTCCCTTGGGCTGATTTTGTCACTTTGGTCTACATTAAAAAAAAAATCTGGAAATTTGTCAAATATGTAGATTCTTATGTCTGCTTTATAAGTATCCCAAGGATTCTGCTTCAGATAACCTAAGGAACCACACCTGGAGTAAGATTGACACAGGATGATGCTAGGCTGACTTTGGTAAATCCCATCTATCCCACCAAACAGCCCTTGACCTTGGGCATGTGATTTAACCTAAGTCTAGTTTTCCCCACTGATAAAAGGGATGCACATCATAGTACTGTTAATAGGACCAAATAAGACTATTTTAAAAGTGACTAATACATTTCATAGTCAGTAAATTGATTATTGATTTGTATGTTAGTGGTTAATAATAATACATTATTAACAATTAGCACAATATTAATATAATCCATAGTTGATATTATATATAAAAAGTTAATGCATATTTATTAAACACCTGCTATATAACAAGCACTATTCTTCTTTCTTGGAATAAAACGGCTCAAAATTATCTTAGGGTTAATAAGCCTAGTTAATCAAGACTTAGTGACCACTGAAGCATGTCTTATTGGAGGAAATGAAAGGTTAAATGATGTTTTGAGAAGAGATTAATCAATTTTTAGGCAGTGGTGGATAAAGAACAAGTTATGCATTGCCTCTAGCAAAATCAGTGAGGAATATTTATTTTACTGAGGATGTTCCAGAGCAACTTAAAACTGGAAAGGCTGACATTATAATTTGATGTGAGCATGCAACATGTTTCTGTTAAATTAGGGAATATACTTATCAGAAGCAATATTTTGAATTGGTACTTGTAGTGAATTAATGGAAAACATTTAATTTAACTTCTCCCAGAAACCTTGATTCCTTCTTTCAATCAAGAATGATGAGTGGACGTGGACTTCCTCATGAAATAATTCTCTTTCCCGTGGGGGCAAAAAAAATGATATTTGAACATTCATGTTATGGACTAATTTTCTATTATGTATATTTCCTAAATCTTACACAACCTTGTGTTCTCCCTATCTCTTCTTAGGCTATTCCCAAAAGTACCTCTCGTCTGCAATTTAGAAGCCACTTGATGTAAAACTTAATTGCCTTTTTATTCCTAAATTGGTAAAAGGGGGTCTCAAAGCCCTCATGACTTTGGACCTTAAAATACTGTTCATTTTTTTATTCAGTAATTTCAAGAAATTTATCATTTTCATATATCATCTGAATAATGTTGATTTCTCAATGTACATTTTAAACTCTGATCTCCTGAGTCTCAGAAACGTATACTCAAATTCTAATGCATATACTTGGCCAGTTTTCCCTTAATACCTTAGATACATCATGCCTGAAATCTAACTCATTATCACCTCTGTGAACTATGTTTTTCTAACTTGCTTGATGCCCCAAATCAAATCTATTACAGAGTCTTTTGCTTTTAACTCTTAATTATCAAATTTTACTTGTGCAATTTATATTTTTCGGTCTTAGTTTAGAAGTTCATAGTCTCTTACCTGAACTCTAACAACATGCAAAAACATGCCAAATTCTTCCTCCTTACAGCATTTTCCTCTCAAATGTATGCTCTGAAACTTTTATCCATTTTGTGATACTGTATGTAAAATCTTTTGTATAAAACTTTTTAATAATTTCTTGACTATGACTGAAAATGTTTCAAGGACACTTCATCTGGCTCTTTATTCCCTAGTCTCCTCTCAATCACTCTCTAACTTCTCCTTTGAACTCCAACCCAGTTGATATTTTAGGTTTGTTTCTTTGTTTGTTTCACATTCCTTTGTTGTTTCTCTGTCCATGAGCTGCCTTCCACCATATCTCATGACCCCAGTATCTTCATTTGACCTGTGCCTACTTATTTTCAAGCCTTATTCTACAAATTTCCTTTTCCAGGAAGCTTTGCCTTACTCAACCCAATAAGCTTTCTCTCATATGTGGGCATATAACTCTTTCCTTGTGTTCACTACCTTGTTCTGTAATTATCAAAACAGAAAGGACTGGCTCTGCCACTGAATTAGCTTTAGAATGATGTAATCAAGTTACTTAAATGTAAGCCTCAGTATTCTCTTTTTCCAAATGAACGAGTAAGACTAATCACTCAGAATGTACATGGTTATTGTGAGGATTAAATAGGCTAATATATGAAAGACTTATCACAAAGCCTGGTGCATTTATTTATTTATTTATTTATTTATTTATTTATTTATTTATTTATTTATTTATTTATTTATTTATTTATTTATGACTTTTTAAATTTATTTGAGAGAGTGCACAAGAGAGAGCATGAGTTGGGGGGAGGGCAGAAGGAGGGGGAGATGCAGTCTCCCCGCTGAGCAGGGAGCCCAACCAATGCAGGCGAGATCCCAGGGTGCTGGGATCGTGACCTGAGCCAAAGGCAGACGCTTAACGACTGAGCCACCCAGGAGCCCCAAAGTCTGACTTATATTAAGGAATCAATAAATGATACATCGACATAATGGTAAATGAATTAATTCTGAGTGAGTCTGGTCACCATTCTTCATTATTGGGCTAAATTCCTGTCTAGTTCCTTTCTGGTTAGTAAGAAACCTGTTGAGTTTCTATCCTCAGAGAATCAGTTCTCCTTCTTTACTGAGGACAGTCAGAGCTCCAAAACATTTCCAAATTAGGACCACATGCTTTACTGGTGACACTTAATCTAATGCAAATAAAATTCTTGTTCCCTGTATTCCTTAGCTATTTCCAACCAGAAATGATCACTGTGAGAATAGTGGTTTGATTTCTTGATTCAATTATTTAGCATTTCTTTGGGACTGTAGATGTATTTTGTAAATATTATCTCGTTTAGTCTTTGCAACAATCATGTGGAACTTCTTTATAGATAGAAACGTTAAAATAAATTGAGGCCTAGAAAGATATGATGATTTTTATAAGTCACTAAATTAGGGGGCGCCTGGGTGGCTCAGTCGTTAAGCATCTGCCTTTGGCTCAGGTCATGATCTCAGGGTCCTGGGATCGAGCCCCACATCGGGCTCCCTGCTGTGCGGGAAGCCTGCTTCTCCCTCTCCCACTCCCCCTGCTTGTGTTCCCTCTCTCGCTGTCTCTGTCAAATAAATAAAATCTTAAAAAAAAAAAAATCACTAAATTAGAGGAAGAGCAGTGATTTCAGCCAGCTTGAATGGGAAAGCCCTACATGTTTCACTATCCTTTGTTTTTCCTCCTCTACTTTCCCACTCAGGAAGCTTTGAAAGTATTTCGAGGAATAAGGGCTGGACATTTTGAAAAAGCTCACCAGGCGATTGTAATAGTGCCTCAAAACATCTTTCCAACCCACTGAGATCATAGGGATTAACATTGGAGGGGAATTATTTATTTCTGATTAGAAGGAAA
Organism: Mirounga angustirostris; assembly: GCF_029215605.1. Lineage (NCBI taxonomy): Eukaryota > Metazoa > Chordata > Mammalia > Carnivora > Phocidae > Mirounga > Mirounga angustirostris. The sequence goes on along the minus strand of NW_026991722.1, from coordinate 10,245,257 downwards.
AAAAAAAAAACAATTTTGTTAATCATGTCAGAATTTTTGTGAATGAGTCATTCAGTTTGATTCTTTCCTGTACAAAGGTTTGTCAGTTGAAGTAAGGCTCAAAATTAGCAAATGTAAAATGTTCCCTCCTCCTATTGCTATATAAATGACAGAGAACTTTATATAACCAGTCTCTTCAAGCGAAATATGCTGCTTAGTGGAGTCTCTGTCACTGTGACCTCTTTTCTGTACATATTTGGCTTGCCAAAAATTGTAGACAAACACACAGTTCCTGTGAAGAATGCAGTTTACTGTTTGAAAACTACCATTGTCGATAATGCTCAAGCGGTGTGTGATATGTATCGACCCCAGAGCAATAAAAGAGATTTAGAAGTGTCTGTCTATCTATCTAATCTATCGATGTCTATTTTTTTAAATAACATACATAGGTACTTCAAAATTATTTTAAAATTTATTGCACTTTGGAAATTTACAAATAATGACAAATTATCACCCTTCTGCCAGATGTACTTTATATTGACAGAGGGACAAAATTATCATGACAATATTATTGAAGTAATATAGTTATGGGATAAGTGGTAAATGGCTGATGACAAGCAGAATTTACAAGAAATGGGATTAGATAGTCATTTAACAGGACTCTCATTTCCTTTTCTGATTCTTTATGTGAATATGCTGGGAAGCTTGGTATTTATGAAGAATATATTGGTATGGAATATATAGACACAATCAGATTAAAAGTAATGGAATGGGATTCCTTGTACCATTACTCTCAATGAGATAATTCAATTTTACTTGATAAATGGATATACCATTCTTGATATTTCCTGCCATATATACACACATGCACACATATTTTATAATTTACTATGGATTGAGCAGAAACATATGATGTGTGTGGCAAGATACATGCTTTTTGATCCCTTTTTTACAAGTCCAGATCCACAGCTTTTATTTATTCCTTCTTTGCAGTTTTAAATGGGAAGGTAGAAACTGTTTACCTCAGATAAAGTATTTTGAATTACTATTTGAAGATATTTCTTACTATATTATTGAGCTACGACATTTTATTCTTCTTACACTCTGTAGTGATTTCTTATGATAGGATATATTCTCCTCTAGCTAACCTTTGAAGGCAAGCTGTCAAACAGTGATAGTCTTGCCTGCGCTTTGAGCTCTCCTTGAGTATGCAGAAGACTGGAGTCACCTCAGAGTTGCACATTTACTGCCATCTAGTGATTGAATAATAAATACATCCTGCATACTTAAATTACTACTATTTTATTTTATTTTTTTTTTACCATAGTAACACTGAACCATGGAAAAATAATAAATGTGAATTTAGAAGTCATGTAGACTAGTACAAGAAAAAACCTGGCCCTCAAAGAATAAAATCCCATCAACACTATGGGGTTGAACCAGGATTGATATCTGCTCTTTTTATATGTTCATTCAGTGTTGTTTACCTCCACTCATCTCATCTTCTGAATGAATAATTGTGCTATATTTTCCTTAGCTATTTCATTTCAAAAGATTTAGAATGCAGTTTTTTCCATGTTGCTGTTCTATATAATGTTCAGGGAATTATAAGCATTTTTCTATTATTTATTTTTTTTAAGATTTTATTTATTTATTTGAGAGAGAGAGAATGAGAGAGAGAGAGAGAGCACATGAGAGGGGGGAGGGTCAGAGGGAGAAGCAGACTCCCCGCCGAGCAGGGAGCCCGATGCGGGACTCGATCCCGGGACTCGATCCCGGGACTCCAGGATCATGACCTGAGCCGAAGGCAGTCGCCACCAACTGAGCCACCCAGGCACCCGCATTTTTCTATTATTAAGCAACAACCACAATCACAAAATTTTGAGTGAGTTTATATACTGAAAATAACCTCAGCAAATATTTCAAATATATTTTTTATTTAAAAAGATACAGAATAGTGGTGAGAATGACCCTAAGCATACCCTCATCAGTACTTAAAAATCTCTACCTACTAGTCCAGTATGATTTTAATTTATTTGACACATAGTTATTGTTGTAATGTTTTGGTGAGGGATTTTCTTAAAGACAAATACTAGCTCTATATTAAGTGCCACTTGAAAAAAAAACAAAAAACAAAAACATCTAATTGATATAGTACAGTTCATAGCAGACATTCTTATAAAATATTTTAGAAATAAAATAATAAGTGACATGTTTGATTTGTGTATAAATGGATATTAGATATAGGTACAAAATTAAATCATATTGTTTAGAATAATAGACATAGTATTTTAAAATTCCCTTTCACAGTTTTACATATTCATGTTTATAAGTCCTATTCAGATTTCTTTATCCCTCTCCATGTACTTGAAAATACATCTAATATATATCTGAAAAAATGCTTGCCCATACAATTCATCTAATCACTCTGCTTTCCCAGATTACTTTTTTTTTTTTTTTCCTTCAGTAATCTGATTTGTGCTCTAGAAATGAAGAGAATGACAGCAAGCATTGGGATATCTGTCCCCTTGGGGAGAAACCGGTAACTTAAGGTAGCAATGGTGTCTGGCAATTTTTCCCCCAAAACTGATTGAAGTAATTTTGTTGTTAATCTTACGGCTCTCAGATGAAGTGGAACTGATGTCACAATTCACTGAATTTGTTCACAGAATCAGCCATAGGCAAATCAGCAATGTAAATATAGCGGTGATTCTCAAAGTTTGTGTGGACTTGAATGCACTGGAGATTTCAATAAATTCAATCGATCTTGGGTAGAGTTCAGTATTCTGGTTTTTAGTAAGTATCCTTGGACATTCTGAAACAGATAGTCCCTAAACCATATTTTTAAAACACTATCATTTATTATTTTTTTTAAGATTTTATTTATTTATTTGACAGAGACACAGCGAGAGAGGAAACGCAAGCAGGGGGAGTGGGGTTTGATCCCAGGACCCTGGGGCCATGACCTGAGCTGAAGGCAGACACCTAATGACTGAGCCACCCAGACGCCCTGAATTTATTTTTTTTTTTTAATTCGTCTGTCAGTTATCCATCCCCTAAGTCCTCTCATGGCTTCTACATCTTAAGGGATGTAACCTGACAGCTTTTTCTCTCACAAAGACAGTAGCTGACAATTATGTTTACATTGTGGTGCTAGGGACTCAAGACTCCCAGAAATTATTGCAAAAGCAGAATCTGAGAAGCCAGATGAAAACGTGATGTTCTGGGACATGGACTCAAGATCCAAACCACCTAGGACCATTTTCATCCTCTGAAACTCAGTTGATGTGTGACATTGGGCAAGATGCATCAAATCTGTTTCCTCTAGTGTAAATGCCTCTCAGAATGGTTTATAGAATTACATGAATTAATGTGCATAAGTTCTAGAACTGCACACTGTTTTATTTACATTAAAACAGTATTTTAGTTGCTTAATTACCATGTTTAATTAGGGAATTAACATTTTACTGACATTTATTTTATTTTAATTAAATCAAAATACGTTTCTGAATTTGTCTGCGTGATTGAATACAAACCAGTTGGTTTAGCTTCTGATTCTGTGGTATAGGAGCCAGTGGAAGACTGTCTGAGGCCTCACCTGTGGGCCTAAATCATGGAAACTTCACATAGAGGGTGGCCCCAAGTCCCTTCTGTCCTGTCCAGTCTAAGCTGCTCCAGCCTCTAGATTTTACAGATCATCTCATGACTGTGCTCAGCTTGAAAGTGCTTACAGGGGCTGGTTTTGGAAGTTATGTGTTGGTTTTCTTTCTTTCAAATATAAGAAATATATTCGATGTGATAATTTACTTTAAAAATTACTAGGTTCATGAGAATATTTGGAGGTTGTTTTGTTCTCCTATTCAGTGTTTGTATGTATTAAGCATGTGTTTAAGCATAAATACATATGCCTATATAGAGGGCATAATAGTGACTTCAAGAGGCGTACACTAATAGTCTGGATAATTCAAGAGCCCAAAGACATCCAGTTGCCTTTAGCTTGAAAGGATTACCAGGAAAATTGTAACATATTCCTTTACTTTATTTTTCAACACTCAGCCTTAGTCAAAGCCATATCCAAGTAATCAGATGTTTTGCCAATAGTCCATTTGTTTTGAAGTGTATAAGCCTAATATTACAAGATCAAAAGTCAATATGCTCCTGTTTCTGTTCTACTATTTTGTGACTTTTTTTTTTCTTGAGAAAACACCATGCTATGCAGGTCATATAATCACAATAATTAATTAAGTTCAATGAAACTTAAAACAATGAACTTAGATATGTTATAAAGGACAATCTCAAAGCATAAACAAGTGTCAAACAACTGTTGAAACTAAAACATGAGTATATTTTCCTGGTTCGCACTATCCCATGGTTGTCACAGACTCTACTGCCTGCCCCCTCAAAGGCATCCCCTTCCTTCTTCCTCATTGACAAAACCAAAACATTGCTTATGTTTATGTTTATGTGCTCTCCTACATGTTCTGTGTCTTGGGAAAGGTTGACCCCATCCTTAGTCTTACAGGACAAATATTTATTATTCTAGGCATATATAGGAAAAACATTTAAGGAACAGACTCAGGATGTTGGTGCATGGAGAGGTGATGCCTAATGCTGTTATTGCCATCCTGTGATACGGGCTTCTATCCATGGAACCTGGATCTTGACGATGATGCTGAGCCATGAATTAATCAAATCTGCAACCGAACCATAGGCTACCTGTTCTGAGAGAGAATATCTTTATTTAAAAACAAACAAACAAACAAACATTATACTAGCCATGCCTTCTACTAGAACTCAGGAGTAATTGATTTAAGTACATATACTTTATTTAATTGGATAATTACTGAAATAAAATGATATTAGGTAGAATCACCATACCATTAGTAACTCATATATGGCAATCCTTATTCCACACCAATATGAGGTTTACGTATTTTTTAAAGATATATATATTTATTTATTTATTTATTTGAGGGGGGAGGGTAGAGGGGGAGTGAGAGGGACAAGCAGACTCTGTGCTGAGTGCATGCCTGACAGGGGACTAGATCCCATGACCCTGGGATCAAGACCTGAGTCAAAATCAAGAGTTGGTCACTCAACTGACTGAGCTACCCAGGTGCCCCAGTTTGCATATTTTTTAAAACATACAGAAAACTACTAAACACAGTAGTGTAATATTTTACATGTATTTAGAGAATATACACTACTTAATCCTGTGGCCCCAACATAAAACTTTGTCAATCTTAAAGGTCAGATTTTGATAATTCAAATGCTCCTTTTACAAAATTTGGATTATATTATTTGATCTGTGATCAGATCATCTGAAAATTAGTACTTGTTTATACCTTTACTATTATTTTCTATTGTTAATAATATTAATATTATTCTATTAATTATTTTCTATTTCGAAGGTCGCTTTTATTTAAACTTTATAGAAGCTGGCCCAGGATATATTAATTAAAAAAAATGGGAATTAGTTGGTAGAGGGATGAAACTATGAAAACTCATTATAACCAAACATTGTATTATGTGCTGGGCAAAATAATGGCCACCCCAAAGATGTCCAATTTTAAACCTCTAGGACCTAGGAGTATGTTAGGTTATGCAGCAAGAGAATTAAGGTAGCAGATGGAGTTAGGATTATGAATAGCTGACCTTTAAATAGGAACATTATCCTGGATGATCTGGGTGAACCTACTGTAATTGCAAGGATCCTTAGAAGTGGGGAAGAGGCAGGAGAGAACCAGAGAGAAGACAGAAAAGGATTGGTGTTGAAGATGGAAGAAAGAAGCCACAAATGGAGGAAGGCTAGCAACCTCTAGAAACAGGAAATGACAAGGAAATGGATTCTCCTCTGACTTGGAAAGAAATTCAGCTCTGCCAACATCTTGATTTTAACCCAGTGAGACCCACACTGAACTTCTGACCCCCAGAACTGTAAGATAATAAAGTTACATTGTTTAAACCACTGAGTTTGTGGTAATTTATTTATAAATACAACTCAGTCAAATCTGCACGTATTTGGTGACAAATTGTTATGGTAGCAGTAGCTACGGTGTTTATAAGACATATTTTCAAAATGTATTATGTATAGCATTTCAGTGATTTGAAAGATTGAAACTATACACCAAAACATGAATCTGGAAGATGTTTTATGGGAAATTTAGAAGAAATATCTAACACTACTGATAGATTAGGAAAAAACAAAGGCAAACAGGAGATAAGTGCTTATGATGACAATATACAATTCATTTTGATAGTTTGTAATTTGTAATTTATTTGCAATAGTGTTCTTATAAAAAGGCACCTCTTCAAAAGTGTCTAGAAACCACAAATATTTCCATTGTTTACTTTATAGAAAAATAATTTTTTCTTGTTATTCTCTCATATATTTAATTTGTAAATACTTTGCTTTTTAAAAGAATGTCTATATGTATCATATAATTTTCAACAGGGATTTGTTATCTCAATATAGGATATAACTTATTTTATTAAAAAAAATAACTCCCAATACTGTGATGTAGTTAGTAGCTGTTGATAGCCTTTTCTCTTGAGTACAGTTTCTGAGCATATATAAGATAATAAAAAATTCTTCCAGTAATCAATTAAATATGTCTATTAACATGCATATTTCCCTAAAGTATTCACTATGTAATTAGTGTTCGGGTCGTGTAGAAAATAAGTCATTTCATTTCTGTGACTATTAACCATGAAAACATTGATAAGATGATATTTACAGCTATAAATCACATGAATAATTTTCTTTAGAAGAGTAGAGAAAGCCAAACACATTAAAAATGTAACTCATATGATTTTAAAAATAACTCTTGAATTCCATTTACAAAATTGAAAATACTGACCCTTATAATAGGAAGTTAATCACTATCCATTAATCTTTTCTGTGGATTTCTAGAGGTAATCTTAAAAATGTAAAATGTCCTCTAGTTTGAAATTCCAAACCTGACAAATATTTTAGCAGTTCAGCGTTCCTGACCTTAGCAATATAAGGGCATATGTCATGAAAATAAGCAATATTCAGGGCTGCCACTCTAAATGTATATTTGTTTTGTAATTACCTACCATAGTATTTTACAAACAAAAAAGTAGAGATGTGAGGCAAATTGACAGTTCATGTTTGTGATTGGGAGCCCAATCAAAGACCATAGGCAGTCTTTTCTCTGAGAAGCTACAGGAATTAATCTCTACTTGATGAATGGTAAGTTATGATATGATATGAAGACATTTGGAAACAGATTAGGAAACCTATTTCTTCTTTCTTAACATGTAATTGTTAAAATCATTCTTTAGCTTCTGGCTAGCACATTCTTGTCTGTCAGTCCTTTTTAGCCTCAACCTGATAAATGTTTTCTGTTTACTGAATTTTTCTGCAAAATGCATCACAAATATTGCTTTGGTGACACCTCATTAGTTCTTAAGTTTGGTAAATGAAAACATTTTTATATGTCAGAAATTAAATATTTGCAATACCATTTTGTTTCTGTTTTAATTTCCTTGTACATTAATCAATAATAGCATGCTTTTGTAAATTCTGTTTTTTTCAAGTACCTTTGTCTCTATGTATAAACAACATCTTTATTCATATGGCCCATTTGACATAAATAAGCTTTCTTCTTTAAATCACAATCTTGAAACAAAGCTAAACTGTCTAAATGTTCTATGGAAGGAGGATATTGGTCCTATGAGTTAAATGGGTGGCTTGAATTTCTATTATAAAAAATCGCTGCTATCCTTTCCAGGAAAATTATCTTGACTAAGATTTGAGTATTGATTATTGTATCCAGTTCTTTGTCTTGTGGAAATAAGAAATTGCATATTAAGGGCTATCATGTGTCTTACATGCAAAAGTTACCAAATTATTTTTTTCCTACAGAAAATTTTCAGTGTAAATAAGAGGTTTCTTAAAAGATTTGTCCATTTCCTATATTCGTCTGTCCTTGGTATGTGTTACTCTGGTAAATGGCATTCACAGCAAATTTCTAACATGTTGCTACTAAGCAAAAGAGTGACTTTCTATAAACACTTAAAGCAAAATTTTAAAGCAACAAGCCTAGAAGAATATGTGTTATGTGAAGTACAAATGGACAGGCAAAACAAAACATATTGACCATTAAATTGATTTCAGTTTTGGAATCATTCTAGTTTATCAACTTCTTTCAGCATTGAAGGACCCACTCTCAGAGAACTTGCTCTTTAGATTTTCTGGAGTTGCAAATCCTATAATGTAAATTTTCTTGATATCTGCTCAAACCTCATCCTCTGCTATTTTTAGTGTTTTTACTCTGCCATGTTGTTGGAACAAAAACTCAAACTCTGTATGAGGAAAATCAAAAATTGAAATGGTGTTTAAGAAGTTATTAGAAAATGTAAGTTCTATAGATAGGTCCACTTATCTCGCAAAGTAATAAAATTAACAAATTTTGTGCATTTATTTTCTAAAGAATATATGCAAGCAGAATATGCTGCACTGATTTGAAAGTAATGACTATTTCATATACTTTTATATATGTTTGTGTGTCATGCATCTACACCTCTCCCTCTCTCTTTCTCCTCTCTCTCTGTATATGTATATGCACATATTGGGTATATGTGTATAAAAGCTCTAGTATGGATGACTGACTTTGATCTTCATGTAATACAGATAACTTTTTTAAAAGATTTTATTTATTTGAGAGAGAGAGTGTGTGCATGTGTGCACAAGTGGGGGGAGGGGCAGAGGGAGAGGGATAAGCAGACTCTGCGGAGCAGGGAGCCTGACTTGGGGCTGGATCCCAGGACCCTGAGATCATGACCTGAGCTGAAGTCAGAAGCTTACCTGACTGAGCTACCCAGGTGCCCCAGGTAAGTTTTTTTATTATAGATAAATTTTATATTAGAAATACTTAATATAAAAAATATTGGCATATTTTGGATGGTACTAGTAATTTGTAACGGGAAAACGTGCAAACAGAAAACACATACTGAAAAAAACAGGTCAACAAACAAAAGAAGATAAAATAGTACCATCAGAAAACTGGTGTTAACTAAACCTTTTAAAACAAAATGTATTTATAACACATGGCTACTTATGTAATAAATCACCAGCAAGTATTCACTGTTGTTATATAAGGGAGCCAAAGACTGCTCTGTATATTGGCTCCTGGGTTTATTTCTTCACTGCTGACTGACACCTTGTAGCTCAAAAGCCGACTTTGGAGATACTCCAATTTTTATATATCAAATTATTTTAAAAATCACCCAAACAAGCAAATGTGTAGATACTTAAAACCTGTGTACTTTTCATATAATGGGAAACCTCACCCAGTATTTGTGACCTGCTAATAAAATAATGCTTTGCTGTTAAAAAGCTCTAAAGGACAGCTGCACCTGGGAGGGCTCAGACCCAGAGACTCCACCATGCTGCTGAGGGACATTGGCTAGACAGATAAGCCCACTCCACAATTTCTCCTCTCCTGGAAGTTGCATTACCTCCCTCCCTTTATCTGGAACATACTTTTAAATAAATATTTGATGTGAGGGTGAATAGTTATAACTGTGAATAAAAACTTCATAAGCTTTAGGCTTGATGTCTGGGTGATACATACACGTGAGAGTCTGAGATGTTGCTTTTTACCAAGAACATTTTCCTGACAGATACTAGATTATGTATCCCTGTGCTATTATGAAAATCATCTGTTCTCTTTTAAAGATTTCGTTATTTACTTAATCAAGCACAAACAGAATGAAGACCCCTTTGAGGACAACATGGAATCATTTTGCATTAAGGGATCAATAATGAGATGCTTCACTGCTACTAAATAAAAATGAATAAAAACTTGCTAGATGGAAAGGAACATAAAAACGATAACAAGGAAAATATAAGACTAAGTTTCCTTGTATACCATGAGTAATTCAACCCTACAGAGTGATAGTCAAATATCTGAATACACCTGGTGATAGTTGAGTGGCAAGAAGATTTATACAAGGTCAAGATATAAATCTCGCAGAGAAAGACTTGGGAAACTGGAAATATTTTTACATAAAAAGCAGTGAGAGAATAAAGCGTGAGAGAGAACTGTACAGTTGCTAAGTTAGTGTTATTTGGATTTATATATTCAAATATGTGTATGCATGTATATATGTAAAATATGCATATAATTTTATATAAAATTATAAAATTCATATAACATTGTAGTGCTGCTAATTATAGAAGGTTTATGTGGCTGGGAATAGGAGAGAATATATGATCAACCCCAGGAATAACATAGCATTTATTCCCTGTCATAATACCAGACTAAAAGGAGAATAACCATAAAAATCCTTAATCTAGATCCTCCTGGACAACCAAAAAACGTAAAACACAGTTTTTAAAAATGCTCATGTATGGGGGCACCTGGTTGGCTCAGTCGTTACGCATCTGCCTTCGGCTCAGGTCATGATCCCGGAGTCCTGGGATCGAGCCCCGCATCGGGCTCCCTGCTCTGTGGGGAGCCTGCTTCTCCCTCTCCCACTCCCTCTGCTTGTGTTCCCTCTCTCTCTGTGTCTCTCTCTGTCAAATAAATAAATTTTAAAAAAAATGCTCATGTATGTATTTGGGGAGGAATGTTGAATATAATTGCAACCTAAGAAGTAAAACCATCAAAAATTTGTTGTCTACCAAATAGTAAAGCCCAGAGGATTTGATCCTGCAGAATAGCATCATTTTTGGAAGTATGATAATTTAGGTGAGCCCAGATGAGCTTATAGCCAGCCTGTTACAGCCACTCTGATAAATTATAGAGTTGCAAATTAAACCCCAGTTCTCAGCACATAACCCCCTCTCTTTTCCTTGATAACACTGAGCAGATAGTGTGTGAAATGTTGGAACACTTAACCTCTGAATTTTACCATGGTCATCTGATAGTTTCTGGTGTGGATCCATGTGACAGGGAACACGCCTCTTACCATTCAGTTTTGCACGTGGGGATCCTTGCATCATTCTGGTGACCACAGTTCTTTCCCCTTTTCTCCTTTCTCTTTGCTTGCAGGTCCTAACCTTTGATCTTTGCATCAGACATGTTCACTAACTCTCTGTTTAACAAGATACCCATATTTAAATCTTGTTCTCACTTTTAGGATACTTCTTGCTGAGTTATTTCTACACCTGTCTTTCACTTAAAGACTTTAATTCATTCCTCAAAATCTTGACACAAAGTGAAAAGGTCTTTAATAGAAGAGAAAGGGGTGTCTGGGTGGCTCAGTTTAGTGTCCGACTCTTGCTCTTGGCTCAGGTCTTGATCTCAGGGTTGTTAGTTCAAGCCCTGTGTTGGGCCCCACACTGGGCATGGAGCCTACTTAAAAAAAAAAAAAGAAAAAAAATATATATGAAAAAGAAAATAATCTCATTAATGTTAAAGGGGAAATTGTGTTGTATTCTATGGCAACCCTAGATACCAAGGCAATTTTCAGCCATTCACTGCATTATTAAAATGAGTTTATACATGTAAGAAACACCAATTTCAAAGGAATTAAATGCAGATTTGCCTATAAAAATCAATATAATGGTGTTTATTGACTAGCCAAAGAGAGAGGGAGAAAACACTTGAGAGATTATAAAAGAGGCAGGGTGGGTATCAATCTTGGGAGGTGTGATGGATTTTCAGACAGGCAGAGGCGTTCCACATCAGAGTCAGTCAAGCCTAAGGATCATTTTCTCTTCACTGAAACTTTAACCCTTAGCAAGAGTTCTGATGCAGAAAGTTTGGGGATAACCATAAAGAGGTGAATTCTTTTGGTCAAAGAAATGCACAATGGATTTTTGTGTGCCTTCTCTAAGTTTAAATTTATATACCTTTTTAAAACCCACTTTGCATGACAATACAATTTCAGAGAATGTGTAACTGATTCAGAACTTGTTTTTATCTTTCCATTGAAAAAAATCAGACACTCAGGAAAACTCAAAAGATAGTCTAATATTTGTTTTATTTTCTATCTCTCTTTAATTATATTTACCTTTTCCTTAACGGGTAAAACTTTCTCACTTTATTATCATATTCATGAAATATTTCTTCTTCACATTGTGGGACGTTTGATTATCTTATACCTGGAGTGCTCTCACATACCAGGTTATAATGCAGAAGACAATTATAGGACAAAATAATTAGTAAATGCTAGAGTCTTCTCAAACACACAGAAATAGCACACATGCAAAAAACAAAAACAAAAGTGAGGAGTTGAAGAAAAAGGTACTCTTCCACTTTCTTCCTAGTATACATGGGAAAAGCAAAATGCCTTGGTTCATTCAAATGCGGTAAAATATTTGCATTTCTATATATATATACATAGTCTCATAAGATAATTGTTAGTGTAAACTGATGAGGGTGGCTTTGCTCACAGTTAAAATGCTAAAGATATCACTTCTTTTAGCAAATTTGTTTGTATCCTGTAGACTTAAGTAAAACTCAGCTTTTATTAAAAAAATCCCTATCACCTGAACAACATGTATTTTCAATACCTGTTATAACTAAAATTTAACTGAAGGCAAATCCATACTTCCTCTCCTCTCATCTTGAATAAGAGACTGAAGTTTTTTGTTTGTTTGTTTTGTTTCGTTTGTTTTCATTTTTGGAGAACCCCAGGTGTACTTGGATGTGTCCATGATTACTCGTTACTTGATCATAAGGATTACAGACTCCTCTTTTGGAACAATACCATGGGGTTCTTTTCTAGCTCTACTCCTGTAATTAAGAGTCCCTAAAAAAAAAAAAAAAAAAAAAAAAAAGGCCACTTGATACTTATTCTTCTGTTGGATGAGTGCCTACTTGGTTAGAAACTGAACTGGAGATTTCATATTCTTTATTGGAGAATTGCCATAAAATTAATTTGACATATTTGAAGAACACTCTATGGTCCTGAACATATGTAAACATGGATTATTAAGCAGGAAAATGTAGTTAATAAAAACTAATAGAGTTTGGAACTTAGAGGAATAAACAATACGAGCTTTAGTTAATTTACCAATCTGGAGCTAGTGCCTGATAAAGGTGAATAAAAACATCAAGTTTATATATTTTTTCAATGTTTTGTTTATTTATTTGAGAGAGAGTGAGAGCAAGAGAGATCACAGAGGGAGATGGAGAAGTAGACTCTCCACTGAGCAGGGAGCCCGATGCAGGGCTTGATCCCAGGACCCTGAGATCATGACCTGAGCTGAAGGCAGACCCCCAACCGACTGAGCCACCCAGGTGCCCAATCAAGTTTATATTTTGGGCACGGTTATCACAGGTTTGGATCTTCCTTTCTCTTGGCATGTATCATGGAAATGATTCAAACGTAAAAATAAACTTAAGTTGGTTAAAATGAGTCATGTATTTTTGTTAATAATTATCTTTCTTTTAAAAATAGTCTTGCTTATTTCATCTAGATTTTTAATTGTTGCTCCTCTTGACAAAGCTTTTTATTTATCTACATTATTTCAATAAATGGGTATCGTGGCAAAATTGAGAAAATGTAGTTAGTCATTCATAGTACAATATATATATACAGGGGTTTCATCCCTTGACCCCCAAATTAATGTTCTCAGTGTTTTTGCTCTGTTAAAGCACACACTTTCAATCATTATTCACAAATAATTTAGTAATGTTAATGAAGCAAAAACCTTTCTTGCAGTTTTTAAAATAGTATCTGGTTAATAGGCATAAGCCAGAGTGTCCCAGAAATTAATGAATTCTAAATTCTAGCTGGTGTTGGGTTACAGTTGTTTTTTGTGAATATATATTTATTGATTTGTGTGTCAGTTTCCAAAATAATAATTGTTTTGCATCATGCATCTTCTGTAAGTGCCTTTGTTTTAAGCATGTCTTGTAATGCTGGCATTATTTTAGGATACGTAATTTCTGGCCTGATTCTTTAAAAATTTTGTCTGAGGGCATCTTTCTTCCATCAGAAATCCCTGTCATTGCAGATGAAGCATATGTATTCACTATCTCACTGATTTTAAATGGTACACTGTTACTTAGCTAGTTGGTGATTGCTTTACTCTGCCATCTACACTGCACGACATTCAAAATTGTTGCACACTTTGTAAGAAAATAGAAGACTTATCACAGAAATTTTAAAATTAAAATATGTATGAAGAATTATTATTATGTTTATTTTTTGTGTGAGAAAGAAAATGCTGCTAAGAGTTACAATAGGAATCTGATCTAGCCTGATTACTGCCTTACATGTATGGTGTTTTCATTGTTCTTTTCTTCCCCTGAACTTACCTAAATTCCAGATTTTTTATTCCATGGTCTACTTGGCGTATTCACTTTACAGTCTATTGGAGGGCTTTTAAAATTTTATCATGGTGGGACGCCTGGGTGGCTCAGTTGTTAAGCGTCTGCCTTCGGCTCAGGTCATGATCCCAGGGTCCTGGAATCGAGCCCCGCATCGGGCTCCCTGCTCCACGGGAAGCCTGCTTCTCCCTCTCCCACTCCCTCTGCTTGTGCTCTCTCTCTCTCTGACAAATAAATAAAATTAAAAAAAAAAATTATCATGGCTTGGACTCTCACTCGTGAGAGCAGATATAGCTGTAAACAGTCACAAATTAAAAAAAACAAAAAACAAGAAAACTGAACAACAGCATTGGAGGTGTGACACCTGCCTGCTCCTGTGTGTAGGAGGCAGTGGGTGTGTCCTGCCCAGGTGCTCCACCAGCAGCCAAGCCCAGCCCCCACTGTGTCTGTGCTGACTGCTAATGGCTCATACTCTGGCTGTCCCCTACCTTGGAGGATCATCCTGTGCTAATCCTCTCTTTTGTTGGAAGGATTTAATTATCATTTCCACTTCTCTGATACATATAATATTTTTCATATTTTCTATATTAATGCTGTTTTCCCTCTAAGTACACCTTTGTCAGCATTTCACAAATTTTGATAAGTTATATTTTTATTTCAATTCAGTTCCATTTTTAAAATGCCATTTGAGAGTATGTGTTTTGTAAAAGTGTTTTGTTTAATTTCAACTGCCTTTTTTTTATTAAAGATTTTATTTATTTATTTTTATTTATTTGACAGAGAGAGACACAGCGAGAGAGGGAACGCAAGCAGGGGGAGTGGGAGAGGGAGAAGCAGGCTCCCCGCAGAGCAGGGAGCCCGATGTGGGGCTCGATCCCAGGACCCTGGGATCATGACCTGAGCCGAAGGCAGACGCTTAACGACTGAGCCACCTAGGCGCCCTCAACTGCCTTTCTATTCATGATTTCTAGAGTAATTCTACTATGGGAAATTAAAAATTTTTTAAGATGTATTTTATGGCCCAGAATATGATCTCTAGCCTTGAAAATTCCATGTGTACTTGAGAATAATGTGTTTTATGCTGTTTTGGGGATACTGCAAAATATCAGTGTGTGTGTGATATTTGTTCTGCTTAATGTTATTAGTGCTTTCTAGTTGTATACTTTAGTAAATTTTGAAATGTTCTTGGCCATTATTATTTCAAATATTTATTGTACTCCATTTTCCATCCTTCTTCTCCTTTTAATATTTCTTACATATATGTTATACCTTTTGAAATTTCCCAGGATTTGAATGTTTTGTTCTGTTTTTCTTCAGCATTTTTTCCTTTTGCATTTCAGTTTAGGGTATTTCTCATTGATCTGTCTTCAAGCTCATGGATTCTCTGCTTGGTCATGTCATGTCCACCGGTGAGCACATTGAAGGCAGTCTTCATTTCAGTTCCAGTCTTTGATTTCTAGCAGCTCCTTTTGATTTTTTCTTGGAGTTTACATCTTTCTGCATACATTACTTACATGTTCTGGTATGGTTTTCTTAACCTATTAAAAAATGGTTATTTGAAATTCCCTGTCTGATCATTCTAACATTTGTGTCATATCTGAGTCTGGTTCTGATGTTCACTTTGTGTCCTCATATTCATTTTTCCCTTGTTTTTTGTTAGCTTTGTGATTTTTTGTTAAAAATGGACATGTTGCACGAGTTAATAGAAAGTGAGTAAATAAGACTTTTGCATGAGGATTTGGGAGTCGGTGTACGTTTCATGTTTGTGGTAGTTACAGGTAACAGAGGCTCCACATCCTCTAATTCCCTGTGTTTTCATCTCTCTTGTCTGGGGCTTTCCTATATTTTGCTGCTAGGACAGAGTCTGTATCACAGTCCTTTTACTATAATGCACTATTTTGATCTGGAGCCTTCTGAAGGGATCATAAGGTGTTGGAGATTATAGTTCTATAATATTCTGATCAGCCCAATCTTTTAGGGGATTGTGTCTCAGTGCGAGGAATTTTACAAGTTTTTCCATCTTTTTTTTCACTCCTATAGTTTTGTGTCCCTTGCCTTTACTCTCTTAACTGACTGCCATATTCCTAATTTATTTCTTAGAGTATCATCCCCTATTGAATATCATTGTTGTCCCCGTCCCTCCAGACAGGAAGACGGAGGAGGCCGGAGTGGGGAGACATTCTTTTCAGTTATCTGGGAAGATTTCAGAAGCTTGCTTTGGTGAATCTGGCAACTTCTTTTCCCCTAGAGTGTACGTTTTTGCTATGGAGAAGTCTCTGGGCATATTTCACAATTATTTTTCTTCTTCCTCTATGAGGCCCACAAAGCGAACTTTCTCATTGCCATGAGAACCTGGTGGGGCTCCTGGAGGGAAAACCCAGTAAACTGTAGGGGCTCCCCTAAGACAGTGACCCGTAGGATTTTCTTATTTTCATGCTAATCCACACTCAGCTTCCATTAGTTTGTTAAAATTACTATTTAAGTGTTCCTATCAATTTATTGCTCCAGTGACTTCCAATCCAGATAAACAGGTTTCAGTTGCTGGTCTCCATGAGTACACCTGACTCTCAGATTTCAGGATAGCAGTTTGCCTTGCAAATTTCTTTCTCTGATTGGTATAGGAAAGACATTGATTTTCAGTTTTTCCAGCTGTTTCTCGTTGTAATGATGGGAGAGAAAACTCCCTAGATCTTTCCATGTTATTGCTGGAGCCAGAAGTCTTGAGCTGTTTTCAAGTAGAACAGCTCTGTCTTTGAAGATGTGATCATTCAACAGAACCCTAGGGAGTCTCTGTCGATTCTCCAGTGGGTGTTTCCAGAGCTTCTACATACTAAATACATCTACCATCATTCTGTATCTTGGATCACATGCCCCAGGGAGTAGTGCAGCTGGTACCACAGCTTGGAGCTATTCCACTGCCTTCTCTTTTCCTGGTATCTATTTGAAATTGGCAGTTTCCTGTGTCTATGAAGAGTGGATCAAAGCTCTCCAAGTGTAATGTGTGTTGCCTTCAAAACATATGAAATTCTACCAAACTGTGTGCCTTATTATTTGTAGGCAGTATGAGGTACAGCGTCTTAACTTTTATATAGATATGCTAGCATGTCTTAGGAAACTGGAATCTTCACCATATATGGGTCTTATCTCCTACCCTCTGGCATACCTGTGTCTTATTGCCAATTCGTATTCACCAGGTCTTATTAGCTTATTGTCATCTATATATTAACTAGCATGATGTTCTTTGGAAGGTCACCATGATTAAGATCTCTTTATACCATATTATAATGGAAAGTAGAACAATTAAGATACTCCTGAGTCCAGGGGCACCTGGGTGGCTCAGTCATTAAGCGTCTGCCTTCGGCTTAGGTCATGATCCCGGGGTCCTGGGATCATGCATCAGGCTCCCTGCTCGGCGGGGAGTCTGCTTCTCCCTTTCCCACTCCCCCTGCTTGTGTTCCTGCTCTCGCTGCATCTCTCTCTGTCAAATAAATAAATAAAATCTTAAAAAAAAAAAAAAAGATACTCCTGAGTCCAAGCGGCAGCGATTTTCTTTTTTTCTTGCCATGCAATGGCAGCCTGCTTTTGATCTGTCCTCTTCATGTGTACTGAGAAGGAAATATTTGCTAAAACAAAAGCTGGATGCCAGGTGTCTGAAGCTATGCTTGTCTGCTCTGATGAGCTATTTTTCTATCTCAACACTAGTGACTCTAAAATCTATTAGCTATTGCCATGAATAGTTGCAGGTGAATATATCCTGCTTCGCACTCAGGCCTTGCTGGTCGTTTTGAAATTATGTCCACCTTGGCCTTAGTGTTGAAGGCTGCTCCTTCCCCTATGTCATTCTGAGATGGCCGATGACGTCTTTCCTACTGTTATTTGAGAGCCTGCCTCTGTGTCAGAATATGTGGTTAATGGGGAAAAGCCATTCCCCAAGGTTCTCAGGAATCCCAGCACTTTCCTCAGTAGTCCATTATTTTTTGCCTTAATAAAAATAGGGTTCTCTGGACCATCCAAGTAAATATATCAGATGGTGGGATCTCAGGCCAAATATGATAAATTAGGCCTAACATTCCTAATTCCAGGAATGTTACTGGACACCAATATAGGGACGTTCTGGTTTCTCCATTAAATTTAATGAAGCCCTTCATTGAGTACATGTGTTAAGTAGCCATCTGAGAAACCATTGGTACCAACTTAAGGTGTCTTTGCAGAAGATTCACAAATGAGTGCCCTTTCTTTCTTTCTTTCTTTCTTTCTTTCTTTCTTTCTTTCTTTCTTTCTTTTTCTCCCTTCCTTCCTTCCTTCCTTCCTTCCTTCCTTCCTTCCTTCCTTCCTTCCTTCCTTCTTCCTTCTTTTCTTTCTCTTTTAAGATTTATTTATTTTTTATTTTTTGAGAGAGAGAGAGAATGTGCATGAACAGAGGGAGGGGCAGAGGGAGAAAGAGAATCTGAAGCAGTCTCCCCACTGAGCACAGAGCCCAGAGCCCAACATGGGGCTTGATTTCAAGACCCTGAGATCAGGACTTGAGATGAAATCAAGAATCAGAGGCTTAACTGAGCCAGGTGACCCGAGTGACTGCGTTTTCTATCAATACTGAATCCCTATGCAGTCCTTCTATTCTGCATTCTGAAGTCCCTTTAGTGACGCAGGGCTTATTTTTCTCTGCTTTGGCTAAACTGAGCTACAAGTGTGGGCATGCAGCAGCAAGGAAAGGAAACAGATGGATTTTGGGAGAAGAGAGTCATTTACAGGACACTTATTTCAAGTGAGATTATGTGGTTTAAAGGCAAGGAGTGCTATTTGCCTCTGATAAGGGGAACAGTGATATTTCTTTTTTTTTTTTTTAAAGGTTTTATTTATTTATATGAGAGAGAGAGAATGAGAGACAGAGAGCACCAGAGGGAAGAGGGCAGAGGGAGAAGCAGACCCCCTGCTGAGCAGGGAGCCTGATGTGGGACTCGATTCCGGGACTCCAGGATCATGACCTGAGCCGAAGGCAGTCGCTTAACCAACTGAGCCACCCAGGCGCTCAGGAACGGTGATATTTCAAGGAAATTTGGGAATTCAACATTTTCAGACATCAGTGTCCTGTACACTGTTGATTTAGGAGTCAATTCTGTAAGCTTCCATCTGGATAAAGTGTAGAAGTAAGGGAAGACCATACTCTTAATGTTCTACAAAAATTTTATATAAATTTATATATATATAGATTATATATAGATTATATAAAATATTTTATAAAAATATACATATTTAAGAACTAATATAAATTAATATAAAATGAATTTGGAGTATTTGGAGAAACACTACTCTGAAGAAAAACATAATGTATTCAATGATTGAGAAATGTATACTTTTGATGAGACAATTATCAGTAATAGAAAAATAATTTGGAATCATTTCTTCAGCATATATTTTCTGAAAAATAGAAACAGTCTTTTGCTGAATCTTAATAAGATGGAAGAGGTCTGGAAGAAATGAAAATTAAACAGAATGAGGCTTAAAGGCAAAGTGAGGAAGCTCAGACAAAGGTATTTTACAAAATAAGTAAAAAAAAAAAATAAGTGGATAAATTGTAACAGTGAACAGTGAATTGGAACAACTTATTGGATAACACAAAGAACAAAATTGCCAGTGGGAAAATTCAGGGGAGTGAAATGGAACACCCAGCTGAAACTTTTTCACAGAGTAAAGGGAAAGGAGTAAGAGATTAAACAGTGAAGAAAGTCAAAGATGTAGAGAAAGGTGAATAGACATCAAGGTCAATTCTACATTTTCTAAGGTGGAAACTAGATGAATATTAACTGATATTTAATACTTGTAACTGATGTAATAGAAAACATCTTTTTGGAATGGAATAAGAGGACTATATTGACTGGGAGAATTAGTTTTCTCTAAAAAATATTATTTAGAATTCAATAAAAAAATGGTTTCATTTGGTTAGTTTAGACATCATAGAGAGAAATTCAGTCATTGCATTTGTTATCAATGCTAACCCAAGATAGAATAACTGCTAGATATTTTAGCAAAAAAAAAATTACTATAGGTTAGGGAAAACTCAAGTAGTTATCAGGCAGCAAGATCTCGAAAATGCCATAGACTTTTACAGATATCAATAGGCAAGAGAAAAAAGTGTGCAGTTAGTAATTTATTGAATGCTGTATTCCTTCTTCTGTTTTTTCTGATGATTTTTGTTTTAATTTTCTAACTGCATCAAATTCTTAAATGTTTTGGATTTGTAATACAGACATTTAAAATAAATTCAATTGAAATTGCCAATGCATACATTATACTGTTATACTTAATAATATATTTATACATATAATTAAGTATCCTAATTTAATAAATTAGTTTCAGAAATTCCTTGCAGAATAATGTAAAATCCAAGATGTTTATTAATCACCATTTAATCATTATATAATCTTGTCAACATTTTTTGACCCCATTTGAATGAATATGATGACTGATTTTTTTTTTTTTTGTCTACTGGAAATAACTTGTAACTTCAAAATTCTACAAACAAAAATATCTGAGGCAATCATTATCAAAATGTTTGCATATCAATGTATTAATTTGCATGATCAAGATATTTAATTTGCATTATTATAAGATTGGAATATCTAAAACAGAATTGAGTAAATTTGACTGAATCTGATTCAATTCAATTTTAAATTTTAAAATAGTAAAACTTTAATCAAAATGTTGATTGTAGTTGTAGCCAAATATATTTTAGGTCAGATTACTCTCTCCCTTTTATTTTGTAATAACAGTAATTATGTTAGTGTCTCTTTCAAAATCATACTGCTTTTCATACTCTGATTTGCTGGAAGATCATTTATTATGATGCATCAAGGTTAATGTTATGACAATGAGTTCTTTAAATTTATTGTTTTCAGAAGACAGTTTAAATAGGCTTAATAATTTGTATTGATATACAATTAGGCATGGTCGTTGTGTTATATTTTGTTGTATAGTAATATAGCTTTACAAACTTGAATGACATTGTATAAATCAGAAACACACATTATGGACTGAAGGCCTATAAAGATCCTGCAACCTTAGACTTATTAGGATTCCTAATCTTTAATTAAAGAAAGAGTAAACAAATTAGTGTTCTGTATGCTGTTTCCAAATGGCAAATTTAACATGAGGGGCAAAGATGCTTAGGAGGATTGCCTTGATTTCTATCTTTACCATTCTTCATTTCTGCTCCCTTTCCTCCATATTCTTCCTAAGCCTCATTACATTCCCAGACTCTGCCTCTAATTTTTATCCCTTCTTTGCTAGATTTTCTTTGTAATATTTCACACACCCAAAATTCCACTAGCATTTCTTGCATGATGAATTATCTATTTATGTATCTGGTTCACCTGAGCTCTAAATCCACATGTCCCCTGCCTTAGTAGAAGCTTTCTCTATACTTTTGCAAATACCTTAACCCCCCCATTTTAGTTTCTTCAAACATTACCCTTTTAATTTATCATGCAAAACCAAAAAGAAAAGCAGGCCAGTAGATTAATTTTCCTAAAAGTATAGTCATGTGCATTCCTTATTCAACTCTCCCATGAATTTTCATGTCCTTCAATTTAAATAGAGTATGTCAACAAAGCATTCAGCAGCCTCCATAATCGATACCAACACAATCTCTGAATATGGCCTCTCACAGTTACCTCTCAACCTGACCAACATGCTGGGTCAAATGTAAACATTCGTCTATGAGTCAGATACCTGTCACTCCAACTTCACCTTATTTAGGGAGTTCATGTTTAGTTTTTATTTCTATCACTTCTCATCGATATTTTAAGACACTGATGATATAAAAAGGAACTACATGAATCTTCCCTCGATCATTTTGCTAGGTAAATTTCGCTCTCTTCTGAGCTTCAACTTGACTTTGTATGGATATAATGTAATTTCTCATAATTCGGTTTGCTTCATTTTATTCTGTAATATAAAGACAGTTATAGGAGAGAGTATTATTTTGGCATTCTATAAAGATTTCATGTTTTTCTTTTTATTAGCAAAATAGAAAAAAGGGGCAGCTGGGTGGCTCAGTTGGTTAAGCCTCCAACTCATGATTTCAGCTCAGGTCATGATCTCTGAGTCCTGAGATCAAGCCACATGTTGGGCTCTGCACTCAGTGCAGAGTTGACTTGTCCTTCTCCCTCTGTCGCCCCCCAACCTTGCTCCTGCGAGCTCTCTCTCTCTCCCCCCTTAAATAAATAAACAAACAAACAAATTAATTAATTAATTAATTAATTAATTAAATCTTTAAAAACAAAACAACCACAATGAACAAACTAAGAAAAATGATACTGAATTGAACTTGGGTAACTTTTATAGGGTACTCTTAACAACATGAATATGTGTGGAGTTTATGGTACAATGTATTTGAGCACATGCATAAATTTGAGGATAGCAAAAAACAGAAGTACAGAATGCACAAGATCTTCCACTCATCAAACCAGAAAAGTGCAGCAGTATTCTTGTGGATTATGTGTTACTTTTCTGTTATTCCTACTGACATTAGGTAAATTAACTTTATAGTTTTTCTAGATTTCTCATTTAACCAAATTTTAGAATTTAAATTTTCACTGTTGTGGAAATTGATTTCCTATTGACTATTGTATTTTTACAAATTTTAAATTTTTAGATCTGCATTCATTATAAATTGAAGGTCAAATTATTCAAGTTTTTATACTTTGAATTATATTCTTAATTAACAAGATAGAAAATTTATTCTAAAGGTATAGATTCAAACAACTATTAATTAAATTACACATTATTCACTAATTTTATATATCATGTGATTACAATTTAAATTGTTTGTTTACATTATGACAAATCATTTCTAAACTTTCCTGATGTATGTATTCAATCCACACATTTTCATGTTTTTTTTTTCCTTCCCAGGTTTTTGAGGTATAATTCAAATACAACAAAAATCCACTTTTATTTTATTATTATTTTTTTAACTTT
Source organism: Mirounga angustirostris (assembly GCF_029215605.1). Taxonomy (NCBI): domain Eukaryota; kingdom Metazoa; phylum Chordata; class Mammalia; order Carnivora; family Phocidae; genus Mirounga; species Mirounga angustirostris. The sequence continues at coordinate 10,222,044 of NW_026991722.1, read as the reverse complement.
AGTATTTACAGACTTGTGAATGTTCTATTCATTTAATGTATCTAAAGCTAAGGCATCTAAGTCTGTATGGGAATTTAAAATGAATTAAAATTACAAATACAACAAAAGTCCATTTTTTAAGTGTACAAATTGATTAGTTTGGGCATACATATCACCTTGTGGAGTCTGGTTTTGAAATATTTAGTGTCTGAGTGCTGAATGATTGTTGCTAAAACACAGAGGACCAAATGCCAAATACATAAGAATTTGTCCACTGCTGTGAAAGAGAGTGAGCACAAGGTATGCCAATTAGGTTCCTTGCTGTTTTTGAACGTATTTTCTGTTTGCTCACTGCCAAACTTTTGTTTATCCTGTTCCCTCTGTCAGAATCCTCCTACCACAATATCCAACTGTCAAAATGCTCCCTGTTTGTCAGTGTCTAAATCCAATCCCAGCTAGTCCTTGGAGCTCTTCTTTATGTCCTCATCAAGAAGTTCTATCATCCATTTTTAAACTCCCATAGCGTGCTAGCTCACATCCTTTTTTTTGTGTTGCTTTTGAAGATTTACCAAATACTATTTACTAAGGCAACAGTGAATTCACGGTCCTTTAGAAATTAGCCATAAAAGAACAACAGTTTAATTACATTTATATATCATATTGTTTATGTATAAAGTGCACGTATCAGTTTATCAGTCAGTTTGGGCTACCCTAACAAAATACTCTAGGCTGGTTGTGTTAAACAGCAGACATTTATTTTCTCATGGTTCTAGAGGCTAGAGGTCCATGATCAGGTTGCTTGCAAATTTGGTTTCTGGTGATTACTCTCTTCTTGGTTTGTAGATGGACACTTTCTCAGGGTGATGACCTCTTTCCTATGTGCACTGAGGGAGAAAGAGCTCAGGTGTCTCTTCCTATTCTTATAAGGACCTCAGTTCTATAGGATGAGGCCTTCAAACCAATGACCACCCTGACCTTAATTACCTTAGTAAAGGCCCTATCTCTAAATGTAGTCATATTCAGGTGAGGTGTTTACAACATTTGAGGTTTTTTTCAGGGGGGATGCAATTTAGCCCATAATAATCAGCAAAAGATTTATTCACCTCACCATGCATATTTATTTTTGGTCCAGAATTTTTTAAAATAATTTGAACTTTTCTTAAACAGAAAGTTATCAAACCAGAACAATCTTTCCTTTGTTTACAGCATGATCTATCACTTAATGTAACAGATCTTGGTGATTATGATTTTTAGTAGATCCTGCTGTACCATGTGTCACATCTACTTAATAAATAGCTAAGACCACTAGTGATTACAACATGCCCTAGGGAATCTAGAAAGGCAGAAGATAAGGCAATACTGGTATTCAGGAAATAATTTCTTGATATAAGGGAAACCCACAGTCTTAATTCACGTAAGTTGATAGTATGAGAATATTAAACTTGGCACTATGATAGCCTGAAGGAAGCTGACATATCATTTATTTTTCATTATAGATATCTACTACTTATTTAATTTTATTAAATATTTCTGAAATTATTTTGTATATGCACAAAAATGTTCTTTCAGGTTTGTTTTTTTTTTTAACAAAAATTCTGGAAGGAAGGAAATAAGTATAGCGCCTCCCTTCACAAATAATTAGTTGGAGTATTTTTGTAAAAATACATATATACTGTCACATAAACTAAGTAAAACATAACTTGGTTGTGGAAGCATAGATAAATTCTAATGTCTCTAACACCAATGCATTTTTTTCTTTTAGTCAGTAAATACTGAAATTGAAAACATACAGTAGATCATAGAGTCCATTCACTCCATCAATATCAGTTTTAAGATAAGAGAACTGGGTCTATTGATATGTTTAAATGACTTGCACAAGGTCATATCACCTTCATCTCCTTGATGAAGCCAAAGGCAACCAGGTTCACAATCTCCAAATCTTTTCATTTAGCTTCACTGTATTCCTGACATGTGGGTGGTGGACTCTCTCAATAACTCTCACCCAAAAATGATTGATCAAAGATACTTTCTGATATTTTATACTTTCTTTAGAGAAAGGTTAATGAATCTTCAATTTAGATATGATCTTTAAGTTAGATATGTTCTTTAAAAAAATATGAGCAACTTGTACTTCTCTCCAGGATGGAGAAACAGAAAATGGCCTTACCCCCTTGTCAAGGATACTGACACTGAGAGGAGGAAAATATGGTGTGCCTTACACCATAACGGATGGAGGATTTCAAGGATGCAGTGCAGTAAAGGGGCAACCAAAGCGATCCTTGCAGTTTTCCTGATCTGAGAAGGCACAGTTAGGTGTTCAGGCATGCGCCAGCAACTGGAGTTTGCACGTCAGAGTCATGCAGCAGAGGGGCTTCAGAGAAAGACAGATGCGGAAATCTGCACAAGGAGGCTCTTCAGTCTTCTGATGAATTCTGGTCAGTGTGTGCAGGGGAGGAAACTAGCTTAAGCTAAGAAGTCTACTTCTGAGAGAAAAGAGCCACCTGAAAGGGAAGAGAAAACAATCCTCAGAGCCTACAAAGCACCTACAGTAGTCTTTGTTCCCACCAGCTGCAGAAGAAAAACAGCAGTTCAGGAGGTATTGGGGAGATTTTTCAGAATGGCGTTGCCTCAGTAGTGGGATGAAATTAGACCTAAATTAAGGTTATTCTTTACCGCCCCTAATAAAAATTAAAAATAAGCTTTGAAAGGATCCAACTATAACCACATGCTTTAATTGTACACCCAAACAAATTTCCAAAATATGAAGAGGAATACAAAACTGCGGAAATGAGCAAGATGAAATTCACAAAGCCAGGCATCTAGTAAAAAAAAAAAAAAAATGTCCAGGCATATTTTTGTATATAGATATGTTTTACGTGTCATTTTCTCCCTTGTTATAGTATACTGACTTTTATCTTTCTACTGTGATATTTTTCTAACTTTTCAAGAATGCTTCAGGATTCTTGGTCCCCAGACATTTGCATGGCTCACTTCTTCACTTAATTCTTGTCTGTGTTCAAATGTCACCTCCTCAAAATGATACCTTCTTTAAAAAGTTTTAGTTGACTACATCTGTCATGTCTCTGCTTTATTTTTTACCATAGCACTTATTACTTAATATATTATAAACGTATTTTTTTTGTTTCTGTAACCCACTAAACTATAAGTTCAATAAGGACAATAACTTTGTTTCCTTCTCCACTGAATTCCCCAGAGTCTAGTGCTGGAACATGGCAAGGATACATGATTATTTGTTGACTGAATAAACCAGTCAGTAACTGGATGGCCATGGTTTCTGTGGTCAGTTCAAAAACAGATACAGACTGATCTAATAATTTTCAGACTACCTGAAGAGTCAATTCTAAATAGTTTATAGAATAAAAAAAAAAAAAAGAAATGAGATTTTTTGTGTGTGAATTACAGCATTGCTTTTAGAAAGTAATTCCCAGATCAAAAGACCCAGTATTTATCTATTTCTTTGATTCTGGATATAATCAAAAAGATGATCGAAAGATGAATAAAACATCCGTCTAAGTAAGCAAATATACACATGATTATAAAATTATACCTATTATGCAATAATAGATATAAATCTAAAATAAGCATATGAGATTTTTTAAATTAGTGCAAATAAAAGTTTAAAATCCTGAATTGAACAGTAACAAATATACATCTACATACAGCCCATAGATGTATTTATATTTAAATATGTAAGAGTGTTGAGGTAAAAGTAATAAATGCAAATGTCCAGTAAGATACCATAAAATAATATTAGAGAATAATGATCTGTAAAGTCATGTTCTTAAGAATATTTTTATGGGTTCTACTTACAATACATCTAGGACACAAGAATCTCTTCTCTATTAAACATAACGACTATCCATCCATGACTTTGTACTCAATGTACTTTATACTCAGTAATATTGATACACTAGCAAAAATGAAAGCAAATAAATGATTGCTTGATAGAATAACAATAGTGTAATAAAATGCGTATTGGCTAATCAATCCAGATGTCTACTACAGAGTTCCAGTTATATATGCATATATATGTATTTATATATATTTATAAATATGGTAACTGTGGTAAATGTGTTTCAGTAATAAGGTTGACACATTCATATGAGATTTTAGGAAGAATATTAACCTAATTATCCTTAATGACTTGAATCTATGATAGAGCACCAGGAACCACTACTGTCCAAATTAAATTAATGAAACTTTTTAGCTATATTTTTCATTAGCTAGAATCACTCCTAATGTTAACAGGTGTTAAAAGCTTCCTGAATATTGGACTGCCATTTAATATACTATCTGTCAAGGAAAATATTCTATCTTAGCTCTCCTCTAGACATATTTAGATAAGATCAACAGAAAGCAAGCTTATTATAAAACCTGCAACCTTTCAGTTTTTAAAAGATATGGCTTAACTCAAGTGGCAAAAACTCAAAAAGTCATTTAAAGTGAGCCACAGGAGAGTAAAAATTCTTGCCCACCTGAGATTAAAAATTCAAGAATTAAAACCTACATAATTGTCTGATAGGTATGTTGTCCATGTAATCTAACACACTGTTATGTCTTTTTTTTTTCATTTTTACCTTAAATCAAAACCAAGCTGGAATGAAATGAAATTACAGCTAAAACTATTGACAAATGAAAGTATAATAAATATTAAATAAAAACACCATAAAAGATTAAAAATCAGATCAACTAATTTCAAAAGCCTGAGAAATTATTTCATGTGTCAACAATTACAGATATTTAAAAAAAGTATGCAATTATTGTACATCTGAAACTAATGTTAACACTGTATGTTAACTAACTGGAATTAAAATAAAAGCATTTTTAAAATTATAAAAAAAAATAGGGGTGCCTGTGTGGTTCAGTCGGTTGAGTAGCTGCCTTCGGCTCAGGTCATGATCCCGGGGTCCTGGGACTGAGTCCCCGGGTCAGGCTCCCTGCTTAGTGGGGAGCCTGCTTCTCCCTCTGCCTCTCCCCCCTGCTTGTACTCTGTCTGTCTGTCTGTCTCTCTCTGTTAAATAAATAAATAAAGTCTTTAAAAAAATTATAATAATAATAAAGGGACAAAAAGGGAAAAAAGTATGCATTGTGGTAGTTAGCTTAAAATCTGCAATATTCTGTTTATAACCTATTTTAAACACATGCAATAGTCTTGATATTTTTATCAATTCATACAATATGTTGACATATTGATGATAATTTTTCCCTTAATAAAGAAATAGCAATAAAGTTGAACCAAGTCACATAAGGAAAAAAGGTTACATTTACATAATCATGACTATTTTAGAAATCCAAGCAATCTAAATTTGTTAGAAAATATTCATTAATATCATCAGAAAAAAATTATCATGTACCTTTTTTGAGGCAATGAGTTTTTTATTTTACTTTTTTAAAATTTTTTTGACATATGCCTTTTAGCTCTGCAGTTTACCCTGATTTTCCTGAGAGCGCAGCTTAACTTTGTCTTTGAACTTCGTGCCATCTCTATGTAAATGTGTCTGTGCCAACTCTGATTGATGAGTCATTGGTGAGAGCTGTGCACTCTGACCGTGAAGCATCAAATGATATCTTCTTGCCCATTTAATCCACACATGAATTTTGATACCTAGCATATGAACTTTAGATCCAACAGCAGAAAGGGCAGTAAGGTCAAACAGGGGCCCATAGACTCATTTTCTAATTCCTGCTTCATCCTGAACACCATTATTTTTCCCTAGGAAGAATTTATACATAATAGATTTCTTTCTGATTTTCATTATCATGATAGTTACTTTCTCTCTTACTTTTAATAATAAAATTTTCATCAATTTTTTCATGTTTTTCATTCTTTGCTAGTCATTCTAATATTCATCTTAGAATGACTATGCAACCTGCAACTCTCATGCTTTCTTTTTTCTTTTTTAATGATATTGTTTGTTTTTAGTGACCAAAAATATAATCTCAATTCAAAGATCTTTTTATGAACCCTAAATTTCTGAACATTAGAATTAACACATTAAATTTTGCAACTACAAAAAATGCTATGATTACATATATAATGCAGATATTTATAAATACGAATTTAATGTTATGCAGTTTATTACAATTTTGCCAGATTCAAAGAAATGGAACTTTTCTATTATACTTGGTATTATGATTCTTACTTGATTTATAGGAAGCAGTTTTCAGAGATCATGGCTTTAGTAATATGAAAATTCTATTTCTCTAGGTTCCTCTGGGATTGTGTTTTGGTTCTAGAATCAATGTCATGTGTTGGTGGCAGGCTTTGAGAAGAATAATTATGCCTTTGAGTGTCAACGTGCACAATCAAAATGTGTTTGTCTTTTTTTTTTTTTTCCCCATAAAAACAATAGGTAACTCCATTTGAAAGAAAGCTTGCTTTGGCAGACACTTATTTCTGAAGCTTGGGTATTCAAGATTTGTTTCTCAGATTTGTTTTTATCTACCCAAATATTTCCATCTTAAATGTTATTTAATCCATTGGCTTGCAACAAATAACTACACATGAGTAGATTGCATCTTTATAAGCTTTCACCACTCCAGGACCCAAATATCAGGTCTGGGACTAATCTATCACTGTGCTGAGTTCTCTCAGGTCAGAACACACAAACCACTACAAGATTGTTTTTTGTTTGTTTTGTTTTGTTTTGTTTTTTCTCAGTAGTGCTTTGAGTTGCGAATTCATCACCATATGTGTGTGGGGGGGGGGTGTGGGTGTGGGTGTGTTCCTTTCCTTTCCATCATCACTTGATTGTCTAATGCCCTTCTTTCTAGTAACCTAGTAAGATGCCTTATTCTTACCAAGGTAAATATGGATGAATGTGATGGCTCCATGTGATACAGATATTAGTGCCACATTTCCACTCAGAAAGAAAGTCTTCCATGTGCTCATAAAATATGTGAACAACCCAATCCAGAAATCCATCTTCAGGCTCCCTCTTGAGACATCTATATTAATTATGGAAACCTCCATTTAGCATTTATTTCTTGTAATACACTTGCCCCATTTTTGGATCAGGAGAGTTGCCTCTTTTTCCATTTACTGGAAAAGTTTACAGATGATTGGTACTATTTTCTCATTAAATCCTTCTTAGGCTTCAGCATTGCAGCCATCTGGGTCTGTGAGTTGTTTTTGTGGGATGGTGTTTATTAACAGATTCAAGTTATTCATAGATTATACATTATCTTTGAATCTATTATGAAATTGTGTTTAATTATATGGTTTTCCAACAAAAATGTAACAGTTAGCAATTATATTTTTCATACAGTTATACTTTTTAATAAGCAATACACATTTTTCTATTAATCCTAAATCTAGAGTCCACCAATCATTTCATTTCAAAGCTCCACTATTTGTGATTCTTAAGTTCTATTTTATTTTTCAACTGGCTGGATTACATTTTCAAGTACATTTTTTTTTTTAAGATTTTATTTATTTATTTGAGAGAGAGAGAGAGAGCACATGAATGGTGGGAGGGGCAGAGGGAGAGGGAGAAGCAGACTCCCTGCTGAGTGCAGAGGCTGAGGCAGGGCTTGATCCCAGGACCCTGAGATCATGACCCAAGCCAGTCAGACCCCCAACTCTCTGAGCCATCCAGGCACCCTTCAAGTACATTTTTTTCAAAATACTTCACAGAGGGATGCCTGGGTGTCTCAGTAGGTTAAGTGTCTGCCTTCGGCTGAGGTCATGATCTCAGGGTCCTGGGATTGAGCCCTGCATTGTGCTCCTTGCTCTGCAGGCAGCCTGCTTCTCCCTCTGCCTGCCACTCCCCCCTGCTTATGCTCTCCTCTCTCTCTCTGACAAATAAATAAATAAATAAAATCTTTATAAAAATACTTCATAGATATTAAATTCCTACACTATGTAGATAGATGAGAATGCTTTATTCTATCTTGAGATGTGAATAATATCTGGTAAATTATTCCATTGTTGTCCATCACCTAATATTACTAAGATTTCTGAAGGTAGTATGAAGTATTTTATTTTATTTTATTTTATTTTATTTTATTTTATTTTATTTTAATTTTTCCTATGAAGCTGACCTACTTTTTATGCTTGGTTGCTGCAGGTTTATAAATATTATTTATTAACATTTTTCAATCTTAATTATTTCTATTTATTTTTCCTTATTTATTTGTATCTACAGATTTGGCAATCTATTTACGATGTATTTTTTCTCTCGTGTTTTTATTTTTCTATTTTATTTGTCTCCTTGCTTCTCCAGAAATATAAATTATTCTCAGGGTGGTTCTTCTTTATTTGTCCTTCAACCCCATCAGTTATATTTATGGCACACAATATCATTGCCCTGCCCATATTCTTGGAGATTTTACCATTTTACCATTTCTGAAGTGCTTCAGTGGACTTTAGGAAGTCGTGTCTGTACCTCTTCTGTGGAGCACTGCCTTGGGCCCTTGAAACCATTTCATCAGTCAGCAGAGAGAACTAATATACCTAGGAGTTTGCATCTTTCACTTCCTTTCCTTACTGCATCTGCTCCCCAGGCAGCAGTTAACCAATGACTGCACTGTTCTTCCTTTTCCTTGGAAACCATAAGGCATAATTTATACTCTACAGCTCTTCTGTTGGATCAGGTTCGTGCTGGCCCTTCATAGGACATTTTCATGACACTCCATTCTGGCTTGGCTTTCTACTCGTCCTTCTCTGGTTCCCTCTGGAAGTGCTTCCTTAATAAATGATCTGCCCAGAGAACCTCATTTTAATACATGCTTCTGGGGCACCAAATGAAGCCAATCCTTTCTTACATCTATATTATATTTGTCTTTTTCTGTGTTCTCATTATTCTGTGCCATTTTCTCTAGCCAGTCCACTGTATTAAGGTATGTATATCTAACTCTTTCAATTATACTTCTTGCTCTCTTTAATGCAGTTTTCTATTCTATAATGTTTAATGTCAGTTATTACTTTTGAACTGATCCCTCTATTTTAATGTGTTTCTATTATTGATATCCACCTCTTCTTTGATTTATTCATTAGCTCTTTGTCAAATTCTTACTTAAAAGTTTACTTAATATGGTTGTTGAGAGTGCATTTTCTCTAAAGAAAATATGAAGCCATTCAAGGCCTTCCCAGTTTCACCAGATATCAAGATGGACAGAATATCTTAATTATACTGTCATTTTACACCTTACACCACATCTCTGGATATATGAATACAGGGAATAGTTCTTGTATTTTCTCCATTTTTGTATCATATCAATTCCTTACACTTGTTTTCCTTCTTGTTTTAGGGGTGTGGAGTATATTTCTCTATGCTGGATTTCTTTCTGGTTATTATGTACTTTTGATTTGGAGTGCTTCTATCTACGGCTGCTATTTACCTACCAAAAAAGAAAAAAAAAATATTTGGCTGGAGTCTCTTAATCACATTCTATTCCATCCCATTGGTGAGAAAGAAATTTCTGCCCTAGAGTTTTGAAAACGCTGGAACACAATAAACCCAACTGGACAGATGAAATATACAGTACCCCCCCATCTGCAGTTTCAGTTACCCATGACTTTAGTTACTCACTGTCAACTGTGGTTCAAAGCAGATAATATTTCCTACAACATAATGTCAGAAGTTCAATAATAACTTAACACTGTGTTGCAATTCCTACATCATTTACCTCACTTCATCTCATCACGTGGGCATTTTATTATCTCACATCATCACAAGATGAAGGGTGAGTACAGCACAACAAGATATTTAGAGAGAGACATGACATTCATGTAACTTATATCACAGTATAGTCTTATAATTATTTTATTAGTAGTTATTGTTCATCTTTTACTGTGCTTAATTTATAAATTAAGCTTTATCATAGGTATGTATAGGAAAAGCATAGTGTATATATGGTTTGGTACTGTCGGAAGTTTCAGGCATTCTGTGGGTCTTGGACCGTATCCCCAGTGGACAAGGGGAGGCTATTTTAGTTTATTAGTCGTGGGTTCTCACAACCTGGAGAGGACACCACACACCAGACAGGGCCATACAGGGGTTGTGCTCAAGAATAGTGGAAACCACCAGGGACTGTGGGAGGCAGGTTTTGTCATATCAAGAGAATAAAGTGACCCCTGGTTCCCATGGGAAGATATGAGATTGGCTTCTTTGAATAATTCCTAGAGCTGGCGGGTAATTGAAACCTGCAACTTAGGGATAATTAGTAAGGAGGGTGGTTTGGCTACAGGGCTTTTTTCGTAGGACAGAGTAGGGAGGGGCACTGTGGTGAAGCCATTCAAGGCCTTCCCAGTTTCACCAGATATCAAGATGGACAGAATATCTTAATTATACTGTCATAATTTTACACCTTACACCACATCTCTGAAACCGTTTCCTATTTAGCTGTTCAATGAATTTCAGTTGTATAGCCCATGTAATAAACCAGTGAAATCCATGCTACAGTGTGAATGCAAGGTCTGCTCACTTCGATTTAAGCATTTCCAAAGACAGTTTTCAGAGAGATTTCGTGGTGTCCTCAAATAGAAAAGAAAGTCTGGGACTATGAAATGTAAAGGAATTGAGGTATGGCAGTTTCACACTTCGAAAGGTGATCACTTCCCTCTAAATCCCTCTTTGTTTCTGAAATGCAGTTCTATAAGACAGTATTATTTTTTAAATTCTGAGTTTGTGTTCTTGTTTCCCATAACAGAACTAAGTGTATTATCTATGCCCATGTATATGCTAAAGACCTCAAATCACCAGATTTGGAATCATTTTCCTCAGGAAATAGACTCTGTGGGGGCAAAACTTGGAATTGTTGTTGTTGTTGTTGTTGTTGTTTTTGAAACACTTTACTACCAAGCCATCAGCAAGTCCTTAACTCCTATTGTCTCTACCTTTAAAACACACCTAGAATGGAATAATTTCATACGTCCTCCTCCATTACTACACTGCCCAAGATACCATAACTGCTTATCTCTCTTACTGCAATCACCTTATAGGAATTCACCCTGCTGTGTAGGGTCTTTTATCTACATAGTAGTTGGAGGGATAATTTTAAAGTGTGCATCTGATCATATTATTCCTTTGCTCAGAAATCTTATCTCATTCAGAATAAAGTTCTTACTGTGGCCTACATGGACCTAAAATATGTAGCCGGTGATGCTGTATCCTACCAATCCCCCTACCTAAGGCCCCTGGAGCCACAGTAGCCTCCTTGCTCTCCTTCAAATATTCCCCAGATGATCCATTCCAGTCCCTTTGAACTTATTTTTCCTTCTGCCTGAGAATTCCATTTCCCAGTTATCTTCTTAGTTTACTCCCACACTTCATGCTGGTCCTGATTTAATATCCCCTCCTTAGAGAGGCCTTTTCCTCCCACCCATCTAAAATAGCACTTGTCACCCATCACTTCCAATCTGATTTCTCAGCTTTATTTTTATTCATTGCATTTATCACCATATTTTACACAATTAGTTGTTTTTATTAACTAACACTAATGTTAAACTTGAGCCCTAGTGAAGTCAAGGAATCTTGTTGATCTCTTTCTGTTTGCCAATAATAACAGCTATTGGTGGCTCATTCTATTTGTTGAATGAATGAATGAATGAATGAAAGAATAAATGCATCATTACAACTAATTAGCCCAATTGCATTTTAACTGATGCTTCTAGTGTTTGGAAATGTATTAAATTTATTTTAAATACTTTAAGAATACACCATATTTCATTTTTAACCTTGCTTAAAGCAAATGCTCTTTAAATATAGAACACAAGAGAAAATTCAGCTAAGGAACACCTTGAGGAACCATGATTTCTAGGTTAACATGGCTCAAACGATTTAGGTGTGCTCAATCTCATGCCATTCCTGCTCAATTTTGTTTCCTTCAGTGGATTTTTTGCTTTAAAGAATTACAGTCATGTACTAAGCAGATACTTATCGATGACTTGGGAAAAATAGAGCAGGGTCAATTCCCTAATCATCTTCTTTGCATGAATTTCAGCAACTCATATGGTTTCATCTCCTGTAAACAAGATAAACCACATGGTTCAGTAGTGGTGTACTTCACTTTTATAACCAATTATATTGAAAGTATGATACTAATTATAGTAAGTCAGCTCTTGCTATCTTTTTTTAAATTAAACTCATCTATGTTTCACATCTGTAGCATTCCTCATAATAGATTTTAAACATTTTCTTACAGTTTTTCTTTGGTATTATATCAAAGTCCCCTTTAGCATTCTTAAATTATTAAGAATTCTGAGGTTAACAGGTTGACATCTTTTGCTCTAATGCTTTGAAAGTAGATTTATACCATGTTGCAACATTGAGCTAGAGTTAGTATGGTTTACCTCACACACTTGGTTCAGGAGATTGTCCAAAACAAAAGGAAAGAAACTAAGAGGGAAATGCCTTTCTTTATTTTAGGATATTAAAAGGCATCACACATGGATTCATGGCTTTCTAAATACTTCTCTTAGAGCATCAGCAATTTGTCCCATGGGAATGTTCTCATCTGCCCACCTGGTGATATAGAGGGTTTAAAAATAAAAATCATAGAATTTTAAAAATTAATGTTTCAATTTTAAGCAGTTTATTTTTTTTGAATTTATAAATAGCAATATTACTATTATTACAGAGATCATCTTTGAATTCCTCACTTCCCTATGTGAAGTTCAGTTTTATACTCACCTAAAACAACATAAAAATGTAACATTTTATTCTTGGAACTGACATATACAGAGTACAAAGGAAGAGTGTCTAAGAACAACAACAAAAGATTTTTCAAGTGCTTTTTTTTATTTCCAGTATGCCTTCATTTATTTAATAAATATTTGTTATATTATGTGCAGGAACCATTGCTATGTGCTAAGAATTCACACACACAAAGACACACGCACGCATTGCCCCTGCTTTTAATATAACTGTAAGTGAAGGCTATTTGTAAAAAGAAGACCTCTATGCTTAACATACATTAACTCATTAAATCCTGACAAAAATACCTATTATAATTATCTCCATTTTATAGATGGAGAGATTGAGGAAAAAGGAAATTAAATAATTTGCTCAAGTCAGACAACTGTTAATTGGAGAGGACCGAATTTGAAATTTGGCTTATTTTCTAGTCTCTTAACCATTACAGTGCATTTCTTCTCTTAGATGTTCTAAGACAAATGTGTGGATCCTCCTGGTGGCTCACAGCATTGTGTTCTGACTGGAAGGTGAATTCCTCTGAGATAATTAGAAAATGTATGTGCTGAGACTATGTGCAAAGGGCCAATACTTTTTTTTTTTCTTTTTAAGATTTGTTTATTTTTAGAGAAAGAGAGCATGGGTGTAAGCATGGGGAGGGGCAGAGAGAGAGAGAATCCCAGGCAGACTCCCCACTGAGCATGGAGCCAACCATGCAGGACTCAATCTCACTACCCAGAGACCACAACCAAAACCAAACCAAGAGTCAGGCGTTAAACCTACTGAGCCACCAAGGCGCCCCAGGGCCAATACATTCTTAATTGACACCATAGAGACACCTTACATCAGATCATTGCACAAAGAGAATACCAGGAGCATTTTCACTTTTATGGTAGAGGCTTGTTCATTCTTCTACCTCCAGTGAACTTGGCTGAGCCATAACTAATAAAAGCTCTTTTTGCTTATACCGGATATCTGGCCACTCACGGCCCTTAAGCTCAAACCTTGGTATTGGCCCTCTGAATTTTCTCACTCAAATAGTAAGATGTGAAAAGACAAATCAAAGAGAAGAAAATGAGCTTAAATTTTCCAATTCATGGGCTTCCTTCTGATGGCCTCCCTGGTTCTGCTGGGCTTTCCAAATGCTTGGAACAGATCCCCAAGAATAAATAATATCAATGCAATCTTAATATTCCATCAAACTAAAAATGCCTTTAAATATAAAGCAAAAAGGGAGAAAATAACACATGGAAAATAATCACTTTCTTTTTTCTTCCCCAAGAAATCTCCAATCTTTAATATATGTTCTGACCTATATTAGAGACCTTCTCTTAAAATCAGTATTGAGACAGGGGAACTAGGGAGAGTGTGAATTGATTGATATGAATGTTTAACTTTCATAACAAAGTTAGAAAAATATAGTTCTTAAACCAAAGCTCTGCCTAATGAGCTTTCACTGAGCTACTAGAACTAATCTAAAATTTCAATTGACCATTATCACACATAGTACTCATCTTTCCTGGTGATCCTGGAATGTCAGTGCTCTTCTATGAAATGCTGTGAAGATTGGTACAATAATGTATATGTAATACTCTGAGTTCCTAGGGAGAAATTTAAGCAGGAAGTAGTAGTATTAATTGTTATATTGCTACTCATTTTTGCCTCATTTTTAGAATGAGATGGATGGCAGAAAGCTAAAAGACAGGAAGTAAAATTAAATATGAGCTGCTTCATAAGCACTTCTCAGGTTATTTTTCAGCACTCCCAAATTCTTTCTTCTTCACTGTCCTCTGAAGTGAAAAGTGCCCTGAACTTTCATGGATTTTTTTTTTTTCCCTGCAGAGAAAACAGTAAATATCCTAAATACTAAGAAATCAACACCACCCCCGACCTCATTCACTGAGAATTTTGGATTCCGAATCACATTCTTCCTTTCACTTCTTGTCTTCTGAAATGCATCTGCTTTTCTCATTAATCCCCACCATCCTTACCTAGGCCAAGATGCCATTATTTTTTATCTGAATTAGCCTCTACCGTATGGGATAGCACGTAGCGCGCCCGCACACGTCCTATTTTAAATACCTTCATGAGAGAAACGAAATAGCTCTCCCTCCCTATACCAGCCTGCATTTGCCCTGACACTTCCACTTTGCCACAATAACTCTGAACACTCCTTCACTCTTTTTTTTTTTTTTTTTTTTAAGATTTTTACTTATTTGACAGAGACACAGCGAGAGAGGGAACACAAGCAGGGGGAGTGGGAGAGGGAGAAGCAGGCCTCCTGCCAAGCAGGGAGCCCAAGGCAGGGTTCCATCCCAGGACCCTGGGATCATGACCTGAGCTGAAGGCAGACGCTTAATGACTGAGCCACCCAGGCACCCTCTCATTAACCTTTTTATATCTTCAGGGTCTGTGTGATATGCCTTTTTTCATTCCTAATATTTTGTTTCTTTTTCCTTTATTTCCTTTGCCAGGCTTGCTAGAAGTTTGTCAATTGTATCGATCTTTCCAAAGAACGAACTTCATGTTTCATTTATTTTCTCTATTGTTCTTCTACTTTCAGTTTCATTGATTTCTGCTCCTATCTTTATTATTTCCTCTTCTGCTTGCTTTGTGTTGATTTTGTTCTTCCTTTTCTAGTTTCCCAAAGTGAGAAGTTAGATTATTATTTTGAGACTTTTTCTTTTTTCTAATGTATTATTTAGTGCTATTAATTTCTCTTCCAGCACTGCATTAGCTGCACCTAATAAATTTTAATGTGTTATAGTCTCACTTTTATTCAGTGTATTATATATATATTTTTTTAATTTCCTTTGAGGCTTCCTCATTGACAACTGATTATCAAAAATGTGTTCTTTAGTTTCCAGGTGATTTTTCTGTTATCTTTCTGTTATTGGTTTCTAAGATTTATTTTTCCCCATTGTGATTAAAAGAATACTCTCTTCATGACTTCAGTTGTTTTATGTTTCATTATGTTGATATTTGTTTTAAGGCACAGGATTTTTCTCTGCTTTGCAAGTTATGGAATTTCTGTTTTTCTATTTTTTAGTTCAATGAGTCTTTCTTTTGAATCTCTATTGTGTTGATGAGCACATCCACTGAATTGTTATTTTTTCTCTGTAATTGTATTTGTCACTTCTAAAATTTTCATTTGGTTCTTTATACTTATGTATTTGCTAAGATTTCCTATTTTTCATTTGTTTCGAGCTTCAGACTTGGTCACTGAAGCATTTATTATGGCTGCTATAAAATCTTTGTCAGATAATTCCAATATCTGTGTCATCCTGGTGTTCACATCTGCTGATTTCCTTTTCTCCTTCAAGTAGATATTTTCCTGGATCTTGGCATAATGAGTGATTTTTATATTGTATTGTGGAAATCTTGGATATTATTTTATGTGACTGTGTCTCTTATCTGGATATTTGTTTTGAAGGTTTTCTCTTCCACTACACCAGCAGGGGAAGGGTGCCTTTCTCATTGCTGACAAATAGGGCCAAAATCTGTTTCTTTCTAAGCTGCTACTGATATACCCTGTTTTCAAGGAGGAAGGTCACCTTGTCATTGCTCCCCAAGTGGTCTGTATTAACAACATGTGGATATTGAGGGCTTAGTTACCTGTGGGAAGTGATGAGAATTCTGGCTTCCATTCAGCCTCCTCTGACACTACACTGAGGAGTAGTGAGAAAGGTCTTACTGCTACTAATCGGATTTGAAAGTCAGGATCCTCAAGTGGTCTCCAGTAATATCATGTGTATGGCGGCGGGGGGGGGAGGGGAATCTTGTTACCACTGGACAGGAAGAAATTTCCGGTTCCCTTTTGGAATTGTCTGATACCACACCAGTGAAGTATGCCTCATTACAGCTGGTCCCCAACTCAGCTTTTGCTGGCAGGGGTGGGGATGAGGCACTTTTTTGTTTGTTTGTTTGTTTGTAGTTTTTTTTTGTTTTTGTTTTTGTGGGGTTGGCTAGAGTAGGGGCAGTTATTATCTAAAGGTTTTCTGCCTTCCTGTCGTCCCCTTTCCTGGTTCTTTGACCAGAGAAAGCAGATTTTAATTTATTTTTAAATTTTGTATTTTTGGTGTGCTCAGTGGTGCTTCTGGGCTTCTGGCTATTTCAGCCCTAAGTCTGGAATGTATGAGGCATATAGAAAGCCCAGGGAACTATCTGCCTTGGTATTTTGTGGTTGTCAATTTTACAAACCAGGCTTTTTCTTTTCAACTTATAGAGTGTTTTTATGTTATTATGTTATAGAATGTTTAGTTATATATAAATTATGTGCATAACATATAAAATATGTAATTTTATCTGTACTTAGCAGGAAGAATAGGAAGACACATGGCTAATATATACTTCCTTGCGTGAACCTGAAACGGCAGTTTAATTTTGATACTCCAGAGAGTGAATCCACACATTGGTGTTCATTGAGCTTGTATCTGTGAGCTTGTATCTGTGGGCTCTAATTTTCATCCAGTTTGAAATAATTCTCAGGTGGCATTTTTTTCCTCCCCTCTCCTGTCTTATTCTCAACTCCAAATATACTTGTTAGACTGATACTGATCACATCTGAAATCCTGTTTTTTTGGAGTTATCTCATTGATAGAACAATGAGTATTTTATTTCTCTTTTCTACATTTTTGTATTATTTTCTCTTTCTCACATGCATATTTATATATACAAAATACACTTGGTTGAAATGAACATGTTCTAGATACAAAATTATGGAATGTAAATAGTAGGGAAAATGAGAAGAAAAAAAGAGTAAGTGGCTTTTATCCCATGGTATAGTAAAATATATAAAGATCTATCTTTTTCAGGTTAAATAAGAGGCAAACAATAGAGCCCAATGGATAACTCAGAAAAAAATTCTCGTTATATTTGAGAAAATGTAAGTTTAATGGTAGAAATGATTGGGTGTGTAAAATTATTGTTCAATTAACTGGGTAAAAGTAATTGGTTGATTAAGAAAAATATAAAGATTGGCTTTTACTTCAGAGCTAAATACTTTTGAGATAATGATCAATTATTCTTATAAAAAATAGAATCTTACAATGTCTTGAAATAGGAAAGGACTTCTTAAACATAAAAACAACAGGAGAATTCAAGAAGGAAAATTGGTAATTTTTCCAAAAATATTAAAATTTTCTTATTTGAGAAGCAAACCAAAATGAAATTTATATTTAAAGTACCTAGTGAGATTAAATGCCTATAGCAAGCATAACAGAAAAAAAAAAAAAAAAAGGAATATCCCTGTTATATCAGTAGCTTCTAAAAGGCTTAAGGAAAATCTACACATATAGAGTATAGGAAATGAATAAATAATAAATATAAAAATGGCTAGTTGAACTAAAAAATGTTAAACTTCAATTTTTTAAAGAATAATTTTTAACTTTTTATTGATCATACAGAATGTGCATGAAGTTTTATCATCTTTTTGGGACCTAGTTCAGCAATTTTTTTTAAAAGATTTTATTTATTTATTTGAGACAGAGAGAATGAGAGAGAGCAAGCACATGAGAGGGGGGAGGGTCAGAGGGAGAAGCAGGCTCCCTGCTGAGCAGGGAGCCCAATGCGGGACTCGATCCAGAGACTCCAGGATCATGACCTGAGCCAAAGGTAGTCGCTTAACCAACTGAACCACCCAGGCGCCCTAGTTCAGCAATTTTTATATCATTTGACCTAGTTATACAACTTTATTCAAGGTATATTATAGCATAGTTATTAAGAAAACTAGCTTTGGGGAGAGAGCCTCACCATCTGGCTGTATGACACTGTGTAAGTTATTTTTCTGGTTTTGTCATCTATAAAGTTTTAGAGATATTTTTACCTACATTATTGACAAATGTTTTACCAAAAAGAAAACATAGTATTCAACTATTAGATTACATTTCAAACACTATATGATAGATACAGCAAGCATGTACAGTATAAAACCTGGTGTCCATTAAGTTCCAAATTTATACGAATGAGTTATTATATATAACGTACAGGCACCACACACACACAGAGACGCATGCATGCATCCACAATATGTTCTGTATTGTGTGATTAAAGGTCATTATTTTCTCTTTTGTGTCTACTATTTCTGAGGATTTCCAAATATTTCCATTTTCCAAAATTCCACATGAGCCTGTGTTACTTATTGAGTCAGGAAATAATAAAAACAATCAATAAACTTTCCAAAAGTTTCTCTTTGTTCTCATCTTTGTTTATTGTTTAGCAATTATATAGTATGCCAAAACTAAAATTGCCTAGTGTTTCTTTTTTTTATCATGGGGAGTCCATATTTACTTCTGCCATCTGGAAATGTGGTTTACACCACAGAGAGTAGCAGATCATAACACAATGAACTACCATATGTGACAGAATTCAATTTTGTTCCAAAATGTTGTAAAAATTTGATTGTATGCAGTATTATACCACTTGCATTGTCACAAAGAGGTATTTCCGTAGGTTTTGCAGCAACAAAACTGTTCCTTGTTTTTCACTTTTCCTTTTCCCATGAATATTAACATTATAATTCATATATTGTCTGGTTGATTGAACCAACATGCATTAAAATTAGTCTAAGATAATTACTCTTCCCTTCTACACAAAGGAACAATGTCATTACGTGCAATAGAAATTGTATTCCTTAAAGCAATGCAATTCACTTCAGATTTGACTTTCTATTGTGTAATTGCACTATCACCAGAGGAAATGGAAAACATTTTTACAGATGTTTTCATATTATCAGATATCAGATTTGGAAAGTTGATTGGGAAAAACATTACACACTCTGTCAAAATTTTCAAGTTACATGGTGATTTGCTTATAATTCAGAAAAACTTTATCTACTTTCTCTGTGCTTTAACTATTAAAATAGAGTTCTTTAGAGTGGATAAAGATTTATGATACAAAGTGGTCTTTTTTGATAGTATAGATTGAATGATCCCTGCCCTTCAAAAGCAGAATTAATGGTCCTCTCTTTTCACCATTTCTTTTCTGATGTGAGTTGGTCAGCTTCTCATCATCTCACCCATTGCTTTATGGTAGGCTATTGGCAGGTACACTTGAAAAATACCCTAAGTAGACAATGGAAACCTCATAGACCCTGCATCACAGGTATAAATTAGGAGCTTACCGAATCCTGATAACAGAAGTTGTTTTTATTTTTTTAATTTTTTTTTTTTTTTTTTAGATTTTATGTATTTATTTGAGAGAGAGAGACAGAGATAGTGAGAGAGAGCACAAGGGGGGAGGAGATGGAGAAGCAGGCTCCCCGCAGAGCAAGAAGCCCGACGCGGGACTCGATCCCAGGATCCTGGGACCATGACCTGAGCCGAAGGCAGACTCTTAACCGACTGAGCCACCCAGGTGCCCTATTTTTTGTTTTTTTTAATGGGAAATTTAAGGCTTGGAAAATAGGCATTAAATTCGGTGCTGTAACTTCTGGAAGAGCCTGGTTATTCCCTCTACTGTAGGTGCAGTTTCAGGAATGAACAAAAGTAAAAGCAATCTTGAACCCAGACCAAACTCTGGTACTGAGATGTCTTCCTTGGAAAACCTACTGTCAGTAAATACAGCTATTGCTATTTGTAACCAATCTTTCTTTACATTTTGGGTATTTGTTTCTTTGTTTACCTCACTTTTTTTTTTTAATCTCTTGATTAGGTCGCCTTTATCAGATTTTTTTGTGTGTATGGTGGTGTCAGGTATTTCACAGAGTGATCACATTATTTCTTAAAATAAAAAGACAATATGTTATTGGAAGACATACTCCTCTCCATTATCTTTTTTCATTTTGTGATCCATTTCTCTTTGAAAGATGCTATTATGGTGTAAAAAAAATCTGCAATTTTATTAAGCAAACTATATAATAAACTGAAATCCAAGCTTAGAGACAACTGTATGCATTTACCTACTAGAAAATAAGGTTGTTGCGGGGCACCTGGGTGGCTCAGTCATTAAGCGTCTGCCTTCGGTTCAGGTCATGATCCCAGGGTCCTGGGATCGAGCCCCGCATCGGGTTCCTTGCTCGGCAGGAAGCCTGCTTCTCCCTCTCCCGCTCCCCCTGCTTGTGTTCCCTCTCGCTGTGTCTCTCTCTCTGTCAAATAAATAAATAAAATCTTAAAAAAAAAAAAAGAAGGTTGTTGTTTTTTTTAAGTTCTTCAGGTATGACAGAAACATCATCATGAATCAGGCATAAATTTTGGCTCTCTGGGTCTCCTCAGCTCCACATTTTTTCCAGAGAATATTTAGCCTATTAACATTCACTTTAAATGTCAAATCTTTTTAACTGTATACCTAGGATTTGCCTCTTATTTGCTCTGTAAAATGTTTGCCACCAAATATTTAACCTGCTGAGGTGGTACCCCCCCCACCATGTGCACGTTGCTTCCGCTCACGTCACAGCATCTGTTGTTCGTGTAAGGTAAACAGGTAGACTACATGCTCTTGACCTATTGCCATTTTGCACTGCTGATAGCAGGAGTATTTTATACTCTACTTCTTTTAGAAGAACATCTTTCTTAGCAAGTTTGAGTCAAATTTAAGACTAAGTTGTCATTGGAGAGAAATATGTATATCATATGTTGATATTAAGCATTTAGAATAATGTAAAGTGTATAGGAAACTTACATAATGGTTAGTTATTATTTATTGTCTCAAACAGGTACTAGTTATCTGATTATAATTGATATACCTATCATTTTTAAATAGAAAAATGCCAAATATCCCTTTATTGAGAACATGAGCTTATAGAATGATTATAATCAATACATGAAGGGGAGGCACATGCAAACAGACGCATCCACATGTAGAGTATGGATATACCACAGCTGGGTGATCGGTTCATCGGTTGATGGGCATTTGGTTGTTTCCATGTTTTGGCTCTAATGAATGAGTGACTATGAACATGTCACATAAAGGATTTTGTGACAGACATATTTCATGTATTCTTGTATAAATATTTAGGAATGGGATAGCTGGTTTTATGTTAACTGTATTTAATTTTATAAAAGTTGCAAATTTTAATTGAAGTTATAGGTACCTTTTGCATTCTGATTAGTAAAGTATGAGTTTCAGTTTCTACAACTCCTTCACTAGCATTTTTAATTGTCTGTTTCTTTTGTTGTGTTTTTAAACTTTTGGACATTCTATTAGTTATGTACTGGTACCTCAGTGTGGTTTTAAATTGATTTCCCCCCAATGACTAAATCTATTGAGTATCTTTTTCTTGTTATTTTTTTTCATATATCTTCTTTAGTGAAGTTATCCAATGTTATTGGGTGTTATCTTCTTGAATTGTAAGAATTAATGACAGATTTGTGTTTCCTGCAAACTTGCCTTCAGGATGTAACTAGCATTTTCACTTTATTAATATTCTCTTTTGAGGAATGTAAGTTTTAAATTTTTATGAAGTTCAATTTATCAATCAGAATTTATAAGTTATGATTTATAAATCATATTTTTATGACCTGCATAATTGTGGCCTAAGCAATAGTCACAAGGGATTTACCCTGTATTTTCTACTATTTTACAGATTTCAGTTGTGTACTTAGGCCTGCAGTTTATGTTGTAGAGTATGTGTGCTGGTTCAGGAGTTTTTTCCCATAAAACTATCCAGTTATTCCAGACCCATTTGTTGAAAAGACCATACTTCTCTCATTGAGTTTTATTGGCATCCTGGTCAAAAATCAGTTGGCCACATATGTCTGTCTTTATTTCTGTACTTCATGCATAGATCCACATACTGGCCCTAAAGGAATTTCTTCTTTGTTCTATATAGAAGGCTTACCTTACTGGAAATCAGTCAAATAATATAATTATGTGGGTTTCAGGGTTGGAGGGTAATTCATTAAAGCTTCCATGTGACTGTTAAAGAAGAAATATGGCCCCAAAAGTATAATTCAAAATAATAAAAGTCTATACTAGAGTTGAGAACATATCCTTTGCACAGAGAAGAAAAAATTTAAAAAGAGTTTTTCCATTGACTCAAAATATCATACACAGTAATGGTTAATATAAGGAAACATGCATATTACAGAAAAATTGATGTGATACGATTGACTGACAACTCTTTATCTGGAAAAGGATTCTGTCTTTGACTTGATTATTAAATTCTTTTCCTAACATCAGGGGCCTGGTTGCTCACTGGAGCTGAAAATCAGTCATATATGAGTTTAGCAAATATATTCAAAACATTGTTCAGAAAATGATGAAGACTCAAGCTAAATATTCTCCAGGAAAAATGTAGAGCTGAGGAGACCCAGAGTGCCATAATCTATGCCTGATTCCTGATGCTTTTTCTCTCACACCTGAAGAATTAAAAAAATATATATATTTTCTAGTACACATCTGTTTCTAAGCTTAGGTTTCAACTTATTATATGGTTTGCTTAATAAAATTCTGGATATTTTTTACAATATAAGTAGCATCTTTCAAAGAGAAATGGATCACAAAATGAAAAATATAGTGGGGATGAGTATGCCTTCAAATAACCTATTGTCCAATCATGTTAAAAAATAATGTGATCACTCTGTGAAATACCTTTGACACCATCACACTATAAAATCTGATAAATGTGACCTAATCAAGAGAAGAAAAAAAGAGTGAGATAAACAAACAAAAAAATACCCAGAACGTCAGAAAGGACTGGTTATGAATAGCAATGACCATATTTATTGCTAATAGATTTTGCAAGGAAGACAAATTCAGGACAAAATGATAGCAAAGGGTCACCCTGGTACATACAGAGGACGAGAACAGTTCAGGAAGTGCAACAGTAGATTAGCAGCAAGATACCCTGGACACAGCATATGAAGTCATTCCAGGCAAAAACAAAGACAATTACCTTTGCCACATATGGCTAAGTATTTTTGCCAATTGCTCAGCATTGAATGCATGTGACTATTATGTATTTGCCAAGATTCAGTTACAGCAACTGCTTCATCTAGCTTAAACAGAAAGGGTCTTATATAGGCTTTTTGTTGGCTGACAGTTTTTGGAGGGGCCAGGAAATCAAAGTTTGTGATACATGGCCAGGACTTACTTGTGTCCAAACTTAGCACATTTTTTTTAACAAAATTTGATCCACTGCACAGCACTAGATACTCAAAAGCCAGAGGCCAGTACCAGACAGCCAGGATCTCTGCCAAAGAAAAAGTAATAACCTCCACAATGAATATGGCTGAGAGAGCCGAGAGAGCTGCGAGCACACTGTCCCTGCACCACAACTTTCAAATCTTCTTTGGAAGTGTGTGCTGTTATTTGCCCTTGTCCTGTGGCGAGACATCCTGGGAAATCTCGCTCTGATTCTACCTTGGGAATGCATGCTTCGTAAGGTAGAGGAATGTCAAAATGAGGCTGTGGGCTGGCACATTTGATAGATACTAACTATAATGTAATTTCTCATTTGTTGCATGTGATTATGCCTAATCTAGTGTTTGAATAAAGCATATATTGTTCTAACCTTAGATAACAGAGCTTTCTTAACCAATTTAAATGTCATCTTCGTGAAGTCCAATGTCCTTTGCATATATGATGTAGATAAATGGACTCGGTGTACATGACCATAATTTTGCCTTCAAATTCAGCCACGTGTACAGGGAAAAGCAAAATAAACAAAATCTGACAGAGAAAGTACAGTTAAACAAGCTATTTCTATCTAGATGAGCAAATTTTCACTGAAACAGAAATTTTTCTTGTGAAATTTCAAAAGAAGGGCTTCTATTTTAAAGTAGAAGCAAACAAGTCTTAAGAAGTAGATTCTATCATGTTCTAACTAAAACATGCACACATATTAGGAGGCTAAATGTATATATATATATATATAACATTATATAATATTATTAAGTATTATATATTTATCTTATTATATTTTATAATTATAATATACTAATAGTTATATAATACATGTAATATATTAAATATAATTTTCATATGAAAAGATAATTTGTAGCATTACTACAAAGCAAGACTGGTAATCAAACTGCATCTAGAATCTGGAGGGAATATAAATTAAAGTTTTTGGTCAATAGTACTGAACTGGAGAATTGTGGTCTTTAGAGGTCTATCTCATGAAACAAGATTTCCATTCAACATGAATGACAGTGTAAATGCACTTTTTATTTTCTATTGTTTGAGCTCCCCTGTCATTCTTTTTGAGGACCCACATAATTAGGATCTAATTATAATTATTATTCAATAAGACAGATTAGAATCTCAGGACATCCAGGAGATGTGACGAGCATGTAAACAAAATTAGTAGCAGGTTGTTTATTGTTTGATATTGTTTTCTCAACCTTTCACCAATAACAATATATATTTCCAGTGTACTCACCTTGCAAAATGCCAAGCCCTGTTGAATGCAGTGTTTTCTTTACCCTGCACCTGGATAAGAGTAGCTGAAAGTAAATACTGTTGAACATACTTTTGCTCTGATAGGAAACACTGTACATCCCATTCCATTGCTTCATGTATTATCTTCATCCTGGTGACTATGGGAAGAAAAGAGATAAGGAAAAGTTTCCTCTCTCCTGGGCACTCAGGAGGCAATGCTGATCTCAGCAAAATCTACTTGTAAATATTGCAATGTGATTTATAGTAGCAAGATTATCTGAGGCAGTTCTTACCTAAGAATTTTTTAAAGCAGAACATACCGTTTGTCTATATCACTTATCGAAAATAAACCTGGAATGCAGAGATTTGTGGGTCAAAGCTGGCTAGAGAATGAAAGTTAGCTCTGCGGTCAATCTACTTTTGTGGCCTGCTAATGGAGTATAGAAACCAGGACCTCATACTAAGATTACTTCCTCTGATCTTAATGGCCCCATGCACACAGTATCTGTTTCTTTTTCCAAATTCAGTACTCACAGGGTGGGAAACATGTCTGTTTTCGCTTTGCTCTGCTTTGTTTTGTTCTTTTGTTTTGCTTTGCTTTTATTTTATTTTGTCATGGAAGCTGTATCTGCTGGGTTTGTGGTGATCTGAGAGACTCATATTGTAAGGCTGCAATTGGCCTACTTTTTGCTTGTATCGTTCACTAATCATTAGGAAAGTTTAATGATGAATTGTATTTATTATCTGTATGCATCTCTTTTGACAATCCAGCCATCTGTGAACTAACCCTACCAAATAACACTACCCCAGACCTTTTCCCTAAATTCTAATCTGCATGTCGAATATACGTGGACCTATTAGAAGCATCTGATATTCAAACTTTTAAAATCTAGCTCTTCTACACATTTCAGTATGTTCCTTCCTTAGACTTCTCTATCTCAGGAGCTATCATTTCCATTTTGTCCATTTGCCCAAGACAAAACTCTAGGGATATCCTTGACTCTTATCTCTCCAGATCCAAACCCTTTGTAAGGCATTGATTTTATCTGAAAAATATATCCTATATTATGTTTGCCCCATTTTCTCCATCACAATCCTAGTCCAATCCTCATTATCTTTGAACAGATTATAGCAAATGCCTCCTAAGGGGCCTCCTTTCTATTTTAAAAAGTGGCCAAAAAATCTCTTTTAAGTGAATCAAAGCAGGACATATTTTTATTCATTAATTCAACTATTATTTATTAAAATCTCATCAATGGTTTCCTTTCTTATTCAGAATAAAATCTGAAGACCCTACGAGATTTGGCCCTGGGTTATTGCTTATACTAGTACTTTTGCTCTCTCAACTACTTTATTCCATTATAATTTAGTGTATGTGATTGTTGTGATACTTTAGAGTAAAATTTCTTATGTGCCTGTTATTATACAATGTGTTTTCAAATTTCCACAGGGTAGCATGTTTTGCTAGATATTAGAATAAGAAAATAAGACCAAGGAAGTGTAATTTTTGCCCACGAATATGGAATGTTCAGATATTCACCTGGTAACATGTTTTAAAGAAATATATGAGAACATTTCCATTATTTATTTATTTGTTTGTTTCTATTAAACTTTATTTGAATGGGTCTCAAAATTCTGTGACATAATTTTGGTCAAGTTGTTTCCCTTAAAAAAATACCAATTTTAAAAACTAGCAACTTAAAACTACCACACACCCACACAAAAATCAAGTGTTCCTCAAAACACTCTCCTTTCCTTTTGAAGGTTTTATGATGCATTATTATCTTTGACAAGTATTTTACTATTCAACATTTGTGACCAATTGGGACAAACATTTCGAAGATTATTCTTTCAGATTTAACTAAGACTAGGATAGCAGGTATTAACGTTAACAATCATTAGGCCTTCTGAACTTAGTGCAGACCAGGTGACCTTGCTAACCTCAGTAACCTTCTTGCCAACTGCTTTGATGACACCCACAGTCACTCTCTGTCTCCTGTCCCAAAGAGCAAAACAACTAGTCTCTGTCTCCTGTCCCAAAGAGCAAAACAGCTAGTCAGAAAATCTCAGCTCATATAGACCTTCCAGGAACCATATCAATGATGCAGCGTCACCAGATTTCAAGAATCTGAAGCTATCTCTGTCTTCTTCCCAGAAAAGTGATCATTTTTTTTTCCCCCTTCAGACCCCCAAACTTGCAGTGTGAGCTCTGTGACAATCCACACAGGTGTATAGCCAGCACTGATTTGGCCTGGATGGTTCTGAATGGTCATCTGAGTTGTAGAACCAGCTGCTTCCATTGATGGGTCATTTTTTCTGGTACTGGCCATGTTGCCACAATTAACGCCTTTGACAGACGTGTTCTTGACATTGAAGCCCACATTGTCCTCAGGAAGAGCTTCACTGGAAGTTTAGGGTACATCTCAAGAACTTCACTTCAGTTGTAACGTTGGTTGGAGTAAAGGTGACCACCATGCTAGGTTTGAGAACGCCGGTCTCCACCTGGTCCACAGGCATAGTGCCAATGCCACCAATTTTGCAGATGTCCTAGATGGGCAGGTGCAAGGACTTGTCATTTGGATAAGTTGGTGGCGGGATGCAATCCAGAGCTTCAAGCAGCGTGGTTCTGCTGGCATTGCTATTTACACAGGTGATTTTCCATCCTTTAGGCCAAGGTATATTAGCACTTTGCTGTAGCATATTGTCACAATTCCAGCCGGAAACTGGCACAAATGCTACTGTGTTGGGATTGTAGGCAATTTTCTTAATGTAGTGCTGACTTCCTTAATGAGTTCCTGTGTCTCGTCTGGCTGTAGTGTGGTTCAGTGGAATATGTTTTGTTTACATCAACAGTTAGGTATTTCACAACTAGTGTGTAAGCCAGAAGGGCATGCTCACAGGTGTGCCCATTCTTGGAGATACCTGCCTCAAATTCGTGATGTCACAAATGTTAGGATTTTCTTCTTTTTTGAAGGATGAATAGCATTCCATTTTATGTATATATCATACTTTTGTAATCCATTTGTCTGTCTTTGGACATTTATGTTGTTTTTATATCTTGGCTATTGTGAACAATGTTGCAATAAACATGGGAGTGTAGATCTCTCTCCTGATTTCACATCTTTTGGGTATATACCCAAAAAGTGGGGTTGCTGGATCATTGGTAGTTCTATTTTTAATTTTTTGATGAACCTTCATACTGTTTTCTACAGAATCTATACCATTTTACATTCCCACCAACTGTGTAGAAGTGTTTCAATTTCTCCAAAATCTCACCTCGAAGTGTTGGTTAGGTGTGGAGAAATTAAAATACAATTCAACCATTGCTCAAATGGTTAAACACAACTACTTATGATGCAGTAATTCTACTCTATGGTTTATTTGCAGATGAATGGAAAACTTGTTTTTTAGCTGATGAATGGATAAACAAGATATGGTATATTCATACAGTGGAACTTTATCCAACCATGAAAAGTAATGGAGTTCTTAAACATGCCATAACATGGATGGATCATAAAAGCATTATGCTAAGTGAAATAAGTCAATCACAAATAGCCATATATCTCATTTATATGAAATGTTCAGAATAAGTAAAAAATTATACACATGATAGACTAGTTGTTTCCAGGTCTGATGGATGGGCATGGGGTGATGGGGAAACCAATGGGATTTGTATCTCATTTGTTATTGTAGTTGAACTTAATAAAAACTGATGAGTTTACTGCTTTTTTTTCCTTTATTTTAAAAATAAGGAATATTTTTAAATTAGTTCAAAACTCTATATTGAATGAAAATAATGTTTATGAGTTCAATATCACAAAGTGCCAGTATTACAAAATTTAAGGCTCAAACATATTTTGGGGGATTTATGTTAGGCTCAAGGTTTTATCACTCCAAGATTGTATTTTAAATAGTTAGATTTTCCATTTTTATCTTATTTTGGGGTGCTTTGATGATGTTCAATAAGCTGAAAGAATTTAAGTAGGTCATTAGAACTTCACCGTGTTATTTGCACAATGGCCTATGATAACATAGAGAATATTTTTAAGTTTGAATGGCAAATATAGTCACTGAGGTACTGATATATTTTAATAGACATTTTTGAATATCCACTAAGATTTTAAGAAATACTCTAAGAGGGAAAACTCAAATTAGCTGAATAATGTATTTTGCCACTACCTAAAAATGAACATTAACAATAAAAGTGAGTTATTGGGTTTTGATAGTGATACATTTTTTAAACAAACACACAAACAAAAGTGAATCATTCCACTTCTTCCAAGCTTTTGCATCAATTTTTAATGACATTTATATGAGATTCTAGAGAAGCCTTTATCACATCCTAATTTCTCAAACATTTATATGAATAATTTTTATGCTCTGCTATTCCTAACAAAGAAAAAAAAGAAATAAATTGTTTTTTATATAAACCATATCATTCACCATTTTTTATGTCAAATAACACATTTGACACAATGATCTTGTGGTTTTCAAATATGGGATTTACAGTAGGCACATGTTATCACCTTACAATTAAAAAGTACTTATTAAAGAAAATATCACTTATATACAGAATGCAATATTTGATTAAAAAATTTTTACACTACTAAATAGAGTTGATTACTAGTGGCCTAGATGGCAGAGAGCTTCATATTTTACAAGCATATGAAAATTTGGGGTACTGATTAAAACATTAAAGTTTTCAGTATTACAAAGTAAATGTAAGTTGGGTGAATATTAGAATGAAAAAAAATCTGAATCAAGAACAAATGATAAAGGCATATAGTTAGCTAAAAATTGACAAAAAATGTATTTCAGGTACTATGTGAATGTAGATAATAGAGATATGGAAAACATTCCCTTTTACTTCAGAAAGTTATGTTATTAACAATATTATAAATGTGTTTAACTGAATTTAATAGCCATATTAATGAGATTTATAATGTTAATAAAAATTAAAACATACATCTTATTGTAATTGTTCTTATCAGAGAAGAGAACTATATAATGTGGCGTTAATAGAATATAAATATAGAGGACAGAAAGCTAGAATTTTAACCTGACTTTGTATTTACTCCATATTCCTTCTGATCTCTAGATTTTTTATCTGCATAATGGAGATGACTGAAATATTTAAGAAAATTTTAGTCCATTTAGTTTGTCTTTAGTCACTTTCTCTTAAGAGAATACAGACTTGGATGAAGTATAGTGCAAACAGAGGATGTCAATTTTTAGGTTGTGAGATACTCAAATCAAAAAGCATGGATTTTACAATATCTTTCACATTTAGATGGATAACCTAGATTGTTGGCAAAAATGAATGTGGAGGGGCACCTGGGTGGAGCAGTTGGTTAAGTGTCCAACTTTTGGTTTCAGCTCAGGTCATGATCTCAGGGTCCTGGGATCAAGCCCCACATGGGGCTCTACGCTTAGCATGGAGTTTATTTAAGATTCTCTATCCCTCTCTCTCTGCCCCTCCCACTCATGCTGTCTCTCTCTCTCTCAAATAAATAAATAAATCATTAAAAAATTAATGTGGAAAAAACTCATCTGTTTCTAAGATAAACTGTGTTGTCACTACTGACTATATGATTAATGAGAAATGCTATGCTTCACCTAACTGTCTTTTAGGCAAAATAATATGATATAGGTATGGCTTTTGGCTTAAATTTGAATGTTAAGCACAACTTATTTTTTCCTGTGCCATGTGGATTGTCTTTGATTGTCAAAAGATAATTTAGTTAGAAAGATTTATGAGTTTAAGATAGAAGTTTACCTGTAAGCACTGTAAAACATGTTGGTTCTTTGTCAAATGTGTGCATTGAAATCAACTGAAGAACTGAAACAAAATGTACATCTTTCATCTTGGTGTTCCATATTTGAACAACTTCCAAGTGGAATAACTTGGAAATGACTGCCCCATACTTTAAAAAAATTCATCATTCAGGAGGACCTGCCTCTTACAGATGAATGATATATTTAACCTTTGCATACAATGATCTAGAAACTTCAGGAGGGAAAGACTTACATCACTCTTCTGTGTGATACACTTCAAGTATCTATAGCAAACTCCAGTTATTGATGTTGCAAATTGGTTCTAAAAGTGTCTCTTCACTTTTTCAAATTGATGAAGCACTCAAGCCTCAGGTTCTTGAAAATTATTTGAAGGAAAACTCAGCTCTCATCCATTTTGTCTGCAGGATGAATTAAGGCAATGTTTCCTCTATGTCAGGATTGAAAATCCTCTTTGTAGGCTTGTGCTATTATGACTTTGTGAAAAGCCCTCATAGAAGTGTTTTAGGAATTCCTTTGATTTACTTTTCAAGGATAACTTCTAGAAAAATACTTCGGAAAATTGTAATATATAGTATCTCTTTGCTTACTTCAAAAGAAGTGAGTAGATTATATGGATCATTATCTCTTTATTTCCATCTGTACACAGTGATGGAATTCGTTCCTCCATTTCTAGCTATGAAGACAAAGCACTTTACAAAGCTTGAAATATGAATGCCTAGGCCCTCAGTTGTGCCTTATTTTCCACATTATTGTATTGGCCAGCCAGTGGCAAGCAACTTGGCACCCATAAGGATTAATATAAAATGAATAAAGTAAACAAATAGTAAGAATTAAATATATTACAATCTGTAACATACGCATTTCTTACCTTAGCTGAATTTTAATGGATATACATAATTTATTTGAAGATTTAAGTGGCACCAAGGAAATAAAGAAAACACCACTCATTTAGTTTTTAACAGGGAAGACTCATGGACAATGAGCTTTTTTTTTTTATTGAAGATTTTATTTATTTATTTGAGAGAGAGAGAATGAGAGACAGAGAGCATGAGAGGGGGGAGGGTCAGAGGGAGAAGCAGACTCCCTGCCGAGCAGGGAGCCCGATGCGGGACTCGATCCCGGGACTCCAGGATCATGACCTGAGCCGAAGGCAGTCACTTAACCAACTGAGCCACCCAGGCGCCCCATGGACAATGAGTTTTATCTTCAATATTGAGAGGACACTCTAAGCAAGTTTTGTCTAAATTTATAGTCCATCTCCCCTTTCTTGGCTCAAGTCTTGATACTTGCCTTCTAATTATCCACTCTCTTTTCCTTACTTTTTGATTTCTCTGCAATTCCATTTCTCTTTAATTTCCTCTTCTAGTCACCTAACATTTTCTATTATCCTTCATATTCATTCAGTGGTCCTTTAATTGCCATATATTATGTAAGCTCATCAGGAAATTGAGGAAACTAGTAATTTTTTACAATCTAAAAAAGCCTCTTGCTGAGTTACATCTGAGGTAAGTTTTCTCTTGTTATGTGAGTGAATCTAACTTTTCTTTCTTGTCGAAAGCACTTCTCTTAAAAAGAAATTAATTTTACCTTTGTGCAAGCTAGCATTTTGGAAACGAATTATTTCCCTACCTATAGTGATGATGTATTAGGATATATAAATAAAATACAGAATATGAAAAGAAGGTATATATTTGTGTATATATATATGATATTTTATATACACACTTTTTTGGGTGCGTAAACAAAGTGTTTACAACAACATAGGATCTCTTAGCACACAATATTCAAATATATCATTTAGTATTCATTATTAGTTCACTACCTCTATATTGTGTTCTGTTCAGAAAGATGAGAAATGTTTATGAAAAACTGATGAATAAGTGGAATTTCTCAAAAGAAATACATGGGTTACTTATTGAGAATAGAAGTATAATTAGTGTATGAATTTGATATTTAATTCATCAAATACTTTTATTTACAAAGTAAGGAATAATTTATAGAGACATATAAATGCAGATTATATATATAACTTAAAAAACACTGTAAAATATGTTGGTTCTTTGTCAAATGTGTGCATTGAAATCGACTGAAGAACTGAAACAAAACGAACATCTTTCATCTTGGTTAAATCTAATTCAGTATGAGTTTGTCTCAGAATGATTGCAAATATTGCATTTTATCAGACTTTATCAGGGAGTCTGTTGCATTTCACTAGCCTACTACCATTGACTCTAAGAAATATCATGAGCTCAAATATGGAACACCAAGATTTCTGTTTTTACTCCCCACACACTTGGGGTCTCTTCTATAAAAGAAAACAGTTGTTACATGCCATACCTACTATCACTGCTATTATGAACAAATGCAATATTAGACATGAAAAAAACTGTATATGAGCTAAGGAAATACTATATAAATTACACTGTTATTTAAGCAAGTTCAAAATGGATATTGTTTCATATATATATTTTATTGTCAACATATGTAGAGGATCACACTTGAATGAATGTTATGGATATTTTGATGTGTTATCTACAGTAGTCATAAATCATTTAGCTGATAACAGCATGAGCAATGATAAATTCAGAATTGACTGTGGCTCTAACAGGTGGTATGATAGTTGTGTTCAGAAGCAATGAATATTACATTTTTTTATATTCTTAAATGTAAATTGAAATTATATGTAAAAAGATATCCTTGCAAATAATTTATCTCTAGCATTATTATTACTTGAATGCTATGGGTGCCTATAAAAGAAATTAGAATTCCACTAAGAAAACAGTGCCATATATTCTGTACCTGTCAACACCTTTAACTGCTGAGGTCTGCAAAAGCTAAGAAACTAACAACACAACTGTTGAAAACATCAGAAATTATTTGAAGCTCAGTGCAAATCATCAGACTGAGTTTTCTTCTAGCACATATTTGACCCTTCCTTATGCACTACCTCTCCTTTTCTGACTTTGGAGAATGTGCATTTTGGTCCACTTCTCGTGTACCCTGTGTGGGCTTAATAATCTGACATAAGGTCAAATATTTTTGTTGTCATGTAGAAACCTATATTAGCCTCCCCCTAGTAAATGACAATTAGCTCCTGGCAGAGCATTAATGCCCCAAAGTTCAGGTATGAACATGAATGTGCTGGTTGGGTATAAGATACTCTGGCCTGGTATTACACACATTTCACCAAGTGTAGACACTTTTATGGATTAGGTGACAGTAAATACATGAATAAAAACAAAAATGAAATGTATTTTATGGCTTATGTTACTTTTCAAGAAATATATATATATATCAGTTAATAGCTTTAAAATTTGATCTCTGGTTGGAATGCAAATACACATTTAATGTATTAAAGGATGCACTTTTTTTTGACAGTGCCAACACCCACTTCCTTCAAAAGCAAAATTTTCACCAAATACCTCTAACATTGAAAATAGAAAAATAAAATAATGTGATTTTTAAAAAAGATTTTATTTATTTATTTGAGAGATAGAGCACAAGCAAGAGAACATAAGTGGGGGGCGCGCAGCAGAGGGAGAGGGAGAAGCAGATTTCCCACTGAGCAGGGAGTCTAATGTGGGGCTCCATCTCAGGACCCTGAAATCATGACCTGAGCCGAAGGCCCCGCTTAACCCACTGAGCCACCCAGGTGTCCCTAATATATATATATATATATCTAGATATATATATATATCTATCTTAAATTCAATTTTTCTTGCCCCACCTGTATTTCTCCATAGTTATTTTAAAATAGTAATCATAAGTATGAGTAAAAATTTTATTAATGTTAATGTTAATTAATAATAATAATATTAATGTTAATGTTAATTTTATTAATGTTTTTATTAATGCAATTTTATTTATGTTTTGTTTGGGTATTTATTTTACAAACTTTTTCTTCTCACCTTCTATATCCATTATTTCTCCCATTTCTTATCTGTTTCTGGACATTCTTTCTTCCTTTCTCTGCATCTTAAAATGTGATTCATTGTATCTTGAGGGCAAATTTGTTTTTGCAACAATATATCTCCATTTTCATAATGAAAATCAATTTGAAAGTGTAGCATATTATGTTAAAATTTCCTCTATAGTTTATTCCCATGATATTGAAACGGTTTTGTTACTAAAACACTTTCCAGAAATTCAATTAAAAACCTTTAATCATTCTATTACATTTTGTCAGCTGCTGGAAAAAAGAATCTAATGCATAGGGATCAGGAAAAAGCGATCATATTGGACTTTATTTAGATATTGGTATTTTATTATTCTGCTAAGGGTGCCAAAACAAAATACTACAGAATAGCTAGCTTAAACAACAGAAATTTATTTTCTCACAGTCCTAGAGTTTGGAAATCCCAGACCAAGGTGTCCATACCTTTGGTTTCTTCAGAGTCATTTCTCCTTCTCTTGATGATGGCTGCCTTATCCTAGTGTACTCACATGTTTTAGGTGTTGTCTTTGTTCTAATCTCAGCTTCTTATAACACCAGTCATACTGGGTTAGCGTCTACCTATTTGACCTCCTTTTACTTTAATACCTGTTTAAAGGCCTTATCTTCGAGGGGGTTAGGGCTTCAACATATGAATTTTGAAGGGAAACAATTCAGCCTATACAATTTACATTCATAAATATAAACAGGTATTACCCAAACTTTAGCTACTGTGATTTTAAATATATATTAATTATTTAAAACTGTGATATCAGATAGTGGAAAACGTATCTTAATAATAGTAATCATCTCTTAAGGTCATAGATGGTATTTTGTTCCCTAATTTGTCATTGACTTCTATCAGTTTTTCTGACATATGTGAAATGTTCAATAAATGGTGGTTGAATATATGACTGATAGTAGAATACACGAATGAATGAATGTATGAATCAATGAATCATCATGAGCCAACAAATGACAAATACAGAAATTGTATGAATTTTAGAATGCTATTACAATAAATGAACTGATAAGTATACTTATGGTGTAATAATAAATCTATCAATAAATGTTAGGAGTATTTTACTCTTTCTACTAATAAAAGCCTGGTTCAAATGTATTCCCTTCAGGAATCTAAGTCAGTCCTGCTCTGATTATTATATTATTACTGCACTAACTCAGCATTTGTGAATTGAGCTTGAGCCATATGTTTGCTCACATCTGTTGGTATGCTACTTAAAGAAATACTGAAATCTAAATGTGGTTATGTTTTGTCTGTGCAAATTAATTTGTAGGATCATCAAGGCCAGAGGCTGCACTTTTTATTTCCCCCATATAACACCTAAATAGGTTTTCTATACACAGTGGTAACCCGATAAATTTTGTGCTAACTAATGCATCACCCATTCATGAGCCCCCAGTTGATATTTTTTGTCTTTTGCTGCCTGCAAGTTGAAGTGTACATTTCAATTAGAGCTCCACTTACTGAAAAGACAGATTTGTCACAGAAACCAGAGTAAGCAATTTGTCGTGTGGTTTTCATGAAGCCATAAAACAGTGTTTCAAACTCAAAGTGGTATCTGGGGATTACTATGCCATATCCTGAAATTCATAAAATGAAATATACGTATGCATAACAGATGAAGTGCATTTCAAAAATGAAAATGATTGCGGTACACAGAGTTTGTAAATCAATTTGTGAAGCACTTCAGGATGAAAGGCACTATACAATAAATATAGGTTGTGCAAGGATGCATATTTGTTGCATAAATACAATCTTCTCTGCTTAGAAGTTTTTTAACCCCACAACAATATCCAAGACAAATTTTAAAACCTTTTCCTTTGATGTAATTTGAACACATTTTTTGAAAGGAAATAATTCTTGATATGACAAGACACTGATTTTCTCCTGACTTTTGTTTCTGGTTTCACATCACCTAACCATGATTTGACTGAACTAGGCTCCTTATCCCAGAGTTTCTTCTTATCAAGTACTGATTTTTATTTTCTGACTTGTAACTTAGACCCCCATGGTTGACTTCACCTCAACAAGTATTTTTTATTATCACTGTTAGACATGTAAAGAAGGCAAATAGAATTATTAGTATTTATATATATAATACATATGTATACATACTATATATATGTATATGTACACACTCATACGTATACATCAAAATCTAAAAATTGAAAGTAACTCTTATGTTTATAATTAAATTTATATTTAAAAGTATAAACATTTCTTAGCAATAATTTCTCCAGAAATTGGCTATAAAATTTTTTCATAAAGAAGTACTGAATGATATTATGTGTAATATTTCAAGTAGCTACATAGTTCTTGCTCAGTAAAATGTTCCATTAGAGTATTTAGAGATTACCAACAAAATACATACATCCAAGATAATGCAAAGTATATTATACATGTAATTTTTTCCCAATGAAATGACCAAATATTTATAAAAAGCAATGTGAAATGCAATGGACACTCCTATACACACTGATTTGATAACCCATTATGATATTTTGCTGTAATTTTCCCTGAACCACTTATAGGTCGTACGAATATCCATGGTAAAATATATGAGCATAAATAAATCACCAGGAAATTATGACAGATTCTCAAAATCAGACCTAACAATTGAAAAATAATTTTCAACATTGTTCAGTGCCCAGTGAATATTTGACTGTCCCTGATTATCCCCCAATATATATATATTTTTTTAAATTTTCAAGCAGGCTGCAATCAAAGACAACACTTTTCATTTGATTATCTATTGATTATGTATATTAAAATTCAATATACATTCATGCTAGAAACTCTTAACAAAGTAATAATAGAAGGAAACTTCCTCAATCTTACAAAAAGTACCTGCAAAATACCTACAGCTAACACTATACTTAATTATGAAAGGCTAAATGCTTTCCATCTAAGATCTGCAATAAGACAGAAATGTCCCCTATCACCACTCCTATGCAACATTGTAATGGAATGCCTTGCTGGTACAATAAAGCATACATAAACAAGTGGGATGCAGATTAGAAAGAAAAATAAAACAGTCCTTATTTGAAACTGACATGATTGCCCAAATAGAAAATGCCAAAGAATCTACAAAACAGCAATAACAAACTCCTAGAACACAAAAGTGAGTTTAGGTCCTAGGGAAAAAGTTAATATAAAGCATTCAATCATATACCTATAAGCCATTAATAAACAATTAGAATCAAATTTAAAAAATATAATAGCATAAAAAAATGAAAATTATTTAAAATATAATAAATTTGATGCAAGATCTGTATGTAGAAACTAAAAATATTGTTGATAGAAATAAAATATCTAAATAAGTGGAGAGATGAGCCATTTTCATGGATAGGAAGATTCAATATTTTTAGTATGTCACTTTTCCACGATTTTAATGCCATCCTATTCAAAATGCTAGCAAAATTTTTGTAGATATAAACAACTTGATATTTGAATGTTAAAGTATCATTCAATTGCTTGTCTAAAAATATCATTCAATTGCTCGTCCAAATCCTATTTTGTTATGACATGTGATCCCTTTAAATTCTGAACTATGTTGTTGTTTTTTTTTCTGTATTTTTGAAGTGGAAACATAGGTCATTAATTTTAGACCTTATTTTCAAATATACATTTGTAATGATACACGTTTCTTTCAAAGGAACAGTTTTGTATCCCTTCCAATGATCTTTATATGTGTATATATTTGTTAAATATTATTCAAGTGAAATATATCCTTTGTGATTTATCTTATACCAATGGATTATATAGAAATGTGTTGTATAATTTCAATATATTTGTAGTGTTTCTGGATATATTTTGGTTATCAATTTGTAATTTCATTCCAATGTGGTCAAAGATAATGCTCTATATAATTTTAGTCCTTTTAAATTAAGTGAGACTTCTTTAATGGTCCATCCACAATATGACCTATCTTTGGGAATTTAGAATATAAAGTAGAAAATATGTGTAATCTTCTTTTTTTTTTTTTTGGTGCAGAATTAAAAAATATATCAAATGGTGTTGGTGATTAATAATGTAATAATACCTAATAATTATAATTAGTAATTATAATTAGATCTTCCACAAATATATTGATTATTTTTGTTTAGCTGTTATGAGATGCTTCAAATCTCCTATTTAGACTGTGGAATTCTCTATTGCTCTTTTTAATTTTATCAATTTTTACTTTCTGTATTTTGATACCTTATTATTAGTTGTTTATTTTTTTAAAGATTTTATTTATTTATTTGAGAGAGAGAGAGAGAGCACATGAGAGGGGGGAGGGTCAGAGGGAGAAGCAGACTCCCTGCCGAGCAGGGAGCCCGATGCGGGACTCGATCCCGGGACTCCAGGATCATGACCTGAGCCGAAGGCAGTCACTTAACCAACTGAGCCACCCAGGCGCCCTATTAGTTGTTTATTTATGACTGTAATGCTCTACTGATAAATAGGCTCTTTTATCATTATTGCATGCCCTCCTTATTTGTGGCAATTTCATTGATGTCTATTATAATTGGATTAATACAGTCACCTTGACTTTCTCATGCTTATGGTTTACATGGTGTAATTTTTTTTCTATTTAATTTAAACCCAATTTTGTATTTATATTTAAAGTGTATTTTTGGTAGAAAGTTCTAGTTAAATCTTGTTTATTTGTCCATGCTGATTACCTTTGATTTTTAACTTGAATATTTAGACCATTAACATTTAGTGTAATTGTTGATATTGTTAGATTTCACTCTGTTAGTGTTTATTTCCTCTCAGTACACATATTTGTTTGTTTCTTTGTTTTCCCTTTCCTGTATTCTTTTGGACTATTGTTTTAGAATTCCATTTATAATCATTAACTGGAGTTTTTTAGTTATGCTTCTTATTAAATTTTTAGTGGCTGCTGTAGATATTCCAATATACATATTTAAATGTTCACAGTGAATTCAAAGTTAATATTCTACCCCTTCACTTAAACATAGGAAAACCTGTGGGGCGCCTGGCTGGCTCAGTTGGTTAAGCAACTGCCTTCGGCTCAGGTCATGATCCCGGAGTCCTGGGATCGAGTCCCACATCAGGCTCCCTGCTTAGCGGGGAGTCAGCTTCTCCCTCTGATCCTCCCCCTCTCATGCTCTCTCTCAGATAAATAAATAAAATCTTAAAAAAAAAAAAACATAGGAAAACCTGCAATCTTATATGTGTTCTTACTTAATTCACCTAAGCTTTATATTATAATTATAAAATGTATTACTTCTATATATATTGTAAGCACACAATATTATTTTTGCTTTAAAAAGTAATAATGCATTTTAATCAAGTTAAAGGAAGATATATTTTATATTTATCTGTATATTTGCCATTTCTAATATTTATTTATTTTGGAAATCTGAATAACCTTTGATATTATTTTCCTTTCCTTTCCATGAAGAATCTTCTTTGGCATATATATATATTTTTAAAGATTTTATTTATTTATTTGACAGAGAGAGACACAGCGAGAGAGGGAACACAAGCAGGGGGAGTGGGAGAGGGAGAAGCAGGCTTCCCACTGAGCAGGGAGCCCGATGTGGGGCTTGATCCCAGGACCCTGAGATCATGACCTGAGCCGAAGGCAGCCGCTTAATGGCTGAGCTACCCAGGCGTTCTTTGGCGTATTTTTTAAAGCAAGTCTGATACTGGAAAATTGACTTTCTTTCTGTTATCTGAAATGTATTTATTATACCTTCATTTTAAGAGAACTACATCTTGGGTGTATGGATATATAATTATGGATTGATTTTTTTGTTTTGGTTTGATTTTTTGTTTTGGTGTTATGATTGTTTGGTTTTTGCATTTTAAGTATGATGTGTCAATCAATTCTGGCCTCTAGTGTTTCTGATGAGTAGTCCTTGGTCTAAGACATTCTTTTCTGCCAGTATTTAATGGATTGTTTTGTCTCTGGCTGCCTTCAAAGTTATCTCTTTATTTTTGGTTTACATCAGTTTGACTATGGTGTGTACATGTGTGACTTTCTCCATATTTATTATATTTGGATTTAATTGATCTTCTTTTACTTGTAAATTTATGTATTTCATATAATTTTTAATATTATTGTACACACCTGAAGCTAGGCACATGGAGTTTTTTTTTTTACTTTTTTTTACAAAATCTTATATGCTGTGTTTTTCAGTTTATTTTTTGTTTTGTTTTGTTCTTTTTTATGTTTTCAATTTTGTGGTAAGCTTTTTTTAATATTTTAAATTTATTGTCTTGTAGTTCCAACATTTAAGTGATCTCAGGGCTGTTCACTGTTAACTGCTATTTTTTTCCCTTGTGTATGGGTCAAATTATCCTTGTTCTTTTTACTTTGGGTAATTTTGGATTGCTTCCTGGATATTGTGAACATTATTTTGCGGGTACTCTGGATTTTGTCGTGCTATTCTAAAGGTGTTTATGCTTTGTCTTAGCAGGTAGTTGGTTTGATGTGATTCTAACTAGAAACTGTCACACATGCAGTGGGTTGCAGCACAATTCTTCATTTAATCATCCTGTTGTCTCAGAAATATGTAGTTCAGGGGCCATTCCACGACTAGTTTGAAATTTATACACCATATATAGAGCTGCCGTTCCTCTGAATTTCTCCTTTATGGATTTGCCTCTCACTCTTCTGTGACCCTTGTGCCTTGGATTTCTTTCCTTAGACTTTTCAGTGAGAAAGACAGAATCTTCCTATCAGTTTACTTTCTCACATCATGAATATAGATGATCTATAGATAAAGCCACACACACACACACACACACACAAAAGAAAAAAGAAAAGAAAAAAGAGCTATGTTAGAAAAATGTATAACTGGGGTTTAACTGGGGTTAAACTATCCTCCCTCAGCAATTTTGTTTTGTTTTTAATCTCAAGTCCTTTTCAAATCTCCTTATTTTTATTTACCCATTAGGGATTTCAGACATTTTAAAAAGTATTTCCTGTACTCCATAGTTATTTTTCATCTGTTTGTAGGTCAGGTTGTAGAAGCTTATTTCTTTATACCCAAATTGCAATTCAAACAATAATGTCTTAAATCAGATAGTCATCAAAGGACTCTTTATTGAGAGTACGAACCCCAGCAGGGCAGGGGTTTAGAAACTTTCTTCCCCTCTTTGACCAAGTTTTTGTTGAAAGGAGTGCAACTGAAACTGTAACAAAAGGAGGTATAATGTTTCAGAAAAATCTCAAGGAAAAGTGTTGCAAGCAACAGTAGTAGTTCTTGGATTGGGTTCTAAAGGAAAGGGTGGAGAAATTCAACCAGTTTGTATGAAAGTTGAAGATAAAGTTCTTCTCCCCAAATATGGAGGCACCAAATTAGTTCTAGATACAAGGATTATTTCTTATTTAGAGATGGTGACATTCTCAGAAAGTATGTAGACTGACATCATTATTAAAATGCCATGAAGTGAAGCTGCCCATTCCAGTGAAGTTGTGAAATCTTTCATCATGTAAATAATTTTCATGTCTCTCTTTTATAATGAACTAATGGTATCCAAACAAACAAAAAAAGGACTCTCTATCGTCACTTTGTAATAAGTTTCCGAACTCCAGTGATTTTTCAAAACCAATAACAATGTGATCATTGCCAAGAAAATAATACATATATTTTTAAATAGACTCATCAACTTTGGGAAAAACACTCAGGAGAGAACATTGGACAAGATAATATCTCCTATGTATTGTGATTTAAAAACCAGTGTGTCTATTTTATACTTAGAAACACAGAACTTTTTCCTGAAATTTGCCATCAGTTAAAAAATAAAAGTCTTCTATGACTAGTTATTAAAGCTGGTTAAGATAGTTGATTAATATAATTTTAATTAATTTTGAATGGTAGCTTATGTTAAAAGATTACTCCCTACAAACTACTTAGCCTCAAATTTCAATCCACTTTAAAAGTACCTGGACAGGGAGGGGAAAAGATGGTGGAGGGGTAGGGGACCCTATTCCAACTAGTCCCTGGAATTGAACTGGATATCTACAAGACTACTCTGAACATCCACGAAATCAGTCTGAGATGTAAGAAGATAGATCTGGATCTCTACAAACAGAATATCACAGGTAGCTGGTTTCAAGGCATGAAGTGGGGAGCTGTGATTCCGCAGGCAGATATCAGAAGATAAATGGCAGGGGGAGGGAGCTGTGGAGATCCTACACCACCAGTGAATGATAGCCTCCCACACTGGGGACCGGGCACAGACTCTGCAGACAGGTAGTGACAGGGAAAGGACTTTAGGGCACCCCCTGGACCGAAACTGGTGTGGCGGTGTGTGTGCAAACTGGAAGTGGCTGGCGGTTTTACAAACACAAAGGGCAGAGACTTGCCACGGCCTGGAGGCGAAGACTGAGAGTGCTGCTGAGGGGCACACAACTCAGGACACTGCAGTTTATAGCAGCACAGACAGAAATGGAGATAGTGCAGCCTGGAGAGCTCATTAAAGAATAGACTGAGATCTCTCTGCTCTGAGACAGAGGGTTGGAAACGATCTCTTCTGCTCTGACTCTCAGAAGAGCCACGGAAAACCGACAGGGAAAGCCACTAGAGAACAAAAGCCCCCCAAAACTGGGGCTTTTGAGCCCATCCCCCGCCACAGGGGGCAGGGCAACTCTGCCCAAACAGGGTTGCCTGAGTAACAGCATGGCAGGCCCCTCCCTCAGAAGACAGGCTGGGAGAATAAGAGGGCAGCAACCATAGGGTCCCTACAAAACAGGTGCATCTTGCTTGGGTTGTGGTCAATAATTTGGACTCTGTACATTCCCTCAACCACCCCTCAACAGAGTGACTAGGAGGAGGAACCCCCAAAATAGGAAAGATCAGAGACTGTGACTACTTCTGCCACAGATTTACAAATGGATACAGATATAACCAAGATGTTGGAGATGGAATTCAGGGTAGCAATTGTGAAGATAATAGCTAGATTGGAGAAATCGATTAATGGCAGAAATGAAAGCTGAATTGGCAGAACTTAAAAATGCTATCAGTGAAATCCAGTCTAATCTAGATAATCTAACAGCTAGGGTAAGCGAGGCAGAAGAATGAATTAGTGGCCTAGAAGACCAATTAATAGACGAGAAGGAAAAAGAGGAGGCCAGGGAAAAACAAATCAAAATCCATGGAAACAGAATAAGAGAAATAAGTGACACCATGAAACGTTCCAATGTCAGAATTACTGGGATCCTTGAGGGGGTGGAGAGAGAGAGAGGACTAGAGGATATATTTGAGCAAATCGTAGCTGAGAACTTCCCTAATCTGGGGAAAAAAACAA
This sequence comes from Mirounga angustirostris, assembly GCF_029215605.1. Lineage (NCBI taxonomy): Eukaryota > Metazoa > Chordata > Mammalia > Carnivora > Phocidae > Mirounga > Mirounga angustirostris. Next base: position 10,178,072 of record NW_026991722.1, on the reverse strand, counting down.
ACATTCATGTCCTAGAGGCAGAGAGGACCCCTCCCAAGATCAAGGAAAACAGACCAATGCCCTGGCATGTAATAGTAAAACTCGCAAATATTAGAACCAAGGAAACCATCTTAAGGGCAGTTAGGGGGAAGAGATTCCTTACGTACAGTGGGAGGAACATCAGAATAATGTCAGACCTATCCACAGAGACCTGGCAAGCCAGAAAGGGCTGGCAAGACACATTCAGGGTATTAAATAAGAAGAACATGCAGCCAAGAATACTTTATTTGGCAAGGCTGTCATTTAGAATGGATGGAGAAATGCCGAGCTTCCAAGACCAGCAGAAACTGAAAGAATATGTGACCACTAAGCCAGCCTGCAAGAAATATTAAGGGGGGTTCTATAAAAGGAGAAAGACCCCAAGAGTGATATAGAACAGAATGACATGCTGGACCAGATGGACCTTATAGATATATACAGAACATTCCACCCTAAAACAATAGGATACTCATTCTCCTCAAGCACACATGGAGCTTTCTCCAGAATAGTCCACATACTGGGTCACAAATCAGGTCTCAACTGATACCAAAAGACTGAGATCATTCCCTGCATATTCTCAGACCATAATGCTTTAAAACTGGAACTCAATCACAAGAAAAAATTTGGAAGAAATTAAAACACTAGGAAGCTAAAGACCACTCTGCTCAAGAATGTTTGGGTCAACCAGGAAATCGAATAAGAACTTAAACAATTCATGGAAACCAATGAGAACAAAAACACATCAGTCCAAAACCTATGGGATACTGCAAAGGCTGTCCTAAGGGGGAAATACATAGCCATCCAAGCCTCACTCAAAAATATAGAAAAATCCTGAATTTACCAACAAACTTTACACCTTAAAAAACTAGAGGAAATGCAACAAACAAGCCACCCATTAGAAGAGAAATAATTAAGATTAGAGCAGAGATCATTGAATTAGAAGCCAGAAATACAGTAGATCAGATCAAGGAAACTAGAAGCTGGTTCTTTGAAAGAATTAGTAAGACTGATAAACCACTGGCCAGACTTATCCAAAAGAAAAGAGAAAGGACCCAAATTAATAAAATTATGAATGAAAGGGGAGAGATCACGACTAACACCAAGGATTTAGAAGCAATTATTGGAAATTATTATCAATAACTATATGCCAATAAATTGAGCAACCTGGAAGAAATGGATGCCTTCCTGGAAACCTATAAACTGCCAAGACTGAAACAGGAAAATGGACAACTTGAATAGGCCAGTACCCCGTAACGAGATTGAAGCAGTGATCAAAAACCTCCCAAAAAACAAGAGTCCAGGGCCTGATGGATTCCCTGGGGAATTCTACCACACATTCAAAGAAGAAATAATACCTATTCTCCTGAGGCCGTTTCAAAAATAGAAACAGAAAGAAAGCTTCCAGACTCATTGTATGAGGCCAGCATTACCTTAATCCCCAAACCAGGCAAAGACCCCATCAAAAAGGAGGATTTCAGACCAATATCCCTAATGAATATGGATTCCAAATTTCTCAACAAAATCCTAGCTAATAGGATCCAACAATACATTGCGTTGGTGGTATAGTGGTGAGCATAGCTGCCTTCCAAAATACATTAAAAGGACCATCCACCACGATCAAGTGGGATTTATCCCCGGGATGCAAGAGTGGTTCAACATTTGCAAATCAATCAATGTGATAGAACACTTTAATAAGAGGACAGAGAACCATATGGTCCTCTCAGTTGATGCAGAAAAAGCATTTGGCAAATACAGCATCCTTTCCTGATTAAAACTCTCCAGAGTATAGGGATAGAGGGAACAGTCCTCGAGTTCATAAAATCCATCTATGAAAAACCCACAGCGAATATCATCCTCAATGGGGAAAAGCTGAGAGCAGGAACACAACAAGGATGCCCACTCTCGCCACTATTGTTCAACATAGTACTAGAAGTCCTAGCAACAGCAATCAGACAACAAAAAGAAATAAAATGTATTCAAATTGGCAAATAAGTCAAACTCTCTCTCTTCGCAGATGACATGATACTTTATATGGAAAACCCAAAAGACTCCACCCCAAATTACTAGAACTCAGACAGCAATTCAGAAATGTGGCAGGATACAAAATCAGTGCACAGAAATCAGTTACTTTCTTATACACTAACAATGCAACTGTAGAAAGAGAAATTAGAGAACCGATTCCATTTACAATAGCACCAAAAACCATAAGATACCTCGGAATAAACCTAACCAAAGAGGTAAAGGATCTATACTCTAGGAACTACAGAATACTCATGAAAGAAATTGAAGAAGACACAAAAGGGTGGAAAAACATTCCATGCTCATGGATTGGAAGAATAAACATTATTAAAATGTCTGTGCTACCTAGAGCAATCTATACCTTCAATGCCATACCGATCAAAATTTCAATGACTTTTTTTCAAAGTGCTGGAACAAACAATCCTAAAATTTGTATGGAATCAGAAAAGACCCCAAATCACCAAGGAAATGTTGAAAAAGAAAAACAAAACTGGGGGCATCGCGTTGCCTGATTTCAAGCTATATTACAAAGCGGTGATCACCAAGACAGCATGGTACTGGCACAAAAACAGACATATAGACCAATGGAACAGAATAGAGAACCCAGATATGGACCCTCAACTCTATTGTCAAATAATTTTCGACAAAGCAGGAAAAAATATGCAATGGAAAAAAAGTCTCTTCAATAAATGGTGCTGGAAAAATTGGACAGCTATATACAGAAGAATGAAACTTGACCATTCTCTAACCCCATACACAAAGATAAACTCAAAATGGATGAAAGACCTCAATGTGAGACAGGAATCCATCAAAATCCCAGAGGAGAACATAGGCAGTAACCTCTTCGACATCGGCCACAGCAACTTCTTTCTAGATACATGTCCAAAGGCTAGTGAAACAAAAGCAAAAATGAACTTTTGGGACTTCATCAAGATAAAAAGCTTCTGCACAGCAAAGTAAACAGTCAACAAAACAAAGAGGCAACCCACAGAATGGGAGAAGATATTTGCAAATGACACTCCAGATAAAGGGCTGGTATCCAAGATCTATAAAGAACTTCTCAAACTCAACAGCCAAAAAACAAATAATCAAGTCAAACTATGGGCAGAAAACACGACCAGACACTTATCCAAAGAAGACATACAAATGGGTAACAGACACATGAAAAAATGTTCATCATCATTAGCCATCAGGGAAATTCAAATCAAAACCACATTGAGATACCACCTTATACCAGTTAGGATGGCAAAAATTGATAAGGCAAAAAACAACAAATGTTGGAGAGGTTGTGGAGAAAGGGGAACTCTCTTACACTGTTGGTGGGAATGCAAGTTGGTACAGCCACTTTGGAAAACAGTGTGGAGGTGCCTCAAAAATTTAAAAATAGAGCTACCCTATGACCCACCAATTGCACTCCTGGGTATTTACCCCAAAGACACAGAGGTAGTGAGAAGAAGAGCCATATGCACCCCAGTGTTCATAGCAGCAATGTCCGCAATAGCCAAACTGTGGAAAGAGCCGAGATGCCCTTCAACAGATGAATGGATAAAGAAGATGTGGTCCATATATACAATGGAATATTCCTCAGCCATCAGAAAGGATGAATACCCAACTTTTACATCAACATGGATGGGACTGGAGGAGATTGTTCTAAGTGAAATAAGTCAAGCAGAGAAAGTCAATTATCATATGGTTTCACTTATCTGTGGAACATAAGGAATAGCATAGAGGATATTAGGAGAAGGAAGGGAAAAATAAATGGGGGAAATTAGAGGGAGAGATGAACCATGAGAGACTATGTACCCTGAGAAACAAATTGAGGGTTTTAGAAGGGAGGGGGGTGGGGGGATTGGTTAGCCTGGTGATGGGTATTAAGGAGGGCACATACTGCATGGAGCACTGGGTGTTATATGCGAACAAGGAATCATGGATCACTACATCAAAAACTAATGATGTATTGTATGGTGACTAGCATAACATAATAAAATAAAATTAGAAAAAATAAAGTAAAAGTGCCTAGAAATGAGAAAAAAAATTACATATTCAAATACAACCAGGTGCACTGCCTTTTAACATGTGCTCAGCACGCATATGGTGACTGCCCACTGGGTGAAGACATCATGTTCATCATGAGAGCTATCGTGATGAATGAGACTGCAAAGACTTCTCCTCAGAGTATATGTAGTATAGTCCAGAATGCAGATTGTTATAAAATACACACTAATTCAATCATCATATTGCTGTAAATAGAAAAATACAAAATGCTTCACATGTACATAAGTGAGAAAGAGCTCTGACTCAGTAGGAAGCAGGTAGTCAAGGAGAGCTGCCCTGAAATAAATTGCAGTGAAGACATTTTTACTAATTTGGATGTTAGTTGGTGAACACATAAAATCAGTGTTGAAGATCTGTAGATGTTCATAACATAGTAAACACAGTGCTTAGATGCTGGAATAAATAAGGTTTTTCCTTGAAGCAATAATATTGAATTGCATTGAGAGAAGGGAAGACAAGCAAAGCTGGTAAGAGATCAGGTAAATTATGGAAAGCAAAAATCATAAAGAAACAGGAAGCTCATGCTACCAACTCACATTTCCCCTTAATAAAATTGAAAGGTCATCTATAAATTTGCATTTTCAGAAGATCTCATTTGTTGAAGAATGTATTGGAAGGTGGTAAGGATAGATATGGGGGGGTGGAAATGAACTCTTGTGGTATTCCAGAAGAAACTAGGGTGTTTCTAGTGTAGGTGGAGGAAAATGGACAGTTTCAAGAAAAATTTATAAGGTAAAATTAAGAAGATTTTGGAAGGCATTAGCTATTTGAGGGGAGGGGACAGTGAGAGGAAAAAAGATAAGAAAGCATATTCTTTTGTACGACTGAATTTTACAACCATGTATGTTGATGTTCCTTAGTATAATGAGTAATGCTGGAGTAGGACCACATCTGGGGTTCATTATGGACCTTTTGAATTTAAGGTGTCTGCATAACATTAAAGAGATTTGAGTCATCAAATTCTGTATGCTATTAGAACAGATGAAAGCATAGTTTAATACCATTGGGATATAGATAAATGATGATTACTACTGAGAGACCACTAAACTAAGATCTGTAAAGTGCCACTTCCATTACAAGATAGGGAGGACTCAGAGTACTCCAAGATATAACATTAAGTTTAGAATTAGCTCCAGATATTGTGGAAAGGCTGAATGTGTTTAATGTTTGTTTACTATTCTTTTACAACTAATTGCTATTATTGACACCACAATATATTTCTTGGTTGGGGATAAATCCTGTAAGTGTCAAATGGTGTAAAAATTATTCTATTACCTCAGATATTCTCATTTATCAGAATTCTAAATCACCATAACAGTAACTACCAAAATCTTAACCCAACTACAATAAAACTTGGAAAGCAAAAGAATTAAAATAGGAAATACTGAATCCCAGTCCCTGTTTTTATTCTTACCAAATATACATATGATTACTTTAAGGATGAGGTTAATGTGATAATGCAAAGATGAAGAAAGTATGTGGAATGCCTTATGAATATCTAAAGAGAGCCATTACCTCTATCTGAAGTGATTATGGAAATATCAAGAATGAGGTAGCATAATAGCTCATGAAAAATTAGTAAGACTCCTATAAATAGAAGTGGAGATGAAGAAAAACACCAGGCAGGGATTCAATAACCAGAACTGTGATGCAAAGTAGAGGAAGATAGGATTTTTGTACAGTACATATTCCATTCTGAGTGTAACTATAGTTATTCCTGAGTGTGGAAGACCATGCAAGCTAGGCTTAAGAGTTGTGGCCATTGTACCAAGTTGTGATTGGTCTGGAAAGCACTTATTACAGGTGTCTGATTAGGGAGTGAGGGTTCCACAGGAGTGTGGGAGGAACTGTGACAGAAATTTGCAAAGTGTAGGTAGAGTTATCAGAGAAATACCACTAACATTCCAAGCCCAAACATCAGTGTAGGTGGAAAAGCTGGAGAGTACAGGAGAGTATATATAGGTCCATATGGGAACCAGTTGGGACAGCAAAGTGGAATATGGGTGAGCTTTTGTGAAATCTTGACTGTGACAGGAGCTCACAAGAGCATTAAATAGAGAGCTGTGTGTAACTTGCAAGGCCATTCAAGAATACTTCCTCTTCTTCATTTCTACCTTACACATTACATGTGATCTTCTCTCCTTGGCAAACCACAGGGGAACAGGATTTTGAAAAACATATTTACCAATCATATACAGGGGTGCTAGTGTCTCATTGGCAAAAATCAGGAAGTATTCATTACGTGCCTGGTGTGTAGTCCTCCCTCAGACCAGTCATACTATGAATGAGACACTTGTGAAGGTTATGTGTATCAGAGCGAAATGAATAAGCAGAGCTTTAGAATAACCAATGTGATGGCACGTTTCAGCATTATTTGGAATGTGGAGAACATAGAGTAAGAGATAATTTTCACTTTTAAAGAAGGGGGAAAGGAAAAGGAGGATAAAATAGGAAAACTGGAATAGAGTAGTCAAAGACCTCTATTAGGAAGTGTTGGAAATATATATCACACATACTTTTCCTTTCACATCCTATTTCTTATCAGATGTTTCATTTCTGTCAAGTTTATAAGAACTGTTGGCTATTGAACTATTTATGCTATCAATACAACAAGTTTCTGAATGCGTTTGGGACATAACTTGTTATAGCAGTCATCAATACTATTTAACAAATATTTACAGCTCTGTTTTTCCAGCCTAATGGAAAAATTGAACTCTCCAGCACTCTTCAGTTTGTGGTAATCATGGGAATTGCTTTGGTCAATGCCATGTAAAGAAAAATGTGTTCTTTACATGCCAGAACTTGAAGAACCAGGGTGCCATATTCTCTGCCCACTGCTGTGGTGAGACAGGACATCTGTCATACCACTTAGCAGAGTCCCTCTGTTCACCCACAAAGGACATGTAACATGAGCAAGAGAAAAAACTTATTTTTTGCTGTGTTACTAAGATTAGGCAGTTGTTTGATTCTACAGTGAAAGTTAGCCTATCCCAACTAATACAATGATGTTGAAAGCACACGGCCATTAGAAAAGATAAACATGAATTTACACTTTCTTCCACACATTTTCATGTGCGTGACAATAAGAAATTGTGTATACTCCCTGAGTCTGTTTTCTAAGAAGTGTTCTTATTATTGGAGATAATGCACACAAAACACCAAATGTAGAGGCATTCATTAAATTCTGTTGTTATTAGAATTTAGTCTACAGTATAGCATTGAACTCATTCATCCAAAAAAATTGTCTAGTATGTAGGAGGAAAAGATCATGCTAAGAATAGAAACATACTTCTATAAATAGTGATATATTCTTTACAAATCTGAAATAGATCTAAGAAAAAAAAAGATCTATTGTTTCCCTGGAGATTTGGTTCATTCATATTCACTTTTCAAGTAAAGCATGGAAATTAAATAAAACAAAGTATAACTGTTTTCTCTATTGAAGTTGATATCAGTGTCCAGGGTGAGCAATACTTCATGAATAACACATTGAATCATTAGCATATCAAAGAAGATTTTCTTCTGCTGTATTTCACCAACTGTCTGAGGTCTTTGATTTGAACTAAACGACATTTGGGCATGCTGTTACTTCACAAAGGATTAGCTAATGTACAGAACCTAACCTCTTATCATTTGGGACATTTTGTATTAATTCAAATACTTAGAAAACAAGTGCATAAGTGAATGCTTTGCAAGAAATGCTGCAGCTCCAATCTGCTTCTTTCATCCTTAAAATAAGGACTTTTATTATGACCCACTTTAAGATGAGGGATTTTTTTTTTTTTTTGTCGCAAACAATTTCATGGTTAGATACACATTTTGTTCAAAATTACATGGAAAATCAAGAAGGAAAGACACATTCCATGTAGAAAATTCTGCCCAAAAAATAACCCTGGGAAACATCAGCCTCAGTCACTAATGCCCAAAGAAGTATTCATTTGTTCTTTGGTTCAGCCAACAGACTGCATTCCAACATCTGGGGATATGCAGATGCATAGGACACTGTACTTCCCCCTCATGGTCTCATATTCTCTGTAGATATAACAGGTAAATAATTTATTAAAACACTATTGGATATGTTCGGCTGAGGAAGGCGGCATAGGACACGGTTCTCAGATAAAAGGGGCAGATTGAATTGTCTAGAGATGGCTTCACAGATAATTTAACCTTTAGGCTGGATCTTACATTCAGGCAGGAAAAAACAACCTGATGAAAAAAGTGATGTGAGAGGGGCACCGGGGTGGCTCACTCGGTTAAGCGGCTGCCTTCGGCTCAGGTCATGATCCCGGGATCCTGGGATCCAGCCCCATGTCTGGCTCCTTGCTCAGTGGAGAGCCTGCTTCTCTCTCTCCCTCTACCTGCCACTCTGCCTGCTTCTGCACTCTGTCAAATAAATAAATAAAAATTCTTTACAAAAAAAAAAAAGTGATGTGAGAGAAAAACAGAGAGGGGGAAAAGAGAGAGAGAGGTGCATTTTGGGACAAAGGAGGGGCATATGAAATGTACACTTATGTAAAGAAGAAAACATACTAGATGCTGAAAATTGCAAAATATTGATTTTAGTTGGAAAGTTAGGTGCATTTGTTTGAATCAGATATGAGAAGACAAAAAGTCTAATTGGAGGGCCTGACCAAAATTTGTCTTGGATGCAATGTCAAAAATGAACTTTTTAATTCTATGGACAATGAGGTAGCAATTAAATTTTCCAAGTGTTAAAAACGAGATTAGAAAACTGAGGGTTGCTGGAGTGGGGGGTGGGGTGGGAGGGAGGGGGTGACTGGGTAGTAGACACTGGGGAGGGTATGTGCTCTGGTAAGCGCTGTGAATTGTGCGAGACTGTTGAATCTCAGAGCTGTACCTCTGAAACAAATAATGCAATATATGTTAAGGAAAAAAAAAAAGAAGAAGAAGAAGAAGAAGGTAGCAGGAGGGGAAGAATGAAGCAGGGGAAATCGGAGGGGTAGACAAACCATGAGAGACGATGCACTCTGAAAAACAAACTGAGGATTCTAGAGGGGAGCGGGGTGGGAGGATGGGTTAGCCTGGTGATGGGTATTGAGGAGGGCACATTCTGCATGGAGCACTGGGTGTTATGCACAAACAATGAATCATGGAACACTACATCTAAAACTAATGACGTATGGGGATTAACATAAGAATAATTTTTTTTTTTTAAAAATGAGATTAAATAGGAATTTTATTTTATTTTAATTTTTTTTAAAGATTTTATTTATTTATTTGAGAGACCGAGAATGAGAGAGAGCACATGAGAGGGGGGAGGGTCAGAGGGAGAAGCAGACTCCCTGCCGAGCAGGGAGCCCAATGCGGGACTTGATCCAGGGACTCCAGGATCATGACCTGAGCCGAAGGCAGTTGCTTAACCAACTGAGCCACCCAGGCGCCCTAAATAGGAATTTTAGAAAGCTCATCTTATATGAAAGCTAGCAAGATTATATGTGGCATTATGTAATAACTGAAATCATTTCTAATACAGTCTCTAGAAGAAAGCACAAATATTTAAAATTTTCTAATCAATAAATGCAAGCATTTCTATTTTAATTAAATTTTATAATTTATCTATGAATAATTGTTCATTGCAAAGAGATTGGAATCGGTGTATTTAAAACTTAATATTGAGTATTTTCAGTGACAATAACCTTAAAATGGCTTTCCCATTTCTAGAATCTGAAAGGAAACATGATACAAAATGAATAAATGAATAAATGACTGCTAATGTTTGAAATCAGGTTGAAATTAAATGGACATATAATATGAAAAACTATTAATCTGGAGCATAAATTCTGGATAAATTTTTTAAATAGTTAAAATTTCATTAGAGTCATTGAGTTGAAACGTAATATTTATGTACTACTCAGTAATTTATTCTAATATATCCACATTTTAAAAAATTATCGAAATACAAGAGAAATGTTCTGTATCTTACTCAGAATTGTGTTAACTTGAATGTAAAATACAAGTCCCTCAGGTTGTGTACTTTAGATTTGTATATTTTGTTTTGTATAAGTCACATATCAACAAACAAAAAAAATCCACGAAGAAAAAAATAAATGCAATGAAGCATAAAAAATAAAACAAGAACAGTGGAATAAATGTGTGTAAGTAAAGAACTCTCACCTATTAATCCAGAAGCACATAAACTTTGTAATAATTGTCTTTTTAAATCTTTCTTTGCTGTATTTTACACACACATATTTGAAAAAAAGTAGATTAGTTGTAATCTGCTCCTTGTTTAAAAAAAAAAAAGGAAAAGAATACAATGAAGGAGAGATTGAGTCTTCCATATTTGATGGATAAAACTCTGTACCTTGCATATGTGGAATACAATTGAATGAAAGAAATTAAAAGAAGAAAGAAGGTAGAGGAAGAATAACATAATGAAAGGAACATGTGTTTGAGTTGTACAGTGTGAGAGGGAAAAGGGTAAAATGATACAGCACAAAGCTGAAAGTAGAAAAGGTATGAATATAAAGAACAGCACTGACGTGATGATAGTGTAGTTAGGAATTACACAAGAAGGCAGTTAGCAAGTGCAGGACCTGGGGAGGGAAAAAAAGGGGGAGGAAGGAAGACAGAGGGAGAGAGAGGGAAGGAGCCCTTTATTCAGTGAAAAAAGGGCTTCATATAACTTTTTTTTTATATAAGTATTTTGACAAGCAGAATATATGATGCTATTCCAACTTAATGAGACTACTTTAATGCAAGTGATTACCACAGCCAATTAGAAGTGGGAATTAGGGCGCCTGGGTGGCTCAGTTCTTTAAGCGACTGCCTTTGGCTCAGGTCATGATCCTGGAGTCCCAGGATCGAGTCCCACGTCGGGCTCCCTGCTCAGCAGGGAGTCTGCCTCTCTCTCTGACACTCCCCCCTCTCATGCTCTCTATCTCATTTTCTCTCTCAAATAAATAAATAAATAAAATCTTTAAAAAAAAAAAAGAAGGAAGTGGGAATTAAACTAGGATTGTTGTTTTTTTTAATGACCATTAGCAAGGAGATAAGAAAGTCATATAAACTCTATCCATTCCTTCACATCCTGCACAGTCTATATGTGAGATAGGTTATAAACTAGCAGATTGAAGGTCTTTTATGTTTAATTTATGTGAGAGAATCAGTAGAAGATGAGCTGTCTCAAAGCATGTAATTCATCACAGAATAATAAAAAATGAGCATCACTGTAATGACAATAAAAACAACACTAATAAGAAGACCATTTATTGCATGATGGCTACATGTCCCCAGGACTCTTCTAAATACTGTAATGTATTTTTACATTTAATCTTCAAAATAGTCCTTAAGTTGGAAGCACAAAGCTATTGTTTCTAGTGCCTGCATTACCTCCCCATGAAGCTACAATGGGCAGTTCTATGGGAGCTCAGAGTCACACAGATAGTTTCTGCCTTTAATGCATATTAAATGTCTTTCAGCTTAGTGGGATTTAAATAACAAGGGTGGCAAATCTAGCAGATAAAGGTCCTGCTTCCCATTCCACAAATGGATGATTCTAGGAGGCACATGCAAGTCCCTTCCTCCCTCCCTCCCTCCCCTCCCCTTCCTCCTTCCTTCCTTCCTTCCTTCCTTCTTTCCTTCCTTCCTTCTTTCCTTCCTTCCTTCCTTCCTTCCTTCCTTCCTTCCTTCCTTCCTTCCTTCCTTCCTTCCTTCCTTCCTTCCTTCCTTCTTTCCAATGCAAGTTTCTTATGAAGATGTCTTATGAAGTCAAACACCCTCTGCTTATAACATTTTCTATTGGTCGTTTTGCATTCCTTACTTCACTCTCCTTACTCCCTCACTTGCTTCCTATGATCTAAATAAAACCTCTGAGCAAAATTCTCTAAGATTTTTTGGGGGGGAATACTCAAATTAGGACATAACTGTTATCCAATTTTACATGTAGAGAATACAAGGTTCAGACAGATAAAGTGATTTACCACAGTTTGCCCCACTGAAGAGTGGCAAATGAAATACACTCTTTAATAGCATTCCAGAACTCAGGAAGGCCAGGGAGAGGTATAGAACAACAGATGCAGTGGATACAAAAGTAGAGACCTCTATTCCCATTGGCTTGTCACAGTGAGGAATGACTAGGGGACACTCTTGAATCTAACTGAAGGTCTGGGCCACCACAGACAGCAGTGTACCTCTTAGAAAACTCACTGGGGGGTTGTTCATCAATGCTCATCTCAAATGAGGTTTTAGTAGAAAATATTCTCTGTGAGTGTACACATGGTAAAAACATTATGAGAGCTGATATTTACACCCAGTTTTTTTTTTTTTTTTTTGCAATAATCTATGCTTTCAATCAATGAGCACACTTATTCTCTTTACTGGAAAGACTGACTTATTCTGTTCTATAAATTCTATAAACTCCACATATACAACTCTATAAACTCCCCTCAATGAATTGTTATCAAAAAGAGTTATATAGTAAAACACAGCATTTTGCAAAACTATGAAAGACGGGTGTTTTGGTGCATTTATTGTCAAATATTCAAGAACCCCAAAATATTTTACACAGTTCATAGTGCAACTATTCCTATCAGGTGATGTAAAAGTCCTTGGCTTTGACACCACTGAACATGGCTTATTTTTTAGCAAAATCTTTAGATCTTCTAACAAGTTTTCAATAGCAGTTACCATTATGTAAATAAACTTTAACAAAGTAATTTTTGTTTGTAAAGTTTACTCAATACAAAGGCAGTATAAAGTCTCTGCTTAAAAGAGCCTGTAATCACTTAATGAAATACTGTGCAAGACAAAGCTTCTGAAACCAACAGTTCCTGTTCATTTAATTACAGTTCTGTTAATTTAATCACCTCAGTAGGGGACGTGTTACTTGGTGGGTGATATTTTTTTCACACCATGAGATGCACATCCACAGTGCTTGTCTCTATTAACTTAATGAAGAAATTACAATTAGAAAAAGAGCGATGCATTGAACGTTTATTTAAACACAGGGAGAAAAGTAATGGGAAGCAAGCATGTGTGATGAGAACCTATTGTCTATGTAAACCTTTCTGGATTACAAAATCAGCAGCTGGTCTTTCAGTTATTGTTCAAGGACTTTCTTAAAGTCTTAGCATTCTGTGCACATAAGCAGAAATCAATGCCTAAAAGATTTTTAGGATATCTATGCATGAATGCACTGTTACTTTAAGAGTTTTAAAAGGATATGGAATATATGTATGAAAAACAACTTTGCACATTCCTTTGTTTTTACAAAAGGTGGTTGAGACTATGTTTAATGAATGAGTGACATCTGCCTAATTCCATTGTGCTTTGATTTTTTTTTTCTCTCTTTGGGGAACACAAACCAAATCTAGTGTGTTCTTTCAAATGAGAAAAGTTATATGTTTATTCTTTGTAGCAGCATTTCTGAAATGCATCCCCGAAGGCATATTTGTAATAATATCCAGATGTTAGTCAAACTGTACCCTAAATGTTCGTGCTAAACAATTGCATCAAAGCAGAACAGGGAAAAATACTAATTTTGATTTTTATGACAACTTTTAGAATATAAGTAATTTATATTAGCAAACAGGAAGAGTTAACCTACACAATTCAAGAGTAGATCAATTTGAATATAGGGGTAAAATGCAAGGTATTTAACAGGACAGGTAGAGCCCACTGCAGACTGACCCCAACATATTCCTTCAGAATAATCCTCGGTTTTAATAACCTACTCAACCTCGTGGCTTCTAGCTGCCTGAATGCTCCTTCATTACTCTCTATTTTGCCCTCCAAATTCTTTTCTGGAACGTCCTTTCCTCCGTGCTTCATCTAAATAATTACAACTTATTTTCAAAAATGAGTCAAATCAGGAAACATCTCCTCCACAAAAGCTTCCAAGAACCCTGTACTGGGCTCACTTCTCTGTTCTTTGCTTCTAACACAGCTTTAGCATGCCCTTATTATGGGTCTAAAACTGTGAATAAAATTTCATTAAATGTCTTATTTTTCTATATTGTGAGTTCCTAGAAGGCAAGAATAAAGACTTTGTCAGCATTTTATACACTGAGTCAAACTATGCTGAGCCTCAGGTATATGAAAGGCAGACCTTACTTTATAATACAATAAAAAGCATTTTATATGAGGAAATTAGTCCAAGTTTGCATTGATTTCAGGAAATTTCCAGCCTACAATCATCTGGGCTCTACTTGAATATTTTCAGTGTTAGAGAACCTAAGAGTATAATATGGTGTTTTATTTTTTACATATTTTTATTTTAGAACCATTTTAAATTTCCAGAAAAATTGTGAAACTAGTACAGAGACTTCCCACATCCCCAACACTGTTTCTCCCACTGTGAATATCTTACATCAATAGACTACAGTTGTTACAATTAATGAAAAAATATTGTTACAATATTATTAGCAAAGTCCATAGTTTTTTGTTTTTAATCTCATTTGTTAATACCCTAATGTCCGTTTGCTCTTCCAGGACCTTACATAGACTACTACATCACATCTAGCCGTCATGTCTCCTTAGGCTCCTCTTGGCTATGACAGTTTTCAGACTTTCCTTTTTTTTGATGACCTTAGTTTTGAGGAGTACTGGTAAGACATTTGATAGAATGTCCCTCAATTGAGATTTGTTTGACATTTATCTTATGGTTAGAAAAGGATTATGTGGTTTTTCAAGGAAGACTATAGAGGTAAATGTCATTTTCATCACATCGTATCAAGCATACCTTCTATTGACATGACATATCACTGTTCATGTTAATCTTGATCACTGGGCTCAGTAGCATTTGTAAGACTTCTCCACTGGAAAGTTATTCTTTCTCTGCCTCCGCCCCACCATACTATATTTGGTGGAAGGAAGTTGCTATGTCAGAGTCAGGAATTATATTCAAACTCTTTGAATATGCATTATTTGGAATTCTGTGTGGGTGATTTTTCTAATGTCCTTCATTTACTCATTTATTCAATTATTTATTTATATCAATATAAACTCCTGGATATTTATTTTATGCTTTGGGTTATAACACAATGGCCCTTTATTAGTTTGTTCTCAAAGTGTTTCATCATTGGCACATCGAGTTGGTTCATTTGTCTCTTTGGCATACCCCCACTGTTGTGTGTATGTGTGTTTAACACTTCCTTACTCTTTGGCACTCCAAGTTGCTCCAGGCTCATCTTGTACATTCCTTGGCCCTGTCCTAGAGCACCTGTTTTTAAAAGGAGCCCTGCTTCCTTTTCTGGAAGAATGGTATTAGAAACCAAGATGTATGTATTTGGTAGGTTCCTTGCTACTGGGGTGGGCCCTCTCAGCTGACAGAGCAAGAAAATATGTTTAATAACTCATGTATGAAAACATGTTTATTAAAAGTTCTATATGGAACCATTTACATCTATATTAAGCTAAAAGTGAGTCATATTGATGTGATACTGATCCATGACCACATGGATTATTCCAACCTCTGGCACTTATGTGTAAATTCCACTCCAGCAATGAGAAATGCAGCTCTGCCCTTCTTCCATCCACTTCCCTGATCACTGTACCCTCGTATACTTACATAGCCATATCAAAATTGTTAACCTCCCATGAGAAAACACAAACACAAAAGCCTTTACCAGCTGAGGTGTAATGCTTATATTCCGTCTCTACCTTTATTTTTTTTTATTTTTATATTTTTTTATTATGTTATGTTAATCACCATACATTACATCATTAGTTTTTGATGTAGTGTTCCATAATTTGTTGTTTGTGCATAACACCCATTGCTCCATGCAGAACGTGCCTTCTTTAATACCCATCACCAGGCTAACCCATCCCCCCACCCCCATCCCCTCTAGAACCCTCAGTTTGTTTTTCAGAGTCCATCATCTCTCATAGTTCATCTCCCCCTCCGATTTCCCCCCTTCATTTTTCCCTTCCTGCTATCTTCTTCTTTTTCTTTTTTTTTTTTAACATATAATGTATTATTTGTTTCAGAGGTACAGATCTGTGATTCATCAGTCTTACACAATTCACAGCGCTCACCATAGCACATACCCTCCCCAATGTCCATCACCGAGCCAGCCCATCTCTCCCACCCCCCACCACTCCAGCAACCCTCAGTTTGTTTCCTGAGATTAAAAATTCCTCATATCAGGGAGATCATATGATACATGTCTTTCTCTGATTGACTTATTTCACTCAGCATAATACCCTCCAGTTCCATCCACATCGTTGCAAATGGCAAGATTTCATTCCTTTTGATGGCTGCATAATATTCCATTGTATATATATACCACATCTTCTTTATCCATTCATCTGTCAATGGACATCTTGGCTCTTTCCATAGTTTGGCTATTGTGGACATTGCTGCTATAAACATCAGGGTGCACATACCCCTTCGGATCCCTACATTTGTATCTTTGGGATAAATACCCAGTAGTGCAATTGCTGGGTCTTATGGTAGCTCTATTTTCAACTTTTTGAGGAACCTCCATACTGTTTTCCAGAGTGGCTGCACCAGCTTGCATTCCCACCAACAGTATTGGAGGGTTCCCCTTTCTCTACATCCCCGCCAACATCTGTCATTTCCTGACTTGTTAACTTTAGCCATTCTGACTGGTGTGAGGTGGTATCTCATTGAGGTTTTGATTTGGATTTCCCTGATGCAGAGTGATGTTGAGCACTTTTTCATGTATCTGTTGGCCATTTGGATGTCTTCTTTGGAAAAAATGTCGTTCATATCTTCTGCCCATTTCTTGATTGGATTATTTGTTTTTTGGGTGTTGAGTTTAAGAAGTTCTTTATAGATTTTGGATACTAGCCCTTTATCTGATATGTCATTTGCAAATATCTTCTCCCATTCTGTCTGTTGTCTTTTGGTTTTGTTGACTGTTTCCTTTGCTTTGCAAAAGATTTTTATGTTGATGAAGTTCCAATAGTTCATTTTTGCCCTTGCTTCCCTTGCCTTTGGCGATGTTTCTAGGAAGAAATTGCTGCGGCTGAGGTCGAAGAGGTTGCTGCCTGTGTTCTCCTTTAGGATTTTGATGGACTCTTGTCTCACATTTAGGTCTTTCAACCATTTTGAGTCTATTTTTGTGTGTGGTGTAAGGAAATGGTCCAGTTTCATTCTTCTGCCTGTGGCTGTCCAATTTCCCAACACCATTTGTTGAAGAGACTGTCTTTTTTCCATTGGACATTCTTTCCTGCTTTGTCAAAGATTAGTTGACCATAGAGTTGAGGGTTCATTTCTGGGCTCTCTATTCTTTTCCATTGATCTATGTGTCTGTTTTTGTGCCAGTACCATACTGTCTTGATGATGACAGCTTTGTAATAGAGCTTGAAGTCCGGAATTGTGATGCTGCCAGCTTTGCTTTTCTTTTTCAACATTCCTCTAGCTATTCGGGGTCTTTTCTGGTTCCATACAAATTTTAGGATTATTTGCTCCATTTCTTTGAAAAAAGTTGATGGTATTTTGATAGGGATTGCATTGAATGTGTAGATTGCTCTAGGTAGCATTGATATCTTCACAATATTTGTTCTTCCAATATATGAGCATGGAACATTTTTCCATTTCTTTGTGTCTTCCTCAATTTCTTTCATGAGTATTTTATAGTTTTCTGAGTACAGATTCTTTGCCTCTTTGGTTAGACTTATTCCTAGGTATCTTATGGTTTTGCGTGCAATTGTAAATGGGATCGACTCCTTCATTTCTCTTTCTTCTGTTTTGCTGTTGGTATATAGAAATGCCACTGATTTCTGTGCTTTGATTTTATATCCTGCCACTTTACTGAATTCCTGTATGAGTTCTAGCAGTTTTGGAGTAGAGTCTTTTGGGTTTTCCACATAAAGTACCATATCATCTGCAAAGAGTGAGAGTTTGACTTCTTCTTTGCCGATTTGGATGCCTTTTATTTCTTTTTGTTGTCGGATTGCTGTGGCTAAGACTTCTAGTACTATATGAATAGCAGTGGTGATAGTGGACATCCCTGCCGTGTTCCTGACCTTAGGGGGAAAGCTCTCAGTTTTTCTCCATTGAGAATGATATTCGCTGTGGGTTTTTCATAGATGGCTTTTATGATATTGAGGTATGTACCCTCTATCCCTACACTCTGAAGAGTTTTGATCAAGAAAGGATGCTGTACTTTGTCAAATGCTTTTTCTGCATCTATTGAGAGGATCATATGGTTCTTGTTCTTTCTTTTATTGATGTATTGTATCACATTGATTGATTTGCGGATGTTGAACCAACCTTGCAGCCCAGGGATAAATCCCACTTGGTCATGGTGAATAATCCTTTAATGTACTGTTGGATCTTTGCCTTTAATTTTATAGACTCCACACATTTCCAGAATTACTTAGATCAGCTCTTCTCCCACTCCCTGCTGCCCAGTTAGGTGAGATTGCTTCATGTATTTATAATAATACAGTTGGATTATTTTGTCATATTCTGAATTCCATTCTGAAATCCCTTATTCCTAGGTGATTTTTGAGAAATTTTATATCAAGTTCCACTCTTTGCATTTTAAATTCTTATGGTTTTGAAAATGTGTTATGTTATGTCTGAGAGGATTGTTTCATTAAAATTCCGCATTTATTTTTGGTGGCTGAGTAATATTCCATTCTATATGTATACCTCCTCTTCTCTATCCGTTCATTCATCAGTGGACATCTGTGCTCTTCCCATGGTTTGGCTATTGTGGCCATTGCTGCTATAAACATTGGGTGCATGTGCCCCTTCAAATTACTATTTTTGTATCCTTTGAATAAATACCCAGTAGTGCAATTGCTGAGCCATAGGGTAGTTCTATTTTTAACTTTTTGAGGAATCTCCATACTGTTTTCCAGAGTGGCTGCACCAGCTTGCATTCCCACCAACAGTGTAGGAGGGTTCCCCTTTCTCTGCATCCTCACCAACATCTGTCATTTCCTGAGTTGTTAATTTTAGCCATTCTGACCAGTGTGAGGTGCTATTTCATTGTGGTTTTGATTCATATTTCCCTGATGATGAGTGATATTGAGCATTTTTTCATGTGTCTGTTAGCCATTTGCATGAAATCTTGCTATTTGCAACGATGTGGATGGAACTAGAGGGTATTATGCTAAGTGAAATAAGTCAGTTGGAGAAAGACAAATACCATATGATTTCACTCATATGTGGAATTTAAGAAACAAAACTGATGAACACAGGGGAAGGAGAGGAGAAATAAAACAGGATAACAAACAGGGAGACAAACCATAGAGACTCTTAACTATAGAGAACAAACTGAGGTTGCTGGAGGAGAGGTGGGGGCAGGGTTGGGGTAACTGGTGATGGGTATTAAGGAGGGCACTTAATGTAATGAGCACTGGATGTTACAACTGATGAATCATTAAATCCTACCCCAAAATTAATAATACACTGTGTGTTAACTAACTTGAATCTAAATAAAACCCAAAAATAAATAAATAAATAAAAATTAAAAAAATAATAAAATTCCCCATTTCACCTTTTTAAACCCTACTCCCAACCTCTGGCTATCACTGTTTTTCTAGGATCTATAGTTTTCTGTTTACAGAATATATCTGGAATTAATTGATTTGTAGCCTTTCCAGCCTGGCTTATTTTACTTAGCAATAGGCATATAAGATTTATTCATATAGTTTTACAGCTTGATAGTGCATTATTTATTGCTGAATCATAATTCATTGTACAATAAAAATAATATCTCAACATACAATAAAAATACATTGTACAAATGTACTAGTTTGTTAATTCACTTACTGAAAAACATCTTGATTACTTTCATGTTTTGATTATAAACAAATCTGTAGATATCTGGGTACAGCTTTTGTGTGAATATAAATTTAAAAATCAGTGAGGTAAATACATAGGAGTAGAGTTGCTGGATCATATAACAAAATAATTTTTAACTTTGTAAGAAACTGCAAATTATTTTCCAAAGGGTGGTGCCATTTTGCATTTACACTAGCAATTAAGGAGATTTCTCTTGCTCTGCATTCTCAGTGACATTTGATATTGTGAGATATTTGGATATCAACCACTATAAAAATTGTGTAGTAGTATCTCTTTGTTGTTTTAATTTGAATTTCTCTCATGACAAATCATGTTGAATATAATTGCCTGTGCTTATTTGTTATCTATATGTTCTCTGCTGAGGTGTTTGCTCAGATTTTGTCCATTTTAATTTTAAAAAAATTTCTTATTGTTTTAAAATATTTTTATATATTTTCGATATATGTTTTTATTCAGATATGTCTTTTGCAAATTTATTTTTTCAATCTGTGGCTTATTTTAATAGCATTATTTATAGAGCAGAGGATTTTACTTTAATAAACTTAAAAATATCAATTTATCTTTCATGTTTTGCTCATTTGATGTTGTATCACCAAACCCGAAGCTATACAGGTTTTTTACATGTTTTGTTTTAGAAAATTTATAATTTTGCACTTTATGATTGGGCCTTTGACACATTTTGCATTATTTTTAAAAATATAGTATCTGTGTGCATATTCATTTTTTTCACACATAGATGTTCAGTTTTTCACCACCGTTTGTTGAAAAGATTATCCATTATCCATTGAATTATGATGGAGAAAACTCTGGGCATATTCTACAATATTAGTATTCCACAATATTACTGTTCTACAGTATTACCCCTTCCCTGCCAAAGACATAGGGGATTTTCTCTTATTTTATTTTCATGAAACTAGGGAGTTCATGGAAGAAAGCCCCACAAAATTGTGGGAGTCCTTCTAAGATTGTGGACATCAGTAGTTTCTTACTTCCATTTTTATCCACAAAATTACCATTTAACTATCTACCAGTAGGGCTCTGGCAGTTTCTGCTCCAGGCAAGCACATCTCCTCGTGACTCTCTGGATTCCTCTCTCTTTCTAGATTTTGGGGTGGTGGTTTATCATGCTAGTGTGGTTCTCTGATATAATCAACAAAAGTTACTGATTTTCAATTTGTTCAGCTTTTTTCTTGTTGGAAGTAGAGGAGTGACAACTTCTAAGCTCTCTACATTTCATAGTGGAAACCAGTTGTCCACGTTTAATTAGTGAGGATTAAATTTTCTTAGTTGGTTTTTATATTAAATTGAAGATAATCTCCCTTAAATGGCATCAATGACTGAATAAAAAATCTCTAGACTCAGAATCAGGACAGTTCCTTTCCTACATGAACTCTTTCAAGTATTTAAAGATGTTTCTCATTCATCCCACCCCCCAGATCAAAGTTGTTATTCCTACAGTTGTTCAGGATGTATGTTTCTCTTTGTCTTTATTCTATCCAGTAGTGTGCTGGAGTTGGCTAGAATGAATTTGGCAGAGCATATTGTTAAATGTTCAGGAATTTGGGGGAGCTGAGTTTTAAACACAGCCATTATTAAAAATTGATATAAACTTAAAATGGAATTCATTATATTAAAATAAAAGCTAATAAATACACAAGACTCACTTCTTAACTGCTTTGCTGCATTTTTTTTTTTTAAGATTTTATTTATTTATTTGACAGAGAGAGAGACAGCTAGAGAGGGAACACAAGCAGGGGGAGTGGGAGAGGGAGAAGCAGGCTTCCCGCCGAGCAGGGAGCCCGATGCGGGGCTCGATCCCAGGACCCTGGAATCATGACCTGAGCCGAAGGCAGGCGCTTAACGACTGAGCCACCCAGGCGCCCCTGCTTTGCTGCATTTTAATGTTACTCACGTCTTTTCAGTCTGCATGGTAGAATACTATAAAATGATGCACTCATGTACCTTTTTTCTCAACTTTGCATTCAGTAACATCCATTGGGCATTGAAATCAGCCAGAGTATCAGTATATACACCCAGAAATTGACAAACACTACAAATCAGACTTGATTTATTGTTTGCTAATTATCTACACTTAAAATGTGATAGAAAAATGTTAAGAAGCTGTGTTTAATTAAGCTTAAAATTTAAAATTTGTGTATCTATAGCTGTTTTATTACAAATAGCATAATTAAGAAAATCTTATCCCAGTGTTGAAAGTTGTTCACATCATTAACAAACATCTGTTTTTATTTTTCATTTTCCTATTACTACTTAGTATAAAGGAAACACCAAACAACATTCATGTCACTACTATACCTTTTGGTCAATTGCAATTTTTCTTGGACTCAGGCACAAGTGTTCAGCAAAAAATGAATGAAAGTATTCTTTGGGAACCAAATGGCTTATGAATTTATAATAAAATATGAAATCTTTTATTATCATTTGTAAATTTTACTATATAGTCCCTTTACATTTGTAAAATTTGTAATAAAATTATGTATGTAGGTATATGCATACTCTTCTCATCAGAGAGACAATTAATTATGTATTTACACACCTCTAGTTCTATCCCTCTACCATACGTGCACTCTATTTAAGTGTCTTTATTTATATGAGATCTAACAAGAATAGTGAAACAATTAGTACACCTCTTATTGTTAAATAAACAATTATAATTTTATTAAATATAAGCCCTCTGAAGAAAGGCTTAAAATAAATTCACTGGATGTAGGAGTCCATTAGATTTATTTTTCAGAAAGTTTTATTTGTATGTTTATGTTCTCTCTTTGTCTCCCCCTCCCTGTTTCTCATACACACATGATACAGAATGGGCATAATACACTCAGGGTGACCCACTCTTTTTTTATTGTTATGTTAATCCCCATACATTACATCATTAGTTTTAGATGTAGTGTTCCATGATTCATTGTTTGTGCATAACACCCAGTGCTCCATGCAGAACGTGTCCTCCTCAATACCCACCACCAGGCCAACCCATCCTCCCACCCCCCTCCCTTCTAGAACCCTCAGTTTGTTTTTCAGAGTCCATTGTCTCTCATGGTTCCTCTACCCCTCCGATTCCCCCCCCTTCATTCTTCCCCTCCTGCTATCTTCTTCTTCCTTTTTTTTTTTTTCTTAACATATATTGCATTATTTGTTTCAGAGGTATGGATCTGAGATTCAACATTCTTGCACAATTCACAGCGCTTACCAGAGCACATACCCTCCCCAGTGTCTATCACCCAGTCACCCCCTCCCTCCCACCCCACCCCCCACTCCAGCAACCCTCAGTTTGTTTCTTGAGATTAAGAATTGCTCGTATCAGTGAGGTCATATGATACATGTCTTTCTCTGTTTGACTTATTTCGCTCAGCATAATAGGGTGACCCACTCTTAACTGTAGAGAAGTAAAATGGACTTTTAGCTTTTTTGGTAGGATAGTTTAAAGATTTCCCCAAAGTTTACTTTTCAGTGTTTTACACAAGTTCAAATAGAGTGATTAGACCTCTAAGTGTAACTTATAACTTCTTGATAAATATCTGGAGAGAGGGATAATTTAAAAGTATGATATAATTTATCTTAGGACAGATGTCCTTTAATTTTAAATATTTTTAGGACCCACTTGGTTTTGCAAAGGTGAAATTTCCATTAATTATTTAATCTTTTTAAGATTCAATTTTAGATTTTTTAGAATTTAGATTTATTTCATTCCCCTAACATCAATCTCAGTCCAACCAATAGACATAACCTTCTGGGTCATAACTATCCTAAAGGGACATGGGGGATTTGTCTTCACCTGTTTGGGCTGCTTTAACAAAATACCACAGTCAAGATGGCTTATAAACAACAGGAATTTATTTCTTCCAGTTTTGGAGACTGGAAGTTCAAGAACCCTCTTCCAGGCTACAGATTACAGACCTTTCACTGGGTTCTCACATGGTAAAAGGATGAGGGAGCTTTCTGGAGCTCTTTTATCAGGAACTAATCTCACTCATGAAGGTCACTCCCTTGACTAAGCACCCAAAGGCCCCACCTCCTAATGCCATTATCTTTGGAGGTTAAGATTTCAGCATAAGAACTTTGGGAGGAGGGCACAAATGTTCAGACCATAACAAGATTGAAACTTGCTTTTAGCTCAGTCAGTTCTGGACTTACATTCAGTTGCTGTGTCTTGGACCTAGTGGTGAGTAGGGAGGATATGGTGAGCTCAGTACTTGAGTTTGGCCATATATGTCTGACCTTGGAGTCCTATTGATAGTAGCCTTAGTTAGGTGCTACACAAGGCAGATTTAATGGATTTGATCCCAGCCTCCTTTGGTCAGATCATTGAGAGTGGTTGGTGACATACTTATGTTAAAATTCAAGGTCGTTCAAGAACCTGTCAGACCGGGCGCCTGGGTGCTCAGTTGGTTAAGTGACTGCCTTCAGCTCAGGTCATGATCCTGGAATCCCGGGATCGAGTCCCGCATCGGGCTCCCTGATCGGCGGGGAGCCTGCTTCTCCCTCTGACCCTCCCCCCTCTCATGTGCTCTCTGTCTCTCTCATTCTCTCTGTCTCAAATAAATAAATAAAATCTTAAAAAAAAAAAAAAAAAAGAACCTGTCAGACCAAGGGATTGATTTTTGGAAGGAACAATCTGCCATGGGTCTTGAATGCCCCTGCATCTTCTTTTTTTCTGGGCATGCCAAGAATGAGGTTCTGACTGTTCCTTGTCCAGCCATTCCTCAGAGTTTTATTGACATTATATAAAGAGCAGGCTTGCTAATGGCTCACTGTAAAAGTGTTGGATTTCCCAAGCTCATCATTCCTTATGTGTAATATAAATCTACTGCATTCATAGCATTTTTCTGTGCTTTTCTGCATAGCATTCGTGGGAATTGAGGAGTGATGGATCATGAGGAAATGACTCAAGATGAAACTCTTGGTGTTTGCTATGTCAAATTAATAAAATCCTTTGTTTCTGACCCAAAAGCATTTAGTCTTCTGCCAGTATCCACGATAGAATAACAAGCTAACCTGCAGACTACAAGCAAGAGTCTTAAATATTTTCCTTCCAAGAGTTTTCATTCAAATGAGGAGACACATAAGACTATTTCAGATAGTCACAAGCGTCCTATGCATAACAGAATAATATCATAGAATATTATCAGAAGGGCATCTCAGACACTGTATCATAGGAGGATCTTTTCTGAGAAATTTCTATTTAATTTCACAAGTGCCCTATGCATAACAGAATAATATCATAGAATATCATCAGAAGGGCATCTCAGACACTGTATCATAGGAGGATCTTTTCTGAGAAATTTCTATTTAATTTGATATTTAATGTTGAGAAAAAGTTCTCTAAGACATATTCTAGGGGAGGGGTGCCTGGGTGGCTCAGTCGTTAAGCGTCTGCCTTCGGCTCAGGTCATGATCCCAGGGTCCTGGGATCGAGCCCCACATCGGGCTCCCTGCTCCGCGGGAAGCCTGCTTCTCCCTCTCCCACTCCCCCTGCTTGTGTTCCCTCTCTCACTGTCTCTCTCTCTGTCCAATAAATAAAATCTTAAAAAAAAAAAAAAGACATATTCTAGGGGAATGTCATCAGAGGAAGAGGGAACAGCATGCATACCTTAAGGTAGGAAGAGTGATATGCTTGCAGAACAGGAAGAAAGATCACATGATCAGGGTGAACAAATAGGAGAGCAATATTATCCAATGTTTATTTTCAAGAGAGCACCTTACCTGCTATGCAGGAAATGAATTACTCTGGGCTTAGGAGGCAGCTATTTTGGAAGAATTGGTTGAAAGATCTTGCTTTGCTCTATAGTAGTTGCAGTTCAAACAGAAGAAATGTCTGGAATAAGATGTGTTTTGGTGGTAGAGCTAAGAGCGTTTATCGATGAACTGAATGTGCTGTGAAGAAAAGAGAGAAATTAATGATTAGTCTGGGATGATTAGCCTAAGTACCTGGTTGGATTTTTATGTAACTTACAAATGGGCAAGACTAGAGGAGCAACAAAAAAAAACGAATGAATAAACAAACAAAAAGCAGAATCAGACCCATAAATACAGAGAATATACTGATGGTTGCCAGAGGGGAAGGGGTGGAGGGGCTGGGCGATATGGGTGAAGGGGAGTGGGAGATAGTCTTCCAGTTATAGAATGAGTAAGTCAGGGCAGTCAAAGGCCCAGCATAAGGAATAGAGTTAACGATATGGTAGTAGTGTTGTATGGTGAGAGATGGTAGGTACATTTGTGGTAAGCACAGCATAATGTATAAACTTGTCAAATCACTATGTTGTACACCTGAAACTAGTGTAATGCTGTGTGTTAACTATAGTCAAATAAAAAGTAAATATAAATAAAGTAAAAACTTCACTAAAAAAAAAAAAAAATCTCTGACTTTATTTCCCCAACCAAACCTAGTGCTAAACTTCACAGGCATTCTGGAGCAAGTCTTTAAATCACTGGCACCTTCATCTCAACGTTAGAGTTAGACAATCAGAAGATTCATTGTTTATTTTATATGAAGGCACTAAGAAAAGAAGGGACAAACCATTGTAAAGGACCATTTTCCCAGAGAATATGGAAGAAATTTCCACACCATCGCTTTCCTTCTAACCAAGAATCCTGTGAAATAATGTATTGTTAGCTTTATTTCACTAACAGAGAAAAAGTTTCAGTCAAACAATGGCTGATGATTTGTACTTCGTTCTTCTTTATTCCAAAACCTCTCTGCTTTTCACTAAACCACTGTGTGTTTGCTGATTTGTATGGATGGTGCACAACAGTTTCATTGTGCAGAGTCCAGACGGAGACATAATTAATCACAACAATGGAAGCCTCTCTTTGCTTTTAAGTGTCATTTTACACTACATATATTTGTCCTCTTGGATTTTTTTTTCCTGCTTTCATATCATCTCAGGTCACATTATAAATGAGTAAGATGGATGGTGCAACAAAGCATATTATTTTGCCTCCATGCATTCAACATGTGGAGATTGAATTGGAGTTGAGTTTCTTCCCTCATCTAGGTATCTTTGATTCTTTGAAATTCATCGGGAAGCAGAAGACCCTCTTTGCCATCGTTTACAGTTCAAATATATGCTGAATAGATAAGGACACTGTTCAATGCACTTTTCAAGTTGCTCTTTCCGTGAATAAACCATGCTGTCCCTGGCACCCTTTAATCCTGTAAAACATGGCACACTGCCAGCTTCCTTCATCCTCTGTAAAGCCATGGTTCTATCTAGCCCTGTTCTTGCCTGTTCTCTGCATCATCCTTTGATGCTGAAAATGCTGCGAGTCATAGGTGACAACATTTTTATTACCAACACTAATGATTGACAACAGATGCTGTATGTGCTCAGATTTGTCATTAGAAAACCTTTACATTATCTAATGTAGCAGCACATGCCCAACTTGACTCCACTGAACCAACCAAAAAGTCTTTTAAGTGTCTTAATAAACACAGTTTTATTACACTGACAAATGCTTCCCTTAGATGCTGTGCTTCACTTATTATGGTAAATTATTGCATCACTGGTATTTTCCCTACAATAAGATCTGTGACTGGAAATGAGTATTCTGTAAGACTGTTGAATCACAGACCTGTACCTCTGAAACAAATAATACATTATATGTTTAAAAAAAAAGAAGATAGTAGGAAGAGAGAAATGAAGGCGGGGAAATCGGAGGGGAAGACGAACCATGAGAGACTATGGACTCTGCAAAACAAACTGAGGGTTTTAGAGGGGAGGGGGGCGGGGGATGGGTTAGCCTGGTGATGGGTATTAAAGAGGGCACGCTCTGCATGGAGCACTGGGTATTATACACAAACAGTGAATCATGGAACACTACATCAAAAACTAGTGATGTAATGTATGGTGATTAACATAATAAAATTTAAAAAAAGGAAATGAGTAGCATTTCTCCTTTTAGAATTATATGAATGGATTATGTTGGGAGCAGGTAAATAAAAATATTTAAAGCATTATGTGGCATTAGGGTAGTAGATAATTGTTTGGATGCTTACATCTTGGTTGGAATATTAAATGCTAGAGATACTGTGGGTCCACTAAATATAAATAAAAGAGCTGACTTCAGCTAACGACTCACTTTTGAGCATGGCTCTTTGACAGTTTTTATTGGTAATTGAAAAAAATGGCAATGCAATTTTATGACTGTGCTTGGAGGAGAGAGCCCAGTTCATAACAAGAAATCAGCCAGCAAAGCATTTTGCTAGGATCACCCCAAACCCCAAAGCAATAGGGCAATGCATTCTTGAAAGTTTCCTTTTTATTTATTTTTTAAACTTCACTGGAAAACATCACAGTTCACAGAAAACAAGATACTGAGAGCACATCCATAATCAATCATTTAATAAGTTCAAAAAAAAAAAAGGAATAAGGAAGGCACACACCAGTATTTAATCTAAATACTTTAAAAACACATGCAACATCAGGTTTCTATGAGAAAGAGAGAGAGACAGACGATAAGACCGAGAGAGAGAGAGGATTGCCTGATACAGGACAGGACAGTTGAATCATTTTTTTCCCCCCAAACACAGTTCAAACTGTATGATTATAGAGATTACTAGATTGGAAAAAAAAGAAGTTTAAGAGTAAGAAGAACAATACCGAGGAAAATATACATTTATTTTGCATGCAACCGACCACTCTGTTGTTCGTATTAATTTAATATTTGGGATGTTCCTTTGTGAACTTTTGTTTTAGACTTACGAGAGAAAGTTTTGCCTTTCTCAGGATTTGGCATAGCATTTTACAAATATCTAAGTGCTCTGAATATTTATTTACACATATCCTTGTTTCAGTATAAATTCCCTATGATATTTTAGAATGTGATTAAATGTACTTTTTCAGATTCACAGGAAGTTCACCAATATCAATGGCTGTTTCCTTCCACCTTACCACACTTTCTTTTTCTCCCAAAACCCTTTCACAACTTTTTTCTTTCCCCAAATCCTCCTCTCCCAATGGTTCATGCTTCTTTCTCTGGCCAAATAACCTTCACACCCTTCACCACCATTTACCTCAAACCATCCTCTTCCTTATATTTAAACCATTGTAAATTTTTATCTTCAAATATCTCTATGTGACAATTTTCCCATGTTTTGGTTAGCCATTTTTCCAAGCACTTATAACAATTTCATGGTCATTTGCTGTACTTCTATTTGTTTGCCCACTTTCTTCCACACAGTTCCAAAAAAAAAACCAAAATGTTGCCACAAACTTCAGGTTACTGTTACATCACCACCCCATTTCCAGATACCAATTTTTGGATAGGTTAGTTTTATCCTTTTAGCAAACCAAGTCAGAATTCTGTGGCTCTAAACACATTATTTATCACTCACGAATCTTTGGGTTGGCTGGTGTCAGATGATCTAAGAGCCCAGGTTGGAGGCTTTTCTTCAACCTGTGGGTTTATCTGGGCTTGTCTCTTCTTTGATACTCCAAGTAGGTCTAATCTGGGCTCAGACTGGGGCTCAGGGAGCATCTCTGACGTATGTTCTATGGCAAAGACAAAGACATTAAAAGACAAATGGAAACATACAAGAATTCTTAAAGTCTAGCATCTTGACTCACTTTCACCAAAAGCTACAGGTGACCATTGGGCACTTTGGACAACTCATGCCAAGGAACCAGCAGGTAGGAAGATGAAGCATCATTTAGGGAAGGTTAACTGATGTAGATCATTAATTAGATGTAAGGCTGCTGTTACACAGAGGAGGCAAGGAAAAATATGTTTGGTACATTTTGGTTCACTTGGATGTTCTTCATACACAGTTGCCCAACTTTGATGATAAAAGACAAAGTGCAATCATCTTGGCCTGGGAATGGCCTAGCATGAGGTTTAGGGTCACACCGCCAGTTAAGGCACTAAGACCAGAAGTGTTTGTAAAGGCTGTGGGGATTCTAGAATGGATAGTAGAGAATGGGTATGAGGAGAAATGCTAAGAACACATATGAGAATGTGAACAAAAAGGAGTTGTGGTAAATGCAATATGCTGTTCAAATCTTACTTGGGTTCCTGCACTTGTATTTTTAAGCTTACATTTCAATGGATTAACTTCTGTGCATTTTTCCCTTTGGAAGATTGTTTTTCTTTGGGAACTAAGTCCTGTAAATTTGCAGAGGATAAAGTTATAGAGATGATTGCATAGAATATACCTCAGACTATGATAACTTTTTTTTTTTATCAAAGATACCACAGCACAATATCTGCAATTGGGGCTGCATATTGGTTATGTTATAGAGTTATATGCACTGCCATCTTTGTGTATGTAGTGGTTTTGTTATTAATGTATTGGTGATATTGTTTAAGTATGAATTCAACACTTTGTTGGAATTTTATACAGTTTGTTTAATCAAATAGAAAATATTAATATATTTAACGTTTATTTAGTCTTATGATGGCTCAGGACCTGTACTGTTTTCTATGTATAATGTCATTCATTAGCAAATTTGTACAATGGATACCACGTCTGCTTCCCATAAGTCGTTAGAGACAGGCCTGATTTCTACCATTCCTTCTAGGTTGTTGTTTTTTTTTTTTAAAGATTTTATTTATTTATTTGACAGAGAGAGACATAGCGAGAGCAGGAACACAAGCAGGGGGAGTGGGAGAGGGAGAAGCAGGCTTCCCGCGGAGCAGGGAGCCCGATGTGGGGCTCGATCCCAGGACCCTGGGATCATGACCTGAGCCGAAGGCAGATGCTTAACGACTGAGCCACCCAGGCGTCCCCCTTCTAGGTTTTGATAGTGCCTTTTATTTACTATCTTAGTAGAAGGGGGAGAATTTTAGAGGATTCCATCTGGCAATAAGAGAGTATTTTCTCAATTAAAAATATTATGGTCTACAGGAAGATTTAATTGAAGTTGTCAAAACTTTAAATTCTGTAACAATAAAATAAATCTTTGAAGAGATTATGGTTTATTACTTTTCTTTAGTGCAGACAGATGCTATTTAATATTTTAAGTGGAATATTATTTTAAATACTTCTGAATATATTTTATAGATCTACAAATATAGTAAAATCAATGTGTCAGTTAATAATCAAATATGTCAAAGTTATTTGATTTAGTTTGCATCGTATCATTTGCATTCTCAATAGTTCCTAATTTCTGGATGATATAGTATCACTACAGATCATATACCTCTTCCTCAGTAAGATTTGCAACTTTTATTGGTATCAACTAAATAATTAGGAAGTAATAAAAGCTCTCAGAAAATACATTATTGGTTACAAAATCACTATAATTCAGGCACTGGCTTTAATTCCTTCCAAAACTACTTACCTTGATGAGTTTTCAAGGGCAGTCTTTGATAGAAAGATCTGAAGTTTAATTTATGCTCTTTAAAAATGATAAACTATCTTCCCTAATGACTGACTCTCTGACGACTAAGTTGGCACTTACATCTCTATACAAGTTTTCTTTTCTTTTCTTTGGTTTCTTTGCTTTTATTTTAGTTTTTTTTTTTTTTTTTTGGAAGCATTTCATCTTTATTACACAGCACTCTTGAAAATAATATACAAGTTTTTTTTTTTATCAACTTATCAGAGGCCTGTGCTTCTAAACGTGCATGTCCTTGAGAAACAGATTTTAAGCTCAAATTATTTATCACTCACCTCTTGCTGCATTTATATAAAAATAAAGAAAATAGAATATTACTTACCGATATATTACATGTTTGTTTAGCCTCTTGTGTCCCAGTCACTATGCTAAGTTTTTTCCACGTATTATGCTATGTACTAGCAAACCATGAGATAGATATGTTTTGTATCTGTTTCACAAATAAACGTACTGAGGCAAGTTAAGTAGAATATCCATGTCTCTAGATATAGGGAATGGCAAAGCTGGGCGTCAGACACAGGGCTGCATCATGCTAGAGTCAGTGTTTGAAAAACTACAACACTTAATTTCCCATTACAGCCCAGTTTGCTAGCTGCGATACAACCTGAATATTTGACCAGGGTTTTTTTGTTTGTTTGTTTGCTTTGTTTTTGTTGTTGTTGTTGTTTTTTGTTTTTCCCAGTGGTCGAACCAGTGTTGGTTCCTCTGTGCTCTTGTCTTTTTTATGTGGCTTGGACAAACATTGCATCCAGGTTCCAGTATTCTTTAGCCCCATGTATTGGTAATGATCAAATCTGTGAGTAAAAAATGCCAGCTCTAATTAATTAATTAATGCCAGCTCTAAATTAATACCTTTATTCATGAAATCACATGTGGTTGTGGCCTTGGAGGATTTCTGTGACAGTACAATATATATCCTATGCAGGCAAGTTTTAAAAATGTTGACTTTACTTGCTTTGCCCATCTGATGTATTGACATAGACTGGAGAGTAATAATGTCACTGCTGGATTCTGATTTGCGGTCTATTACTAGGCTGATTAAAAACAAAAGCATAGTCTCAAATTTTCTCTTCAGTGCTTTTTTTGTAAATTGCATAAATGATTTAAATGTACAATTTCACTTCTTTTTTGTTGTTTTAAATTTTAATTCTAGAATAGTTAACATAGAGTGCTATATTAGTTTCAGGTGTACATTATAGTGATTCAGCACTTCCATACATCACCCTGTGCTCGTCACAAGTGCCCTCCGTAATCCCCATCACCTGTTACATCCACCCCTCCGCCCACCTGTCTTCCCTCTGGTGACCATCAGTTTGTTCCCTCTATGGTTAAGAGTCTGTTTGTTGGTTTGCCTCTCTCTCTTTTTCTTTTCCTTTGCTTGTTGGTTTTCTTAAATTCCACATATGAGTAAAATCATACAGTATTTCATCAGTTCTTTCCTAATACAGTGTCCAGGATTTTTCACACACAACTACGTAATAAATTTCACTCAGAAATTTTCAGATGATTCACAAAATTTCATAACTGATATTAGAAATGATGAAATGTTGCTATTGAGTTTAGTTTGTTGTTGTTTCCTCAAGCTGAGTTTATTATTTCTTTTTCAGGCTGGGACCAGTTGCGCAAAGTCAATCAAAATTATTGAACTTAAGTCAGTAATACTTCTGCTTTAATGCAGACCAGTCTGCAGTGATCACCGTAATTCATACATTGAGTGATAAAAATTGACTGAGGCTAGCTATGATGGAATTTTTTTGACTTTCAAAAGTTAATCTTATTTAAAAAAAAAACAGCTATATTTTCTACCTTTTACTAAAAATTTGCAATCTTTCTGGGGCTCCTGGGTGGCTCAGTCGTTAAGTGTCTGCCTTCGGCTCGGGTCATGATCCCAGGGTCCTGGAATCGAGCCCTGCATCGGGCTCCCTGCTCGGCGGGAAGCCTGCTTCTCCCTCTCCCACTCCCCCTGTTTGTGTTCCTGCTCTCGCTTTCTCTCTATATATCAAATAAATAAATAAAATCTTTAGGGGCGCCTGGGTGGCTCAGTTGGTTAAGCAACTGCCTTCGGCTCAGGTCATGATCCTGGAGTCCCTGGATCGAGTCCCGCATAGGGCTCCCTGCTCGGCAGGGAGCCTGCTTCTCCCTCTGACCCTCCCCCCTCTCATGTACTCTTTCTCATTCTCACTCTCTCAAATAAATAAATAAAAATAAATAAATAAATAAATAAAATCTTTAAAAAATAAAATAAAATAAAAGTTAAAATATTCTGTGTGAATATTACTTAAGGAGGCAGGACTCCTTGGAGAAATGACTAATTCTGAGATATATACAGGATGACTCTGGAGATTCTTTATAGATACTTTATATCTTTATAATGTATATAAATGCATCTATGTGGATATACATGTGTGGGTATTCACACATACATTTCCTTGCCCTGACACCTGAGGGCCTGAATGAAGTGAAATTTCAGTGACAACTACCACATTTTGCTCTCAGATCTTGTTTTGTAACACCATTCTCCAATAAAAGGAAGGAGGTACTTAAAGAAATGGCTGATTCTAAGACATAACAGGGACATATACAAGATGGGCCTGCAGCAGTAAGAAAATGTTAAAAAAAAATTGATGGGGGGCACATGAGCCAACTAAAAGAGTTCTTAGTGGCAAATGCTGGAGTTATTTGACCAAAACAATGAGATTTTTAATAATTTTATTTATAATAGATTATAAATTTAAAAAAAATGAAAGTAAATATCCAGGAGTTCATACTGATAAGTATAAATGATTGAACACATAAATAATGAGGGATAATAGACAAATTTTCTCTGCCGAGGAACTCCAAAAAGTTTATATAAATGTTCTGCCCTCAAGGAGAGGTAGCACAACTCCCCGTTCCCTAAGGGTAGGCTGTGTATAGTGACTTCCTCCCAGAGAATAAGCAGGAAAAGGGGAAAAGAAAATGGTATCTTGGCCATGGAGAAACCTGACAAATCCTGCCTTAGCCAGGTGATCAAGGTCAACACCAATGGTCATAAATGACGTTGACAGCATGTACCACTGATATAATGTAGTGAAAACAGCATGCTGCCTTTACAGTATTCCTCTCTAAAACTGATAAGCCTAGTCTAACTATGGGGAAACATCAGACAATTCCTACCAGCAGGACATTCTACAAAAAACTTGACCATTTCTCCATCAGTCCAGGTTATCGCAAACAAGGGACGTCTGAGAAACAGGCCAAGAAGAGTCTAAAGATAGACATAACCACAGAATGTCATGTGGTACCTGGATGGGATTCTGGAACAGATAAAGGGTATTTTCCCCTTTTTTTCCCTACTTTTCTATGTTTTCGAATGTTCTGAGATAAATAAATATAGTTAGAAATGCTTTCTCATTAGGTGTATATTAATTTCACATTTCATGGAATTGTGTAGTATGACATGACATTCATATTAAGGAGAGAATTTCTGTAGCTTCACTTAGTCTTCTGAACACTGTCTCGGAAGCTGCTGTCACAATCTAAAGATTCAATATTTTGATGTCATATTTTAGGATAATCAATTCGTTGTTATCAAATATATTATGAACTTTTGCTATACTTCAAGTTTGCCAAGATTTTGTTTTTTTTTTTTTTTTTTGTAAGCAGGATAATTTCTCTTTCTTTGTATTTTTTCTCTAAAAAATGGAAGTTCTTACAGTATCATACAACTGATATAAATAATTGTTGGCAGAAAGGTCTAGGAAAATATTTGTCTTTAATTTACATGAAACAAGCCAGATTGTATTAAAAATATAATAATAAAACAGTATATCACTGTAGACCAAAGAGTCATTCTGTGTTTTTGGAAGTAATGGAACATTGTTAAGGGAAAAATTGGCCATATAAAGGTCCTCTTTAGGTTACACTAAACTATGTATTCAGTCTCTCCTAAATCATCTTAGGATATGCAAAATTTTAACTCCTTTAGGATCAGAATCTCTACCTATTTTGCTGTTGTAAATCTCATGGCTAGTGCAATACTTGATGCATGCACTCCAAGATTATTTGCTGAATGACCAATAGGAAATCAAAGAAAAAAATAGAATTTCCCAGTATAGATGGTAATAACATAAATATTGTATATATAATGTTTTATATTTCTCAAGTAACTTTCAACTTTCATCCTGTTTCAGAGAGATTCAGAAACGGTTATTCTTTTTTTTTTTTTTGTATGTTTTCTTACTAAGGCTTTATGAAGTGAAATGACTTATGAAATAGGTTGAAAGTGAACCTTTTAAGATTCTGGATTCTAAATCTAACTTTTCTTTCTCTATGCCAAAAGTTGGCAAACTATTTTTGTAGGACTCAGTGGTGACTTTAAAAAGATAAAATCCAAACAAACAGGGTTCTAGAGGGGAGGGGGGTGGGAGGATGGGTTAGCCTGGTGGTGGGTATTGAGGAGGGCACGTTCTGCATGGAGCACTGGATGTTGTGCACAAACAATGAATCATGGAACACTTCATCTAAAACTAATGATGTAATGTATGGGGATTAACATAAGAATAAAAAAAAAAGATAAAATCCAGTTGACACAGCAACTGTAGATTAACCCATGGATTTATTTTGACCTGGGCTTTTGCTCCTCTTGATCTGTATCTTCCACATTCTATCTGCTTTTCTTTCAGCTTGCAATATCTACTCCTCCAGTACAAGAAATTGATGTCCCGGTTCTGGGACTTGGTTACTTAACTCAAATGCTTTTTTTTTTTTTTTTTTTTTTTTTTTGCAATTCAGACAAACTCTTACTTGTTTATGATATTCTGACTTCTAGGCCCAGAGTTCCATTTACAATAGTTTTCACATTCCTGGATTGCTTCTGTATTGATGTCTTGGTGATTATCTCACTAATTTATTTCAGCATTTTATTCGATACACTTCTATTTTAGTACAGGTCACTACATTTTATTCGATTACACTTCTTTACCAGTTACTACAATAAATGTACTTTATTCATCCTTCACTTATTTTTGGAGGTAAGAATTATCTATGTACCATAAGTTGGCCATCTAAGGAAGCACCCAAACTTGAAATGGAATCTGCAGACTATGACATGAAGGAGATAATTCATAATTATGTAGCATGCTTTTCCTGAGATGCCATGGCTTTGTAGCATTTAAAGGCATTTAGAAATTCATACTAATTAAATCAATTTAGTGGTTCCTTTGCATAGTATAGCAGAAAACTCGTTAACTTGCTTTTATTCTCCGTAATGTATCTTTCACTGATTATATCATCAAAATTATATTCATTCTCACTTGGCTATCACTTGCTAATTCTAGGCTTGATCAAAAGCAGATCCATTCAGAAACTACAGCATAGTAAAAAAAAAAAATGATCTTTGTGTATAGTGACAAGATCTTACAAAATTTCCTCTAGTTTCAATGTACAATAAAACATACAATTGGATCTGTGTATGATTAAAAAGTTAAAGGACTATTATATAAAGGGACAGCATTTACGTATTGTAGATATCTATAACTTCAGCTGCTATGTGCCTTAAATACTTATTATAACTCTGGTTAGAATTTTAAAAATTGAGAATTCAGCCAACGCAACAGCATAATAAATTTGTCTCAGTGTGGAAATCAATTCTTAAATTAACAATTTAACAATTTCCCTGGCAACAGTAGCAGGTGCCAACAGATGCATTTAGCCACCAACAACCAGATGAAAACAAGCATTCTTCATTACAAACTTTGGCACATATGGTTTATTTTTAAAAATAGGATAATATATGCTCAGTGCCTCTGAATTGTTATGATAGCTGGATCTCAGGATATAGAAAATGGATATAGAAAAATGGAATCATTTTCCATAAACTTTTTCATATATTGTTAAGAAATACTTTAAAGTTGCTTTGGGAGGGGTACCTTTGGGAGAAGCAAAACAAACAAATAGTCTCATAACTAAAAACCCCAGAAAATATAATCACTGAGTAAGGCGATACTTTTAGGATCCTTTGTGAAAAGCACACGAGTGTTTATTTAATCTGCCCTCTTTGAAACAGGGTATGATATTCTTAAGGCTGTATAATCAATACTGTGATAGAAAAAATAAGAATCGTTGAACACTAATGATGTACTATATGTTTGGCTAATTGAACATAATAATAAAAAAAAAAGAAAAGGAAAAATAAGCTTTCACTTTGAACAATTAATGAAATCTCTGAGCCCCTTGTGGAATCCACAACATAAGAGTTAAAATATAAGACTAGGTTTCTTGTTTCGTTTTTTCACAGTATTGGATTGATTACAATGCATCTTTATTCTTCTGGTCTACAGACTTATTCAGTTTCCATTTCTTTACAGATATTTCTTTTACCATATATTTGGTTTAGTTTAATAATTCTATATTTTTCTAAGTAGTATATCTGCTTTGAAATCTTCTTACATTTATCTCATATTTTCTTGATGTTTCAAAACTACTTTAGCTATTTTTTCCTAGATTATCATACTCTGTTTTAGCTCCCCTCCCCCAATTTTGAAACTCTTTTTCTGTGATATTTTCAACTAATTTCATTTCAGATTATTTCTCCTTTATCTGAAATTCAAATTTGAACTGAAGATAATCCTGATCCTGGTCACCTGAAGGATAGCCTTTTTTTTTTTTTCCTTTATGACTCAAGGAATAATAATAAAAAAAAAACAAACAAAACAAAAACCTAGGCTTGCTTCATAAACTTTAAAATACACTGACACTGCTTAGATCACAGGTGTCTCTAAGAATGATCAAAGTAGTTTTATATTTTTATTCCTTTTCTCATAGTTCTCCTTGAAGAAGTTAATCATGGTTTTGCTCCATGTAAATAGAACCAGTTAGGTGGACTAATTGCATCCTATCAGTCATCCTTTCTTTTCTTTCTGTTTTCTGGGGTAGCACACATCACTTACATACTCAGTCATCCTTTCTAAGTTTTCAATTTGCTTCAGGTTTAAAAATCAGTCATTTTAGAATTTTGTTTTCCCAGACCTTTTAAAAATATATATAGTGTCTTTATTTGAGTATCTTTCATACATATATTGAATCTAAAGTAGAGTTAATGGACATTTAAAAGACATTGTGGAAGGTTTTATAAATTACATGCATTTAAAAACACACATGACATGCACACATGCATTTCAAAACTGCAGCTTTCAAACTACAAAACCTAACTGGTTATGCCTTTGAGGAGAGCATGATTCAATTTTTTGTGTGTGAAAATTTTTTTGCATATGACACTATATTATTAAATGTTTGTGAATTATCATACCATATATAATTTTCACTATGTGAAATATATTTTCATAAAAATATGCAATATATATAGTTACTTTTGTAATGAATTGAACAGTGTTAGTTCCATACTAACAACTTGGATAGTTGAAACCTGTCTTCTGGTAACAGAAAAACGTATTATATCAAAATTTAAAATATGTTAAGCTAGTAAGTAATTTTTCCATAGACTGAAATTTTACATTTCAGCTACAAACTATCCCAACCGTGGCTGTGATTGAAGTATCTTGTCACTTAATGCATGTATGACTTCATTTGTGCATGCATCAACCTTATGGTTGCAATATTTTTCAGAAAATACAGTATGCCTGCAGCCAGATAAGGAAATCATAAATACTAAGACTCAAATATTACTGAAAACATGATTTTATACCATAAGACTTAATTTAAATCTACAGACAAAGCAAAAGTTGTTTTTGTTAAAACACACATGAGCATATATATTTTAAAAGTTTTTATGAGAAAGAAAATGTTGATAGATGTTTTTATTGTTGTTACTGTATTGTAATCAGTGTATTATCAGCATTATGTGTAATGCATATTTCTAATTGAAAATGTAAGAAATTAACCAAAACTCTGAACTTTATTTTTAAACTTTCTTTAACTTTGAAGCATACTTCCATTATTCCAATGAGGATAGATTCATATTAACATTCTAGCCCATTTTAGTCCTTGTAATGAGCTTAAAATAGCTGCCAGCTTGCAGTGCTGGAATTAATGATAATTAAATGTAACACAAAATGTATTTCCATATTTTGTATTGCTCAGATGATTTCATCAGATGTAGTATGATTCTTTTTAGAGATGACTACTGCTATTTAATCTCTTTTTCAATTTTAATTTGAATTTCATATTGTTCCTGACTGTTTAATGAATATTTTGGGAGATGGCCATAGTGTTGTTAATTATACTGGAGAATGAGTATAATTAATTCTTTTGGACCCAAAGTCAGCTAGTTAATCGATTTCTGATGAAACTGGAGATTAAACACAGATAGTTCACCTCTTCCTTCATTCATTTTAATTCTTCTCTCTTCAATTCAATCAGATTACTTTGGGAAGTCATTGCTGGCAAATCAATTTGTGGAGCTGTTTTGGACATTATCCAGATGTTAATAGGTGGGTGATCTTTTCCATCAAGGTAAAATTAAGAATTTTTAGTTTCAGTTATTGAGAAGTAAAAGCCACCATTATAACTGATAATTCATATTTAAGTAATTTATAATTGTCTATTAACAATTGGCTCATGCAATCATACATACAAAAAGTTGTTCACATGGCACTCCCAATAACCCTAAAATAGAAAAGAGGCAAAGGTTTACCATATTCCCAAGTACATTTCCTACTATGTAGTATTTCCAGTAATCGAGTTAGTAACTCATGGGGACAAAATTGATTTCTTAAACAATTCAGTGCTCTTACTATGGTTTGAATAACACAATAACATGTATGGCAATAATTTTCAATGCTATATGTGAGGACATATTATTTTTCTACTATTAAATGCCTTTAAAATTAAAAAAAAAAAGAAAATGAGACATAGTAAACTGACACCATTCCTACAGTCAAGGAATAAATCTTTAAGGATCTTCACATTTTTCATATTATTAGAGATAACTTTTAAATGTATTTTGTGAAATGCATATATGAAATATTTTAATAGAGATATCCTCAAATAGTATTTATTATAGGCACTAAGTTTGATGAATTATTACAAAATCAAATCAGTTTACTTAAGTTTGTTTCAGTAAAAGTTAAGATTCTCACTAATATAGGCATACCACATTTTATTGTGATTTGCTTCATTGTGCTTTGCAGACAAATTGAAAGTTTGTGGCAACCTTACATAGAGCAAGTCTATCAGGACCATTTTTCCAACAGCATTTGTTCATTTTCTGTCTCTTCTCACATTTTAGTAATTCACAATATTTCAAGCTTTTTCATTATTAATTGTTTGGTGATCTGTGGTTAGTGGTCTTTGATGTTATTATTGTAACTGTTTTGGGGCACCACGAACTGCACCAATATAAGATGGTGAACTTAGTCAATAAATGTGGTGTGTGTTCTGACCAGCCATTCTTCTGTCTCTCTACCTCTCCCTGGGTCTTCCTATTCTCTGAGACACAAAGATTAAAATTAGGCCAAACAATAACCCTTCAGTGGCCTTTAAGTGTTCAAGTGAAATGAAGAGTACACATGTCTCACTTTAAATCCGAAGCTAGAAATGATTCAGCTTAGTGAGGAAGGCATGTCAAAAG
Organism: Mirounga angustirostris; assembly: GCF_029215605.1. NCBI lineage: Eukaryota > Metazoa > Chordata > Mammalia > Carnivora > Phocidae > Mirounga > Mirounga angustirostris. The sequence continues at coordinate 10,137,307 of NW_026991722.1, read as the reverse complement.
CTGGGATAGGCAGAAGCTGGCCTCTTGTGCCACACTGTTAAAAAGTTGTAAACACAAAGGAAAAATTCTTGAAGGAAATTAAAGTGCTGCTCCAGTGAAACACAAATGATAATAAAAGCAAAACAGCCTTACTGATTCGATGGAGAAAGTTTTAGTGTCTGGATAGAAGGTCAAACCAGCCACAACATTCCCCTAACCCAAAGCCTAATCTAGAGCAAGGCTCTAGGTCTTCACTGTATGAAGGCTGAGAGGTGGGGAAGCTGCAGAAGAAAAGTTTGAAACTAGCAGAGGTTAGTTCATAAGGTTTAAGGAAGTAAGTCACCTCTATAACATAAAAGTACAAAGTGAAGCAGTAAGTTTTGATGTAGAAGCTGGAGTAAGTTATCCAGAACACCTATCTAAGATAATGAGTGAAAGTGGCTACACTAAACAACATATTTTCAGGGTAGATGAAACAGGCTTATATTGGAAGAAGAAGCCATTTAAGACTTTCATAGCTAGAGAGGAGAAGTCAATGCCTGTCTTCAAAACTTTAAAGGACAGGTTGACCCTTTTATAGAGGCTCATGGAACTGGTGACTTTCAGTTGAAGCTAATGCTCATTTACCATTTTGAAAATCCTTGGGCCCTTCAGAATTATGTTAATTCTACTCTGACTGTGCTCTGGAAATGGAAGAGCAAAGGGGATAACTACACATCTGCTTACAATATGGTTTACCACATATTTTAAGCCTGCTGTTGAGACTTACTGCTTGGGGAAAAAAAAAAAAATTCTTTCAAAATATTACTGCTCATTGACAATGTACCTGGTCACCCAAGTGCTCTGATAGAAATGTACAATGAGATTAATGTTGTTTTCATGTCTGCTAACACATCCGTTCTGCAATCTATGGTCCAAGAGGTAATTTTGACTTTCAGGTCTTATGATTTAAGAAGTATACTTGTAAGCCTATAGTTGACATGGATATTGATTCCTCTGATGCCTCTTCGAAATGTAAATTGAAAGCCTTCTGGAAAGGATCCACCATTCTAGATGCCATTAAGAACGTTCATGCGGGGGTGCCTGGGTGGCTCAGTCGTTAAGCATATGCCTTTGGCTCAGGTCATGATCCCAGGGTCCTGGGATCAAGCCCCACATCTGGCTCCCTGCTCGGCGGGAAGCCTGCTTCTCCCTCTCCCACTCCCCCTGCTTGTGTTCCCTCTCTCTCTGTGTCTCTCTCTGTCAAATAAATAAAATCTTAAAAAAAAAAAAAAAAGAACGTTCATGCGAAGAGATCAAAATATCAACATTAACAGAAGTTTGGAAAAAGCTGATTCCAACCTTCATGAGGACTTTGAGGGGTTCAAGACTTCAATGAAGGAAGTAAATGCAAGTATCTTAGAAGTAGCTACAGAATTAGAATAATAAGTGGAGCGTAAAGATGTGACTTGAATTGCTATAATCTCAGGATAAAACTTGAATGAATGAGTTGCTTCACAGGGAAAGAAAGTGGTTTCTTGAGAAGGAATCTACTCCTGGGGAGGATGGTGTGAAGATTGATGAAATGACAGCAAAGGATTTAGGATATTATATAAATTTAGTAAAGTGGAGGTGGGGTTTGAGAGGATTCACACCAGTTTTGAAAGAAGTTCTACTGTGGGTAAAATGCTATCAGACAGAATCACATGCTGCAGAGAAATTATTTGTGAAAGGAAGAGTCAATCTTATGTGGCAAACTTTATTGTCTTATTTTAAGAAATTGTTACAGCCACTCCAGCCTTCATCAACCACCACACTGATCAAACAACAGCCATCAAATTGAGGCAATACCTTCCACCAGCAAAAAGATTATGACTTGCTGAAAGCTCAGATGGTGGTTAGCATGTTTTGGCAATAAAGTATTTTTAATTAAGGTATGTACATTGTAAAGACATAATGCTATTGCACACTAACTAGACCACAGTATAGTGTAAGCATAACTTTTATATGTATTGGGAAACCAAAAAATTCATCTGACTCTCTTCATTGTGATATTTACTTTATTGCAGTGGTCTAGGACTGAACCTACAATATCTCTGAGGTATGCCTGTATATTTCACATACATTAGAAATTAGGGGCGCCTGGGTGGCTCAGTTGGTTAAGCGACTGCCTTCGGCTCAGGTCATGATCCTGGAGTCCCTGGATCGAGTCCCGCATCAGGCTCCCTGCTCAGCAGGTAGTCTGCTTCTCCCTCTGACCCTCCCCCCTCTCATGTGCTCTCTCTCTCATTCTCTCTCTCTCAAATAAAAAAAAAATCTTAAAAAAAAAAAGAAATTAGATTCTTGTGACTACTTCTAATAGCTTTCCACTTCTGCACTGTTCCATGGAATTCTGGGAAAACCCCAATAACCTCATAATCTAACATTGATTGTGCAAATGCAATCTCTTATACTCTGACAACTGAACTTGTAATTGTGTTACTAGACTTTACTGATGAAGATACCCTATTGGCGAGGTAACACATAGTTTTTAAGAATCTTTCTAATTATGTATAGATAGACCATTGGATATTGTTTCTTCTGAATCGAATGATTGTAGTTTGAATTTACACAGCACATGATACCAGGCAAGGAGGTTGTTTCATTATCATAAGAAAGTAAACTAGGGTGCCTGGGTGGCTCAGTTGGTTAAGCGACTGCCTTCGGCTCAGGTCATGATCCTGGAATCCCAGGATCGAGTCCCGGATCGGGCTCCCTGCTCAGCAGGGAGTCTGCTTCTCCCTCTGACCCTCCCCCCTCTCATGTGCTCTCTCTCTCTCTCTCTCTCTTATTCTCTCTCTCTCAAATAAATAAATAAAATCTTTAAAAAAAATAAGAAAGTGAACTATATTCTAGACATCAGTGAATTTGAAGAGGAGTCAAACCATGTGATGTGAATTTCATTACTTAAGTATGTGTTTTAAAGGCAAAATGACATTAAGTTCCTCCTTGTAATGAAGAAGTTTTAAGTGGTATTTGATTTGCATAAGCATAATAACATGGCTTAATATGCAAATCTTATCTCTAAATATATATGTATTTTCAACTAACGTAGTCCATGGTCTCCATGCTTTTTTATGTGCATGTTATAATATGATTAAAATACTTGTGATTATATTTCTTGCATACTTTCTTCAAGTGATTATGCTTGGGTCTTCTGAGATAGTTTATATTAGCATATTAATTCATTTTACATGACTTAGAAGCCTTCACAAACCTCCAAATAACATACCATTTTACCCATTCATTAAGCTTGCACTTGTCAATGCATGGCACTGGTTTTGCCTGGGATCTGTTATCACACATAGATCATATTTCTGAGAAACTTTTCAAAATTTTTACTTCTCTTGCCAAATATAGAAGGAAGACAAAAAGTCTTTCTAGTAATTCTAAAAGCAGAGACAGGAAGTTTACCCAGGAAAATTCCAATGAGTTACTGAAATATGAGTTTGATGAGATCTGATAATTATAATAGCCAAAGTGAAAACAAAATGACTGGTAAGGCTACAAGCCAATTCATCTAAGGGCAACAGTTATGATCAATGAAAATTAATAAAATGTAAGGTGATTGACTTTAGTATCACTAAGAACTCCTTTTGACCAAAAGGCTTCCTTTTTGCTGGACTTTTAGGGTTAGTCTTTTCCTGTCAGGTTACCTGTCAGTTGGAGAATTACAGTGTCTTTGCCTGTGAACTACAAGACTTTTCCCCAGAGCTACCATTCTCAGGGTATAAGAATATAGGGCGGCTGAAAATAAACAATGGTACCTGAAGCTTCTGCTTAGATAAGATAAATGTGACATTTGTTCACATCCCATTGACCCTGAAGTTTCCCTGGATGTGGGGAACAATCTATTATATTCTCAAACAAAAGGGGGGGGTGAGTCATGGAGAACAATTACTGTCACCCACAGTGCTCCTCTTAATATCTCTGCTTGATAGATGGGGAAGGAGAAGTAATATATGCTTAGCAGGCACACATCATTCCTAATGAACTTAAGCAATACCACATCTCCAGGACATGGTGGAGCCTAGATTTGAACCCAGGAAGTTTGACTCAAAAGCCCTTAATTGTAACCACTACATGCTTCTGTTGGTGAGAAACTAACTTTCTAGTCTGCCTGACTTCAGAGTCTGTACTCTTTGGATTCTACAGATAGTTTTGCATAAAATCTATCATTATAAGATGTTACCCAGCAGACCAACATCAAAATCATGTACATTCCAATCTGTCTATTCAGCTTGATGTTCTGCCACTTTTCACAACCCTCAAACCACTTGTATTTTTAAAGAAACAGTATATTCTGATATGAATATTCTTTCCATACTCCTTGTATAACCTTTCCATCCAGTTCCTTGAAATAGTATTTTTTATTTATTTAACTTTAATAAGTTAACATATAGTGCATTATTGGTTTCAGAGGTAGAGTTTAGTGATTCATCAGTTGCATATAACACCCAGTGCTCATTATACCAAGTGCCCTCCTTAATGCTCATCACCCAGTTACCCCATCCCCCCCCACCTCTCCTCCAGCAACCCTCAGTTTGTTTGCTAGAGTTGAGTCTCTTATAGTTCATCTCCTTCTCTGATTTTGTCTGATTTTATTCTTCCCTCTCTTCCCCTATGATCCTGTCTTGTTTCTTAACTGCCACTTGATTGTCTTTCTCTGATTGACTTATTTCATTTAGAATAATACCCCCTAGTTCCATCCACATCATTGCAAATGGTTAGATTTCAATTTTTTGATGGCTGAGTAATATTCCATTGTGTGTGTATATATATACATATATATATATATATATATATATATATATATATATTACATCTTCTTTATCCATCCACCTGTCAAAGGACATCTGTGACTTACCATATTTTGGGTTTTGTGGACATTGCTACAATAAACATCGGGGTGCAGGTACCCCTTTGGATCACTATGTTTTTATGCTTGTAGTAAATACCTAGTAGTACAATTGTGGAGTCATAGGGTAGCTCTATTTTCAACTTTTTGAGGAACCTCCATACTGTTTTCCAGAGTGGCTGCACCAGCTTGCATTCCCACCAACAGTGTAGGAGGGTTCCCCTTTCTTTGCATCCTCGCCAACATCTGTCATTTCCTGACTTGTTAAATTTAGCCATTCTGACTGGTGTGAAGTGATACCTCATTGTGGTTTTGATTTGTATTTCCCTGATGCCAAGTGATGTTGAGCATTTTTCCAAGTGTCTGTTGGCCATTTGTATATCTTCTTTGGGGAAATATCTGTTTGTGTCTTCTGCCCATTTCAAGACTGGATTATTTGTTTTGTGGGTGTTGATTTTGATAAGTTCTTTATAGATTTTGAATACTAGCCCTTTATCTGGTAAGACACTTGCAAATATCTCCTTCCATGTTATAGGTTGTCTTTTGGTTTTGTCATCTGTTTCCTTTGCTGTGCAAAAGCTTTTTATCTTAATAAAGTCCCAATAGTTCATTTTGCCTTCATTTCCCTTGCCTTTAGAGAGGTGTGTAGCAAGAAGTTGCTGCAGCTGAGGTCAAAGAGGTTTCTGACTGTCCAATTTTCCCAACACCACTTGTTGAAGAGACTGTCTTTTCCATTGTATATTCTTTCCTGCTTTGTCAAAGATTAGTTGGCCATAGAGTTGAGTGTCCATTTCTGGGTTTTCTCTTCCATTCCATTGATCTGTGTATCTATTTTTGTGCTAGTACCATACTCTCTGGATGATTACAGCGTTGTAATATAGTTTGTAGTCTGGAATTGTGATGCCACCAGCTTTGGTTTTTTCTTTCAACATTCCTTTGGCTATTCAGGATCTTTTCTGGTTCCATACAAATTTTAGGATTGTTTGTTCTAGCTCTGTGAAAAATGTTGATGGTATTTTGATAGGGATTGCATCGAATGTGTAGACTGCTTTGGGTAGCATAGGCATTTTAACAATATTTGAAGAAGAAATAGTACTTGTTTTTAAGTGTCTTCTCTGAGTCATTTCTTCTATGAAACCTTCTGAGACCACTACAAATTGACAAAATCCCTTCTTCCTCTGTGATCCTGGAGTAATTTAAAAATATCATAAAATATTTAATATTGTATTGTAATAGTTGGTTATAAAAGCAGTTAGTTTAGGATTCAGTGATTTTTTTTTCTTTTTTTAAGATTATTTATTTATTTGAGAGACAGAGTAAGAGTAAGTGGGAGGAGGGGCAGAGGAAGAGAGAGAATCCTCAAGCAGACTCCCTGCTAAGCCCGAAGCCCCACTCAGGACTCAATCCCAATTCCTGAGATCATGACCTGAGCTGAAACCAAGAGTTAGCCACTTAACCAACTGAGCCACCCAGGTGCCCCAATATTCCATGAATTTCTTAAGGTAGTGAGACTATTTTTTGTTTTGTTTTGTTTTGTTTATCTTAATCCCCACTCACCTAACACATTGCTGATCAAATAGTTGGAATTAATTTTATATTTGTTGAATGAATGAGCTTACCTTAGAATACCGTATATAAGAAGATGAGTTTACTATCTCATAAATACATGCACTACTGGCTCAATGAATCTATATTTATTTACTGTTTACTCTGTGAAAAAATTAAGTGAGATTTCACTGTCTGTCTTGGCAAAAGCAATACTCTGGAATCCCATCAAGGTTGCATCTTTGTATAGGGTATCTGTTTTCTAACATGGTTGGAGTCATTAACCTGACTTCCAATAAATTCTGGTAGAGATGACTATGTTATGCATAATGAAAACTGCTTCCATTCATTCAGACTGCTTTTACAGCTAACTGCAGTGGTTCTCTGGTAAGCATAATAAGGACATAGTGATTTTAATTGAGGACATTACTAAGATTTATTGATCCGCATGTGCTAATGTTAGAATTTAAAGGTTAAGAAGCCACAATATTGACACAAAAATATCAGTATAGTGGATTTTCTATGAGGCATAGGGTATTTTAAAAAGACAGCCCTGATTACCCAAAATTTCCAAGTATAGTTACCATGAATTGTCCTCCTCCTACTGTTATAAAAATATCAGTCTCATTTCATGTTGAGATTGGAAACAATAGGATATTGCTATGAGTGGAATCAGACTTCTTTTGAACACATCAAGGAAGAACATTATTAATTTTATTATTGATGTTTTAAAACCACCCACCAATTGATTGTAGTCAATATTCAATACAAGTAACATATTCAAGTACACAGGTACCATGAGCCATGTTCATCCTTGTTTGTGTTGGTTAGTGCTGCTAAATGGCTAAACTCACTTTATTCCCGTTCTATTTTCAAAACAAATGGATTTGAGCTTTTATTTTATTAAAAAAAAAATCAAGGATGACATGTGTTTAAGGATATTAAATATATTCTTCTTTTATGAATAAAGTAATAAATAATTTGTATAAATTATGTGTGCATTATAAGTATTGCTATTTATGAAGAAATCAGAGGTATACAGGATATAAAATTTTCATTTTTTGTTTTATTTCAAGATTCTTCCTCTTGCTTTACTTTTCTCCCCACCCTCCTTAAGTGGAAATCTTCACAACTCCTAGCACAAGCATTGAGTTCCCTTAAACTTTTGTTTCCTGCTTTCTACTCTCAAATCCTTAATTTTGGACATTGCATCACACAGCAACATAAAATCACAGAATTAAAGCATTATTTCAGCAGGTAATTGTTCTTATGTTTTGCTTGAAAAACACAAATGAATAACATTGCTGTAAAAAATGCATCTAGTCCTTAATGAGAGATGTGACCAGTCATCTCATTTATATATATTTAACTTCATTGGAGAAATATTTATTTGGGATCAATATGTATCAGGCACTTTAAAAAAGAAACAGTCATTATCCTTAAGTAATTGACAGTCCAGTATAAAAAATTAAATGATTATAATACCCTTAGTATTGTACATATTTCTAGTATGACTGAAAACATTTCTATATGACTGAAAGGCAAATTAAGAGATTTTATGATGTCTTCTTAATGTAACTCAGACTTGGAAGTCAGAAATTAGATAGAATATAATTCAAGGATCACTTCAGTCAACAAACACTTATTTATTATCTGTCCTGTGCCAAACTCCTTGGTATGTATGGGGAATAGATATTTGAATAAAGCATCCTTCAAATGCTTACATCTATTAGAGAGACATATTCATGAACAGATATTTTCCATTGCATGCAGTGAGTTTTTATTAGCACTTGGCATTTAGTTCTAAAGAAACAGAGCAGGCCGACATTCAGCCACACCTGCACAAGGTGTCTTGGAGGAAATGATATCTGAATTACAGCTATGTCACAAATGACATAAAAATATATTTAAAATAAAGTAAGCTATGAACTTTCCCAATGATTACACTGCTCATTGGGAATACCTTCAGATATTTTGTAGATTGGGTTATTTTAGAAGTAGCTCTTGTTCAAAGGATTTCAATAATCAATGAAAGCTTAAAGGATTTCAGTAATCAATGCTACCACTTCCATTTTTGATGAATAATATTTATGCAAATCTTCAACGGAATAACACTCAAAGAACTGACTGTGTGCAAAAAGAAATTATTTTTCCATTTCATCATGTTTTCATACTTTACAGGAAAAAGCCATCATGAATAAAAATCATATATGTTAATTTAAATTATATGATTACAGAAAAATTTATACGAGCAATAAAAAGTGTCAAATACAATAGGGTTATAAAACTATTATTAAAGAACTCCTGTCCTCTGTACTATAAATCGTGGATAATTAGGAGATTGTACTTTTCAATGTGTGTGTGTGTTTGTGTGTATTTTCATCCTGAGGTTAGCTTTGTGGAATATGATCGTTTAAAAGGTAACCTGAATAAATTATTAGAAAAAAAGTGAGAGAATTATAAGACCAGTGAAACAAAAAAATCGAAAGGTAGAGAAGCTGATAGTCTGGAATGATTTTTATTGAATATTTTTAAAGTATTATTATTTTTACAATTTTATTGTATCTTTATAATAGAGAATATTGAATATGCAGAAAACAACTTAAGAAAATGCAGGAAGGGGGCGCCTGGGTGGCTCAGATGGTTACTGCCTTCGGCTCAGGTCATGATCTCAGGGTCCTGGGATCGAGTCCCGCATCGGTCTCCCTGCTCCTTGGGAGCCTGCTTCTCCCTCTGCCTTTCTCTCTCACTCTGTCTCTCATGAATAAGAAAAAAAAACAAAATGCAGGAAGACAGAAATAAGGTCCTTTTTTTTAAGGTTTTGTTTATTTATTTGAGAGCAAGAACACATGAGCAGGGTGAGGGGTGAAGGGAGAAGCGGACTCCCCGCTGAGCAGGGAGCCCCATGCGGGGCTAGATCCTGGTACTCCAGGATCATGACCTGAGCCAAAGGCAGACGCTTAATGGCTGACCCGCTCAGGTGCTCCAGAAATAAAGGTTCTGATAATAAAAAGTGAATGGAACATTATGTCTGAAACATAGTTTCTGTAGATCCATTAAGACAAAAGGCTGAAAAGTAAGTGGACAATATGTCCAAAAATAAAGGAAATATTTCCTACAGTATTAATAATTGTAACATAGGAGATCAATTAGGTGGAATATATATAAAGAAACTATTGCCATGAACTAAATGATAGAGGAATAAAAATAAAACTTCAGAATGGTAATGGCAAAACAAACAAAGTCCACAATAATGTAAACTCCTTGATTCAGCATTACATTGGCTCCATAGTCGAGGGCTTATGTTTGTTCACTGAGAAAGTGTCAGAATATGGTACCTTGCCTAGGCCATCATAGGTACTCAAAATGTACACTGAATGATGAAACAGTTATAAATAGTGTAACTAAAAAATAAACCAAGGGGTACCTTTATAAAAGAGCAAATATAATACACATCAAGATTTGAGGAAAGAAAACTTGGTCTAGATTTAACTGTATGCAAGGATAAGAGGAGAAAAAAAGAGATAAAATATTTTTAAGAAAAAAGTCTAGGGCGCCTGGGTGGCTCAGTTGGTTAAGCGACTGCCTTCGGCTCAGGTCATGATCCTGGAGTCCCTGGATCGAGTCCCGCATCGGGCTCCCTGCTCGGCAGGGAGTCTGCTTCTCCCTCTGACCCTCCCCCCTCTCATGTGCTCTCTCTCATTCTCTCTCAAATAAATAAATAAAATCTTTAAAAAAAAAAAAAAGAAAAAAGTCTACACTCCTGATAGAAAGTGATTGGACTAATATGTTGAGATAATTAGTTATATTGAAACATTATCTTTGCCAAATCTATGATACATGTATATTGAGACACCCAGTGAGAAATTTAAGGGTGTTGAGTTTGTAAAATGTTTATTAAAGGTAAAGGCTAAGGTGAATTCTTGTGATATCCTACAAAGTAGTATTGGTAGAACTTTTAAAAATTAAGTTACCTTTGTTACTGGTGTCTTTCTAAAAATGATTACATGTAAGGGGCCTTCTGTTCCAAATTTTCACACACATACTTATTTCTCTGCACACTTCTAACATAAGCAACTTTCCTCCACTTTCAACTGTTACGATGACTTGCTTTTGTAATATCCAACCCTGCCAAGTTCTGCTCCCCAGAAGTACTCTGTATTCTTAAATTCTTCTTTTTATTAAAACTGTGATTTTTTCCACATAACTCCTATTTCCTTAAAGGTTTTATGATTATGCTTATGGATTTATTTCTATGGTACAGCATTTAAGTAACAGTTTTAGCAATTACTTCCTGTTAAAACTGTAATGGAGACAAGATTAACAGCAGGAGAGAGGTTTTGTGTTTTAGTTTTGTTTTTTAAGTAGGGCAACAATAAAATCACATGCATGTAAAGAGTGGGATTTTGTTGTGATTATTCACTTTCAGTACCTATATATATATTTTTAATGTTTTATTTATTTATTCATGAAAGTCAGAGAGAGAGAGAGAGGCAGAGTCAGAGGGAGAAGCAGGCTCCCTGCCTAGCAGGGAGCCCGATGCGGAACTCGATCCCAGAACCCTGGGATCATGACCTGAGCCGAAGGCAGACGCTTAACCATCTGAGCCACCCAGGCACCCCTCCAGTACCTATATTTAAAAATACAGCTTCGGGCACCTGGGTGGCTCAGATGGTTAAGCCTCTGCCTTTGGCTTAGGTCATGATCCTAGGGTCCTGGGATCAAGCCCCACATGGTCAGGCTCTCTGCTTAGTGGGAGCCTGCTTCTCCCTCTCCCTGTCGCTCCCCCTGCTTGTACTCTCTCTCTGTCAAATAAATAAAATCTTAAAAAAAAAAAAAACCTTTAAAATACAGATTCTTATTAAGGAAGACACTTGTTATGATGAGCACTGGGTGTTATATGTGATGAATCACTGAATTCTACTGCTGAAACCAATACTATAATATAATAACTAACTAGAATTTAAATAAAAATTCGAAACAACAACAAAAAAACCAAAATGCTCACCACAATAAAAAATGAAATAAAATAAAATACTGCTTTTTCTGGATAGGATTTACCATTCCTAAATAAACACTTACTTGGAAGTTAAAATTATCTTTTGGAAGGCTATCTCATTTCATTTTATGTCAAAAATGTTATTGTCAAAACTAAGATAATTCTTTTGGATTAGTTTCTTCTTATCTTTTCCTCCTTTTGACTTTTCCTTTGTCTTTTATGTTCTGTTAAATAACCATTGTGGGTTTAAAAATAGTTGTGTAGGGGTGCCTGGGTGGCTCAGTCGTTAAGCGTCTGCCTTCGGCTCAAATCATGATCCCAGGGACCTGGGATGGAGCCCACATTGGGCTCCCTGCTCTGCGGGAAGCCTGCTTCTCCCTCTCCCACTCCCCCTGCTGTGTTCCCTCTCTCACTGTGTCTCTCTCTTTCAAATAAATAAATAAAATCTTTAAAAAAAAAGTTCTGTAAAAAATAAAAATCAGTTTCTATGAGTCATGTAATAACATGGAATAAGTCTTGTTACTACACTTAATCCAACTGATGTTCACTTTGAACACTTCATTTATATAGCCATCATGAAGGCATGGTTTGTTATATGTTTGATGACTATTTGATTATATTTGAGTGACTCTAATTTGAAATCATATCCAGATTATGAAATGTTTATGCTATATAATTTCTTACTCTTGCTTTGATATTATAAGGATAGTATAAGAACCTATATGAAATATATGTAATTTATGAATCATGTATATTTAGCCATGTTCACAATTTAAAAATAATGTATAATACATTAGAAATTCCCCATATTTTCTTAGCATTTTAGAAAATATTCCCTGTCATAGTAACTATCAAAATGAATTAAGATTTATAATAAAGCAAAAGCCTTTGTTAAGTCAGCGAAGCTTTTATTAATTAGACCAACAATATCCTGGACAAAAACAAACAAACAAAAAACCCCAGAAAACATAAAACCCAAGAAAAACTGACTAAATATTTAAGAGAAAAAATTCTAAGGAAAAGTTAAAATGTCCTGTATTTTTTTGAAATCATTAGATAATCAATAGTAAGATAGATTGCCCGTCTTACTATTATCTGTTAACAGAAGTGGATCAAAATACTGAATTATTAGTTTGGCCCCACAACAGTTATCATTTACTGCGTGTTGCTCTCAGCATGCATTTAGACATCCATTATCACTGGAAATCCAGCTTGTAAGGTGAGAAAATGATTATCAGTCAGAGAAGAAAACTTCAGTTTATGTGAAATTTCATCTGTTCTTTTAATACAAGCGTTTTGTGTTCTGTTCTTTCAGGATGGCTGATAGCACTATTTGATTTTTTTTAACTGATACCACAGTGATATCAGAACATTATGTTCTTCGTGGGAGAGATGGTGCTTTTATAAAACATTTTAACTGGAATGCTGCTCTGTTGGTCTTCATGTTTTTAGTTTACTTGGTATGGAGTATCACTTAGGAGGCTTTCTTTTGGGAGTCAAATTGGCATCATTGTTTTCTGGAATAGATATTACTGATTTGGAAATTATATTTTCTCTTATGTCAGACACTCAAAGATAATTTTAATAGCTATCTATTGACATCAGTGAGAGTTAAAATTCATAGAGAGTTTCAAAAGCCTGAGCTAATAGGGATAATCCATTAATTTTCCTTATAAGTAAAAGTAGACAAATGTGGATGATTTACTAATGTCTATTATCTTTTAAATTGTATTTATCCACTCGCTAACCCATACAAAACTGATTTCAAGGTACAAATTACATTCTTTGTCAAAGAGTTTTTATTGGGATTCAAGGCTGTTACATCTACAATTTTAATGAATGTCTTCTTTCACAAATTACATAGTTTTATCCTGAAAATGAACAAAATCCACTGCAGCCATTTTGATAAGTGACAGAACAGCAGCATTTGGCAGTTTGTCTAAAAGGTTTTATTTTATTTTTGCTACATAGTAAGAATACAGATATATCTAAAAATGGTTAAATTGGGCATTAGCAAGATGGTATTCAATATACTTTACTGACTGTCTTCTACAAAGCTAAGATATTCAATTTGTTGTTGTTAAGCATAGTTCTCCCACCTATTTTCAAAAAAATAAATATCTGAATAACAGTTCTACTGGCCCTGTTGATAAAATTCCCTAAGATAAGATTTAACCAGGGAATGATTACATTATCAAATTAACACCAATATCAAGTTTCCTTAGCCTTTCTTTCTTCTGCATTCCAGCATTTTTTAGGGTGTGCAGAAATTTTGCATTAAAATAACAGCTCTACAATGATAAATAAACTGTGCACAGTCAAAACAACTTGAAAATAAGTATATTTAAAAAGTATTAAATATGTAATCCGCCTAAGTGCTATGGCTTATATGGAAAGTTAATCTGTCACCCAGATACATATCCATTCAAACATCTTTTCCAGAACATTGTGTCAAAAGGTATGCATTCGTATTCTCCTTTGCCAGGTAATATAAATATTGATAAAATAAAAGTGAAGGATTTTATTGCAAATATCTTCAACAAATCTAAAAGCTACAGAGTTGTCCTCTGACCTTATATGATACAGAAACAAATGTCACTAATTTACAGAAATTTAAACTGCAAAAATAGTTATCTGAGTTTGATTTTGTAAACTAACTTCCAGAAATTACAAGTGGTTTTTACATTTTAAATGTTTCACGGAAACTTCATTTAAAATATTAGTCATTCTATTTGTATCTTCAAATCCCCAAACATCGTACAAATTCATATGTATGTAGTTGTGACTGTAACATAAGCAAATGGTCACGTATGTTACAAGGAAGGCCATATTGTGATGACTATAGTTATGACATTTGTTTCCTCAAAAATGTGCACGATGCACCAAGTCCTAAAGGTTTTGCATTATTACATTTTAAATCATGAAACTATCTACATTTTATCAAATTTGAAGTATGTCTTCTGTGAATACAAAGGCCACAAGACCAACAATTTTGTTGGTTGAAACTGGAAATTTTATTCCAGAGGAAAGATAAGTGGGTACAAAAATATAGTCTTGTTATTTTGATTTGTGCCCAGCTACACTGACAATATAAGCAAAAATATTATAATAAAAAGAGTCTCAAATCAAATTATTTAGCACTGAAAAATCAGTCAGAACCTAGTTTTGATAAATCTAGGTAAAATATAGTTGGCATGATGTATGCATAATGCCCAAGGCTCATTCTAAATTTGAAGATTTAAACCCAACTTTTATATGTAGGGATGGATATTAAAATGACACAGAGTAAAAATGATTATGTTTGAGCTTTTTAGTAAGACATGAGTCTTACTATGAAATATGAAATACCTATGAAATATCACACCATAGCCTTTTAGACTAAGGATTAACCTTCCATGGGAACTGTTCTGTGGAAAGAAAGAAAATAATAAAAATTTTAGATGCATGCAAAGCTGCCTAAAGCCCTGTTTTAATTCACATTATCAGTAAATCTGCAGTCCTTTTTCTCATGGCTAATGTATTCAGTATTTCATAAAATTGGACAAGAAATGCAATTTATCAAACTAGAACTCAATACGTCACACACTATTGAAATAGTATAGTAGTCCTGTCATAGAAACGTCACTATTATCATTATACATTGTGACATTTTAGACAACAAAAAATACTGCTTTTGTCTCACAGGTGCAAAGTGCTTTCACTGCAGAAGGCAACAATGTAGAAAGATGCTTTTTTTTTTTTTTCAATTTTATTATGTTATGTTAATCACCATACATTGCATCACTAGCTTTTGATACACTGTTGCTGTGGTGTACTAACAGTTTCAATTACAATGTAAAGTAAAACAGCGAGTGCTTACTTTTTTCTCCATTGAAATTATCTCCCAAAGAAGGATTTTGAAAAAGAAGCCATTTTCAGTTTTGATCTATTTACTCTTTTTTTGTTGTTGTTTATAATCATAAGAAAACATGATAAAATGATACTAATGATAATCTTTTTAGAAAGTGTATGGGAAAAATATGTGCTTTCTAGAGAAAATATCTGAATATTCATGTCTTAGAAAATATAATTCAACATCGTAATTTTCAGTAGAGGATAGAGAAAAAATATCCTAAATTGAAGTTATTTCATGTATTTTACAAACAGTTTAATTTGTTATTAAGTATTCCTCAGGCAACCCAAAACTTGCCTTCCAGTTGTGAATCTTCCAACTGACCAGTCTGTTCTGTTGATTTAGGCAGTAATCTTTTGTAGTCACCAAGTACTTCTGTGAAAGTACTGCCAAGAGCTGTATCCTATTTTCATTTAACCAAAAATATTTGCCAGATGCGTATTCATAGAAAAATTACTTAGGCAACTAATAATGGTTAATGGAATTAAATATATCATGTTCAGTGTTTTCCAATAATCTCAAAAGTAGTAGGTAATATATAGTTATAATTTATTTCTATATTTATAATTTTATATGTCCAAATTTAAACCACCAACATATAGTTAATTTAAAATTGTATTTAAAAGTACTACACTAAGGCTAACAGTGAGCAAATGGAGAAGAAAGAAGAGATACTCGAAAATATGTGAAAATATATAATTAATATTGAACACAGAATCTAAACAATTATATGCCTGTATTTAGGAAAATATAGGAATTAGAAAATTTTTCACCTTTTATTCTAAGTACTAGAATGCCCAACATGTTATGACCAGTACTTGATTTTTACTAAGATACCTCAGGATAATTAAGACACTGTCTAATATAGGCATGTTTGACATATAAGGCAGGCCAAAGTCATTTCATAACTATTAAGTTTCAAATTAAGAACCAGCTGACCTTAGGGGTGCCTGGGTGGCTCAGTTGGTTAATCGACTGCCTTCGGCTCAGGTCATGATCCTGGAGTCCCTGGATCGAGTCCCACATCAGGCTCCCTGCTCAGCAGGGAGTCTGCTTCTCCTTCTGACCCTCCCCCTCTCATGCTCTCTGTCTCTCATTCTCTCTCTCGCAAATAAATAAAATCTTAAAAAAAAAAAATTTAAAAAATTAAAAAAAAACAATGATAAAGCACCACTACACACAAATTACAATGGTCAAATAACAGCAAACTGATAACAGCAATTGCTGTATAGGATGTGGAACAAAAGGAGCTCTCATTCATTGCTTATGGGAAAAAAATGGTACAGCCACTTAGGAAGACATTTTGACAGTTTCCTATGAAGCTAAACATAGTCTCACAATATGATTGAGTAACTGCACTACTCGGTGTGCACCTAGTTAATTTCAAAACTTAAGCCCACACAAAAGCCTACATGCTAGTAAGGAGCAGCTTACTCCTGATGGCTCCCCCAAAATACTGTGATACATTCATGTAATGGACAATTATTCCATTATAAAAAGACAACCACTACTATGTTGTGAAAAGACATTGATAATTCTAAAAAGCACATTTCTAGGTAAAATAAGTCAATATGATAAGGCTACATATGGTATGATTCAATTATATGACATTCTGGAAAAGATAATACTATAGAGACAGTAAAAAGATTACTGTTTGCTATCAGTTCTTGGGGAGAAATGGGAGGTTTGAATACATGGAGCACAGAAGACTTTTTCAGGGTGATTTAATTATTGTGTAATACTGTAATTCTGGATATACAACACCTGATTTGTTAAAGCCCGTTAAAGCTTTAAAACACAGCTATCCTTACTGTAGGCAAAATTTTTAAAAAATCATGTAGGAAGTGGGTGATCCAAGGATGGAATGCAGAATGTGACAAAATAATCTAACTGCATTACAAATATATAAAACAACCTCACTGAATGTGGTGGGAGGGGGTGGAAATTTTCTGACCTAAGTAACTTTGGAAATGAGTGGAGTCTGTAACTCTAAATGCAAATGAAAGTATACATAAGCAGTGTGAATTAATTGATAAAGCCTTCCACCCCGAGGTATGAGTTACCAATTCTGCTACTGCTATGCAGGATGATGGGAGGCAGGTTTCTCACTTTTGAGGTAGCAGTTTACAGATAAGCATGGTTAGAATGATATATATGGTAATGGTCAAGAGATACAGACCAGCATGAACTCATAAATTTATTCATATATATGCACATATTGCATATTGAGATATTTAGACATATGTATATATATGGATTAATATACACATTCATTTTTCTGCTTTCTCAGTTGAATGGCCCTTAGAAACAATGGCATTCTACCAGCAATGAGCATATGTAGCACACAGATACTAGTTTGGAATACTGTTCTCCATAAAAGGATAAAAGGCTCATCAGAGAAATGTCTGCTTTTGGGGTTGGGGAAAGAAATATAAAAGATGAGCCTGGAACATGTATTTTAGTGCTCACAGTAAGAGAATGCTAAACATGTGTGCACACTGGACAAAGAAAGGACCTCCCAAATGGCCAAAGCTGGAACAATTTTAACAACTAAAGTATCACTGGATTATAATCCAAAATATAAAATAGGCATCTATGGTTCTATATGGATATACATAAATGGTTGAATAAATGGGGGAGGATAGGCATTAGGATTCACTCTTGGTGTTGTACATTCTATGGTTTTAGGCAAAAGTATAATGATATGTATCCATCATTAAGGTGTCATACAGAGTATTTTTACTGCTCTAATAATCCTCTGTACTTCCCCTGTCCATTCCTCCCACCAACCAAAACCCCTGTCAAACACTGATCTTTTGGGGCGCCTGGGTGGCTCAGTCAGTTAAGTGTCTGCCTTCAGCTCTGGTCATGATCTCCAGGTCCTGGGATCATTTGGGCTTCCTGCTCAGTGGAGTCTGCTTCTCTCTTCATTTCTCTCTTTCTTTCTCTCTCTCTCTCTCCCCCTCTGCCCCTCCCCCCTGCTCATGTTCTCTCTCTCTCAAATAAATAAAAATCTTAAAAAAAATAAACCACTGATATTTTTCCTATCTCCATACTTTTCCTTTCCAGAATGGCATATAGTTGGAATCTTACAGTATATAGACTTTAAAGACTGGCTTCTTTCAGTAGTATATATTTAAGTTTCCTCTGTTTTTTCATTGCTTGACAGATCATTTCTCTTTAGCGCTGAACAATATCCCATTGTCTAGATACCACAGTTTGCTTATCCAATCATCTAATGAAGTACATGGTTGTTGGTACTTGGTTGTTGTTTGGTTGTTTCCAAGTTTTGACAATTGTGGTTGTTGGTTGTTTCCAAGTTTTGACAGTTGTGGTTGTTGGTTGTTTCCAAGTTTTGACAATTGTGAATAAAGCTGCTTACAGAGGTTTGGTGTGGACATATGCTCTCAAATCCCAAACAGAGGTTTCTGTGTGGACATAGGCTCTCAAATCCTAACAAAGAGTGTGATTGCTAGATCTTATGGTAAGAGTATGTTTAGTTCTATAAGAAATTACCAAATTTCTTCCAAATGTGGCTCTGACATTTTGAATTTCCACCAGCAATGAATAAGTGTTCCTGTTCTTTCACATCCTTTCCAGCATTTGGTGATGTCAGTGTTTTGGATTTGGGCCATTCTAATAGATGTGTACTGGTAGGTCATTGATTGAATTTTTATTTCTTTGATGACTTATCATGTGGAGCATCTTTTCATACTTTTATTTGCCATTTGTATATCTTCTTTGATGAGTTTCTGTTAAAGTCTTTGACCAATTTCTTAATCAGGTTATTTGTTTTCTTATTGTTGAGTTTTAAGAATTCTTTTTTTTTATATTATGTTCAATATGTGCCCTTTTTAATACCCATCACCAGGCTAACCTATTCCCCCAACCCCCCCCCCCCCAGAACCCTCAGTTTGTTCTCTGAGAGTTTTAAGAATTCTTTCATATATTAGATAGCGGTCCTTTATCAGATGTGTGTTTTGCAAATATTTTCTCCCAGTCTGTGGCTAGTCTTCTCTTTTGATATTGTCTTTTGCAGAGCAGATATTTTTAATTTTAATGAAGTCAGCTTATCAATTTTTTTTTTTATGGATTGAGTTTCTGGTGTTGTATCTAAAAAGTCTTCCCATACCAAAGTTATCTAGAATTTCTCCAATGTTATATTCTAGGATTTTTATATTTTTTGTTTTACATTTTGGTCTAAGATCCCACTTGAGTTAATTTTTGTGAAAGGCATAAGGTTTGTGTCCAGATTGATTTTTTGAATGAGAATATTGAGTTTTTCCAGCACCATTTATTGACGAGACTATCTTTTCTCCATTGTATTGCCTTTACTCCTTTGTCAAAAATTAGTTGATTCTCTTTATGAGGGTCTATTTCTGAGCTCTCTATTCTATTCCACTGATCTATTTGTCTATTTTTTCACCAATAGTACACTGTCTTGATTACTGCACCTGCAAAGTAAGTCTTGAATTTGGATAGCAACAGTTCTCCAACTTTGTTCTTCAATATTGTGTTGGCTATCTGGGCCTTTTGCTTCTCCATATAAACATTATAATCAGGCTGTTGATATCCACCAAATAACTTGCTGTGATATTGACTGGGAATGCACTGAATCTACAGATCAAGTTGGGAATAACTGACATCTTGATAATATTGAGTCTTCCTATCCATGAAAATGAAATACCTCTCTATTTATTTAGTCCTTCTTTGATTTTATTCATCAAAATTTTGTAGTTTTCCTCATATTGGTCTTATGTGTATTTGGTTAGATTTATACCTAAGTATTTCATTTTATTGGACATTAATGTAAATGGTATTCTATTGTTAATTTCAAAGTCCATTTGTTCATTGCTGGCATATAAGAGAACATGGGTTTTATTATAATAACCTATATATCCTGAACCTTGCTATAATCAATTGTTAGTTTCAGGAGTTTTTTTGTTATTTTTGTTAATTCTTTAGAATATTTTACACAGATAGTCATGCCATTTGCAAGCTAAGAAAGTTTTATTTCTCCCTTCCCAATCTGTATTTCATTTTGTTTTGTTATTTTCTTGCTTTAGGTAGAACTTCCAGTATATTGAAAGTAGTGTTGAAAGGGAACATACTTGCCTTGCATTTTATCTTAGTAAAGGAAAACTTTGAGTTTCTCACCATTAAGTATGATGTTAGATGTAGATTTTTGTAGATATTTCCTCATCAAGTGGAGGAATATCATTTCTTTTTAGTTTACTGAGAGTTTTTATTATGAATGGGTGTTGGATTATTAAATGCTTCTGCACCTCTTGATATAGCCATGTGATTTTTCTCTTGTGGATATAATGTAAGTTGATTTTCAGATGTTAAACCAGGCTTGCATACCTGTGAAAAATCCCACTTGGTTGTGGTATATCGTTCTTTTTACACATTGTTGGATTTGATTTGCTAATATTTTGTTGAGGATTTTTGTATCCATATTTGGAAGAGATGTTGTTCTATAGTTTTCTTGTAATGTCTCTGTCTGTTTTGGGTATTAGGGTAATATTGGCCTCATAAAATGAGTTATGAAGTGTTCCCTCTTCTTCTATTCTCTGAAAAAGATTGTAGAGACTTGCTATAATTTCTTCCTTGAATGTTGGTAGAATTCACCAGTTACCTGATCTGGGCCTAGTGCTTTCTGTTTTGGAAGGTTATTAATTATTGATTCAATTTATTTTATAGATACAGGCCTATTCAGATCATCAATATCTTCTTGTGTGATTTTGGGAGATGGTGTCTTCAAGGGATTTGTTCATTTCATTTAGATTATCAAATGTGTGGTCATAAAATTGTTTATAATATTTGTTTATTATCTATTTACTGTCCATGGGATCTGTAGTGATATCCTCTCTTTCATGTCTTATATTAGTCATTTATTTCCTCTCTCTTTTTCTTGGTTAGCAAGGCTAGAGGCTCATCAATGTTATTTATCTATTCAAAAAGCCAGCTTTAGATTTCATTGATTTTCTCTATTGATTTCCTGTTTTTGATATCACCGGTTTCTGCTCTAATTCTCATTTTTACTTTTCTTCTGATTACCTTGTTCATTTTCTAGTTAAGATAGAAATTTAGATGTTTGATTTTATATTTTTCTTCTTTTGTAATATATTTATTTTATGTTATAAATTTCCCTCTAAGTACTGCTTTTTTTGTGTCCCACAAAATTTATAAGTTGTATCTACATTTTCACTTAGTTCAAAATAGTTTTTAACTTCTCTGAGCTTTCTTTTTTGAATCATGTTTTATTTAAAACATTGTTGTTTAATCTCCACACATTTGGGGATTTTCCAGTTTTCTTTCTGTTATTATTTTCTAGTTTAATCCCACTATATTTTAAGAGTAGACATTGTATGGTTCAAGCCTATTATATTATTAAGGTATGTTTTATGGCCAGAAATTGACCTGTCTTGGTAAATGTTCCATGTGAACATGAAAAAAAGATGTGCATTCTGCTGTTGTTGGATGAAGTCGTCTACAGATGTTAATTATATTCAGTTGATTCATGTTGTTATTGAGCTCAACTATGCCCTGATTGATTTTCTCCCTTCTGGATCTGTCCATTTCTGATAGAGGGGTGTTGATGTCTACAACTATATTAGTAGATTTGTCTGTTTCTCTCTGCTATTCTGTTAGTTTTTGTCTCACTTAATTTGATGCACTGTTGTTAGGTTCATACACGTTAAAGAGTGTAATGTTTCTTAGAAAATTGACCCATTATCGGGGCACCTGGGTGGCTCAGTTGTTAGGTGTCTGCCTTCGGCTCAGGTCATGATCACAGGGTCCTGGGATTGAGCCCCGCATTGGGCTCCCTGCTCAGCGGGAAGCCTGCTTCTCCCTCTCCCACTCCCCCTGCTTGTGTTTCCTCTCTTTCTGTGTCTCTCTCTGTCAAATAAATAAATAAAATCTTAAAAAAAAAAAAGAAAATTGACCCATTATCATTGTATAATGTGCTTCTTTATCCTTTATAAATGCCCTTGCTTTGAAGTCAGGTCTGTCTGAAATTGATATTCAGACAGAGATAAGAAAGCTACTGCTGCTTTCTTTGATTAGTGTTAGCATCATATATCTTTCTACCTCCATTTACTTTAAATCTGTAAATGCCTTTATATTTGATATGGATTTCTTGTAGACAACATAAAGTTGGATTTTAATTTTTGATCCCTTTGACAGTCTTTGTGTTTTAACTGGTGCATTTAAACTGTTGACATTCAGAGTGATAACTGATATAGTTAAATTCATATCTACCATATATTTCTTAGTTTTCTATTTTTTGCCCTTAATTTTTGTTTTTCACTTTTTTCTGACTTTTGTAGTTTTAATTGAGTAATTTATATGATTCCATTTCCTCTCCTTTATCATTATATCAGTTATACTTTTAAAAATATTTATTTTAGTTGTTGTTTTAGAATTTGCGATATACGTTTACAGCTAAGCCAAGTCTGCTTTCAGATAACACTGTATCACTTCATGGGTAGTATAAGTGCTCTCATTTTATTTTGTTTTATTTTTTAGTGCCTTTTAATAACAATAATTCTATTTCTTTCCTCCCTGCTACCCCTTGTATTACTGCTATCATTCATTTCATTTTTATATAAACATTCATAAGAATAAATGTACATATGAATAAAGATACACACCCCCACACATATGTACCTGCATACACAAACATACATAATGTAATACATTGTTGGTATTATTTTAAAGAAACTGTTATCTGTTAGATAAACTAAGAATAGGAAGGAATCACTTGTTTCTTTGTTGATACTCTCTCTCTCCATAGATCCAAGTTATTTACATATATTATTTTCTTTCTTTCTAAACACCTTTTTTTTTAAAGCATGTCTACAAACCACAAATTTCCTCACTTTTGTTTGTTTGTGGGGTTTTTTTTTTTTTTTTGAAAAAGTATTTTTCCTTCACTTTTGAAGGATACAGAATTCTAGGCTGGTGGGGCATTTTTCTCTCAACACTTTTTTTTTTTTTTTCTCAACACTTTAAATATTTTGTTCACTCTCTTCTTGCTTTAAGGGTTTCTGAGTAGAAGTTGAATTCTTGTCTTTGTTCCTCTATAGGTAAGGTAATTTTTCCCTCTAGCTTCTTTCAGGATTTTTCTTTATCTTTGATTTTTCATAGTTTGAAGATGTATGCCTTGGTGTAATTGGTTTTTTGTTTGTTTGCTTGTTTGGGGGTTTTGAGGGCATTTATTCTACTTGGTGTTCTTTAAATTTTGTGAATCTGTGGTTTGGTGGGCTGACATCAATTTAGGAAAATTCTCAATTATAATTGTTTCAATTTTTTTTCTATTACTTCTTTATTTCTTCTCCTTTTAGTATTCCCATTGCACCATTTGTAGTTGTCCAACAGTTCTTGGATATTCTCTTCTTTTTTGTTTTTTAAACAATCAATTCTCTTTGCTTTTCAGTTTTTGAAGAATATATTGATATATCCTCTAGCTCAGAGATTCTTTCCTTAACTATGTCCAGTCTGCTAATAATACCCTTACAGGCATTCTTCATTTCTGTTACAGTGTTTTTAATTTCTAGCATTTCTTCTTGGTTCTTTCTAGGGATTTCTATCTTTCTGCTTACAGTGTCCATCTGTTTTTGCATGCTGACTACTTTATCCATTAGAACCCTTAGCACATTAATCATAGTTGTTTTAAATTGCTGCTCTTTCCAACATCTCTTCCATGTTTTGTTCTAACACTTGCTTGGTTTCTTCAAACTGTGGGATTTTGTTTGTTTGGCTTTTGATATTTCTTTCATTTTTCTTTTTTTCTTGATAACCAGACATGATGTACTGGTTAAAAGGAACTATTGCAAATAAATCTTTAGTAATGTAGCACTGTGATATGGGAGGAGGGAAGTATTCTATAGTCCTATGATTAGATCTCAGAGTTTTAGTGAGCCTGTTCTGGACTTTGAACTTCAGGAGTGTTTCTCTGTGTTTTGTTTTGTTTTATTTATTTATTTTTTTCTTCTTCCCCTTACGTGAAACAAGATTGTTAGAGTGGGTTGGATCTGAGTTTTCCCTTCTCTTATGTGGAAGGCTGGAACTGACTGGAGTTGGTATTTCCCTTTACCCAGGACAGTTAAGCTCTCATAATAGCTTAGCAGGTTAGGTTCTGGTTAACTGGTTTCCCCTCAGGGCGGGCCTTGTTAAGAACATAGTACTCTGATATATTTCAAAATCATTTCTTTTCTCCTCTCCTGTTAAAGCCCAGCAGATTTTTCTCTGATGTTGACTGTGGGAACATGGTTGAGCTCCTGGAGGTAAATCTCACAATATTGTGGTGACCCCCACATGACTACACCCCCCCACACACACTGGAGTTTTTAACTCCCAGACTTGTCCTCACTGAGCCTCCAGTGATTTCTCAGTACAGTTCAGGTTTTCATACCCAGCACCGGTGATCAGTGGTTTCTGTTCACTAGTCTCTGCTGTGGTAAGCTGTGATTCCCTGCATCTGCCTGTCTGTCTCATCCATCTTGACAGCAGGGATTTGCCTTGTGTCCTTCCTCTCTTATAGATCCTAGAAGAATTTTTTTGTTTAATTTTTCAGTCTGTTCAGCTTTGTAATTGTTATTAGGACAGAGTGGTGATGTCTGAGCTCCTTACCTGCAGGACCACAAATTTTAAGTCTTGACTCTATTTTTAATAATTTTTCCTCTTTAAATTTTAGCCTCACTTTACTATTGCACATGAATATATGTGTATAAATTTGAGGAGGAGTGGTTTGGAGGAATTGAAGAGAAGCTGAGGAATTTTGCCAATTTGGAGTTATATATTTTCCAGAATTTCTCAGTGGGGGGTATGCTAATTAAATTTTCATACAAATAATGGTTCCCATTTGTAAGGCAGAATTGATATAATAGTTTAAAAAATGTTTATTTAAAAAGAGATTTTTGTATTTGATATTTAAACTTGGCCATAAAATTTGGCCAAGAGTAAATCATGGGAATCTTGTCAAATGATTTGTAAGTATCTAATCAATATTTAGGTTGTGAATATATACTTCTTTTAAATTATTTTGAATTATTCTGTATAACTTAGTCTGTTCAGCTTGCTGTAACAGAACACCATAGACCAAGTGGCTTATAAACAACAGAAGTTTGTTTCTTTCAATCTGGAGTCCAGTAAGTGCAAAGTCAGGATATGTCTGGTGAGATCTCACTGTGTCTTCACGTGATAAGAGACAAGGGAACTCTCTAAGGTGCCTTTTATAAGGGCACCAATCTTATTCTTGGGGCTCCATCCTCATGACTTAATCATCTCCCAAAGGCCCCACCTCTTAATACCATCACACTGGGGATTAGGTGTCAACTTATGAATTTGGGGGAGAAACAAGCATCCAGTACCCTGCCCTATTATTTATACTACTTTTATTCCTGTGGTTTTAAAAAGAGAGTAGTTTAAAAAACTAAGCTCTATTACCTTTGAAACATTAAAAACAATATGTTTTTCTTAAAGTCTGTATTTTTGGCAAGTATAGGAATTTCAACTTGTAAAACTCTTTTTCCAAGCCAAGTTAAAGTGGTAGCAAGGGTAAAGACAAAAAAAAACAAAAACCTCTGAGTCAGCCTTTTTTGTTCAATATCAAACAGAGAACCTTGGGGTAAAAGATTATTGCTTACTGGAGGAGAACTATATTAAATACTATCTACTCAATTAAAGTTGATATTGAAACTGGGTCTGACATTCTAAGGCATGAATCAAAATCAGCACTGAGCAAAAAGGTATATAAACCAGTGACAGATCTGATCCCCAGAAGTGCAAGGAGTGAATGGTGTTTAGTGATTTGATTATCAAAAGGGCTTTGAAAAGCAGGTAAAAAATGAAGCCAGGAGGGAAATTGGAAATGGGGTACATGAAATAAAAGACTTGGTAAGAATTACATGGAGAAGATTGATTTTGTTATCAGAGCTATACTTAAGTATTTCAAATTTGAGGCAGCTACTATATTCCATTGAGTAGCAATGGGTTTAGGAATATGATTATATGTTTTTCTAGTTCTTTAAAAACACATAGAAGTGATGCAGAAAGAGGGATTTCCCACCAAAAGCTACTAATTTCTAGCAATCTAACAACATAAAATTTTCCTTTGAGTCTTCATCTTTGACTAGCCTAATTGGGAGATGAAAATCACAGAAACTGCCAAAGTGCATTTCTCCCCAAATGGAAACAACCTTTCTTCACTGTCAGTGTTCAGTTATCTCAGAACTTATTTTTTAAATAGCTTTAACTGTATGGATGGTATAATTATAAAGAAACTAACCCTGTGAGACTTAGTTTACCAAATGAACATATTATCATTAATGGAGTTAATAAACATAAATTTATTCAGATTCTATGTTTTTTTTTAATTTTTTCAGTCTTTTGAAGTAAGCAAAATTAACAAATAAGTACAAATGGTTACTGTAGTATATGTACTCTATTTGAGTGGTTTTATCTTCTTGTGATTCACCTCTATAAACCTAGTTTACAAGATGCTTTAAAAAATAGTTTCTGCCGCCTGGGTGGCTCAGTCAGTTGAACATCCAACTCTTGATTTCAGCTCAGGTCTTGATCTCAGGGTCATGAGTTCAAGCCCTGCGTTGGGCTCCACTCAGGGCTTGAACTTATAAAATAAAATAAAATAACATAACATAAAATAAAATAAAATAACATAAAACAAAATAAAATAAAATATATTTTCATGAATTGTTGCTGCTCCATAAGTTGAAAAAAGAAGGGAAGTGACTAATGAGTTAAAGACAAAGTCCCCATGAGGTTATTGTGAGAATTAAACAAATGTGTGTGTGCATTTATGTGTATAAACTCCTGAGAACATTGGCTAGTAGATAAGAAGTACACACTAAATGTGTGGTAATATTGTTATTATGTAATGTGATTATTATTCTTGTTTGTTTTACTATTGTTATTTTAACAAGGATATTTGTGTGTTTCATTCTTATTTATACATTGTGTTTAATGCCTGTGCTCTCTTTATTGTGTTATACTTGCAGTATATTTCATAAAAGTTCTATAAAGAAAATGATTTTGATAACTTCTTAGAATTAAATAACCAGGCAGCAAGTTTACTAACTATATTTATAAGAGAGATATATTTCTTACCTCAAACTAATACTTTCCCATTTAAAATATTATTTTTTCTCTCTCTCTTTCTCTCTTTTTTTTTTTAGAGACAGAGAGGGAGAGTGAGCATGTGCAAGCAGGGTGGGGAGGGGTAGAGGAAGAGAGAGAAATTTTTTAAGGTTTATTTATTTATTTGAGAGAGAGAGAGAGTAGGGGGAGGGGCAGAGAATCCTCAAGCTGACTCCCTGCTGAGCGTGAAGCCCCGTGCAGGGCTCCATCCCAGGACCCTGAGATCGTGAGTAGGCTGCTTAACCAACTGAGCCACTCAGGTGCCCCTAAGATGTTATTTCCATTAAGAACTTGTTATGTAAGACTGTTGAATCACAGACCTGTACCTGTGAAACAAATAATACATTGTATGTTAAAAAAAAAAAGAAGATCATAGGAAGGGAAAAATGAAGGGGGGTAAATCAGAGGACGAGATGAACTACGAGAGACTATGGACTCTGAGAAACAAACTGAGGGTTCTAGAGGGGAGGGGGTAGGGGGATGGGTTAGCCTGGGGATGGGTATTAAAGAGGGCACGTACTGAGTGGAGCACTGGGTGTTATACGCAAACAATGAATCATGGAACACTACATCAAAAACTAATGATGTAATGTATGGTGATTAACATAACATAATAAAATTTAAAAAATTTAAAAAAAGAACTTACTATGGATTAAACACCTGTAGGTTGTGTACTGCACAGTTCCAAAGGCCACCATTCATGTCACAGTCAATGTGTTTGACATTTATAAGAGACTTACTGTTAATTAATTACAATTACATGAAGTGGTCTGGGTTAAAATTTTAATACTTATTTTTCCTCCGAGAGTATGTAAACACACTACTAATTCTGCCTAATTAATGTGTATGGATTAAAATGTTACCAACATTTTAGTAATTAATTAATTTAGGGCTGTTTACTACAGTCATTGTGTTGAGAATTTTCCTATCCAGCCCTTTTAATAACATTGGGTTTTAATTATGATATATAAAATGAGAGTAAAAAACACAATTAGACAAATGGCTATAAAAGTCCATAATCACACAAGGACAAATGAACTAGAGAGGGTAACAGAACACAAATACAGGTATAGTAGCTGATTTTAACAAAGACGAGGAAGTTGAATAGACTATGTTGTCAGGATTACAGTGAAGAGATGGAAAGACATTAACCCATGTTCCCTGGGAAGCCTTGGGAACCATACTATCTTTTGTTGAGTTTGTTTTTTTCTCTATTGGTTTAAAAATTTATACCTTATTTGCTTTCCAGTTTCAGTTTATCTTACATGTATAGAAAATGCATTTGAACATTTTTTAAATCAGCATAAAAAAGTGAAATTATTAAATTTTATCTTTTATAATGCCCCAGAAAAAAATAGAACATCTCAACATAGTATGTTCTCCTCTAAACCCAACATTCAAGGTTGTTTTCATTTTTTTAAACATTCTAAAGTTTAAGTTTCAAATTTCATTACTGTTTATATTTATTGCCTATATTTTCTATTTTTTTAAAAAATTGGAATTTTATTAAACTTCATGACTTATAATCAATAAATATTTAGACAGAAATTTAAGCTTCCATTATTTGATTTTACTTAAATCATTTCATGTGAAATATTAAATTGAAAATTTCTCTCTGTCTCTCTGCAAATATATATGGGCAATTTTATTATTTCACATTACTGTTTCTTTACACAGTGGATATGAGTAAGATTTCCTTTATGTTTGAGAATCTATTCCTTTTTGCCCAAACACATATGACAATTGCCTGTGCATAGACATCTAAAGTAATACATCTTCCATTGCTATTCTGATGTCATTGATTCTCAGTTGTAAACATGTTTCCCTACAGAAATGAAGTACCAAGATGATGATGTTAATGGTAA
This sequence comes from Mirounga angustirostris, assembly GCF_029215605.1. Classification (NCBI taxonomy): domain Eukaryota; kingdom Metazoa; phylum Chordata; class Mammalia; order Carnivora; family Phocidae; genus Mirounga; species Mirounga angustirostris. The sequence goes on along the minus strand of NW_026991722.1, from coordinate 10,107,986 downwards.
TAATGGTTGTTAGCTATTTTTTTCTTTTGTGCCATTGTCTGATTTTGAATACCTAATTATACTCATATGAATATTCCATTCCTCATATTTTTAATCAATATATTTTATTTTAGAGCGTTTTTATTTTATTTTAAATTTTTATTTATTAGAGAGAGAGCATGTGCAGGGGGAGGGGCAGAGAGAGAGGGAGAAGCAGACTCCCACAGGGAGCCTGTTGCAGGGCTCCACCCGAGGACTCCAAGGTCATGACCTAAGCTGAAGTAAGGTGCTTGACCAACTGAGCCACTGGGTGCCCCAGTTTTAGAGCAATTTTAGAGGAAGAGCAATTTAGAGCAATATATTTTATTTTTACAGAAAAACTGAAGAACAAGTAGACAGAGTTCCCCTATACTTTTCCCACCCTCCTCCCTCTGCCCACAGTTTCCTCTATTAATAACCTCTTGTAATTATTGGGTTATATTTGTTGTAATTGATGAACCAATACTTAAGTAGAAACTTAACCAACCATGTATAGGATCTTTGAAATGAAAATTACAATATACTGACGGAAAGAGTAAAACAAATTTTAAAAAATGAGATGTACTGTGTTTATGCAAGACTCAACATAATAAAAATTATCTAAAGGTTTAGTGTAATTGCTATCAAACCTCAGAAACAATTTTTGCCTTTATAGACAAGGTTATTCTACTCCAAAATTTGGGATCTGTCAGTGTTATCTTATTCTAAAATTTATAGGGAAAAGTATAAGCTGTAGACTGCCTAAAAAAAATCTTGAAAAAGAAGGATAAAGTAGGAAGAATCATTCAATACAATATTAATTATTATTACATATCTAAGATAATCAAGGCATTTAGTATTGGCACAGACACAGACACGTGGTCTAATAGAACAGAATAGATAATCCAGAAGTAGACCTACATGTATATGACCAACTTATTTTTGACAAAGACGAGAAAGCAGTTCAATGTAGGAAAGATTAGGGAAAAAAGTTCTTAAACTTGACAACCAATCCCTATCAATAAACGGAAAAATTGATAAATTGGAATTCATCAAAATGAAAATTATGTTCCGTGAAAGTCACCATTATGAAAAGACAAGCTACAGACTAGGAGAAAATATTTATAGGTCACATACATGAAAAAGGACCAGGATTTAGAATGTCTAAAGAACTCTCAAAACGTAACAGTAAATAAATGGTCTAATTAGAAAATGGGCAAATGACATAAACATTTCAGTGAAGCAGATCTACAGATGGTAAATAAGCACTTGAAAACATGTTCAATATCACTATCAATTAGGAAAATGCAAATTAAAACTGCAGTAAGATATTACTACACACATCACAAAGGATAAAATTTAAAAATAGTGATAGCCTCATATTCTGGCAAAGATGCAGAGAAACTGAATCACACATCCATTGCTGATAAGATTTTATAGCCATTTGGAAAACTTTGGCAGTTTCTTATAAAAGTAAATACACAGTTTCCACATAACCTAGCAGTTACACTCTTGGGCATTAGTCCCAGAAAAAATAAAATTTACGTTCACAAAAAATCCTTTATAGGAATGTTTATAGCAGATTGATTCATTAGTTAGTTTCTTGTCCCTGCTGTAACAACTGATCACAGACCTGGTAGCTTTAAATAACAGATATTTAGGGCACCTGGGTGGCTCAGTTGTTTAAGCGACTGCCTTCAGCTCAGGTCATGATCCTGGAGTCCCAGGATCGAGTCCGGCATCGGGCTCCCTGCTCAGCGGGGAGTCTGCTTCTCACTCTGACTTTCCCCGTCTCATGCTCTCTCTCTATCACTATCTCTCTCGATAAATAAATAAAAATCTTATAAAAACAAAAAACAGATATTTATTCTATCACAGTTCCAGAAGCTAGAAATCCTCTATTGGTATCATTTGGCCAAGGTCACGGTGTCAACAGAGCCACGCTTCCTCTGGGGCCTCTAGGGAAAAGAATCTGCTCCTTGCCTCTTCCAGCTTCCACTAGGCTGCCAATATTCCTTGTCTTGCATTCAGATCACTTATCCTCTGTAATTTCCTTTCTCTCTCTCTCGTAAGGATACCTGTGATTGCATTTATTGGCCAATCAGATGACCAGAATGATCTTTCCATCTCAAAATGCCTTATTCAATCACATATTCGAAGTCTCTGTCATAGAAGATAACATTCACATGGGATTTCTCTGTATAGTTTCTTCAACCTGAAGGTGATTCTATAATAATATTTTCAACTAAAAAAGGCCACGTATAGGATGTTTATGAATCCAGTATGTTTCTTTTGTTCTTCAAAATATAATTCAAATTTATCTATGCCTTTAAAGAAACACTGTTGCACCTATCACTATCTCCCTCAATAAATAAATAAAATAAAATAAAATAAAATAAATAAATAAAAATCTTTAACAACTGAGCCACCCCAGGCTCCCAGAATAATACATGATTTCTCCATTTCCAATAGGTCATAATAAAAACAAAGAAATACATGACATCTTAACAAAACATAAATAGCAAAGAAAGATACTTTTAAGTATCTTTGATACTTAAGATGAGGTATGGAGATGAACTTTGATAGTACCAGATCACTGGCTTCATTTTCAATAAAGGTTAAAAATAAATATATGAGTTTGCTCAGATTGAACTTGCTTTAAAATTGGTTCTTCCGTTTCTATTAACAGACCTCTATGAGACCATTTTCTCTGAGTGTTATAAAAATAACACTCAGAGAAATATAATGCACTGTATTCCCTCTGAGTGGTGATGCCAACAATCCAGGATAGATGAGGCAGATCAGTAAGGAAGGAGCTAGGAAAATCAGCAAAAGTTTAAAATTCAATTTATGGTGTTTTTCAAAGTGTATGTGTAGGCATTTAATATTGTAAATCACAGTTTGCATAAAATTACAAAGACAAAAGTAACCATCTGTAATACGGTGTATACATGTGAATTCTATATAAGCATGCACAAATTAGAAATCTTTTCCTCTGTTATAATTTGTTTTACTAATATTTATTAAAATATAATTTTATATTTGTTGGCTTTCAAAACTTCCCAGTAGAGTCTGAAATTAAGAAACACTATACAAGAATGATGAATAATCACCAAGATTCCATCAACAATTTTTGGGCACTAATTCCATTTTTCTGGCAAGCCTCTATTCCTCTCCAGTCACTCTCTCTCTGTGGTCCTCCGCAGCACTTGCCCCCACCCTACCAAGCACACTTATGGAATGAAGCACGTTGTTATAGATGCATATGGGAAGAATGTTCTTAGAAAAAATGAGAAGAAAGGGTCAGGCGGATAGATTTTCCTGCAGTGTTCACAGAACAACAGTTCCATGTTGCATTTGGATTTGTTAAACAAAGATCCAGCTACATTTAGCATGATCCTCAGTATATAAATTATTTTTTTTACCTGTTTTAGGGTGTAGGGACATTGCTGTGATGTTAGTATCAGATTAGAACTTGATTACCAATAAAATCTAGGGAGGAAGGTAGGAAAAATAGATACTACTATGGAATTTTATACTAGTTTATACAATTGAAACCAGAATTTTTTGCCATGTTTATGGTGAAAAAAAATCACTTAGGTGTAGACTTTCTAATATCTGGTACATATGCTTAATACCACACTTAGTGATCAATAAAAAATAAGTGAAGTCAGGACTTGGGACCTATTACCTTGACATTCTATATGTAGGACCCTGATACATGTTCCAAAAGAAAATCACTCAATGTACTACTCACTACCTGTCTCATGATCCATCCATGCCACCAGCCTCTTAAACTCTGGGTTCAGAGGACTTTCTTTTGCTTTCTTAAAATGCCCCTTCATTTAATTCTAAGCTGTATATATTTTTTTCTTTGTTGAGTGCTCAACAATTATGGCCTTTATCTATTATCTGATTTCTTTGTTTTCAATACTTATAAACATTTCTGATTTTCTGGTTTCTTAAATCTTTCTTTGTTATTTATGTTTTGTTAAGATGTCATATATTTCTTTTTTTATTATTATTATGACCTATTGGAAATGGAGAAATCATGTATTATTCCAGGAGCCTAGGTGGCTCCGTTGTTAAGCGTCTGCCTTCAGCTCAGGTCATGATCCCAGAGTCCTGGGATCAAGTCCCACATCGGGCTCCCTGCTCAGCAGGAAGCCTGCTTCTCCCTCTCCCACTCCCCCTGCTTGTGTTCCCTCTCTCGCTGTCTCTCTCTGTGGAAAAATAAATAAAATCTTTAAAAAAATCATGTATTATTCCATATTATCATCTTGAAATTGAATATCACTGTTCTATTTCATTTTCTCTTGAGTGAGTAGATGAGTTTCTACAATAACAATCATTATTAATATAATTGCTATTTATTCAGTGCTTATTAACCTCAGACATTGTAGTAAAAACTCTGAATATTAAAGATTTTAGTCCTCACAAGGGTCCATCAGGGAGCTAAAGTTATTTTCCCATTTTGTAGATGAGAAAGCTAAAGCACAAAAACGATATGTTACTTTTCAAGTTACAGAGCAATAAGATGCACAACCAAACTGTAAAACTATACAGAAGTACTTTAGAGTCCACATATTAACTACTACAACCTAATGTTTCACAATATGCATTTTGTACATGGCTTTTTATTAACCATATAAAATGTAATTGTCAGCCATTAATATTATTATGGCTGTATAAAATCTTAGTTTACAAAATATATTGTGAAAAATTACAAAGGGAAAACATCATGCTAGCTTCATTGTAACTATAATTTTAACTGTCCTCTCTGCTTGTCATTGAGTTTCAGTAAATTTATATAGCAAAGAATAATTGGCTCATTATGATGGAAAGAACTATGATAGGGAAAGTCTTTTAATTATTTATAATAAATTACCTTTGTATCGCCAGTTTTAAGTTAGCAACTGTGTTTAATTATGGGATTATGTCTATGCCACAATCCAGATTCATACACACAGGGCATGTTATTTTAGTAATATGAATGTCACAAATATTTTCCTTTCCATCACTAAATATCCCATTTCTTCATCTTCTATCTTATCTTTCCCATTATTTTGCTTTGCATTATCTTGTTTACCTAATCTCTCTCAGTACCACCAGAAATTCTAAAGGTCATAATTACAGATGCTCTAGGAAACTGAGCAATTGATACATATTTTTTAAAGATCTATTTATTTATTTTGGAGAAAGAGAGCATGCATGGGGGTAGGGACAGAGGCAGAAAGAGAGAATCTCAAGCAGGCTCCCCACTGAGTGTGGAACCCAAGGCAGGGCTCCATCCTAGGACCCTGAGATCATGACCTGAGCCAACAGCAAGAGTCCAACACTTAACCAACTGAAGCCCCCGAGAATTGATATATTTTGGAAACATCAGTAGAATTAACTATAATCCTTAGATTGAGAATGAGTACTTATGATTTTGTATTTGGCCTTTCAATTATTCAACAACATAAAAGAAACACCAACACTATGTATAAAATAAAGTTCTAATTTCTGAGCTAAATGAAAATGAATATGATGCAGTCTCCATATTAACATGTAATCCAGTGGAGGAGAAAACCTTATAAACAAGTAACTATGATACCAGGTAAAATGAAAAATATAAATTATGCTATTGTGGACTATGTGTAATAGGACAGAGACGAAGAATATATTCATCCAAGTGAAGAAAATATGAAACACCAACAAAGTGTCAAACACTATGAAAGGACCTCCCCCCATGGCAGGGGTGGGGGTAGGGGTGGGGGTGGGTGGGTATCCCTGAAAGTAAAACCAAAAACATAGAATGCACATGATTATCAAAGTGTGTCATGTCGACTTCAGTTTGAAGAATAGATAAGAAAGTATATACTCAAAATAAATTAGGTAATATTTCTATACATATTTTTTAAAAATTTAAATATCCTGCAGAAGCTTGGCATTTGTTAGCTGAACCCAGAGAGCTACAATAACTTTGACTGGAGCAAGTTAGAGTCTGACCTGTTGTATTTCTCAGAAAAAGTTGCAGTTTGATTATACACAGTGGACAGTTGAAACAACCCTTTTGAATTGAGAAATATTTCAATTGGAAATAGAAATGAGGAAAAAAAAGATACTTTTTTGAGATTTGGGCATATTCAGTTGTGTGCAAAACAGTATCTTTTCAGTCTGGCTTCACTGGTTTAGCACTCATTATGGGACAGGTGCAGCTCTCGGGGCTTTAGATCTACTAACTCAGATATGCTCAAAACAGCACTCTAAGGGCAGTAAAGGAAATGTGAGCATGGAAAGGTTAAATAAGTGCCTAGGAGCATTACTAGGAAATTACAGAACTTGTTTACAAATCCAAGAAATCTGGCTCTAGAATCCATGCTGTTAAATACTATGTTATGCTGCCTCATTAAAAAAAATAAAATAAAATAAAAACAAATATGCAAATGAAAACAGTTCCTGATTGTCAGTTATATTACTTCTAATATTTAAAAATATTTTTGTATTCTGTGTATTAATTTGAATAGTAGAAACTGCCATGATCATAATCTCTATTAGATGAAATTAGAGTACACAGATGAACTTTAAGTATTACTAGCTTTATACTAGTACAAATTTAGATTGCTTTCAATTTTTATTTATAAAGATAAGATTTCCTAAATATAGAAAATTTAGAATATCTACAAAAGTAAAGATATATATAATTCAATATACATTAATGATGAATATATATAATTTAATTACTTCCATAAAGTAAATAGCAAAATAAATCCTGATGTTTGTTGTATTAAACTTCAATTTGTTTTATACTTATGTACATACTTAAGCATATAAGCACATAGATGTTCAGCAAAATAGAACCATTATATATTTGTTTTAAAGGTTTATGTTTAGAGGTTTATAGGTTTGTGTTTTACGTCTATATCTAGTGTTACATTATTACCACTTTTTTTCCTTATCATCACCATTCTCTCCCTTCCTTCCTCCCTTCCTCTTTTTCTCTTTCTTTTTCTCTCTTTCCTCCCTCCCTCTTTCTTTCTCTCTTTCTCCTCTTTTTCTTTTTTCTTTCCCTCTTTCTCTCTCTTTCTCTTTCTTTCTTTTTTTCTTTCTTTCTCTTTCTTTCTTTCTCTTTGCATACAAAGCTACTAGGGATGCCTATTCCTACACAAATTTATGTCACACATAAATTGGCTGCACAGATACCTATGTGAACCAAACAGAAGGGGAATAAAAACCAAACCCCAAAACTTAACAAGCTCTCTGCCCATATAAGACTTTAACTTTATGATAATAAAGAAATAAACACATTAAGACACCAGATAGGTACAGATTCGGGTAAGAATAAAAAAGGAAATTAATGGGGTAATAAGATAAATCATTGATTTATAGTCTAACCCACTTAAAGATTGATTTAAGTATTGGTAATAAATAGAGAAACTTACCTGACATTTACTTAAGCTAATGAGATTCGTTTATCACCTTCTTTCTAATGCATGAGTTGATTTGGTTATGTGCTATAACCAAATTACTATAAAAGTAAGCTCAGTTGTATAAAAACAATTTTTATAAAAGCTAAGAAAACATCTGATTAAATCACTTCAATATTTTCTCTTCTCTATAACTGTAAGGTCATCAACAGCATGCCTTATAGCCCTGCACATTTTAAAATTGCTAGCAAATACATTATTGAAAAGCTAGCAAATACATGATATCTTTTCATCTTCATAATACTAGTGGACTCAAGCACTATTATCCCATTAAATTATAAAAACCTGAGTCTCAAATAAGTCATTGACTTGTCCAAATCCCACATAGCTAATCATATACATTAGGTCATCTCTGTTCCTTTCTCTACTGTGGATTCATCTAGCTGGGGGGAAATGCCTTCAAGAGCATCAGATCAACTTCTATGCTAGTTCTTCCCATTTAGACCACCAGTGGTCCACTCTTCCACTGCAAAGCAGACTGTGCTCTTGTAGTACAGTGTACCTGGGAAACTTTTGTTAAACAGACAAATACAGAAATATTCATTCTAAAATAATGTGAACAGAAGTACATTCAAATATTTATCACTACTTCAAATTGCATTCCAATCCAATCTCTAAATCCCCAGGATGGATTTATAGCCTAGGTTCTATTATTACACCCATTTTTCAGATGAAATTCTGAGGCTTAAAATTAAGTACCTTGCTTGTTACCTTGTGGTTTATTGTAGAGTCAGAATTCAGACCCTGGTTATCTCACCTCAAGGCCTGAGCTCCTAATATCTCCCCCATAGCATGCCTTTTCTTAGCCACTTAGTTGCATAAATTTAGTCAAGTCATTTAACCTCTTTGTGCTTATAATCTCTTTTTGTTAAATGAGCATAATAGTCACTAACCGGCTTGTAAAAAGGAAAAGGGGGCCATAAAGACCAGAATGTGCAAATAGTAAACAAGGCACAAAAATAAATTGAAATATACTTTATAAACTCAATCACGGTAGTGGTAAAAAAAATGCTATTATTAAAATGAAAATGCATTTAGCAGTTCAAAATCTTTTCCAGCAAAGGCCTGAATGACTTGGAGATGACACTCGGTGTTTGCAGCATTGCCAAAAAGTGATAGGCAGTTGACCTTGAAGTCATGAATAACTTGAATATTAAGTTTTTCTCTGTTCTCTTCGTAACTTCACTGTCAGCAATTCAGCTTAACTTAGTTTCTGTTTTATTAATTGGTTTAGCATAGTTAAAAGAGCCTGTGTATTTATACCTAAATTTTGATAAATGTGTCAGTGTAACTTTCAAGGACATAAGAGATATTGAACTCATATACTCATGGTAGTGAATCTTTATTTCTTAAATTTCCTAATTGACTTCTCCTTCCTACTAATATTTATATAAAATGCTTCACAGGGTTATTAAAATTTGTATTTTGCAGGCTTTCGAAATCATCAAACCCAATTTAGGGATGAGAAAATTAGTTCTCAGAGTAGTTAAGTGACTAATTCAAAGCGGTATATTTGAAGCAAAATTAATTCAGAGTGTTAAATCCATATGCATTTCTTCTTTAAGATTTTGCTTTCAAGTCTTGACTAATATATATGCAGAACTTTTTAGTTCATCTTTAAGAGTCATGGTGTTACTTTCTCAAGATCCGTCTTAACTAGCTGGTTTTGAGAAAAACCTCCTAATACAATTACTTTTAATGACTTCAAGAATGCAGCAGCCTTAAACACGGTATCTAAAAGCTTTACGTACTCTCCCTCCATTTGTTTTAGACTGTAGTGCATCACTTCTCATGTTGGAAGACAACAGAAGGAACACACTTCATCCACTTGTTCACATAGCCACAACAGCAGCTGTCACTTCTCCCATTCTAAAGGTGCTGTCAGGGAAGACATTGGCAGGGTATTAGAACATAGCATCTTATGTCAAGAGCTTTATCATTCAGGATGAAATATGATAGATCTTTTTGACACATTTATAACAGCCGGGTTATTTTGACAACACAATTGAAAAGTGAGTTTCCACCATTAAACTGTAATATGAAAGGTGTCAGCAAAGTCTGTGATCTCTAACAACATAGAGTATCAAGTTGTAAGCAATAGCTTTCGTAGAAAACCTAGAGTGTGAGGGAAGTGTTGTAGTCCCTCTTTGGAAAGATTCTAGCAAGGAATATGACTAGCGAAGTGGGATTATCTTCTCCCTACAGAGCTTGCACCATGGAGAAATGAGTTGTTTCTCTGGATTCCACCTTGCCACAGACCTCTGACACAGATATCATGCATCCCAGGCCTCGAGTTGCAACCAGCAGGCTTCCAATACCCTAAATCCCTCCTCACCCTGTCTGCCAGCCTCACCCAGCCTGCAAGGCAGCACCTTCCCATGCAGATACCGTGCATCAAGGCTGCAGACCACTGTCCGGCAAGAGCTGCAGGCTCTCGGACTCTCTCAGCACACCCACTCACTAGCCTTGGCTAGCCTGCCCCTGAGAACTGCCCGAGTTGTGAACCAACTCTGGCCTAGAAAACCCAGGAGGCTACATTCAGAGGGCCACAACTACTTCTCCAGTGAAGCCTGAGTCCAAGCCTGTTTCAGAGTGTATTCCGTCTTTGGGTACTCTTCCTCACCACTAAAGCAGCCATTCACATTCTCCTGACGCAGGTATCCTCCCTTCCCTGTTATAGATAAGAATTCTTACTAACCTACCTCTGTCCAGTGTACACCTTGGTTTCCACTTCTTGTTTGGACATTGATGAATATGATCAATAAATAGTAATTGCTAATATTTATTGCGGGTTTCTTATGTTCAAGAATATAAATACTCATATATTTAACCAAAAAGAAAACTGAATATCAGAGAGTTTAAGTGTCTCATCAAAATGACAGAGTTGGGATTCTAATGTGGACAGTAAGAGAGAGCCCATGCTCACAATCTTACATCTATCACTTCCAAGAAATGATATGAAATTGACCTTTCCAAAGTTGTTTCTCTGAATGTTTCTTTGTTGTTTCTATAGCCATATTCATTACTCAGCATCAAATAGCTTCCTTAATTTTTCTTTAGTTTATAAAATACAGCTATAACAACTTCCAGTTGATTATTTGCCTGATCATTTTTATTCCATCACTTGAAATTCATTCCTCTCTTAAGCTTATGTTTTATGTGTGACTTTATCAAATAGTACATCTCATAATTTATATCTATTTAATTGGAAAATGGTTTATTTATAATTAAAATAACTAATTAATTTTACTTTATCTCTGCAATATCCATATGCTCTTTTTATATCCTGCTTTTTGATGTTTCAATTTTCCTTTCCTTTCCTCTGTTTTATTAAAATGATAGGGGGAATTGGTTTTGGTTTTTGTTTTGTTTTTCTATCCCCTTTTTATGTCTGCTACTGATTTGAAAATGTGCTTTGGCTAGCAGGAACTGATATCTTATGGCTAATAAAATTAAAGAGAAGTAATGTCAGAGACAGTTCATTTGATCAAGTGCTACCAAAGTTCAGCACAAGTAAGTATAGACATATGCTTCCATTAGGACGTTTCTGAATCACAAATTCTGTGCATTTCATACAAAATCTGCATTCTTAAAGAATGCATCACTGCACTAAAAGTTTAACAGTTTAGCCATGTCATACTAATCATGAAAAAATAATTACCATTACTATTTTGACCCTTACAAATAGAATGATTTTTTTAATTTTTTTTATTCTTATGTTAATCCCCATACATTACATCATTAGTTTTAGATGTAGTGTTCCATGATTCATTGTTTGTGCATAACACCCAGTGCTCCATGCAGAATGTGCCCTCCTCAATACCCATCACCAGGCTAACCCATCCTCCCACCGCCCTCCCCTCTAGAACCGTCAGTTTGTTTTTCAGAGTCCATTGTCTCTCATGGTTCATCTACCCCTCCGATTTCCCCCGCTTCATTCTTCCCCTCCTGCTACCTTCTTCTTCTTCTTCTTCTTCTTTTTTTTTTCTTAACATATATTGCATTATTTGTTTCAGAGGTACAGATCTGAGATTCAACAGTCTTACACAATTCACAATGCTCACCAGAGCACATACCCTCCCCAGTGTCTATCAGCCAGTCACTCCATCCCTCCCACCCCACCCCCCACTCCAGCAACCCTCAGTTTGTTTCCTGCGATTAAGAATTCCTCGTATCAGTGAGGTCATATGATACATGTCTTTCTCTGTTTGACATATTTCGCTCAACATAATACCCTCCAGTTCCATCCACGTCGTTGCAGATGGCAAGATCTCATTCCTTTTGATGGCTGCATAATATTCCATTGTGTATATATACCACATCTTCTTTATCCATTCATCTGTCGATGGACATCTTGGCTCTTTCCACAGTTTGGCTATTGTGGACATTGCTGCTATAAACATCAGGGTGCACGTACCCTTTCGGATCCCTACTTTTGTATCTTTGGGATAAATACCCAGTAGTGCAATTGCTGGATCATATGGTAGCTCTATTTTCAACTTTTTGAGGAACCTCCATACTGTTTTCCAGAGTGGCTGCACCAGCTCGCATTCCCACCAACAGTGTAGGAGGGTTCCCCTTTCTCCGCATCCCCGCCAACATCTGTTGTTTCCTAACTTGTTAATTTTAGCCACAAATAGAATGATTTTTTAAAAACTAAAATGTAGGGACTCCTGGGTGGCTCAGTCGGTTAAACATCTGCTTTCGGCTCAGGTCATGATCTGGGATCGAGCCCCATGTCAGGCTCCCTGCTCAGCGGGGAGTCTGCTTCTCTCTCTCCCTCTGCTGCTCCCCTTGCTTGTGTTCTCTCATGCTCTCTCTCTGTCAAATAAATATATAAAATCTCAAAACAAGTAAAATGTATACACAGCCAATTTATTTTTCCATGTTGTAAAATTCTTCCAAAGCATCGCGGCGCAGCTATTTTTCTACATGTAAAACATGCTTTGGTGATGAGTCCTGACGAAGGAGCGAGTTCCACTAGAGACACATAGGAAAGCTGTCGGAAAGTTTTAAGGAATAAAACAAAAAACTTAGACTTTAGAATTGAATATTTAACCAAACTGCCATTCAAGTACAAGAGCATGTTAAAAATATTCTCTAGCATCAAAGTCTCCAGAAATCTGTCACAAACATAACCACACTGGAAACTGCTTTGGATGACATGCTTAAGAAAAAGGGAAGTCCAAGTCAGAACATGTTGCAAGGGCTGTATCATATAAAGATGAGAATACTTTGGTAAATAGTTTGTTATCTTTGAAAGAACACCCAAGATGAAGTTAAAACAGGGGAAACTATAGACACAACGACTCAAAAGGAAAGTCCATTTAGTATTTATGTGAAGTCTAAATAATGTTGGAATGGTAGTGAAGGAAACAAGACACCTGAGGACATGGTAAAGTTATTAGGGAGGAAATATATCATTTAAAAATAGAGTTTCAAAGACATTAAAGTAGGTCAAAATGCAAGAATAGATTTAGTTGTGACAAAGAGGTCCAAACTAGCAATAATTTTGAAAAATGTCCTAACCTCACCAGTTAAAAGACAAAGATACCTCTTAAAAGTTAGGGTACAGACCACTGTTCCTACAATAATTGCTAGACAAAATGGATAAGCCATTTTGTATCTAAGTATGCAAAGAAATGTAAGAGAATTCAATTTCATAAAAACAAGAGCCCCTCTTAGGGAAGCAGAGACTAATGTTAGCTTCCTTCCCTGGAGCCAGACTGCCAAGTCTGCACACAGGTGATTAGATCTGTCACACACAAAAGGCTTCTGATGAAGTAACAAGATAACAGGGAGCTTTTCATCGTACTGGCTATTCTTCTGTGCTTCTGTAGAAGTCTCATCTACAGAGATGTTCCCATTCATTAAAACTTCCACAAAGGGCTTTGGCAGTGCATGGCAGCACGGAAGGTTGGTGGCTGGTCTGGTAAGAGATCTTTGTATACTCAGAGTGGTTAGGATTACTGGAAAGGAAATGTTAGCAAATGTTGTAGGAAGAGACATATGGATAAGCCTAATGAAACAAAAGCCTAATTTATTTTTTACTTAAGCAAATTAGACACAGCAAAGCAGGGATTTGGGGAAATAGGAGTTTAGGGATTTGAGGATGGGATGTTATACAGGTTGGTTGCCCCTTGGCTATGGAAAGGTAACGAGATTGTGACTGTTGCAGAATGGCTGAATTTCAGAAGCTTGGACATGGAGGTGAGGCTTTGCCCATTGGCTGACTTTCAGAAGTATGCGTCTGTCCCTGGATGGCAGGCTGTAATAATTGAACTATGTACTGGTAGAAACCTGTACTGTTGAGATGCTGACATTAATGAATTAAATGATTTCAAACTGGTGGTCAACTGTTACCATGGCTATGGAAAAATTATCCTTTTCTTAGAAGTGGAGAAACTTTTTTTTTTTTTTTTTTAAATCCCCTAGTCCACTGTTCTGCCAATGGGTGGAACCAGTGATGCCTGGGACAAATCTCATCCTTGAGACATCAAAAACCAGAGTTGAACTAAAACTAAAGGTACAATACAGGCTTGATCAGTACTACTCTTGATTAAGTTTAAATGATCAGCCCCTTACCCTTGATTCTGATCACTAGAGAAAATATGCTACTTATGCGGTAGCTAGATAGATAACAAATAAAAGATCGATTTTAAGATAGGAAATATCATAAAGGATATAGACATTCATTAAAAATTGTAGCAAATTTAAACAATTTTATTGATAGACCTACATGGTAAAATTTATAACTTGTGCATCTTTAACACATTCTCTTAATTATTGATGATCAAAAATATAGAAAATCAATGAGAATAAATGATGTATGAAAGACAGAATTAAAAGGATTAGCTTACAGAAATTATCTGGAAATCTGCACTCATGAAATTGAAAATACACATTTTTAAGTACACAGGGAATGTTGAAAAATAAAATATAAATCTTAAAATCCCATTTATATAAAATAAAATTTAAACTGTACTCTAAAAAAGAACTGAATGATAATGAAAATATTGCATATGAAGTATCTGGGATATAGCAGAATCATTATTTCAAGAGCAATTTCTAACCTTAAATTAGTATATTAAACAAAATAGGTTCTCACAAGTAATAAGTGCTCCTCTTTTCAGATTAGAAAAGTTATAACAGGGAATCCCCATATAAACTAGGAAAAGATCATTAATTTGAGAGTGGAAGTTAATGAGATTTAAAATATATATATCAATGGAGAATATCAGGAAGACCAAATATTAATTCTTGCAAAATATTAACAATAGAGATAAACATTTGGAAAGACTGATAAAGCCTCAAGAGAAAAGACACAAATAAACAACATCCTAATGAAAATGAGAACATAAATTCAGATAAAATAGAGAGTATAATATTAAAACAGTACTATAAATAGCCACACAAATTGTTAGCTCTATATATCTAGACATATATATATACACATCCAAGAGAACTGACTCCAAAAAAAAAAAAAAATCAACAATATTGTAACTATCAAAGAAATGAAAGCAGTGATTAAATATCTTATTTCTCCAATTTTAAAAGCCCAGATAATTTTCAGACAAGTTTTATAAAATTTAAAGTGAGTAGTCTTTTCTATTTTCTACTGTTTTTGACAGTAGATAAAGAAGAAATATTTAGTTCTATGAATCTGGCCTAATCATAACAGTAAAATCGGGGGATTATGCTGCTAAAAAGAATATTTTCATGACCATTATATTCATAAGTATAGATATGCCAAGGACACAAGGGTTAATATTTAAAATAAATAAATGGAGGGGCACCTGGGTGGCTCAGTCAGTTAGGCATCCGACTCTTGATTTCAGCTCAGGTTATGACCTCAGGGCGGCAAGATCGAGCTCCATGTGGTTCTGGCTCAGTGGGGCATCTGCCTGAGATTCTCTCTCCCTTTCCCACTTCCTCTGCCCCCCCCACCCCCACTCATGGGCACTCTCTCTCTCTCAAATAAATAAATCAATCTTTAAAAATAAATAAATAAATGAAATTAATAACCTTACCAAAGGGAAAACCTGTATATGTTAATTCATGTGTTTGTCACAGACCCAATAGGAAATAAATCACACATACAAATTTGTAAAATTTGAGGAGGGCTTACTTAAAAAGAAGTGACTACAAAGGTGAATGGACCATAGGGAGATAAGGGATAGTGTAGGAACTCAGCTAACAAAACTGGATTATTCTACAGTTGTAATAAGTCAGTATCTGAAGATAATATATAACACTAAAGATTTGCCCTTGCAGTTCTTAAAGAATAGATAAAAATGAGTTTTTCTGAGGAACTTGTAAATACAATTATTTAAAATTTTATATGTAAGAATGAAGAGCCATTGAGGACTAAAACTCCTCTAATGAAAAGAGCTTGAGGTAAGGCGGAAGAGAGGTTTTCTGGAAAGATACCCAGGAATTATGACTCAAGAGTCATGAAGACATGCAGTATATCTCAGGACAGTGACCTCAGGATGTGCATAAACTTACGTGCCATGAGAATGCTTACAATGGACAGCAGCTGTAAAGAACAATCTAAATAGGTAGATCAGTTTGGTTTACGAACATCAGCCAGCTTTGCCCACTACCTGGTCAAGGTCCACGAGCTACTGAAGAAAGAAGTCCGGCTGTGGGATGGTAGTTATGTACGTGCTCAAAAACATGAATTTAACCACACTGAGACTGACCGTGTCCTGCCACCTGCTGAGCTCCCCGCTTGACAACAGTGGTAACAAATGCTGTGTTTTCCAAATGGCACTATTCCCAGAGGAATAGCCAAGCACCTGGTCGCATGTTTACTATAAATAGACCCTTCAGGCAGGAGCAGTGATTTTCTTCTTCACTGAAACAGGCGCTTACACTTTATATTAATTTCTTTCTGCCAGTGCCACCTGTGAACATGTAGAATATATTAGCCACTTTTACGATATTCCACACTACATTGCTTCCAACTAGGAACTATTTTCACAGCAAAACACGTGAGGAATGAATGACCTTATACGGATTGGATTCGCTGATCTTATTATGTATTCCATCGTCCTGAAGTATCCTGATAGAAGGCAGGATGGCTTATTCAAAATCCAATTAATGCACTAGCTGTGTAACAACACCCTGTGGGACCGACGTGCTTCCCTATATGTTGCAATATATACTCAGAACAGATGATCAGTATACGGCTAGATTACATGTGTCTGGGAGCTCAGCACTCGATGTGAGTGGTTTTTCTTGCTATTTCTCCTTATGTACTTACACAATTTTGGTTTTCCATTCCAGCAACTTTGGTTTTGCTGGCTTAGATGTCTTAGTGCCCCAAAAAACCACTGAGGGATATAATGACCTTCCACCGAGTTGGAAGTTGAGATAGTTATCATGCAACTCCGGGCTCATTGTACCAATAAAGGACTAGGCAGGAAAGTCATACTGAATTTGTTGAATAATCCAGTTTATCTAGAGAAAATAGAGTACTAATATACAGTGAGGGCAAAGGGAAGTATATCTAAAATCAGATGATTATTTGAGTGCTTCTGAGTATTCCCATGTCCAGTGGCAGAAGTTAATATTAATCTATAACAACTTAACAGGGATGGGGCACACTAATTGCATAGATATTTCATGAATAAATAATGATCATATGTCCAGGTAAATAATCAAAACAAATTGAAAAGCTGTGGAGTTATTGTTAGAAAATGTATTGTAAACCCTAAGGAGTGACTGTGGAAGCAGCTGAAACGTCATCAGCGTTCCTGTTCTTGGGCTGTTGAATACCATGGCGCGGTGGGAAGAGGATCCCATCATCTCCCGGGGCAGGGGATAGATAAGGAGCTATGAAAGAAAGTGACCCTCAACTCCCCTTCCTGCCTCAGGCGATGGCTAGCGCAGACATCCCGTTCCTCCCCGTGTGCCCCCGAGGAAGGGGAGGGTGCAGGCCTGCTTTCGGCTTCAAGATAATTGCCATCTCTTTGTACCCCTTCCCCACGCTTTGATACATCTGCCCTTGCTTTGCTGATAAAAAAACAAAATAAAAGTTATGTGCAGAATTCAGCTGCCCAGGTGGTGTCAGAGAGCTTTATTTTGGTGCAAGACAACAAAAGGCTGCGTGAGGACAAACAGAGCATGGCATGGTTTGTGGAGAAGTGAGTTGTAAATACCAAATATCACCATGTGAGTAGCCACAGAAATAAGAAATGAGAATATTTGCCTCTTGGCCATGTTTAGATATGTATGATAATATATAGAATCATATTTTCCTTTTTCTATACCATTCTAGCTAATGCAAGATGTGTTAAAAGTGGTTATGCATGATATTATTATATAAACATTTTATAATTATGATTGTATAAATATAATTAAATACTAAATTTGATGTAATAATTTTATATTAATTTCAGGATGTCAAAGGGAAATTGTGATTGAACTATAAAAAAAAGAATAAGACCCACATAATTACACAGTTATGTGATCCTTCCTGCTGTTTGGGGGAAGAATAAGAGCAAGTTTAGTTAAATGAGTATTGCATTCAGTTAGGCTGAGGAATGTCATTATTGCTGCTGTTCAGATGCTGAAATATAGCTTATAGGCAAATTTACAAAATGGTAGACTGTGCTAAGATTGTCAACTCTGTGTTGTAAGTACTCCAAAGTCTAATGTTATCTCTGTACCAGAAGGGAAGCTGGGGACTACTTTTTCTTGAATCAATTATGGAAACAATTCTACATTTTTAGTAACATAATCCTTCCTACTAACCTACAAATAGGTTTCCATTACAGGGATAAATTAATGGTAGAAAAATAACTCCCCCACTGCCCACAAAATAAGTAAAATTCACAAATGATCAGGATAGTGTCAATTTGGTAACTCTTTGAAGAATGTTTTAGGAGAATCAAAATTATGCAGATTCTGTAATGAAAGTATACACAGTTAACTTCTGGCATCATTTAAAATTTTTCAATTGAAATTGTATCTTTGGTAGATAATGTAGCTGAAAATTAAAAACCGTAAATCAGCTAACCCAAAATCCACTGCTTAGGAAGCTCTTGTCAGATCAAAATTCTAAGCTGAACTCGTTTTCTTTCAAATGAGCTTTTCTCATTAATCTAAGTAAAAGTGATGGGATGTTTAAGAGCTGAGAATTGACAGAATATTTCAGGGGTGTTAGAAACTATTGTGACATATACTGTTTTTCCTTCTTAGAAATTCAGGACAATTAGGTCATTTAGCAAAGATTTACCCAAATGAGGTAAAACGCTTGGATTTCTGAGGCTGGTTGAAATTTATTTTGATTAAGAATAACTTTGCTTTTAATTAAAAGCTTAAATAATTACAAACCTTGGTAGATTTAAATATTTACTTGTGATGTAAAATTAGAATACAAAATTCTGGAGCCGTTCCTTATTTCAAGTTATACATTAATGTTTGTTCTGGTTTATAAAAATAATGTAAGTTTCTCTTGTTTATTTAAGATCATGATTTTCTTATATTTGAATTGCCTGGTCTTAAGAGATTAATTTGTACAGAGTAGTAGTTTAATCTTTTTTTATCCCGATTCCTAATATATCCTGCATACATCCCACAAAATGAAATTAATAAGATGCAAATCTACTTAGAACTTTTCAGTGGCTTGTAGGATTGAGTACAACCTTTATGCTTGTCAAACACAGCTCTTCAGATATGACTCAACTTCATTCTCTAATCTCTCTTGCTACCACTTCACTATTTTCTTGGATTTCATACTTGAGTGTGGCTTAACTACTTGATTCCCTTGTAGTTTATTCACATTTGCTATCTCTATTGGTGATTATTAGAAGCAGAGGATATTGAGAAGAGAGACATACTAAAGTCAAAAGATGATCTGTAATAGATGATAGATAGATAGATAGATAGATAGATAGATAGATAGATAGACCTATCAATCTATCAATTTATATTATTGATATATAGATATAGCAATTTGATCTCGAACAAATAAAGGAAATCAAGGCAAAGTATGCCTGCACCTGGCATCTGCATTTCTCCCCATTTGGGCAAAAGGCTGAATTAATGGAGAGGCCTGTAAACAGAAGTAGAGAGTAGTGTTCTGCCTTCTAAATTCTGATAGTCCGTAACTTTGGGATATCATAGACAGAGTTAATATCATAGATAAAGCTGGGTACCACAAGGTGTAGACAGCCCAGATTGCCTGCCCAGAATTTCTCCTTTTAGCTTTGCAAGGAAAAGTACATTAACACAAGTTAACCAAAGATTTCCCAGTCTCAAATATCCAAGAGAGCTTCATCTCCAGATTGCAGTAAATCCTGCAAGCAGGAATCAAGAGTCATTTCTACCTAGAATGCTCTTATTTTCTCAATTCCAAATATATTCAACATCTGCAGATAAGACTGTAGCACTGCCCAAGCTAGCACAAATGTTATCTCTATTGGGAAGGCTTTCCTAATTTTTTTTATACCACCACCTCATTGATTCTCCACTTCAAGAAAAAAACTGCACATTAAAAACTTTGTGTTTTCTCAATAATGTATAACATTTGTTACTGGCCTTCTCTATATAATGTAAGACCGAAGACTCAACTAGATATCTAGACACTCTTAAATTTGGATTTTCATGGCCCTAATAAATTCTTTAGTGAAAAGCAATGTAGTTATTACAGTGTTCACTTGCTTTTAAAAATGTGAGTACCTTGATGGTAGGAGTTTAGCCATTATTTTGTTCCCAGAGCCCACATCGCTTACACCATCTCAGTATAATTTGTTGACTTGAATGGAAACTGTGTGTAACAATATATTGAAAATAGTTTAGAATTCTATTGACTCATTTTCTGCTTATTTCCAAGTTGAGGTGTAGGAACCAGCATCTGGCCTAGTGTCAGACCCTAAGAAATACTCAATTATAAGAATCATAATTTAAAGACCAAAATCCTCTCATCAAAATCTACTTCAGTGTGTACCTTATGAGGTCCAAATATAAACTGCAGATAGATAGATAGATAGATAGATAGATAGATAGATAGATAGATAGATAATAGGTAATAGATAATAGATAGATATATATAAAATATACATTTATAAATGGAAGAAGGAAGCAAAATAGAAAAAATATTTTTAAAAAATTTATTCATTTGAGAGAGAGAGAGGATGAGTGGGAGATGCAGATGGAGAGGGAGAGAAAACCTCAAACAGACTCTGCACTGAGCACGAGCCCATCACGGGGCTCAATCTCATGATCCCCAGGATCACCACCTGAGCTGAAAACGAGAGTTGGTCGCTCAATCTACCGCGCTACCCAGGTGCCCTGAAAAATTAAATTTACTTATAGTTTCAAAAAGTAAGATGTAAGCTAATTCAAAATAAAAATAAAGCAAAGGAATATTATTTGGAATACACATTTTATTTGAAATGTGCAAAATTTATTTAAAGTAACTATAGAGGCTGAGAAAGATGCAGACAAAATAAATATCAAAAGAAGAAACAAATCACTTATCAATGTGTGGAACTTTATGCTGATACATTATGGAGGAAATTTTAGGAGACAAAGAATTATATATTTATGGTACTCAAAATTAAGTAAATTACTATTAAGCAATGAACACTGATTTAGTATGGTTTGTATTTTCTCCCTGGCCCTCCTTTCTTCTAGTTCTACAAACTCTTCCTGAATGAATTAATCAAACCCCTAAATTTTAATTATGATCTAAGAAATCATGAGCCCTTTACCTTTATTTTCAGCCTACCCCTTTCTCAACATCCAGACACATGAATTCAACTCCTTAATATTTCTTCCTAGATGAAACCCAGTCACCTTTAACTAATACATATAAAGCGAGTTATATCACCATGCACTAAGTTACTTATATCAGAGGGGCTTTTAAAAAATGCTTCACTTATTATGAGTATTTTTATAATTTTTAGTCAACTTTACTTCTTAAATATCTGTCCCCTTCTTTTGATACCAAATCCATTTCGTTATTTGGCTTTTAACCCAATCATCTCTGTTATACAGTAGGGGCAAATTCCTAGTTGGTTTTAAATCTCAACTCTTACTTTACCACTTTCTGCCAAGCAGCAGCTCAGAATTTTCTCATTAAAATGATCTTTCTACTAACTTACTTCAGATGCTTAATATGTAGGGCATGTATGAAACATTCTAAAGCTGTGAGATGCATACATAATTTTTCTTCCTCAAATAACAGTCTTCAAACAAGCCACTACAAATGTCTCTTTCATGTCTCATGTATAGAATCTACTTCATGCATAGTCTATAAAATGTCATTAATTTTAAGCACTAAAAATAATAGCTCAATCAACCTTAGTTTACTATTTCAATAACTCTCTTAACCTTCCTCCAGCTGAGGTTTAATCTATAACTTGAAAGATTTGCCACTGAGGATTAGAAGACATGGATTCCTCTCTCACTGCTCCCTCATTCTCCATTCAGCTGCTGCTGGCTGGAGTAGAAGGAGGTGGGTATTGCAGGAAAAGCAAAAGCTTTTTAATTTAATTGGAACTCTTGTGGTCATATCCTGGCTGTACGTGGACTTAATTTGGCGGGATTCCAGGAGTTGGATCTCGTGTGGGGCATATATCTCTATTCTCTGAATAATTTATAGGTTCTTGATAAGAATGTGCATTCTCTCTTATAAGGTATAGAGTTTCATATACAATAAGTCAATACGATTCTTATTGATTGTGTTTTTAGATCTTCTATTTATCATTGCCCACTTGATCTGTCTTGTACTGAGAATGCTGTATTAAAATGCCTTGTTACTGATCAGTTTCTATATATTCCTTCTTGCATTTTCTGTGGCTTTTTATTCCTAAAGGTGGTTGCTGTGTTAATTGGTATACGAACATTGAGGAGTATTATTTTTTCATTGTGTATTCTGGCTGTTCACTTTAAAATTCATCATGCTCAATGGTTTGGGGCTTGAATTTTACTTTTACTGGTATCAGGACCTCTGTTCCCTTTTTGTTTCCATGTGCCTGGTAGAATTTGTTTATCCTTTTACTCTTTAATCAGTTTGTTGTAGATTTTGTTTTGTAAGCCACATAGGAAACTTTGTCTTTTAATAGGTAAGTCAAGCCCATTAACATTTATTCTTATGATTTATATGTTTCTTTCAACCTTGTCATATTAGCACATGACTATAATATTTAATATGCTACATAATATATATTATACATCTTATGTCATGTGTTATATAGGATATATAAAATCCTATATGATAATTATAGTATTTTATAATTATGTGTATTGTGTGATAATTTTCATGATTCATTTGTGATATTTTCTATGATTCTTTATAAGATGCGCATTCTCTTTTATGTATTTATTTTCAACTTAGGAAGCTTGTATCTGTATTCTGTGGTTATCTTTGTACTTGTAGCTTTTTACTGCTTTTAGTTCCCTGTTTACTTATTGAACATTTTGATATATGGCTCAGATGTTATTTAGTGTCCTTTAACCCACCTGTCACTTACCCCATACCAATAAATTGTTTGCTACTTTATGCTTTGCCTATTTTTCTCTCATTTTTAGTTCCATCATTTGTACTATATTTTAACATATAGCATTTGTATATTAGCCATCCGTCCTTATCCCTACTTATTCTTTAGTCATATGTGACCATTTACATGTCTAGAATTGGCAACAGGCATTCTTCTGCTCAATTTGTCCCAATCATCATTTGGGTGGATGAAGCTCGCTGATGGATAGAGAATTCCCTAAGTATTTACATATCAAATCCTGTTTTTCTGTAAAGCTGATATTTGAAGGAAAGATTGACTAGATGTAAAATATTTGGTTCACACTTCCTTTCATTGATTTTGTTTTCATGTTACTCTTGTTGCTTTGCTTGGTATGTTGGTTTTCAAAAGTCTGATGCTAGTCTGATTCCTTTTGTATTCACTTTATTTGATCTTTTGCCTGGATGCTTTGAGGATTTTACCTTGTGTTTGACTCTTTGCAGCTTTAATAGGATGTATCTGGGTTTAAATGATTTAATTTGAAATTTTACTTCCTTTCTATTATTAGCACCTAAAACTAAGGGTTTTTCTCAGCTGCTGTAACTGCATCACAGAAGTTCAAATACATTGAATTTAATCATGATATTTTCTAATTTTCCTTGTTATTTTTTAGCCCATAGGTTATTTGAATATATATTTTATGTTTACTTTCCAAATATCTGGAGATTTTCTAAATGTTTTTCTGTTACTGACACCTAATTAAATCCCCCTGTGATTAGGTAACATATTTTGTATGATTTCAATCTCCTTAACATTCACTGGGATTTGTTTTATGGCCCAGCATATGCTCTCTCTTACAGACTGCTTTATGCATACTTGAAAAGAATGTGCATTTAGCTGTGGTTGGATGGAGTGTTGCAGAAGTGCTGGTTCAAGTTGAATGATAGTGTTATTCAAGTCTTGTATAAAATCACTGATTTTCTATCTTTTTTTTAATTAGTGAGATTGGCATGCTGAAATGTCTGAGTGTAATTGTAGAATTGTATAAGTCTCCTTTCAATTTTATCAGTTTTAGCTTCATATATCTTGAAGATCTGTTATAAGATGCATATACATTTATAATTTTTGTGTTTGTCTAGCACTTAGGCTCTTTTATCACTATGAAATATACCTTTTGTTTCAAGTCATATTTCTTGTCCTATAGCCTATTTTGCCTGATACTAATTTAGCCCTTCCAGCTGTAAGATTCCTGTTTGCATGGTATATTTTGTTCTGTTTCTTTTTTTTTTTTTTTTTTTTTTTTTTTTTTTTTTTAAAGATTTATTTATTTATTTATTTATTTGAGAGAGAGGATGAGAGGAGAGAGAGAGCACATGAGAGGGGGGAGGGTCAGAGGGAGAAGCAGACTCCCCGCCGAGCAGGGAGCCTGATGCGGGACTCGATCCAGGGACTCCAGGATCATGACCTGAGCTGAAGGCAGTCGCTTAACCAACTGAGCCACCCAGGCGCCCTATTTTGTTCTGTTTCTTTACCTCCAGACTATTTGTGTCTTTACATTTAAAGTATTTCTAAGGTAGACAGTATATAGTGGGGATTTGCTGTTTTATCCTGACTGAATTATGTGTGGGGAGATGATTAGGAAATAAATTAATGTAATCCTGAATTCTGAGGAAAACATAAGAGAAAGGGAGTATTAGGAACCCAATAAGAGAAGGAAGAAGTAAGATGCTGAGTAGCTATAACATACTGAGGAACATAGGAAAGGTTGAGGAGCAATGGAGAGAGATACCATATATACAAAAATGGAAAGTAAATTGTAGAGGTTACATTAAATTTGAAATTGCTTCTTGGATGAGATGAGATAATATTCCAATTATACCCATAAATTTCAATAAAGATATTCCACACAATTAGATATTAGGGAATTTAGGAAAAGGGATGGCATGAGTGTACAAAAAGATAGCTGAGGAGAGACTGTCAGGACCAAAAACTCAAACCAGCAATTAAGGGCTGTAAAACAGGAGGAATAACTTATAGCCCTGCTGATTATGAGAAAATTAAATCCTAAACTTACTCCCTATCTATTCCTCCCCCAAAACCCTGGTTATCAGAAATCTCTGCAGCACATCAAGTAGTGGTTCAAACCAGCGTCTCAGGATACTATTGTAAAAGGTGACTCTGGAACACTGGTGTCCGTCCAGGAATGTCACAATGGACAAACTCTACTAAGATGACATGCCTTGTTTTGTGTAATAATTGCATTTCTGATTATAAGTCATATACTGATTATATAATCGCTTTTGGTGGGATGGGGGGCATTACCTACAGACCTAGAAGTTTATTTTAAAGATGTACTCAAATTTCAGAAGTTTTAAAATGTTACATGTATGGTTTGAGGGATTAAAAAATGTGGTAGTTTTCCCTTACTGCTACCTCTGGTTTTTGCTTGCAATATTTTATTAAAATACACTTGCCACGGGGCACCTGGGTGGCTCAGGTGGTTGGACGTCCAACTCTTGATTTCGCTTTGGGTCATGATGTCAGGTTTGTGAGATGGAACCCCCATGTCGGGCTCCGCACTGAGCATGGAGCCTGCTTAAGATTCTTCCTCTTCCTCTGCCCTTCCCTGCTCCCTCTCTCTCTCTTTCTACTATATATATATATATATATATATATATATATATATATATATATATATATATATATATATGTTTGTCACATATTGTGTTGTGAAAATTATTTTGTTTATTCAGTACAAATAATTTGATGGTGCTGTTTGAAAATTCTAAATTATTGTATGGCATAAATTTAAACCTATTTCATAATATATGTATATATATGAAACAATATTTTCAAACAGCTGTGGGAATGCTACAGTGGAAATAATAAAGCTGAAACAAGCATAGGATTATTGATTTTTGAAATGAAAACAAAGTTAATGACAGAAAAGTGGCACAGTCATCAAAGAAATTAAGTCAAGTGTCTCATACCAAAAGCTCTCCTGGTCTTTTAGGACATCAGCCTATAACAGATTGCCTAATTAAATTTAGCTAATGAAAACTCTTGTATTGTCTTAATAAGGCACCAAGTAATTTTTACTTGTTTGTATTTTCATTTGAAACACAAAGTTTTGCCAAAAGTCATGAAACTTTCAGCAACCGATTTCTCAGTTTGACTGCAACCAATCTGAGATGGGACTAACACAACAAGAATAATTTCAAGTTTATCAGAATGTTGAAGTCTAGGTATATCATATCGAAATCTCCTCAGTTGTCTAGTAGTTTTGCTGTAAATAATAGCGTAATGTTAAGAGGTTTAGAAGTTTAACCATGTTTTACAATTTCTTTAAATTTCTTTCATCTATAATTTTCTCAGAAACTAAATAACTGTACTGATCACAAGAGTCTTTTATTGTAGTAATATTACAAACTTTTTTTTAATTTCCATAAATTCTTTATGTTCTAGTTGTCACAGAAATGAAATAATTGATACTTGGAGGTTTGTGGACTCATGGAAAGCAATTTACATGTTCCATATGACTGCTTATATATATATTTATTATGTGCATTTGTAAACATTTCTTTATCGTAAACTGAATTTAAAATTCAAAAATCTGCTATTTCTATGAAATTTTGGTTTTTTTTCCTTTCTCAGGAATGCAGGTTCCTAAGCACAAAGTGGCACTAAAAGGTGAGACAAATTAGTCTCTCTCACAGGTCAATAAAAATGGCAGAAAAAGGAGAATTAATTTTGTATGCTTTAATATTTGCTAGGCTCTTACTATAAATTTTACTTACATCGTTTCATACTGCTTAGTAAGCATTTTCCATTCTGTTAATTTTTCACTTAATTTTTATGACAGCCATGCAAGATATTTCCTAATGTTGCATTTTTACTGATGTGATAACAAAATGAAGACTATTATGTTGTTTGCTCAGGGGCTAAGTATCAGAATTCAATAAGTGTATATGGCTCTGTATGTCTATGTTGTGTGTGTATGTGTGTGTGTGTGTACCTTATGGATCTGACACATTAGTAAAGAGGCTGCATGTTCGTATAAAGGAACTTGTTACTTATATTCTTTCCAGAGACCTTATCCATTCTTATAAAAAACTTTTCTTCAAATGCAGGAAAATAATTTTTCATGTATTCGAAGTGTTCCATTATTAGTTATTTTTTAACCTTAAGAATTCCTTTTGGCTTCTTACCAGTTTCCCTTGCCCAAAACAATTTCCTCAGCTTAATGCAGCTCAGGGGTCTCCTGGGAAACATTATTAAGTGGATGGAGAAGATTTATGGGTCTGGTTTAACATCACGATATCTTTTTCATTGATCTAGTGTAACAGAGGGTACTCTTTACAATTTGCATGGCCTTTAAAACCATCCTACTAAAATAAAGTTTATCTCAAACTACGCTTCAGAGTTTTAGTTAGCAATTAAGAAGCAGCTCTGTTCACTTTGCAAAACTTTCCCCATCCAGTTTATATATTAGCACCCATTCCATTTATCATGTGGGCTCACTAATAGCCTCTATTATCAAGAGCAAATTCTGATATATTATCATATGCCTACTTTGTTCTTCTTTTAGTATCATCTATAATGGTCCATATATGTTCTGTGATTTCTGTTTCTGATTCTCCCTCCATTTCCATCTTTGGCAATGCTTCGTTTTACTCATTTTACTCTTTTTTTCATCAAATGGTTGATTTCTGAGGTATTACTTTTTTTTTTTTTTGGTCATTTCTATTTTGTCTAGTTTATCTTTATTGTCCTTTGTTGGTTTCATTGATTTTATTTTCATTTGTGTCAACTTAGTGATTAATGCCCTTTCTCTATTCTTCTACTCATACATTCCCTAAATATTAATTCATTCTGTATTTGGTGCTGAATATCCAAAGCTGAAAAAATATATCAATCTTTGAGAGATTCACTGGGGAGGAAACATGGATAAAAATGAAATACAAAGTTACAGAAGATTCAATCAATGGTTTATTAGCTACACTTACAGGTGATACAGAATCATGGAAGATGGAGCATCTAACTTTACCTGAATGATTCAGGAAGAGCTTCACCAAGGTCAGGAAGCTTTTGCAACTGTGAAATGTCTAGCATATAAATGTAGGAGATAACAGTAAAGCACATTTTGGGCAGAAGGAATTTAACCTCCAAAGTTCATTTGGCTACAGTGAAGGCACAAAGAAGCAAGGAAACCTCTGGAAAGTGGAGGTGAACAGAAGTTCATGCCCAAGCATGGCAGTAGAAAAGCTGGAGGGTAGTTGAGGGACTCAGAACTGCATCCAGAGCTGCCCTCTGTGGTGTGCCCCAACCCCCAACCATTAAGATAAAATATGAGGCCTGCCCAATTTGAATTTGTATCATCACAAAGTGATGGTTAATTTTATGTGTCAACTTGACTGGTCATTGGATGCTGAAATTAAACATTCTTTCTTGGCATGTCTCTGAGAGTGTTTTGGACGGGATTAGCATTTGAATTGGTGAACTCAGTGACATAGATTGTCTTCCCCAATATGGACCTCATCCAATCAGTTGAAAGCCTGAATAGAACAAAAGGCAGAGGAAGGAAACTTACCCCCTTTTAATTCTTGCCTGATTACCTGAGGTCATACATTGATTTTCTACTGTCCTTGGTGCTCCCGATTTGCAGGACTTAAGATAAGCTCAATTACACCATTGGCTTTTCTTGGTGTCTAGCTTGCAGATGGCCAATCCTAGGACTTCTCAGCCTCCATAATTATGTGAGCAAATTCCTTATTATAAATCTCTTCCTGTATATTCAACCTCTTTGCTCTGTTTATCTGGAGAACACTAATACATAAAATTTGATCAATTTGTTCTTTAAAATCCTATGTCTTTGCTCAACTGCTAGAGCATTGTAAGGACAAGGAAAACATTAAAGTAATTGTCTCCCATGCAATACATTTTACAAATATGGTTCAGTACCTAAATAGGGAAATGTTTTCTTTAGACAATGGCAATAGAAACACATAATCTGTAACAGAGAACTAAGCCATTCAAAAATGTCCCATAAATTTCAATTTAATTATCTCAAATGAAAAGATAGCCTTCTGCATAACTTGAAAAAAAAAATCCCTGCAATATCAGTGCTCATTGGCATTAGATGTTGAAAGAAACCCATACTAAACTAGAAAAACATCTAAGAGTTTAGGGGGGAGAATATTGAAGGTCAATAATTTTAGACCATTTTCCCAACTCATAAAGGACCAATTCCTAAAAGATATTTTAACTAACATATTTTGTTTCAATGACGATTTGAATTGTTTTTATATATCTTTTAATGTATTCACAAATGGCTTTCAGATATTTAGCCCTTGCACAGACATTTTAACTTTTGCACCAAATAAATAGAGATGTAGCAACATTGTGTAAAACACTTATTAGAAATTTTTATTTTTGCACCCATTAACTCATCATGACCCCCCAACCCCCATTCTGTTGTGATTGCACAATTAACCCAAAAAAAGGAACACAGAATCACTTTATTTGATTTACTCTGTTGTTAGGATCCAATATGATCCTTAAATATGGTATCTAGTTTTATGAAATCCAAATTAAAAAAAAAAAAGTCTAGGGGCGCCTGGGTGGCTCAGTTGGTTAAGCAACTGCCTTTGGCTCAGGTCATGATCCTGGAGTCCCGGGATCGAGTCCCGCATCGGGCTCCCAGCTCAGCAGGGAGTCTGCTTCTCCCTCTGACCCTCCTCCCTCTCATGCTTTCTGTCTCTCATTCTCTCTCTCTCAAATAAATAAATAAAATCTTTTAAAAAAAAAAAGTCTAGAAAGGGACCATTAATTTATTTTTAACCAGATGGAATTTTATCCTAGCAATTTCTAGTAATTTTAGGTTAACAATTTCTTTGAACATGGTAATCCCACATTTTTTTTTTTTATGTTACATGTGGAATTTGCTGCTATTTTTAGGTAAGAAAACATCATCTACCTACTGTATGTGATCTCATGGGAGGTCACATGATTTCTAGGGAGGCATTATCATTTTTAATTCCAGGGAGTGCTGCTTTGCTTCCCTGGTGAAAGGCAAAAAACACGTTGGTCTTGCCCTTGAAATTGTGGGGCAAACCTAAACTGCTCAATAATACTACAGGCTACTCAGTGTAAGCAGTTTGGCCCCTGAGCCTGTGTCCCTTTGTAGAGAGCAGCATGGAGTCTCTCGTGTCAAGCGGGAGGGAGCCTGTGTCGAGCAATGACGCAGGCAGTTAAGGTACGGCAGCCAGGAGACATCTCTGGACCAGCTGACAGCCCAGAACTGATAAGGAGCAGAACCAGAGGTCTGCAGGGGCCCATAATGGATCGAATCCCTTTAAAAGGGAAGGACTTGGGCAGCAAACGGTCAGACTCTCCAGGCATGACATCTGACCACTTACAAAAGGCAACTGCCCCTGAAGGCTCTGCCTGATCCATCTCCGAACAGAACTGAGATCCTTCACTGCTTGAACATCAGAAGCAGTAAGTGCTGAGAGCTGACCCTGACGGGACCCTGGCCTTATCTCAACCACACGCCCACAGACTGACTCCGCGTTGGGTTCGTTAACACCCTGCACCCTTCTGTTATCCTGCTCCTTGTGTGGTTTGTCTTCTGTCCTGCTTTGTGTGCCCTGTAAGAAGCCAACTTTAATCACATGGTGAATTGTCATTGAGTTTGGAATCCTGAACCTGCTTTATAATTGTGATTAACTTTGCTTTATGATTGAATAAAACTGACATTGTGGAAAACATAACTCGTGTGTGTGCCTTCATAGCATGCTCATGACACCCATCCTCTTGAGGGCACGACTTTTATTTCACTTAGACCCTTTCTGAAGCCCTCTCTGTTTCTTTAATTGTCTATTTCAGAAGGGAGTTAACCAGATTTTGTCAGATTGTCTCTCATTTCTGATTCCCTTTGTAGCTTGGCTGGGTTTGGGCCTCAAAATATGCAGAAACAGGAGACACATGCCTCCTTGTGGGATTCAGCCCCTCACTTTTCCACTGCATCTACCGGGGCCCCACTGTCTTTTGTGTCTCTTCCAGATTCCTTATATCCTTTGGATAAATTTGTTTAATATTATTTTTCTGAGTATGCATATGTATTAATAGTCTATTTTACCAAGACAGAAGGGGCAGAATATTGCCCTCCTCTACGCCTGCTCCGTATCTCAATTTGGAAACCACAGAACACACAGCCACAAGCAGGATAGCAAACTAACATTAACTATTTTCCTATAAATTCTTCAATGTTGATGACTCTCAGAACAAGGCTGGATTTGCTCTTTTTAAGAAGATCATTTTTACTTAATAACTGTACATGAAATAGAAAAATAGTTCACTTCTTAAATTACCACAGATGAATTTTAAATTATTGTATTAAAGATACAAGATCATTCTGAAATAGATATGTTAGTATGAATTTCTCTTACACATGTAATTCAGAGTGACCTGACTTACATAGTCCAGATAACGGAAAAAAAAATTATGGGGGATTTTTTTTTCTTAAGAAGTTACTTTCTTGGGGCGCCTGGGTGGCTCAGTCGTTAAGCGTCTGCCTTTGACTCAGGTCATGGTCCCAGGGTCCTGGGATCGAGCCCCGCATCGGGTTCCCTATCCCGCGGGAAGCCTGCTTCTCCCTCTCCCACTCCCTTTGCTTGTGTTCCCTCTCTCGCTGTGTCTCTCTCTGTCAAATAAATAAATAAATAAAAATCTTAAAAAAAAAAAGAAATTACTTTTTTTACTCTTTGTCAGTAGAAGTTTCAGATCTCAGTTTAATACTACTGATTTTCTACTTGAAGGAATATTACCTTAAGTAAAGAAACTAAGTCTATTTTTTAAAATTATTTTAACTTTATTTATTATCCAAAGATAGCATTCCTAGGAATGATTTGCTTATGAAACAAATACTTACTATACATAGCTTAAAGAAAATATACTCAGTTAAAAGTGATAATATTGGAGCTAGCATAGATATTATACTTTAATATAGCTTAAAATATGTTCTCAGTACTTCTGTTACATACATATAAACTATGGATCATTAGAATTATGAGAGCTTGGGTGATTTTTCTTTTTCTTGGTAAGCTTGCCCTGGGTACAGGTTCTGTCCTCTTGTTTTGATGCACTTAGATTTAATGAATAGTCTGCCATTCACCACCTGTACACACTGAGGGGAGCCACCCAACATTGCTATGCTTTGTTTAATGATCCACAAAATGGCAATAACAGCACTCAATTCACAAGGTTGTTTCAAGGACAAAATATGAGTCATATGCAGAGATCTCAGCATAGTGTTATCACTCAGCACATGCCAAGAAACATCATCATCACCATCATCATCATCACCATCATGAGTATCCATATGCTTCCAATCAGCTAATTTTTTTCTCACTCTAAGTACATAGCATTTTTCTGAGTCTAAATCAGAGCTCAGTTATTTTTTCCTTTGTGAAATTAATATATAAAGGAGCCAAGTAACTGATGAAACATAGCTTTATTTTTCTTTTACTGGTTTTCAAAGGCTGGGGATTATAAAATAAACATTTCCAGTTACAACAGCTCTTACCCAAGAGATATAAAAACTGACATCATGTTTCTGCACAACAGGTTCTAATAAACTGAAGCTGATAAAGACCATGGGCTTTAGGTTACCTCAGGGTATCAAACTCTTACTGCACTTAATTAAGACACTTTCCTACCTAGTGAACAAAGGGACTCGTTTTAACCAACTGTGTAGACACAGGACTAATTCTGTCTTATCCCAAGTGCTATTTTTCAATGCTTAATTAGCTTAGCATTATGAATTTCCCCTTTCTAGCATTTAGAAACTCCTAAATTCCCCCCACTTGGTAATTACCCAATGACTTTCTTCTCTTTTTTAAAGAAAAAAGTTTTGATTTTCAAAAATATTATTATTTGAAAGAGTAATTTCAAAAGTACTTTTCAGACAATTCCCCTTTTTCTTTTTTTTTTCCTTTTGAGGAAAAATTCCTTTACCTAAACATGGTAAAGGAATAGCCCACTGTAGGGGCTGGAGTTTATGGTAATAGAGTGTCAAAGAATGATGGAGACAAGCAAGAGTTTCAGATGGCCTGAAATCTTACCACCCTGTACCTTCAAGAATATTCTTGTATGGCAATACAAAGTAAAAGGAGTGCTATAATAAATGGAACTTCAATCAGGGTCCAGAATCAGAAGCTTTAATGGGAAAAATATGTCTTCTGAAAAAGTTTAACGAATAGACAGAAATATTTCCTTCTTAAAAAATAATTTGCCTTGGGGTGCCTGGGTGGCTCAGTCAGTTAAGCGGTCCACTCAGTTTCAGCTCATGTCATGATCTCATGGTTTGTGGGATCCAGTGGTCCAGCTCCTCGCTCAGCGGGGAGTCTGCGTGAAAGGTTCTCTCCTCTGCCCTTCCCCCCCACACACACTCTCTCTTTCTCTCAATAAATAAATAAATCTTAAAAAACGTAATTTGCCCAATGTTAGTTATTACTATTTAGACATAACCTCTTAATAGTTAAGTAATACTATATAATCTAACAAATACAAAATGTATGTCTATGACCAATTCTATTTTCCAAAGCATTTAACACTGATTGCACACTTAATAAACTAAGCTTTTTGCAATTCCAGTTCCTTATATGGCAAATACTAGATTCTCTTAAACATTTTAAATCCTCTTAAAGTTAGACAGAAACACAATGATTATACTTAGCCCTCTCCAGAATGTAACA
This sequence comes from Mirounga angustirostris, assembly GCF_029215605.1. Taxonomy (NCBI): domain Eukaryota; kingdom Metazoa; phylum Chordata; class Mammalia; order Carnivora; family Phocidae; genus Mirounga; species Mirounga angustirostris. The sequence goes on along the minus strand of NW_026991722.1, from coordinate 10,074,290 downwards.
ATAACAATGTTTGTTAAATACAGAATTAGCACCATGATTTTCCTTTTTCTTTAATAGTGTAGCTTAATTTTTTTTTTTCATTCTCAGCTCCAATTCCAACACCTCTGACTTTGTAAGCTTCAGCATCTATCCAGTTTATTTTGTTATATCGGGAGTCCATGCTTTCATATACTTTCTGTCCTCAGTTGAAATGACTTTGTTCTCTTATATTATTTATAAATAATCTGTCCAGTTTTTAGGAAAAAATCTCAAACTTATGTCTTTAGTACAACTGAGTGATAAACTGTTAACAGAAATCTAAAGGTGCAGTTAGAAGAATAATCCTTTTTTCTTTAAAAATTAATTTATTTTAAAGAGAGGGGTGGAGAGAGTGGTGGGGAGGAGCAAAGGGAGAGGGAGAGACAGAATCTCAAGCAGACTCCCCACCGAGCCTAGAGCCCAAGGCGGGGCTCAACTGAGGGCTCGATCTCAGGACCCCGAGATCATGACCTGAACCGAAATCAAGAGTCTGAACCGAAATCAAGAGTCTGATGCTTAACCGACTAAGTCACCCAAGCCCCCAGAAGAATTATCCTTCTTAAATAAGTGTAAATGAACTAAGTTACCTGAATGTGTAATTGCACTGTAAATCTTATTTTCTTTCTTTATATTGAATGCCCTATCTGCCTTTCCTTTGTTTTTGTTTTAATGCATTAGCAGAATCATTATTATCCTGTAACAAGCAGATGGAGGATGAGTCTAGCTATAGCTTCCCTACATCACTAAAAGGATGGCATTGCCATGTCCATTGCCAGTTCCCCTGCAGAGTGTCCTTGGTATTTTTTATCTAGTGGGGGACAGAAGTATGAAGACAGAGAGATGATGTGGATCTCTTTTCTCAAGTAATTGGCAGGGCTGGAACAGCACAGTTTTCTGCTACTAAAATTGTCTTTACTCTTTTGGGGCATCCTAATTGAAGTGAGATATGCCTAGAGGTGCCATGACCCGAATGGCTTAATAGAAACTACTGATACTATCAGAAATTATCCAAAGTTAACACAATTCAAAACTAATACCTTATAAAAAAAAGCAATGTGTGAATAAGCAAATAAATAAATACATAAATAAAATGTATGGCTACTTATCCAAAGAGTGCTTCTCCACCCACCATCCCTCCCAGATATCTAGAACATATGCCTAAGAAGTATACCACCTCATGCTCATATTGCATGGTATTGTGTGTTAGAGTGTGACTATCTCAACCCAGAAATAGAGAATGACCATGATTGCAGCACTTGGCTGTATACATTTCATGGCGATATTATCTAAATAACAATGAGTTTAAAAAAAACACACAGAGATGGACATTTACATGGAAACCATCACATAGGGGATCCCCCACCTTGCCAAGGATGTAGCTAATGGAAGATAAGGAAAGAGAAAGAAAAAGAAAGTAACCCTGGGAGCTCCCAGTTTGTGGCTGCATGGCACGCAGCTGGACCAAGTTGTTTAGTGTGGAAAACAGATAATTTCATGAATCACTAACATCAGAGAACATCATCCTGTGACCACACTAGAATAAAAGTGAAACCATTTCACCATGACAAAATCACATGCACAAGAAAAAAAGAAAGAAAGAAAAAGAGATCCATATCCTATAGTTATCAAATACTAAACATTCCCCATCATTTCAGATCAAGGCTCATTATAGATCACTGCATAGGTGAATGTAGATGCAGAATAATTGTAGAACTATAGAGAACATAAACCATGCACCATGCAAGAAACAAAAGGATAGAGGGACATCCTAATCTCAGTTTCTTAATTTTGAGAATGAAAAGATAGCATTAAAAAAAAACTTTTAATATATTACCAGAGCCATAATTATAGAGTAAAGAAAATTCTTTTTTTTTTTAAAGATTTTATTTATTTATTTGACAGAGAGAGAGAGACAGCGGGAGAGGGAACACAAGCAGGGGGAGTGGGAGGGAAAAGCAGGCTTCCCGCTGAACAGGGAGCCCGATGTGGGGCTCGATCCCAGGACCCTGAGATCATGACCTGAGCCGAAGGCAGACGCTTAACGACTGAGCCACCCAGGCGCCCCGAGAGTAAAGAAAATTCTATACTAAAAAAAAATAAATAATAAAGCAGAAATAGTACAATAAATAAAAACATGCCTATATATTCATTTGTATTCTATAAACTGGATCATGTACATAACTTTCTTGGATATTTTGGGGTAATTTAGTTGATCAGATCATTTAAATTAAAGTGGTTTTTAAAATATTAGAATAGGAAAATAATGCAAATGTGCACCTAGCACTGTCAGTTTCTGAATCCTAGCTAAGACAAAAATACATTTAAAATATATGAATTATTCATAATAATGTGAAATAACACTTCTTACAGATTACTAGAATGCTAAATTGTTAAAGTGTGAAGCATGATTTTTCTCTCGAATGCAATGATCTTTTAAAATCATCGCTATTGTTAAATAAAAATCTTAATATATATGACATTTCTACAGATCACTGTGTTTATTTTAATAGTGAGCTGCTGCCAAAGGAAATATTTCAGCTCCATTTACATCTCTATTGTGTCTGCTTTTACCACTCACCCATGGCTTTGAGATGGCCAACATAATTCTCAATGCGAAGAAAGGCTCTCACTTCCGTTTTCCCTGAACAGTAGGAAAACTCATTATGTGCTTTATTTTGAGAACGGTTTCATACTCTTGAGGCACACATTATTTGTACGGCCTCAAGTTTTGAGAGATAAAATGTGAACACATATATATAATAATTATATACATTAATTACATACAAATATATATTACATATTTTATATAAAAGTAAATACTATTTTACTCAAGCAGTATTATTTTGGAAACTTTTTCAAAACCATTGAGTTCCCCAGTTCTTGGTTGTAGATGACTGACATAGATTGAAGTTAACCTAAACCAGATAATAGAGTATATTGGGCGACACACAATTAAAGGGAAGGTTGAAGAAACAGGCTCGGGGTGAGGCTGGTGGCCATGGAGACAAGGGCCCAGAGAGGCAGTGAAATCGTATTTCATGGTCGGTCTGGTGAGAGTAATGGTGCTTCCACCACTCAGACCAAGGGTGGTACCTGGTGCTGCTGGACCGCTCGTGAATGGGTGCTTCCTTGTTTCTGGCCTTTTTGCCACTTGCTCTTGTTTCAAATTCCTCAGTGAAGCCATCTGTATTAATTTCCAAGGGCTGTCATAACAAATTACTCCAAACTGATGGTTAAAACAACAGCTATTTCTGGTTCTAGAAACCAGAAATCCAAAATCCAGGTGCTGGTAGGGCCACATTTCCCTCAAAGGGAAGAATCCTGCCTTGCCTCTTCCAGCTTCTCGTAGCTCAGGTGTATCTTGGAGCTCCATGTGGCTATTTAGAGTTAGTTTTAGTTAACATAAAATGAAAAACTATTATAAAGTCAGTCCCTCCATTGCAATAGCCATATTTCTTTCTTTTGTAAATTGAGGTATAATTAACATGTGACATTATCTTAGTCTCAGGTATAATTCAGTATTTTGTATATATTATGAAATGATCACAACAATAAGTCTACTTTCCAACTGTCACCATAGCAGTTACAATTTTTTTTTTAATTTTTAATTTGAGAACTTTTAGGGTTTACTCTCTTATGTCAAGAGCTCATAAGCCACATGGGGCTCCTGGCTACTATACGCAGTCCTATGGACTATGCAGGCCTGTCGTCACACAAAGGTCTCTTGGACAGCCCTGCTCTAGAATATTCGTTGGTGGGGGAGGGTTCACCTTGCTGGGCATCAAACAATAAAAAGCCCTACAAGTACCTATTACTTGTAGAGTAAATTCAAAATTTATTTTTCGACATCAGCAGGATAGTTGTTTATTTCACAGTTAGATATGACTTCACTGCCAGCTGTGCCTCGGTCAGCTCCACCCTTCATGGGCTCACCTGTGGCCTTCTCCACCCTCATGGCTGGCTATATGTGAAAAATTAAAGAACTTACACCACAGACAAATAATTAGGCAGTAGCTGTTCAGATGTTTCTCATCTTAATATGCATGCTACAATATAAAACCAGGCCACCTTCTCTAAGGAGAAATCAACTATGAAAATCTCAGTTATAATCAATAAGTAATGCTGACCTCCAGGCTGCTATGCCTGGTTTGAACTCGCCATTCTTTTATGCTTCTATCTCTCCCAAAGTCAACCAACATGGTTCCTGCAAGTCAGGCGAGGTGTTGTGCTTCAGATAATCATACCCAGTTACCTTCTTGGCAAAATACGTGTTTCCCAAGCTTGTGGCTCTGCACTACTAGCCTAGCAATTGCAGTGCATAAAAATTTCATTGGAAAAATAATGAAATTTATTCTAAATTAGAAGCCGAAATAGCCCTCAGGTAAAAAAAAAAAAAAAAAAAAAAAAAAAAAAAAAAAAAACCTTCCTCCAGACATTACAATGATGATTTTTTTCTTTTTTGCTTTTTTTCTCATTTTTAATTATTTTTATTTTTAATTTCCAACCATACAACAATATAAGTATTGGTTTTTCACAGCCGGCTACTCTTCTCCAATTAGGCATGTTCACAAATGTCAGATGAGATTATACTTAAAATATCCCTTCTGTTTTCTGTGTCAACTATTTTTTTTTTTCATACGCATGGTTAGGATTTGTAGATTTATTTCCTAAATTTATCCTTTATTGTTCTCTAATATTTGGTAAAATTTTAAATTTACTGGCCAAATTTGAGAATAAATGTCTAGATTAATAATATTTGGTAATTAAATATCCTCATCACATGTAAAAAAAATTATTTCTACCCCTGGGTCATCATTTAATGCAGAATTCTGATTAAACCCTGATCCTGATAATGTTGTGGGGAACAAGGATTTGTTGGATGGCTTTCCCTTCTACATGCACAGTGCTTTTTCTATCCTGTGGAAAACTCTGTGCTCGCTTCGGCAGCACATATTCTATCCTGTGGAAAACTCCATTACTTCAGATCCAATGAAATCTAACTTTTTTAAAACTTTTCTACACCAGAGAGTGAGTGGTATTTATGATATTATCCTGAGACAAACTGTAGAAGCCCATAGTTCTGCATTAAGTAGCATGTGGAGACATTCTGTTGCCTTGTTTTCCTAAATGAATCACCAGGTAGATATCTCATAGCACTCTCTTTTGCAACCCTAGTGAATTCCATGGTTAATATTAGAGTTAAAAAATATTTGATACTTCAGCAATGCTCTCTTCCCATTTAGCATCAACAAATGTATCTTAGGAAATACATATGCTGTGGTAGATAATTTTCTAATATGAAGTTTTAAAGAAGTAATCCAATACTGCATCAGGGTTCAGTTATTACATGTGAACATAAAAGTAAGTTTGAATGGTTGTGAATATTTTCTTTCACTATTATTAAAAGGATTGCCTGGAAATATTTTTTATTCTTATTTTTTTATTTTTTTTAAGTAGGCTCCATGCCCAACCTAGAGCTTGAACTCACAACCCTGAGATCAAGAGCTGTGTGTTCTACTGACTGAGCCAGTCAGCTGAAATGCCTGGAAATATTTTTAAGGAAAAACAATACTAATATGTCTACTATTCCCAGACTTGGAAAGCCACCTACCATAATAAGAATTCTGTTTCACCCAACATACATTTCTCCTCAGTTCACTCAAATTGTATAACTTTAAAGTCCAGACATTTCAGAGTGGAGAGGGAATACTCCCAGGTAAGCAGTAGTGGGCTTGTTTTTAAGGGTATGTAATTTCTCTAATTAAAAACTAGAGGATTCGGCCACCCTAATGTACTTCTAGTATGTGCTCACTGATTAAGAGCTGCATGTAGTTTACACATAGGCCAAAACAATGAAAATGGAATTTCTATGAAAGACACACTAACGACATATATTAATGATATAAATTGGTAGATAAATAGTTTTTGTCCTTTTATGTTGTAGAATAGATTTAGGTGAAACATAAATATACATGCATTTTTGCAAGGTGGGAAAGATGGATCATGAAGTGAAAATAAAAAACAAACAAATAAATGAATGTAGTCATGCAATTTAGATGGCTTAATATGACTAAGTGATCAATTTTGCTGTAAATGTGATGGGTATTTTCATCTTAAATGAAATGATGCACATATCTAAAAAAAGGAGTAATATAAAGATAATGTGTCTTTTCATGATAAATGTGTAACAGTATTTTTTCCTGATAGTAATGTGTAGTGTCCTGATTTTGTCTATTAAATCCTTAAGAGAGGGAGAAGAATTTATAAACCATGACTAAAGCATTTACCAACAAAATATGCCCTTTCATTGCTCAATTTGGTTAAGAACAAACAAAAATATGAAGGAGATATTTTGTCAGAGCATTTGTTAGGTCATATTTAACATATTGTATAAATAATAATTTCCACTTAACTTGAAGTGTTGGTTGAATGATTGCTTAAAAAGAATCTTAAAGGAGCAAACTTTTTTTTTTAGATTTTATTTATTTATTTGAGAGAGAGAATGAGAGAGAGAGAGCACATGAGAGGGGGGAGGGTCAGAGGGAGAAGCAGACCCCCTGCTGAGCAAGGAGCCCGATATGGGACTCGATCCCGGGACTCCAGGATCATGACCTGAGCCGAAGGCAGTCGCTTAACCAACTGAGCCACCCAGGCGCCCCAAGGAGCAAACATTTTAAATAATGGAAGATTAAATGAGATAACTACTAATCCATTTCCAAATTAAAGTTTTGTGATTGCAAATGGTGGATCATATACCAATATACATACACCATCTGATTCATACCAAGCAGAACTCACTTATAAGCATTATCTAAAGAGGACATGGAAAATATCTGCTGGAAGAAAAATTGCAAATTTCATTATACTAAAGTGTTTATATATTTTTCCATTAAATGAAACAAGAAAGCAAATAAAAATAACCTCAATTTATAAGTAAGGAATGAGTATTTGGAAATGAACTCCGCAAAAAAAGTACAAATTAAATTCATCTCCTTTTTTGCTGCTGTTTTAAAGGAGTATGAGGGAAATATTTTTGTTTTTTCTCAACTGAAAGAGTTTTCTCTAGTTTGACTTAAATAAATTTATTGTGTCACATCAGGTAGCCATCTATGTTCAGATACCTTAGTGGGTACAAATAAAGGAATATGGCTCCTTAATAAGAAACTTTCTCTGAAATACATGGAGACACACTGACAGTAACACTGTAATAGATAGTAATAGATAAAAGCCAGATCTCATTTTTAAAAAAATGATTAGAAAATATTGGTGCAAATGAATTTGCCCTGAAATAAGTCCAATAATGCTCAATAACCTAAAATATTCAAAAATTATTTACTGTGAACAGCTATAGGAGAAGTCTGCGATATTTCTCACAAAGAGATATTTTAAGCCTCTGTGGCAACCAACATTTAAAAAAAATAAGTTTCAGAGACATGAAATAGCACTTCAGTGTTCTCTGTCAGCTTTCGGTCTTGTTTCATTTGAATTAAGTGTAGACTTAGATAAAGATGGAGTTTTCAATATGCAATGCCATCCACATTATTTATTTAAAATGCCAACAATTAGAATATTTTTGGTGGATTGTAAAATTGGTGTATCAAGGGAAATATTAATTATCACCAGTAAACATGTAAAACTACCAGATGTTGTTGCCTGTATATTTAACATTTCACATAACATTAATAAATTATTTTCTGTGTAAGCAAAAACCTCCATAAAGTATGTATATGACAGTATTAATAGAAAGAGATGTGGTCCCTTACTCACTCATTCATTTATTTATTCAGCTCAAATAATGTATTAAACCCTTACATGTATCAGGATCTATGCCTTTTACTGGGGTTCAAAACACTTGAAAAGCACAATCACAACCACAACAAAGGCAGAATTTTGTAGCGGCATACTGATTCCGAGAGAATGGAAAACTTAGAAATCTAAAATATTCTCCTGTTCCCCCATCTACTGGTGGATAAATTGCATTAAAGATTATTTTCTGTGATTTTTGAAATTCAAAGAAATGAAAGAGAAATCGTGAAAGGAACTGCTTCCTACTCCATACACACACAGATACACACACACAAGAGAAGTGTAAACAAATAGTAGGTGAAAGAAAAATCCATGGCTATTAGAAAGCAATCGATTTGGAGAATTATCATGGGGCAAAAACCTAAAGACCAGCCCTGAGGCTGCAGTTGAGGAACTGATCTTGAGACACTTCTTACAGATATAACTCCCATAGAGGAAATTCCCAGAATCAAAAGGTAGGCAAGCGACAAAAGTCTAATGTGAAAATTTAAAAACGAATTTAAGGAGAAAGAGATTAGAAAGAACTGAAGAGAGACAGTATGGGAGAAAGAAATGGACAACAATTTTTAGAATCAAAGAAGACATGATTCCACAGATTCAGAAGGCACAAAATTTTTTAATTAAAATAGACTAAATGTACAACCAGATACATTTTATTAACAGGGCAAACATTGAAGGCAAAACTTTAAAGCCTAAAAAGCCACCAGAGGAAAAGAAAACAGTTACAAAGTCAAGACATTTAGAAAGATAGTTTTCTCAACAAGAAACATTAAAGCCAGAAGATGGCAATATAATATCTTAATGTGCTTTGATAGATACCTTCTCTGAATTGCCTAGAGACTCATGATATAAATTTTTTAATTAAATAGTCATCCAGATGGCTAGAGGCTTGCATTCAAAGGCTTTTTAAAAAGATCTTTGGCTCTCTGCTTCTCCCAGTTTCACAGACAGCTGCATCTTCTGGTACAGCGCATTGCAGAGACACAATGGTGAAGGTCAGAGTAAATGGGTTTGGCCATATTGGGCACCTGCTCACCAGGGCTGCTTTTAACTCTGGCAAAGTGGATATTGTCGCCATCAAGGACCCCTTCACTTACCTCAACTGCATGGTCTACATGTTTCAATATGATTCCACCCACAACAAATTCAACAGCACAGTCAAGAGTGAGAATGAGAAACTTGTCATCAATGGAAAGCCCATCTCCATCTTCCAGGAGCAAGATATTGCCAGCATCAAATGGGGTGATGCTCGTGCTGAGTATCTTGTGGAGTCCACTGGGGTCTTCAACATCATGAAGAAGGCTGGGGCTCACTTGAAGCGTGGGGCCATGAGGGTCATCATCTCTGCCGCTTCTGCTGATGCCCCCATGTTTGTGATGGGTGTGAATCATGAGAAGTATGACAATTCCCTCAAGATTACCAGCAATGCCTCCTGCACCACCAACTGCTTGGGCCCTCTGGCTAAGGTCACCCGTGACAACTTTGGCATGGTGGAGGGACTGAGGACCACAGTCCACAATATCACTACCACCCAGAAGACCGTGGACACCCCCACTGGGAAGCTGTGGTGTGATGGCTGAGGGGCTGTCCAGAACATCATCCCTGCTTCTACTGGTGCTGCCAACGTTGTAGGCAAGATTATCCCTGAGCTGAATGGGAAGCTCACTGGCATGGCCTTCCATGTTCCCACCCCCCACTGTGTCAGTTGTGGATCTGAACTGCTGCCTAGAGAAAGCTGCCAAATATGATGATATTAAGAAGGTGATGAAACAGGCATTGGAAGGTCCCCTCAAGGGCATGATGGGCTACACTGATGACCAGGTTGTCCCCTGCTACTTCAACAGTGACACCCATTCTTCCACCTTCCGTGCTGGGGCTGGCATTGCACTCAATGACCATTGGGTCAAGTTCATATCCTGGTATGACAATGAATTTGGCTAGAGCAACCAGGTGGTTGACCTTACGGTCCATATGACCTCCAAGGAGTAAGAGCCTCTGGACAACCAGCCCTAGCTAGAGCAAGAGGAAGAGAGAGGCCCTCAGTTGCTAGGGAGTCCTCACCCCAACTCATCCCCCAACATGCTGAGAATCTCCTGACCTCTACACAGTTTTCATCCCAGACCCCCTGAAGAAGAGGAGGGGCTTGAGGAGCCCTACCTTGTCATGTACCTTCAATAAAGTATACTGTACCCAGCTGAAAAAAAAATAAAAATAAAAAACAAATAAATAAAAAGATATTTTGACTTAATCAAGAATTGGTGAAAATTGCTAAATTGCTTGTTTGAAATGATACTTATTTTCTTTTGGAGTCTGGTAACATTAGCACACAATAGAAGAGTGTAAAGATTTTATCAAGTAGAATTTACAGACCCTAATATTATGTGAAAATTGGAATCCCTTGAATATGTAACAGTAAATATTAAATCTGAATAGAAATCCAAGTTATCCTTTTGTAACATGTTTTAGTGTAAGATTATTGAATGATGATGTGTACAAAGTAACCTCTTGGTAAATGTGAGCTATCTTGACTTTCATCATAGAGTAAAATCAAGATAACATCTCATAAAGCCTATGGAATAATGTAGTATTGATGAATAAATAATAAAATTTCAAGGAAACAGGAAAATCTTTATGGACAAAGTTACGTATAAGCCAAGATGTGAGGTCAAAAAGTGAGAGAATCTATGCATTCTTGATTGTTCTAGTGATCAGCATATCTGGTGTGACAGTTAATTTTATGTGTCAAGGAGACCTGCTTTGGGGTGCCCAGATTAAACATTATTTCTGAGTGTGTCTATGAGAATGTTTTCTGGATGAGATTAGGATTTGAATCAGTGGACTTAGTAATGTAGAATGCCATCCCGATATGGGTGGGCCTCAACTAATCTTTGGAAGGCCCAACTATAACAAAATATTAAGGGAGGAGAAATCCACCTCTTTTTTCTTGCCTCACTGATTGATCTGGGATATTGCCTCTCATTTTCTTCAGTCCTTCAAATGGGATTTATGTCATTGACTCTCCTGGTCATTTATTATGAGGAGACAATTTCTCATAATAAATCTCTCTCTCTCTCTTCCTCAAGAAAGGAAGAATCCTGGAGAATCCTGACTAATGTAGTTGATCATAGGTTCTTAATGTAGGTCAGAGTTTTCCAGTGGAACATTAATAATTGCAGGCCAAACTAAATATTGTATGAGTGTTTGTCTATAAGTAGTTAATAGATGTATGTATTTTTCTATACACACATCTTGTTTATTTTTACACATACCTTGTTTTATTTCACACCTTAATCATACAAAAAATAAATAAGTAAAAAGTATATCCTGTAGAACAAAAATAACTCTTTGCCTTTGAGATGATTAATTTCAGTTTATTTACTGACTATAAGGTAAATCCCCATAGGCTTAAAATCTTGGTGAAATTTCTATTTAATATACATTTTAAAAATCAGGGCAAAAGTTTATAGGCATCATAGTGCTAGTTCTTGGTAGTAATGACTCCTATTACATTTATGACTGTGTTATCGTATCAGTTAATGCATTTTCTGTGCAATGATGCAGTTCCACCCCCTACATCCATCAGCAAAAATGAATCATTTTTCAAGGTCTCTGCATGAATACTAAATAAATCAATAGAAAATATGCAGAATCAAAATGTGAGACATAAATCCATGTTAACCACCACTTGACTGATACTGCTGTTCAACATTTTTATTTTGTCAAGTACATTTTCTTACATTGTAATATAGAAGTACCTATCTTTCCAAAGTTAAACTCATTTTTATTTGAATCAGGACTAATTTATTAATTGATATCATCAAATAAGATATTGAATATTTTTAGAGGGAAACAGGGAATATGATAGGATTTACATAATCTTTCCCCATACATTATGTGTTAGTAAATTCTTTATAACTATTATTTTGCATACAATTCTGTACCTTGTCAGCCCATATGTTGCCAAGCATCAATTTTTTCTTATCAAGATTGCTTTTCTACATTTGGTTTCTTTCCGGCAATATCATTATGATGTTAATTACTGGTGTCAACATATAATTTCCATTTACCCCAGAAACATAGAAACAGTATTGAAAAAACAACAACAACAACAACAAACGGTGTGGGAAAAGATCATTTACCCTAGGAAATCTCCAGGTGATATTATCCCACAGATAATTTTCCAGAATATTTTTTCTTATATTATTTTCTCCCAAACTCCTTTTGACGAAGTATTGACCTTGATATCATAAATATTTAACATATAGCCTGGGAACAGATCTCCCTGAGCACCCTTCTGTCTGAAGCACCCATTACAAGTTTCCTGTGATTATTTTAAATACTTCAACTAGGATTTCTTGTAATAAATACAATGGAATAGCCCAGTTTTAGTGAAAACCATAACCTTTGTGACCATAGAAAATCTATTAAAGAGGTTTAGTGAAATAATGTGATATTATTAGGTCTTATTTCATCTATCATTTTGGCCTTACATGATAGTTCAATTTCAAAAGCAAAATAGTAATAAAATGAATTGACATATTATTTATAGTAATATATAACTGAACCAAAATAGGAGATATTTGCTCAGGGATGACACTACTAAGAGTTTTTTCATACATTTACACTCTTAATTCTCACACAAACCTATGAATTGTATGTAATTATCATTCTGATTTTCTAGATGAGAAAATACACAGAGAAATCTGTTATACAAGTTCACACACATGGTACATATTGCAGGAAGGGTAGATTTACCCCTGCACAGTTGGGCAGAGATGTTTTCTTATCCCTCACCTTCTCTTGATTCCTATCAACAGACTTCATGAAATTATAGGATATTTTCCTTAATATGATTCCATGGCCCTTTTTTTTTTAAATTAAAATGTTTACTTTATAGGAAAGATAAGTAAACTAGCAACACAGCATTATAAAGATATATCAACCAAATTTTGGGAATAATGGCAGAAGTGAATGTAAGTAAAAAACACTTTGGGAAAGTTTAGTAATTATAAGTAACATTTGTAAAGATATTTATTTATTTAATTTTTTTTGGTATTTGCATAACTTCTTGACTTGAAATACTTCTGGGCTACTTACAGTGGGAATTAGTTATCAGTTATTATTCATTTCTCATGAACCCTGATCCCATTTGTAGTCCCTAAGTAGCCATCAGCTTATTATCACCTTCCTGCCGGTATACAGTTTCCCTCTCATTCATTGTTAGAGTCAAGGTTGGGGAAAACTGGAGATTCATTCTAATTAATTATATTTCAGTCATTTCTCTTTTCAATTTTTTGTCAAGGCCCAGGCATTGATACAAACATTTTCTTATCAATATGAACTTTATTTTTTAATAATGGAAATTTTAAGAAAGGCAAGGTTGTCATATGGATTTAAATATGGTTGTCTAAAAAGACTTGTTATTAAAATTACAAAATATTAACTCAGTTTTTCATTCAGTTATTGTTCTATCTGTAAAACATGCTATAGGTATTTGATATTTTATTAAAATCCTCTAGGGGCTCTTGGGTGGCTCAGTCAGTTAAGCCTTCGACTCCTGGTCTCAGCTCAGGTCATGATCTCAAGGTCTTGAGATCGAGCCCTGTGTTGAGCTCCATGCTCAGCGTGGAGTCTGGTTGAAATTCTCTCTCCCTCTGCCTCTGCCCCTCTCCCTGCTTGCACATGTGTGCTCTCTCTAACTCTCTTTCTCAAAATAAATTAAAAAACTTAAAAAAAATACTCTAAGTGATATGTCTTTCACAAATCCTCTTTGACACATGTAAGAATAAAGGAAATTTATAATAATCATGAGATAGAATGTTATCTTAGAATAAATATATATAAAATAAATCACAATATTGCAAAAGTTAGTGAATTTCCCAAGTCCAAATGGGTCCCATGCAAAATAGTCCCATCACAATTTTACATGGGCTTTTAAAGAAATTATGTCTGCCTTTTTGAAGTCATGGAAAGATGAGATATTTGTGATTTAAACCAAGTTTAATAATAAATTTGTAATTGTTTCCTTTATTTTTCTTAATAAGTATATTATTTCTTAATTAGTATATTATTACTCCTCAAATATGCAGCACACCTTTGAATGGACAGATATAATGTTTTATATTGTATAACATGTTCAGTAGCTTTAACTACAAGATCTATAGGTAATAACAATGTATGTTACTCAAATCTGTAATTAGTTTATGGCAGACAAAAATTCAACAGGATTATAATAATCATAACAAATGTGTGCTATCATACAACTTTTTCCTCAAATTTCAAAACATTATAGAATTTTAAAGTATCAGTAAAAATGTTATTTTATTTGTTCTTTACATTTGTAAAATAAATAAATTCCATGCAACTAGGAAAGCTACTATCTTATTATAACCATAAATGCACCTATGTGATTTAAAAAAACATGTAGTGAAGCTCTAAATGAAATAAAATAGATAGTCCATTGAAGAAAAAATAAAAATCAAAAACACTGATACTGTTAGAGGTATTCTAGAGTTTAATGTAGAAGTAAGTTTACTCTACATTAGAGAATAAAGAAGTATTTGTAGAAAAAAATATTTTCCTTAATGAATTACATTAACACCTTTCTCAAATCAAATGGTCATACATGCTTGAGCCTGTTTCTGGACTCTTTGTATTAGGTGTAGAAACACATGATCACATCTGGTCTGCAACCTGTTTTTTATGACTCATAGGTTAACAATGTTTTTTTTTTTCACTTTTAAAAGATTATTAAACAAAACAAACAACAAAAATAACAAAGGAATTTGCAAAGGAAATTCTATTCCTTTAGCTGCAAAAATAAAAATAAAAATAAAATAAAAATAAAAATAGTTACTCTCGTACTATACAGAAATGTTTGCCACTCTCACACGATATTTTTTAGAAAATCTGCATGTCCTTTATCTCAACAAGACCACATTCTCATAATTACTGTAGAATTAAGGTAAATAATTTGTTAGTGTAATTTCTCTTTGTTCCACTCTTTCAAAATTATTTCGGTTAGTCTAGTTTATTTTGTATAACATATAAATTATATAATCCGTGCATTTATAAATAAAATGCCTGCCATGAATTCAAATGGGCTTCGTTCAACCTGTAGCTCAATTTTCAGGAAATCTGTATTTTAACAGTGTTGAGTCTTTTTTTTTTTTAAAGATTTTATTTATTTATTTGACAGAGAGAGACACAGCGAGAGCAGGAACACAAGCAGGGGGAGTGGGAGAGGGAGAAGCAGGCTTCCTGCCGAGCAGGGAGCCCTATTTGGGACTCGATCCCAGGACCCTGGGATCATGACCTGACAGAAGGCAGACGCTTAACGACTGAGCCACCCAGGCGCCCAACAGTGTTGAGTCTTCTGGACCATTAACATTGCATAACTTTCCATGGATTTAGATAATGTTTGATTTCTCTCACTACAATTTTGTAGTACTCAGTGTAGAAGTCTTGTACAAGTGTTGTTAAATTTACCCCTAGTTTTTTTTTTTTTTTAATTGGGATAATATATTTGTTTAATAGACTTTGTTTTTTAAAAGTGGTTTTAGGTTCACAGCACAATTGAGTGGAAAGATTAGAGAGTTCCCATATACCACTGCCCCCATACATGCATGGCCTCCTGGCCTATCAAATTACAGTACCCAAATGATAAATTTGTTACAGTTGATGGACCTGTATTGACCCATCATCATCCCAAGTCCACAGCTTACGTTATCTAGTTCATTCTTGGTATTTTACATTCTATAGGTTTTGAAAAACATAGAATATAAATATAAATGACATGTATCCCTCATTATAATTTCACACAGAATGATTTCACTGACGTAAATATTCTTTGTGACCCACCTATTCATCCCTCCATTCCCCCTAACCTCTGGCAGCCACCGATCTTTTTGCTGTCTCTATAGTTTGCCTTTCCTGGAATATCTTATAGTTGGACTCATACAGTATGTAGCTTTCTAGGTTGGCTTCTTACACTTATTAATATGCATTTAAGGTTCCTCCATGCCTTATCATGGCTTGATAGCGCCTGCATATATTTTTAGCATGGAATAATATTCCATTGTTTGGATGTACCACAGTTTATCCATTCACCTATGGAAGAACATCTTGGCTGCTTCCAATTGTTGGCAGTTATGAATAAAGCCACTATAAGCATCCACCTGCAGGTTTTTGTATGGAAACGTTTTCAACATTTAATTTGGATAATATGTTTAGGCATATGTATAG
Organism: Mirounga angustirostris; assembly: GCF_029215605.1. NCBI lineage: Eukaryota > Metazoa > Chordata > Mammalia > Carnivora > Phocidae > Mirounga > Mirounga angustirostris. The sequence goes on along the minus strand of NW_026991722.1, from coordinate 10,058,222 downwards.
ATTTGTAAGAAACTGGCAAGCTGCCTTCCAAAGCGGTTGAACTATTTCATATTCCCATCAGTGATGAAGGATCATTCTTGTCACTCAACATCCCAGCTGGCATTTGCTCCTCCATTTGTTTGAATTTTGGCCATTCTAACAGGTGCATAGTTGTTTCTCATTGTTGATTTAATTTATAAAATCCCTAATGACATTTGTTGTTGAGCATTTTTTCGTATGATTTTTTTTCATCTTTATATATTCTTTGTTGAGGTTCTTCAGAACTTATGCCCATTTTTAATCTGTTTTTTTTTTTCATTTTCTTATTGTTGAGTTTTGAGAGTTCTTTGTATATTTTGGATAGCTGTCTTTAACAGCCAATGTCTTTTGCAGATTCTTTTTCCCATTCTGTGGCTATCTTCTCATTCTTTTGGTTCCTTTGCAGAGCAGAATTTTTTAATTTTAATGAAGTCCAATTTATTAAGTATTTTTCATGGATCATGCCTTTGTTGTATCAAAAAAGTCATCACTGAACCCAAGGTCATAGAGAATTTATCCAATGCTCTCCTCTAGGAGTTTTAGAGTGTTGCATTTTACATATAGGTCTGTGATTTATTTTAAATTAATTTTTGTGGAGTGTGTAGGATCTGTGTCATTAGTGACTAATATCATTAATTACATTAGTGACAACGGACTGCTGGGGGCAAAGGTGACAGTGAGTTAAGGAAATACTCAGGAAGTGAATGACTGAAGCTGCAGTGAAGTCACCCCTTCAGGAAGACTTAATCTATAGGGGAGAGGTAAATTGGGCAATAGTAGGGAGAACAATGAGGTCACGAGAAAGGAGTTTCATGTGCATTTGTCTGTGTTTATAAAATACAATATTTTAACTGTGTTTAATATTAATAAGAAGACCTCAATAAAAAGAAAAGCTGATTTTTTAAAGGTGTTTTATTTCCATAAAGCAAATTATCTTGGATTGGGGAGAGAGGGTAGATCTAAAGCAAGGTACTAGGAGAACTACTTTATTCTTTTTTTTTTTTCTTTCCCATGTTTTAGTTTTTATTTTTTTAATTCTTTTTTATTATTAACATATAATGTATTATTTGTTTCAGGGTACAGGACTGTGATTTATCAGTCTTACACAATACATAGCACTCACCATATTCTTGAGGGAATTCTTGTCCATTAGCATCTGATAGCAAAGGCATCCATTAAGATCACTTTTTAGTGTCATTGGCATAACTTTGAGGGAAATCCTTCCCGATTTTTTTTTCTATTTTTGGTTGGTGAAGTAGAGATTGAGTTCACCTATTTAAAATTATGGATGAGCAGCAGTGGCAATGATTAAAAAGAGAGAGAGGGGGGGATGGGAAATCAGCAATTAGAAAGGAAAGAATTTCCAGGCACTAATGAGGACTCAGTTAAATGTGAATTAAGAAACTGATAAAGGGACCAAGTCTGAGAAGTAGTATTTTTTCTTTGCCATAAGCTTCATCAGTCCTTGAGTTGCTATGGAAAAGCTAACTGGATGGACTGATGCAGGGTTAAGGTATTCCTAGCATGAGGCAATTGAGCGTGATCACCCAGTTCAGTTAAAAAAATAGAAGTTCACACAGCATGCAGTTGCTGTGGTAAGGAGAAATAAAGACTAGAGACACTGGGGGGTCTGTCTGAGCCTCAAGGACATCCATCGGAACCACCCCTGAGTGAACCGGGCAAGAATGGGTTGGTTTAAACCAAGTGACCAGAAATAAACATATATATGAATTTTAACCAAGAAATGAAATAAAGCGCAATATATGGCAAAAGATCAACTAAGAATATGTATTATAGACAGGAATAAGATCAGAAGATAAGGAAATAAGTAACTCATATATAAATTAAATAAACACAGGGAGAGGAAACCCTCTTAAGATTTAACCATAAACCAAAAAAAAGGGGGGGGGGGGGTGGGAGGAAGCCACCATTTTGTTCTTACCTATTTTTACCAAGTAGCTCAGGGACTAAAAGTCTGATTTCATTGCTCTGGGCTGAGTGACTGGACTAAAAGGTAGTTTATGGAGTTAAGGAGGAGGTTGTATTATTGCAACCACACAATCGTAAAAGTGTGGACCAAGGTGATTATCATGGGAATAACAACACATTTTTTTTTAAAGAACTTGTTTATAAGAATTAATTGACATGCTGTTAACCACCAAACTGATACAGACAATAAAGAATTGTTAAGTTTAAAACAAGGTGGTGGAGGGGATGGGTGAAACAGGTGGTGGGGATTAAAGAGTACACTTATTGTGACGAGCACTGAGTTATGTATAGAATTGCTGAATCACTAAATCATACACCCAAAACTAATGTAACATTGTATGTTAACTATACTGGAATTAAAATTAAGAACTTAATAAAACTAAAAAAATAAAATTTTTAAATTATTGCCTTAGAAATCCCTGGTATTAATGAGTACGTAAAGGGATTTAGGAGAGAAATATTGTCAGCTATTTAAACTTGACAGGTTTCCACCATTGTGATCATAGACATTGTTTCCTCATCTAGAAAATAGTTACAATGGATCTTGTGAAGTTTAAGATATAAGTGAGGTAACATGTGTGAGGGCAGAAGCCACGTGGACCTGATTTGCCACTGAAATCCCACATCCTAGAACAGTTTTTAATAGATTCTAGATATTCAGTAAATGTTTGATGAATGAGTAAAAAAAGTTTTAAAGTGCAGAGAGATGAATGATGAATTTGGCAGAAAAACAAAAGAACAAATACATGAAAAAGGCCATTGGACTGGACACACCTGCATAGAGTCAAATTTTCTTAATACAAAAACTGCTTCTTGCATGTCTCAGAGTGTTTCCATGATATTTCTTTAAAAGAAAATTAGGACAAAAAAAGAAAAAAATAACTCATGCAGAATAAAATTGATATTAGTTGAAAAAAGTTCTCAAAAACAGATGCTCACATTACTTTATGGAATAGCTTCCTATAGTGCATTAACATTTAATGTATTTCTGAAATGAAGCACGCCCATTTGTAATTCTTTATTCATCAATGTTCCCAGTGAGAAGTTCAGAAAAAAATGCTGACATAAAAATGATAATAAACTTAATTTGCGATTATACCCTTCTATTTACATAGTCAAAAAACAAATCTTTCTCTGGGCAAAATGTATTCTATCTTAATATTTTGCATAACTTTAAAAGCTCATTTTGGTTTATTTTCACAGTAATGATCTAAGTCTATTTTATTCTTCACGCTAATTAATATGCCTAATAGTCAATTAAAAAGTTATTCGAGGGTGGATGGAGTTACTTTCTAACTTGGTGACAAGAGGCCATCCTAGCACATCCTAAAACTGTTTTGCAGTAACTTTATTCCTATGCCACACTCCCATTCCTGAATTCTCAAAAGTGTCCTGTGTCTTTTGCTTTTCTAGTACAATAATTTAAATCAATTTTAGGACACAATTAAAACTTTTACTCTCATGTTACAGACTTAAGTTTACAATATCAACATCATAAAGACAAGTGTCTTCTAGGCACTGTGATATATCCATGAAAGCTGCTCCGAAAGGCAGTGACATGTTTTATATGGATTCGTGGTATAATTAATAAACTTCTTATAGATATAGACAATTAAAATGGCATGCTTTGTGTGCACTTTTAATCACTTACGAAGGAAAGAAGTCTATGCCTCTAGTTTTAATCAAAGTTTCCCTACTCACTACTTCCACACACATGCAACTAGCCATTTTTTAATTATTTTATTTAAATTCAATTAATTAACATATAGTATATCATTAGTTTCAGATGTAGAGTTCAGCTGTTCATCAGTTACATATAACACCCAGTGCTCATTACATCATGTGCCCTCCTTAATGCCCATCACCCAGTTACCCCATCCCCCCACCCTCAATTTGTTCCCTATAGTTTGAAATGCTCCTGACTCCTAGAACATTCCAGGATGCTTCCCACTTCCTTGTCTTTGTTTACATGATCACTGTTCCTTGGCACTTGGACCACTCTCCACCTTTATGGTTAATCAGTTCTAAAAGCAGCACTGTATCAATGTGTCTTGTTTCCTTTTAGTAGAATTGCTTATACACTTTTTAATGCCTTATCCTGTGTATGAATCTATAATGATACCTGTAACACTTTATCATATCAATTTATTTTCAGCTCTGCTTAATTTTTGTAACTAAAAGCTTCTTGACATCAAGGACTGTGTCTCCTATGTGTTTGTATTCCTATCATATGTCTCAGGGCATATTACTTGGTAAGAAGTTATGAGTATTAAATGCATGAAGGAAAAGAAGGAAGGAAGGAAGGAAGGAAGGAAGGAAGGAAGGAAGGAAGGAAGGAAGGAAGGAAGGAAGGAAGGTAGGAAGGAAGGAAGGAAGGAAGGAAAGAAAGTAGGAAGGGAGGAAGGAAGGATTCATGTATTTATTAACAGATTTCCTGAAGGTATCATCAGAGTTTGAAAACTATTTTATCTAAGTTTAGGGTAAATTTCCAAGTGATGATATAGAATTGTTGTCTTTCAATACTGAACACTAAAGACCTTACACACAGTACAGGCATATCCACATCTTCATACTGTGATTTTAGTGGCAGAAGATCAAGAAGCAGACAGTCTGGTTAGTATCACAAAAGAACTAGCAGGATTGATTATTAGTTTTCAGTCTGAAAAGCAGCTTTTGCAGTGATCTCAAGACATAACTTCTGAATATGTTCGGTTGATCCGACTTTTGAGTTTCTATCCCTTGATAAAATGGGGAAAACACAGACCCCGATCCCAAACTGTCCAGGACTGAAATATTTCATTAGTTTAAAACCCCATATATTTTTTTATTTGCTTCATTCGTGTCAGTTTGTATAATTTGCTTCTTGTTGTTTAGTCCAGGTTCTGTGTAGTTTTGGCTGAAATAGCATCCCCTCTCTGGGTCATCACTCTCCTCATATTAGAGGAGAGCAAGAATAGGAAAAACCATATGATACTTCTAATGCTCTCACTACAAGTTAACATCTGTCAATCTCACTGTGGTACCATTAGTCAAAGGAAGTCACATGGAAAATCCTAATACATGAGTGCATGAATCAGAACATAATCCTCTAGTAGGATGAGAATTTTTAAAGAGGGTTAATAGAGGCAGGAAATATTTTGAACAATATTTCACTTCCCCAAAGAATTAGTTGTGAGGGAGAAATTAATAATACAAAGAGTTGGAAGATAATTGTCTTTGGAAAATTGAGAGAATATGGGATCCATAATACCAAAGGAAGGAAGAAATAAAAAACAGAACAAGACCTTTAATTGGAAGTACAGAAAAGGCAGAGTGTCTGTGCACAAGTGTCTGCAGATGGATACATTTGATAGTGAAAAGGTGAATTAGGTCCCTCCTAATTACCTTGATTTTTTAAGTGAAGCATAAGGGAAGGTCATCAGGTGAAAATCTGTAAGCAGCAAGGGAAGTTTAGGAAAGAATAAGAGTATCTTCTGAGAGAAGAAAAAGAAATCCATAAAAATAAAAAAAGATTATTTGACAGTTTGGGTATTCCTGTGCCATCAGTGATTAAATACATATATGTAAGACAATATAGCACAGTTGTATATATGAGCAGAAATTAAGTTAAGCTTGGACCTCTTTGGAATTATTTGATTAGAAACAAGGATGTTTTCAACATGGAGGCGATTTGTAGTTTTCATGAAAATTTTCTTTCCAATCTATGGTACATTCTACAAAACTCTTGCCAGATCTTAAAAAATAAAACATACTTGAAATATCTTTCATATATGTGTTACTATGGAGCAAGAATATGTGAATTGTATATAAAATCTGTAAGTGACTGGTACGTTATTTTCATATTAACTTCTGACAAGAGCAATGAAAACTGCCTCTGGAATAGCTTACATGTCAAATTCAGCCTAAATATATTACTGAGTTTGGATATTAGTAACAAGAGATCATACGCATGCATGAGGTAGTTCTCAGAGCTCTTTTTAACTTGTTTAGAGCTCACAACAACACTATAAAATAGTTATGATAATTGTTATTCCATTTTTAACATGAAGAAACAGATCATAGAGGTTAAATGCTTAAGGTCACAAATCCAGGACTCAAATTTTAGTGATATGGCTCCAGAGTCCATTCTTCTATATTATTTCCATTTAGTTTGTGGAAAATCATCCTGATGATTATAGTTTTATTTTGGGGATGAATTGTCCTTTCACTTTTACCTATGATTTCAAAATTACTATCAATTACTAAGATACCTTCATACTTCTCATTTTGAAAATAACACATTATTCATAATGCTTGCTTAATAGTTACATAATATTGAATTTCTAAAAGATCTCTGTGAATCTTCAGAGAAATGCCAAAACTAATAAAAATTCTAAAAATACAAATTATGTTTATATATGAAACATTATCTTTCCAGCATATTTCCCTAAAACTGTAATAATAAATGTAGAATTGCTCAGGAAAGAAAACTTTTCAGACAGAATGGCATGGTAGAGTGTATTTGTTTATTAAATTTGTGAATGAATTTTTGAGGGTGTTTAATATTATTAGAAGAGATACTTATGATTACTAATTAAACTCACTGAACTTTCTGCATTGTATATTGACATAGCCCACCTTAATGCATGAGAAGGGCAGAATAAGAATAATGATAATTTCATAAAGGGTATGTAAGAATGGCTTAGCCAAAGTATAGGTTCACTAATTCTAACAAGGCTTCTGTCCTTTCATTCTAATTGGTTGGCAAGGTCTACAGAACTGGAGTAGGAATCTATTTCTGGATGCTCATTATAAGAAAATGTAGTCAAGTATCATCATATCCTCAATATCTAGACTGAAAATGACACCTCTGGAAGGACCGTAGACATGACTTGTTAAAGTGTGTAAAGATGATCATTAAAATAGAAGACACAAAACCCTGAGAAGAGTCAGAGAAATATCTGCATCAAATAATTTTACTTTAACAAAGAATATAATTCACCAGTACCTAAAGCAACATTTTTTTTCTACTAGTCAAGAAAACTTGTAGCTAAAAAACAGGGCTGAAATTGATTAGATGGCTAGATGTGCATAAATAATTGTGTAAAATTGAATAAAGTAGAATAATTATGAATAGGGCTGAATAGCTGTAGGGTACAAAGTTTAACTTTCTAAAATTTCATGTATACACAGTTCTTTTTTCTTTCCTCATGTATACACAGTTATTTCTACTGACTCCAAAAAATGGCCTAGTTTATTGATCAGCAAACAGAAGTTTATTTATTTTAACTATACATAAAACATAACTTCTAAAGGTCAAAAGCAATAATAGCTTATTTTCCTTCATATACAACCAAAATATTACATCTAAACATTAATGTCCTCAAGTTTAGCTAGCTGTTTTTCAGAATATGAGCTTTTAATTTTAATGCAGCATTTCTCTGCCTTTACAAAGTCTTAACGGACCAGATTTGAGTGTTAAGAAAGATGGATCAAATAATTTCCAATAGCTCCAGGAAAAGAAAATCAAAGCCATTGGATTTAATTTTGCTGCATACATTAGTATTTAAGTTTAAATGAAAGCATTGATTATCAGTCTTAGTTAATATAGATTGAGTAATATTCCAGAGTTATCTGTTTAAAGCACTAAAGTTAAAATATAAATGAACTTTTTCCCTTAACTTCATGAGTATATGGCAGGCCTTTTAGCTAATGTTACATTAATGCTATATGTATAATTGTAATATACAGAAATAGGCAATTAAGTCTCCGAAATATGGCTTCAGAATTGTAAGACATGTCTCTGCAATCTATATGAAGTTCATTCTGCATTAGTCATGAAAATACAAAAACTTAACCTAGAATTCACACCATCTGGGTTCTTTCACACAGAGTAAAATTTGTCAGGGAACACGAAAGTTCTATAAAATGCTTAAATTTATACAAAGTATGCATGGAAGTTAAACTCTAGACTTGCAACAGTGTCCTCTTGTATATGGTAATTACTCAACGCCCTGATTGTGAGTCACATGTGTTTCTTAGATCTACATGTTGCCCATGAGACAAATACAGGTAAACAGGTGCATGTCTGCTCTCTCTGTAGATATAAATCATGAGTTCTAAAGAACTCAGCATTTCAAACATATGTTCCACAACTGTGACTTTTGTTGTTTGGCAAGAGGTTAAGAGGATTCTTTTTGACGGAGGATTAAATTTGTTCACCTGAGATTGCTAATACTCCAAATATGCTCAAGAGGGTTCTAGAACTTTCTAAATGAGAATCTGATGCACCCTCACTACTTATGAGGAAGGGGCAGGAGCCCCATGTGGGCTCTGGAGCTCCCACCTCCACTTGAACAAGAGCAGCTTCTGTTTCTGTGTCTTCTGCAGAAGATTTATCTCAAATAACATTTTTCAAGCTTTTTTAAACCTCTTGATTGGATAGATTTGCAGCAAACTATTTGTTAATCTCATTATATAAAGCAAACATTTAACTGATTTTCTTTTTCATAGTACTTTCTGTGAAAACTCAGCCAACTCAAATGTCATAATGTTACACCTATCCTTAATTGTCTCTGCTATTTTTTTGTTGATGTTCCTGAGTTACAAACTGCTGTACCTGACCAGTGGGCTCAAACTGCCTGATTCTCTCCAGCCCTTGCCGGACACCCATACACTGGCTTGTCAGGCACTTTTCCCACTTCTCAGTCAGTGGATATTTACTCATTCATTCATTCATTCAGTGATCCACAGTGATTATGTTCTAGGCACTAAAGAGGCTTTAGGGCTACAACCGTTTACAAATAGACTTAGTTCCTGGGAATATTTCAGTTATTTGTCCACGCTATGCTCTTGCCTGATTTAGCCACTGTGCTCTGTTCACTGCCATCTCTAATTAAGAATCTCTGTAGCACTTTCCATGATATCTTCTCTTAGATTACAGATTTTTCACATCAGAGAAAAGGTGATGGCCTGCATGCATCTAGCACTTTATTTATTTTATTTATTTTCATTTTTTTGCATCTGGCATTTTAGTGCATTTTGTTCCCACATCAATATTGGTTCTATCTTCTATTGATTACCTATGTGAAATCAAGTGATAATTTAAACTCTGCCCTGCTTGTACTGTATTTACTTTTTCAGGAAAATGTCAACTCTCAGCGTGTGATTTTATTGGATCCTCCACTCCCATATCCATGGATATGGATCTGTAATTTTAAAATAGAAGACTTCTGGAAAACAGACTATTTCCCCATACTCAACTTTCTAAGGACAGCTTCCTATCTTTACCCCCTTTTGGATTTTTCTTTTTCTTTTTCCTGAGCAGAAGTTCTTCATTCTCTCTAAATAATAGTCCCTTAGAACTAGTGGTGACTTTAAAAGTTTACCTAACATTTTTATTTTACTTTCCTCCCAAATGAGGACATATTATCATGTTCCTCAAGGTCAAATACTGAAGAAACAAAATCAAATATTGCAGTCCAAGATAAAAAGTTATGTAGTTCTAGGACAAAATAAGCGCCTCACAACCAGACCTAAGCTTAGAGACATTGCGTTACGCAGTTACACAAATAATGCCCTCTGGTTTGTGCATTGTGCACAAACCATCCACAGCAGCTCTTCCTATACCTCAAAATTTAGGGGACTTACTTCTATGAGCAATAGAATAAAAATAATTTCCTTGATTGCTTTGATTTTTGAACTGTCTCTCTCTAGTGCATAAGAAAACAAGGTAAATCAGTGATATGAGTATTTCATAGGGAATAAGGTCTGACTATTACAAATATACCACAGTCTCAATTCCTGGATAAATTAGCTAACATTTTAGCAACATTTTGCTTGAATTTTTAATGAGCCTGTGTAGTGTACAGGATCAGAAATACTATATGCAGTCAGCATTTATTGGCCAGACGTAATAATGACTCTGTCCTACATATATGTTAAAGGGAATACCAATATATATTCTCAAATAAAACACTTCCAGCTTTGCTTATAATCTAGACATGCATGATGTACATAACGCATGCACGTGATTTATATGCTCCCCAAATTTATAAAAATTAAGGAGGGAATTTTAAAATAAGATTGTAATAAGATTGTCATATTCTTGCCAAATTTCATTTGTTTCTTAAAAAAAAGTTAAGACATTTAAAAATTTGACAGTTTTATTTAGTAACTTTTTAAAGAGGTTTTTAATTATATATAACTTGACATGTTTCTGTGACTCCCCGCCCTCATTTTTGTGTCTTCTTTCAGAATAACAGTAATTCATTCAGTCACAGAATCAAATGCAAACTAACAGTTTATATGCCCAACTTAAAATAGATAGCTTCCCTCCTTACTTCTTTTTTCCTTTATGTAAAAATCTTGGAGCTGAAAACAATACATAGACGAAAGATATGTCATAATGACTATTTTAGTAAAAGGTACCTGAGCCACAAAGAAATAAATAATTTTTGTTATCTGAAATGAAAATGCATAATTTTGAATACAATTATACATTCATGTTTCTTGAGAAGCACATCTTTCCCCACAGTGATCAAGATAAATGCCTCAGGCATTGTAAAAGAAAAAGTACTAAATGAATACTACCTCCCCAATCTTAAGTTTTAAATATAAAGTAGATATAACATCTAATCAAGTAAATTACAACCCCTTCTTTTTGAGATTTGCAGTCATTCTTTTTTTTTTTTTAAAGATTTTATTTATTTATTTGAGAGAGAGCATGAGAGGGAAGAGGGTCAGAGGGAGAAGCAGACTCCCCGCTGAGCAGGGAGCCCGATGCGGGACTCGATCCCGGGACTCCAGGATCATGACCTGAGCCGAAGGCAGTCGCTTAACCAACTGAGCCACCCAGGCGCCCCTGGAGTCCTTTATACTCCATTATGTTCTTTGTAATAGGACAAGCACATGCCTGTACCTTTAGAAGCCTTAAATACATATTAAAGCGAAAGTAGCCAATTGAAAGGTTGCCTACTGTATGATTCCAACTACATGCCATTTTAGAAAAGGCAAAAGTATGGAGACAGTAAAAAGATCACTGGTTGACCAACATTTTAGGGGGTGAGAGGGATGAGCAGGCAGACCACAGAGGATTTTTCAAGCAGTGAAAATACTCTGTGTGATACCATAATGATAGACACATGTCATACAATTTGTTCAAACCAAAAGAATGCACCACACCAAGAGTGAACTATAATGTAAACCATGGCCTTTGGTTATGATGATGTGTCAGTGGAGGTTCATCAATTGTGACAAATGTCCGACTCCATTGGGGATGTTGATAATGCAGGAGGCTTTGTAAATGTGGGGGCTGGGGGTATGCAAGAAATCTCTGTACCTTTGCGTCATTTTCACTGTGAAAAAAATATGTATATATCCAAAATCTGCTGCTTGGTTATCACCTCAGCCACTATCAACCTAGTTCAAGTCACTTTCACTGATTTTATAAATTATGAGAGTAGTCTTCTTTTCCAATAATCTTTGCTTCTACCCTTGTTCCTCAATTTATTTTAAAAGTCATATTTTTATCTGTTTCAGATAAAGTTCTATTATCTATTTCAAAATATGTCAAACCTGTGCGAGGATCCTGTTGTATTCAGAGTAAAACCAAAGTATTTCCAAGATCTTAAAAGACCGTTCGCTTCCTGGAAGTGTGGATATACCCCCACCAAAGCCTTTAATTTCAAAGTCAGACACAAGATTTGTTCCCCCTGTTTGGAATACATTTCCCAAAGATAGAGTTCTGTGTTCTAACTCCCCTTAGTTTTTGCTCAAAAATCACCTTTTGACTAAAACTTTCATATAATTCATTAAAAAAACCCTAAAAGTACAACTGTACTACATATGACTCACTATTCTTTTTCACTGTTTTCTATTTACCCATAGCATATTTCAGTATATAATAAAATTTATTTTATTTATCTATTTGTTTATCTTTTATTTTGTCAGAATAGAATGTCCATTAGGGTAGAAATTATTGAGTGTTTTGTTCAGTTATAATATACCAGCAATACATAGAGTATTTAAAAGAAAAAAAGGATTAGATGACCTTTAAAGATATTTGAAATAATTGAATTAGATTTTTTACAAAAATATGAACTTTATATCTGAGAAGTTTTATAGGTCTTCTCTTCAGTGTTTTGTAGAAATGAACAGATCTCTCTGGCTGGGACAATAAAGGAACTCAGATTTCACTGATAGCCTCAGACAAGAGGCACCTACATCTGACCAATATGGAACAGTCACTCACCAGGTTATCCTAAGGCCTAGTGATAGGTAGCCGAAATGTTTGTCGTGTCTCTTCCTAAGCCTGTACGAGGCTGACCCTCAGTCCTCAAGAGACACATTTCTTGGACAACTCACTGCCAGAGAAACATTACAGTCAAAATATATGGCCATACTATTCCTCCTTTGAGATTCCTATATCCCAGTATATTGAGACCTAGGTTGGAGATTTATCAGAGAGGAACATAAAACTAATGTGACTACTATGATTTTATTATTGTTGTTTTTTGTCAGAACCAATATATTTTATGAAGAGTTACCAGGTAAAGAACAACTTGGAGCATGAAAAACCTCCCGAAACAAAACCAAAGAGCCTGAAACCAAATACATATTGATTTGAGGTTGATTTAACATTGCCTTATAACCTTTAAATAAATATTATTTATACCAACTTGTTTAATAGAGCATTGTTTTATGTATATAAGAACATACATATGCTAACTTCTCAAAGAATGTGAAAGGGCATTAATTAAACAAAGATTGAGGTTGTAATCTTACCTATGCATTTCATTATTTTGGTCAAATCTGGCCAACTTTATAAATGCCTTAGTCTATGAAAGCCCATGCAAAATTGTTTTTGCTTCAAAAGTGATAGCCACCAAAAATTATTTAGAAGTGGCTCTTCATCATGAACTCTAAACAGTGTCTCTGGCACAAAGTTGGTGCTCAGTAAATGTATGTTGAATGAATATGAAAGTCAATAGATAAACAAGTAATTAGAGATAGAAAAATAATAATTTTCCATAAAAGAAAAAAATAACCACAAGCTTTGCTTCCTGTACTGTTCCTTATCCTCGTTCACAAGGAAAAACATTGAATGAGAGTAATGACTTCTAGTGACTATTCATTATGAACATCCCATTTACAGAGCCATAGTGACAACTCCCTATCTTGTGATCATGTTATGTGGAGGTAAAATTGTCCCCTGAATTAATGACAAATGCATGAGGGCCTTTATCCAGTATAACGTTTGAAATGATTAAACTCATGGAATGTTTGCTTAATCTATTTTCCTTTTGCATACATTATGCTCTTTGCCTGAGGCAAACCTATCTTATAATTTTCAGTTGAATAGAACCATAACTCATGACCCAATAAATTATTAAGGAACCCTGCCTTGCATCTGATTCATCATTCATCTTACCACAATGGCAGAAAGCCTACTGAATTCTCTAACAGTTCCTTGCCATGATAAATAGTTCCACTCAAAGGTAGGAATAGAGTCATATGCGTTTGTATGTGTGTATTTTTTTACAAAATTATATTTAAAGCTAAATTTTCACTAAGAATCTATAGTAATAATATTCTTGCTCTAAAAAGTTTTATCATCTTTTTATATTGCTGGGAATGGCCAGCAATCCCTGTACCGATGGATGAAAGATTATTCCAAACTTTGCCTTGAAAGAGAGGAGAAGGCAAGGGGGTCAACACTCAGAGACGGAGACCCTTTGCTCTTCTTTGCTCCTGCTTTTATTGGTCCTTCAGGATATCCTTATCACTGTTTCTCAAGCACGTGATGTGTGACAAGGGGTCTTACTGAAACTGAGAGGATTTACGGGAAGATACAATATGCTAATCTGGGTGTTCTATAAAACATAGCCTAAGAGACAATGCATAACATCTCTTAGATCACAGGGCGGCTGTTTGAGACAAGAGAGCTTCGGGGAAGGTAACTCCCCATGGCATTCCAATGGCAGAGTGGTCACAGGGCCCCGGCATTTCAAGGGCCCACACCCTTCTCAGAAACCCTTCCTCGCCTCCAGTGGCCTCTGTGTTACATTTTAGCAAGCCAGGTATTATGGCTGATTTCATGCTCTATATTAACCGCAAGATTATATCATTTGTAATTTGCTTCTTAACCCTTGACAGTCTTCCAGAAGTAACCATTATATTCTACTTGAGGACAGATAGAAAAATGAACTACATAAAGGATAGGATATCCAAAATACTGTTTCTCATCCCTTCATTATCTTACTCCTTGTATGCTAATATTCTACCAGCCTCTAAAAGTCTAAGGACATGATATTGTTTAAGGAGTGGAATAAGGTTGGGAAGGCATTGGAATGTTTGAAAAACATCATGTCAGTAGCAAGAAATAAGCTACATGTGTGACCTGCCACAAAACAGTCAGTCACGTAAACATATGGATGCACATTTTTAAAGCATGAAAATGATACCAAATATCTGAATTCCTGGGTGCAAGGTCTGAGATTACAGTTCATCATGGTAACCAGTCGAAGAATAAATATGATTTTCCTTCTGCTGATATTAACTGTTAGTTACCATTTTAATGATAGAAATGGAATGTTTGACAGCATCGGAGAATATAATCTGCCTCCTCAGCTGTATTTCAAAATGGGCATGAAAACAGAATATACAACTCAACAAACCTCAAAATAATGTGCATTTTAGAATTTTTTTTTTAAATTTGAAACTGCTGACAATGGCAGCTTTAAAAATTTTGAAGAAAATCCAAGAAAAGCATCTACAACCATGATTATTCTTCAGTATTTCATTTCATTTTTGGCTATTTCTCTCTGGTCAATGTTGATCACAAACCTAATGTGCCATTTTATTTCTTATGCATGTGTGTAACTGTTTTACTTTGAAAAATTAAAATTGTTCTTTTGAATTGTTACACATTTTATTTTAGATGCCCTGTTACATCTCTGAAGGGCTGTCAAGAATAGATTCCTATGTTTCTTCTTTGTTGAAAAGAGGATTTGTAAGAAATTTAAAAACTACAATTTGAATTACTTGTTCAATTTTCTCCCCTTCATTCCTAATGGTACAGTTGAGCCAGATGTCTTTTTGTGGGTCAGAGGAGCAAAATGAAGACAGAAGCTATAATTGTATGTTCATGCCTGAGAGTTTTCTGAACCCAATTACTTAATCAAAGGCAACTTGCACCTGCTGATACACAACCACCAGGGATAGCAAGATGCTGTGGGGATGTTGGGCTATGCCTGGAAAACTTCAGAGACTTGCCCTTCTAGCCTTCCCTCCTACCTTTTGAAGTCTGATTCCACTGTTTCACAAATAAATACTTTAGTAAGACCTTCCAAATAAAATAAGAAATGGAAATAAAACACCCAATGAAAATGAAATGCACCCAAGCGCCCTATGAATCTCTGGATTTCCCATCAAAGCAAATGATTGAACCTAGGATCTAGTATGTTTTCAAGATCCTAGGATCATTTTTCACTGTTCTCAGAACCATGATATGACCATGAAATATTTACAAGGTACTGTTCATTTGGCTCCTATAGCCTGATAACCCACAAGCTTCCTGGGAAATAACATCTGAAGGGTCAGATTTTGAGAAAGTGGGGAATTCTTGAAGCAATATTCAAACTCCCAAAGAATCATTTCTGCTCCTATAGACATCAACTTTTATAAATTCTCTCAATACACCACAAAATATGGTCTAATATAGTTTGTATAACAAATGCATATTGTAGAATTTGTTAGTAGAATTCACTTAAACTAGAAAAATTTGCACTCCAGTGGCTTCATATGGTACCAGTCTTTGCAGTAACAAATAGAGAGATAATTATTTCAAATGATATATTCCCTATGTTTTAATGACCATATATTGAGAAAATGTTGACATAAAAATGGAGAGCACTGAGTAAATATAACAACTGAATCAAGGAAGTAATCAGCCTTGTGTGTCTTGATACAGAAAAATATAATTGAGAAATCATGTACTGTAGACATAAATCAGTGGACTGTAAAGCTAATATAAGAACCAGGCTTGGGGCTTCTGCCTTTACTAATTCATGGGGGTTAAACATTGCCCTAGTGAGAAATATCTTGGTGTGTGAGTGCATAGTGCATGTGTGGATATGTGTGTGTGTGTGTGTGTGTGTGTGTGTGTGTAGGGATTGTACTGAAGGTAATTCTTTAAGTCAGCACTGTTCATTCCATAGTATCCACTAAATTAATTTCAACAAAATTTTTGTTGTATGAAAAAATCCTGATTTCAAGGATTGCTCTAAATTCTTGTTAACAAATACCCAAACAGAAAGACGGAAGCAACTTTTTAATAAAATCACTATGCACAAATTGAATAAAAAATAAAATCTTTTTAATATTGGTCCCCAAATGTCCCATTTACTATTTAGATGTGACCTTGCATTCATTAGCAGGTATCTGACTGTACAAATATTAAGCTGATATTTCTAGAATTCTTTGGAGAGATCCTGCTCACCCAAAAAAGAAAAAAAAAAATGATTTGGCCACAGGTTACTAATTCATCATGGAGAGTTATGGCAGTAAAAACACATTGATTCCATATGTTCCTAACATGACATGCAGTTCTTCTCATTGAGGCCTAAAAAAGAAAATGTATTGGTTCATACAGATAAATAATAGGTGAACATTATGAACATTGTTAGTTCATCTAAGGAAATAAGCCCAGCAAGCACAGGTCAAGTCTTCAGTCAATCTCTGTAGTAGCACATGGTATAGCCATTTATTGATTCATTTAAACACTCCAAACCCAATGGCGTAGAATAGCAATTATTTATTTTCCCTCACACACGTGTTTCTGGTTTTGTAGACTGGGCATGGCTGGGTGTCCTGCTTCAGGTTGCAGAACTGGTTGGGCTGATTCTCACTGTATGTTGGTTGAGAGATTCTCCACATGTTTCCATTCTGGAGTCCATGCTAAGGGGACAGAAGCTATGTGGAGAAAGCTTTTCTTGTGGGGATAAAAGAAGTGCAGGAAGGCAAATAGAAACACCCAATCCCTCGTAAGGCTGAGCCTAGTAGACCAGCCACTACCTGGGAGAATATTTTTGCCTTCTGATGACAGAAGAACAAGAGAGCAAGCAGAAACATGTATTGCTAGAGTTGAAATGATCACAAATACTTCCCTTCTCTTGGAAATGTGTAAACTATATCTCCACCCCATGAATCTAAGTGGCTTATGCAGTGACTTACATGCAATGACTTTCAGTGGCCTGTTCATTCATTACCAACCGTGAGGTGCACAAAGGCTTGAAAAGTGTTTGGAAATGAGCTTACTCAGCCACTGCTCTATTGAACCATAAGACAAACATATTAATAAGGCCAGACTAGGCTTCTAGACACTGAGATCAGCTGGAACAGATAATAAGCTGTTAATAATAAGTTAAACCAATCAGCCTGCCTAAGACCAGACAGCAGCTTTCAATACTCACTCACACACCTTGGAGGCATGAGGAAGCCCAGCAGAGAACAGCAAAGCTAAACAAACCAGAGTGACCACAGACTCTTTTACCTAAATAAAAATTGTTAAAACAATGCTCTTATAAGTTTTAAATTTATGGATGGCTTACAAAAAAAATTACCTGATTAAAAAAAATTGTTATCTATAATGGGTACTGTCTTTACAAATCCTAAAACATGTGGCATTGGATTTGGAATTGGGTGATAATAAAAAATGAAAAATCTCCAAACATGCAGTTGGAAAAAGCTGGAGTAATGGTGCAGAAATTATTATTGAAGAGTGGGAAAAAATGACAACTTATTTATGTAGTTGTTAAATAATTGGCAGAACTGTAACCTGCAGTTATGTGGCCTAATAAACGTGAATCTTTCCAAAGAGATCCCCAGACAGAATATTGAGTGTCAGTTGAATGTTCTGAGCTGCATATAATAAAGAACTTTAGGAGAAAGGTGAGCCATGGAAGAAATTGTTAAAATTGTGAGGATAATCTTAAAAGGTTACAGAGGAGCCATAAATTATTGGGATGGAAAACAAACTCTAACTTACACCTAGTCTCCAAGCTAGTATAAGATTCTCGAAGTAAAAGGACTCCTGAGAGCACAGTTAATATCAAAGACATGGCTATAAAGCTCTGTAGTAATGCCTTTAAAAGGTTTAATATGATGCCTAATATACCCATTCAGCTAGAATAACAGGTCTTACATAAAGCTAAAACACAAAGTAGAGAAAGGTCCATCTCAGAAAGAACTATAGATTTTTTTTTCTAATAAATGTACTATAAGCTTAAAGATAATATTCTCACAAAAGTTTTTAAGGGAAATGTGGTGACTTTCACAGGAAAGGAATTGAAATTGCTCAAATTTCATAATGCCCTTGGTTGGGGTTGCCAACCTTCTACAGGCAGGAAGTTTGTTGAGAAAGCTATTAAGCTATAAACATTGGCAATTTCTTCAGGAAGAAAATGGGGTATCTCAGGAGGCAGAGGGAAGATCCCATATGGTGGAGTCAAGAGACATGGAGAATGAGCTAGGGACCTATCCCCACAGATTAGAACAAGGTGAAGCAATATGCACTACTGCTTGAGTAGACTGACCTGGCACCCTATTGAATTTCAGATTTTTATGGACCCAGTGACTGCTCTGTGCATCTCATTCCTCATTTTCAGGATAGGAAGATTTATCACAGTTAGCCACAGTTTGGCTCATCATGATACTTACAAGTGTGAAAAGAAAATAATTTTTTCCTTAGTTCATTGGTCTCTAGATTAAGAAGCACCTCACCTGAGAAGCTGCACAGAAGGGTTTTGTTTCCACTTGGACCCAATAGAGATGATAAGTGTAATGCAAAATATGACTTAGGATTTTGATGCCATAATTGGATGATAATTTGGGAAATATTTGGATAGAAGTGATTATATTTTGCACATGATAAGAAATGGAAATATTATAAATACGGTAAAGATGGGGATGCCTGGGTGGCTCAGTCGGTTAAGGACTGAGTCAGACTCTTGGTTCCAGCTCAGGTCCCAATCTCCCAGTCATGGGATTGAGCCCCACATTAGGCTTTGCATTCAGCACAGAGTCTGCTTCAGATTCTCTCTCCCTCTCCCTCCTACTCACTCTTGCTCTCTCTCTCAAATAAAAAAAAATAAATAAAATCTTAAAAAATAAATAAATATGGTCAAGACTAAGACAGATTACAAAATTAACTCTAAATACTTCCCCTTCCATCAAAAGCAAGTCTATTTTTTGACCTTTAAATCTAGGTTGACTATGTGTCTTTACTTGGCTAGTAGGACATCTTGACTAGTATGACCATCTTCATAAAAGTTATACACAAATATTTGTTCCTAGAACTGATTATAATAAGTCTTACCCTACTATGTAGCTAAATGTTTTACTTTCTATGGAGTTCCTTGTGGAATATTTGCATAGTCTCCAAATTAACATGGTGTACCAAAAAAAAAAAAAAAAGATGATTTTCAAATTTTCATTTTTTATTCACTCCGAAATCTTTAGCAGTTTGTGGATAGTAGTCTGGGTAAAAACTAAAGAATACTTATATTGATGCATGGGGCAGCGTTTCAATTATAATAGAGATAGTCATTTTTGTTAGCCTGTTAAGTTAGACTTCAAACCAAAAATGTACTTGTGTCTTCGTGAATGCAACTAAATTTAAATATAATGGTTAGTTATATAATATTCCACATCACTATAAAACATTAGTGATAATATTAAAGTATACAATTTAATAAACTTTAGTAGTTTTAATCATTTAACACAAATATAAACATCTTTCTCTTTTGATCACAGTCATATTATTTTGCAGTTAGAAATCAAGCCAGGTTTTACTTTCCTTCACAATAAAATATATACAGATATATATTTAAATAAATATGGACTTATATAGATATAGATAGATAAGATATATTTCATGTATGAAAGATAAAATACATATGTAATATATAATTTTTCTTCACAGTAAGATCTATATTTATACATATATGTTTTTGTATAATAATTCCCAAATATATTTGTGCTCTAAAATAATTTTTTTTTAAGATTTTATTTATTTATTTGAGACAGAGAGAATGAGAGACAGAGAGCATGAGAGGGAGGAGGGTCAGAGGGAGAAGCAGACTCCCTGCCGAGCAGGGAGCCTGATGCGGGACTCGATCCCGGGACTCCAGGATCATGACCTGAGCCGAAGGCAGTCGCTTAACAAACTGAGCCACCCAGGCGCCCTGTGCTCTAAAATAATTTTAAAAGAAAATATGCATGAACATCTGCATGATAAAATACAGATGCTTAATTTTAAATTATTTAAATTAAATATACTATTATTTTAAATTATTTAAATCAAATATAGTATAATATGCATTAGAATAATAATGTGTATTGCTCTGCTAGTGAGAAAAAAGTTATGGACTTTTATTAAGTCCATAAGCACCTGCCATGTATATGGCATTTCATTATAAATGTTATATACACAAAAGCACTAGAAGATAATTCTTTTGATTAAAAGAACATTCATTTGGGCGCCTGGGTGGCTTAGTTGGTTAAGCGACTGCCTTCGGCTCAGGTCATGATCCTGGAGTCCCGCGATCAAGTCCCACATCAGGCTCCCTGCTCAGCAGGGAGTCTGCTTCTCCCTCTGACCCTCCTCCCTCTCATGCTCTCTGTCTCTCATTCTCTCTCTTGCAAATAAATAAAATCTTAAAAAAAAAAGGACATTCATTTATTTAGAACATTTAAGCACTTCAATGATTAACAAAAAATTATTTTCAATACACATAAAATAACTTAGTTTTTGCCTCCTTGGTCCAAGAATAGAGTTTGAATATTGAACCTATAAACCATTCAAAGTTATCCTAGAGACAAACTAAACATTAAATTAGTTTCAAAAGCAACTCAGAATAAGCCCTTCATAAACATAATAGGTGTTGAAGAAAAGTTTGTTGATTCATATTTGTTGAATAAAGTTCAACTTGGATTTACCTCCCCATGATGGCTCTTCTGATATCCTTAGAAAACAGTGGTAGATTGGATGATTGTCCCCATTCTCCTTCACTTTTAATAGAATTACACGCATGTGCTCTTCAACATTTGACTTTGTATCTCCTCCCATCATATATGGAATGTTCTTCCTCCTTCTATTGATGTTGGACTGCCAGATGACACTTGCCAAGAGAATGAGGGCAGAAATGTCAATATGCCATTTCTCAGTGTAGGTCTTCAGAAACATCATATGTTTTGCTAACTTTCTAGTACTCTGTAGGTGTTGGGGGGGGGGGCCTCTGGTCCCAGATTCAGAAGACATATGGAGTAAACCTAAACCCCACTCAAGCTTGGAGAATGAAGCTGAGCCACTTCATTTCCCCCATAGGAATCAATCAATCAATCAATCAATCCTCATTAATGAAAGACAATGAGACTTGTTGCTAACTATATAGCAATTGCAGAAATAACTGGTAGTCTCCTTAGACATATGAATCCTATCGAGTTATGAATAGAAATATGGTTAGAGTTTTTTAAAAAGAATGACAAAGACAATCTTTTCCTTCCTCCCTCCCTCCCTCCCTTCCTTCCTTCTCCCTTTCCTTCCTTCCCTTTTTCCTTCCTTCCGTCTTTCTGACCTTCCTTTATTCCTTTCTTATTTTACTAAACCTTAAAAGAAAATGTATTTAATAGAATATGTAATATGGCTACAAAGTATTTTTGTGAAATTCAGAAGTTTTATATTTCCAAATTAAGCATCTCTAATTATTAAAAAATAAAAAGTAGCTGGTTTGGCTATTAACATTTTAAATTTATACTTATAATAGACCCTTTGTGTGAATCTCAAATATTAAATTATTTTTTTGTTCATCTCCCTAAAATCACTAGATACTTCCACCTTTTCTTTCCCAAACAGATGGAACTGACACATTTCATATGGCATGAAACTTAACACCAGGCTGAAGTGCAGCCTCGTGTCATTCTAACCTTTAATTTTGCAATATTCATTACATCCAACAAGATAAGCCAGGGAAGAAATTATTCCTAGGTTTTGTACATAAATATTTCTTAACGGACTCTACATATGCTGCATCGACAGACTCACTGGTAATAAGATGGTTGAAAAGTGAGTGGAGAAGTGAAGGATAGAAACAAAATATAGACATATCTGAATTCTAGAGCTATTAAAACCTTCCTGTGTTAATTTTATTTTCTTCTCCTCTTCCTTCTGATTCTTTGAAGTCATGACAACAAGAAATGGGAAGTAAAAATTGAGGCAACTACACTTAATTTTTTTTCATTCCCTTTGTGTATCTTTTATTTCTGTGACTTATTCATTCCGTAACTGGAAGCTTCTATTTCCCACTCCCCTTTATTCATTTTGTTTATACTCCCAGGCCCCTTACCTCTGGAAACCAGCAGTTTGTTCTCTGTATGTATAAGTTTGTTTCTGCTTTTGTTTGTTTATTCATTTATTTTGTTTTATTTTTAGATTCTACAAATGAGTGAAATCATATAGTATTTGTCTTTCTCAGTCTGACTTATTTCACTTAGCATAATACTCTCAAGGTCCATCCAACGTTGTCACAAATGTCAGACTCTTGTCCTTATTTTATCACTAGATAATGTTCCAGAAAAGAAAAGATATAGATAGATAGATGATAGATAGATAGATAGATGATAGATAGATAGATAGATAGATAGATAGATAGATAGATAGATCTTTCTTATCCATTCATCTATCAATGGATACTTAGGTTGCTTCTGTATCTTGGTTATTGTAAATAATGCTGCAATAATCATAGGGATGCATATATATTTTCAAATATATATTTTCAAATTAGTGTTTTCATTTTCTTTGAATGAATAGCCAGTAGTAGAATTATTAGATCATGTGGTAATTCTATTTTTAATTTTTTGAGGATCCTCCATAATGTTTTCAACTATGGATGTACCAATTTACATTAGCAACAGGGCACAAGGGTTCCTATTTCAAAATGCTGATTTAAAATTTCACAGGAAACAATAAAGAGAAGTGGCTTTGTAGATAGTCTTAAGTTACCACCATAAAAATCTGTTCCTGATGCAAATGCATGTTTTAACAGTAGATGCCAGGAATCAAGGCACACAGGGAATGGGTAGCATTGAGAGGGAAAATATCAAGATGTAGGAATTTTTTTAAATGGTGGAAATTCTGTGACTATGGGTATAAGTTTTCATACATCTCAAAAACAACTCCACTGCCCCAAAATTCAGAAGATCCAAATACGTATTTCACTGGATTTGATCTTCCAGTTTGCATGCTAATACCAAACATTTTATCTGTGGTTATTGGATATTTGCCAAAAATTGCTGGAATATTTATTGTCAATCTTCAAATCTGCATTCCCAAAACACTTTTAGCTTTGTTTTAATTGGTAATTACTCCTTATGCTGCTTTTATAGTCCATATAAAATATAAATTTTCTCTTTATGACAAAATTAATGTAGATTGACCAGGGTTTAGAAAATATAAAGAATGAAACATTTATGGCATAATGAATACATGTATTTCCAATTTAAATAAATAAATATATTTTATGGTTGGGTGGATACATTTTAGTTTCTTTCATTGAATATGCATTTGCAGTTTTCTTTCATCTGTGTCCTTATATTGTATTTTAATCCACTTTCATTTCTGAAATAAAATGTTCAAATCCCTTATATTATGACATTGAGTAGCTGGTAGACTGGTATTTTAACTAGCTGAAGACAGTGTAGTGACAAGTGCTAGAGAGAGTCGAAATAGGATATTGTCAGCTGAAACAGCAGAGGACATCAAAGACAAAGGTTCATGCAAACACAGAAACCATGCAGGAATGTTTTTTCCAAAGGAAGGTGGACAAATCACAAGGATAGCCACATGGTCAATAGATCAAAAAATAACATAGATACTAGAAGTCCTCTGCCAGGCAAATGAGGCCAAGATTATGCAAAGCAGAAGCAAAGGAAGTGAATTAGTTTTTTTTAAAAATCACTAATTTTGGTTTAATTTGTTTTCATGAAATGACCAAGGCTTGCTTGATTGGGCTGACTTAAGGAACTGACAGATGTTTGCATAGTTGTCTCAAATACAAACTGTCTTATTCATCCTTGTGTTCCCCACTATAGCTGACCAAAATCCTTTCTAAATAAAAGTACATAATAACAGGGCATCTGGGTGGCTCAGTCACTTAAACATCTGCCTTCGGCTCAGGTTGTGATCTTGGGGTCCTGGGATCTAGCCCCATATTAGACTCTCTGCTCAGCAGGGAGTCTGCTTCTCCCTCTCTCTCTGTTCTCTCTCTCTCTCTCTCTCTCTGTCTCTCAAATAAGTAAATAAAATATTTAAAAAAAAACTAATAAAAAAAGTGCACAATAACTATTGTTGAATGGATAGATGTATGGATAGTAAGACAGTTCTTGCCAGGTACCTGTAAGTGACCTTCTCCTTGTCCCAGAAAAACTTAAAATGCTCTTTCTGCTTTGGAAAGTATTCACAGAACAGCCAAGAATTCTAATTGCTACAGCCAACTTTCCGACTCTTACAGTGTGCTGTTTTTCGAGCTGAACTTATCACATGAATCTCTTGTTTTCGCTGCAGACTGTTTTTGTCAGCATCATATCACCTTGGTTCTGATCATTGGGGCTTCTTACTGTCACTTTTAAAAAAGATTTTATTTATTTATTTGGGAGAGAGAGAGTGAGAGAGCAAGCACAAGCGGGAAGAGGAGCAGAGGGAGAAGGAGAAGCAGACTCCCCACTGAGCAGGGATCCCGATTGGGGCAGGGGAGGGCTTGATCCCAAGATCACAACCTGAGTAGAGAGCTTGACACCAGGCTCCATCCCAATACCCCAAGATCACAACCTGAGCAGAAGGCAGACGCTTACCCGATTGAGCCACCCAGTCGCCCCTATTACTTTCACTTTTTAATTTTCCCTTGGATATTATGGTTTTCATTTCCCTGCCTCTGAAACAAAGAACATGAGAACCTGAAAATGGTCACTTTAATCTTTTAATCAACTACAAGACAAAATGTCACTTTAACTTTATACCATGATAATGTTTTCTTCTATATTTGTTCTATTCTTTCACTTGCGGGCAATAGATTGTTAAATTATTCAGAGCAAATGTCTATATTTCTGCAAATGAACATAAGAGCAATTAGTTAAAGATGGATTAAGTGACAAGAAATATAATATCCATCATGTTAGTTTTTAACTGAATTTTTAAGAGGTATTAAAACTATTTCCATGTTAAGAAAATTATATAGAATACAAAGTACTTGATAATAATCTTTTAACTTCTGTGATATTAAGTCTCCTTTAGTTTAATGTAAGTTACTGTTTAAAATGGAATGAAATAAACTCATCAACCATTTGAAGTGCTGTAACAAGCAGTATTTCGACTGTATTTAAATTACCATCACATGTATTTATAAAGCATATTATTGTGTATATCGTCTCAGTTGACGTGTTCACCCACACTTCATTACTTCTTCATATATTATGTTTTGGATTTTTACGAGGATATAGCCATTGTTTGGGAAAAAGAAGAGAAATGTACGTTCTTTTCTCTCTTAAAAATCGTATTAGAATTTGAAATCAATCTTTTTTATTACAGTTTAATTAGCCTTTTTAAGAAAATGTTCAGTTGAATTTCACAAAGACTTTATACCACACTGGTTTCTTCTACTTTATATGCAATGCTCAGTGTGCTAAGACGTATAATGTGAATGATGAGACATACGCATATAAATATATAACATTTATACATTTTAAATCTTTCTTTAAAACAAGAGAGATGATCATTTTCGAATTATATTAGTCTCATTTATCTCCATGATGCCATTAATGTCCTAAAATGTTGCAGCAACATCACTAACTCCTGAAGGCCTGCATGAGCCTTTAGCTTCTCAGCCGCATTATTAGATTGTCAACATAATTCAGACATCTCATAGAGAATGAGCCAACCCACTGGCTCCTGTGCTTGTAAACATATTTGCTTGATGAAGTAGCTCTGAACATATTGAGGCCTTTACTATTTCTGTGCACATGGCACTTGCAGAATCGTCTCTATTCCTGCTTCAAAAATGCGCTTAAGATTTACCCTTTTGTGGTTTCTGTCTTACACACTTCGCTCAGTATATTTCAGTTGCTAGCCACAAATGAGCAGATGAGAAAAGAAAGTGTAACTTGTAAAATTAGGTGAAAAATGAGTGTTATAATGATCAGCGTTACAAACTGACACATTTCATTTACTTTTCCAATTAAGAGATTAAATAAAGCCTCCAAATGTACAGATAACATATTTAAGAAATTTGTCAAAATATCTATGGTGTGGAATGGATGCTTTTTAATCGGATATTGGTGGGTTTTCTTTGTTGTTGTTATTTTTTTTTAAGATTTTATTTATTTATTTGAGAGAGAGCACATGAGAAGGGGGAGGGTCAGAGGGAGAAGCAGACTCCCTGCCGAGCAGGGAGCCCGATGCGGGACCCGATCCTGGCACTCCAGGATCATGACCTGAGCCGAAGGCAGTCGCTTAACCAACTGAGCCACCAAGGCGCCCTCTTTGTTGTTGTTATTGAATTATATGAGTTCCTTACATATTTTTAATATTAACCACTTACTTGTTATATGGTTTGCAAATTGTTTCTCCCAATCTATAGGTTGCCTCTTTGTTCTGTTGATTGCTTCTTTTTGTGCAGAAGCTTTTTAGTCTGATGTAGTCCCACTTGTTAATTTTTGTTTTGTTGCTTGTACTTTTGGTTACATAACCAAAAAAAAAAAAAAATCATTTTCAAGGCTAATGTCAAGGATTTTGTCTTTATATTTTCTTGTAGGAATCTTACATTTTTCATAACTTACTTTAACTTTTAATCTATTTTGTGTTGACCTTTGTGAGTAGTGTAAGATAGGGGTCTAATTTCATTATTTTATTTGTGAATATCAAGATTTCCCAACATCGTTTAGTGAGTGACATCTCCCATTGAGTATTCTTTTTTTTTTTTTAAGATTTATTTATCTATTTGAGAGAGAGAGAATGAGAGACAGAGAGCATGAGAGGGAGGAGGGTCAGAAGGAGAAGCAGACTCCCTGCCGAGCAGGGAGCCCGATGCGGGACTCAATCCAGGGACTCCAGGATCATGACCTGAGCCGAAGGCAGTCGCTTAACCAACTGAGCCACCCAGGCGCCCTCCCATTGAGTATTCTTGGCTCTATTTATGCATAAGTTTACTTCCAGACTCTTGATTCTATTCCATTGTTTTATGTTTTTATGTTTTGAACATAAGTTATGTAGTGTAGCTTGAAATCAGGAAATGTAATGCCTCCAGGCTTGCTTTTCTTTCTCAAGAAAAAGAGATTTCTATTTGAAAAAGAGATGGCTATTTGGGGTCTTTTGTGGTTTCATATAAATTTTAAGGATTTTTTTTCTGTATCTATGAAAAAAAATGCCATTGGAATTATTGCCAGATTATTTCAACTCCTCAATATTTCTAATTTGAGGTATCATCTTCCTTTTCAATATTCAGCATTTTCTCTAAAACTGAAGTTAGTTCTAAAAAAAATGTAGATTCAGAGGGTACCTGGGTGGCTCAGTCACTTAAGCATCTGACTCTTGATTTCAGCTCAGGTCATGATCTCAGTGTCGTGGGCTTGAGCCCCGTTTGGGGTTCTGTGCTCCATGCTGAATGGGTGGAGCCTGCTAGAGCGTCTCTCTCTCCCTCTCCCTCTGCCCCTCCCTCTACTCACACGTGTGCATGCGCTCTCTCTCTCTCAAATAAATAAGTAAAATGTTTTTAAAAATGTAGATTCAGGTTTTTGGCTAAAATGCACCTTAATGGTTGTTTACTTTGTAATACCTCACATTTCATAATACTTAATCATCTGAGATGTCCTACCATAGTGTTGCTAGGATTCAATGATTTAGGTACTGATATTAGTTGTTTTCTTCCTCTTCGGAGTAACGAGTAACACATATAGTATTTCTTTGGCATTATGCAAATATCTTCTTCTCCAGCAACCATTCCCTTAACAGTCTTGAAAGCAGTTACTGATATTTGAAACAAACTATATATATACATATAAAATTATGGATTTCAAATTATTTCACTCCCTTATTGACTGACACCTTTTGGTTATACTGACATAGAGTTTCTTCTGTGAAGGTTGGATCAATGTTTAATTTTATCTATTTAATTACCTTATTTTCAAGGAAGAAACAAGTTTAATAACTACCTCTAATGATGACATATGAATTTTACCTAGCTTTTGCTTTTTTGAGGGTAATATTAAGAACTAATTGATTTGTTAATAATTCGATAAATATTTATCCAATAAAATAATTATTATTTAGCAACTTTAATAGGGTAATTCCCTCCAAGTAGATTCCTATACCCTATGTATTTAGCCCCTACAAATTATTTTAAGTTGCCTTTTTTCCAGCACAATATAATATCCCAGGTTCATCTTGTGTCCTCCTTCCTTCATTCCTGGAATCAGCCATTCTCCAAGGAGCCCTGATTCTATTTACTGTAGAATGGTATTAGAAACCACCACCTGGTTTTCAGGTTATTCATTATTATTGAGGTAAAATTGCTTCCAAGACATTTAGAAGACAGAGCTAAAAAAAGTATATACATGCATGCGTGTCTTTAAACATGTTTCTATTTAAATAGCATATAATAAACATTAAAATATATATATTTATTTTATATATACATTTATGTATTATATATAATATGCATTATAAATATACATTTGTGTATTAAAACCTTATATAGGTATATATAATATACACATGAATTCATATTGAAAGTTCCAACTTAATTTTAATATTATAGTGTTTGTATTTGTTAAATTTTATAATTTTACATATTTTCTCCTAAACCAAAATCTTGATTTGTAGCATCATTAACATAATTAATTACTTGTTCTATCTTGAAATGTATAATAGTAACCTCAAAACAAAATAACAATTTACTAATAAAAATAGCATTATACTGTGAAATTTAAAATTTCCTTGTATTTTTTATTCAAATGCATCCAATATAAAGTATAAAGTACAGTCAATACCTTTTCTTAAGTTACTTGATGTAAACTATTTTCTCCTTTGTTAATACTATGAAACTGATGTAAGATTGGGTTGGTTTATTTTTGTTTGTATTTATATGTAGGGCTTTTCTTCTTTAAATCGAGGATGTTTTGTAGTAATTTTTTTTTTTTTTTGT
Source organism: Mirounga angustirostris (assembly GCF_029215605.1). NCBI lineage: Eukaryota > Metazoa > Chordata > Mammalia > Carnivora > Phocidae > Mirounga > Mirounga angustirostris. Next base: position 10,028,985 of record NW_026991722.1, on the reverse strand, counting down.
ATCAGGAGTGTAATTACTTGATTCGAAGGCAAAAGTTTCGTGGAAATTTGTCTTACCTTCACCTTTGAACTTGTGACCATATCATTCCTTACCTACTAAAGGTAACTAATGGTGTTAACACATTGTTCTGAACTCTGCTTATCAGAATAAAAAAATGGAATGCTCTGTCTTTTTAGAACTTCTTTTTAATAAGAATTTTAGTTATTTTCCAGAGTTCTTTAAGGTCTAATCATTAATATTTGTTTGTTCTGTCATTGGATCGTGAATCCCTGGATGCAGAAATTGTGTTATCAACATTTCATAATTAAATTTTTTTACGTTGAGAAAGATTGTAAATACAGTTTATGTCTCAAGAGCCCACACCATTCTTCAAGGATTCTGAAATGGCTTGTCCTGTTTTCCAAGTCTCCAGAGAGTGAAATTTCATTCCCTCACACCAGACGTGGTGTCCTTCCTGCTCCAGCTGCTGTTTTATCTTAACCCTAGCATGTTCTTTTGGGGGGTGAGTCTTTCATCTTGAAGGGTTTTGTTAGGAAGGGACAAAGGACACTTCCTGGTGTCCTTGGCCCTTTTAGAGAACCCTAAGTTTCTTGATTCATTCCAGCTTCCCTATTTACCTTGAGCTGTTGATAAATTCCAAAAGGCACAATTAATTTTTCTTCCTTTCCTTAGGAGTCATCCATATTTTTAGATTCATTGCAGATCAGAAAAGAGTTATTTTTTTAACATATTTTATAATTGGTTTGTAGTAACCTTAATATCTGTAATTTAGAGATTATTACAATGCTTCCAGCGATCATTTTATATATATTACTTCTTTCCCTTAATCTTCCTAAGCTCTACAAAGATATTAATATGTTTGTTCTTTTTATAAATCAGGAAACTATATCTTAAGTGTTAGAGATTTTCTCAAGAGTTTCCAGTTAATAATAATAAAAAGGGGCCACTATTCTGAATAAGTCTGTGTAACTTCAGTACCTGAGTTCTGATCACTAGACCACTGCAACTCCTTTCCTAACAGTTTAAAATACTTAAAAATTAAATTCACCTAGACATTCCCTAGGATTGCTGGTGTCATTCTGCCATTTCAGTTTTGAGCTTACAGTTACCAATAGACTGAAAGAATGTTGAAAGGACCCTAGATATGTAACTTTTTCTTGACTTATAAAATAAGCATTGCTGTTCTGAGCCATACCGGAGCCTGAGACATAAGGCAAAAACAGTAATATTGATCCTGTATGTATTTAACATTTCATATTTTGTTCCTCAAGGAGTTTTGTATTAATTATGATTTTTAAATTTATTGCATTATTAATTGTCTTGATTAATGAGGGCTTTTTGGTGTGCACCCTAATTCTGTGCCCAAAGCAAGTATCTTATTCACTTCATCCTAGCCCCCACCCTGTAAAAAAAGAAAGGTGTTTGTTATTAGAGACCTATGTAAAAATCAACCAATCAATGTGTACCATGTCAAACTCAGAGAGGCATCTTGGGAGATAATAAAAAGCAGAGTCATGATCTTGGCCTTTAGAAGCTATTAATGAAGTTATGTCCATAAACTATTAGTATGCAAATGCACAATATGGAAGAGCATATGGCAGTGCAAAATAAAGATAATTTGCTTTCTAGTTCTGACAATAACAGGATCCAAATGTGTCAGAGGGTCAGAAAGTGTGTTACTGTGTAGATGAAACTTGATCTGGAATTTCAAGAATCTCTAAGAATCAGAGAAGACCAGGAGGACCCTGCATTTTAGGGCAATATCACGAGACAGTAATAGAGATCAAGGATTTATGGGGTTTGGGAGAAGGAATTTGTAGTGATTATAAAGGCAGTGTAGATTGATCAGAAAGTTCATGGGGAGAATTAGTATAGAGAATTTGTAAGATTTAATTGTGAAGAGTCTGTAGGAATACTAAATCCAGGACAAATTTAAAAACAAAATTGGAGGGAATCAGATTTCACTGGAAGTTCTAGGTGATATTATTTTGGTAAACAGGAAGAGTTGTAAGGATAGAAAACCCGCCCTGCGTATTGAAGTCTGAAATGAAAGTAACATGCAATGGAACATTTTAACTTCCAACACATAATAATAACTTTATTCATCAAAAATAATAATTGCACAGCTAACAATTATTGACTATATACCATGAGCCAAGCATCGCTCCTATAGCTACAAAAGGCTTGATACACATGGAGAGATTTATTAAAGAACTCAGAAGAAAAGTTCTCAATTATTTACCGATATAAATGGTGTTACTTATATTTTAGACATTTTATCATATGAAGAAAGTGTTTTATATGAAATGATTTTTCATCATTTATTGAATAGTTTATATGTTTTTTCCTACTTCTTCCTGTTAATATGAAAGATCACCTTACTGATATTTAAATGCTAACTCACTTTTTGATTCCAAGTGTAAGCATTAGATGGTTATGATGGATTATCCTTTTTATATTTGGTAGCTTTGATTTCTTGATTTTTTTTATTTTATTTTACATTTGTAATTCCCCTGCCTTGGTATCTTTTCCAGGTTTTAGTACAATAGTTGCTGAAACCATAAAATGACTTGGAAGCTTTTCCTCTTTTCTGAAAGGATTTATTTAGTTATGATTGAGGTTATATCTTCTTTAAATATTTGGAAGAATACACAAGCAAATTTATCTGAATCTGGAGTCATATTATGTCTTACGTCTTTTTTGATAATTTTGGATTTTTTTGAAAAGGTTTAATTGCATATTTGATTTCTTTACAATATCTAGGTATATATTTTCCTATGTTTAGATGTTTAAAAGGGCTCACAGTTATTGGCATAAAGTTGTAGGTAATATTCTTTTATTATCTTTTCAATATCAATAAGATCTGATGTGGGTCTCCCATTTCATGCCTTATATTGCTATTTTGTGTTTCCTCTTCATTTTATACTTATTCGGGGCTCAAGATGTATTAATATTTTAAAAGAACTAAATGTGTGACTTTTAAAACTTTTTCTGTTGTCTTTATGTTCTTTTTCACGTATTTAGGCACACACATACACATTCATTTGTATATATGTGCAAATTAGGTCAAGATTTGTTTAGATCTTCTATATTTTTTCGATGTTCTTTTGTTTATTCTATCAGTTATTGAATGAAGTCTTCCACAATGAGTATATTTAGTTTGACTTTATAATTTTTTTAAACTAGCCTAACAAGTTTAGTCTTTTCAATGGAATGATTAATCCTTTCCATTTAATATAATCACTGATATATTCAGATTTACAACCACTGTTTCCCATTTAATAGAACCAGATTATTACTTTTTTCCTTTATCTTTTTAATTAATTGAAGACTTTTATTAATCTGATTTATTGGAATTATTTCATTACTAATATATTATTTTACTATTTATCTTTGGTTTCCCCAGAAGGACTAGAGAAATAATAATAAGTCAGTGTGTCATGTTCAGACTTGGGATTCTAAGTCTAAGGTGAAATGTGGCAAGTATGATCATGGGTTAAATTCCTTCAATGTGGTAATATTTGATATATATTATATAATTTTGTATGTATAGTTTGAGGCAAAGATAGGAGAGGCATAAGAATCGTAAGTTAGAATTATGTACCAGTCTTATTCAGGCTTGATCCTAGGATGTTGAGTTGGAGTTGAGTACTTATTTTTGTATCAAGTGTCCCCAAATGTGGGAAAGACAAGATTGCATGTACTGGAAATTAGGTGGCCCCCAATGTTGTTTGGTCTGATTAACTTTGCACGCTCTACCAAAATTGCGATGTTAGCCCAAATGCAGCATAAGAGCAAGAGAAGACCTTAATTTCAACAAATTATTTTAAATGGTACATCTAAGACAAAGAGGAGATAAACTCCATAATGTCAGCCTATACTGGAAATGGGCCATATATTTAGAAAAGTGCAAATAGGCAAGATTGCTCTTATAAATATCTTCTCAAGTGGAATCCTTTTCAGTTGTTCATAGTTGGAGAGAAAAAAAGACAAATGCAATACTATTCATTTTGAGGTATTTGCCATGAACATCAAGTCAGTGTGTGGCATTTAATTAAGTGATAGAAATGAGAAATACTGAGACGCCTGGGTGGCTCAGTTGGTTAAGCATCTGCCTTCAGCTCAGGTCCTGGGATCAAGTCCCACATTGGGCTTCTTGCTCGGTGGAGAACCTGCTGCTCCCCCTGCTTGTGCTCTCTATCTCTGACAAATAAATAAATAAAATCTTTAAAAAGAAAAAAGAGATGAGAACTACTATGATCTTGTATTAAGAAAGATCATGTGCAGCTGGACAGGATGCATGTATATGAATATACCCTAATACATAATTAAAATATTTTGGGATAAGTCTCTTTTTTTTTTTTTCAGTTACTGTTAAGATGCTGTGAAGAGGAAATGACAAATATTCCGTATTTAAACCCTTTTATTTATTTATATTTTCTGCCTTGCCAGCATAACTTGAAACTTTGTTAAACTCTTAATGACTTTTTCTTTTTAATCAGAGTATGTCACAGAAAAGTTCTGCGTTCTGACATTTCTTGTTGTATGGTCATTTCTGAATTGGTATTATCTTTGATTTAATCTCATTAACACTACTGAAATACTAAGGTCAGAATTTTATTTATAAATGATACTCGAAAACTCAGTGCAATTGGCAGCATTGTGAAGTGAATCGCAGAGGGAACTCTACTTGTAATAAGTCAGCATTAGTGGGAGAAAAATCTTTCATCTAGCAAACGTCCATCTTCGATATTAGGTCATGTGTCTCCGCATCGGTCATCGGTCTGTCTTGTCACTCTGACTAGGGTCCTAAATGGTAAAATATAATTTCTTATGACAAATTATTTTTACCCTTTCCATTTTTTTTCAAAACTTCTCCTATCCTTCACTGTTCAGTTCAGGATAAGGAAGTAATTTTCTACTTGGAAGTCCGAACACTCATCTTAACTGCCAGGATGACACAAAATAATTCCATTTGACAATTGCTGACACTGTATCAATGATGCTTCAAGTCACAAAGCACTTTTCAAGAAAGCTAGTCTTCTCGTCCTTTTTCTTTTTCACTCTCACTCTCTTTCAACATTCCAGGTGGGTGCAAAGCTTGCCAACTCATAAAATGGCTACCACTAAATCAGGGCGTACATGGAGATTTCTTGATGTTTCCTCAGCATAATTTAAACCCTTAACTGATAAATTGTAAAACTTTAGCTCTACTGTTGCAACTATGTTTGCTTAAAAATAATCATGTTCTACATCAAATAATTAATAACTGTATATTAGGCATTATCATGCATGCCCTGTTAAAGGCAAAATAAAGAAGGTTTTTAAAACTGTTGAGAAAAAGCTAAATGACTGTATGTCTATTGGAGGGAGGTTGCAGAGGTGGGCAGAGGTTGGTGTGTATGACAACAGGCACTGTGTGAGTCAAGCTACTTCTTACCATAATTCACCTCAGTCTCTACTGTTCTCCTAGTCTCTACTACTCTTTTACTTGGGTTTGAAAATTAGCTTTAAAGTTCTCTGGCTGTGGGAATAATGTGAAAATTGCTTAATACATTGTATGAAAATTTCAGCGTATAAAAAACTGTAGAGGTTCAGTGGAATGTTATTTTCTTCCTGTAAGCATAACATTTGCTTTTAGCAATTTGTAAGTCTAGGGTCAAATTACTTTTATCCAATCGATGTTTGAAATGACTTGATCCTGACTATGGTATTTATAAGATCCTACTATTAAGTTTTAGGAGTCAGTAATCTCATTTGAAAGCTTGGGCTGTTAACCAGGCCACCTCTTCCTTTGCACGTCCTGGCCTTACATTTTTTCCCTTCTCAGCACTGGAGGTTGTTGAAAATCCTGTGTAGCCCTCTGGCCCTTTAGCTGATCCATCCTTCTTGGCCTCTTGTTCCACACAATTTAGTTACCAGCAGATACTTTGAGACAAAGTTTGATGCAAAATATCAGGCTTACTTCACTATGGTTCCCTTTCTCCATGATCTTGGCTACTCAAGTTCAGTCTTCTTAGTAATTCTTGATGGCAATCTTCCATTTTTGTAAGACTGTAGAAAGTATGACCCTGGGCCACTTATTGCATGTGATTGCCAATTGTCTCAAGTGGAAAATTAGTGGATGATGATACACTTGCCTGGATTCATTTGCCTTCTCTAAGGATCTTGGCCTTTTCATCCTGGCTAACTCAAGTGCTCCATAATTCATTCAAAGAGCTGTTCTATTTTTCCCCAGTTTGTTTTATTTTATGTCATCAGAGGAGTTTGATTAAAAACTATCCATTACATCCAAAAGCAGATATATAGCGGTTATAACAGATGATGAAATTTAGCTTGTTCATCTTCTAAGAAACCCAGGGCCATACAGGATTTTTAGCAGCATAGTCAGAAATGGGATTCTGGTGAGAGAGAGAGAGAGAGAGAGAGAGAGAGAGAGAGAGAAGTAAAGAAAGGGGAAAAAAAGAAAAAAGAAAATCTAGTTTCTTGACTTCCTATGTTACGATGCCTGTTTCTATTGTGTGAACACTCAGTTATACTGGGAATGGGAAAACGTGGTATGACTCATCAGACCATTGAAGGAATCATTATTTCAGTTATATGAAAAAACTACCTACTATTTTCCCTTACGTGGAATACATTATGCAAAACCCTCCTTATTTCAAGTCAGAGAATAATTGTCTTTTATTAAAAGCCTTTTTGTAGAACTAATTTTGTTCAGGTGGTTTTTTTTAACTTTTTACTTTTCATATAAATATGGAATTTCAAGAAAATTCTTACAATATTTCTTTTCTTGTATTAAAATATTATAGGGATACTAATGACTAGTAAATATTTTCAAAACTGAATTACACATGTTGACCAGTATTTATAGTCGCTCAATATTCTTCTTCAATTGCAAAGATACTTGTATTTTCTTAGATTCCACACTCATTCTTAAAACTTATTCCAATACCTATGTTTATTTCAACTAAACTAAACCATGTGAATAATCAACAGTAACATTTTTATAAATAGTAAAAATAGAAACAAAGTTGAAAATTATATTCGTCATAGGTCTTATCTTTTATCGAACACCATAACTTATTCAACAATATTTATAACACTTTATCATTAAGTTTCCACTTGCATATTTGTAGGTTTAGAAATAATATTATGCAATTTTTATATTATTCAAATGTGTCCTGGTAATGAAAATAAAATGGATTTATTTTGGGAAATGTAAGAAAGTAAATATAAAAATATATGAATATATCAATGTTAAATAAAATATGTTAGTATTTTATTTGGAGATTTAAATAATATTTTTAAAATTGGGAAAATAGGACATCTGGTTGGCTCAGTTGGTTAAGTGTCTGCCTTCTGCTCAGGTCTGATCCTAGTGTCCTAGAATCAAGCCCCACGTAGGCTCCCTGCTCAGTGAGGAGTCTGCTTCTCCCTCTGCCTCTCCCTCTGCTTGTGCTCTCTCTCTCTCTCTCTTACTCTCTCTCTGTCAAATAATAAATGAAATCTTTAAAAAAATATTAATAAATAAATAAAAATTGGGAAAAATCGTATCGTGAACACCTGTATCATGTGTGTTTATACAGACACACAGAGATTTTGGATTTATTCTATTTTTATTAAGACTTTATTTTTGTAGATCCCTTTTAGATTCACTGCAAAAATAAAGGAAAAGTACAGAAACATCTCATATACCCCCTACCTTCTTTTTTTGTTTGTTTTTTTAAGATTTTATTTATTTATTTGACAGAGAGCACACGCAGGGGGAGCTACAGGCAGAGGGAGAAGCAGGCTCACTGCTGAGCAGGGAGCCCAATGCGGGGCTTGATCCCAAGACCCTGGGGTCATGACCTGAGCCGAAGGCAAACGCTTAACCGACTGAGCCACCCAGGTATCCCTACCCCCTTGCCTTCTTACAAGTACAGTCTCATCCACTATCAACATCTTCTATCAAGAGTGATACATTTGTTACAATTCATAAACCTAATTTGATACATCTTAATCACACAAACCCCATAGTTGACATTACAGTTCATTCTTGATGTTGTACATTCTGTGAGTTTGGACAAATATGTAATGACATGTATCCATCATTATGGTATTATACAGAATATTTTCACTGTCCTAATAATTCATTGTGCTCACCTATTCAATTCTCCCTCCTGCTTAACTCCTAACAATTACAGATCTTTTTACTATCTCATAGTTTTGCTTTTTCCAGAATGTAATACAGCTGGAATCCTACCGTATATAGACTTTTTAGATTGACTTCTTTCACTTAGTGATATGCATTTAAGTTTCCTCTCTTCTTCATGTCTTAATAGCTCATTTCTTTTTAGTGCTAAATAACCATGCTGTTTTTGATATGTAATTTAATTCTGTTATAGTCAGAGATTCTACTTTTTAAGAAATGAATCATTTTAAATATATTTAGTCTCATCATATGGGCTATATTATTAACCATCTCAATAAATATTCCCCATGCTCTTGAAAAGGATGTGCATTCTGCTGATGATGTTAAGAGAATTCTGTCCATATCACTTTGGTCAAGTTGTTTGATAGCATGGCTCGAGTCTTCTATTTTCTCACCGATTTTCTGTCTAACTGCTCTATGAATTATTGAGAGGGAGAGACGGCTTACAATTTCTGACTATTGTATGTGTTTCTGTGTTTTTCCTTGAAATTTTGTCATTCTACATTTCATATAAATTGTTCTGTTTTTAGGCACTTAAATGCTTTTGTTTTTATGTAGTCAATGAATGAACTGGTTTATCATCCAGAAATATCAATATTACTTTATGCATAGTAATATTCTCTGTTGGGAAACCATTTTGTCTGATATTAATAGCCACTCTAGTTTTCTCCTGATTGGTATTAGTATGTTATCCATGATTAGTCAATCCTTTATCTCTTAATCTTTCTGTGTCTTTATATATGAAATAAATTTCTAATGGGCAATATATAGTTAAGTCTGGTGTGTGTGTGTGTGCATGTGTGTGTGTTTTCTCAATCAAGGACCTTTAATATGCCAGTCAATATGTTGTAAACAAAATTTAATCACAGTGTGTACTCAGTGATCTCTGCATTGAGTTAAATAAGCCTATATACACCCAGCTACCTATATATATAATACAAAAAGGCAAAGTAGATGATCTAAGCAGAATATTGGGTTCTCATAAGATGCAATGATATTAAGCCAATCTAAATTATAACTCTACTCTGATCTTTAAAGTGATTATACAGGTGGTTAATCAAACCTGACATTAAAAATATTCAAATATTATTAAATTAATTAAGGTACAATAGTATACCCTACAAAGTATGGCAAAAGTTAATATTTTGCCATTTATTATTTCTTAGTCCAACAGAGAAGGGCCAGAGAAACCAAACACCAAACAAAGTGAAAACCACATTTACCAGAGGAAATAGCTGAACCTGCAAATAAACATCAGTTTCTCATGCTGAGACATTCTCAGGTTCAATTGGAGAAAAATGAAAAGCTACAGGAAACAAGATATGAAAAGCAATTGGAAAACCAGGTGAACTGGATAAGCAAAAATAACATGCTACTACATTTCAAAGGTGCATCAATGAAAAACAGGAATTATAGATAAAAATGTTTCCAAACGTCAAAAAAAAAACCAACACTAAAATGATTAGTTTAAAAGATCTGTCACAAATATCCCATAATGTTTTTGGAAAAAAATAATTTAATTATGACATGGTTTCAAACATTAACCAGTAGAAGTTGTGATTCCATTTTAATCATTATTTTTTATTTTATGTTCTGTAGCTTAAGTCAATTTCTCAAACAGTAGACCCTTACTGTCTGATTTAGTTCACATTTGTTAAAACCAGCTATCTTTGTGATATGATGGCTATGACTAATAAGCCTGGATGTCTTAAGCAATTACCACTCTAAGCCCAGTATTCTTAACAAAATTCTGCTGCTGAACAAAAAAGAGACACACCATGGCAATTGCCAGAGTCAAGGTGGCCTTGCCCTTCAAATCCAGGACACTGATGAAAGTTCTATTACGGAATCCCCATAGCAGGCTTGATTTGTCCTCTAAATTCTATCATAATCTAAAGCTAAAATATGCAATCATCTCAGGCATGATTTTTTATACACTTCAAATAATTTTATGGATATCCACAAAATGTGTGATAGTTGAACTTTTGGTACCAAAAGCAAAATAAATAAACAAATAAATAAAAAAATAAGTATAACATAATGACAAGGTTTCCATAAATTCAGCATTGCTTTTACATAAATTTGTAGTGTATATATACACACACACACACACACATGTAATGTGAGACAGCATGTATTAAGTACGTAGACAATGCTTATTTATGCAGGGATTGCAAACACTTATTGCAAAAACTCCAAGAGTATGCTCTACTGTCCACTAAAAATTAATGAGTTCAAGCACTACAAGACTAGGGCAACAAGAGAGGTTCAGGTGTAGAAACCATGATAAAGCAGAATAAGTAAAGAACTGAGTATATTTAGAGTAGAAAAGACAATGCTTACCAATATATTTGATTTTACTTTAAATGAGTAAAGAATTGTCATATGAAAATATATATTTATACTTAGGCATTTATTTCATATTATTTTAGGAGGCAGTTATAAGCTTTAAGATATTTTTATTCTCGGGGCACCTGGGTGGCTCAGTCAGTTAAGCGGCTACGTTCGGCTCAGGTCATGATCCCAGGGTCCTGGGATCGAGCCCCATGTCGGGCTCCCTGCTCGGCAGGAAGCCTGCTTCTCCCTCTCCCGCTCCCCCTGCTTGTGTTCCCTCTCTTGTTGTGTCTGTCAAATAAATAAATAAAATCTTTAAAATATATATTTATATATTTTTTATTCTCCATTGTAAAGATTATTTATTTATTTATTTGAGAGACTAGAGAGAGAGGGAACACAAGCAGGGGGAGCGGGAGAGGGAGAAGCAGGCTTCCTGCCGAGCAGGGAGCCCGACATGGGGCTCGATCCCAGGACCCTGGGATCATGACCTGAGCCTAAGGCAGACGCTTAACTAACTGAGCCATTCAGGCACCCCTTATTCTCCATTGTAAAACATAAAACACTCTATTTAAAAAATGAGCTCATATGTAATATCATAGGTAATGGTTTTAGGATACATGCAAGCACACCATATAGAATCCATTATCAGAATAATGTGGGCTATGTTTAATCTCAAAGTAGAAAGATAAACAATATTTTCTAATTAGAAGAGAATATTATATCAAAATATGCAAAAAATTTCATAAAGTGATCTCATGTTGGGGTCCATCATATTCCATGCTGTTAATGTTAAAAAGTAAATTAAGTACCTGGGGCAAATCATGGAAGTTAGTTGAAGAAAAAGAGGGAAGAAAACAATACAAAACATTCTGATATGTTGAAAAAATATTTTTAAATTAAGAAAATATGTGAGGGAAAAGCATATGTGTATTAAACATGTATGCATATGTTCACTATGCTTTGTGATAGGAAAATTTGAAAACAACTGAATGAATAACATCAAGAGAATGGACAAATAAACTATAGTGTCTTATATAATGAAATACTGCAGCAATAAGAATAAATAAATGTGTATTTTATATAACAGCATAAATAAAACTCACAGATATTATTGATTTCAAAATATAAGTTTCAGAAGTATACACTATGAGAAACATAAGCTCAGTCACATAAAATTCCTAATATTCAAAACAGCTATAGGTTTTTACATATGCTTATTATAAAGCAAAACTGAAAATGCATGCATGGGAATGATCACCTATGTCAGGGAGTGAGGAGGAAGAAAAGATAAGAAGGGAAGAACAAGGGTGCCTGGGTGGCTTAGTCGTTAAGCGTCTGCCTTCGGCTCAGGTCATGATCCTGGACTCCTGGGATCGAGCCCCACATCGGGGATCCCTGCTCGGCGGGAAGCCTGCTTCTCCCTCTCCCACTCTCTCTGCTTGTGTTCCCTCTGTAGCTGTCTCGCTCTCTGTCAAATAAATAAATAGTATCTTAAAATAATAAATCTTTAAAAAAAAAAGGGAAGGAGAAGCTCAGTTATTCAAGTAAGTATTTTTTTTCTTAAGCTGGTTGATATAAATCCAGATGTTCATTATCGTGCACACACAAACACACACACAGTGTAAGTTATGGAAAAGAGAAAATACCCTTAAATTTCAATAAATATTATGTAAACTTTTGGCCAAAATATGTAATGTAAATAAAGTATCCTTTTCAGAATCTTTATAAAAACCAGGAATTTGTGTTTAATTTTTATCAAATACATTTTTTTGGATTGATTGAAATGTGGGTATTTCATTTGAGAATAGTCCCTAAAGTTTGGTGGCCTAGCCATACACAAATGACATGTTTCCATGTCTAATTTCTTTTCTTTATTTTTCAAATGAAGTTGGTAAAAAGAATACTATCCTTGTAAAATTATTTTGAGGATTGTATAGGAATTAGATATAAAATATTTTAAGAGCTTAGCACAGAGTAGCATTTAATAAAATTTTATTATGACTATATATTTATTAGTTCAATTGATGTAATGTAGACATAGTTTTCCCCAAATTTTAAAATCTTGAAGTCCCTGGAGTGAATGCTGCTTGATATGAAAATAATTGTTTTGCATGGTTAGTAGAATCCATGATACTGTTCCTTAATACAGGATTTCTTGAACTATAGTCATAAATGAGAATATTAAATATCTTTTTTAAAGATTTTATTTATTTATTTGTTAGAGAGAGACACAGCAAGAGAGGGAACACAAGCAGGGGACAGAGGGAGAGGGAGAAGCAGGCTTCCTACTGAGCAGGGAGCCCAATGTGGGACTCAAGCCTGGGAATCCAGAATCATGACCTGAGCTTAAAGCAGACGTTCAACGACTGAGCCACCCAGGCGCCCTGTTTTATTTTCATTAAATAATACATAGTCAGTGTCCTGTTCAGCATGAGTTTCTGTTCTAGGAGGTTATACGCCGTAAATAAGTCAGCAAGAAAGATCTGTCTCTGCTATCACAGAACTTGTAATTTGTGATGAGAAACACACAATGCAAAGTAATAAATATGATTATCTCAGGTATTAATAATTAAAACAGGTTAAATGTAAATGAGAACTGGGATGGTGATTTGTAGTTGTTCAAGAAAGGGGTTTTCAAAGAGGTTAACATTGGAGCTGAGACCAGAAGAGAGAACCAGTGCCACGAAGTTTTGAGAGAAGACTATTCTAGGCCAGTGCATGCCTAGTGCAAATGCCCTGAGGCACACACATGTGTTGTTGCTATTGTTGCAGATGTTGAGGAATCAGAAAGAATGCCAGGCTCGAGTGTAACAAGAAGCTGGAGAGCTAGGCAGTCCTCAGCTCATGGCAGACAAATGAAAGGAATTTGCTTGGTTTTGTTATTTGATTTAAAAAAAATCATTCTAGGTACAATATGAAAAGGGATAAAAGCTGTAAGGGAGAGCAAAGTGGAAGCTGGAAGAGGAGATTGGTGGCTGCTGAAGTAGTAAAGAATAATGACAACCCTCTTGACTACTGTGATAATATGGGAATAGAGAGAAGGGGACAGGTTCCAGTATGTTTTGTTATTAGAGGTGACAGGATACGCAAATGGAATGCATCTGAGAGATGATGAAGACAAGATTCCTGTTCGTTTGTTTGTTTTGATTTTAGCTAAAAGGGTAGATGGATTATTTCTCAGATGGGAAATCTGGGGAGAGGAGAAGAATTAGGTGCAGTGGTTTGGTGGTAAATGTTAACCAACATGCTGTCTCTGAAAAGCACCCAATTAGTCCTAGTCTCTCAATTTTTGTGTTGTATATATATAGCCCACTCTGTCATATCCAACAACTAATGGTCTAACAGATGGTTCAGATATTTGTGAAAATTTAAAAATTGCCTCTTGCAAGGCAGTATTAGCTGACCCCAGCACACATCTGGAAGCTGTAAGTAGATTTGGTAGATAGTATAAGTGAAAAGTTCTGTCTTTTTCACTACAACTTGGAAAAGAAATAAGAATGTGAATTTCAGGGACGATGTATGAGTGGAAAATGTATATTTCAGAATCATTGGCATATAGATGAGGTTTGAAATCTGGGATGTGATTAAATTATTTGGGGAATGCGAAGAAGTGGGAGAAGGGGTGCAGAGGTCCTCCACAGCCTCCCAGTTGGAGGCAGTACAGAGCAGTAGGAAATCGGAAAGACCCCCGGGAGACTAGAGAGGTAAGAAGACAGTGAACCACACGAGTCAGAAGAATGCAGGTGTGTAAAAGGCAAGTGAAGGGGAGTCATGTTTTAATATAAGATCTAAACTAGATTTCTAAAGTAAAGTGGGTAGCTTTCAGGGTTTTTTTCTTTTTTTCTTTTTTTTTATTAAGATATAATTTATGTATACCAGTGTGTAGGTGTAAGGCATACAACCTGTTGTTTTGATACACTTGTATGTTACAAAATGTTTACCAGCATGGTGTTAGCTAACACCTTATTCATGCCACATAATTATCATTTCTCTTTTGTGGTGAGAACAGTTAAGATCTAGTCTCTTGGTAACTTTGAGGTATACAATACAGCATTATTGTCTATGATCATGGTGCCACGCAGCACATCGCCCGGACTTCTTTATCTAACAGTTGCAGTGTATACCCTTAAGCTTCTTCCCAGTCCCCCCAGGTCCCTGGTAACCACCATTCTCCTCTGTTTTTATGAGTTTGACTTTTCAAAATTCTGTGTATAACTGAAACCATAGAGTATTTGCATTTCTCTGACTTACTTCACTTAGCATATTGCCCTCAAGGTCCAGCCATGTTGTCACAAATGGAAAGATTTCCTACTTTCATGACTTAATAATATTCCATTGTGTGTGAGTGTTGTGTGTGTGTGTGTAAACATCTTTATCCACTCGCTCATTGATGGACACTTAGGTTATTTCCATATCATGGCTATTGTGAATAATATTGCAATAAACATGAAGGTACAGCTATCTTTTCAATATCCTCTTTTCGTTTCTTTGGATCTATACCAAGAAGTTGAATTGCTTTTAGTTTTTGACTATGATTTTTAACCATTTTATTGAGGATTATGCATTTCTGAATATTGAGAGGCAACTTTGCCTAAAATAAGGTTTTGGAAATTGTGAATGCATACATACAAAAAGTCAAAGTCTCAGCACTTTCTTGTTGCATGATCTTAGTTGGTTAGTTTGTAAACATTTCAGGATTATTTTTATAAAAAATGAAAATGATACCAGCTCCTTCATAAGGATGTTAAATAGGCAGAAAATGAGTAATGATCTAATTGACCTCAGTAGCACTTTCAATCATCTTGATGAAATTTACACAATATTCCATGTACCAATAGCTAAATACATATTCTCCTTAAAGTAATGTGAAACACTCACCAAGATAAATCACATCTGAGCAATAAAACATGCCTTCACAAATTTAAATAATAAAAATAATTAAAAGTATGTGTATTTGGTATATTCAGTCATATATCAGTCATAATTTGTGAGTCTGGCTAAGGATTCTGTTCCATTTATCTATTTATTTATTTATTGATGTGCCATTACACTTCAAAATACTGACCTTTAGAATGGCTTCATACATTATTGTATATGTCCTCCAATTTATGACCTGCTGAATTTTTATATGAATTTTAGAATAAAATTACCAATTTCTACAGAATAATTCCTATTTACATTTTAATTCAGATGACATTATATAGAGATCAAATTAAAGAAAGCAAATATTTCACAATCTGGAGTCTTCCTATGAACAAACTTTAATTTCAGTTTTCTTTAATTTCTTCAATACTACTTGTGATTTTTAAGAAATATTCTTTTTTATCTTCCACTCTATTTATGCCTAGGCATCTGAAATCTTTGGGTTATCATATATATTTTATTGTATTTTTTAAATTTTGTTACTATATCAAGACTAATTTTAATTTTAATTTCAAAATTGTTATCATGAGGATTTTTAGTTTTATTTTTATCCCATATAATCCCCTGTATATTATGTTGTTCTTTTTTCTGGTCCACAACTTTGTCAGCTATGCAAAATGTGATTTTATTTCTTCCTTTCCATCTCCCCCCTTCTTTTTTTTTTTCTTGCCTCATTAGACTGCTTAGAGCCTCCAATACAATGTTAAATGACTAATGACCAATGAACATTCTTACATTCAGTTGATATTACAAAGGAAATTATTTAAATGTATTTTCTGTAGTTTTTTTTTTAGGTCTTCTTAGAATAAATAGTTACATTCTATCTCTGTTTTGCTAAAAGTCAGTATGAATGAATGTTGGACTTTGTCACTTTTTTTTCCTCCAACTACTGAGATGCATCTATGGGTTTCTCTTCTACTTTTGGTATATATGGTGAAATATACTAATTAATTATTAACTGTTCAGCCAATCTTGATTTATTAGGGTAAATCATTTTATATGATTTTCTTTAATTCTTACTAAGTTCACCTAATATCTCACAGGTGAATTACTCCAAATATTTCTTTTAGTGGAAGCTCCCTAAGATGTGAAAATAACTTACTTTTAAGCATTTGTTTTCAGTTGTTTCTGAGTTTTTAAAATTTCTCCCTGCCATCCTAATTATTTTAATAGAAAGGTAAGAGAATTTAAGAAAAAGATTGCTTAAAATATGTCAAGGTATCAGAACATGTTGGAATGCATCAGCAACCAGCATTATCATGAGAAACTCTAATCTTGACTGATTAGTCTCTAATGATATGTAATCATATATTTTAATACAAGGCATAATTTTGTATGTCAAGTAAATTATTTTAATAATGATTGTATATAGTAACTTCATCACATATAGGGATGGGCCTTCAGCATACTGTGTTGAAATCAAATGAGTTAAAACCTTTGGTGTTGGGCGCCTGGGTGGCTCAGTTGGTTAAGCGACTGCCTTCAGCTCAGGTCATGATCCTGGAGTCCCGGGATCGAGTCCCGCATCGGGCTCCCTGCTCGGCAGGGAGTCTGCTTCTCCCTCTGACCCTCTCCCCTCTCATGTGCTCTCTCTCATTCTCTCTCTCTCAAATAAATAAATAAAATCTTTAAAAAAAATAAAATAAAATAAAATAAAATAAAATAAAATAAAATAAAATAAAATAAAAAACCTTTGGTGTTTTCCCCTTTCAAGAAAAGTTCCAATGGCTTGGCAAAAAGCATGCCTTTTTAACTGTACACTTTGATTTTTTAGGTTATCTATAGGAAAGCATTATTTCCTAATAAAAGGCTTTCTAATAACAAGGTGTGTAAAAATTATGAATTATATTTTTAATCCATTTTTCTTTTCTGAAAGCTCAGACTATAGCTAAAAGTACTAATCAATGATGAAATGATGCAGTACTTACTAATTTGAAGCTTCTTTTACGTGTAGGTCATAACCATAAAGCATTTAAATCCAATACTGATTCAGTTATTTAATAAGATTGCTATTCCAATCTTAGTCAAAAACATTTCCATAGATTCATTTATAATTAATTTTGGTGTCTGATATATTGCATACAAACATTTGAAAGCCCAATTAAACAAAACACCTTAATTAAAATGCTTTATATTTGATGCAATGGACTCCAGCTAATAAAATCACACAGACTGTTGATCACCCTGCCCCCTGTGATATTAAGTTAACCTATGGAATTTTGGTAGCAACAGTTAGTTTTCTTTACTTTTTATCAGGAAGAGTCATGTTCAAACTATCTGAAAGCTAATGCAAAGAGGTGAAGGGACCAGCCGCTTCTGGACAAAAACACGGTCATGACTTTTATACACTCAGGAATCCTTGATCCATTGACAAAACAGATGTATATTTAGAAAATCATCCTTTCTCCATATATTTATATAATTATATACAATATATGAATGAACACTATATACAAATATTACAGTATATTATTTGATATATATATAATATTCTAATGTGTATTAAAACATTTTATTTTCAATAAATGAAATGGTTTCCTTTTTTTTTCAGTTTCATAATGTTTATTTGACAAACTCATTTTGAGGGGTAAGAAAAGAATTAAAACCAATAATCAAAAGCCTGTGCCAGTCCCTTTGCATCAAATATCACATCTAATCCTTATGACGACTTTATGACTTTGGTGCCATTTCAGTGTCTATGTTGCAAATAAGGAAACTGAAGCTTAAGAAGGTTAAGTAACTTATATGGAATCTCATAACACTGAAACACAGACCTATGCTATGTCAGTGGTGTTGCTTTTTTTTTTTTAAGGTTGTAGACCTAAAAGAAACAAAATATTAAAACACTCTATATAACTGGGTGCCTGGGTGGCTCAGATGGTTAAGCGTCTGCCTTCGGCTCAGGTCATGATCTCAGGGTCCTGGGATCGAGTCCTGCATCGGGTCCCCTGCTCAGTGCAGAGCCTGCTTCTCCCTCTCCCTCTGCCACTCCCTCTGCTTGTGCTCTTCTGTCTATCTCTCTGTCAAATAAATAAATAAAATCTTTAAAAAAAACACTCTATATAACTATATTAATGCAAATAATATATACCTCTTCACCTTGATATTACAAATGAATACATACTGAGCCCTTACTTAATATCAGATAAAGTTGCATATGCTTCACACATACTAACTAAATCAGTAATCTTAGAAAACATTTAGAAATATATTAACTATATCTCTAACTTATAGACAGAAAATTCAGGTACAAAGGAGTTAATTAAATTGCTGAAGACTCAGGCAAAAATGGAGTAACAAGGAAGAGATTTACATTATCTTGCAACAAGTAAAATTTTTTGACAAAATATTTTTTGAAATAGTGACTTCAAGACACTAGGTATCGGAAAAGTAGATCATGGTTTCTGAGAGATAGGAAACAAATGAGGTGAATCCTATACGTGCTCAAACTTCCTTCCTTAAGGGCATTTCTGAGTGGCAGTGAAGAGAGGGGAACACAGACTATAGCTCAGTGTCCTCCTTGAACAGAGTTAATAGAATTCACAGGAGACAACATATTAGAGAGACGCAGCTCAACTGGGAAAGAACCCTTGCAATCTGAAGAGACAAGAAACAGACTTCCACAAGGAATGAAGGGAACAGGGCCTAGGATCATACAAGGCCAGCAATAGAGCTTACTTCCACTGGCCAGACAGGAAACCTCATAATTTACAAGGCAATGTGTTGAGCACTCAGAAAGGTCCTGCCTCACTACTGCAGAAAAATTAGCCCTGTACTAAACATATCATGTCCCACCTACTACATCTTTAAAAAAAGGCCCTGAAAGCATCAAACTATAACTTCATTTCAAACAGAGCTCAAGAATATTAATAGGAATGTAAAAATATCAGGCACCCAGTAAGTTAAAATTTATAATTATCTAGCATCCAATCAAAAATTATCAGAGATGAAAAGCTACAGAAAAATACAACCCATGATGCTTTAAAAAAAAAAATCATAATAGGCTCATGACCAATACTGATATTTAAATTAGGAGACAAAGAAATTAAAAGTTATTCCTTCACATTCCACATGTTCAAGAGCTAAGTATAGGCATGAAAGTTTTGAAAAATATATATTGTTTACATCAGACTTATATATTATATATGATATTATTATACACATATATATGCAAATATATATGGAGAACATATATGAAGAATATATTTATACATGTATATACAGAGAGTGAAAAAACAGATATACATGCCAAATATATAAAAATGGAGGATATATTTTTTCTCTACTATTTAAAGATGAGGCAGGATATCCAAAGAACATTAAAATATGGATGTCCCTTAGCAAAAATGTTAAATTAGCCTTTTTGTAATTTCCTATGTGTTAGTTTAAGAAATAGGCTACTGAGAGTTCAGGACATATAAAATATGCATAAATTTTGGAAAGAGGCAAAAATTTAAAAGAAAAGTAACAATGGTGCTGTAGGGAAAATCTGTATTATGGAAGTGACTTAAATGAGTAAAAAAGATGGTGCAAAAAGGTTGCATTTGAGAGCTCTAATTATTAGTGTTTGGCATAAAACCTACTAAATATGCAAAAAAAGACAGAGTTGAGAAATAAAAGTCAATGACATTTATTTCAAAGTTTTTTTCCCTTACACGTTTTTTTCAAAAGTTGCTTGCATGTCTACGTAAAAATAGCACCCTTAAAATGATTAAAATATTGTTATATTTCCTAAAAGTATGTTAAAGAACTATTCCCCTTTAGTGCAAAATACAAGCCCACATGATTTCCATTATGAATACCTTTCCTCCAATGTTAAAGTGTAGCTCAAAGGAAGGACTACGTTTCTAAAGTGCTAGGGCTCTTCATGCTTAGAAGTCTCACAATACCTCAGTTGCATCCAGACTTTCAATAAGTTTCACCTCCAGTCGTAACGAGTAATAGAATTAAAAAAATCCATTTCTTTAGTTACCTCATGGCAGCATTAAGTTAATACTCTGTATTAAAGTGGCAGCTAAGAATTTATTATCATGCCCACCACTGGAGTGATGTGCACTTGCAGAGATGATAGGCTCGTGGAAACCACTGTCGATACAATATCTCTGTAATGCTATGATGTTGATGTCTTGAGGGAATACATTATTAAGGAAATGTCATGCTGATTACTTGCCTCTGTAATATATCATTAATCTGATGCCACTGCTAAGATATGTAAGTGTAATTTATAATCCACAAAGTGAAAGGTGAAAGCAAGACTTTCCATCTAAGTAATCTTTTAAAGGAGTCATTTTTGAAACCTTATTCTAAGTACTTAGGAGAAGGTTTGGTGAGTTAAGATTATTTAAAGATGAAGGTGATATATTGAAGTTATACGGCAGGTATAATGGAAAGATTTGGTGGAATCACTGCTGGTTTTCATTGTGAGGAGATCCAAGTCTGCCCTGACAGGAATTTTTGGCTTAATCAAGATCTTGTCTCACTAATGGTAGGCTAATTTAAGACATGGGGCAAATGCCCTAGTTTTAAAAGGATTTTGACATGTTTTAACTTCTATTTTGACCATATTACTTAATGAGATTGTTGAGGAAAGAATTCTAAGGCTTTTTAAATAATTAAGCAGTTAGTTATTAAAATCTACTTATCTCATATAACTGCAGTAGCACAGTGGGAGGTAGGATGGTGCTTATCCAAGATTCTAATCTCTCTTACGCCAATAATAAACCATGATTTTAATCAACTTGCCTTTCCTGACATTAGTTTTCTTCATCTATAAAATAGTTTGATTTAAATAAAGTAATCATGATTATAGTTGAATTTGATTTAAAGGACTTCCTTTAGAGCAAAAAAAACACACAAAAAACCCTACAATTATTCAAACACGTTCTTTTTTAAAAAAAGTAATAGGAAAAGAAAGCAAGTACTTGATATTTTACAAGAAATAATTTCCTATGTGGAAATATAAAGCTACTTTCTAATTTTTATAATTTTGTGAATATATAAGAAGATTGTTTAATAATACATTTCAAACAATATGTTTTGTTTATGATAGGATTAAGATGTAACACCAAAAAGGTCCTTAGAAACACATTTCTTCATGAATGTAACCTCTAGTGAGTTTGCCCACCAGCTCTACCGAAAAATCTGGGCAAGTCTGTACTTAGCAGTGGATAAAGAACTTTCCTTCCTCACTTCTGAAAACCTCAAATATAAAACATTACTGAATATTTTCACAAATAAAATAGCTTATTAACATGTTGATTCTAAGAACTTTAATGTACTATTTAGGGATACAGATATACAGATAAAAACCATGTTCAGAAATGGTTCTAAGATTCAGTCAACACCATCTCCCAGTCAGGAAGTTTTCATTCGGTTCTGTTTTCCAAAAAATTACTTTTTTTCTCAGTGTTTTCCAAAAGATTTACTTCAGTTTTGAATTAGGCTAAAGTAACAACTCCTTTATAGAATTCACTAATGCTTTGCTTATTTAAATAACATTCATAACTGAAGGAAGAGAAGAAAAAGGGAAAATAGCATGTAATAGAATGAGTAGGAAGGCAAGGCAAAATGCTCATATTTGATTTTCTGATATGCAAATTTTTGCTTGGCTTTTTGCCCCCATATTTATTGGCATTTAACTGATATACAAGGGATCGTGTGTATTTAATATATACAGCTTGATGAGTTTGGACACATGCATCCACCTGTGATGCCATCACCATGAACAAGGCAATGGACTTATCCAACATCTCCCAAAGTCTTCTTATGTTCATTTGTTTTTGTTTCATGGTGTTTTTTGGCTCTGTTATTTCCTTTTGTTTTGTGGTAAACACAATATGAAATCTACCCCCTTAACAAACTTTGAAGTGTACAATACCATATTGTTATCTATAGGCACTGTGTTATATGGCACATCTCTAGAATTTATTCGTCTATCATAACTGAAATGTTATACCCACTGAACAACTCTCCACTTCTCCCAACCTCTGGGTCCTGACAACAACTGTATCCTCTGCTTTTACGAGTTTGGTATTTTAGATATATTTTACTAAGTGGAATCATATAGTAATTGTCTTTCTGTCAATGGCTTATTTCACTTAGCATAATGTCCTTCAGGTCCATCTATGTTGTCACAAATAATAGGATTTCTTTCTCATATAAAGCTGAATGATACTCGATTGTATACATATACCACATTTCTTTTTTTTTTTTTTAAGATTTTATTTATTTATTTATTTGACAGAGACAGAGACAGCGAGAGCAGGGAGAGGGAGAAGCAGGCTTCCTGCTGAGCCAGGAGCCCAATGTGGGACTCGATCCCAGGACCCTGGGATCATGACCTGAGCCGAAGGCAGTCGCTTAACCAACTGAGCCACCCAGGCGCCCCATATACCACATTTCTTTATCCATTAATCTGTCAGTGGATATTTAGGCTGTTTCCATATCTTGACTATTGTGAATAATGCTGCAATAAGCATGGGAATGCAGATATTTCTTCAAGATCATGCAGATATCTCTTCAAGATCCTGATTTCAGTTCTTTTGTATGTATACTCAGAGGTGGGATTGCTGGATCATACAGTAGTTCTATTTTTAATCTTTTAAGGGAAACTCCATACTGTTTCTCCATAGTTGCTTCACTATTTTAAATTCCCACTAACAGAGTACAAGGGTTCTGATTTTTTCAGATTCTCACCAGCATTTGTGATCTTTTGACGTTTTTGATGACAACCTTCCTGACAAGTGTGAAGTCATATCTCATTGTAGTCTTGATATGCATTTCACTGATAATTATTGATATTCAGCATCTTTTTATATGACTTGTTGGCCATTTGAAGGTCATCTTTGGAGAAATGTCTATTCAGGTTCTTTGCTGATATTTTATTTGGGTTATGTGATTTTTTTGCTATCGAGTTGTGTGAGTTTCTTACATATTTTGGCGCCTTATGTGTGGTTTACAGATATTTTCTCTCATTCTAGGTTGCCTTTTCATATAGGATGAAAATACCTTTTAGTAAGGTATGATACTAACAAAACTTTTTTCCCATTGGAGATGGTATGGTGCTCATTAATGTGTGAGGTAGATAGTAGGTCCTTGTCACTGTTATTAGGCAACACATACACTTGAAATCCTCTGTAAGTTTGGTTTATCTTAATATTTAAATGTTTATCAGGGTGCTGAAAGCACTGAAAAATATTCCTGTCATTATCAGCTTGCTGATTATGTGTCTTAACCATTACTGGACATGTTTCATAAATAAGAAAATAATTTGGCTCCAGAGAAAGCAGTTGAGCTGCAATAGCAAATCCCTGTCATGGTTGGCTCTAGGGAGTATACTGAATCTTGTGGTAAAAGAAGATTCATGTCTCTTGAAAATGCATCTGAGTTTGCTGTTTTAGGCTTGTGTTTGTATTACATAATTGAACCGATATGCTATTGTTATTAAATAATTAGCAGAGAAGCTGGTATTGGAGGGGTCAATCCTTATATCCAGGTTACATCTATTAGGAAAGCACAGCATTTTAATGTCACCCATTAAACTGAATGGAGTGAGACAATATCAATATAAGAAAAAAAAACTACAATAAATCAAATGACAGAACAAAGTAAAAGTAACTCAATTTATCTTCTTTAACTGCTTTTCTAATTGCTACATACTCTTATGGCTGGTTTAAATCCCTGTACATAAAACCTCCATTCCATTCAATCCAGGAATGTCTGTACCTTCTCTAATGTTTGTTGTCACTTTAAAAATGTAGACTTCAAATTCGGTAATCCTAGGTTCAAACTCTAAGCAAACTATTTTTTTCTTTGCATGCTTAGAAACAGAGAACTGAGTTTCATGAATTCTTACACTGCCCACTCCCCACGACTTCGTGAGCTCATGATCATGTAATTAATATATATGAAAAGAATTATATGGACCTTGTTATCTTCCACATGATTTTAATGAAAAGAAATTGCTTTAACAAGGACCGAAAACTACAAAAATCTCGATTTTCAATATGTTAGACAAAAGAATTTTAAAAAACCCTAAATATCTTCCATTATTACAATCACTTTTCTATTTGAATACCATTCTATTCAGGCCCTCCACAGAGAGGATCATGGCCACCCACATTAATGAGGGTGATCTGCTTACTCAAACTACTGATTCAAATGCTAATCTCTAGAAATATCCTCACAGACACACCCAGAAGTCATGTTTAACCCAATATCTGGACATCCTATGATCCATTCATGTTGACACACAAGATTATCACAAACAATTAAACAATCTCTTACCGTATGATGGAGCCATTCCACCTGCAAGCATTTAGTCCAATAGAAAAGAAATCACATGCACATACACTTTTATATGTGAATGTTCATAGAAGTTATATTTGTAATTACAAAATCTAGAAATAACTCAATATGCATTAATCGATAAGAAATAAATTGTGGGGGTGCCTGGGTGGCTCAGTCAGTTAGGCGGCTGCCTTCGGCTCAGGTCATGATCCCGGGGTCCTGGGATCAAGCCCCGCATTGGGCTCCTTGCTCAGCGGGGAGCCTGCTTCTCCCTCTCCCTCTGCCTGCCTGTCTGCCTACTTGTGCTCTCTATCTCTTTGTCAAATAAATAAATAAAATCTTAAAAAAATAGAAATTGTGGTATATACAAACAATAACATACTACGCAGAAAAAAGGAATTAATTATTAAAACACACTATAGTACAAATAATTATGATTAGTTTAAAAAGGCAAACAAAAAGGTATATACAATGTGATTTTGCTTACAGGAAACTTTTCAAATTGAAAACTAATTTATAGTGACAAATAACAGATCAGAGATTTTCTAGGTGGAGAGTTTGCGGAGGGATGGGGAAGAAAAACCACAAAAGGCCACATGGAAATATTTGAGGGTGATAGATATGTTCACATTCTTGGTTGTGGTAATAGGTTCACGAATATTTCACATGAATTTATCAAATTGCACAGCACAGATACATACAGTTTGTCGTACGTTAATCATAGCTCAATAAAGCTTTTAAAAATCGGCATCAATCTATACTTCTCGCATATACCCTTCCAGATAAGGGGACATGTCATGCCCACTGCTTCAAGTTTTGCTTGCTAACAGAATTTCCCTCTGTCACTGCGTTTCACAGTCATGACCAGGTAAAGTTAGAATTCTCTAGCTCCCTACTTTCATGTGTAGGATCATTTGCAAACCAGAAAAAAAAATACCTTCTTTCTAGAGTCAACTGGTTATAGTGATCTCCGTATGATGCTACAGATATGAGATGAGGTATAGGATTCAATATAATAGGCATGGTTACCATAATGATCTAAAGTCCTTGCTGTGCTCCTGTCCTTCAGAACTGACTTAAGTCTGAACTAGCTTGTGTTACTACTACACACGTCCACGTCGGTCTCATGCTAGGCAACTCAGGGGGCACAGTCTCTTGGTACCCCATTGATCAAGGGTTCCATTTCTGTCAGGGATCAATAACCACCCAGGAACCATGGTTTCATGAGATAATAGATATTTGCAGATATTTGCATATAATCAGATATCTGTACATGTGTTTGCAGGAAAGAGTATGCAAGCCTGAGCTTTAGAAGGGCTTGCTTATAGAATGGTACCAGCCTGTCCAGAGTGTTTCTGTAAACTGTGAATATTTGATTTCCTTCTGGGAGTCTGGATTTTGAGGGAAAGTGTCTACATGGCCAATCCTCAGTAAAACCCAGGGAACTGAGTCTCAATAGGGAAATATTGTACACGTGTACTGATGCATATTGCCACATAAAAAAAAAAAAAATCAGGCTCTTTTTGAGCCTGCCAAGGGGTGTGAGAAAGCATAGGACACCTGTGCATGAATTTCTCCAGACTCCACCTGACTCCACCTCCACCTTTTTCCCTTACTGGTCCAGTGGCATATCCTTACTCTGCCATTGTAATAAATCTTAGCTGTCAGTACAAATACATACCAAATACCATGAGGCCATGTAGTGAAGCACTGAACACGTGGGAGATCTTGAAACCCCTGACCCAGCAAATCAATGATAGAGAATCTCTTATGAACCTGCTGAAGCCTCCCTATAGAAGCACTGTCTGCTACAGACCCTTCATTCCTACAATCACCATTTTCTTGGGTGGATCATACAGCCCAATCGGCACATAAGCTAGGGGACAGTCAGGGACAGTTCAAGAGTCTTCATTTGCCTTGGACTCAAACAAAACTGACAGCCATAGGCTATCAGTAAGGAATTTTAACTTCACAACCAAATATTATATTTAAAATGTGTAGTTCTAGGGGCGCCTGGGTGGCTCAGTCGTTTAAGCATCCGACTCTTGATTTCAGCTCAGGGCATGATCTCAGGGTTGTGAGATGGAGTCCCACACTGGGCTCCCCACTGGGGTGGAACCTGCTTAAGATTCTCTCTCTCCCTCTCCCTCTGTCCCCTCCCCTACTCATACAGGCACACACTCTCTCTCTCTCTCTAAAAAAAAAGTGTAGCCCTAAGGAAACCACAAGAAAACTGCTTCAGTTTTCAGAAAACTCCCAAACTCCCATTATCTCTCTCAGTCATCCTGTAATAACAAAATGAGTGTTTCCCAAATGCTCACAAAGGAGCTGCTGGGAATTCTGTGCCTGTATGAAGGTCTGCCTGTCATTCCACCTGCAGAACAATGACCTCCCTTTTTCTGCACCTTCCAAATATCATGTGAGTTTCTTGTGTTGGCAAATTGAAACCTGAACCATGCAGAGAAGGAGATTCTGAGATGTGAAGTCCCATCTCATTTTCTGAAATGCAGAGGAAAACTTAGAAGGGTGGGAAGGATGATGCCATATTAGCAATAGATAATTCAGCAGAGATAAATAATACCATATTCAAATATACAGGTGGGTGTTTTTTTGTTTTGTTTTATGTGAGTCTGATAATCCTTCTTGTAACCAAATTAATTATGAATTTTAAGAGTTTAAACTTCAAGTGTGATTAATCCAACTGTTATTAATAGTGAAAAATACAATAACCTAATGCTTTTCTTTTTCCAAAGTAAAAAGTTAGGGCAATCTCATCTCTAATTAAGAAATATGTGGGTATTTCTCCATACTATATTGGTTTATAGCATGTTGATTTTGCTAGATTAGAAAAATAGAAGACTCCTACATAAGGAAAGGAGTAATTGAATGAGATAGCTTGAGACTAGCATGAAAACAGAGATTCTTTCGGGATTCAAATCCAAGAATATGCATATTAAAGAAAAATAAATATTTCAACTGAAATCAAAAGGGAAGAAGATCTGTCTGCCTAGGTAGACAGTTGTTCTGTTATTTGTTACATAATACGGCCTTAGCTATTATTCTAAAGAGAAGTGTTTTTCTACAGAGCTTGAAAGTAGGAGGTTGAGATTTTTGAAGCTTTCTCCTCCGTAGGATAAATAGAACAGCCACTGTATCAGCTAGATGCCATTTGCGCACACTGAATTCAGCATCATTTTCCAAGAACGTCCTCCTTATTGCAAATGGAGGATAAGAATTCAATAGAAAAAGATGACAAGAGACAAAGCTACTAGAATATAAAAACACATCCATTGAGCCCAAGTTTGCTCGTTAATAAAAAAGTAAAGAAGGACACAAATTATCAAAATCCCTTCACCTAAGACACTCAGTTATCAAAATCCCTTCAGTTAAGACACTTAGTTGTAGGCTATGTATTAAAGGTATAAACAGACCAGAAGTACTTATTTTTCCAGTTTCTGAATCATATGCATCTTTTCGCTTTTTGATAAATTGTATAGGATCATGAGTCAACAGCTGCAGCATGCTATATGAAGGAAGATATGGGGGATATACTAGATGTGCCCACGGAAGTATTCGAACATGTTATTAATCTGACAAGCAAATGGTTCCTTCCCAATATTTTAAAGATATTTGTGGGTTAAAATCATTTAAAAATAATAACCATGGTTTTCATAAAGAGGAGATAAAATCTCCCCATTTCAGTTGCATAAAAGTGTATTTTATTTTATGTGATAATTTTTAAAGGTTAATCTAGCACCAGAGGATGAAAAGGTGACATAATAGTTTCCAATTAAAAGTTTTGTTCTTCTTGAAAAAATAAGAATTCTTGAAGCACCAGTGTCCCCATTATCTTAAATTATTTGACACACCCATGCATGCTATACAATGCTACTTCATCGTGGGACACATTTTCTTGGCTAATTCATCGTGGGAGACATTTTCTTGGCTCCCAACTTATAATTTCTATATAAGTGCTCTCACTGTATTTGTGTATCTTTACCTCTCATAACCTTTGTGTCAAAAAGAGCCATTAGAGCATTTATTTGCATTAAGTTTATATTCTCTTCCTCTTACGTCATGCCCCACATACCTAGAGATGTTAAAAATAATGAGTAAAGAAAGAGAACCATGTCTGGAGTTATCGAAATGCATTATTTGTACCCTGTCATATAAATCAAGTCAAAGCTGTCTTATAGATCAACTCAAAAGTTTTGAGTTTGAAATATATGAATTTAATAGAGATTTAGCTGAAACAAATATTTTCTTTGAAAATATGATTATACTACATTAAGAAATCAAGTAACTTTTGTTTAACTCCTATTTTTTTTCTTTGATATAAACTCCTATTCTGGCACCTTAAGAAGTTGTTTGGAATACAAATTCTTGACAATAAAGACCAACAGTATATATGAATTGGGGTCTTTCTGGGCAGTCTTCATCCTTGTAATGTTTTTTGAATTTCTTTGGAACCCAAGTAGGTAAATTATATTTGAGATGTTCAACACATCAGAATCCTTGTGATCTGGGCCCTTAACTGGGCTTTTTCCTGTCCCTACTAAAAGGGGAAAGCATAAGGTCCTTACTTTTGGATTTCATTTCATGGCATCACGCCTGAAGTAGTCTCCCAAACTAAAGAGTCAGACTAGAGCTGAAGTGTGGTCATCAGAAGCAAATGGATGGTTCTACTGCAGAGCTGGAAAAGCTAAGCAGAAACCACATGCAAAAGTGAAAAATAAAGCAGTGAACCAAGAGCAGGGTCAGGAGAAAGAAATTCCTCAGCAGTTACGACAGTAACCCTCAAGCTTTCACCTTGGTGATGTTGATCCTCCAGCCTAGTACGTGTGGGCTGGAGCTTCGGATAACATGCTACCACTTGTAACAACATTCCTGAGCACTTGTTTGCCCCCAGATCTATCAAATTTCTTGTACCGTCAGACACTATGCCAAATCATGAAAAATAGGAGCAAAGATTTAGATTAAAAAATCTCATAAGGTAGGGCGCCTGGGTGGCTCAGTCGGTTAAGCAACTGCCTTCGGCTCAGGTCATGATCCCAGGGTCCTGGGATCAAGTCCCACATTGGGCTCCCCGCTCTGCAGGGAGCCTGCTTCTCCCTCTCCCACTCCCCCTGCTTGTGTTCCCTCTCTCGCTGTGTCTCTCTGTCAAATAAATAATAAAAATAAAATCTTTAAAAAAATTTTTAAAAAAATCTCATAAGGTAGATATTACTATGCTTTTTTACCAATTAAGAATTTTGAGAATTCACTTTCCAAAGAAAGCAACTAAGGAGTCAAGCAAATATACTACATTAAAACAACTGCAACAACAAATTGGCTGTTGGGGCACCTGGGTGGCTCAGTTGGTTAAGCGACTGCCTTCGGCTCAGGTCATGATCCTGGAGTCCCGGGATCGAGTCCCGCATCGGGCTCCCTGCTCAGCAGGGAGTCTGCTTCTCCAATTCTGACCCTCCCCCCTCTCGTGCTCTCTCTCAAATAAATAAATAAAATCTTTAAAAAAAAACAAAAACAAAGTGGCTGTTGATGTAATACATCTTTTGCAAAACAAAACACTGAACGCACACTAAAACCATTTATTTTTTTTAGTTATTGTTCTTTTTTTTTCATGGGCATACATCTTATTTTATTTTTTCCAGTTTTATTGAAGTATGATTGACAAATAAAAATTGAATAATTTGGGTTGTATGACATGATGATTTCATACATGTATACATTTTGAAGTGACTGCCACAACCAAGTTAATAAACACATCTATCACTTCACATAGTTACTATGTTGTGTGTGTGTGTGTGTGTGTGTGTGTGGTGAGAACACATAACATGTATTCTCAGCAAGTTCCAAGTACAGGATATGGAATTATTAACTATAACCACCACACTGTACCTTAGATCCTAGAACTTATTCACTTACAACTTAAAGTTTGTACCCTTTGACCTGAAGAACCCCACATTCTGTAGTTACATCACATATGTACAACATAACGCAATACACACACACACACACAAATACTAACAAAACTTAACTCCATCAAATGTATTTTTCAAACTTGATGCAAATTCTGTGGATTCTAATATTCATCCATTTGTAGAAGAAATTATTGAGGTATATTAGGCTGCCCAAAAGAAAAACAGAGATGGAAGAAAGGAAAAGAAGAGAGGGAGAAAAGAGAAGGAAAATGAAGGGAAGAAAAAAAAGTGGAAGGAAGGGAGGAGGCAGGGAGGGAAGGAGGAAGAAAATAAGGAGCTTTGAGGATGCAAGAACAAGTGAACATAAGAGAAAAAGGAATTTGATGTATAGTGGTTTGAGGGACTGCTATATGCCAAAACTTTACACATAAATTATCTAATCTCACAACAATCTAGCAAAGCAAATTTGCCCTTCCTATATTTTTTAATGAAGATAATGCAGTGAGAAAAGAGATTTACTCCAGGCCAAACAGAAAGTAAAAAAGCCAGATTCCAGTTTGGCTCTTGTGCTTCCCAAGCACCTGCCCTTTGCCACGTGGAGCACTCTCAAGGGACTTTCCAGACACCTTACTTTACTTGTTAACTGGTTCAGTTCCCTGACCTCATAGATTTGATGGTATTGATCACTTCCCCTCACAGACCTGTGAAAATGTAATTCAGATGGATCTCTTTTTGTTTCTGTATATTTGGGAGAAAAATTTTTAAAAGAAAGAAAGAAAGGTGAGAGGGGGTTGTAGGGAGGGGCAAGGAAGGAGGAAAGGGAGAAAGAAAGACAGGAAGAAGGAAGGAAGGAAGGAAGGAAGGAAGGAAGGAAGGAAGGAAGGAAGGAAGGAAGGAAGGAAGGAAGGAAGGAAAGAGAAAGAAAGAGAAAAAACTCATAAGCCTTTGCTATCGTGGAGGGAACTGATATAAAAAGATATAAAAATAATATGATCTTAATAAAATAAAAAGGAAAAGGCATTGCAGGAGAAAACACATCATTTCTGGGATCTGTAAAATAGGAGTCTAAAGTATGAAGGGAATACACTGCCTAGCACCAAATATGCAATTGACAGAAGTACCATTAATCATCTTTTTTTTTTTTTAATCCTCTTGTGGATCAATATTTTAAATTAAGACTGCTCTCTCTGCAACAATTGTGCTCTGGACTTTTGCCTGCAGTGAGGTAAAACCACCAAATGCCCAGCTTCCCTTCAGATATCCATTCCACATTCTTTGGTCCTGTCCTCTTCCGGACTTTCTAGCTAAGCTGTTCACCCAAGGTTTAATATCCATATAACTGTCTGCTTTTGCTACCAGTCAAAAATTGGTCCAATATCCCAGCACAAACATATATGCCTGAGTTCTAAAAACAAACCCAATTTATGACTATTATTCTTTTCTTAAATTTTATTCAGTGTTAAAAATGAATGCTATTTTGAGGTGAGTTTAAGAATCATGTTATATGTTTGTGAAGATTAATTGAGAGCAGGTTAACTAGAGATAAGAGATTATTTAGGCTAGGAAGGAGTGGGGTCCTGTTCCATTGGCCTAGGGTATTGTGGAAGTCAGAATCCTTTTTCTCTTTCTTCCTTGATATGGCCTGTCAAACATCTCAAGTAATCATTCTCTTTAAAAATGCACTTTTGAGTTTCACCCCTTGTTTGTGAACATCTTTGTTATTTCGTTAATTTCCACACTTTTTAAAGATATTTCCTACATAGTAATCTTTGGGGATCATTCTTTTCTTCTTTCTAGGTTCTCAAATCAAAGACTTACTTCTTTTAATTTTGTTATTGTTTTGTTTTATAATACATTAATAAATATTTTGTTTTATCATAAAGTTACATATTCAGTCTAAAAGACAATTAAATTTCTTCCCACAAATTTAGATGCATAATGTTTTCAGTATTATTCTGTTAAAAAAAAACATTTCTTTAATTTACATTCTAGTTGATTTTTAAAACCATTTTATACTTAGAGGTGTCATTTTTTAATATCAACTTGCTCTATATGTTGTTACTTTAAGAATTTTTTAATTGTTATTTTTTTATGTAATTGTGTTTGCATGTGATTGCTTCTTTCTTATAAATTCTTTTAAGTTTGTTATAGATTCTGGGACTTAAAAGCGGACATTACTTGTAAATGTTTTTGTGTTCTAAATGATTATTTTGAGTGCAGGGCTCTCTATATTATGTATATATTATATATGTATGGAAACTATGTGGCACAAAACTGGTTTTGCAAGGCACTGCATGTATGGATAATTACACTGGCCTTGAGGCTATGAAATAGTTTCTTTTTAATATGTATATCATAGGTACAAATGTTAGAAGTACTATTGCATATAGACCCCACATACAAGAATATATGTAGCAGCATTATTCAGAATATGAGGGAAAATGGGTAACTAATCAAATGTTCATCAATTAAATAAAATATTAATGCATTACAGTATATCACAAAAGAGGTTATTATCAGCATTAAATAACAAAGTACACTATATAGTACATTATAATTGGATATCAAAAATATTAAACGAGTTAATTTTTTAAACATGATACACATGATGAATAAATCTTTAAAATAAGAAATCAACACAATATATAATTAAGGGATACACACATTTGTAAAAACTTATAAATGAAGAGCATGATAAAAACAAAATCAAGCTAGAGTGTATCAGCGTTTGGGAGGCAGGAGTTGAAACTAGGAAGGAAACCACAGATTCAACAGTTGTAGAAACTTTATCACACTTTTACTTCTTGGTTTATATGTGTGTGGCCTATTATTATTATGTTTAAACTTACCAAGATGTTACAATTATTCCTTACTATTCATAAATCCTATGGGACTAAAATTTTGTAAATGTTAATTGCAATAATCCTTAATAAACGACACTGAACTCTTACAGTAACTATCAAATTAGATTTTTTAAAAATTTTGTTTATTTTCTAAATTCCAGGATATATTTTTCTTTTATTTTAATATATTTTTTAAATTTGTACTTTATTTTATTTTAATTCCAGTATAGTTAGCAGACATTGTTATATTTTTCCCGTGTGCAATATAGTCATTCAACAATTCCATACATCACCCAGTGCTCATCACGACACCTGAACTCCTTAATTGCCATCACCTATTTCATCCATCCCCTCACCCACCTCCCCACTATGAATCATTGGTTTGCTCTCTATAGTTAAGAGTCTATTTCTTGGTTTGTCTCTTTCTCTTTTTTCCTTTGCTTGTTTGTTTTATTTCTTAAATTCCACATATGAGTGAAACAATATGGTATTTCCTTTTCTCTGACTGACTTTTTTTGCTTAGCAGTATACTTTCTAGTTCCATCCATGTTGTTCCAAATGCCAAGATTTCATTCTTTTTTATGGCTGAATAATATGCCATTGTGTATATATATGTATACCACTTCTTCATTATCCATTCATCTATCAACAGAGGCTTGGGCTGCTTCCATAATTTGGCTATCATAAATACTGCAATCAATATAGGGGTGCATGTATCCCTTTGAATTAGTGTTTTTGTATTGTTTGGGTAAATATCCAATAGTGTGATCACTGGCTTGAAGGGTAGTTCTACTTTTAACTTTCTGAGGAACCTCCATACTGTTTTCCACAGTGGCCGCACCAGTTTGCATTCCCACCAACAGTGCATGAGTTTCTTTTTCTCCACATCCTCACCAACATTTGTTTCTTATATTTTTGATTTTAGCCACTCTGACAGATAATGAGGTGATATAGTTTTTATTTACATTGCCCCTATAATGAGTGATCTTTTCGTGTATCTGTTGAGCATATTTTCATGTGTCTGTTGGCCATATGTATGTCTTCTTCAGAGAAATGTCTGTCCATATTTTTTCCCATTTTTAATCAGATTATTTTTGGGGTATTGCATTGTATCAGTTCTTTATATATGTTGGATACTAACCCTTTATTGGATATGTCATTTACAAATATCTCCTCCCATCCAGTAAGTTGCCTTTTAGTTTTGTTGATTGTTGCCTTTGCTGTGCAGAAGCTTTTTATTTTGACATGGTCCCGATAGTTTATTTTTGGTTTTATTTCCCTTGTCTCAGGAGACATCTAGAAAAATATTGCTACAGCTGTTGTTAGAGAAGTGACTGCCTTTGTTCTCTCCTAGGATATTTATGGTTTCAGGTCTCACATTTAGGTCTTTGATCAATTTTGAGTTTATTTTTGTGTCTGGTGTAAGAAAGTGGTCTAGTGTCATCAAATTAGATTTTTAAAAGATGGAATAAATCTAACGAGATACTTTGAAAAAAGGTAAACATAAGGCATGACTATTTCATATCATTAAAAATAAAAAAAATTAAAAATACTAATCAGGAAAATATTAACCAAAATATCAAAATAGATGTTTATGCATAGATAGATGCATGTATCTACCTGTAGATATGTGTGTGTTTAAAGTGCAATACAGGGGCGCCTGGGTGGCTCAGTTGGTTAAGCGACTGCCTTCGGCTCAGGTCATGATCCTGGAGTTCCGGGATCGAGTCCCACGTCGGGCTCCCTGCAAAGCAGGGAGTCTGCCTCTCTCTCTGACCCTCCCCCCTCTCATGCTCTCTATCTCATTCTCTCTCTCAAATAAATAAATAAAATCTAAAAAAAAAAAGTGCAATACATTTGCTTTGTAATAAAAAAATAATCCATCAAAATCCTTAAGATTTGTGAAATTAGGTACAATGAAGTAATAATTCAATGTAGATTGAGAATCTTTTATGTTTTTGTGAGCAATTCAAGTTTCTTCTACCATGTATCACCTCCTCATATATGGGAGGCCTCTCTGTTCCTTAGGTGGTCAATTTGCGAACCCAAACCACACTGTAGATTTACATTCTATAAATACATGTTAAGGTATGTGTTTATATGTGTTAGGAAATACAGTTTGTTCATATTCTTGAGAAATATTTTGGCTATTCTCAGCTATTTGTTCATCTACATAATTTTAAAATATGCTTGTTGGTATCTATCATATTTTTATTGGAATTGCATTAAATATACAGATAAATTTGTAAAGATGGATCGTATCTGTGATATAATATTTCTACATATATTTGCATATACCTTCTCAAATATTTAGCTCTTATTTAATGTATTATAAAATTTTTATATTTGTTTCCAAAAGGTCCTGGCAAATCTATCACTGTAATATTTTCAGATACATTTTATTTGTATTATCACTTTTTTCCTTGCTGTTGCTATTAGATTTGCTATCTTTATTAAAATTATTTTTCTAAAAGTTTTTTGCTTATGTATAGAAAGGTTGTATAAGTATATATACATAAATACACATATTATATGCATACATTATATATATATAAATGTGTATGTTTATATGTATATATATTTATCACTAATATCATTAAACTATCTTTAAGTTTTGAAAACACTTCTATGTATTTGCAACTATAGGAAGTTTTGGTTTTTTCATTCCAATGGAGAAGTCCCTTAAATCATTTTCTTCTGTTATTGCTTTGACTAGAAATTTCAGTAAAGTGTGGGATAGAATTAGTGGTAGTGGGCATCCTTTTCTATATCTTTTTAATAGAATTGTTTCTAGCATTTCTCTATGAGAAATGAAAATTGCTGTAAGACTTTGATAAATTCACTTTTAGTCCTATTTTACTAAGAGTTTTAACAAGAATGAGAAATTGTTTGGAGCTACTGAATTGTTTAGGTACTTTGGTTAATTTAATATGTCATTGTAGTGAATGATATTTTAGTTCTTAGAATGTGAAACTACTTTTGCATTCTCAAGATAAACACAGCTTAGTTAAATATATTTTCTTATATGTATACTGCCAAACTTAATTTTATTTAGGGTTTTTATACCTGTGTATAGATAAGCATGCCTGTAATTTTAAAATATTTTTTTGAGACTTTTGTGTCAAGGGTTCGATAGCCTAATATAATTGATTGGGAAATGTTTATTTCTTCTTCATTATCAGAAAGATTATGGTAGCATTTGTCTGTATAAAAACTCGAGCTTGTATTTTGTAGGAAGATTTCTTTAAATCTAATGATTCACATTTAATTGATTTGTGGTAGCCCTATTCAAGCTCTTTTCTCCCTTCAATCAGTTGTTATGGGTTAATTTCTTAATTTAATTTAATTTTATTTTCAGAAAGTTATGTCTTTGGCAAAATCTCCTAATGTATTGACATGTAGTTATATGGAGTAAGATTTTTTGGGGGGTCATTTTTAAAGTTTATTTATGCTGTAGTGCTCCCTTTTCATTTTTCTTAAAGATTTTATTTATTTATTTGAGAGAGTGAGAGAGCACAAGCTGGGGGGAGGGAGGAGAAGAGAGAAAGGGAGAAGCAGACCCCCCGCTGAGCAGGGAGCCCCATGTGGGGCTCAATCCCCAAATCCCAAGATCTTGACCAGAGTAGAAGGCAGCCACTTAACCGATAGAGCTACCTACGTGTCCTTCCCTTTTCATTTTTAATATATATTTTTTAATTATCTTCAAATGTGATACTCTTGGTGGTGGTGTAGTAATAAGCACTGTTTTTTGTTTGTTTGTTTGTTTGTTACTCTTTTTTTAGGTTTTATCTACTTGTTTACCGGTGTTTTTGCTTACTGTTACTTCTGTCAGCTCAGACATTCCTTCTAGGATTATTGTCCTTCTTCCTTACAGCTTTCTAAGATGCTTAATGTGGGTTAGATCTTCCATTTTCCACTTGGAGTTATGTCTTCTGATAAAATTGGAGATATCCCCAAGCCTGTCACAGAGCTGGTTCATGGATGGGTGGGTTCAGGCCCTATTCATAGGCTATGGCCAGTTTCTGTCTAGAAAACAACATTCTCTAAGCAGACAGTGAAAAGCAGCTTTCTATTTTTCTATGAGCAAAGGATCCTCAGTGCTTCTTTGATGTTTTAAGGAATCTTCATGTTTTCAATCTCTCTTTTTGCATTCATTTTCTATTGCTGTGTATCTTTGGATTTGGAGTGATGCATATAGACTGTGGCCTTAAACAGAAATAAACAACAAGTAAGCAAATCTGTTCATCCAAAATAATCCACAAAGAAGAGTAGTCTAGAGGAATGTTTTCACCTCATTCACATGAGAAAAGATTATCTCTATAAATGACTTCTCAATACCGTCATTCTGTTGCCCATAACTATTTAATATCATGTGGGGAAAATTGGGAAATTGGCATACCTTATAGAATCTTGTTATAATGAGGCTTATTCATTTTTAGCAGCTACTTTAGTAAGCAAAATAATACTTTCTGGCTTTATTGATGAATTCTTCTAGTTATTCATTAAATTTGAAATTATGAATGAGGTTAATATAAAAATAAAGTTAGGCTTATTAAATATAATTTTAAATTTTATTTTTACAGTTACAGTGGTGAAATAGGCCTTCAGATTTTGAATGCCATGTTGGGCAGATTCCCTTTCAAGACTGTCCACTTTCTACCAATAGAAATGCTTTCAGTTCAAAACATAAGTGACTACATACCTTTTATAAGTTTAGGGAAACATAGGATTCATCACATGTGATAAAATGATCATAAAATAAAATAAACAAAATGATGGGCTTCCTGGATGGCTCAGTTGATTGAGTGTCTGACTCTTGGTTTTGGCTCAGGTCATGATCCCATGGGTTGTGAGATCAAGTCCAATATCTCGCTCCATGCTCCTGCAGGGAGTCTGCCTGAGAGTCTCTCCCTCTGGCCCTCCCCTGTGCACTCTCTTATAAACAA
Source organism: Mirounga angustirostris (assembly GCF_029215605.1). Lineage (NCBI taxonomy): Eukaryota > Metazoa > Chordata > Mammalia > Carnivora > Phocidae > Mirounga > Mirounga angustirostris. The sequence continues at coordinate 9,990,530 of NW_026991722.1, read as the reverse complement.
ACAAACAAACAAACAAACAAATAAATGATAAAATTATTACCAAACTTCTTGGCAACCACATGGCCCTGAGATAACTGTACATATAAGAAATTTACAGTCCTATAATCTCCAAACAAAAGCTTTGTTACTCTTTCTGCATTTATTCTTTAAAATGAGATTTTCAGTCACTGCTTATAATTTTAAAGACATTTTATTTTGTTTCTTACTTTTACAGTGAGTAAGGAACCATGAGCTGCCTGCTCTGACATATGACAGATTGACAAAAATCCAGTTAAAATCCATGATTTTAACTCTGCTAGCAGTTCATTTGGAGTACAGTGAGGGAATCTTCTACAGCTCTGTGCTCTAAAAATGTCCTGTAAACCCTATCCCATGTTTGAAATAATACAGACATTTCTAAGATAACTGCCTTTTTGTGTTGGTGGAGCTGTTTTCGGACAGTAGCTAGGTTATTTCCCAGCAATGGACTGTCTTATTCATGCTGATTCTTTTGCTGGTCTAGAGGAAACTTGCAGTTTATCAGGACCCCTGTCACCTGAATGAGGGGAGTGATGATACGAAAGTGGTTGAGGAGGTTTCTTTTGTGCGAAGTAGTTTGCCATGGTTTTATTTTCCTGACTAGTTCTTTCTACATCTGTTCCCCATATTCAAGCCTGCTTTTCCTCTTCTATGCCTTGTGCCCTTCCATTGCGTACGTGGATGGGTGTGTGTGTGTGTGTGTGTGTGTGTCTATGTGTGTTCCCCTATTAACTAGTAAATTGCCACCATCTTTATTATTCCAGTGGACCCTGTTTGATGTCCTACCAAACCCCTTTACAGCACCCCCTCGAATATCAAACCTGCCCGAAATCAGGCTACTCCTTTTTATCTGGGCTATAATCGTAACTCCATAAAAACATATGGTATCCTTCATTGTAACAACATGCACCACACTCCTGTAGACTCCTTCCCCTGGAGTACTCATCCGTCAGTCATTGCTGTTAAAGGCCAATATTTACGTTGACAATGGCCTTAGACCCTTCCTATCATGGATATATTTCTTTGGAGAAAATAAAATCAACATGAATGCCTCCTTATATAAAATTTCTTAATTTTTTTTCTGAAAAAAGATTTTATTTTGTTTGCATTTCTTTTTGTACACTGTCAATATTATTCTCCATTTATTCATCATACCATGATTCTTTGGTAGAGTCTTTCCAAGAAGTGTAGTGTGGAGACATCTAGTGGTCTTTCTGAAATATTCAATTTCACCACATCAATGTACATACTGGTTTATCGTATCATAAACATTATATGAATGTATGTCGTTATCAACATAGGAAAAATGCGCCTTTGCTTGTTCAAAAAATGCAACCATATATCTCTTCAAGTGCTTCAAGAAATGCATCAAAAGCATCAACAACGAAGGTCATTTTCAAAAAAAGCAAAACAGAACAACAAAAAGACAAGTCTCCTTTTGTGACAAAGTTTTCCATTGATATGATGTAAATTTCCAAAGCAATGTTTAAGGACCTTCTTATCTGACCTAGAATGCCTCAATGCTAGAGAAGTAAAACTTCACTTGGTGAATATTAGATTGCAATAATAACTATTAAAATTATTATAATGCAATTTATTTGATAAATGCTTTATGTGTAGTTATTCGATGTATTTAGACATTCATTTAATAATTTGGGTGAATTTATTTACATAAAATGAAATTCGTATAACAGAAATTGGAAATTATAAATTCAGCAAATAATGTTTTTATAATGAATAAAAGATTATTCAAAGGTAAATTTGCAAAATAATATGAAAATAACATGTGTACATAAATAGAATTTCTATACTAAGTTTTTAGGAATGAAGGCATATCTAAGTCTCTGTTAACAAGCATAAAATAATCTACTTTTCAAATTAGATAAATCATTTCCATGATGTGGCATTTCATAAACATGACTTTAACTTTAAAATTGTTCAGAATAATTTGTGTCTAAAACAGTTTAAAATTCCATTTAAAAGATAATTAATAAAAAAATGAATAAAACAGCACATGATTATTAATGATTATGATAACAATTTACATTAGTTGAATACTAATAAGAGGCAAGCCATGAATCTCATGCAACCCTATGAGGGAGTTTTAATTTTATAAAGTCTTAGTGGAGATCAGTGAGAGGTAAATTACATGCCCAAGGTCACATTAAGTTCTAGGATGAAAATCAAACTTTAATTTTGACAATTTTCCTTTTTTTATGATTTTATTTATTTATTTGACAGAGAGAGACAGCAAGAGAGGGAACACAAGCAGGGGGAGTGGGAGAGGGAGAAGCAGGCTTCCCACTGAGCAGGGAGCCTGATGTGGGGCTTGATCCCAGGACTCTGGGATCATGACCTGAGCCGAAGGCAAATGCTTAATGACTGAGCCACCCAGGTGCCCCTAAAACTTTAATTTTAGCCAAATTTTAACAATGATAATTTAGTTATATATACTATCATTATAAAAATTCTTACTGATATTTGAAAGGAAAAAATCTGTTTTGGGTGTGTAAAGTAATAACATATATATGAGTTTTTATTTGAAAATAGTATTTGGCTAGCATCTTAAATTTAGCAATACTCTACTTCTTTTTAAATTCCAAATGAGAGGCAGACTAAGTTGAAGCTTACAAGATTAAAAATGAAGATTGACAAATGTTTATCTATCTCTCTGACAGATTGTAAGGCAGAGTGAGAAAAATCTTTAGGGTACTGAATTTTTAAGGGTTATTGAAATAAAAATAGAAAAAAAATCAAGAAGACAATCATGTGCCTTCACTATCAATCCCTAAATAGTAGATTTAGGTATGAACAATTGAAGAACAATTGAAGATTTAGGTATGAACAATTGAAGAACAATTGAAGGAAGTTATACCCTACTCTCCCTCTGGGGCCATGCTGTGACACAGAAAAATATATAACTCTCCCATCTTCTTTTTCTGTATTTATCTGTTCAGAAGCCTAAAGAAGAAACCTAAAAGTAAAAAAAGTTAGAAGAAAGTGAGAAAAATCTGATAGCAGTGATCTGATTTATGAGAGAATAAAATTTTCCTGGAGAACATTTTATGTAGCAGCATAAATAGAAATGCAATGGGCATTGTAGTTTTCTCAAGCTTTATTTAAATAGGTAAGAATGATAAGGGCATATTGCTGGAGGCATGGAATAAAAAGCAAAGTTAACTAAATAAAGGAAATTTTTAAGTAAAACTATGAATTGGAAATAAAAGATAGAAATGGAAGCCAACAACTAAAAGATTGAGTACCTTGAATGGTGCCCAAGAAGAAATAAATAAAAATATAATAGAAGAAAATATTCCTCAGCTAAAGAAAAGTCAATAAATGCAGACAAAAGTGCATATGTGCTGAGACATAACTTGGTGCTTTTAATCATCAAATGCTAATAGTTTCTTGTCATCATGTTTGAAGTGAAACTGTTTTGTGTATTAATCACTCAACATTCTTAATTATTTATTATCTAAGGAACTCTATCATTAACTCTAAGCAAATGGAGTTTATTTTTCATTAATATAATGAGCATCTTTTTTTTTCTTTCTTTGTGAGGGATTTTATGGTCTTTTTAAAATGTGTATATAAGATGTTTGTGGACAAGTAATAAAGGCTAAGTCTACAATAAATACATTTACAAGGGGAACTGGATCAGTGGCATGGTTTGAAGACTAGGAATGGATAAAGTGTAAACTGTCATCCTATCCAGGACAAAATAAAGCAATTTGAAGTTTGAGCAGTCGTAAAGCACAAGTTAATATGTATGCCTATCTGTTTATAGGCATTCATTTGAGTGTCATAACTGATATTCAAAGTGCTACATGCTAAGAATTAGGTAATATTTAGAAAATTGTTAAATAAAGTCTTTTTCTCTGAGATCTGATTAATTTCAGTTGATTTGCTTTTAATAGTACATATAGAGAGGGGCGCCTGGGTGGCTCAGTTGGTTAAGCGACTGCCTTCGGCTCAGGTCATGATTCTGGAGTCCCTGGATCGAGTCCCGCATCGGGCTCTCTGCTCAGCAGGGGGTCTGCTTCTCCCTCTGCCCTCTTCCTTCTCGTGCTCTCTGTCTCTCATTCTCTCTCTCTCAAATAAATAAATAAAATCTTTAAAATAAAAAATAAATAAATTAAAAATAAAATTAAAAAATAGTGCATATAGAGAGAAAATTATTATTTTTTTTCAATGGGCTTTATCAATGAGCATATAATACCAAATAAACATCTGAAGTTGTTTCAGATTTGTTAAACATGACTATTCCTGATAATTGCTTTCATTTCTGTTTTTAAACACAAAATCTGATGACTACTGCTAAAAATACTGATTTGATTATTTTGACTTCACATTTTATATAATATAAAAGTCACACTGTTAAAAGGAGTTTGGAAAGAGTGGGGCTGACAAATATGCTATTGATAGGATATCAGCATAAAAAAAGCTCGGTAAAAGTAATATATCAAACGGCTGTTGGGGTGCCTGGGTGGCTCAGTCGTTAAGCGTCTGCCTTTGGCTCAGGTCATGATCCCAGGGTCCTGGGATCGAGCCCCACATCGGGCTCCCTGCTAGGCGGGAAGCCTGCTTCTCCCTCTCCCACTCCCCCTGCTTGTGTTCCCTCTCTCACTGTGTCTCTCTGTCAAATAAATAAATAAAATCTTAAAAAAAAAAAGTAATATATCAAACGGCTGTAAAATTAAATTTTAATTAAAATTATTTAAAGTATGTCTAGATAGCAACAGTTTTTCAATGCTCTAGAATTAATTGGTTTTGAATGCACATAGAAATATACACATTTCCAGGTTCTGAAAAACAAAAAAAATATATATCCTTTCATTCAACAATATTCATTACACCACTGTTTATTTATTGAGTTTTACCATGTACCAATCCGTGTTCTAGGCACTAGGAATATAGCAGTGAACACAATAGGCAAAATTTCTTGTTGTTTTGGAGCTCCATCCTAGTAGAAGGATTCATTCAGAAGACTTCATCAGCCCCTAAGCAGTGTCTGACACATTACCAATACTCATCAAAGACCCACTGGGTGGCTGACTGACTGATTGATTGATTGACAACTGCATGAAGACCGCTTCATCTGCATGGTCACATTCACTTCTGTACTCCTGTACAATACACCTAAAAACTTCTTGGAGTCTAACCTGTGCCTCTTTTATGCTTCTTGATATCTCTTTTGATTAATATCATGTCTGCTCTAGTGGGTTCTGGGGACAGGACTGCCACCCAGTGGGTTTAGAAGGCAAATCATCAAACCAAAGAAGATTATCTTCAAAACTTAAGATCTCATTTGTCAAATAAGCTCAAATATGTCTGAGGAAATATATTCAATCTAATTCATGTTTTCAATAGAATTTTGTCCTTTATTATCTTTTCAAACATTTCAACTGTCATGATATTCATCTACTTATTTCCATTTTTAGAATGATTGGAGGTTATCTTCTTGGGCCAATCATAGGAAATTATTCACAATATGATAATTCTCCTTAGTGTATTATCAAATATAATAGGAAACTGAAAACTTTGCTTAAATAGAAATAAAATGAAATTTTCATTTTATCAAATTAGCTCAATGTTTAAATAAATTTTATACAGCCAATTCACTTTATTTTTAGATACATGTAACAGTTTCTAAAAGAAAAAGAATTTATTACCCCAACCATTCAAAAGAGAAGAAAAATTTATTTTTATAGTGTGTAATAGAAGATCAATAACATCATAAATAACAAATTGTGTCATATATAAATGATAAGAATGAGCAAGTTGGATAATGATTTCATTAACTCATTTTAATTGTGACTTGGGGAGATGAAGACGCAGACAACTTGATCTATGTGTTGAAATATTTTGTGTTAAAATATAATGGGTTGTGAATTATATTTCTGAGAATTACTTTTGGATTCCTAGTGAGATGGTGAATTGCTTCCTTATGCCAGGAAAGTATGACACCAAAGCAATGCCTTTAATTTGTAGACCAGTAAATAATAGCCTCGGATGTGGCAATTTAAAATATTTTATACAGAATTACCACAAATATGAATACTTTGGTAAAATAAAATGTTATGTCTTCAAAAGTTGAGTTATATTTAACTAATAATCATCTAAGCAGTGCACTGGGAGTTGTTTGAGTTTTTATTTTGCTGTATTCAGCTGTAACACTAACTTTGCTTATCAGATGAAGGCTCTAGAATGTCAGTAATATAAATGTTCCTTCCCTGGGCTGTTTGTTTACATACTTACGTTGTGACTATATGACACGTGAGAACTAAATTGGACTATAAACTCAGATAAATTTGCTTATTGTATCTAATTGACTGCATGGATTCCCACCTTTGAAGTTAGTTCTAAGGACTATTAGCCTTTAACTCTAGAATGAGCTCTTAGTCTCATATAGTTGTGGGTGAAGTATTCCATTATCAAATTAGCAAATAAAAAATACATAATAAATCAATATAGTCCTAGATCGTATTTTGGTAGGACCTGGAGAGATATGTTGAGCACAAGACTGTATGCTTGATAAGTATATCATGCAAGTGAGGAGAAGGCTAGAAACTACAGGCTTGGCCTTGGAGGACAGGACTTACTTTTAATATGGCACAGTCTCTAGAGTCAGAACATTAGGGTTCAAATTCTGAATCAAACATCCAGTAGCTATGTAACCTTGAGCAAGTTATTTCATCTCTCTGTGCCTCTGTTTCCTTATCTATAACATGAGAATACAAACAGTACCTACCTCAGAGTGCTGTTGGGAGGATTAATTGAGGACTTAGCAAGGATTTGGTATATGGCAAGTGATAATATGGTTTTGACCAACATTATTATTAAAACTATGCTATATGCAAGATCACTTTCTAGTTGTTTAATGAAATAGAAAGATGAAGAAGTCCTGATCCTTGCTCAAAGGAAGAATCCCATAATTACGATTATTATGATATAATCAGATCAGTGTCAACATCAGCATTTATATCTTCTCCAGACAAAATAATGAAATAAAAAATAATGAAAATGGAATTTTAGTCAATCACAATGCACTAAAACTAGAAAGGCTTCTAAGAGTAATATATTTCACAATTTTAAGAATTGCTGAAATAGATTAAGTACCAACAAAATTAGGTTGATTAAAACAAACAAACAAACCAAAACAAGGAAGAAAAAACAAAACCCAATAAATAAATGCACAAGAGCAGATAGCTGAGGAGGTAAGATTAGTTCTAGAAGGCATGAACTTAGAGTTAACACAAATATGGAGAATGTAGGATTCCTGAAGTAATCAGAGGGTAATTCAGGAGGGAACTGGGTATTTGCTCTTACTCCACTTGCCATCTGCACAGAATGGGAAGAAAGTGTGGCATTGGCTTCCAAGCAATAGCAGAAAATGCAAACATTATTTAGGACAAGAGAGGACAAGCAATGTTGCATCTAACATCCCTCAGGTGGTATGAGCAGCCCACACTCAATCAGAAGCTTGTGTACAATGTTCAAATATAAATATGAATAGACAAACAAAATAAATATTTTATTTAATTCAATATCATCTCAGTAACTATAATGAACAGAGAAAAGCTAAAACCAGAGGAAACTTGTATAGCATACTGATAATCATTATACTCAATTAAAATTTATATTATACCCACAAAATAAGAATAAATAATTATGAAAAATAAATAATAATATTGGAAACACAATGTGACATTTAATCATCTCACTAAAAACGAATAAAGTAAAAGAGTGGAACAGATAGAATTGAAAAGTAAACCTGTTATAATAAGTAAAGTAAATCTAGAACACAGAATAAGTTGTTAAAAAAAAAAACTTATCAAATCACTATGTTGTACACTTGAAACTAATGTAACATTGTATGTCAATCACACTCAAATAAAAAAATTAATAAAAAGGAGGGAACATAAAAAAAAGAGGAAGCAGGAATATTATATATAACTTCCATAGCATTTCATGAAAAAATGGAACAAAGACATGAATTTCATGATTTAATAAATTGAAGGGAACAACAAAAACATGATACCAACACAGAGCCCTTCAGCTCTGTTCTTATTTTTCAAGATCATATTGACTCTTCTATGCCTTTTTATTATTATCATGGAAATTCTAGAAACAGTTTCTAAATTTTCCAAAAAAAAAAATCGACTTGGATTTTGAGTAAAAAGGGTAGATCATATGTTAAGTGTTTTTGCCACACACAAAAAAATTGCCAGTAATAATAATGGGAGTGGGTGGAAACTGTGAGGTGCTGGATATGTCTATGACCTTCATGATGGTAATGGTTTCATGGGTGTATACTTCTGCTCAAACTCATCAAGTTATATACATTAAGTATGTACAGCTTTTTGTATGTCAGTCAAACTTCAAAATAGTAGTTTAAAAGAGAAAATCTGAAGGCACTAGATCACTATTCTGAGGATATTTTAGAAAAACAATCAAAATTAAGCTTAATATTAGTATAGAAAATATAGCTTTTTCTTTATCTGATTATGAGAATACAATGGCAAAACAACTTTCAAAGGTTTCAATATGATGACCATGTGAAAGAGATTATTGTAGTTGTTTGGCATCATATAACTCTCTTAAACACAATAAGGTTTAAATAAATGGTAAATTAATCAATAACTGAATAATTCAAATGAAGTATACAAAATATCTAATTCCCTATATCACTTTGTATGTCCATATAATACCACAAGTTGAAGCGGGCAGTCATCTAGAATATCCAAGAGAAAGATTTTATTTTTATTTTTTTAAAGGTTTATTTATTTATTTGAGAGAGAGAGAGCACACAAGCATGGGGCAAAGAGGGGCAGAGGGAGAGGGATAGAGAGAATCTCAAGCAGACTCCCTGCTGAGAGTGAGACCCAACCCTGGGCTCAATCTCATGACCCTGAGATCATGACCTGAACCAAAAATCAAGAGTCAGAAACTCAACCAACTAAGCCGCCCAGGCACCCCATCCAAGAGAAAGATTTTAAAGCTTTTTACTCATTTTAAAAATAAATTTGACAGTTGTTTTAAAATAGTCTTCAAAAGTATTAAATTGTTGAGGTGCCTGGGTGGCTCAGTCGTTAAGCGTCTGCCTTTGGCTCGGGTCATGATCCCAGAGTCCTGGGATCAAGCCCCGCATCAGGCTCCCTGCTCGGCGGGAGGCCTGCTTCTCCCTCTCCCACTCCCCCTGCTTGTGTTCCCTTTTTCTCTGTCTCTCTCTGTCAAATAAAAAAAAAAAAAAGTATTAAATTGTCTTCCTCGTATTTACCTACCCATTGGTATTGTAAAATACCATATAATTGAGAAATGTAAAATAAGGTTCTGTGTATTTATTGTTTTAAAATATAAATTGTTATGATACTATGTCTCATCACACTCCTACCTATTCAACAATGGTGACATGATAAAAATTTACAACAGTTAACTAAGCTAGAACTTATCAAAAAAGAAAATAGGAAAGAAGAGAGGCCTTTTGATAAGCAGAGTTAATGTGATATATAAAAATATGGAGAGATAAAAAGGAAGAAATTAGAGGGAAGAGATAAAACATCAAGAAGTAAACATGGTCAGAAAATTTTAAAATAAATGATAATCAAGAGAAACTATGTATTCCTTACTTATGTTTGTGGTCTACGTATGTTCTAATCAGGGAGGTGATAATCATTATAAAAAAGGATCTAATCCATAATTGTAAAAATCATAGGTAATAACTTTGATTATGTCCAAAGGGATGAGATCCAAGGTATCCCGCTCAAAGATTTCTACTCATATTGTTACTTTCCAGAGGCAATGGTTATCAAGCTGTTCAAGACAAAAAGCAGATCTGCAGTCACAAGACAATAACACATAGAAGAGATACCGCATATTTGTGGGATCTCTTGGGTGTTGGTATCATAGCTTCTTGCAGGGGCTACCCTCTGCACGCGCTGACACTACCCCATGGTAAGCTGAAAGAAATGTTTCCAGAGCCAGTCATAATGCAAGCCCTGAGGAACGGCTGCCATTTTCCGATGCAGCTGTCATTTTCTGAGTTGGAAATGATCCGATTCATATAGGAAGCATGGATTTTGGACCCAAAGTCCCTTGATGAGTCTTATTATCGCTGTCATGGTGGTAATAGTGTTGGTAGTTGCTAAATTTGCTTTTCTCCAACAAAAGCACAAGTGTCTAGCAACTGACATTCAAAGGGAGTAGTATTTCATGTAACAGATTTAGGGAACTGGTAGTCATTGAATCCCAATTTGGGCTTTATTTTTCCCCTTCATTGGCCCAAGACATGACACAGACATCTCAGATACAGTCAAAGCTATTTCTAGCTGATGTGTGCTAAAGAAGGCTGGTCGTTGTCTGTATGAGCGGTTCAGCAATTGTTCGCTATGCCAGACAATTATAGTGTCATTTTTGGTACTTTGATAAAGTCACAACAGCAAAAGATGAATATATATTCAACCTCTATAATATCCAGTCATGTCAATTAAATTGCGTATATTCACATAAGCTTTAAAGTCAATCTGTCCTTGACTAGCCAATTCTGTGGCTTAAAGAAGGTTCAACAATTCAACAAATACGTATTGAAAACTTACTGTTTGTCATGCACTGTTCTGTGACCTTAGGAAACATGCATGAGTAAAATAAATATTGATTTCTCAGAGAAGCACAGATATGACTATCCCCACTTCTTTGAACTCCTGATACATAGCTGTGGTTTGACTCACTCCTGCTGACATTAAGCATGGTTTTATATTTACAGTATTGTGGTGGGGCTGTTCCATAGGCTGTATTTGTCCTATGATCACGACTCTGTGCTATGCTTTACCCATTTAAGTTTAACCTCATCCTTTCCACATGACTGTGATAAATCAATTATGAGAGGGGGTAACTACCTAAGAAATTGATTCCTTGTTTTTAATATGTCATATAGTATTAGTACTATTCATCAAAATTTCATGACTCTTTTCTTATAATTTCTGAAGTTCAAAAGAGTTGATTTCATAGTTGTGTGTGTGTAGAGATTACCTCTCATTCTGTATCTAAAAAATTCTGAAATGTTGGAAGCTTTTATTTGGTCTAAACCATGTGGATTCAGACACAGAGTGATAATGGAAGGAAAGACCATTGATGCTTTTTGTCCTTCTTTTGACAAAGACCTTACTGAACCTGGTCTTTAGGAAATTTCCTTAAAATAAGAAAAACTAGGATGAATTAAAATAGTGTGATAAATGCAATCCCTTGCTGTTTAAATGCAGAGAAAAACAATTACACTTGGGGCGCCTGGGTGGCTCAGTCGTTAAGTGTCTGCCTTCAGCTCAGGTCATGATCTCAGGGTCCTGGGATCGAGCCCCACATCGGGCTCCCTGCTCGGCGGGAAGCCTGCTTCTCCCTCTCCCATTCCCCCTGCTTCTGTTCCCTCTCTTGCTGTGCCTCTCTCTGTCAAATAAATAAATAAAATCTTTAAAAAAAAAAGAAAAGAAAAACAATTACGCTTATGATGGGAATGCTCCTTATTTGTTTTGTTTTGTTTTTGTACTGGGTTTGTTCCCAGAACTTCTGAACTACTAAAGTAAGAGTTTGCCAAGGTTTTTGTTATGGCTGAGACAACTATTGAAAACGTGAAGGGTGCCTGGGTGGCTCAGTCAGTTAAGCGTCAGACTCTTGCTTTTGGCTCAAGTCATGGTCTTGGGGTCCTGGGATAGAGCCCCACATGGGGCTCCGTGCTGAGTACAGAGTCTGCTTGGGATTCTCTCTCTCCCTATCCCTCTGCCTCTCCCCCAACTCATGCTCTCTCTAAAATAAATAAATAAAATCCTTAAAAAAAAAAAAAGAAAACTTGATGTACGTAGTCCTACATTTTTTTTTTTTTTTTTACAATTTATAAATGCACCAGTAAGCTTACTGTTCATTTGAATATTGTTATTCCCAAAACTGTGAACAAGCACTACTCAGTCTGGGCAATATTGTGAGGACAAGAAATTGGTTCTTCAAATTATTATTCTTTCGCCAATAACCAAGCATTTCTTTCTCAATAGATCAATCTACCTTAAATCACTTTTGGTAAAAAGTATATCATTTTTCAAAACCATTTTTAAGAAAATGATTCTTGGTTATTTTAGAAGGAAGTTGAATTATAGATAGACTCAAAAAGTGCTCTTGCCTAAGGGCGCCTGAGTGGCTCAGTTGGTTAAACATCTGCCTTCAGCTCAGTTCAGGATCCCAGAGCCCTGGATTCGAGCCCCGCATTGGGCTCCCTGCTCAGCAGAGATTCTGCTTCTCCCTCTCCTTCTGCCCCTCCCCCTGCATGTTCTCTCCCTCTCTAAAATAAATAAATACAAACCTTTAAAAAAATAAAGTGCTCTTGCCTAAAGCAGCGAGGGTCTTGATATTCAATCCAGACATTTTAACAAAAGAATGATGGCTATGTACTTAACTTGATTCATGCCATGAGATGTGTCTTAATGCTCAGACTCACAATTTGATTTTTTGCCCTGTCAGTATTTCAAGTTAATTATCTCTTATTTTCTGAAGAGCTAAAGTGTGTGAATGTGTGAACCAGTTCTATTTTTCTATTCTGAATTTTTATATTCCCTCTAATTCTGCTTGCATGCTTGCTGTGTTTTATCAAGTACAGATTACAGGAACAAGCTTAACTTTCCAACATTCCACCTGAAGACCACCTTGTCCAGGTCCACAAGTTCAGCGAGTATGTTTCCACGTCACCATAGAAGAGTGTGCTGCCAATTGTTTCACCTCTGCTTACTGCATATTTTTTAAATAAAGAGCTGAAATTAGTAAAATAGAAACAAATAAAATGGATGAAATAGTCTTAAAAAGCTATTTCTTTGAAAAGACTGATTATTGAATCTCTGGTAAGCCCGATAAACCAAAAGAAAAAAAAAAAAGCAAGAGTTGCAAGTAAACTACTTCAGGGAGAAACTGTATTTACAGACACTAAACACTTATTAAAATAATAGGGTTGAGGCGTCTGGGTGGCTCAGTTGGTTAAGCGTCTGCCTTCAGCTCGGGTCATGATCCCAGACTCCTGGGATCAGCCCTGCATCGGGCTCCCTGCTCAGTGGGGAGTCTGCTTCTCCCTCTCCCTCTGCCACTCCCCATGCTTGTGCTGTTTCTCTCTCTCTCTCTCAAATAAATAAAATATTTAGAAAAATGAAATAATGGATTTAGAAGAAAAATTTATCAATAAATTTATAAATTAGATGACATATTCAAATACATACCTAAATCATCCTATAACCACTAAAGAAATTGAATCCATATAGAAAACTCTTCCAATAAATGAGACACTAAGCCCAAATGGACTTGATGTTTTATTCTCCCCAATATTTTACTAAGAATAAATACCAAATCTACTATAATCTCCAGAATGTGAAAGTCTTCTAAGCCTTCTATTACTTTCCTGTTCTTTTTTATTTCTTCCTCTATTCCCCACTATTCTGTCCTCTGTCCTTCCTTCTTTCCCTACTTTCAGTATTTCTTTATCTGGTTGAAACTTGTCAATTTAAAGAAAAGTGGAATTGTCTAATTGTTAAAGTTTGGCATGGAAGTCATTTTGTAATCACATTGCCAATATTTTTCTCATTCAGGACAGTATCCTATAGTTCAACAGTGGTGCTTTAATAGTATTTTGTGTAGTGTATATTTTACCCTATGAAATCATACCCTATCTTTCTTTTCTTGTAAATCCATTAAATATTCTTATATAATTTTGTTTGAATTTTCAGTAAAATTCCTTTAGATATGTAATGTCCATACACATGCATACATGTAGTATTGGAAATACACATATACATACATATAGTATAGGAAATATTTGAAAATTAAAACAAATTAAGGACGAGGTACTAGTGGCAGACCAACGTCAACTTTGGCTTTTTCTTCAATTGCTTTAAGATTTTGGAAATGTTATAATGAGTAGTGTATTAAATGAAATGATAAATAATCATAAGGCTGTACATATGTTTGATTTTCTTCATGATTTAGTTTTATTTTCTTGGTAGTGGTTGAAATAAAATTCAGCAGGGAGGGTGAGTTAGAAAAGAGAATAATGAAGCACAGTTACAGTCTAACTCAATAATAAGTTAACTTTCATTTAGGTACTGCTCATGTTTAGTTACATTTATGGGTAATTGTATTGAATAAATTATTTAATATTACTTTTAATAAATAATTTTTATAATGGATCTTTTGATTAAATTTAATGACTGGTGGTAATTGGCTACAAGAGAGATATCAAAGTTAATTAAAATATTTGGCTACATATATGAATGAATATATCTTTCTAACCCAGAAAAATCTTAATTGTACTTAATTTTAAAGTTCACTTTAAGTCATTGAACTATAAACTTGGTTAAGATGGAGAGAAATGATTCATTAGAAAAAAGTTGAATGGAACATGGGTGTCAGAATTTTATAAATCAAAAATAAAGAGTTGATCCTTGAACAACAATGGTTCGAACTTCATGGGTCCACTTATACATGGACCTTTCTACAGGATAGTACTGTAAATGCATTTTTTCTTCCTTATGATTTTCTTAATAACATTTTCTTTTCTCCAGCTTACTTTATTGAAGAATACCATATATAATACATGTAACTTAAAATATGTGTTAACCATTTATGTTATTGGCAAGGCTTCCAGTCAACAGTAGGCTATCATTAGTTAAGTTTTGGGGAGTCTAAAATTTAAAGTTATACACAGATTTTTGACTGCACAGAGGGTTGGCACCCCTAACTCCCACTTTATTCAAGAGTTAACTGTATTATTTAATTAAATAAAAACTAGGAAGCTTCTCCTGTTTTGCTTATCTTTTGAGCTATAGCTTTGGAAGCAGAAGAGAATATCTCAAAATTTCTACAAACTCTTATATGTGAAAGTTTTGGAGCAATACAAAAATACATTCTTGCCATTCACCAACATGTGAAAACCAAATGGCAGAATTAATTCTACTTCCTTTTTTTAAAAACTACAGTGGTTTAACTCCTATAGAAAATTAGCATTTTTGTTTCTCCAATAGTTGTTATACTTTATTTTTGACTAATTGCAGTGATGTTTATACAGGTGGATATTAAAAAAAAATTTTAAAAGTCATAGTACCCACTTTGTTGTGAGTAAATCACTCAAAAACTCAAAATATGGATCATTGCTCATTGAAAAAACATTGTAATGTTGAACAGAAGATTGATTTTTTTTAATTCAACAGCAATTCATTACCTAGGATTTGCCAGTATTGGTTCTGAATATTGGAGATAATATCATTTAACTAAGCACCAGGAATCTTAGACATTTGTGAAATTTATAGTCTACTTGGACACATGACCTATATTTATATAGTATAGTAGAAAATAATGTATGAGTTGGAGAAAAACGAAACATAGAAGGAGAACACATGTTGGAGGAAGTATTAAATTTAAATGGATGGGTCAGGATTTGCAATGATGTGGCTGGAACTCGAGGGTATTATGCGAAGTGAAATAAGTCCGTCAGAGAAAGACAAATACCATAGAATTTCACTAATATGTGGAATTTAAGAAACAAACGGAAAAAAAAAATGATCATGGGGGAAAAAAGAGAGAGGCAAACCAAGAAACAGACTCTTAACTATGGAGAACAAACTGATCATTACCTGAGGGGAGGTGGTTTGGGGGGTTGGGTTAAATAGGTGATGAGGATTAAGGAGGGCACTTATGTTGAGTAGCGAGTGCTGTATGTAAATGCTGAATCACTAAATTGTACACATGAAACTAAAATTACGTTGTATGTCAACTAACTATAATTGAAAAGAACTTATAAAAAATAAAAGGATGGGTTAGAGAAGATGCAAAAGTAACATCTGAATAAAGATCTGAAGAATGTGAGGGTGGGAGCCTTGAGGAGATCAGAGGAGAGAACAATCCAGAAGGAAAGGGAGTCCATGTGGGCCTCAAGGAGAAGTGTTCTAAGTTTATGCTTCATCAAGGAGAGCAGTGTAGGTGAAGAGAGTACACCAGGGCCATCATTAGAAGGAAAATGCTGGGAGTGGATTATATGGTCTTATTAGTCATCATAAATCATTAGCTTTCATTCCAAATGAAATGATTTTCAGCAGGGGAAATAAATGACTACATTTGCCAGGACCTAGCTGTGTTGATTACAGACCAAAAGAGGGCACAAGGAAAGGGTTGAAATTCAGCTAACAGATGACAGTGTCTTGACCCAGGATGTATCTGTTTAGATCACTGGACGTATTCAGGGTAGAACTGATAGGATATTCTGATTAAGAAAAGTGAGCTTTGGGGCTCCTGGGTGGCTCAGTCAGTTAAGCTTCTGCCTTCAGCTCAGGTAATGATCCTGGGGTCCTGGGGTACAGCCCCTCATTGAGAAACCTGCTCATCAGGGAGTCTGTTTCAACCTCTCCCTCTAATCCTCTCCCCTGCTCCTGCTTTCTCTCTCTCTCTGAAACAAATAAATAAAAAATATTTTTTAAAAAAGTGAGCTTTAAGAAAAATAGGAATATCAAGAATGATTCTAAGTCTGTGCCCTGAGAAACTGAAATGATGTTATTGCCAGTATATGGGATAGACGGCACAATTCAGCTTCTAAAGTAAGTCCAGCATCTAAGTTATTAACATATAAGACTGTGATGCCTAGTGCACATCCAGGGGAAGGGCTCAAGTAGACAAGACAGTTGTTTATATGAGTTAGGGGAAATTAAGCAACAGGTCTAGGGTAAAGATATGAACTCGGATTTGCAGGCATATATACAGCATATAAAAACATAAGACTGAATAAAATCACCAAAGGAGTGAATGAAGATATGGAAGAAAGAAAAAAAAAAAGTCTGAATCATCAGGCTCAACTTTAAGATATTGGAGACTGAGAAGGAACAGACAAAAAGTAGAGGAAAGACTTTCTAAAGGGAGATTTTCTGAAACTAGGTGAAGAAAATTATTCAAAGATGGAGAGACCATCTTTATCAAATTCTGCTATTAAGTCAATTAAGATAAATACTGAGAAATGACCATTGGCTTTTCAACATGGAGGCCATTGGTAGACCTGACAAGAGAAGATTTGATGGGCCTGGTATCAAATATGAATGGGAGAAAATATTTAGAGAAAAGTGTAACCAGTTTTGAGGAGTTTGCTGACTGGGGATGGAAGAGGGACAAGTAAGAGAGTGAATACTAGGCTGGAAAGGAAGAATATTTTTCTTTGTTATATGAGGAAAATGATAGTGTTTGCCAATTTAAATATCTGGTAGAAAGTAGAAAAAATATGGTGAAGGGAGAAGATTGCTTTCAGTTTAATTTCATGTAGGTGTAGAAAATAAGGAAGTGTAATAGGACATTTCTAATTATCTTTCTGTGAACAACATAGAGAGTAGAAAAGAATAAATCTGTAGGGTTGTTAGACATTACCCCCTTCCCTTCCTTTCTCCCTAAATATTTAAGACAATTTCATGGATGTGTCGTGAATTGCTATACTCTAAATCTACTCATCTCTCTCTTTTTTTTTTTTGCACTTCTGTTGTTACAGTTATCAAAAAACAGTAAATCATGTATCAGTGGTTAATGGAAAACAGAAAATAAGAAATTAATAAATTCAGAGAAGGCGAAATTTTAACCCCAATTACACTATGAAAAAGCTAGCAAGAAATTCCTTTGAGGTCAAGGCATTTAGCAGTCATTAAGTAGTAAAAAAATATACTTTGTATCAGTTTCCTTTCTTATATCAATACCCCCTCTACCTTCTCCATCCTGAGTGCTGTGGTTTCCCAAACCATGGAGCTTTCAACTGGGTTTGACCAATGGGCTGCCCCAGATACATGGGAAGGAGGAAAATGTGGTCAGTGTATCTATTTCCATCCCCTTTCAGTAGCTTGGTGCTGTGCTGTCCATTGTGAAGGTTATTAGCATCCAAGGAGGTGAACTCTACAGCATTGCTGCTCAAACTATGTTTTGTGGACCAGTATCACTCCACCAATTATTGCTGCAGGCCAGTAATGAACTAATTACAACAGGATGAATGGAATTTAGAAAATGTTACAGCAATTTCACAGGGTAAATTTATATCTGCCAAATCTGATAATACCAAAACCAGACTTGTATTTAGATTATCTTTTTTACTTCATTTTTAGTGGTTTATTTTCATTTTCCAAATTTTAATTTAACAAATGTCATAACTTATTTCCTTTGTAATTTACTTTAATTTTAAAGTATTGCTCTTCAACAGAGTGGAAGTAGAGAAAACCAGCCAACAAACAAAAAACTAAACCCAATTCTTCACCATAGATATTTTAAGAAGCCCTGCTCTATAAGACTCTGGGCTTGCAGGTCCCTACACATTTCTCCATCAGACTTATGGGTGTTAATGACTACCCGCTTCTAATCCAGCAGTTAGACACCATCCCTGGTGTCCCTACACCTTCATCTTTGTAAATAGTTTATTTCAAAGAAAGAATCAAATGAGCTATCAGTTTCCTGCTGGGTACCTAAATTAATAATGAAAATTTCATTTTAATATAAATTTGGTTCTTGTTTTTTTTCTTTTTCCTGAATGAATATTCAGTTCTTGGTAGAAGTTGAGAGAAGAGAATGTAGATTTCATTTTCAAGTGAAGTCAGTCAATATCTGTCCTGGCTCCCAGTGCTTGTTAGACAAGAAGAAGCTTGTTCACGGGTGAGAGTTTGAACACTAAAACAAAGTGTTTATTGTTGTCACTGAAATCCAGAACTGGTCTAAGGGAAGATCATTTTTTTTTTTTTTTAATCCAAAGTCCGTACTAGCCTTTCCCTCACAAAATTCTTCCTCTCCTCATAAAACCAATTTCTGGGCTGAGTGTAAGTTCTCTGAACAGGTCTGTCATCTTGTCTCACACTTGTGTTGAGAGGGAGGGTAGCTATTTTTCAATTTTGATTCTACAGTTCGTCCAAGTAGTTTTCAATAAGATTTGAGACTTGCTGATACTTTTCCTCACTCTGAATCCCCTGTGAGAAATGGAAACATTTCACTCTTTCCTTTCTTGACCCATGTTTCCAAAAATTGTGTTTCTTTCTAAATCCACTTAAAGACAAAACATTTTCTCTAGGGTCATAAAGAGACTTATCCACTGGGTCACATGATGTGGCTTTTCTTCTAAGTAGGCTGCATTCATGGCTACCCATCCTCTTCAAAACAGACAGAATATATGTCCCACTATTTTGTTGGAAGGATTCCTGCAATTCATCTTTCAATTCAAATACCCTGATGAGAAATCTTCCTCTGCTAAACCACAAGATTACTCATTGTTGGAGAATTATACATTTATTATTCTGGCTTCCTCATTGCTTTGAACATCCTCAACTGACGTAGCCTTGTAACATTAACCATTAAGTAACATCTTCCAGAACCAATGTTCATACCCAGGAGTTTTTGACAATAACTTCTTTCTGTGAAGAAGGCAGTGTTTTATGAAACATCAGGACTTTAGTTTTACTTTTGCAGCTTGAGAGGTGAAACATCACAAAACCAAACATTGATAGTCACCAATAATACAGACAACAACAAAGTTCCTCTAAGATACACCTACTATTTCCAGGTGAAGACAACTCTTGAAATATACTTATGCCTCTGCTTGTCTGGGGAGGCTTATAAGAAAAAGTGTTTAATTTCACCATTATTTGCAAATCTTACAAATGGTACACATGACTTTCATTGATACAATCAATCTAGACAGGGAAATTAATGCATTTCTTTAAATCTCCTGGGCATCATCTCTATGTCTTTTATACTTGTACTGTTTGAGGATGGGATCTTTTCAAGTTCCCACACTGCATTTTTTCATATACTCACCCTAATTTTATCATATGCTCACCATTATTTACATCTGAATATTATTTGGTCCTCACCAACACTATTTTTTTTCCTTCCCTCTTATGGGCAGAAAGTTCTGCTAATAAGTTGTTTTCTAAGCCATTTTAAGAATTACAACTTTTTTTGTTTAACAAAATCTTTACTCTGAGATCCCAATAGTCACTTAAAATAATCAGCACCTTTACTTGTTCAATAGCTCTGGTTTATAGTTCAGTCTTTCATGATTTTGCAGAAACCATTGTTGACTTTGTATACTGTGCTTTACAGATAACACACAATGGAAAGGGGCAACATGATTCACTACCTCATGTAAACACCGTTCTAAGTGGTTCTCTTTGTGCACCTGGCTTTCTCCTGTGTCCGTTGTTACCCTCATGAGATGAAATACCTCAGAGGATAGTAACTCTGCAACATAACCTAATCAGATTTGCCCATTGGCTAAGGCCTGTAACCGTCATCATCCTCTTGTGTGTCACATGTTATCTCAAAAATCACCACATGGGGCAACATGTTTGCCAAACACGACTCCTAAGAAAATATAAACAGAAGGAAGCAATAAATAACTAAATGAGAAAACTGCAATAAGAAAAGTTAAACATTTATTACACAGTTCAGCTCTGAACCATACAATCTATGTTCACAAGTCATATAATGGCAACAAGATGGAAAGAGGGAGCAGCTGAATAGCAGCATATACAAATACCTTTTTTAGTTTGCAAAGCCCACTCTTATTTTATTTTACACTTGAAGACCTTCTTTGTCTCATAAAAATTAGCCAAAGGTGCATATGGTGAGTTTGGGGGGAGTTAATTCAGGAAAGCAAGGTTGCCAGACTGCTAATCTCTCCTCTGTCCAGTGTATCTCTCATAACCTATCAAGGGGTATCTCTGTTTCTCTCCAAAAGCAGAGATTGGACTCAAGCAAGCAAACATGGTTCTAATGTGCACTGTTACAGAGTACCGTGAGATCCCGAACATCCTATCACCCTTTGCGCATGCGGCATGCAAAGTGAAAAGGATAATAGTGCTTCTTTTTTTTCAATCCTAATCTCCCTTTAGTGGAAGTTTGTGGAATTTGAAGGGTTTTACAGAATCCCCACTGAAGCAGTCTGGTCTAGTGGACAAACTAGAACTCACTCTATTTACTCACTGTTATGGTTAATGGGTGCATGTAAATTTGGTAGGGGTGGCAGTTCCGTGTGTGAATTTAACATTTAGGTGAATTATTCAGAAGTTAAAAAGGGAGGGTGCACTAAAAGAAATATGAGCTATCCATGACACATTTATTTGCAAATGACTAGGAATTAAAGTTCTTCAAATTATTGCAAAAGCAGTGTCTAAACAGGTTTGATGAGATAATCTTGCTAAAGGAAAATCATATTATGTGCAGAAATTAAATCATCTTCATTAGAGCACTTCATAGTAGTCATTGAATACAAACGAAAATCCATTAGGGCTGTTGAGTGTGTATACAGGTGTGTAAATATGTGTGTATGTGTATGTGTGTGTATGCATGTGTGTAATTCAGCCTATCCAGCCATGAGCTATGAATAAATATGTAGAAAGCAAAAGCTTAATCCCCAAAGATACTGATTTACAGGTTTTCCAGCCAGAAAGTGCCACAGTTTTCACTTTGTCCGCCAGATGGCAAGCTTTCACTATTAATCAGCCAACTATATTCCAGAATCTAACATTTACACTAATTAAAATGATCCCATCAAGAGAAATCTTTGCAAGAGCATACTATCACATTAATTATAGACAGAAACAAATTAAATGAATTCTAAACAGCTTTATTTTGTCTAATTTGTATTTAATCTCTCTTGACTTAACCAATAATTAGTTAATTAACCATAAATAAAAACTAAATAGCTCCAAAATATTACCTAAGTCCCACCATAATTCTCCATACTTCAGGTCACCAATCTACATCATTTAATTTTATAAAAATCTGGCCAAATTGTTTCTATGCTTTCATGAATACCTTAGTCTTAAATAGTGATTTCAAAATTTCAAAACACTTCCCCCACATTGTTTCTTCATAATACTCCTTAGAAGCAAATACTGTTTTAATGAGAAAAAAAGAACCACATGGAGGTTGCTTGCCTTTCTTTTAGTAATATGTTTACTTTCAGAAGTAAAATCTGCAGAATTTAATATTAGAACAACTTGCTTTTTCAGTTATTTTCATTTAAAAACAATAAAACATCTAAAAGCGCAGAAAAAAAAAGATATAGGGAATAAGGCAATAATCACCAGTACCTAGCTTTATAAAATCTTAGCAATGGCCATGCCTGCTTCAGTGTTTTTTAAGTAAATACAGAAAAACTGAAGCCCAATTGTGCCTTCTAACACTGGTTTCTTTCTCTCCCATCCCAGGGGGACTATTCTGAAAGTCATCACCATCCTACCTCAAGTGTGTATTTCTCTGGGAAAGTTTTAAAATTCCATACTTTAGCATTAATAAATTGTATGTATTTTGTTATGATATCATGCTATTTATATGGTTCTGCAACTTTCATTTGCAGCATGTAGTCTGTGAATCTTATTTAAATTGATACATTTTAGATAATTATAAAATTTTCTTTTCCATCTATACCACGATTGTAGATGTTCTTGCTAATGGTTATTTGACCTGAGTTCACTTTTACAGAGGGCTGCAACTCATATGGCTGTGAATATTTACTTGAGGATATATATAAGAATTTGTTGTTTTTGTTTTGTTTTGTTACTTTGGGGTAAATATTTGGAAGTGGAATTTCTGGTTCAAAGGGTGAGTGATTTTCTCTTTAATATATATTGCAATTTTTTTCTAAAATACATGTACTTGTATTAAACTTGGTATCACTTGTTAAGAACACTTCAGAATTTTGTCAGTGGGCTTGTTTTATTTTAGGTATGGATTAAGGAATCCTTGCTTTAAACCAAATACAGTAGAAAATCCAATATATGAACTAGAAGCTATGAGGTGAATTATGTACCCCACAAAAAATATGTTGAAGTCCTCACCCTCAGTCATTCAGAATACGGCCTTATTTGGAAACAGGGTCTTTTAAGAGGTAATTGAGTTAAAATGAGGTCATTAGGCTGAACCCTAATCAAATATGACTGGTATCCTTATAAAAGGGGGAAATTTGAACACAGATGCAGACATGTTCAGAGGGAAGAAGATGTAAAAGACACAGAAGGAATGCCACGTGGAGAGGGACAATTGGAGTGATACTTCTATAAGTCAATGAATGTTAAAGATTGAGGGCAAATCACCAAAATCCAGGAAGGGGCAAGGAAGGATTCCACTACAAATTTCACAGGGAGCACAGCGCTATCATAATCTTGATTTTGAACTTCCAGCCTCCAGAACTGTGGAGCAATAAGTGTTCATTATTCTAAGCCGCTAATTATGGTACTTGGTTACGCCTGCCCTAGGAAACTAGTGGAGTACCCAGAGTTTCCAGCTCCCGGTATAAACACACCTTCTCCTGATTGTGTTCTCAAGGACTTACCTAGGTCCTGCTGTGAAGAGACTGGCAAAGTAGTTCAAGTTTCAAATCAACTGACCTTAAAACAGGGAGACTAGCGGGACCTGATTTCACAGTTGAAGCCATGGTGTGGAGCCAGAGGCTCAGAGCAACGCCTCCACAAGCCGTGGAAAACCAAGGATTGCACGCAAAGCACCAGAAGCTGCAAGGGAGGAGAGGACAGATTCTCTCCACTAGCCGTCCTAGGGAATCATCTGGGCCAACACCTTGATCCTAACTTCTCGCCTCCAGATGGTGCGAGAATACACTGTGTTATCCTGAAATGCTTAGTTTGTGCTGCTTTGTCAGGGCAGCCCACTTTGCATACAAGTGTGTCTGTTTCTGTCAGCGCCATTCGCAGGCTCAGCAGCCTAAGCACCTTGACTCCTTCCCAACCTCACTTGCATCCTCTGTGTTCCCTGAGCTTCTCAAAGCATGTATTTGAGACACACACTGCACTAAACTATGTCTCTTGAGAGACTTGACATTTTTAAATTGCAAGTTACTTTAGATAAAATGCCTAATTACTTTAGATAATGCAAATGCCTTTAGATGAAATATACTTAAAGAGATGCTGTTGCATTTTCTACTCTTAGTGAAACATGAAACGGTGTGCGGCACAAAGGTTTCTATAAACTAATCATACGGCTTTATGGGGTTATCCAACTAGATTAGTCACAATACTATGCAAGGAATGTGTGTATATTACTGAAAATATGTACATCTGCAAATGGTACTATGGTCTGTGGTTGCGGGAAGAGGGAAAGGTCAGATTATTTCTAATTTTTTAAAAATTTATCTTTCCTGGGTCCCTGGGTGGCTTAGTCCATTAAGTATCTGCCTTCGGCTCAGATCATGATCTCAGGGTCCTGGGATGGAGCACCACATCCGGCTCTCTGCTCAGTGGGGAGTCTGCCTCTCCTTCTCCCTCTGTCTCTGCCCCCTACTTGTTCTCTCTTTCCCTGTCTCTCTTTCTTTCTCTCTCAAATAAATAAATGAAATCTTTAAAAAAATAAAATTGATCTCTCCCTGGGTGAATTATTCTCCTGAAGTCATTACCCTACCCTTCTCTACCCCTGCATTAATCATTGTTTGATCCAGAATTCCTTCTGTCCGGTTCTGCATTGTATTCATCATTAAAATTGGTATATAGGCAATATATTTTTGTATGAAGAGCATGAACTCAAGAATCATATTCTGTGCAATCTTGGACAAATTACTTCTATATCCATAAATTTCCCATCTGAAAAAATGAAGATAATATGTCTACCCCTTAGATTAAATGACTTAAAATATGTTTATGCCCTAAGAAAATCATATGACACATATTATTTGATGGATATTAGCTATTTTTGTGCTTTACCATATAAATGTGAAAATTATATATTATTATTTAGAACCTTTAAATGTACATATGGGGGCTATATATGTATATATATATATATTTCTAATACTTTCTTTTATGTATCAATATAAGGGAACTAAAATATAAATGTTCATGGTTCACTATTTCCACAAAAGTTTTTTCTTACTATAAATTTGTTACTAAAATGAAAATTGGATGACACATACCACTAAGTTTTAAAGATTATATTATAATCCTTAAAAAAAACCCTAAATACACACATAGGTAAATGGGTAACAAACTTGGATAAGATTTATAGACTGCACCAGGTATATATTTCCAAATAGGGAAACAGTTCCTGAAAAGGAAAACTGAGATGAGAAATCACCTAATAACTCAGTGTTTGAATGTTCTTACCCATAAAAAAAAGTCAAGCAAGAGATTATTATGTTCACTTCCAGTTCTGAAACCCTATTTATTTCAGTACCTAACTGAAGCTCAAAATAATTATATTTGCAACATTTACAAGCCTGTCCCCAAGCAGAAGTATGTTTTACATAAAATATATGTACTCTTCAATATTTGTTCTGCCTTAACCAGGCAAAAATACACAAACATTTGAGTCAATATTTGTACTAGATTGTTGTATGACAAACGTGGATACAGTCTTATATAAGAGTTTGTAATTCAACCCTCAGTCTGAATTTTGACATTGTTTATATGTGGAGGGACAATAGTTTTATTCACCAAGCTTCTTATAGAACAATGATGTTTGCTCGGTTCCTAATATCTTACCTTTCTCTGTCAAAAACCAAATAAGTCTCTTAAATGAGAAAGTTTATAATCTATGTCACAATACAGCTTGTGGGAAAGTTCCAGGAAAAGCAAGAGGAAAAGGCCTTTGGGGACAGAAAGAGATTTTCAGAGGACATGAATGGGTTGATGTCCTTCTCAGGGAGCTCACTGCCAAGACCTCCTGGCCCACAGTCTGAGGGCTGAAAAGGGGAGTAGTGCAGCAGGAGAGGACAGGGAATTTTCCATGGAAATAGATATCACATGCGAAATAAACTGAGACCATCTGTGTCCATGTTCTACCTCCCAGCTCCGTGAAATTCCATGCAAGCCTGGCTTCAATGGAGAAGGATTTCTAGGTATATTTCTAGGTAGAATCATGTGAAAAAGAGAGAAGTTTCTATATGCCTAGAGAGACCAGTGGGAGAATTTTAACTTTTTTTTTTCAAGATTTTATTTATCTATTTATTTGAGGGAGCACAAGCAGAGGGGGTGGGGTGGGAGGGAGGGGCACAGGGAGAAGAAGCAGACTCCCTGCTGAACAGAGAGCCCACCCGGGCTGGATCCCAGGACCCTGAGATCATGACCTGAGCAGAAGGTGGACACTTAACCGACTGAGCCACACAGATACCCCAAGAATTTTAATTTCTTGAGAAGACTTGTAGATGGGGAATGTTTGGAGGAAGCATCAGAGTATGGGAAAATAGAGACTTGAGTGGTGGAAAAAAGGTTTAAAATCTCCAAAGAAAATATGAGAGCCTTCCATCCCCAAAGACAGAAAACAAAATAGATAAAAGGTCATTGGTCTCATTGGCCTAATATCAATAATTCCAATGTATATGATCTGAAATGCACATAGAATATATACCCTAACCTAACCTGTTATTGCATAAAGCAAGTATTGGTACCTTTGAAAGGGCTGGAAATATTCAGAATATATTATCTAACCACTGAGTAATTAAGCTGGATAGTGTAATAAAAACATAAATAGAAAATACGTAACAAAATTGTAAATAATCTTTTAAGCAAAGAAAAAATGAGAAAGGAATTACAAAATATTTTCAACTGAATGGAAATAAAGATACAATATAGCGAAATTTGTGAAATGCAGATCAAACAATGCTTACAGAATATTGTATATGTGAAAAGAGTTCTTAATTGTCATGAAGAAGAATAGTCTCTTTTATATTCTGGGTTTGTCATTAAAAGATGCTCTATTTGATTAGTAAGCATGATATTTCTCTACAGAATAAAATGGTGCAAATTCTTCACCAATCCCTGCAGCCTTGTCCTTTGCTACCTGACTTTGAAACTCCTCCTATCAGAGGCAAACTCCCACCCCTTGACTGGGAGCTTGCTGACGTGATTTACTTTAAGCAGTAACAATCACTCCCTCTTCAGTCTGAGCTCCAATTAAACACACTTGAGCAGACCTGAGCCCAAGCTACAGCAAGAAAAGAGCTCTAGACCAGCAACTTGAAGCAGAAAGCTGTGTTGAGTCCCAGCTGACCTACAGACACGTGAACAAGAATAAATGGCCATTCCTGATTCTTTCAACCACTGATTTAGGGGATAATTTGTTATATAATAAGTCTGGCTAATGTGAATTTCTAAAAAAAAAAAAATACCTTGGAACAATAAACTGAATGTTTAAATTGAGATTATATGAATAATTTCTGTGTATGCATTCATTCAATCTTATTTTAAGATATAACTATCATCTATGGGCGCCTGGGTGGCTCAGTTGGTTAAGCGACTGCCTTCGGCTCAGGTCATGATCCTGGAGTCACAGGATCGAGTCCCGCATCAGGCTCCCTGCTCGGCAGGGAGCCTGCTTCTGCCTCTGACCTCCCCCCTCTCATTTTCTCTGTCTCTCATTCTCTCTGTCTCAAATAAATAAATAAAATCTTTAAAAAAATAAATAAATAAATAAAAATAAATAAATTTAAAAAAAAGATATAACTATCATCTAAGTTTATCTTTCTTTCCACAACTAAGTGGTTTTTTAGTGAGAGGTTAATAAAACATTGAACTTCCATATTTAAAATAGTCTTAAAAAACAAGATTCATGTGCTAAAATTTTCTATGGCAAAAACTTACGCTTAAGTGGATATAATGAAGTTGAAAGTTTATTTAGCCCGGTAATTCATTTCGGTCCCCACAGTAGCACTTCTCTCATGCTGATGCGGGGCCACTGTTTTCCCTGTTGTAGTTCTCAACTGAAAAGTAAATTATTCCTTTATATTTCTGGTAGTAAGTTCTATCATTTGTACTGCAGTATGACCTCAACCAGTAGGGTTTTCAGTTTGTTTTACTAATAAGACATACTGCCGGCGTACTCTTGGATTTTGTCTGACAAATGACTTTAGTGAGAACAGGAGCAGAACAAAGAGTCAATACCATTTTTCTTGCTTATTAGCTTCCAAACGTCTCAGGATACAAACACAAAGTGATCTGCAAACTGTTCAGCATATCTTTAATTGATTTTTGTGATGCCCTTCAAGCAATGTCCGTAGGAAGCCACAGGGACGGGCTTTCTGTGCCACTCAGGTCGTAATTGTATCAGCCTGGAAAGCCCAGAATCAGTCACCGCTAGATGATGTGTGTTCTTTTAAAGGAAGCACAAGAGGGAGTTAGAATACCTCACTTCGAAAAGTGTCTCTTTTTCTTCCTATTGTTACTATTTTCTCCTTAGAAATATGCCTCTTAGACCAGCAGAAGGTCAAGACCTGCCCAATGTGATCAAAATTAGGGACTTTTCTTTCAGCCTCCAAAAGGAAAAGGGGTGTCTCCTTTCTATTTAAGACTTGAACATGAGATCTCAGGAATCTGTACATAACCTAAGAAATCATGTCTTCTGCAGAGAACAGGTTAGAAATATGTGGTCTGAATGATATTTGATTTTTACTCTTTAGAACTATCTGAAATAGGGCGCCTGGGTGGCTCAGGTGGTTAAGCGACTGCCTTCGGCTCAGGTCGTGAACCTGGAGTCCTGGGGTCGAGTCCGGCATCGGGCTCCCTGCTCAGCAGGGAGTCTGCTTCTCCCTCTGACCCTCCCCCCTCTCGTGTGCTCTCTCTCTCTCTCTCTCTCACTCTCTCAAATAAATGAATAAATAAAATCTTAAAAAAAAAAAAGAACTATCTGAAATAGCAGTTGAGTATAGGTATCCAAAGTGAGTCTATATAAATCAGAAAAAAAGTTTTAGCAATTAAAAAAAAATCTAAATTTGGTCAAATTTACCATTTTGTAAAAGGAGTTTTCAAATTTCCTTGAAAAGTAGATATTACTATTGGGAGTGTTTTTTTAATAGTTCAATTAAGATGTTAGTTGTGTTGCATAGAATGAAATTCTTGAATTATTTTTGTATTTGAAAAATATTTGGCCTTTCAAGTATTTGCCTTTCTACTTGAAAAAAATTATAATATATATTAAGCTGAAATTATGTTTATGTAATTAAATGATATTTTAAAACTAACAAATATATTTAAAGTAGCACTCATAAGAAAACTAGATTGCTATATATATTAGTCTTACTATGGCTTTCCACCAAAATTTGTACATTATTTTAAAATCTAATTTATTTAATACTCTAATTCTTTATACTCTATCACATAAATATTTTATTAAACTTTAATAATATGATTTTCTGCATTTTGTATTATTTTAAGTAGGGAATCATTTTATTGTTTTAAAACAAGATTCAGATTTAGTATATCCTTAATTTTTTTTTACATTATGTGAACCTTTATTTTAAGGTAAGTCCTGTCACATTACATATTCTGTACTTAGAAATTTTTTTTTTAAACTCTTGACCATATTTACACCAGAACCAAATGCCTGAGCACCATCCACAGATGTTTAGGGGATGTTAGTTAACTATTTGTGCCACATATTTTGAAAACAAAGAGTGTGTTTTTGGAGTCACAGCTAAACAACTCTGGACAGCCTGGATCATTTTGATTTTTTGAAAGCATTGTTTAACTGATTATTTTAGAAATGTTGTTGTTCTTACGATAAAAACACATAAAGCATAGCTTCAGCACTCTTTTAGATGCCAATTTATTTTTTAAAAGAACGGATAAAAAAATTCATCGTTATCTAACAACTAAATAATTTGCCATTCAAATTGCCTATTTTGTAATCTTAACAAATTCAGGATGTACTTTATCAAAATGCTCAATTTGACTCTTTCCCTTGGCTCAGTCAAGAGGCCCAGTTTTCCAATATCACTGCCTTTACATGTTAATGAGATATAATTTCTATTTAAATAGTATTACATGTTTTGAAGTCCACGTAATCAATCCTATGACAGAATAAGTCATTTCAAATTGTTATGAATCAGTCCAAGTCAAGTGTTTTCCATTTAACATTGCTTATTACTTGCTTTAAGGGCTGCTCATGGGTGCTTAAATCTCTTGTATTTGTTTAGGATCTGGAAAACTTTCTTGAGTTACTGGTTGTCATACTTTGGGGACATGACCTTTTGTAAGTTCCCAGCAATTAAAATATGGGAAGAGGCATCTTTCCCTTTGCTTTTCCTTCTTGACACTGCTTGCCAAGGAGATAACGTGCATGCACACAGATCTTCCTTTTCAAAGGAGAATTAAGTAGGACTGGAAGTCCAGGAGACTGTTCTCCAGCTGTTTTCTCTTATCTTTCTCTTTCTTTTTTTTGGTCTTCTCTGTTCTGTCATAAATGGTGATTAAATTGGAAACTTTGACCCTCTCTCTTGCGAAAACATCTGTGTTTGTGACCTAGGATAGCTCTGTTCTATGCAGTTGGGTAAATATTTCCCCTTTCTGTCTTGTTTCTGTCTCTTGACATTGGTTTATGTGACTCTCTTCCCTTTTTAGTAACAAGATTCAACACATCCTTTTTTTATACTACATTGAAGATAAAAATCATTGACCTTTGGCTTGTCTTAATTTGATGTTACTTGAACTTGAAGGAAAGACAGTACAAAGAGCCCACTATTTGATGTGGTATTTCACTGTAGTTCTGCCCACTAGAATAGAAAGCCACTTACGGTTTTCCCTTTGAGTTCAATTGAGAAACCAATTAGGAAAAAAAAAATGCAAGTGTCATATAAAGTTTAAAATACCATCTTGGTTGCTATTAAAAATGAATCAGATAACTCTACTTATACCCAGGTTCAAAATAAACTTCTCACTCCTTGCCATCTCAATTGTTCTCATTCAAAGAAACATCCAGCTAACATTAAAGTGTTTTTTAGCTTTTCCTTTTGTGCTTAAATTTTCCTTGGGGAGTTGATTGAGAAGAGTGTTTTGTCAAGGAGACTTTTGATGTATTAATGGGACCATTAACCTAAATATCATCTTCTGTTACTATTGTCTCCATATTAACAAAGTCATAAATAACTATTTTCTTAGTTTCTAAACAATTTTAGTATTTGTACAGAAATTATTACAAGTAATTGATTTCATGGAAATTTCTAGGTGAGCATGTGTGTCCCTGAATTTCCCTAGGCCCTTGGAATTATTCTAAATAATAAATAAGCACACTTACTAAAGACAGAGATTTAGACACTGAATGAACAAGGCATAGAGTATAGCATATATATCCAAAATTACGTGAAAGCTTGCACACAGTCACTAAAATTTCCCAGATAATCTCAATCTTTAAGAAAGTTTCATTTTTCAGGACGCCTGAGTGGCTCAGTCGGTTAAGCATCTGCCTTCAGCTCAGGTCATGATCCCAGGGTCCTGGGATCGAGTCCCGCATTGGGCTCCTTGCTCAGTGGGGAGCCTGCTTCTCCCTCCGCGTGCTGCTCCCCCTGCTTGTTCTCTCTCTCTCTCTGACAAATAAATAAATTAAATCTTAAAAAAAAAGAAGAAAGCTTCATTTTTCTACCTTATTTTACTGATGTGTTTGGATCTCAGTATGGAGTTGGTAGTAACAGTAGGCTTTTTTTTTTTAAATCAGTATATAATACAAAATCCCTCCTAGACAAAATTTCCCTTGAAAGCCTACTGAATCACCCAAAATGCATGTCTTAAAATACACCATCTAACAATAATTCCAAGTACTGTACAACTGATTTTTTCTCCATAACAGATTGTTATTTCTTTAATTGGGCCCTGAATAATATAGTTGACTGGAGTTTAAAGGATATATTGTACATGTAGAGTTGTATTTTGTGCAATATTGATAGAAACAAACACATCATATGAGACAGAAAGAAAATTAGATTTTCGACGACTGTTATTCAATTATCAATTTCTCTCTCACTTTGGAGCATAATGAACTTGAATAACCCAATGTATTTAAATCTCTTTTATGCACACACACATACAGTGTCTTACAGGTACGTGGGATGTGTGTGTGTGTCTATACAAATAAGTATACATCTATAGTGCACACGCTGTTGATCCCCCCAGGGTTTTGCTTTTGCACATGCTTCAAGTACACATCCTCTCAACCTTCCCAAAACTCAACCACATGTATCTGCTTTCAGGAGATTTATGCTGGATACATTTTTATGGAACTACCGGGTTGTAACTCCACTGTTAATGCTAGCTAAAAGTGTTATTTACACTGCATGGAGCACTGCGTGTTATGCACAAACAATGAATCATGGAACACTACATCAGAAACTAATGATGTAATGTATGGTGATTAACATAACAATATTTTTTTTTAAAAGTAAACATCAAGAAAAAAAGTGTTATTTACAGAGAAGCTTATACATGCATAAGAAATTTCTTCCAGATATATTCCAACTCAACTTCTAAGTTTCTTTTCCTTTTCTGAGGGTGAGAGGTAGAATTCTTTTATGACAAATGTTCTGGGATTCATAAATTATAGAAATCTTCCCATACTTACGTCCAGTTTTCCTTTGACCTAGCATTCTCTTATTACTGGAAGTTTTGACTTTTCCAGGAGAAGATAACTTGATTTTTTTTTTTAGAGAACTTTATTTCTGATGACAACCATCTCTTTTCTCTATTCAAAAGTCATTCTTGTGGCATCTATGATTTCCTTCTAATCTTCTCATATTGTTTGTCCAAGTAACTATTACAATAAATTCTTCTCTGTTATGCCCTTTCTTTTTTTTTTTTAAAGATTTTATTTATTTATTTGAGACAGAGAGAATGAGAGACAGAGCATGAGAGGGAGGAGGGTCAGAGGGAGAAGCAGACTCCCTGCCGAGCAGGGAGCCCGATGCGGGACTCGATCCCGGGACTCCAGGATCATGACCTGAGCCGAAGGCAGTTGCTTAACCAACTGAGCCACCCAGGCGCCCCTGTTATGCCCTTTCTATATGGTGTATTATTAAAGCACATTCTTGAAAAGAGATACGTTTTTGTAAAGTGTCTTTAATGAAAATTATTCATGGTGCATGGAAGAGTGTGTGTGTACAGGTATGCACATCTTTGTGTTCAGGAGAATTTTAGTTTTTCCACCAACAAATGAGTCAGAAAAAATATATTACTTTTGAAAATGGTGTGGCATAAGTGATTGCCTTTATGTTCATAAAGAAGAACTATATTTTTTTCTTATAAAATAGCTCTTTCATAGTTTATCATTTGTGGTATGTTTGCATAGTACTTACATGTGAGATGCTCACTGCAAATACAAGTTGTTTACCATCAGTGTATTAATAGAATTCTAAATCATTCCATGAATCTTTTTTTTCCTCTTAACTCACTAAATTAGTGCTTCAAATGCAGATCTGTCACACAACTTCCTCACCTTCCTAGGTCTGTGCAACATTTGTTTTTTTTGGTTTTTTTTTTTTTTTTTTTTGAGAAAATCAAAGCCTGCTTTTATTGATGCACCAAGAGATAGACCTGTGATTTGGAAGGGATGGCAACGTTCCCTTCTATTATCAAACAACTTAACTGGTATTAAAGAGAAAATTAGCTGAGGCTCCCCTTACACCAATAAGTGATAGTAAAACTTAGTGTCATATCTGTCTTACAAATTCATCTTTCAAATGTCATTAGTATTTTGGGTGTAATCTTTATGTGGAAATACTGTAAGCTCAGCCCAGTGCATTTATTAAAATTAAATTATTATTTTGGAAAAAATAGGGCATAGTAGATTGATTATTTTCGGTAGCAAAGTAAGTTACATTCCCGAATATTATGATTAACTTTAGAATGTCTACTATCTATTAAAACCTTCATGCCAAAAGGCTTACAAATTATCTTGATTTTCTAATTTAGCCTCTTTGCAATCTTTTGAAAATATATTATTTAGTCTGTGTTAAAGAAAAGGAAACTAAGGTTCAGAAGTCACACTACTAGTAACACCTATTATATAATTTAATGATGCAACACCTGCATGTTTGTTTCAATATATAACATAAAAATACATAAGTGACCTTGAGATTCTATAGATTGAACACCATTTAAAGTTATCACATTCACATAATTATCACTACTACTACTACTATACTAACCTATGAATTTGTTGACAATAGTGAGTCTAATTCCTCATTATATTCCTCAAAATATGTATTACTTTCACAGCATTTGGTATTTAACACTAATAGTCAATGAG
This sequence comes from Mirounga angustirostris, assembly GCF_029215605.1. Classification (NCBI taxonomy): domain Eukaryota; kingdom Metazoa; phylum Chordata; class Mammalia; order Carnivora; family Phocidae; genus Mirounga; species Mirounga angustirostris. The sequence goes on along the minus strand of NW_026991722.1, from coordinate 9,956,477 downwards.
TGATTTGTGGGATGGCCAGATTACAAATCCTAAGCACTGCTAGCCTAGAGTGTTTCAAAAAGTGGTCATTCAACAATGACATTTGTGGATTCCATTTGGCAATGGATTCTCTTTGTTTATTGTTCATAGATAAATGTTCTTATATTTAAGAGGAAGAATCATAAACCCTATTGATGCTCTCATGCAGGCTTAATTTTCTTTCTAGGAAAATGCATGGAAAATACTGCATATTATTTTTAGGGATCCATTAACCAGCTAAAGGCTCTCCAATGATGGCCAAAAGATCTATGAATGCCAAGAACTTATCTATCAGAATAGGCATCACAAATTTTAAGAGATTTATTTGAAATTATAAGCTGTGTCTCAAAAGATGAAAAGGATTTGGCATTTGGAACTGGACCCCTCAATATGTAAGATATGCCTTATATCAGCCACCTGCCAATCCAGAGGAATCTCAAATAAGGGATCTATACTCAGGACATGAGTCAACAAAGAAACCTCTCCTTACTAGTTGTTTCCAGCCCCAAATTCCAATATAGAACTTTATTTCTAATCAGCAGAACTAGACTATCTAGAAAAAGGAGAACCCCTTTGGCCTAAACTTTTATCCCAGCCTTAAATTTTGGATTATAATAAATTAGCAACATGTACCCCTTAACAACCAAGTAAATCTCTCAACCACCATCTTGTATCACATTCATGGGTGGAGAATCAGAAGATGGCTTTCTAAATATATGCTAATATGTGCCAATTGTGCAAAAGTTTCCTTCCTAGCATAGGTAACCTCGTTAGTATTTTGACTATAATGATTGTGAACAAAAAAATCCTCCTATGTGAGAGTGAGTATACAAAGCATAGGAAGAGGGTAAATTGATCTTATACTTGAGGACAGTTCACCCTTTCTGTTTGATTTTTTTTGTTTTCTTTTAATTCAGTGAGTTTAATAGCCAAACATTCAGAGGGCAGAGACATTGATATTTCTGAGGAGAAATGTGAGAGATGCCTTGAACCTTAATGGAATAATTTGCACAATTATCCTTTCATGGAATTTTTCTGAGAACAATAAAAGGGAAAATCCACCACCTTAATATCCTTATTAATGTCATATGGATCCTGGCCAAATAAGCTCTGATTTTCATCTGGGCAAAACTTAAATTTTAATACTTAAAATCATTCTTCCTATAATGCACTAGAAAATAAATAATCCTATTTTTCTTGTTCTTTTACATGAAACAATTATTTTAACAATTTTTTTTGATTATTCAATTTATAACTCCTGATGGTGTATTTTACATGATATAGTTCCTGTTAAATGTCCATAATCTTCAACTACACTATAAACCTGAGCAAATACACATCCATTCATTTTTAGGTGAACCCCATGAACTACAGAGAATTTAAAGTTCCCTAATTACCTCCTCTCTCCTCTTTTATATAGGGAAATTAAAGTCCCAGTAAATAGTCTTCTCTCTATTGTATCATAATTATATTATAATATTATAATTATATTATTTTACAATTGCCATATGAAGATTTGTTCCCAAACCCCAAAGCAGTCTATGTACAAGGTTGGTAAAACCACATAGGATGGTCAAGCTTAAGTTTCAGGGACCTGGGACTTAGACACAAAAGAATGAATTAACTCCTTTAATTCTTTCTCTAGAAGGTCACTACTGAATTCCAGACCTTACCATTTATAGAGAACATAAGTTAAAGGAGGGTCTAATGATAAGAAAAGAGAATAATTTCTACTCTAGGTTTATTTGATAGCTCTCATTAAGACCTTACTACTAGAAAATTATGCTTACTATTTATCGATACATTTTCTTTTGAAGGTTGGATAAGCTGAAAAGGAACTGTAACCTTCTGTTCCATGGAAATTTCCCATATAAAAATAAACCTATCACTGCAGTAAATATATATAGGCATAACCATATCTATATAATAGGAAGGGAGGGTAAAGGATCAGACAATAAATGGTCCTAGCTTCTTTCCTCACTGAGTCAATCATCAGATATCCTGCCATAGGAGCAGATATCTGAATAATTGCAAGTCAACGTTTCTCAATTGTTTAATCATTTGTAAGATAAATAGATTGGTTGGCCTGGAGAGTATTGTGAATCCTCCTTCCAGATTTAACATGCAATAAATTGATACTCTTCAGTTAGAAATGATATACAACAAGACATCAAAACTAAAATTAGATTTAAACAAGACATCTTGCCATATTTACAAGCTAAAATAAGTCATCTATAACAAAGGGCATTTGCCTCTAGTAAGAAAATCAAATCTCAAAACTTCTCTTTGAGAGCAAAATTCTTGAAGTAGTTTCTAGAATAAATTTGAGGAGATTAAAACTCACAAGTTCCTTGTACAAGCTAAATGTCACCAAGCCCTATGATTCACCCAAACAGCAAGGATTATTACTTTTGATTATGTCCCATCGCTTTCCATTTCATATTGTATTCAATCAAATTATACTGACAGAATTGGCAGAAAAATAACTTAAATGATGTCAACTGTTGGCAAAAAAATTACGTAAGGAAATTATTAGAAGAAAGCATATAATATTTTCTAATAGTTAAGCATAGCTTCATACACTTGTGTAATGTTAGTTTTCAAAACAGGCTTATTTTTCAGTCAGTAGTGAAATCCAACAGGACTGATGGTAGGTTCTTTTGACCTATGTAGACCCATGTAGGCCCCTTCTGCCTGCTTGCCTGTCTGTCTCTCTCTCTTTCCCAGCATAAGGAGGAAACATTTATCTACTTTCCCATCAGGTAAACTCCCAGAGGAAGACTCTGGTCCTGCATGGAGATGCCTGTAGTTTGGCAGGTAGTTTCCATTTGGCAGCAGAATATAATAAAGCTGCATATGGCTGTATACCCTAATCATATCCTGCAATCCATATTTTATATTAATAAATTTAAAATTAATACTCCTAAAGCTGATTGCTGTCTCTGTTTCTCGACCAATTCTAAACTCAGAGGGAAGGATGGAGGTTGTTATTAAACCCTAATTTTCAACGCTTTCCTAAACTACAATTTAAACCGCAATGTAATCATTCTTGTTAAATATTCTACAAGAACTTCTATAGCCCAAGATATTTGGGAAAGTGCAAATTCTTTTTTTTTTTTAAAGATTTTATTTATTTATTTGAGAGAGAGAATGAGATAGAGAGAGAGAGCATGAGAGGGGGAGAATCAGAGGGAGAAGCAGACTCCCCGCTGAGCAGGGAGCCTGATGCAGGATTGGATCCCGGGACTCCAGGATCATGACCTGAGCCGAAGGCAGTCGCTTAACCAACTGAGCCACCCAGGCGCCCCGAAAGTGCAAATTCTTAAGTATATACTATGGGCTAAACACAGTGTAAATCATTTGGCTCCCATGGCTATTATTGCAAGTATGAAAAGTAGATACTATTTTTCCAGTTTTATACATGAGGTCATTGAAGGGCACAGAAAAGGATTAAGATATTGAGAAGCTTGAAGTACTGACAAGATTTTGTGTATACTTCCATATACAATTAAAAAGAAATATGAAACCATAAAATAAGTGTAAGCAACACTAATTAAACTTTATTTCCCACGATGACCATATATCTTTATAACACAAAATTGTCTCTGGAAGGCTCCTTCTCATTTGTTTGGTTGTCCTGTTGCACTGCATGTGATCAGGTCCCCAATTAGACTGCAGTACTGAATGTCAGAAAGGTTAAAGAACTGGGAAGGGGCAGAGCCTAGAGTCTACAGCCAGTATTCACTCTTCTGCCCTCTGACACATCGTGTTTGTTATCCTGAACATTCAATCCTGCTCTCTTCCTGGTCTTAGAGTTTCACTGAGTAGTCATTAAAATGATTATTTGTCCCAATTCAGTATCTAGCAACTACACTTAATAAACGACCAAGCAGATTTCTTCGAATGCTCATTTTTTTGTCCCAAATCTTACTTTCAGGAAATACATTGAAATAAATCTTACCTATAAATTAATCTATCATCTAAGGAGTTAAAAATAAAATCAATGTTATAGTATCCCTTTCTTTTGAAAATTTTTGACTTCGTGGTATTATTACTCTCTTCTGCCCATGGTAATAGAGTAGTTACTTTGGGCAGGAAGTCAAGACAACATTTCCAATCCCAATGGTCTTTTCTGGTACTTAGTTATCTGATGCTTATTAGTATACTGATATACTAGCATAATTACACTAGGTAAATTTTATAGTATTAGATCACAGGGCACATGAATAACAACTAGTATAGGACTGGCATATGTGGGAACCCTAATTCTATTCAGTAGTATGTTCTGTGTACAAATATGTATATACAGAATGCATTTGTGAATCATGTAATGGTCAAGTAGGTAAATCAGTTTTGTAAACTGAAGCCTTCCTCTCCCTCTCCCTCAGGATCCAACTGATAACTTCTGCTTGTGAGCATTGGGCAGTATGCTAGAGACGTGGAGATGAGCTCAGAATCAGGATGTGAACTGAGAGTTAAGGTAAGAGAAGAATGAACTGTGAGTTCCATGAAGAAAATGTTTATGTAAAAAATTAAGAATGAAAAGTAATACGTACTTAAAAAAATATAAATTGTGCTCATTTATTTTACAAATATCTACTGATTATCAGGCATGTTTCTATCAGAGGCAATACAGTAGTGGACAATGGAAACATTATATCTTGTGCTCATACAATTTATATTTAATCAGTTTGACAGACAAAAAAACAGTTGTTATTTATATAAGCTTTAGATGTGGTCAACGGAGATACAAATAATGTACAGGATGATGGTGATGAATGATAATATTATTAATAAAATGATCATTTTGAAGACTTCTTATTTGCCAGACACTGTTCTGAATGTGTTACTTGCTTTAATTCATTCAAGGAGTATGATTTTAGGAGGTAGGTAATATGATAACCCCCATTATATAGATGAAAAAACTGAAGGACTTATTAGGCGACAACCGATTCACAGAGCGGAAATTGGTACCGCCAGGATCAGAGGCCATAGAAGGTAACAATTTGGGAGTTAAATTCCAACACTGATCAGTCAAAGCACAGTCATCCCATACCTCGCTTTTCCCAGACACAGCAAGAGTGTGACTTGAGCAGCTACATGAGGCAGGAACAGATGTGAGGGAAGGGTGGATGGTGGCCTTTTTTATGTGATTAAGCTTCATTTTTAAAAATGAGGGGGAAAAAGTCAGAAGATAATGAGGGAAAACTGACTGTGGCCAACTTCAGTGAAAGATATGGTTGCATCCGGGTAAGGCTTGAATGCAGTAACAGCATTTCCCCCGAGCTCTCATCGGCATTAGGAGGGACCCAGGATGTGATTATCAGTGCTCCATTTAAACCATGTGTAAGTTTCCCTTGTTAAATCCCTTCATATATATGCTCTTCACACTTATAACATTTTTACAGCATATATTTATAGACATATTGATAGGCATCTTTTTTTAAGTCCCAGACATCCTGAAACTAAGACATTGTATGTCAGTTATATTTCAATAAAAAGAAAAAAATATTTATATAATTATTACTCCATACTAAACATAGTGCTTTACATGAAGGACTTCATTTAAAAGAAGAAGAAGAAGAAGAAGAAGAAGAAGAAGAAGAAGAAGAAGAAGAAGAAGAAGAAGAAGAAGAAGAAGAAGAAGAAGAAGAAGAAGAAGAAGAAGGGAAGGAGGAGGAGGAGGAGGAGGAGGAGGAGGAGGAGAAGGAGAAGAAGAAGAAGAAGAAGAAGAAGAAGAAGAAGAAGAAGAAGGGAAGGAGGAGGAGGAGGAGGAGGAGGAGGAGGAGGAGGAGGAGGAGAAGGAGAAGGAGAAGGAGAAGGAGAAGGAGAAGAAGAAGAAGAAGAAGAAGAAGAAGAAGAAGAAGAAGAAGAAGAAGAAGAAGAAAGGAGAAGGAGAAGAAGGAGAAGAAGAAGGATTTCACTTAATCATCACATACATTCTCTGGAAAAGACATCAAGATGCCAATACACCAAGTTTTGCAGACACAGAAACTGGGAATTAGAGATTTAAATAACTTCCTCAAGCCAACCAAGTGGTAGGCTGATTACATAAATCAGTAAGATTCTAGCGGTAGGAACTGTGAATAATTCATTATCCTATGTTTTATTCCATATTAAAGAAAATAAATTAAAGAACCCAATGTAGGCAGAGCCTGATAATGAGACTGATGGAATGATAGCAGCTTTCATGGAGTACAAGAGCAAAGTTAAGTCAAGTTATTCTACCAAAGCCAACTGAGTACTTACCATTCCAAAGAAAATGCATGGTAATAAGTTCTTGGCAGTCTACTGCCTTAACCTCTGTTTGCCAGATGAGGGAGCATTTAAATCACTGATCCCAGCGGAGTCTGCTGATGCCTGAATCTAGTATGCTTCCAAGTCCCCTCCACTGACCATATCTCCATTATCACTGTTATCCTGCTTAACATGGTTACCTTGGAAAATATTTTTTTTCCTTTTGATGTATTTCCCTTTGGTTTATTTATAGGTACTTAATTTCTACCATGGTCTCCTAACAGACTCTTAAATATGCAGATAAATTAACACTAGTACTTAGTGCTAATTGGCTAATCAATCAAGAGGTTTTTACTTGTTTTGCCTAGTCTGAAGATATATGAAGCTCATTTTTGCATTTCAAAAATGCCTTTAAGTAAAGCCTGGAGCCAAGTAAATACAAAGGAGATGTATACCAATAATGATTTTTGTAGTATGATAAAACCCGTTTATTTTCCCATTAACAGAGCTGATTTTTGTGGGCTTATTATAAAGCAGTGGATAAATACTACATAGCCAGACATGTCATTACTACACATGAGCATACAACAATTAGGGGTTGGAAGTGAAATTAGACTCTTAGTTGCATTATTAGTAAATACGTTGTATAAATTAACTCAGTGGTAAACTACTGATATGTATATTTGTCACCGTTCTTAATCATTGCACATTTAAAATTTTGACTTTTATATTAAAATGACCATTTATAAAAATAATCTGTAATTCAGGAACTTATTCAAAATCCTGTCTTTATTATGATGTGGATTTCATGAAACTAGTCATTTGTCATTTACTTGACATTTATTAAGTTCTCACGAGGTGCCAGATACCGCATCGTGAATTGACAGGAGGAGGAGAATTCAAAGATGTTGCTGACCACAATTCATGCAGCTACAGTTTGTTTTAAAGGTGGGAGTCACCAACCATAAATGACAAAAAAAGCCTAAGACTGGTGGTAGGCATTATGCTTCACCCTACAAGCTGCACACAATGCTTAAGCATCTAGCTAATACCACACTCCCCAAGCATTTAAGTTAGCTTGCATGACCCATACTTGCAACACTATAGTCAAAACACAGTCTAAGTCATGTCCCCTCTATATCTTTTTTTAAAGATTTTATTTATTTATTTGAGAGAGAGAGAATGAGAGAGAGATCACGAGCAGGGGGGCAAGGTAGAGGGAGAAGCAGACTCCCCACTGAGCAGGGAGCCAGATGTGTGACTTGATCCCAGGACATGAGCCAAAGGCAGACGTTTAACCGACAGCCACTCAGGTGCCCCCCCTCTATATCTGGCTATATAATGGTCAGAATCTTCTTTTTCTTAAGATTTTATTTATTTATTTGAGAGAGAGAGAGAGCATGAGCAGGGGGAGGAGCAGAGGGAGAAGCAGACTCCCCACTGAGCAGGGAGCCTTGACCCAGGGCTTGATCCCAAGACCCCAGGATCATGACCTGAGCCTAATACAGAGGCTTAACCAGCTGAGCTACCCAGGTGCCCCTGTAATGGTCAGAATCTTAAAAGAAAAACATCGCTACAGGATTCAGTTACTTTCTTTGCTTTAGGTGATCTTTCCTATTCATTTTAGTGCTAATAGTATATAGCTAGATATTTCCAGAATCAATTCGTCCATGACTATATCACTCTGATTGCTGTTACCTATAGTCAAGTAGTTTTTATTATTATTATTGTTATGTTAATCACCATACATTACATCATTAGTTTTTGATGTAGTGATCCATGATTCATTGTTTGCGTATAACACCCAGTGTCAAGTAGTTATTTGAAAGCAAGGGAGGTCAGCATAATGGAATATCTTGTTAAGAATACACCAATGGGGAGAAGTGAGGAAAAACAAATTCAGGTGATGCTCTAATAATCTCTCCTACCACCTAATACAAGGAAGAGATTAAGGAACATCACTTCACTTTACCTTCCAATGATGTGTCAGCATGAGAGCATATGAGTATTTGTGGAGAGATTTTTTAAATAATTCATAAATATATTTATATTTACACACGTGGAAGTAAAAAATGAACCATTTGAGTTTTTTGTGGTGCCAGGAACTAGGCAAACAGAGAGAGAGAAAGGGTAGGAGTATATATTTAGAAAATTTTAGGAGATTTACTAGCTGATTTAAAAGGACTATCCTGTGGGTCTAGCTGGCACACAAGGTAGGAAGGTACAGGTTTGAAAAGATGCAACAACCTCATCCTGGCTCAGTCAACTTTGTTTTGAAACTTCCAAGTCACTAAGCAGCCTACCTCGTAGGCTGAACATAATAATGAACAAATCCAGGGCGCCTGGGTGGCTCAGTCGTTAAGCATCTGCCTTCGGCTCAGGTCATGATCCCAGGGTCCTGGGATTGAGCCCCACATCAGGCTCCCTGCTCAGCGGGAAGCCTGCTTCTCCCTCTTCCCCTCCACCTGCTTGTGTTCCTGCTCTCGCTCTCTCTCTCTCTCTCTGTCAAATAAATAAAATCTTAAAAAAAAAAAAATAATGAACAAATCCAGGGCTTAAGAGTAGTACTTAAAAGTCAGATGGACACCATCCTGTATAACATGCTATTTGGGGGATTAGAGGTCAACATTCAGTGTCACGTGAGAAGGCCAAGGCTGAAGTAAGTCAATCCTAGAAAGGATGTCAGTGACCAAACGCACTTGCCAGCCCTGGACCCTGCTGCATCAGGATCACAAGACCCAGGATAGGGGTGTTAGGTGCCAGTGGTCACTAGTAAGTCATCAGATTCTCTTCACTTCACACTTAGGAAGCACATATTAATCCAATAAAAACTAATTAAATTCTTATTGAATACCTTATCTGACTGGTAGTATAGAAGGCTATGGTAACCAAATATTGTCTCCAGTGGATCCACCTGTTTAAATTATGAAAGTTTAAGGGGGGCGCCTGGCTGGCTTGACAATCAGTGGAGCGTGTGACTCTGGATCTCGGGGTCATGAGTTCAAGACCCACAATGGGCATAGAGCTCAGTACAAAAATTTAAAAAATTAAAAAAATAAGCTATGAAAGTTTGAGGCAGTTATAGGAGAGGTCACTTACTGAAGAAGCACTATTTCTGAGTGCTGTTTGATAACAGGACCATTTTCACAAGTCCCCAGAGCCAATTTCTTTGACTACTAAATGGTCAATGATAAATTCAGCTTCAATTATCAGACTTCATTTCAATTGGCTGATGAGCAGCATTTGCCATCATGGCTGTCTCCCTCCTCACGGTTTTCTCTGGGCATCCGGAATACTAACCTCTTTCTACTTTCCCCCTCACTCCTTGGTAACTCCTTTTTTTTCTTTATGCCTCATTTGCTGATTTAACCGTTTCTACGTGACATCTTAATATCTTCCCATGCCAGAACTCGATGCTTCAGCTTTTACTCATTGGTGTCTATGCTCGCATTTTTGATGTTCTCACCCAGTCTCATGGTTTCACTCATGTATTCACTTATAAACTTACATTTTAAGAAGTCTCACTAGTAGAGTTGGGGAGAGAACACAGAGCTTCTCCTATAAAATAGCGCCATAAAACTTGAGATTGATCAGGTAGGGGCATCAAATTTTAATTTCCAGCCTCAACCCATTGTGGGTGAGAGATCAGTGGCCTCCCAAAGATGTCCACGTCCAAATCCCCAGAATTTTTTAATGTGTTAAAAAGGAGTTTACAAGAGGAGTTACAGTTGCTGACAGGATTAGGATGCTAATCAGCTGACCTAAGAATAAAGAAATTATTCTAGACTATCTGTGTCGGCTCAGTGTATTTGCATGGGTCTTTTAAAGTGGAAGAGGGAGGCAGAAAAGAAATTTCAAGATGCCAGAGTCCTGATTTTGAAGATAGAATCAGGGGAAATGAGCCAAGAAATGCAAACAGAGCCTAAAAGCTGGAAAAGGCAAGGAGTAGATTCTCCCCCAGAGCCTAAAAAAAAAAGAAATATAGTTCTTCAATCACCCTGGTTTTAACCTAGGAAGACCCACTGCAGATTTGTGACCTCCAAAATCATAAAATAATAAATTTGTGTTCTTTGAAGGCACTAAGTTTGTCATAATTTGTTACAGCCCCAATAACTTACCCACTCACATACCAAAATCATACTTTTTTTTTTACAACTCATCTTTTTTCTACATACATAGATTATATAAATAAACTTTGAATATTTATCTTTAGAAAGGCTCGGAATGTTATCTTTCACATTACGTTTAATGACTTATTTTGCTTTGTAACTGTTTCCTGTTACTCAAGCATTTATTCTTGCTCCTCTGCAGTTTTGTTCATTTTACTGTCCAACATGCTCCTCCTGCCCACTGCTTCTCCAGGGCTTTGACTTCATATCCCTTTTATTCCCCAGCTTCAGCATTAATCTTTTGCTGAGGCTGCTGGTACTTTGTCACAGATATCTTCCCCTTAATGTACCTCCCACTGGCAAGTAGCTCAAGCAACATTCATCAGTGTTGCCTCATATGAAGTGAAAATCAGTTTCCAGAGTCATGTGGAAATTTAACAACTTTGTTTACAAAGGAAGATTATTTTAATACAAATAAGAAGTGCAGGCACTTATGACCATTGTTTTTACTAGAACATATGTTGCCATGTGTAAGCGTAATTTATAGAAATTCATCACTGCTCGTACTGAGTAAGGAAAAGGGAAATGTGTACATGTTCTGGTTTAATATATGGAGGCATTTAGACATGGTTTTTGATCACTTTATTCACTTTAACTCATGTACCTCAACTTTTTGCAGCTACGTAATTTCTAAGACTTATTTCCTTCTTCTCATCCCCCATTCCTGCTTTTTGGTATAATTGTAAAGCCACATCACTAAAAATTCCTGAGTAAATTAGAGTAAATAACCCCAAGGCCAAACTTAGATATAGATACAGATATAAATTTTGGGTGAGTGTGTGTGTGTGTGTGTGTATGCTTTATATATATATGCTTTATTATGTATATATTATATTTATATATAATATGCTTTATTATATATATATATATATAATAAAAAGACTGGCATCTATATCACTTTTACTTAGAGGAAAATAAAACTGAAATGATCCCTTTAAAGCTAAAAGAATGGCTGAAATTCCAGCTAAATGTTTTATGGATACAAGAAACTTTTGTTTCTAATGTTCCCCTCTGTGTAGAGTATGCAAAAATATTAGGAGGCTGGAATAACGGATTTGTAAATACATGCTTTAATTTTAGGAGTACTACAAATAGTTCTCTTGCCATGCATGATGAAGTCTGCACTCCTACACGGCATTTCACATCACTCACTGGTTGGGGAAGTATACCGTTATTCATAGTTTGTCAAGTTTTATAGTATTTATAACCTGTCACAATAATCCCCTTAGTTGTTTATTCTTATTTCTCTAATAATATATAATGCTCATTATATCTTGTATGCACGTATCTTCTCTATTAATGAATTATTTAATTTAATTTTTTCTTGATGAGCAGAATTTACTGTCAGAAATTTATTTTTAAAAGAAGAGATCATAATTTTCACATTTCTAAGTTCTCAGGCCATTGACAGCAATAGCTGATTGCATCTACATTTAAGGGGGGACCTTGTTATAGTAACAGTATTGAGTCACACATTCATTCCTTTAGAACTTTGGTAATGCTCTGCTCTCTTTTAGCAGTGGGATGTGGCTGATTACTGCAGTGAGTTTGAGGCTAGCCCAACTTCTTCCTCTTGTGAATGACGTGCATTTGCTGTTTGAATCCCTGATGATTTGTTTCTTTTTCCTAGAGGATAAACAACTGTAAAGTATAGTTAATGTAATTGTTCTATATCAAATTTTCCTGGAATATGAAATGCACGTATTTTCTCAAAATTAAGTTATTCCTACACTCCAGGGAATTTTTCATGTATTAGATCTTTGATAATACCTTCTCTCTTAATTCTGCAAATGGGAGCCATAAAATATCTTTATGTTCCATTAAAAAATATCTATATATACATATATATGTTCATTAACAGTTGTAAAGTTTGTCATTTTCCTCTGTGTACAGTTAATTAATTCAAGATATTTTATTTTCAGTAATTTGATTTTCATTCATGCTTATTTATTTTCTCGCTGGTTATTCTACATTTATTAAGTCTGCAATGTATGTTTTTGGTTCTCAAATTTGTCCTCAATTCTGAAAGTCCCTTTTCCATTATTTGTAAAAAATCATCTGACGGATGACATAAAAGATGAATGTTTTATCTATATCTTCAGAATTTCACACTCCTATTAAAACAATTCTTACAAATCACTAAGAAAATAGATACACAAATGGCTAGCATCTTAAACACTCATGTCCCCCAGAGAGGAATTCCAGATGGTCAGTGAATTTAGGAAAGGATGCTCGGTTTTATCATGGGCTCGGATGATAGCTGCCTTTGGATTTCAGCAAACGCCCCTCAGGAGGGCCATTGACAGAATTCAGACTACCAGGTGTTGTCAAGGAGGTGGGCTGCCTGGAACCTCACGCAGAGCTTGTGCAATAGAAAATTATTATAACCACTTTGTAAGACTGTGGCATGCGTTAGAGTGAGTTAGAGCATGAATGCCAGCCTCCACTGTGCCTCAGCAACTCCACTTCACAATATACACATGCCATTACCGCAAGGCAATTTTTTACCCTAGTAAAATAGTGAAGCTACTCTTTTTCATGTTTCCTTAGCTACTCATGGTCCAGGTAACCAAGCAACAAGACATATTCTCTGGTAACGTACACAATTAAGAAGTCATAGATTAAACACCTTGCAGTCATTAATTTTGGGTGGGTTTGCTGCCAGTGCCCACGCATAGCTTCTCAGGGTCATTATTCCCAAATATGATATTGCAACACACTCTGCCTCCTCACCTGAGAGTGCTCACTCTATTTGCAGGGGGGACAGTCCCCTAATTCAAGTATGCTCTAAGAAACAGCCCTTAGCCAAAGATGGGAGTGACTCCAGGTTAATTGTGACATATGTCTTGTCTCTTGAGGTAATTTCGAGGCAGGTTCTGCACAGTCTCCCAAGGGATGCCCAGTGGGCCAGGGAAGTAACCTCATGGATGCACCCTACCTCGTCTTCCCTCCCTTCCCTGTCTCATTCCCTCCTATACTCCCCAACTTTACTTCCTAGAAGCATTGCCGAAACAAGCTACTAGCACTCAAATCCTTTGGGGGTCAGCTTTGAAGAAAACTTAGCTCAATTTTGGAGAAGTTGGAGAGAGAAGTTGAATGCTTAATAGGAAATGGTGATTAATAAGAATGAATAAACAGAGCAAGGATCGAAGCTGACAAAGAGCTATGAACTGCAAAGTGTGATTAAGTCAACACTCTACAGCCAAGAACAAGAAATAGAATAACATTATGAATCAATGGAGTAAATATATTCAAAGGCTGACATTTAAATTTAATTTATATTTAAATATAAAAAGATATATAAACTTTATAACCTACATATATTTTTATTATAAGTTAACCTTATTCTTATACACCTGGATAGGGAAAAAATCTAAAATATGAGGAGGTTATTACCGGAGGAGAAAGTTTAAGAATCTAAGATTGTAAGAGAAGAAGAAAGTGTTAAAAACTGAAAAGGCTCTGAGATTTTTGCTCTACTTACAAGCTATCAAATTTGCCTGTCTCATGGATGCTGGCAGGAGACAGAAGACAAAGACAAAAGACAGATTGCTCACTATTTATTGCGCAGATAATAGTACGAGCCTCATGGTTATATTATTGCCTCTTTCCCACCAGTCTACTGGGGTGATGTGGAGCACCCTGGATGAATGTTGCAGAATACAGTGGATCTGTTTTATGGCTAGCAGCCCCAAGTTTAGCAAACTTCCAGCTGTAACAAAGAGCTAGGAAGAACCTAGGAGAATGACCTTATTTTTATTATTTTGAGATGCACAAAATCTGCCTTCTGCCCAGAGGAGACACTATCTCAAACTCCCAGTGTTGTTATAGGAACATCCTTATAAAAGACAGTCCAGAATGAAAATTGTCAAACGCATGTCGAAATATGAGAGGCCCATGAAGAATTGTTGTCCTGTGAGAAAGATATGGAAATACCGCTAGAGAGGAGATTTCTCTATTTAAGTGTTTTTGAAGTTAAACAGCTCCCTGCAATGATGAATTCTGGGTCATGACAATAGAACAAGCGGCCATAGTGGGCTGGAGTGATGGTAGCTGGATATAAGAAGATTAAAAAAAATGAAAATCCAGGATATTAAGCCTGTCATGCATGTGGCCTTTAAAAACTTTCCTGCGGTTGGCAGAGTGACGGTATAGACTGAGAATTGGTGCCAAAGGCTGCAATTAATAAAGAGGACTTACAGGAAAGTGAAAAAAAATAACCCCAGCAAGAGGGAAGATTGGCATTCCTGGATGTTCCTCGAATGATCCTGAAGCAACACTGTAGTATGAGAATATCTTCCCCAATTCTAGGTCTGTAGGTGAACAGGGTGTATTAGCTTTCTACTGCTGCCATAACAAATCACCACCACTAGCAACCATTTATTATCTCAATGTTCTGTAAGTAAGAAGTCTGAGTGTGGCATAGCTCAACTGAGTTCTCCTCAGCAATCCCCACAAGGCTTAATCAAGGTGTTGGCTGGCTTGTGTTCCCTCCTGGAGGCTCTGGGGATGAATTTGCCTCCAAATTCGTGCAGGATGTTGGGTAAATTTAACTTTCTTGCATTTGTAGAACTAAGGTCCTCACAGGACTGAGATCTCTATTTCTTTGCTGTCAGCTGGAGCCAGCTTTTACTTCTAGAAGCTGCCCACATTCCCTCCCCTGCTTTCCATGTGATCCTCCCTAGAAACAGTGGGTAGAGTAAATGCGTGCTTCGAATCTCCCCTTTCTGCTGCATTGCTCTGATTTTAGCTAGAGGAAGTTCTTCTGCTTCCTCTTGTGATTAGACTGGGACCAAGTCAATAATCTAAAATAATCTATTTTAAAACCCTTAATATTAACTAAATCTGCAAAGTTCTTCCTTTTATCGTGTAACATAATATATTGATAGGTCCTGGTGATTAAGATGTGACATCTTTCGAGGGCTGTGTTCTGACTAGCACAAAGGGTAATGAGCAACTCACTTGAGAGGATTGCAGGGAAAGTACTATTTTATGTGGATGAGGGTGCATGGGAAAACCTTGATCCATCACTGAGGTTTCTCATCATGCACAGAACAAGTATTTGGATGGAAGGAGGGGAAAGGATTTTGGGGTTGGAAAATGCAAATTTAGAATCATAGGGGAATATAAAACCAGGATAAGACAGATGGTGATCTAACTTCCTATACTCCATTAAATTAATAATTTCACAATATTTCTTTTTTTTTGAAAGATTTGGTTTATTTATTTGACACAGAGAGAGACAGAGAGATAGCAAGAGAGAGCACAAGCAGGGGGATCAGCAGGCAGAGGGAGAGGGAGAGGCAGGCTCCCCAGTGAGCAAGGACCCCAATGCGGGACTCGGCAGGACTCGATCCCTGGACCCTGGGATCATGACCTGAGCCGAAGGCAGACGCTTAACCAACTGAGCCACCCAGGTGTCCCAATATTTCTTAACTGTAAAAAAATACCAATATTACAAAGCACTTAATAAATTGGGAGGCCTCAGGAGGAAAATAAAAGGAGCATAGTAATATGCTAAAGGCTGAGCAAGGCTAACGACTGGACAAAGAAAAGAGTGATTTTGTCATTCTGGGGTTGTGTTCTTCAACCTTGTGTCAACACCACAGAGCCCTTCCTTCTGCAGGTTAAAGCAGGTAAGAGAAACTTCTCAGTACTGCTTGTGGGGTTTGCATATGTGGTTTAATTGTCTTTTATAAATTGTGGTATGTTTTACTTCCATAAGATGATTGCTCTTTAGCTTTCATTCTCTTTGCCTCCATTACTTGGTATCCTGGATGAATGAGAACAATGTCTCCTTTATGTGTAGGCGTATACTATTGAATTATTTGAGTCATGTTGGAGTGCTAGTATTTATGACATGTCCCTCAACATAATGCCTTATCTAGAAGCTGTGAATATGTCACCCAAGGGTGATGAAGATCTCCAAATAGTCACTTTCCAAAGTTGTAACTGGCACTTGCTTTAAATTGGTGTGATTATGTCTAAGCCATGTGATTTGAAAGGATTTTGCTGACATGAACAGACCCTTTCTATTGCTTTAATGCCTTTCTTCCTATCATAGATCCAAACAACATTTTTATCTCTTGACTGAATATGACAGCTGTGTGATTCCATTTTCTCTGTGAATCCAATTAATCCGTCTATGCCTCTAGGCTTTTTAATTTTTTGGCATGTGCCTTTCTTTCTTTCTTTTTTTTTCTAAACAAGTTGTTTACATTCTCAGAATATTTACCATTAGATCTTCATGCCTGTCTGCTTTTCAAATTACTTACCCTTTTATGCCAGCTTCCTCTTATGGTTTTACTAATGATCACCCTCATCGGTCTATACTCAAGTTTTGATTTTGTTTCTTCTCTTCACACATGCACTGGAATTATTTGAGGTGCATTTAATAGCTCACTTAAAAGAAGCAGACAAAATAATCCTGACAAAGTCTCAACATTGATTTTTGTACTCTGTCAAGGTTTACAAGAGCTTAATGTGGATGTTTTGAAACCTAATGACATCAGACAACTAATTGTTTCAACCAATACTTTTTAAGGAAGAGATGAAAACAGACACAGGAAGAGAATCAAAAGTCATTTGTAAGGACATATAAAATCTACTGAAGTAGCAGTTAAAAAAAGCAACTTAGCTGAAGCACATCGCACTTCATTTGTATTATGAAGTTCATTTCCAAAAACTCTTATATGAGATAATATTTGTCAGTGACATGTAGTAAACCCCCCCAAAAAGGTATATTTTTGCACACTTACCTTTGCTTTACTAATTGGAAAATCAATCAAATGTAACAACAAACATTCATTTGGTAAAAATTTTTTGTATTTTGTTTTGCCACAGGATATGTTTGAGTCAATTTTCAAAGTTGCGCATAATCTGATTAACCATACTGACAATATAGTTTACATGGACTGGAAGAGCAAGATACTTTATAAAGAAATCATTTTTTCCAAGTTTCTATTTAAATTCCAGTTAGTTAACATGCAGTGTAATATTAGTTTTACATGTACAATATAGTGATTCAACACTTACATGCGACAGGTCACACACTGTCACGTGCACTGTGCTCGTCACAAGTGCCCTCTTTAATCCCCATCACCTGTACCACCCAGCCTCCACCTTCGCCCCTGGTAACCATTAGTTTGTTCTATAGAGTTAAGTGTCTGTTTCTTGGTTTGCCTCCCTTTTTTTTAAATTCCATGTATGAGTGAAATCATATAGTATTTGTTGAAGAGATAATTTTAAGAATAAGAAATTATGGTAGAACTGAGAAAAATCATAGCTTGCCTATAAGATTATTATGAAATAGATTATTATGAAATATCCTACAGAAAAAAGTTGCTTAACCCGCAATACCTAAAACAAAGCAAAGTCATATAAAATAGATCACTAAATTTATTTCAGTTATAACTTGATGTTCTTAGATGTGTTTCATATTTAAAATAGAAATTCACAATAGAAATATCTTTGCGATAAAACTCAATTTTTAAATTTTACAAATAAGGATAAGAGTTTCAGAGAATAATTTACTTCTCCATCATCACACAACAAAGTTTTTGTAGATCTAGGACTGCAAAGAATATGACTCTCATATACCAGTTCACTTTTAATCTGTTTATGATACACCATGTTGATAACTATAAAAATAGAATGATTCTCATTTTTTTGACCTAGTAGATGGAAGGAATCTTTTTTTTTTTCCATTTATTCTAACTGAAGTGGTGATTCTGTACCATGCTCCACTTACCCACACCCCCAATTCAGGCTTTACCAGAAATTTAGAAATTGAGCCATGTGTAGGCTGACATATCCTAAAGGCTAAGCTGAATCATCTCTTAGGGGCCCTTGACTCTCATTATTTTGTGTTAAAAATAACTACAGGGGCGCCTGGGTGGCTCTGCCGGTTGAGCATCCCAATCTTGATTTCTGCTTAGGTCATGATCTCAGGGTCCTGAGATAGAGCCCTGCAATGGGCTCTATGTTCAGCAGGGAGTCTGCTTGGGATTCTTTCTCTCCCTCTTCCTCTCCCTGTGCCCCCCCATATAAATAAATATTAAAATGAAAAACTAAACTAACCACTGCATTTTGTTGGTTAAGTATTTAACCAATATGTTAAAATTGCCAGTCCTAAGATGCCAGTATTATTGGCATATCCATTAGAGGTATTTCTCCTCTGTAGTTACAGAAATTAATTGAGAAATAAAACATCCATAGTATACTTGTTTTGTTGATTTCCAACTTTGAATATCTCATCTGGACATTCATTCAATAAAGCTATGACTTGCATGTGAGAAACAGTTTATTCACTTTCTTTTGACAATTTGAAATTAGAAAAATTTAGGAAATTTTTAGGAATTGGAAAAGTTAATGAATGATAGAGTTCCTTTATCAAGAGCATGAGCAGGGCACCAGTGTGGCTCAGATGGTTAGCATCTGCCTTTGGCTCAGGTCATGATCTCAGGGCCCTGAGATCCAGCCGCATGTCAGGCTCCCTGCTCAGCTGAGAGTCTGCTTCTCCCTCTGCCCCTCCACCTCCAGTCTCCTGCTCATGCTCTCTCTCTCTCAAATAAAAAAAACCAAGATCTTAAAAAAAAAAAAAAAAAAAGTGTGAGGAGACCTTATCTTCCAGCAACATGGAGTACATTGACTTTCCTTTATTCCACCCAATAATTATAACTAAAACTATTGGGCATTGTGTGAAAACAAACATAAGACTCTGAAAGTTGGAGAGAAGAAGGCGGGCCAGCCAGGGCCTTGGGACCGGAGGAGTGACAGTGATGCTGTGATGAACTTTCTGCCTTATGTCTCTCAAACCTGGAGTTGGGAAGCCAGCAACCAATGGACACAAGGATAAAATGCTCCAACAAAGGGCTGCTCTTACTAGTCAAAGGACTAGGAAAGGGACAACCTTTCCTGGACAGAAAATTTTTAGATATTGACTGTTCTACTCCAAGCAAATATGATAGAAAAATTGTGGCCACACCTCACATGGTGGAAAGAAGCAATGAAGTGTTAAGATAGAACAACAGTAATTATTCAGTATGAACACCAGGGAGAAAAAAGAGGTCTGGGAAAACAAGACAAAACAAACAAACAAACTGCAGAACCTAAGGGACTGGGGAGACTTTAAAAAAAGATCTAACACTACTTTATCAGAGGTCTGAAGATGAAAGAAAAAGGAAGAATTGGAAAATTATTTGAACAGATAATAGCTGAAGACTTCCTATATGTTTAAAGAGACATAAACTGGAAACTTAAGAGGCCAAGTAATCTTCAAACAAAATAAAACCAAAGTAATATACACCAACTTCAGAAAAAAGAAACAAAAAAATCTTGAAAGCAGCAAGAGAAAAATGATACCTATAAAGGAAAAATAATTTGAATGACAATGGAAACTATGGAGACCAGAAGGAGTGGTCCAGTACCTTTTAAGCACTAAAAGAATGAATCTTATACCCAACAAAAATATCCTTTGGGGAAGAAAGAAGAAGTCAAGAAATTCTCTGATGAAGGAAAACTAAGACAGTTTTTGATCCACAGACCCACTTTAATAAGTGGCTAAAAGAAAGTCTCTAAACAGGAAAGAAAAGATAACAGAAGGAATCTTGGAACACTAGGAAAGAAGAAAGAACATAGTAAACAAAAATATGAGTAAATGCAATAGGCTCCCTTTTCTTCTTGAGTTTTCTAAATTATGTCTGATGACTGAAGCAAAATTATATCATTGTCTTACTTGGTTTTGAATATACAGAGATGAAAAATTTAAGAAAATTATATTACGAGCAGAGGAGGATAAAGCGACATAAAGTGAGGTCAGGTTTCTCTGTTTTCCTCAAACTGGTAAAATTATGAGGCTTATAGACTGTGCAGAAGCAGGATTTAAAAAAAGCAGCAAGTTGGGATATACAGATGCCAAATAAGCACATGAAATGGTGTTTAACATCATTAGCCATTAGGAGAATACAAGTTTTAAAACTACATTTAGATATTCCTAAACAATAATCAGAATGGCTAAAATTAATACACACACACACACACATATTATATATATTACAACATCAAGTGAGAATACAGAGAAACTAGATCACTCATATATTATTGATGGAGATATTAAATTATATAGCCACTCTGGAATATAGTTTGGCAGCTTTTTAAACAACTAATCACGCAACTATCATATAACCCATTAATCGTATCTTTGAGCAGAGAAATAAAGACTTATATTCACACAAAAACATGTACATAAATATTTACAGCACCTTTATTAAGAATAACAAAAAACTTGATAGAGCTGAGATATCCTTCAATGGATGAATGGTTAAATAAATTGTGGTATATCCATCATGGCATACTTCACAGCAATAAAAATAAATGGACTATTGCCATACCCAACAACTTGGATTAATCTCTAGAGAATTGTGTTAACAAGCCAATCCAAAGTGTTACATACTCTATGATTCCATTTATATAATGTTATTTTTAAATAACATTTTCATTATAATAAAATTATAGAAATGTAGACTAGGTTAGTTGTTACAAAAGATTAATGATAGTATGTGGCAGAAGGGAAATAGATATAGATATAGAAGGGAGATCCTTGTGGGGAGAGAAATGTTCTATATCTTGACTGTGTTGTTGTGATATTGTAATCTAGTTTTGCAAGATGTTACTTTTGGGGGGAACCATGTAAAGGATATAAGATATCTCCATAGTATTTATTACAATTGTATGATAATTGAGAAGTATCTTTTTTCTAGAGATTTTATTTATTTATTTGACAGAAAGAGACACAGTGAGAGAGGGAACACAAGCAGGGGGAGTGGGAGAAGGAGAAGCAGGCTTCCCGCCGAGCAGGGAGCCAGAAGCCTGATGTGGGGCTCGATCCCAGGACCCTGGGATCATGACCTGAGCAGAAGGCAGACGCTTAATGACTGAGCCACCCACGTGCCCTGAGAAGTATTTTTAAATAAAATTTCTAGTAAATTTTTTAGCTGAGAAAAAAGATAGGGACTCATTTTATATCTCAATTTTAATAGATGAAATGACACAGATTCTAGATTTAGAAAATATTTAAAAATTGAAAGATAAAACATATAGGAGAAAAAGTAAAATAAATCTATTTTGGAGCTATTTGATAAAATGAAGTTTGAATGTATAATAACTATAATAACAATCATCATTAAAACTTAGTGATAATTGTTCTAAATACTTTCCCTGTAATTTGATTCCATCCTCACTGTAACCCTGTAAGAACTAAAGCATGGAAAGTTTAAGTGGGTTGTCCAACACTGCAAATGATAGAATGAAATTTATGTCTATGCTAAATAATTTAAAAGACAGTAATTTAAAAGTGAATCATTGTCAGTTTGATTAATTTATCCCTACCCAGCTTTCACAAACTGTTGAGGAAAATTCCTATATGGTATATAATTTAAAATGAAATAATATAATTTCAACTGGACTTCTCCAGAATACCCTCAAACCGTGCGACCCTCTAGAACCTTCTATGATGAGCAAAATGTTTTATAAATTTTCATTCTCCGATATGATAGTCACTTGCTACTGTGGCGATTGAGCCCTTGGAACATGACATGACTGAGGAACTGAATTTTTAATTTTCTTTAGTTTAAATTAATTTAAATGTGAATAGCCACATGTGGCTACTAGCTACTCTATTGGAAGGAATGCCGCTAGCATGTAAAATCCATGGGATCGGAGCTCTTGTCTATCTTATTTACAGCTGCAACACCCCACACAGAAGAGTGCCTCACATTTGGCAGGATCTCAATTAATTATTGTTACAAGGATCTGGAAATTAGTCATTATGTGTCAAACCTGAAATCATGGAGAAATTCATCTAACTCAACAGATTTGGAAATTGAAAGCAACTAGTCTCAGAAACTTATAATAAGCACCACCACCTTTTTAATGATTTCGTATTTAAAGCTTGGTTAGTTATCATATAGAACTGCTATAGAATCTGAATATTAAATATAATCAATGACTCCCACATCCATGGACATGATGAAAAATAAAAATATACACTACCCTAAATAGGAAAAATTTCATTTTTAAAAAACTCATTTTTTTAATCTCAAAGACTGACATAACTTTTAATAAATTTCTACACTTTATATATGTGAAGTTAATAGAAGAGTATTTGTGGAATAGGTTAAAATGTTGACATGATCTCTGGTCATTAAACTCATGTTCACTCAGATCTCTTCCCACCTGCCCTGCCAACACAAAGGAGGGCTGTGATAGGTACGGTGTGAGGTGTTCCACCAAATCCTTCCTGCTTTTCCTAACTCAGAATCAGCTCTCCCCTCTGCTCTTTAATCAGCTTTTAAGCAGATGTCAATGTGGACTAGAAAAGACTGCCATACAGTTCTCTTTCTAAGTAGTTCTCCAATTTAAAATTGTCATTTTGAGCTAATCCCAAATGTGTTTTCCTTTTTTATATCTAAGTTCATTTTTACACTAAAGACCCAGAGCATGGGTTAGATAAGAGACATTTATATAATCACCCCGTATTTTGCAGTTTTCATTTTTGGTAATTCTTTTTCAGAATAATAATTTAATATTTCCCCACTTAAGGAAGAAAGCATTCACTCACTCACTCACTTTTTCACTTATGTATGATTCACAAGACTTTATAGTAAATACAACTGTCTTTCAGAATCTATGTTGAATTCTGGGGTCAAAGAAAATTCAGTAAACCAAATTCTGTTCTGTAGAAGACTTTATAAATTTGCAAGGATAAAGTCAGGATTGCAATATCTGGAGGAAAGCTGAATCTGATCCCTTCTCTCTTCATATGCCCATGTGTCCAGCCCAGAAATGTATGACTTATGCTATCTTTTCCCTTTTAATCAAGTCCTGCAAACAATGAACTGTTATGTGCTCCTGATTCTACTTTCTCTCCATTATCCACTATTCCTGTCCTCACAGTGTTTGACAGGGACAGTCTGTGTAGGCTGCTAACCATCTAGTTCATATCCGATTCCTGTCCCCATACAATATATCCTTTCATATTCTAGCCATAATTGTATATTTAGCAAGTAATCCATATCTTCTCTCTCCTCACTTCAAAATTCTCCGAGGCTACCCTTGGCAAAGTACATCCCCCACTCAAATGTAACTGATAGCCTATTGGAATGCTTTTTATAGTCTTAAAGAGAAGAACAAACAGGAGGAGGAAGAAGGAAATTTATAAATGGAATTTACTAATGAGGGACCATATGTAAGCCTAAAATATTTCTTAAGTGGCCCTCTTCAGAGCCAGTTTGCTGATCTGTGACAGGATAAAACAAAACCTGCTTACTTAATTGTCATATACGAACTTTCATGATTCGAGTTAGTGTTTAAGGACTCTGAGATCTGGGAGTATGAATTCAGACTCCAATTTCACCAATGATGGTGTGGGAAGCATTTCAGCCTGTTCTTACTGCAAAATGGAGGTAAAGATAGTACCTATTTCATAGGATAATTGCTAGAATTAAAGGAGATAATGCATACAAATTTAGCAAGTACCTGTGTAAATACCTCCAGTAATTGCCTCATCTTCAACCACTCACCTGTCTCACAGCACACTTTTACACACAGCCTGCCATCCCTCATCCCTGTGTTTACATGCACGGCTCCTTCCATATAGAAAACATGATTATAATGCATGCTGCCGGAAATGTCTATACAGTTTTCCGGTTTCTACACAAACACTGCTTTCTCTCCAGAGCCCCAATATTTTCCTTCAACTTGCCTGGCATAGTAATCCCTTTTTTATGGTCACACCACAGTTGGCCATTCCCTATAGAAATGAGCCTGTTAGAGTGTGACTCCTTCAGCAAGACTAACCACTCGGCTCAACTTCTTTTGGTTAGGAAATAACTCTTGTTTTCTTATGTCCTGAGTGCCACTCTGACCCACTATAAACTTAGCTCCCAAGAAGTATTGATTTATTTAATGCACTGAGGGGAGGCAATCCCCAATTTTAAATCTCTATTTCTGAGAATTATCTATTCTTATCAATTGTTGCATTCATTTCATCTCCAATGCTGGCTAAATGTGACAATTTAGGACATGATAAGGAGCCTAGTAACTCATTTACTCTATTCTTGCTTTCAGAACATTTTCTCCTCATTTAGTCACTAAATTGGTATTTGTCCCTTTCTGAACATTTTTTTTTTTCCCAAAAATAGAATAAGGATTTCCTGAGCTTGGTAATGTTCATCTTCAGAGCAATTCACTGCATAAAACCAATGAAGCTGTCCAACTGTGTTATGCACCAATTTTTTATTTCACTACTTACGTAACAAAACACAACAGTGTTGAGCATTAGGGTCTAATAAGGACACACCTTGGTGGTTGTTAGGAATACGAATAAGCGTTAGCTGCCCTTATTGACTCTGATTTGTCATTATCAAAGCATAAAAAATTCCCAGGGTGAATTATTATGGTTATGAAAAATAAATATAAATGGCAAAGAACATAAAAGTAATATATTTAAATGAAAATATTATAAACAAAGAATATGATCATGCATGGATAAGAGCTTAAAGTCCCTTAAAGGTTTTAAGAAGAATATTTTATTTAGAAAGTTGAAAACTTTCAAGAATAATAATAAAAATATACAGGGTCCAAATACTATACTGTATCTTGGGGACTTACCTAGGTTTACAAAAATATCAAGGTTTTATTGTCAGTACCCAAGGAACCTCTCATCTCATGTCCTTTGGGGCAAATTCTAGGGGGTTACTGGTTAGTATTTTTTCCTTTTTCCACCTCTTTTGCTCCTCACCAGCTCTCCAGGACTTTCTGGCAAAGTCACACTCCAAAATTCCCAGATATGAATCCTCCCAGGTGGATATAAAATCCCTAGATATGTGGAAAGAAGAGCAAGAGAGGCACATTTAAAGGACATGTGTATGATTTGTTTATTGACAGTTGGTATGTAAATTATTTGGTTAGCATTTTTATTTGGTAGAGAGTAAACAAGGTCATTTTCCTCTAATGTCCCACGAGGAAAACACAGGAACTGAATTTCATTAAGGTCTTTTTCAGGAGCAATTCGCGCAAGGAATGTCAGTATATGTTTCAAAGTAAAATAGATTACAAAGTGACAATTTTATTTACTAACCAAACAGGCTGATCCCATTTTCCTGAAGTCTTCCTTTGGAATTAGTAATTAAAAGTTATTAGTATGTTCAACCATTTTGACGCACAATGACAATTTTATATGCTTCAACCTTTATTGTTATTGAGGATATTAATGGATATTATAATCAAATCAAATTATTAAATTATAAATGCAACATTTTATAATATAAACTTTTTTCCTTTGGTCATACTTAAAAACTTACTAACCATAATGTAGGAGGTAATGTTTTCATTATAAATAGTTAAGGGGGATAAAAAGAGAGCAAAGGTCATATAACTAAAGACACAAAATATGGAAGAATTCCTCTAAAAACTCTGATTCATAAGTATCAGTTATTCTTCACCAGTTAACATGCAATGCATCAATTTTTTGCATACTGTTAATGATCTAGTTCTTATTAGTTACTTATTCTATGAATAAAATCCCACTTTTCTACACAGATAAAGGGCAACAGATCATCCTTTCTTTTGGATTCTTCAGTCCTGGTAAAAGTAAGGGGTATTATTGTTATAAAGTATTACTATTATAAAGTATTAAGTATAATATCAATCTATAAGAGGAAACATAAGAACATGAGAGCACATGTTACATAACATATAAAAAGGAGGATCTGCTGGGGCACCTGGGTGGCTCAGTCTGTTGAGTTTGCTTTCAGCTCAGGTCATAATCCCCGGGTCCAGAATTGAGCCCCGCATCGGGCTCCCTGCTCACTGGGGAGTCTGCTTCTCTTTCTCTGCCCCTCCCCCGCTCCTGCTCTCTCTCTCTCTCTCTCTCTCTCTCTCTCTCTCTTTCTCTCTCTCTCTCTCACTCTCTCTCTCTCAAATAAATAAATAAAATCTTAAAAAAAAAGAAGAAGAAATTGGAATAGAGTGATCATAATTGGTCCCAGGTATCATCTGGATATTTGCTCAGCCCTTTGCCCCTATGTTCCTTTTCTGATGCCTGCGCTGGAGGTTCATCCCCCAGCCTCCATTGAGAGACATAAAGCAGATGCCCAATCTAGTCACCATGAGTGATGTGGCTTATGCTACCATACCCAGCACATGCTCAACCAGCAGTCCTTATGTCCACAGATCAGGTTTCACCTGTCCCCAAGTCCGGAGGACAGCCACTCCTCTGACACCCTAGAGAAATCTAGTAGGTATGCAAGGGCCATGTCAGAGCAGATGCTGCTCTGCTCACCAAGAGCAACCCAATTTGAGCCTCTAGAGGTGGGCAGCCAGGCCTGAGTACTTGAAAAACTTTCCCAGGGTGATTCTATTGTACAGCTGGTTTGAGAATCACTGGACTCCATCTATTCCAGGTTTTAAGCTTTGTTTGTTAGCTTGATGTTTGTTATGGAAATGCTTGATGTGGAAAGAGCCACTTCCATGATTAAAAACAGGCTGAAGTATCCATCTTCTTGGACATGTTCATACTCTTGGTGCCCCATGAGCATTTAGGTCCAATTCCCAGAGCTACACAGAGGTTGTTCAGGAATGATGCTAGATTATTACTGATGTTTTCTAAGTTTTAAACTTCTATTATTGCAATCTTCATTGAAAAAAAAGAAACACTTAGAAAATATGTGAGACTAATATATCCTAATCTTAATTTTAAAATGAACAAAGGCATGCAATATATTTTGTATTTTATTTTGTTTAACTTAAATGTTTACCTAAATAACTTAAAATTCACAGGAGGTGGCTATCAGTTTTGTATGTATATATGTAAATTAGGTGATTCCAGTTAGAGTTATTTAATGGCATCCAATGAAATATATGTTAATACTTTAATGATGGTGAATATTTGGCAAGCTATCAACTTCTGTTTTCAAATTCTAGACATGGCAGCAGACATAAGGTACATCTTTGATGAAGGCAGACTATTTATCAGACACATTCCCAAGTACTAAGGCACATATTTTTCAGCAAGGCATATTTCTCTGAAGGCAGCATTGCCAAATGACCGTCTTTTCAACTTATCCTCCTTACCGGGGAATATTTTAAAAATCTTCAGAAGTAGACCTGCCGATCCAATTCATTTTCAGAGTTTTCAAACTTGGAGTTCATTAAAGACATGAAAGGCTTCTCCAGCTAATAAGCTGTGTGATTTATGCACCTGAAAGACAAAAATAAAACCCAAGTCCAACAAAAGTGTGATGACTAATTTGCCAGGAAATATTAAGCACAGTTAATCTTTCAGACAGAGAGAGAAAAATTGTTCAAAGTTTTGAGGAAGATAGAGGAGCTGATTCAAATGTTATTTGAGTCATACTTTTACCTAGTTAATTAACTCAGATCTCTATCTTCAAAGACATCTTAAGAAGAACCCAAGTCAAAGTTTTATGATGTTACATAAATTACAATCCCCCAAAGATTTCAAATATTTGTTTCCAAAAGATGGCTCATGGAGATGAAGTGAGTTTATCTAACTTTATCTATAATTCACACTGATTTCTCCTTCAGAAATTATGACCCCTGCTTAATAAATTGCCTGGATTGAGTTAGTTTTAATCCTCTAAATTCTTATAAACAGAGATATCATATTTAAATCACTTACTGTTCAGTTTAGTACAGGACCTGAAGGAACAAAGAGATTATTTTACATCTTGCCAAAAATGTCATATTTTCTCATAAAAAGAAATATGAGTAATGCACATGAGGTCTGAATATTGTATTTGATTGACTTCCCCATCCTATGTCACCATCTATTCATGCAACTCTGTTTTATTTGTACTGCAAATGTGCCCAGAAATTGTAGTTTCCTAGGGAGTAAGATAGTATTGAGTTATTATTTGCTTTGAGCTTGTTTTTTAAATTAATTAAAGCTAAAATTATTTTCTTCTTCAGTAATAATTTATTTTATCAGAACTATAAGTGTAAATAGCATCTTTCTGAATTCAGTTGCCTGTTGAAACTCAGCATCGGTAGAATATCAAATAATATCCTAGCCCTATCTCAAATTATCAAGATGGACAATGTTCAGTTCTGTTCTTCACATAATTAACTTATGGATTTGAGAATTTGTTACTATAGATTTATTGGTATGTACTCACAAATTAAAGAATGCACACACTCAGTTAATTTACATGATATCATGAGTGCATCTCCAATTCTCTAAGAATTTATTTTATTTTTCTTTATAAGAGTCTGAAGTATTAGACATCTCATCAGTGCTAATAATTTGGGGATGCATTTATAAGTGTAGATACTGGTAAGTGTGTGGTAAAGTGACATTGTGATGCTAAGACTTTGAATAAGAAGACTTTTTTTTTTTTTCTAAGAAAGGTATTGTTCTAATAATACCTTTTAAAGATCTTTGAATCACAAAATAACTATGAATTAGATCATTGAAGTTACTGAAAATTATACATTTCCTTTTAACTCACGTATGCTTTGAGATTTTTCTCCCAGTAGTCATACACATCTTTTAATTGCTCACCTTTAGGTGCAGTAAGTGACTTCTCTGTGTATTCTCATTACAATTCCTGAATCCTCTACCTGATATCTTAGGTTAATTATTGGTTTAATTCTCTGTTTTCCTCATGATACCAAGGTCTCCATAAAATTAAGGGCAATGCCTTTCTCATTATTATCTATAACCTATAGGACTGTGGGTTTTGCATAAAAATGATGGTGAATATTTGCTGTAGGAGTGAATTACTTGAAAATATACATTCAATTATAATGTCTTCTTATATTTAGCATGGTATTATTAAATTGAAATATAAACAACGGTGTATTTTTCTTATGGAAAGACCATGTTTCAAAGTTTACTTGACAAAAACCACAGACTCGGGTAATGGCTAACATTCATGATAGAAGCAGTATGAAAAAGTAAAAAATAATTCACGATTATATGAACAAAGAAATGATAGGCAAGTCACAGAAAAACAAAAGTAAATAAAAATAATCATGTTCAAAAATCAATAATAATTATGAAAATAGAAATTGAAATAAATTTAGAGATTATATTCTATCTATGAAATTAACAAAAATAATAATGTTGACAATACCCAGTCAGCCTAGGGTGGGTAGAAGGTGTATGGAAGGTCTATTTTTACTCTCTTTCAGTGGTTAAGATTTAATGAAATCATTGTATAGGCCGAGTTGTTGTGATCCATCAAATTTTAAAACACATATATATTTTGAGTAATGATTACAGTTCTGAACATTTTTCTAACAAAATGTAAATATCTGTAAAAATAAATGTTAGTATAAGGATATATAGTAAATTAAATTGGTGTCAACATAATGTCCATTTATAGAGAATACTCACATAAATCACAATATATTCATATATACAGAAATTACATGTTTATATAAAGCATTGGTCATAAAATAGAAAGACCTCCACAGTATATTTTTAAATTAAATTAAATTAAATTTATTTTTAATTTTAATTCTATTAATTAACTTATAATGTATTATTAATTTCAGAGGTAGAGGTCAGTGATTCATCAGTCTTATATAACACCCAGTGCTCATTACATCACATGCCCTCCTTAATGCCCATCACCCAGTTACCCCATCCCCCAACTCCCCTCTGCCCCCTCCAGCAACCCTCAGCTTGTTTCCTATGATTAAGAGTCTCTTATGGTTTGTCTCCACAATATATTTTTAATCCAAGGTTTCAAGTCACAGAATGTTATATATGCTGTGACTCAATTCATGTGAAAAAAAAACAAACACCTGAGTATATGTGAATACATCTATGTGGATGTACAGAAAACACTGGTACAATTCCTCACAAACTGTTAAGAGTATTTATTTCTACCAGTGTGATTGAATTAGGGTGAGTATGCAATATCATTCTAATTGTTTAAATTGAATAATATCTTAAAAATTAGAAAAATAAATAAAAACAATGTAAAAATCCCAAATTACTGCTGAGAAAGAGACATGACCTTTAGCTTCCAACAGAGAACACTAAAAATTTTGACCTTGTCACTAGACTGAATATTTCAGTATTTTAAAAAGCCACTCTAGTTTCATAATCCCCCACATGACAGCCCTAGAATGAGATAGGAAAGTACAACCAAAACAGTCATAAATATTTCTGCTATATTTCAACACTAGTCCTTAGTCTGCATCTTGCCCCATGCCCGGGCATGCATCAGGGAACATGGTCATTTCTAAACAGCATGTATTTTGCTGACATACAGTTTGACTCAGTATGCATGGACCCCCCACAACAATATACTCTAGCATCATGAAATCAAATGCATTTGATTCCATTCTAACAACAGTGAGAAAGAACTCATATAGCCTTTACATAGGTAAATTTTCTTTCGTATAATTTCCTTAGTGGTATACTGTTTTCCTTTATTGATGTAATTCACTGGAATACTTTATTTATGATGCAAAATTTCAGGGTGATAGAAAAAAGATACTACGGAGGAATATATAATTAGATGTTCTATACCAATATTATTTCAGTATGAGAGCTGGGACAAATTGTAGCCAAATTGTGTCTCAATATGACTTCCTTGTACATGAAATGTTGAGGTGACACATCTAACACTTTACATAAAATATGTGGAAATGTCTAGACAGTTTCTGAATCATGAGACTGTAGCTTAAACTGGAACAATTCAATTTGGATTTTCACATAACTCAAGAAATTACCACCCAGTGATTAGATATGAAGTTTACTTTAATCCCTGCATGACTATCAGACAATAATAACACTCATAATCCCCTCTGACATAATGCTTAAAATACAATACAGAAATTTGGCAATTTTTCGTAAAACTAAATATGTCCTTACCATATGATCCAACAATTATGCTGTTTGGTAACCTGAACATGGATGTTTATAGCAGCCAAAACTTTGCTGTTATTCATAATTGCCAAAACCTGGAAGCAATCTAGATGTCCCTCAGTAGGTGAACAGATAAATAAACTGTAGTAATCCAAACAATGGAATATTATTAGGCATTAAAAAGAAATGAGCTATCAAGTTATGAAAACGCATAGAAGAAATTTAAATGCATCTTACTAAGTTAAAGAAGCCAAACTGGAAAACTATATATTGTGTAATTTCAACTATATGACATTTTGGAAAAGGTAAAACTACGGAGACAGTAAAAATGTTAGGGATTTCCAGAGATTTGGTGGGAAGGAGGGATGAAAAAGACTATAGGAGAATTTAGGACAGTGAAATTACTCTGTATACTTTAATTGTGGGTAGATGTCCTTATTCACTTATGAAAACTCCTAGACTACACAACACCAAGAGTGAACACTTCTGTTAACTATAGACTTGATTGATAACAGTGAGTCAATGTTCGTTCATTGCTTATAAGAAACATACCATTCTGGAGCAAGATAGAAAATGTTGGTGCTGGGAGAGGGGCTGTGTGGAGCTGGAGAGGTATGGGAACTCTGTACATTCTGCTTAATTTTGCTGTAAACCTAACACTGTTCTTTAAAAAAAAAAAAACCTATAAAAATATGGTATAAATGTAAGTCGATGCAAGCACTTTGGTTAATTCTAATAAGTCTTAGGACCCTCTTTGAAAAGCTTTTGTATATCGGTGTTAATCCATTTAACAATAAATTTTAATTACAAAAGAGAAGGACAACATTAGAGTATGTGGACTCTACTCAAATATCCCTACAAAATATCCATTCACCTTTCTTCCCCTTTACTAACAAAACTGATTTTGTGCAGTGTAGCAATTTATACATTGAGAAATGACATTCCTCAGCCTTCTGTGCAGTTCAAGGGTGTTCACATTTAGTAATGTAACCATGAGATATAAGTGGAAGTCCGCTGTGAATTTCTGGTATTTTTTTTTTCCTTTTGTGACATGTGTCATCCCTTTTTCTTGTTTTTGTCCATTTTTCTTGCTGAAACATGGACACAACAACCAGTCGTGTCGTGGTTACAGCAGGTGTCTGGCAACCTTGCAGAACAGGCCAAGAATGCCTCAGTGTCCTTACCATTGCCCATTTCCAGACTTCTCGCTCCATGAGGGGAAACAAAACAAAACAATTCTTCTCATCAGTTGGTGGAATTGACAGGATTTCTGTTACTCACCATCAAATGGAATCCCAACTATTCATAAAAACTGTATAAATGCTAAAAATAACCACTGGCAAAACCAAGCAAAGATGCAGACTTGGAAAGATCAAGAAAACAGAATAGCATAGTTTGAGTGAAAGATGCCTTTAGACCAGAAACACAAGTGATGCAAATTCAGAGAGATGTTTGAATACAAGCTCAAGGCACTGGGACATTATTTGAAAGGCAATAGATATTCGTGTGTCAGGGTTAAGGAAATCTTAAAAGTGAAAGTGCAGACACTGGAATAGAAAGAGACAGATCAAAAGGGTTTTTTGGAGTGAGAATTGACAGGAGCTGGGAGCCATATTCACATTTAGCTCCTTATGGCGGAAAAGATCAACCCTGAGGAAAAGTGGGTGAGAAGGGTAGAAGTAAGAAAACAGGAAAATCATATAAGCAAAGCTAGTTCCTAGGTACCTATTTTTGTAATAATTTTTGGTTCTTTATCAATTATGGGATTCTCAAATAAAGAAATCTATTAAGATATTTTCTTCTCTCATCATGCCATTCAGATAAAGAATTTTCACACAGAATGTGGAATACAACACTAGGTTATTTTTACTTTGATCCATGTTACAAAGGGAGCGATAAATAAATAGCTAAAATCTATGAAAATAAGAGGTAGATTTTTCTTTGGAAGAAGTTGCAAAAGTTATTTCTAGCTAGGGCAGCAGCTGCTTAGTGCCATTTCTGAACAGTTGCAGCAAACTTGTGAGTAGGGATGCTGTGGAAATGTTTGATTGGCTGTTTTATTTAAATTTTTTTTAGAGAGTTATAGGTGTTTGTTACAGTATTCTGAGGTATATTTGCCACAGTATGAAATATTTTTTATTCTGATTGAGAATGATATATAGTGAACAGATTCTGTATTAAAAAAAAAGATGGAACAGTAAAAGTAGTAGATGGAACTTCAAGGAGAACATAGTGGCTTAATATCTTTATCTTCTTATTATTTCCTTTTGGATTAAATCAAATAATAACATTTCTTATCCAATAGACATGAGAGATGAGGCAATACCTGCACATATCTGGAGAGGGGGAGAGAGAGATTATATTTGTTCATGAGGTTCTAGAGGCAAAAAAGTCCAAATCTGACATGTGTAAACTGGAGAACCAGGAAAGCCAGTGCTATAATTCAGTTTGAGTGTAAAGACCTAAGAACCAGGGGTGTAAGTCTAAGTCTGATTCCCAAGTTTCAAGAACCAGGAGGACCAATATCTGAGGGTGGGATAAGATGGAATGTCTCAGCTCAAGCAGAGAGAGCAGATTTGCTCTTCCTCCACCTTTTTGTTCTATCCAGGCTCTCGGGCGATTGGATGATGCCCACTCACTTTGGTAAAGATGATCTTCCTTTCTCAGTCCACCCATGCAAATGTTAATCTCTTCTGAAAACATTATCATAGACACACTCAGAAATAATGTTATATAATATATCTGGACATCCCTTACCCACATCAGACTGACACTTAAAACTAATCATCATGTTATTGTTGCCCAGCCCCTGGACATACATAAATGCTTTGGCCCCGTTTATCATTTTGTCACATGTTTTATTTCTACCTTTTCAGAATCAGACTTTTATGGAAAAAAAAATCATACACCCAACATGGTTTCCACTTTTGAGTAATGGAAATATGCCTTACAGAATAAATAAAACTGCCATCTACATAACACCCAGCTAAGTAATCAAGGAAAGTGGAGTAAATAATGGGATTACAACAAAATACATACCTTGAGTCTTAAAATCACCCCAAAAATATTACTTATATTAAGAGTGTGATGCATTGTTGTTATTCTTATTGTAAGCTTTGTTAAAATTAACAAGCTATTTAAGATCTCTTCATCCTCAGGGTTCTCATGAATAGCGACAACACAGGATTGAGTGAGAGTAAAATGAAGCATTGAGTGCATATGGCACACAGTCATTCATTGCTTCTAAGTGAAGTTACTATTGTTACTATTTTTTAAAGATTTTATTTATTTATTTATTTAGGAGAGAGAGAGAGTAAGGGGATGGGCAGAGAGAGAGGGAGAGAGAAAGAAACTCTCCACGCTGAGCTTGGAGCCTGATGTGGGGCTCGATCTCACAACCCTGAGATCACGACTTGAGCTGAAATCAAGAGCCAGATGCTTAACCAACTGAGCCACCCAAAGACCCCTGTTACTATTACTTTTAATTAATATAACATCTGGTCAATGTTTTATTCCTCTATGCATCTATTATAGTATCTATTGATGCGGATCTTTCTTTTAAATTCTTGTGTTTAGTCAAATGATTGTATATTTAGTTTGTTGTTTGCTTTTATTTTCACTCATTTATACATCTCAAATAGCTATGAACATAGGCATTCCGAACACAAATTGAAGAGAAGGAAATTTGGTTAAAAATCACCAACTCATAAAAATTAGTCCAACTATGGGAAAGTAAAAATAGAAAAAGACTACAACAACCTCCAAGGAAAACAATCATGAAACTGGAGTTGCCCTGTGTAATGAAACAAAGTAAAACAGAATCCCCAATAGTTAGAAGTCAGATCAAGGGACCTGGGTATTTTGCCATGGCCCAATCTTAGAAACTCTTTTGGACTCAGTTTCTTCATGTGTGAAATATGGATATTATTACAATACTGCTTCGAAGAGTTGGTATTTGTTGCTATAATATAATGACCTGATAAAGAGAGCCACATTAATGTGTGGGTTATCACTGCCCTTCACTCTCCATGACAGAGGAGAACACCATTGTCTTGTTATAAACTAACTGTTGCCCCCGTGTCCCACATAACAGCTAACCTATAGTAGGAATTCTATAAACATCTGTTACACGAATAAGGGAATAAAGTGTGGTGATTGACAATCTGTTCTCCCTAGGAGGACATAAAAATACCCAAGCAGAGTGGAGATTTAAAGAAAAATAGAACTCCCCATATATTCCAGTAGTTATCTCTAGAATCCATGATCTCAGGAGAGTGACAACAAGGACCACCACTTTTCTATTTATTACTTGCCAGGTTTTCCAACTCAGGTTATCAAGGTGAGGGCAGAAGCAAAGATGCATTCTGTTTATTAATGAAGATTGCCCTACTGAGTGACTCTTCTCTCAGTTGTAAACAAAGACATGACAGATGGGATGCACAGTGAGAACTTAAATATTTAGACACATGCTTAAAATTTAAACTAATCATTCATTCAAGAAACACTTAACACTAAATTTATGTAGACAATGTGCCAATGTGTGGAATAAATATACAAAGAAAGAAGGAGGAAAAGAGAGAAAGAAATCAAGCCCATAGTCCCATGTCCTCAAGAAATTCACTGTCCATTAGGGGAAAAAAAACCCACAAAAACAAATAGGCAAGCACAATAAAATATGATTAAGAGCAGAATTTGCACATTGCCTGAAGGGAGGGGAAATTAACACTGCCCTGGGCATTTCATTTATTAACCTACTTCTAAAGTTTAGTTCCTGGTAAGTGATATTAAAAACACCATGCTTCCTGAGTACAATTAAATTCAGTTTAAAATGTATTAAGTGACACTCTGTGAAAAGTACTTTACAAATAGCACAGCTCTAGGGGACATATTGATTTTTAAGATGTAGCTCTTACTCCACTGGTCTTGGGATATCTTTTGCACAGACATCTTACACACCTGTAAGTCTATCACTAGGTGTAAACTGAATGTCACCGGCCATAAGCACTACAGGAATTGTGAGTGGGGACAGAGTAATGTGATCTAGAGGTGTTTCAGGGGTTGAGGACTGATTTGGGATGTGAAATGTAGGATAAAGACACATTTGTGTGGCTAACCCATTAACAGGCATGAGAAGATTAACCAGATAGTCTGGGCTGTTCTCACCAGGCCCAGGGAGAAAATCTAATCCTGCTACACAGAGGGTATCAGTGAGGCATGGTTTCTGTGTAATGGTGAATGTTTTTCAATCTGCTCTCTATCTGAAAACCTCCTCCTGGCCAAAAGAGAGAGAGGGATGTAATTACTTCCAACATCACTTAACAGTGATGATCAGAAGGGAAGAACAATAGAGCAAAGAGTTGAGCACTGCACAAATAGAAACTTTTTTTTTTTTCCCTGAAAGATAAAAGGAGAAATGAGAAAGGGCATATTAGGGACTACAAACTCAATTTACATTTGCATGAACCTGCATAGTAGCTGCTAGACACACAGGAAGCTAGTATTTTTTAATTACATGACATAAATATTTTCAACTTCGAGAAGTAAGAGAACAAGGAACTGAGAATTCTGTCAAACTAATCATTACAGCTCTGAACCATGGCCATCGTACTAAGAGGAAAGTAATGCTATCTTTGTGCTATGAGAATTCCTTTTACTCTTTTCCAAAAGTCACGAAACTAGATTTGGAATGAGTTCAGAAGAGGGAGAAATTTGAGTATCACTGGACTGAGATGAGACACCAATTACAGAATGTCATCACTTTCAGTATTTCAGGGGCACTTAAAATAAGCCCAGAAGCCCAGCAGACATCCTACCTGAACAAGATGGACAGAGGTTGAAAACAACCAGGCAGAACACAGCCAGTTGGCTGCCATTGTTTCTAGACACCAGTGGTGAACTCCAATTCTGTAAATCTGGCAGGCACTTTGTAAAACTCCCTGTGTCTTTTTCTTTTAACACATCAGCCCTTCAGCAGCATGGATTTTGTTGTTGTTTTTGTTTGTTTGTCTGTTTTCAATCTTTGATTTGAATTTCTAATCTACCCTAAAATGGAATATTTTAGATTTTAATTCAAATTCATTTTACTTTTAAATACTTTTAAGTTAGATATATGCTAATATCACTGAAAATAAAGGTGTAAGGGAATTATGAGTAAAATATGTCATTTGTTTTATTTCTTAATCATATAAATCTTAATGGTCATGTGTCTGTATTAGGAGTACCATATAAACATCTAAGTCGATATTCCCAGAAAAATCATAATTTTCTGGACCAAGAGAGCAAGACTTAGTTTCTTCATTTAAAATAGGGGGTAAGAAAACATTTAGTTAACTGGAAATGAGACAATGATTAAAAAATACACTTTTTTTTTTAAGATTTTATTTATTTATTTGACACACAGAGAGAAAGCACAAGTAGGCAGAGAGGCAGGCAGAGAGAGAGGCAGAAGCAGGCTCTCCACTGAGCAGGGAGCCCGATGCGGGACTTGATCCGGGACTCCAGGATCATGACCTGAGCCGAAGGCAGTCGCTTAACCAACTGAGCCACCCAGGCGCCCAAAAAAATACACTTTTTTTATTTTAAGATTTAAAGTAATTAAATGACTTACGTGTAAAATAATTAAATTAGAATTATATGGCTCTAATGCCTTGGTAGCTTAAGTAAACAAACTGGAACCTAAGCCAGAGTCCATTCCTGTGCATGCTCTTGCATTGGAGAAAACCAAAGTTAAAGGCAATTAATTACAAATAGACCACTAGACTTTTCCAAATAAAACACCGCTAAAGCTGTAGCCAACCAAATGCTGTTCCTGCTTTGCTTCCGCTTTGGTCCTATAACAGGCTTTCCCCAGCTGCTTAACCACTTTCCGTGTGGCATGCCCAATCAGATTCAAAGTCTACTCAAGTAAACTCTTGAAATATTTGACATACTTCAGTTAATCTTTTAACAGATTATTGTTTTCTTCTTAAATGTAGTACAGAGTACTCATTCATAAAAGATCCTACTATACAGAACATTCAAAATAAAATAAAATAAAATAAATAATAAATAAATAATAAATTAAATAAATAATAATAAATAATAAATTAAATAAAATATAGCAGGCCTATGGAAATTTAACATTTTGTAGTGAATATAATTCTCAACATGGGATCAAAAAACATGAGGCCAGATGCCGGTTTTGCCATGAGCAACCGTTGCCATAAAAATAAATATCATCTTCTCTCAGTATAATGCAGTTATGTTCATGTATGTGGCAATTAAGGAGACAATGTGTATTTTGAGCCCATTAATGGCTTTTAAAACTGTTACACTAAAAAGTTCATTTCTCAAATGGGAGTAGATGCTCTCACCAAAAGAGGTCTATGACCACCCTCCCAACTTCTAACCCCTATAATAACCCAAACACTTTGCACTACAGATAACTTAGCAATGAGTTTAGATTTTTTTTTCTGCCACCGCCTTCACAGTTTGCATTATACATCTTAATTATCTAGAAATTCATGATAACTGGGCATTTTCAATAAAATGTACATCATTATGTTTCAACTTCATTCCATGTTATCTCATCAAAATTAAATTTTTCTACTTTTATTTTCAGATTATTCATCCAACTTTTTATGCATTGAAAACATATATGCAAACTTTGTTCAAAATCTATTCAAATAAAAGTTTTTATTGCAAGGAATGAAAACAAACTTCGTACTACTTTTGACAAAACACTATTCCCATAATTATAAAGTTTAGAATTCTGTTCAAAGCCAAAAATAAGCTAAACCAAATATTTTCAATGCAAATACAGTTAATGTTTTAATTATAACCAGTAATTTTTATTATTGTTAGCCTTGTAATTAACTTGTTTATAATGTTAATTCCAACTCTAATGCTATATTGTTCAGAAGTCAGTAAAATAAAAAAAAAATAAAAATCGGCTTGGCTCTAGTTTTAATTAGATTTTATATTTCATTTCTTTTCTTATATAAAATATGTGGGTATGGTTAGTTAGAAAATTTTCTAATTAAATCTTTGTGTATTAATTTGCATTGCTGCAATAAATCTCTGCTGCATGAGTCATCAGCATGTTTTCCTTTGAGGAAGAAAGATTGATTTAGAAAAACATTTTCAAAATAGATTGTAAAAAAATATTATAATTAGGGGTGCCTGGGTGGCTCAGTTGGTTAAACATCTGCCTTCTGCTCAAGTCATGATCCCTGGGGTCCTGGAATAGAGCCCACGATAGGCTCTCTGCTCAGCGGGGAGTCTGCTTCTCCCTCTTCCTCTGCCCTTCCCCACGCTCGTGCCCTCTCTCTCTCAATCTCTCTCTCCCTCTCAACCTCTCTCTCTCTCTCTCGCTCACTCTCTCTGTCTCAAATAAATACAAAAAATCTTTAAAATACTATCTTTTAAATCCAAGAAATATTATAATTACCTAATCTATGACTAATATTTTTCAGAAAAAAATTTATCTTCTGTGTGTAGTATTTGTATTTTCTCTCTGTCTTGACATTTACATCTTATTTTACAGATCTTTAAAAATAAAATATTCCTGAGAGTTTTTAGTCCTTAAAACCCTTCTTTAGTATCATAAATAAATGTCACTTGTCACAAACTGGTGTATATACAATTGCTTCAGCAACTCAGCAAGATGGATGTTATGGAGGAAAAAGAACAGAGAGAGAAAGAGGAGGAAGAAACTGGAAGGGAGCAAAGGGATGGGATAGTTAAATTAACTCACCCAAAGTTGCCAGTAAGTAGCCAGCTAAAAGTTATGATGTGAATATAGGCTGAACAAATTACAAACGCCTGCCCTACCCATTCTACTATGGCATCATTTATCATTATATTCTTCATTGTCTGTCATATTCTTCAGTGCACAACTGATTTCAGTAAACTAAGTCAAGCATCAATGTTTCTTGGGTTATTTGTTATGTTCACATCTAATCTACCCCACTACTATAGTAAGCAAGGGCATATGCACAACAAGCATTAGACAAAGGTGGAGAAAGAATGAAGGAGATAGAGATGAGTGGCAGAACAACATATGGCAAGAGATCTTTGTTCTATATGACTTCCAATAATTTTTAAAATAGTTAAATCATATAGATATAAATATTTTGATCTAATTCCTTCAGCTAAAATATGTACAGTTTATTATATAAGGTTCCTTGTTTAGTTATTTATCTTGTAGGAAATCCATTTGCAATTC
The DNA here is from genome assembly GCF_029215605.1 of Mirounga angustirostris. Lineage (NCBI taxonomy): Eukaryota > Metazoa > Chordata > Mammalia > Carnivora > Phocidae > Mirounga > Mirounga angustirostris. Next base: position 9,915,943 of record NW_026991722.1, on the reverse strand, counting down.
TGGTTTAACTTTTTCTCCTCTGTTGTGATCCCACGCATAGCTATTTAATCTAATGCTTTCAAGTCCAGTGACTTCAGTATTCTTTTTTATAAATCCATTTTTTAAAATGTCTCTATCCTTAATATCAAAGCTTAAATTAGTTTAACTAACTTTTTACAAATTTCTTAATAACATCCATTGCATTAAGAAATAAGATACATTAATGTTTATATTTAATAATTAGCACTGCTACTGCTACTGTGCCAGATAGATTTCTAATAAGCATTTTACAAATTTTTTATTCATTTTTCACCAACCAATGAGAGAAATCATTGTTTTTTTTTCTTCATTTTGCAAAAAAAAGGAAACTGAAAAATAGCTATGTTAGTAACATACTCACAGTCACACAGATGGAAAAATCTTAAGATTCCCTTGCTTATTTGTAATATTCTCTAAATTTCTCTACTGTGAAATGAGATAAAGGTTAGAAATGGGTGAGAAATTTGATATAAAAAACAGAGGCCAAAAAGCAGTAATATCAAGAATTCAACATAAAATAATCAGTGATATCTATAGATAGTGTCAAGGCGTAGGGGATACGGTACATACAATACAGCCAACGGGAAGTTTCGGGGTCTTACTGAGATAACTATAAGCACAGAATTCTAACTAGCAGTTCCCAAACGACTCTTGATACCCATCCAAGTTTCCCCCAGCCTCCCTCAGACAGCAGCAACCACATAGAACTTGATTGAGAAATCTGTTCATGCCCAGTTTCCCCATAAACTCCTGCATCTGAACCACTGGCAAATCCCCCCTTCCAGAATGTATGTTCTCTACTGATCATGTTATCTTGCCATAACCATGTCATGGCTTCCTCACTGTTTTCCTCACTTCTAACTTTGTCCAATTCTACCTTTATCCACACAGATGCCAAATTAGTCTTTTAAAGGTGTCATCTTACTGAATGGATCCCACGCTTCAAACCTTTCCATGGTCTCCTCTGACTTTTAACTTCATCAGGTTCCTTCTACTCTACATTGTATCATTGAATTTTAGACAAAAACAAACAAACAAAAATAAACAACAACCCTGGTTTCTTTCCATTGTTAGGCAAACCCAATTCATGCCTCAATCCATCAAGTCCAGGTTTGTTCCTGGATACACCTTGCGTCTGCCTCCTCACCTGGCTGTCTCCTCCTCACCTGTCTGGCTTTGACGTAAATGAGACCTCACTGAAGCCCAGGATCTGAGGAGATTCTCCCACTGTTACCTATATTGCTTCCTCATCAGAACTGTGGCAGGAGAATTAAGGTATTCACTTTGGTTTTGTCATTGCTGATATAGAAGAGTGAGAAAGAAAGAGGCTCAACGAAGAGAGAGAGAGACTCTTAGCTTGCTTGAGCTGTCATAACAAAATACCACAAGATTGGGTGGTTTAAACAAAAGAAATTTACTTGCACACAGTTCTGTAGGCTTCAAGATTAAGGTATCCACAGGTTTGGTTTCTACTGAGGTCTCTCTTCTTGGTATTCAGACAGCTGCCTTCTCCCTGTGTCCTCATTGTGGCCTTTTCTCTGTGTGTGTACACCCCTGGTGTCTCTCTCTGTGTCTTAATATTTATTTTTTATCACAACACCAGTCAGATTGAATTAGGGGCTTCATTTTAGTAACCCTTTTAAAGGTACTATATTTCTAGGGGCACATGGGTGGCTTAGTCAGGTAGGCATCCAACTCTTGATTTCAGCACAGGTCATGATCTCAGGGTCATGAGATGGAGTCCAACATCGGGCTCTGTGCTCAGTGCAGAGCCTGCTTGAGATTCTCTGCCTCTCCCTCTCCTCTGCCCCTCCTCCTGCTCATGCTCTCTAAACAAACAAACAAACAAACAAACAAATAAAATCTTTAAAAAAATAAAGGCATTGTGTCTCTGAATACAACCACATTTTGAGGTAGTGGGTTAGGGCTACAACATATGAATTTGGGGGGAACACAACTCAGTCCACAACAATTAAGTTTGCCATTATTCTTTATTCTCTATGTCATCCTAACAACGTAGATTAGCTTCTGTGTTCTCTTCCAGCAGGTTCATGAAGAAAAAAATAGCCCTTCCTGGATTTTATGAACTTTTCACCATAAACTATTTCAGCTATAGATAGCACTTATCAGAATTAAAAGTAATTTATTCTCTTCAAATTAATATTTATCATCTCATCCTAATCTTTTAAATTATCCTCTTAATTATGTTGTCTTAGCTAATGTTTAGTGAACACTGACAATATTCGATACATAGTCTTGAGGGCTTTCAGAGTATTAACACAGTCAATCTTCATAATAATACTAAGAGATAGGAACTGTGTTAACGTCCACTTTACAGATGGGGAAATTGAGTCACAAAACCAATAGATGAAGCAGCTGAGATTTAATTACAAGGAGTCTGGTCCTAGAGCTCAGGATCATATATGAACTACATAGGGCAGAGACTGGGCATATACCCTGGTCTTTATACAATAGTCACAGAAAGGCTTAAAACCACAATACTTACATAATAAAAATTGCCAATCTCGGACTTTACTCTCTTGTTTTCTTGATGAATCCTTAGACCATCTCTTTTCAAAAACTCAGAACTACTAATAAATCTCTGACTTCACCTCCTATGACTATTTCTTGGTCTCCTCTTTCTGATTACGTACCGAAGTGCCAGTAACATACGTATTATATGCTAAGTGCTGGAAGGTGGAGAAAATGACACTCTGATATAAACCTTCTCCTTTCTTACCTGATATTTTTTGTCATCTTACTCTAGGACACTTGACACTTAATAAATAATTGTGGAATGAATGAAAGGATCTAGTTTGTTCCATTAAATGTGCCCCTCATTGTAAATGAGTCTCCTGAAGGCATGGACCAGAACGTGTATTTCTTTTCCCCCCTATAGTTCCTGTCATAGTACTGAGCACACTATAAGCACACAGTATTTATTTATAAAATGAATACAAACTTGATTGGAGCTGTATGATTAAATATCTTACAATTTCATATATGTCGTAAAGAGATCTCTAAAAAAACCTCAGCAGAATATTTTTGCTGTTTATGTGTTTAAAAAGAGAATGACTTCTTTTATAATGATGCATGTGTATTGACCATATGTAGCAGTTTTATTGAATGAGCCATATAGTATAAATTGTAAGTAGAAAATAACTTTACTATTTCCCAACACACCCTGTTAAAATCGTTTTGTCAGTTTCTTCCCGCCCTTGAAAGAAATCACAGTATAAGTCCCATCGATTTTCCAGGTGTTCAAAGATGATAAAAGTCAGACTCTTAGAGTCACCATAACATTCTGATTTATTTAGGCTTGACTTCATTTGGGTTTCTTCTCCAATATCAGCCTTCTTGGTCACAGAGGTATTTCCTGACCCATCTGAGTAATAGCAAGATCATACCATCTTTATTCCCTGATTCTGCTTTATATTTCTTCTCGGTTTATTACCTCCCTTATTCAACTAGAATGCCAGGTCCAGGAGAACGGGGATATTGGCTTTTTATTCACTCCTATATCCCCAACAGCCTACAAGAATGCATATGACATCGGAAGTACTCCACAACTCTTTGTCAAGTGAATGAAAATACTAATGCAGTTGGTAGTATAAAAACCCTGCTGAGTAAAACTCCTTCCTCCTCCCTCCCCTCAGCCCCATCCCCTCCCAGGGAGTCCTTCAGGCTCTGGATACATGTGATGGACTTAGACTGGAAGAAGGTTGATTGCTTTTACTTTCCTGTCTGCACACTCTCACCTTCTTGCTTCTTGCTTCTCTGGGGTATTTTCCACCTAATCCATCAGAATAAACAGGACACCGTCCGCAGTTTCAGCACCAACATCTCAGGTATAGATGTTTATAAAGCAACTCAGGACCTTGGCTATAATGTGTACTCAGGAGAGAGAACCACCTGTTACCAAGGTTGTGAGTTGGGCTCCGGGGTGAGAAGAGTAGGGGAAAGTCAATGGCCACTGGAATCTCAAGGTGATCTCTCAGGAGTTTGTGGAGGCACCACTGCTGGGTCTTCCAATCCTGGATCCCTTTCCAGGAGAGCACTTACCGCTGGATTTCTGACATCTGTGCTCTTTATGCTCACCGACTGTCTCAGTCTCAGGCCTCCCCACACAGACCTTCTCCAGGCCAACACCACCTCTGTAGGCTAGTGGTCTTCAGGTGTTAACAAGACTCAGAATCACCTGGAAAGTCTGTTAATCCCAGGCTTTGGATTAAAAAAACAAAAACAAAAAACTGAGGTGGGGTCTCAACATTTGCACTTTTAACAAGATTCCTGGTGGTGCTAATCTGCTGGTCAAAGGACCACGCCAGGAAAATCACTGCTTTAGGTAATTTTCTGTTTAGGATTCCAGACTAACCCAATTATGCTTTCTCTCACAGGTGCACTTGGCTCAAAGTGATCTCACACATCTGGTCCACAGCTGGTTCACATAATCTTTGTCTTTGTCAACTCAGGCCAAAATTCCAGGAAATACCTGTCAGATCCTATAAGTATTTACCTTGAAGATCCATCCACTTAGCCTAAGGCAAAGGGAAAGGTGCCTCTCTCCCTCACCCCCCTTCAGGACAGCAGGGCTTTGAGGACATAGAACACACTTCAGTACGTACTTATTACACTTGGTGATCACTAACAGGGTGAAATTCGATTTTAGATTTCTAACCTCCAGCTCCTTGCTTTCATAGATATTGTCATTGGGTGCATTGTTTGCAGTCTTTGGGACCCCACCCAAAACAGACAAAGCATCACTATTAAAGTCCCTTTACACATATATGAATAACAACTTTGAAAAAATATATTTTCATTATGTGGGTCTTTTTAAATGTCTAAATTGAATATAGAAAATTCTAGGACAAAATAATTTCCTATAAAGTGGTGTGCAAGCTTTCTTTCTGAGCTTTCATTCCTCATCTCATTATAGCAGAGTAAGAACAAGGATATATAATATTTTGGTATTCAATAACATAGCCTCATCTATTGTACTTAACAGGTTAAAGAAACTCACAAAAGCAGGGAGATTTTGTTTTGATTTTAGATATTCTCCAGTATGTAGAAATTTCCCACCAAATTTCCAAGTTTGATAGGGATCTCAAAGTTGAGTATCTGGCTTCTTCTTTTTTTTTTAGAAAGAGAGAGAGAGCACCCACGCATGCATGTGACCGGAGGGAGTGGGAAGATTGGGGGGAAAGGCAGAAGGTGAGGGAGAGAGAGAAACTTAAGCAGGCTCAACACCCAGCACAGAGCCCAACTTGGGGCTCAATCTCACAACCCTGAGATCATGACCTGAGCCAAAGTCAAGAATCAGACCCTTAACCAGCTGAGCCACCCAGTGTCCCTGAGTATCTGGCTTTTGATGCAAACACTTTATCTGGTCCAGAGCTATACAATTAGTCTGGTACTGTGTATTCAAACATATACATACCATATACATGCATACCATAATGAGATCTAAAAATTCTGTTTCTTTCATAGGGGTGGGAAATTAATAGGGAATTTGTTCATGCTTTAGCTTTCCTTTTATATATATGATTTTTTACATTACTTAAAAACAAAGTTGCTGTTTTCCTTTACTAGCTCTTTTTCTTACACTTCTATAAAATTTCAAATTTTATATAGCATCATATTCTAGAATTACAACACTATTCCTCAGACATAAAGAATTAGTCTTTTAGATAGAAGTGTACTTGCATATTTAAGTTGAACAAAAACTATCCATCCCCAACGATTCTCTTCTACTTATTCTTAAACTTGGAGGGTGAGACTATAAATTATAAAACTAAACTTTATACATATATATGCATATATGTATATATGTATATATGTATACATGTATTTTATCCATTGCTTCTGTCATCTCATGACTCATCTGTGATGAAAAACTAATAGAACAGGTAGAACTCATAAGGAGGAAAGAAGCTCAAATTTACTGAGAGAAATTGAATCTCCATAGCATTAAATGACTAAGATGTTATTAAAAATTAAGGTTTTTAAGATAAATTAATGTCTGATGAAAGGAATCAGGAAAATGATTGCCTCAGGGGCCCAGAGGAGAATGACCATAAAGGGTTGGGCAAATGTCGGTGGGTAGAAAAACATTCTATATCTGGACAAAGTTGAATACAGACATTTGAAAAATTCACTGAACTGTTTAACATCAGTGCATTTTACTCTATGCATTTGTATCTCAATAGAAAAGAAATAAAAAGGGGAAATTATTGCTATTTCTGTGTTACCCAGTAATTCTTTATATAAGAAAGTAAAAACAATCTATTTTTCAACACCTTTTTATGAAAATAACTGATACTGTTTGAAGAAATCATATTTTACTAAAAGTTTAAAAATCTCACTCCCTAATGACATTAAATCTGAAGAATAATCCTAAATGTTTTTTTCTAGGACAATTTATTGAATTGACCTGTCATTAAAATTCATATTCATGAAAGACCACATATCTCTTCTTTAAGGTATAAAATAATGTCTTTTTCTTTCCCTTACATTAGAAACTGCTTCATTAGGACAGTTTCTAGGGAAACCAAGACACCAGCATAGCAAATTATTCTGAATAACATTTCCAAGAACAAAAATGTTTTTATTTATCTAACCTTTTCATTAGTAAAAATGAACCAAATACCTAAATGTATATTGTACTAAGAATATGAGAGACAGAAAAATACATAGGAATCATTACTGTCTGCAATTGTTTGAAATTTAGCCTAACAATTTTGAATCAAATTCTACATAAATATCCAAAAGGAGTAATATATGTATGGACTTCAGAAGAATTATATCCGCTGAATGTTATTGTAAACATATGGCACTTTTGAAAAGTTTAAGCTATAATTGTCATACAATAAACTGTACATATTTATAATATACTATATGAAGAACTTCGACATGTACATATACCCCTAAAAGCAGTCAAAATAGTAAACAAGTCCATCACCCTCAAATTTAGAAGAGTCAATGTCAAAAGCTTGCTTTCAAAGGAGTTTTTTTTTTTAATTACACAAATAGATGACTATGAAGTCATATGTAACTATAGACAAAAAAATCATTTAAGTTTTAGCTTTAATTAATCAGAGTGACAATACTTACAGCAAACAGAATCAAATAACAATAATTATTAGGACTCTAACTTTTTCAGAGAAGATAATTTTTAAACATATGGCTTAAAAAAAGATTCGTGAAGTGAAGTTTTGCAGACGGAAGTGACTTGTTGCTTCTAGTTAGATACTTACTCTATCTTAGAGGTAAATTTCCTCCCGATTTGTTGCTTGTCTTGTTGCTGTAATTCTCAACTTGTTAAAAACATCTAAAAATACCTTTATACTTATGTACTTCAACATACTCAATTACTGTCATGGTGAAATGACAATATTATTCAAATTTTCCATTTTAGTTCCACTATTTTAGTTCCATTTATTTTCCCCAGTAGGGAATTTAATTCTATTAATTTTTTGAGGAACCTCCATACTGTTTTCCACATTGGCTCCACCAGTTTGCATTCCCAACAGTGCACAAGGGTTCCTTTTTCTCCATATCCTCACCAACACTTGTTTCTTGTGATTTGATTTTAGCCATTTTGAGAGGTGTGAGGTGATATCTCATTGTAGTTTTGATTTGCATTTCCCTGATATTTAGTGATGTTGAGCATCTTTTCATGTGCTTGTTCACCATATGTATGTCTTCTTTGGAGAAATGTCTGTTCATGTCTTCTGCCCATTTTTAATTGGATTATTTGGTTTTTCTTTTTTGGTGTTCAGTTACATAAGTTCATTACATATTTTGAATATTAACCCCTTATCAGATATATCATTTGCAAATACCTTTTCCCATTTGGTGCATTGTCTTTTTGTTTTATTGATGGTTTCCTTCACTGTGGAAAAGCTTTTTATTCGGTATAGTCCCAATAGTTTAAATTTGCTTTTGTGTCCTTTGCCAAAGGAGACATATCTAGAAAAATGTTTTTTTACAACTGATGTCAAAGAGATTACTGCCTATGTTTTATTCTAGAAATTTTATGGCTTCAGGTCTCAGATTTAGGTCTTTAAGCTATTTTGAGTTTTTGAATATGGAGTAAGAAAGTGGTCCAGTTTCATTCCTTTGCACACAACTGTCCAGTTTTCCCAATGCGATTTGTTGAAGAGACAGTTTTTTTCCTATTATATATTCTTGCCTCCTTTGTCAGAAATTAATTGACTATATAATTGTGTGTTTATTTCTGGGATCTCTATTCTGTCCTATTGATCTGTCTATTTTTGTGCCAGGACCATAATGTTTTGATTCCTACAGCTTTGTGCTATATCTTGAAATCTGGTATTGTGATACCTCCAGCCTATTCTTCTTAATGATGTTTTCAATGGTTTATAAGAATGAGCCAAAAAGATTAAGATTGGAGTTTTAAAATTTATTTTAACATATTGTGCTCTTAATATTGTTTTTTATTAATTTTTAAGGCATTACACACAAAAAGGCACTTATCCAAATATATTTTTGGTCTCACATATATTTAGTAAAAACCTATTCAAACTTTTAAAATAATAAATGTAGTTCATGTAAGTACAAATCATGACATTAAATACTAGAAATATGAGAAAAGCAAGTGTCACATGAGAATTACTATACAACTTCACAAAGAATAGAATTTTTAAAACTTTTAAGTTCCATTTCTAAAAATTATTTGCTTCTTAATAATGAAAGAGTCCTTGATGAATTACTTCAGTTCTTTCATATGCAAAATAAATTAGCTGGCCTGAGAAAATGCTTTTCAACATAAATGATAATTCAATATTTTAATAAATATTTGTCTACTTGCTATTCAATGGTGATGATTTAATTTAACTTGGCAAGATAATTCTTCCCCTTTAATTTTATTTTGACAATTAAAATGGTATAATTGAAAATTGGGGTTTTATTTAAAAGCTATAAACAAAACCAATTTGGCAATTTTCACCAAATTTTTTAGTTTATGCCATAATTCATAAAACAAAGCGTTCACAAAATGTTATTTGTCACGCAAATTAGTGCAAAAAAATCATTCCCTCTGGTCTCTAATGTTAAGTATCAAAGTAAATACATTTGGAATCATTTCTATTAAATAATCAACAGAATTGTTGAAGAAAATATTCTGATTATCAAGACAACTTATAAATATGTATTCAAAATGTTTAAGTTGTTTTAGTTTATGTTTAAATAGTAAAGGAAATAATTTCCTCAAATCTGTAACTACTGTACAAAGACATTGAGAGCATGTTTTCATATTAATGTTCTTCCTAATGTCATGGTATGTTCATTCAAATTTATTGAAATAGTCTTTCATATGATAATATTAATTATGGAAATTTTTAAAATTCTCTTCTGTATCATGGGTTTAGGAAATTTATGCATAACTAAAAATACACCCATTTGGTAGTTTTATTTATTTTTTTAAAGATTTTATTTATTTATTCATGAGAGACAGAGAGAGAGAGAGAGGCAGAGGGAGAAGCAGGCTCCCAAGGAGCAGGGAGCCTGATGTGGGACTCGATCCCAGGACTCTGGAATCATGACCTGAGCCGAAGGCAGACGCTTAACCATCTGAGCCACCCAGGTGCCCCCATTTGGTAGTAAAAAAAAAAAAATAGCAACATACTGACTATTCCAGAGTTTAGTGAACAAAGTAATAATTTTCTTGTTCTCTTGCACTTGGTAGTGCTAAATTTTTCATGCACTTAGTCTGTTTCAGATCACATTCTAATTTATTTTTATTTTAATTTTATTTTTTTTTACTCCATTTTGGAAACTAGATATTGATTCTTGACTTATTTCTTGACTGGAAGTTTTGTTTCTTTTTTTTTTTTAACTGAAGTAAAATTAACACACACTATTATATTAGTTTCAGGTTTACAATGTAGTGACTCAATATCTATATTGAAAGTTTAGATTTTGATGTTTTTGTCTATTTAATCCATTTCTATTTTGCCACTGATATGATCTCTGAAATATGTTAGCATGTAAACAAAACTAAATAAACAGTCATTCATAAAAATGTTCAGAATATTTTTTAAAAGCAAACTAACAGGTAAAATCATAATTAGCATTAGACTGATAGTTTGCTTAATAGTCTTATGTTAATTTAAATAAAACTCCCTAGTTAATTTAAAATTCAGCCTGCTCTTCATAATTATGCTAAACAATAATAATTGAAAATAAAATGTATGTTTCTATAGTATATATTCTCAACCTGAAACAAAGTAACCAGGGAATTGCATTTACTGAGGGAAAGAAATGGTATTAGGTATTTGCTTTGGTTTTTCAATAATTGATAATAGCAATATGTTGGACTAACTCATTCATTAAACCAAATGTTTAATACCCCAATGACTTTTATTATGTATTAATTGTTTCTTTCTATTTTGTTCGATTCAAGCTCTTTGTCTACTAACCATAAAATGGTACTTCCAAAATGATGATATGCTCTGTGCACATAATTAAACTATTAACTTCTCTTTAAAAAAAATACAAGTAAAACATTTAGTTTACTATAAAATCACATCTTTAGTATTAATCTCAAAGTTTTGAGATTAATAATATAAAAACTACTATAATACCCATATTTGGTATGAAATTCTGTCTTGTTTCTACTATGCCATACTATTTGCAAAATGTATTTGATTTAATTTTAGAAATAAAGATAAATTCAAGGAAGGGATTGAGTTTGTCTTGAGTGTTGAAGAGATTGTTTAATATAAATTTGTTTGTGCATCCATAAATAGTAATATTCTTTTTTAAAATGTTAAACATGTAGTCAAAAACATACTAGAAACAGGGGTGCCCAGGTGGCTCAGTCAGTTAAGCATCTGACTTTGGCTCAGGTCATGATCTCAGGGTACTGGGATCAAGCCCTGCATCAGGGTCCCTGCTCAGTGGGGAGTTTGCTTGTCCCTCTGCGCCTCCCCCCACTCATGTTCTCTCTCTCTCTCTTTTTCTCTCTCTCAAATAAAAAAATAAAATCTTTAAAAACAAAACAAAAAATACAAAACCCATACTAGAAACATTCTAATGAAGATTCTAAAAGAAAGATATTAGGTTATATCATATTTACAAAAGTGGTTATGATTCAGACCAATATAATATATATAATCATAAATAAAAGATGCAATTTGGGAAAAAAATAAGTATTTTGTTATTTGGAAACATTTTGATTATATACTCAAAAAAACTGACGGGACTTAATTGAGCAATTATTAGAATGTACATTTCACTAAATTTTCTAAATACAAGACAAATATTAAATGAAGAAACCTACTTATATTTCAGGATAGAAAAGCTAAGTATTGTAAAGATGAAATGTTTTTCTAATTAGTTTAAATGTATCACAAGCTCATTTAAATGACCAGGTATATGTGATGGACATAAAAAGCAAAGAAACAAAAAAACTAATATTCATAAAGGGTCATTGGAATGTACCAGATATGAACTATTAGAAAAAGAAGATATTTATAATAAATTTCAAATGCTTATTCATTACCACATGATATGGCTTAATAAAATTTTACTGCTACCATTATTGCATAATTATCTTTATTATATAAGCATCACAATATATTAGAAACTGTTTAATTAGTATTTAAAGACAATACTCCAAAAATCAATTCCAGTTGTTAAAAGAGCCCAGATTAAAAAAAAAAAAAAAAGCAAATAAATAAACTGGAAGATTGTTTAATGGAATATTTGTAGGAAAACATGCTAGGAAAGATGTTTTTAGAGAAAACATATAAATATAAATCATGATGAAACAATTAATAAAGATGACTACTAAATTAATAAAACCATCTACTCTGTAAAAGATAATGTAAAAGTTTAAAAGAAAAATCCACAATAGGAGACAATATTTTTATTGTGATAACTAGAAAAGAATTAGTATGAAGGATAAACAATTCATAGAATCTAGGTTTGTTTAGAATAAGCAGTTTAATGAAGGAGCTATCAAGCTAAAATAATTCCATACATAAGAACTCTACCTTTGCTATCATCATGCGTTTCCTTGCTCAGAAGTAGATTTTAGCAGGTTTACAAAGAGATTAGACCAGGCGTCCTTTCCTTCTCTCAACCCTACTCATATCCTAATGAGAGAGAAATGGATTACAAGCCAATAAGATCAATAATAGCTATATATATAGTGTGTATATGTATAAATATGTATAAATACACATACATAGTATATGTATAGTATAATACATATATAGTATAGTATATGTATAGTATACTATATGTATAGTATATAAATACTATTACAAACTCATGACTATCATGAGACATTAGGTATTTCTAAGACTGAAAAAAATTAGTATTTTCTTTGAAAGGTGATTTATTAAGGTAGCTTAATATTTTATACATAAAATGATAAATTTCTTTTTTTTTTAAGATTTTTATTTATTTATTTGACAGAGAGAGAGAGAGGGAACACAAGCAGGGGGAACAGCAGAGGGAGAGGGAGAAACAGGCTTCCCGCAGAGCAAGGAGCCCAATGTGGGGCTCGATCCCAGGACCCCGGGATCATGATCTGAGCTGAAGGCAGACGCTTAACCGACTGAGCCACCCAGGCGCCCCTAAAATAATAAATTTCACCACTGTATAATAAACTCATGACATGCAACTCATTAATGAATTATTTTTGTTTTCTTAACTTTAAATAATTGAGTATTATTGATCATCTACAAAATCCAAATTTCATACTTATGGGAGACCCATAAAAATATAAGACCCAAGGGGCAGTCAGGTAATTGAGACATATACCACCCTGATGTTCAGAAAGAGGTAGGGATCTGGGGATACAAAGAGAAGGAAGGCCATTCATGGGTAGGGCAGGAGATATTTGGAAAAACAAAGATTGCCCTCATCTAGAACTAATGATGTAATGTATGGGGATTAACATAAGAATAAAAAAAAAACAAAGATTGCCCTCTTAGGTAAGTTTCTTAGGTAAAAAGGAATCTCTGGTAATAGCTCTTTCTGGTACAGGTTCCTTTCCAATGTAAATTTAAGCAATCAAAGGGGAGGTAAGAGCTTTTCCCGAATCTGCAGGGTTTTGATTGCCTTTAGCTCAAAATAATCCTTATGCCAAAGAGACATACTTTAGGGTAGCAATATCTGCTCCTCTTCAGCAGTCACTGGCATTTGCCAGCTGTAGTGGCCCTCACAGCTAGGTCTTGATATTCTTCAGTTGAACACAACCAATCTTATATCAGATAAGCTCTATCTGTGGCCTCAATGTATCAAGACAAAACAGTTTCATTCCATAATCATGTTTTAATAAAGACACAAATATGAATATTGTACAAACCACAACATGATTAAATATCCCTTTACCCTGGCTAACAAAATGACTTCCACTTTTTTTTTTTTTTTAAGATTTTATTTATTCATTTGAGAGAGGGAGAGCACAAGCAGGAGAGGCAGAAGAAGAAGGAGGAGCAGAGGGAGAGGGAGAAGCAGACTCCCTGCTGGGCTGGGAGCCCGAGGTGGGGCTGGATCCCAGGACCCTTAGATCATGACTCGAGCTGAAGGCAGACACTTAACCATCTGAGCCACCCAGGTGCCCCTTCTACTTCTTAATCAATTACAGCTTTAGCCTTTCTTCATCTCTCCCACTATATAGATAAAATTTATAAGAAATCTTATTAATTTATATGTTTAGTATTTTTCATTATAAATCTATGTTTATATGGAAACATAGATTTACCCCATTTCCTGACAGCATCCAATTCCATGAAAAACCCTAGTTTTTTTTTTAATATCTTTCCAAAATTACCTAGCACGAGACCAAATCCTATAATTAGCGCTTTCTAACATCCTCTTATTGTGATGTCTACAGTTCCCCATACTGTGATCTCCTTCATTGCAATGAGTTATAAATCCAGCTTCTTCAACTACAGGTGTGCACCTGGCAGTCTTTGAACGGAAAGCACTGACAAATCCAATTAAACTTTAAGCAGAAATGGTATGTCTATTAGTTATGCATAGTTTATTCTATGGGCTTAACCAAGTCCACTAACCCCATCCCCAAATGCCAGTTGCTATGGCAGCAGCAACATGTTTGGAAATGAAAATCAGGCTAACAATATCTTTGAAGAGTTATTTGAGCTCACACTGAGATAAGTCTACTTTTAACCTCTCTCTTAATGATTTTAGTAAATTTAATTAGGACTATAGAACATATATCAATTCATATTTAACTGTGTTTACTTTATTTATTCCTAAAAGATTATTACACTACAAGATACATTAACATTGATTTCATAGTACCCACTATAAATTAATAACAGTTCTTGGTATATAAATATGTCCAGCAGGCTATTAGTAGCAAGCTGGAATATTTCAGATGGTTATTGAGTTTGTATTAAGTTAGAGTTAAAAAAACAATGATGTGACTAACTACAGTGCAAGTTACACTAGAATCAGACTTAGAAAATTATATTAAAGTCCAAATGCCTTTTAAATACTAAAAATTCCATTAGAATATAGGGATTGTTGGGGGAGGAAAATTTTTCCTTTATCCTTCACAGATTCTTCTGGCTTGTAATTAAATTGACATGAGACAGATTAACAGGAGAAAAACAAATTTAATTTTGTACATACAGGAATCCCATATATATGAGAGGTTCAAAGACAGAAAGGTAAAATGAGGTATATATGCCATCCTGAGCTAAGTAATGGGATAGGGCTCTTGGCCTTCAAAGGGGAGGAGGACAGTTCATGGGACAAGGAGAAGAAAAGATGTTTGTTAAGTAGATGTCTGTCCTGCCATACAAATGGGTCATTCAGATAAGATTTATCTCTAGCAATAACTCTTAATCTGGAAAAACCCCAAATATAGACTCTCTAGGTAGTTAAGGGAGGGGTAAATTAGAGTGATAAAACATCTCTGGTTGCTAGAGGGAAAAATTTATATTTACTTCTCAGAAAGGATATGTATGTATATATTCTTAAATGAGATATCTTAAAAATGGGGCATGTTGTATTTCTCAGTATGCAAGTATGTGTGTGGTTGTTCAGGATTGAGTATTGCATGAGCTTTAACAAAGAAATCCAAAACTGGAGATACACAAAGTAGAGCATTTCCCTCTCATATCTTTGTACTAAAATAGACCAATAGCCCCAAACAGATGGGCAGTTATGTTCTAAAGGGTCATCATAAGAGGCACAGAGTAGCTCTTTGCTTCTCTTTGAGCATATCTCCAAATCCTGTAGTCTCTCATACAGAATTCTGGGTAAGAGGAAGTATATATGAAACAGCAATACAAAATAATTAAAGCTCTGTGAGGAAGATAATCACTGTTCTTTCTTTCTTCTCTGATTTTGACTTCCAATTGTATATAGTATTAGATGGAATGCTTTTCAGCATTTCTGAAATGTCCCTTTCATAAAAATATTATATTTATTCTTACAGTCATAATTATGTAAAAGTAAACAAATGTCTCTACTAAATTTTAGAAAATCTAGCTAAATGGTCCTACCTGAAAATAGTTTATCTAAATTTCAAACACAGAAATCAGAATTGGAAAATAAACATTTTTTTTTGAATGATGGCAATATAAAGCTGAGAAGGAGTTAGAAAGAAAGGATTTGCTAATGTATATGCAGGATACTTGTTCTAATGTCATTCTCAGATATTGTCGATATTTGTCTGATTTTCATGGTCACAGTAATGGGAAAGATCATGCTGATTACACCAAAATAAGCATGTGGTTCATGTAACCAGTAAGCACGTTGTATGTGATGTGTCATTATGAATTACTATTTGGTCATTGTAGTTTATGTAACATTCTCCTGACAGATTCTATTCTTTGAGTTTATCCCCAAGAATCTTCTCTTCTTAGTGCACAATATATTTTTCTTATACTGTACAATTCAGGAACACATTTGGGATTATGATGATTTTTATCTTCAAAAATCATCTAATAAATACTTACTGAATACCATCTATGTGCTAAATATTATATAAGGGACAGAGTGAGACAGCATTCAAGAAAACACACAATTCCTGCCATGATGGAAATTACATATTTAGGTGTGAAGACACAAATTTCAGTAAATATATGTAGTACTTTCATTTCTAAGTCTCAGTTACAAGATGACATGTGATACAATATTTTGAAGAGAGAAGAGACTGAGGTACGCTATTACCCAGGGGAGGAGTACCACAGAGAGAGAGGGCTGCGCCATTGTGCTGAGGTAGAAACAGGACTCATGTGTTGAAGGAGCAGTAGAGAGGCTGAGATAGCCACACAGAATGAATGGGGAGGGAGAGACATTAAGCCACTGTGGGTTCTTTGATTCTCACTCAGAATGACAAAGGATGCTGCTGGAGGTCATGGAGACCAGGATTGATTTGCCATAAAAATGTCACTCTCTTGCCCTGTAGTAGATATTGTATCAGGATACATGGGCAAGGACAACCAGCTAGGAAATATTGTAATAATATAGGAAAGAAATGATGCTGGACAAATAGATAAATAGATAGATGATAGAGAGAGAAAGAGAGAGATAGAGAGATAGACCTTAATGTCATTATAGAGGCCCCTTGGGACCTGCCATAATGGCAGTCAAAGTGAACTTCCAATATGGCACAATATTTTTTAATGTAAAATCAGATCTCTCTTTTCTAACTTTAATAACATCTGGTCACTTGTTTTTCTTTCATGAGATCAAATAATGAAATTCGACTTTTTTTTTAGGTTTTCTGTGTCCTAGAAGTATTTTGTTTCTAGAGCAGCACTGTCCAACGGAACTCACTTCGCTGATGGAGATATTCTGTTTCTTATCCAATACAAAAGCCACAGGGCACATGTGAGCACCAGGAATGTGGCTGGTGTGACTGAAAAAATAACTTTTTAATTTATTTTAATTCATATTAATTTAAGTTTAAACACATACACATGTGGTTAGTGGAACCTATTGCACAGTGCACTTCTAGAGTATAAAAACTAGCTCCAATGTGCAGGGAGATTTTTATTGGAAGAGTTACATATTTGAGGAGGAATTCTGGACTGTTATCAATTTCTTATTTTTAATCTAAATTATAATTACAAGACTGTTCACATTATAATTATTGGCAAATATACCTTTATGTTTATGGATTTTTCTGTTTTATTATTACACACACACACACATACACAGACCAAACTGATAGAAAGAGAAAATGAGCACATTTATATATATATATCTTTTAATCAAAGGGAAGCCAAAAGCTCTTATCATTGTTTTTTGTTTTTGTTTTTGTTTGGTTTTTGTTTTTTATTTTACCTTGGGGAAAACATAATAGTAATAGAAGAGTTTAATTACTTCTGTTATTGAAAGACTTTCTACTTTTAATTTGATACAAACTCCTTAGAAAATTATTTTAATTTTGTGTCTATTTTCTTCTAACTTTTAATTCATTACTCAAGTATTTCTCCTGTGGGGACACTCGAAGTGTCGCAGGTTTGGAGTTATCTGTGAAGACAGCAAGATGTGCCCACCAAACATGTGTTGAGTCTACACTCAGTTTGAGATCATCATCAGTTCTCTTTCATTCCTGCACACAGAGCCATAGTTTTGCAAGTCTTGGGATGTGAAAAGAACATGTTTCTAGAGACTTGACTTCTGGGGATCATTTAATTCAACATGCAGATTATTGGTCAGTGGAGCTCAAAATGATCAATCAGATAATTTTATATTAAATTTTTAAATGGTCTAGACAAAAGAACTTTTTTTCAAATTTAATAATAAATTAATAGAGCTAAATATTACTTTACCCAGATGCAAATGAAACTAAAGGAATGAACAATAACAATAACCACACAAAAGCGCTTTAGCTTCCTTATAGCACATTCTTGATGAAATGCTTCTTTCATTATTCATTGAGTAAAATAATTTTGTAAAAATATTTTTTCACAATATATTTTCTTTATATTTAAACTATAGAACATGGCATCTGGAATATTATCATTTTACCAGCTAAAATTCATATTCATATGCACTGATGCCCAATTTGCTTTGCAATTATAACGTGTTTTTGTATGTTACACACAGTGGTGCTGCCGACATTGTTTGATGGAGTTAACCACTGCTCTGAGAATCGGTAATAGGATAATATCCATAAGCATCTTGCATTCGAATGCAATACAATCTGAAGTAAAGCTATCAAGGTCTAAATTTGCTTTGGTTTTCTTTTTTTATTCTTTTCTTTTTCTTTTTCTTTTTTTTTTTTTTTGTTACTGTTGTTTGTCTTTCCTTGGCAAATAAGAAATCATTTTAATTAAAGAAGCAGTCACATTACTATTTGCAATGAGAATATCCTATAAAAAAATCATTTAGTTTCAGGAGAACTATTACAGCTTACACTGCAAGTCAGTGCTATGCAACTAAATTACCTAAATAAAAACAGGGAAACTTTCTAGTTAACAGGCTTTATGGAAATGATTATATGGTGTGTTTAATCTCCAGACCATATTGAGTATAATTCTTACTAGGGATGTAATAAGATGAGATTAATAAAAAAGAAGGAAGAAAAGAAGGAAGGAAGGAAGGAAGGAAGGAAGGAAGGAAGGAAGGAAGGAAGGAAGGAAGGAAGAAAGGAAGAAAAAAATCTCTCCACTGAAACAACTTATACCATCTGAGAATCTCTGTGATTAATATCTTAATTACTGTTTATGATATGAGAACTCACTGGTGTGTGAAGGCAATGTTAACTTTAATCGGTGAGATGCAGAAGTCAATTTAATTGTCACATGGTATTTGCTCTTACTAGCATATTAATGTGGCACATATGCAGAATGACTCTTTTAAGTAAAAACACCTTTTTTTAATTGAAAAGGAAGTGGTTTTATTATTTTCTTAACATTGCCAACCTTTAAAATAAAATAGCCAGTTATTTTACCAGCAAAATGAGTTTACTTCAGGGGATAGCAGAGGAATTGCAATTCGGGATGTGTAAGCTGTAATGAATCACAGGCAAATCTAAAGAGACAAAGGGAAGGTCAGCTTTTATTAGGTTTTAGGAGGAAATATAGGAGGGTTGTTTTAGACAAAAGTTCATTGGAGAAGAACAAGAATTCAAGGTTGTGGTGATTTCTCATTGGCTGCAAGCTGTTGTTAGTGCTTTGCTGGGCCAGGGAGGGATCTTCCTTCTTTTTCTTAAAAGCAGGAGATAAAATTCCTATGTGAGAACTGTCCTCCCTTGTCAAGATAATTCTTATCTTCCTTCTTTCTGGAGTGAAGTAGGCTGTAGTGAATGATACATGCATGAGAGCTCCCCACTTCAGAGCTTCCTGACTCCATTTTAAAAGAAGTTTCCTTTATTTATTTTCACAACCTCTACTGACTTTTAAA
This sequence comes from Mirounga angustirostris, assembly GCF_029215605.1. NCBI lineage: Eukaryota > Metazoa > Chordata > Mammalia > Carnivora > Phocidae > Mirounga > Mirounga angustirostris. The sequence continues at coordinate 9,896,557 of NW_026991722.1, read as the reverse complement.
GTACTGGCTAAATAAATGAACATTTAGTTTGCATGGGAACAAGTTGGAAAGATTATTTCCTGTGGTTGCATTAAACAGTCCAGGAAGAGCCAAAATAGTTTACTATTTGTTCCATTTATTTTCTCATTTATACAAGTATGCTTCATTATGCCAAGTGGTGGGAAAATAGAAGTGAGCAAGACCATCTGGTTGCTGAATTTTTAAAGCTTATAATCTATTGGAGGAAAGAGGTATTAAAAAAAATACATGCAAATTTTCTAATTAAAATGAGGTGAGGTGCTATGACAGAGAGCTACTAAGTAAAATGAACCTACATAGCAGGGAGACCTAAATTATTATGAGGAGTCGATGAGGTCTTTCTGAGGGAGAGAGATATTTAAAATGAGTTATGAGAGATGAAGTAAAGAAAGAGGAAATGGGGGTTGCCTGGGTGGCTTAGTTGGTTACCTGCCCGACTCCTGATTTTGGCTCAGGCCTCGATCTCAGGGTCATGAGATAGAGCTGTGCATTAGGTTCTAGGCTCAGCAGGGAGTCAGCTTGAGACTCTCTCTCCCTCTCCCTCCATCCCTCTCCCCACCCCCACTTGCACTCTTTCTCTCTCCCTCTCTCAAATAAATAAAAAAATAAATAAATATTTTTTAAAAAGAAAAAGGAGATGGTATCTGGATTGTGCTGAAGAAGAGAAATCAAGGGACACAAAGGATCTAGAGGACAAAGATTATGGCATATATAAGGTGTAGTTGAACATCAAGGGTCATAGGAAGAGTGCTATAGGGTGAGGATAGAATGGAAGGCAGGGGAGGGTTTTACACTTAATGGGTTACTTTCTTCCTGAACTTCTTTCTTTAATTGCCTCCAAAGAATACACCTCTCTCTCTTCTCATTCTCTATGCCTAATCTTCTAAATGTTTGAGTTCCATGGGACCTAATCCTCCATCAGATTCTATATTCTCTGGATGATCTTCAGTGTCCTATCTTTAAAAATCACCCACGTTACAATGATTCCAAATGGTAGGCCTGGGGCCATCATCTTTGCTCTGAATCTCAGACTGCCCCCACCTACATTTCAACATCAAATAGGTAATTGAAACCTAACATATTAAAATGAGTAATCCAGGTTCCCCTTTCCCTGTGTTCATACTGTAGTGAATAGCGCTGCAATTCACCAATTGCTCAGTTCAATTTATCTGCCATTCTTTCTTTTATTTTAAGATTTTATTTATTTGACCCAGAGAGACAAAGAGAGACAACTAGAGAGGGAACACAAGCAGGGGGAGCAGGAGAGGGAGAAGCAGGCTCCTGGCTAAGCAGGGAGCCCGATGTGGGGCTCGATCCCAGGACCCTGGGATCATGACCTGAGCCAAAGGCAGACGCTTAACGACTAAGCCACCCAGGTGCCCCATCTGCCATCATTTCTTAACTTTCATGCTAACATCAAAATCCAGCAGCAAATTCAGTTATTTTGACCTCTAAAATATATCTCAAACCCAATAAAATCTTTAAAAAAAAAAAAAGAGGGGCATCTGGTTGGCTCAGTCAGTGGAGCGTGAGACTCTTTTGGGTGTAAAGATTACTTAAATAAATAAATAAAAACTTGTAAACAATTTTTAAAAAAATAAAAATTAAATACATCCCAAACCCAATAATGCATCCTCCACCAGCACCAACTATAAGGTCACATACCAATTAAAAGCAAAAAAATTGATTTTTCCTGTTAAAAATAACGGGAGAGACACCCCACCTCCCTTTGTTAGAGCATTTGTTTTGTAAGCTTGTAATTGCAAATTCTTTTTCTACTCCTCTGAGATGTATGTAAATCTTTTTTTTTTAACAGCCTCTTATCAGGTTTACAACCCAGGACTGTCTTTCTCAGGAAACTGGAGTGAAATGTGAACATCAAGGGAGATAGCATCTCTATCTCCCGTTTCTGTGGGAGAGTAGGAGCCTCTATTCCTGGGATTCAGGGCAGATTCAACATCAGTAAACCAATCAATGTATTCTAATACACCAGCAAACTAAACTAAAAATCAATCAATACAGAAAAACATTTGAAAAAATTCAGTGTCTGTTCATGATTAGAAAACAAAACAAAACAACAACAACAAAAAAACATACTAGGATACTCAGCATACTAGGATAGAAGAGAATTTCCTCAACTTTATAAAGAACATCTACAAAGTGCCTATAGCTAACATAATATTTAATGGTGAGAAACTGGATGCATTATATCTAAGATCAGAAATAGGACAAGAATCTTTCAGGTGCCTGGGTGGCTCAGTTGGTTAAGCGACTGTCTTAGGCTCAGGTCATGATCCTGGAGTCCCAGGATCAAGTCCTGCATCAGGCTGCCTGCTTCTCCCTCTGACCTTCACCCCTGTTATGTTCTCTCTCTCAAATAAATAAATTAAATAAATAAATAAAGTCTAAAAAAAAAAAAGTGTCTCTCCTCTTACCTCCCCTTTTCAACAATGTGCTAGAGTACATAGTTTAGTGCATTAATATAAGAAAATGAACATTTCTTTACCTCTGGTCTTTCTTTTGAAAGCCCATAAACCCATATAATCATGGCAAAAACACCAGGAAAATCCTATTTAAGGTGTGTTGTACAATATATCTGAGCAGTACTCAAAACTTTCAAAGTCAGGGCTACTGGGTGGTTCAGTCAGTTAAACATCCGACTCAATCTCAGCTCAGGTCTTGGTCTCAGAGTCATGAGAACAAGCTTTCCAAAAAAAAACAAAAACAAAAAACAAAAACAAAAAGACAAAAAACACAAAAACAACAACTTTCAAAGTTGTTAAAAATAAGAAGTATCTAAAAAACCCCAAAACAAACAAAAGCCTATTAGATCTAAAAGGAACCTAAGGAGACATGCCTACTAAATGCAATGTGGTGTCCTAGATGGGATCCTGGAATAGAAAAAGGGCATTAAGTATAAATTAAGCAAATCTGAATAAAGTCTGGACTTCAGTTAATAATAATGTATTTATTGGTTTATTAATTGTAACAGAGGATCCATACTAATGTAAGATGGTGATAATAGGAGACATTGGGTGTGGGGTGTACAGGAACTCTCTGTATTATCTGCACATTTTTTCTGTAAACCTAGAATTGATCTAAAATCTTAAAAATATTTTAAAAGGAAACAAGAATACTCATCTAAAAACATAAATCATATGTGATTCTCCCATAAGAAAGTTCCCATGTGATGTGTCTTCTATATAGCTCCCCATTCTACAACTACTATTTTCCCCTCATTCTGTTCCAATCTTTTGTCTTCCATTGTATCTCAAATTCAAAAGTACATAGGATGATTGCCTCTTTCTCCTCTCTCTGTCTGGAAAAAAACAAACAAACAAGCAAGCAAAAACACTTTCCACATTTAATTTCATGACTTTCCCTCTACTGGAAACATGACCTAGGTGCTACTTTCTCTTAGAGCCCTCTGTGAAATGTATTACATTTTATGTATCACCTTATTTCCCCCTTTCCTTGAATAAATGGAGAAAGACATTAGAAGTTTTGTAAAACATATCTATTTTTAGTTATTTCCCATAAAATATTATGACTCATCAGCTATGGGAGTGGAAGGAATGAAATGTCCATTCTTACCCCAGATTACTGGCACATGGAACTAACTGAAAGAGTAAGTCATGCAATATTGAGATGGAAGTCTGGAAATTGATACTTTAGTTGATGAAGAAATTATGAATTTGGCTTTAATATATTCACTTAGATATTAAAAGTGGAAAGGTTAAATAAATGTTTGAGTATACAGATCTAAAGCTAAAAATATGATATTTGAAGCCATAGTGCGAATAAATCGGTCTGTGCTAGAGTAGTTAGAGATGAAAAAAAATGAAAGACCCGGGATCAAACTTGAGTAACACAAATGATTAACGGCCCAATAAAGGAGAAGACACCAAAAGTACTGAAATACAGAAGCTGGAAAGTCAGAAGGGAAAAGAAAAGCGTGCAATGTCCCAGAAAACGAATGTCTCCAAGAGGGTGTGGTTGACTCTGTTGATACATCAGAGAGGTTAAACTAGAAAAGAGAAAGAGACAGAGAAACAGAGATCTGAAAAATGCCATTGGAAATAGGAACTTTCATGTGATCTTAGTGTTAAAAAAAACCAAAATTCAACTGAGTAAGTTTAAGTATCAAATTGGCTTTATTCAACAATTCGTGAATAAGGCAGTGTACATTCTAGCAAATGAGAAGGAGCTCTGAGGAACTGTACAAAATGGAAGATTTTATAGACAGAAAGTTGAGAGGGACAAGGAAAGAGTGGATTTTTAACAAGGTCACCTTCCTATGGGGAACAGATGGGGTCTATCCCCTGGATTACCTCGTTAGTGCTGATCAGCTAATTCCAGACTGACCAGTTAAAGGTTACATTCCTGGAAGGGTTGGAACTCCAGTTAGGTTACATCTAAGTCTTGGTTTGCTGATGTGGGGCTTGGCACCAATGACTCCACTTTGGACCTGATATGCCTTTTTTTTTTTTTATAATATTTGTAGCTAACTTTTTATTTCTATTTTTTAAAGATTTTATTTATTTATTTGTCAGAGAGAGAGAGAGCAGGGGGAGCGGCAGGCAGAGGGAGAAACAGGCTTTCTGCTTCTTGGGATCATGACCTGAACCAAAGGCAGATACTTAACTGACTGAGCCACCCAGGCATCCCCAGTTATGCCTTTTTTAACATTAGCAAGAATAGATTAATGAATGGAATAGTGAAGGCTAACCTCCCACAAATTGAGGAGTGGAGTTCCAGGTGGTTTGAAAATGGAGCCAGAGTATAAAGAAAATTGCTTTGTAAAACTGGCCAGTAAAAGCTTTAGTTGAGAGGAATGAGATCCAGAGAAAAGGCACTTACTTTTGGTATGGAGGAGACAAGAGTGTGTTCTCCATGCTGATTGGAGAGATGTAATAAAGAGGAAGAGATCTAGAAACAGAAAAGGAGGAATTGTTGGAGAAAATGCTGGGCATGAGCATGAGTGGCTTGAAACTCTCTTACTCACATTTTCCAATCTGCATTCCTTAGCAAGCTGTATTTTCCTACACTTCCTCTATTTTAGTGTTCAGATTCAATCCTTCCTTCTTGAGAAAGGTTGAGAGCCTCTTTTCCTCTGTCCTCACATTTGGGGCTTGGGATACTTAAGAGAGTTTCCAGGTATGTAATCTACTTTTCAGATCCAGTTTCTCCCAAGGCCAGATTTTCATATATGCTAATCTCCAGAGAGGAAATAGGAAGGCAAATTGTGGCCACTTCTAATTCTGTTTTTCTGTAAGACTTTATCAATGAAAGCTACTTTGTACTCTATCATTTTAATTCCTGCATCTCACATCTCAAGTGTTTTAGAATTTGAACTACACTTCAAGACAGGAGTGATTAAAACTTAAAACCACACATCATGTTGTCCCTTCCTTTTATCGATTTATTACCTACCAGATGTAAGAATACTAGTATTATATTTGTGGTCACTACATTAAAAAAATAGTCAATATTAGGTGATCAGGGTTTAATCTGAACATAAAATCCTCCACTTTGTTAATTTTATTTTTAGATATGACTGTGCCAAGGTATTTTTATACATTGAATAGAGATTAAATTCATAAACATTGTATGGATAAAATTAATAATCAAATAAAGTTATAGGTAGAAGTATTATAGAGACCATCTGATAGTTAAGAGCTCAACTTTAAGGAGAAAATTTTAGGAAATTAACAGATCATCCTAGTAAATTTGTTTATTTAATAAACAATTACAGATAAGCTATCATATGTCAAGAACTATTCTGGGTGCTAGGTGTACAACATTGAACAAAAAGAAAATGTTTACCCTCATGGAATTTCTGTTATAGCTCTTAGTAATATTTGACCAGAAACCTAGTAATATCATCAACATTTAAATGTTTTTTTATTTTATGGATAATAAGTTCTAAATCTCTTACCAGCGTATACATAAACTTCTCTTCTAAGGTTTACTATTTAATACCATGAACAAGTTAGGATATACTAAGTGCTACAGCAAGTAGACCCAAAACTACCTAATACCTAAAATATAATTAAAAGCCTATTTTTTCCTCAGACAGCAGTGCTATGAAGTAGACAAGGCAACGGGGTATCCTTGTGCTGTGTACTCCATTTCTACTCCTGGCTTCTAAGTTTATTCTGGAAGTCGTCTTCAATCCAGCCAGCCAGAAAGGCAAAGGGGCCCAGAGGGAATTTCTATGGGCCATTCAGGAAAGTGGCATATAACACTTCTGCTTATATTCCAGTGACAGGCAACTACTCAGTCACATGGTCACTGCTAATGTCAGGGAAAACTAGAAAGTGAAGTCTAACTGTGCATCCAGGAAAGAGGAGAGACTTCGGGTTCCTGTGATCTAGCAGTCTCTATTGTATTCTGTATTGCAAACACACACACACACACACACACACACACACACACACACCCCTTCTATTTTATATATGCATGTGAAAAGATACAGGCATACCATATTTATATTTATGTTTATATGGGATAATTCTCATTACATGTAATACGACTGATGGAAGTAATCGGAAAAAGGCAGAAGTAATTCAATTTCTCTTATGATTTATCTATTTAAGAAAACTGTGCTCTAGACTGTTATTAATCAAACCGCTAGGGGCGCCTGGGTGGCTCAGTCAGTTGAGTGTCTGATTCGTGGATTTTGGCTCAGGTCATGATCTCAGGGTCCTGAGATCAAGCCCTGTCTCAAGCTCCCCACTCACCATGCAGTTTGCTTGAGATTCTCTCTCCCTTGCCCTCTGCCCGTCCCCCACTCGCATGCACTCTCTCTCCCTCTCTTGAATAAATAAATAAAATCTTCAGAAAAAAAAAAAAACTACTAATCAAGTTATAAGTAATATATCTAGATATATTGGGACAGTTTACTGACCTTTTCTATACCTACTTTGAGTAGAGCTCAGAGCATAAGAACAATAATGCCTTCCACCTTGAGTCTCCTTAAACAGATTTTGTTTTGGTTTATGGTTTTTGCTTTTTTGGGTTTTTCTTATTTTTTTTTATGTCAATTTTATATTTTAGGTGACCTATCTTACGATCAGGCTCACTTGACCTGATTGGAAAGAAGAGAAATCTCTTCAAATATAGAAATTTATTGTGATAATGCATCAGAGAAGTGAACAAGCACTGGACACAACCTTGTAATCAAGCCTCCTAGAGACCCACAAGGTCTTATAGATTGCAGAGCAGATCCTGTTACTTCCTCAGGGGCAGGCCTTCATAGCACCTTATTCTGCAGGCATAGACATTGAAATAATTTAGTCATCAGTAAGGCGCAATCCATCAGAATAAAGGCTCCTGACTTTAACACTATAGTTTCTGGATATAGGGGAGTAACCAGAGCAGCTGGTAGCAAAGAATAGAAGTGCAGGTGACTCTGAGAAGCAGCTATTTACCAATCATTTTGAACTTATTTCAATATTGAAATGATGGCGTGGTCATACCAGTGTGTGCCAGCTGGATAGCAGCCCTACATTACTCACTTGACTGCTCTTGTACTGTGGCTTTTCTGTTTCTCTTCTTTGGTTACATCTGATAACACTTCCAATGACTTCTCCTTACTCCACTTTCCCTACTTTAGGACACTTTGTGCTCACAGCTTCTATAACCTAATGGCTCTTATGGTTTGCCTTTATGTCCTTCGTATGTGTTTCTATGTGTTTTTTGTCCAAACTCCCTGAAGATCTGATTGGTCTAATTAGTCACAATCAAAATAAGGCATGTCCTTTGGCAAGACTTCCATGCCACCTCTTTAGGCTATGCTGACTGCCCTTTATTTTAAGGACAAGTGCCAGTCCAATTTGACCCAAGCCATCCAAGTCACATGACTCAGAGGCAAGCAGCCTATGTGTAAATAATCACTGGTGGCCACTCTTTTCAGCAGGGAGTCTGAACACATTAAGCATGACAAGTATCAGGGTTTTGTCTCCAGATCAAACTTGGTCCAGTGCTCTACAGAGCACTTCACATTCCTAAAAACCTCACACTCTTGCAATAGTATTTATTATTTTCATTCTGAGAAATCAGCTCGAAAAAGAAAGCAATATCCAGGGATTGCAGCGAAAAGCATTTTTTTTAAGTGTCCTCCAATTCCATTTCCTAAATTATTACCACAACCATCTCTAGGTAGAAATGACTTTGGAGAGAGAAAAATAAAAACAAAAACAAAAACAGAAATGTCACCTTCATATTAGTAGGCATGAAACTCTGTTAACCATGTTAATATTAATTACTCACTTGGGAACCAGCTGGAAAAAAGCTAATTTACTATGAATATGACCAGTCATTGCTGCTTTTCATACAGTACAGACAGAGTCATCTCTTCTAAGATATCCAACCTTGTTGGAAAGCTAACAGACAAGAAGGCATTAAAACAAACCCCAAAGGATCAGTGAAATAAATTTATAGTTTATGGCTTCATGCCTACATTTTCAGACTGTCACTAATGGGACAATTACACTTTAATGACCTTCCACTAAGTGGAAGCCAAAAATAAACTCAGTTTCATATAAATTAAAACAAATGAAATGGCTTTCAATTTAGCAATGTTGACATCTCTCTTCAGAGAACCATTTTTATAGTAAAATCATTAAGATTATTCAGGGTAAGAAATATATTCAAACATATCATCTGTCAAATTGCAAGAGGCATAAATTCCAAATAGAGAGATCTATGTAAGACTCACTTAAAAACAACAACAACAACAAAAACTCTGCCTGAAAGACAAGAGTTGTAAGATTCACTTTTTGTTACTAATTGGCATGTGTCCAAAGACAAATTTCTTTAAATTAATTTAATTATATACATAATTATATTCCTCTTTAAAACTATCTTTATATTTCTATCTTAATAAAAATAACTGAATATTTATATTAGGTTTCTATAACCTAGACACCTAGATTGTATCAGTGATCTTAATAAGAAATGATAGTCAGTTTCCAGAAAGAGATTATCATCTGGATAGCACTTCCAGAAACTCAAAAGCCTCTGACTGATACATAAGTTATATGAGGAAGAGCATTCAACTTTTTACCAAATTTTTACTATCAAACAGATGAGATGTTAAGACTTTTATTCTTTACCTTATGCTGACCCTCTTTATTTAAGTATTTATGACTTTTTGTCAGAGATTTGCTACTAAAGAGTTTCTTTCACTCCACTCATAAAACTCTCATTAGGTTCTTAATTCCAGGCTGACTCTTCTTGCAGCTTCTCCAACAGCCTTCTTCCCTTCTAAGGCCTGACTTTCTTTGAGTGCTGACTAGAGCTTACATTGCCCCAGTGTTTCAGGTCTTTGTTTCTCATTCTTATATAAAGAAAATTAAATACTAGAAGAAAAGTTTAATCAAGAATTTGCCTCAATGGATTTCCCCCTTTCCTCTTTCTTTCTTTCTTTCTTTCTTTCTTTCTTTCTTTCTTTCTTTCTTTCTTTCTTTCTTTCTTTCTTTCTTTCTTTCTTTCTTTCTTTCTTTAACAGTATTGGTACGTTTTTTCTTCTAAGTTTCTGTATATCTGTTTTATACTATACTATACTATGCTATACTACTATACTTTTTAATGTCATCTCTGTTAAACTTAATTATGAAATGGATTCACTTCAAGTAAAAATGTGTTTGCTTTACAATAAACTTTTTTTTTCTGCTCATAAATGTAGTCTCATCTGGTAGAAAAAGAAGACAGAATGCAAGCTCCTAGTGAAAATGTCATCAACCTTTTAAATAATTAATATATTCTGTATGTTTTCGTTCACACATGTGGGCCACAGAAGCCATGTCATCATCATTTTTAGCCTGAGTGCAGAAGCTTCAATTAAGTTTTTATTACCAACTGTTTAAAGATATCGGTGAAGTACCACATAGCTAATGTGAACATACGGAATGGATACATTGCCACAAGAAAAATATGGTGCATCAAGACCAAGGATACCCTAATTTCTTAAGAAATTTTCCATCATAATAAAAAGGAAAAAAAAAAAAGGAAGGAAGACCTGAAATGCTCTTTCCTGAGAATTTTTGTGTTCCTGTTTTGAAATACCTACGGAAAAAAATAATAAAGGCATCCTCTCAGTGCCCCAAATAAAGGCTGATCCATGAGAGGAAGCAAAGTGGTGACTAGATTTTGCCCCAAAGGCTGGAAATTGGCAAGTCATTTTTGTCTACCATTCAACAGTTGAGAGGAAGTAGCTGAGAGAAGAGAGGGAGTGCCTCAAATCTTCTAAACCATTCCAAGAAATGCCTAATCAGTACAGGATGGTCATTTTACTTAATTGTTTTTGTACCTAATATTATCTAATTATTACTTATGTTATCAAGGGTAGAAAAACATGGACTCCATTGAAAATTCCCTCAGGCTGATACGTGCAACTTGAAATTCTGAACCTTTCTTTTATTCCCTTAAAAATATAATTAAAAACTAATAATTAATTTGGGATGTGTCAAAGAGAAGCTGAGTCTCCCCTGATATCTACACCAGATTCTCCTGAAACAGCTGAAAAAGTAATATTTTTGGCTGATATATACAGATTAAATGAGCTCTCTGTATTCTTCAGATACATCGAGCAATTTAAATAATTAACATGAAGGCAAGGTTCCAACTTTGAAAGATATTTATATTACATATTTTAATTTTATTATATGTGTGTATTATTTCTATATATTTCTATACTATGTACATTTACATTATATATATTGTGTATTTTTACAAATAATTTCAGAAGACAAAAATCCTCTCATTTCACCATCAAATCTACAGAATTATTTTTATTCTCTTCCTTCCTTTGTTGTATAGAAAGTAACCTTATCTTACAATTATTTTATCAGCTACTTTGAATTCCCTTTTGTTTGTTAAATAAACCAAACTTTCTCATCCTCATCCAAATTTTTAAATATGTTATTTCTTCTCCTTGAGAATCTTTTTTTTTTTTTTACATTCTTTGTCTCAATTCTACTCAATTTCATGTCTCATCATAAATTTCCCTCAATGGGACCTGCCCTCATTTTGATCTGCCTTAGGTCCTTCCGGTAAGTGTCTATTGCCTTCTGAAATTTCCCTTCGCAATATTCATTAACATTTTTTCTTCTTTTCCTAATTACCTAAATTTGTGGGTATCTTAAAAAAATCTATACTTTCTCCTGGTTTATTGTTCATAATGGTGTAATCTCAGCAAGTGATTCAGAACCTTGATTCATAGATGGAGCTTAGTGACCAAAAAATGCATTCCTGAATAAGTAAATGAATGGATGTTTATGGTATCTATTCTTCTATAACTCCATAGTTATTTTAACATTATTTAATATCATTTTTAAATTGTTACGTAGGATGGATGTCCATGGAAAAGATGAAGCTAGGATACATTAGACATGCAATATAACGGGGCATTTTTTTTCACTGAATGTCAGCAATACTTTTTCCCCCTAAATATCTCTAAGTGTATTGTTATCAAATATAAGCAGCAAAAAACAAAATATTAGAATATGTTTAGCCTATGCTCAACATTAATAGTTTTCCTTTTCTGCAATCAATTGTATTCTCATTAGTGAGGTGTTTCTTCAATATTCACCAAATCTTCATCATTGTTGTCATCTATTGTTAGAACACTGTGTTCACAGAGAGCCCCTAAGCCATGAAGGTGTCACACTAAACTGCTTTCTTTCCTACTAGATCTTTCACTTTCAGATTTTTATGTTCTATATTCAATACTTATCCTTCAATGCATTTCAAGGCTGTGCTTCCTAATTTATATATCAAAATTTACATTGTCAAAAATTATGATTTATGATTATGCTCTGGAGGCCCCTGAACCCACACTCAGAGTCACAGTGTGTTGACATCTTGTCCCAGGGCCTAGCCAGGTGCCAGGGAAGGGGCTCTGGGCCACAGGCTATGCAGGGGTGTACCGGCTGAAGCCAGAATGGAGTGAACTGCACACCCACCAGCTTTAAATCTGTAGCCTTCCAGAAGCCCCTAGACTGTGGACATGGGCTTGTGGCACAGAGTCCTGGGGCCCCAATCTGACATTTGCCATGGTCCAAGGCTGCAGTAATTTGAGTGTTGCATTCCTTTACACATCCTCAGGGGCCAGTTTTCCTTCTAGCAGCTGTGAGGCATCTAGAACTTTCCCCGAGAGATCATGTTCCCTGGCCTGGAAGCTTTTCCCTGCAGAACAGCCCAAGGGCATGGCTCTCTCTTTCTGACTCAGCTCACCTGCCAGCACCCTGACAAGAGGGAGCTGGCCCCTCCACCTAAGCCACCCTCATGAGGAAATGTTCTCTTTTGAACACCATGGGAGATGCCTGTGGGCCAGCGCCAGGGTGAATGTTGTGTGGGGTTTCCCAAGAAGGTAAATAGGGTGCCACCAGTGGCTTAGGCTATGTGGGGAATGAGTTCAGATCCTGATGGTGGAGAGGGAGATGGTGGAGGAGGAGCTGGGAAACTCTCAGAATCAGGAACAGCTCTGTGAATGGCTGAATCAGGCACCAGGCATTGCTGACCACTTTTCCAGAGGAAGCCCTATCTTGTGAGGTCTCAGGAGTTCCACTGGGATACAGGGTGGTCCTGGGATGAGAAACCCTTGGGAGTCCCACATGCTGGAGGCCCCGCAACCCACACTGTCTGCAAGGAGTCAAGCTCACACCACTCATCAAACAAACCCCGATGCCCACAGCTATATATATATGAAATAAAATTAAAAGACATAGTATGTTTGTTTTCATCTATGATAATAGAGGATATGTGTTTTATATTTAGTAATGTCAAGGATGCTATAATATTGGCATTTCAAATTGGATTACTCCATTCCTTCTTTCATAAATTTCATATATATTTATTGAGTTCCTTCTATATAGTAGATCTGAGGATCACACTCAAATTCCTGCCCTTAGGTATTTACATTCATTTTTATTCTTTTTTTAAATTCAATTAGCCAACATATAGTACATCATTAGTTTCAGATGTAGTGTTCGATAATTCATCAGTTGCATATAACACCCAGTGCTCATCACATCACCTAGTTACCCCAGCCTCCCGCCCACCTCCCCTCCAGCAACCCTCAGTTTGTTCCCTAGAGTTGAGTCTCACATGGTTTTTCTCCCTCTCTGATTTCTTCCCATTCAGTTTTCCCTCCCTTCCCCTATAATCCTCTGCGCTGTTTCTTATATTCCAAATATGAGTGAAACCATATGATAATTGTCTTTCTCTGACTTACTTCGCTCAGCATAATACCCTCCAGTTCCATCCACGTCGATGTAAATGGTAAGTATTCATCCTTTCTGAGGGCTGAATAATATTCCATTGTGTACATATACTACATCTTTGTTATCCATTCATCGGTTGATGGACATCTCAGCTCTTTCCAGAGCTGAGTTTGTTCTCTGCTACCCAGAGCAATCTGCACATTCAATGCAATCCCTATCAAAATACCATCAACATTTTTCATAGAGCTGGAACAAATAATCCAAAATTTGTATGGAACCAGAAAAGATACCGAATAGCCAGAGGAATGTTGAGAAAGAAAACCAAAGTTGGTGGTATCACAATGCTGGACTTCAAGCTATATTACAAAGCTGTAAGCATCAAGACAGGATGGTACTGACAGTATTTACATTCTAAAGAGAATATTATAGATTGCCACCTTGTGGAAAGAAACTTGGCAGTATATACCATGAACTTTAAAAGTGGCCACCAGGAATTCCATTTGCACACTACATCTATGAAAGGATGGGACAAATGATCTAAATGCGTTGATTATGACTTTATATATGACAGGAACTTTGAAAAGAAAATGAATTGAATTCTCTCTAAGAGAATAGATTAAAGACATTTGATCAAATATTCTGCCAACACAACCACAGCAATTGATGGGGCTGCAGACCAGATCATATGCACCATGAGAAATATTATGTAGGCATTATAATGCTTATGGGCAATGTTAGTGTTGGAGGAAAATGCCTATGAAATAAAGTAAATATATGTGTAATGTAGAATTAACACAAAAAATGAAGAGTATAGAAAAATACTGGAAGGAAACACAGCAAATTTGCTTCTGACATTAGAAGTGGATGATTTGTTTATAAGATTTTCATAGAAAAATAACACAAGATAATATTTCTAAAATTCCTTACCTCTGAAAATAATATATCTTGCTTTTACTTTCTATTATGATAATATGTAACATTTTCTGTTTTAAATACTCAATTTTCTTTTTTCATTTAATAAAATCATATTTAGATTATAAAATAGTAACAAGGCCAAAATAAAGAAGTGAATTCATAAGTGACAACTATTGATTGTCCACTCTATATAGTAGAACTTAAAAATAAGGACAGTTTGATACGACTTTTATTTTTATGAAAGATTTTAGAAAAAAAAAACCCACCCCTCTTCAAAGCAAAGGTTTAGTAAGGCACTTCAAAATGCACTTTTGTTGTAAATATATTTGCTCATTGTGTGCCCGAAGTTAGTTTCAAGGAATATTAAAGAATTTTACAAGGACAGGATGAAATGTGGTTTTTCTTGAATAACCTTTTCTTTTTTGGTGAGTATAAAAGACTGGTATGCTGATTACTATAATTTTCATGTCAATCACAGTAATTTCATATTTCTTGAATTTTTCATCCATTTATTTATTACTAGTCATAACAATTTAGTCTAAAACATTGAAAGAATATGTTTTCATCTTTAAACACACAGAACTATTAGAAGTGTGTTAGAATTTTCTACCCATTTTGTATTTACACTTTTATTTTGTATTTACACTTTTTGTATTTACATTTGTATATACACTTTTATATTTACACTTTTACTGAAAGCCCCACTCTCCTTTTACAAATAGTTATCAAAATTGTAGAAGGAATCATTTTTGTATATTCTCCTCACAATACACCCTAGACTTGATTAAATAATACTTTACTTTCCTGTTAATAAAAATTCCTAGACTGAAAGAACCCAAATGCATCGTGGCCTCTGTAACTTTTAGATTTCCACAGTCTGAAGTATTAAGTTACCTCTAAAGAATCAGCCCAGCACCCATATGGTGGGATCTGGCTAGAACATTTCCAATATAATTCAGCAGCTCTGCATCCGGTGAGTCGGGCTGTGATATCACTCCAGCCACGTACCATGCTTGTTCTAATGGGCTTTCCTAGCTAATTACCTGTCAGCACATCATTTCAGCACTTTCCCCAGAAGTTGTGGTAACTACACCTCCTCTGGGTTTTCTTTTATTTTTGTTGTTAGGAAAATGTTAGGCAAAATGACTGCATTCTCCTTTTAGTAAATGTAGATCAACTTTTTGTGTGTGGTTAAAATCCTACATTATTTCAGAGATTATGTGATTACCAAGGAACTGACCATTAAAACACAAGTTTTATAAAAATATTTTTGGTTTTTTTTTAATGTTTGTATGCTGGTGTTCCAAAATATTCGACAACAGATTTGGTTATTGAAGCAATCATTAAAATAGTGAGTTTTGTCCCTAAGAACCAATACGAGGAAATAATAATTCAAAATTCAAAATTATAATGCATATCTCTTTCAATAACCTATATAGGGAGCAAAATTTAATATTCCATACATCAAAAATATTTCATGTACTAAAAATAGTCTGTGTTTTTGGAAACCAATTAAAACCTATGCCAGAAAATATGTGTTGAGGTTCAGTTACTAGAATTAAGAAAATCAAATGCAATAAAGACTTAGAATAAAGCATGGGCCAGTACTTTCCCACTCTGTGTAGATAAACGATGGTCACATAATTCTTGCCCCCTGGGACTTAGATGACTCTTCTATGATTTTTTTGTAAAATTAGTATCAAATTAACCAATTATAAGACTATTCAGCAGTTATTTACTTGATGGTACAAGCTAAAATGATGATTCTAAAATATTACAATGATAAATCAATATTTTATAAGATTTAGATGTAATTAATGTGATCTAGAAGTACTCATTAAGTTTCTTGAATGTAGTTACATTATTTTAATTTACTTTCTTGCAGCAGTTCCAAAATTAGTATCCCAGAGCATAATATAACTATAAAATAATAAAAAGTCTCAAAACCTAAAATTGTAAAGATTTAAAAGATACACAGATAAGGGCAACACGAGAAAATTAAACAAACCTATACCTGCATATCTACCAAGTTATTTTTCCATTATGGTTTATCAAAGAAAGTGTATTAATCCAAAAATAATACATATGTTAAGGTAACTGCTTTGCACATAGTAATCCATCATATTAAGCATTACACAAATATATTGCTAAACTATGATCATTTTTGCATTTCTATCTAGAGATAATAGTAAATAATAGAATATTAAAAGAAGATAGAAGATCATTTTATCTATTTGGTAAACTTAACCTATTTATTTTTCATTTTTTCTACTGGTCCTTGGAAATGATTTATTATTTAGCAGTTAGCATGTAAACAAATGTAACTTTTCATGTCCTAATTTTAATTTTTGTATGAAACATATAGCTGAGACAATTCATAAAAAATAGAATTTGAAATATTAAGATTAGTGATGCTAATGTGTGTTAGTATCAACTTCAAACATAATGACTATACACACTTAAAACACCCTACTTTCTATAATTTACCCAATATGTAACTTGCTATTCATGAAGCTGTTTAAACTGCTTTATAATGTGCCACTTCATTCATTTCCATCTTTTGATATAATAAAATCCAGGAACTGCTTACACTAATGTAGTACAAGGTACTCTATTTGTACTAAACAAAACCATCACTATATTAAATGGTTTATCTTTATTTTGATGTGATTTATAGCACTTTACTTAAAGGAATTCTTCATTATATAGTTGGTTCTGATTCCAGTCCCTCTAATAACTCTTAATTTCTGTTTCTTAATTATGAACTCAAATATTCACTGTACAGGTACAAAGCCCAAATTTATGTTTTTATGAATTATTTTTCTTTCAAAAATTCTGCTCAAAAGTGTAGTGAGTAGGCTGTGAGTCAGGTCATAAGGTATAAAAGTTATCTAAGGGAAATAAGTATGTTCTGCTTTGCTTCCAATGCAATTCTTGATAAACACATTGTCATATTTTGCATGCACAAACACACACAAACACACACACAGGGGTGCCTGGGTGGTTCAGTCAATTAAGCGTCTGACTCTTGGTTTTGGCATAGGTCATGATCTCAGGGTTGTGGGATCAAGCCCCTCATCGGGTTCTGCGCTCAGCACAGAGTTTGCTTGTCCTCTCCCTCTGCTCTTCCCCTTGCTCTCTTTCTCTCTCTCTCTCAAATAAATAAATAAAATCTTAAAACACACACACACACACACACACACACACACACACTTACCTGGATGGAATGATAGATGAGGAGGAGGAGGAAGAAGATAGGTAGATAGATGGATGAATATACACAAAAATATTCTGGAGTGTAATCTTGTCAAGTATTTGTCAAAATTCTACATCTATCATATAATTTCATTACATGTTATTTTTCTTTTAGCCACATGCACAGGTAATATTTCAAATAGATATAAAAGAGAAGTGGAGCATTATATCACCTTATATAATTATTCTGATATGTCATGACTAAAGGAGGAGTTATTACAATTCCTGGTTAATGTAAAATATTCAGCATCAGTGACATGATATTCTTTCATATTAGGTAGCAGCTTGCTCAATCTATATCTTCCAACATAAGTAATTTGATTTTCTGAAAGTGCAGTTTTAAAAAAAACGATAATTTTTATAGATATTTACTTAGCTTTTAATTAACGTTTTTAAAATCATATGAAAGCCTAAAACTAAAATCAGGAATAAAAAGGCCACATGTATTAATAAGCTAAGGAATGTATGGAATATTAAAACTTAAAAAAGAGATTTTATAAAAATAATATTTTTAAAGAATTTTTTAAAGAATAACTAATGTTTAAATAAGATTAATCAAAAATTACAAGTTGATTTCAGTGTTCAGTTAAAGTGTGTATAGTCATAAATCAAAAATTACAAGTTGATTTAGTATTATTTTCTTTTGTGAATTCAACTGAAATATACCATACTTTTTTATCATTTAGTGTATTGATATTAGTCTTCTGGTGGACATTATACATATCCTTCTATATTTTGTTAAAAGAATACTCCTATATTGCTTTGTTGAATAACATAGAATAGCTGCTCTCTTTATCGATCAATGCTACAATTATTATTTTTTCTAATTTGAATTTTCAAATATGAGCAAGTCTTTGATTTCAAATTATTTTCTATTTATCACTCTATTAAAAAGACATCTATCTATTTATCTATACACATACTACATGTGAACATACACTAAGAGATTTTTCTGAGGTTAAATATAGGAAAATCAAATTCATTATATTTGGGGAACCATTACAATATTTTAAAAGAAATTTCAATGTTTGAAAGTTTTAGATATAAGATACCACGTTAAACTTTGTGACTTGTGAATTTAAATATATATGACATTTAATTAATTGCATTTTGAATTTCAGGTCAGAGTTAATTTAGGAAGAGGATGTGTAGGAGAAAGCTCAGGAAATCATTTAATTCAAACGGATTTTTTTCCTTTATATACTGAATTTTGCACACTACAGTTTTGAGTTAGACTTACTATCTTACTAGGTAACACAACAAAGAATTAACTCATACTCTATTTTATATACTCTTACTAATCAAAAGTCTTAGAAATATATGATACAGCATAGGTTTTATATAGATACAATATTAATTTTAGTTAGGAGGGATTCTGAACTCCAGGTAATTGTACTGACAAAATCTTTTTGGATGTTGTTATTTACATCTTGTACTGATTCTTCTAAGACTTATGTAGGAGGGTAGTGTAACACATTCTTTTCTAAATGGACTTAGTTTAACCAAAAGCTAGTGAAAGTTACAGTTATTTGAATTGCAAAGTCACGCATGCTTTAATGAATGCTACCTCATTAGATCATTGAAAATGCTAACAGAAATTAAGATTTTTTAAAAATCAATATTTATGCCATATAATAGGTATTTAAAATCTATCTGGATACACTTTTAATAATACTTAAAAATGAGATGAGTTTCTGGAAGGTTATTTTGTTATTGAGAGCATACTTAATAACTTCTATTTGAAAATCCCACTGCCTGTGAGATATTATTCACTATGTCTCATTTACTTCTATCTATTTTAATTATACTTTAGAGAAACCTAATCAAGCTTTTCTCTTAATTAAACAAACCACTTAGGCCAAACTGCATTTTTCCTTCTGAACAGTTTACTATCCTTCCAAGGCTGCAAATGATCTTTAAACTTCAAGTAGAGTTTATGCAGGAAGGTCTATCTTTATTGATTTAGCCTGATCTTCCAGATGGTCCTCTTATTTACCAAATAGGGTTCCTAAATTAGTAAAGATAGAACTCAAACATTCTCTGAGCTATCTGTAACGTGTGTATTTTTTAAGTGAAATAAAGTCTGTGTAGTATGTTACAGGGAAAAATGAATTTGATCCAACTGTATTTTCATTTCCTTACACCAATTCGATCTAATCAGCAATTTTTGTTTCTCAGGCTATAGTCAATACAAATTCACCTACTGTGGACTCGAATAAAAAATCTGTATGATTTTTTCCCTGTAGTGAGTTTGTGGTCAAAGACAATCTAAAGAGTCTAACACTGTTAACACATTTTTTTTTTCTGAATTCACCTTTGTTCTCTAAGACCTCTTTTTCATGCCCAATATCAACTAGCATATAGTATGGGAATTGCCTTTTCTTACATATTTAGTTCGATTTGGCTGTCATAAATACAGGAATGATGCTTTAGAAATAATACTTGACTTATGTTTCTTACATTAAAATGTGTTGAAGAGGACTTTTGTGGATTTCATAATAATTTATCCCATTTTGCTATTGCTGCCCTTATTCATTGCTACCCTTGGATTATACATAAGCTTACTCTATTGCTTACTTGCTTACTTTATTTTTATTGTTCACCAATTTACTTAGGATATTTTTTTAACGTCACAAACTGTATTTCAGAACAGAAAGCCCATTGCCAGTTCTGGATGTTGAGACCTGACTGGACTCTTAGGGCTACTCTCTTATGCCGCACACCTCTGTGTGTCTATTCAAAGAATGACTCATAGGAGCAGTCTGGAAGCTGGTGAGATCCCTTGGTTTGGAAAATGATGAAATATTCCACCCTGACTCATTTAGGTCGTAATAAGGTTCTTGTTTTCCATGTAATTGGAGAGCTTCAGAACTGCTATAGAAGAATATGCAGCCGATGACCCGAGTGGTTCAGAGCATCTACAGAGTGCGAAAATATTTTATACCTGAAAACTGGAGTGGTACTTGCGATCCCCCTGGCACAGAAGTCACTAGAAACAAGTTGGTCCAAGAGTAAACCTTTCACCGTGTTTATGAAAGTGTGGTCAGGGTTTTATTCTCCTGAGGGATGAAATGTTTCCTCCATCTTGCAGTACCGGCAGTTTCATGTAATTTATATGACACCACTTAGTGGAAGCAGACAATAAATTTTGAGACTGAGAATTCACGAGATGGGGATATTTGGAAGTACTTGGAGCAGAAAATGAAAGTTGGAAAGGGGATGTTGAGTCTTCTGAAGATGATTTGCAATGTATTTTTATTTTCCTTTCATTCTCATGAATAAGAATTTGTTACTGAAAGCTTACTAATAGCTATGTGAAACTGAAGAAAACATACTTCTCAAAACTTACACGGCATGGTTTTAGGAGGAGCTGAAGGTGAAATATACTGCTGAATGTGAAATAAACCACAGAACAAAAAGCAATCATCAGATGAGAAAAGAGGCGCAGAGAATTCCTTGTCTTTACATTCAATATAACTGACACAAATAAAAGGTTTGGTGTTAGGAATTCTATTTCTAAATTCGATTTGCTATCTAATATATTTCCTGTATGTGAATCAAATCTATATACAATGTAACGAACACTCATTCCAATTGAAAGACAGAACATTGCATATCAATGTTTAAAGTGAATAATGTGTATGGTGTGACCAAATGGGTTTAAATTGTAAATTAACATGAGGGTAACCTGAGAGCAGAAATATCTGAAAAGAGATTTGAAAGACAGATCTTCAGTAAAACTTTTTCATAAGTCTTGCAATTTTTTTTTCAGTGTTCAGTGTCTGTTCAGTATTCAGTTCAGGACAGAAACTATTTATTTGTATTTTGTTTGTTTTGTTTTGTGTTATGTACTTTTTTTCTGCAACTGACATTTACAATGAGAAAACTCAATTCTTTTTCTTTTTTTTTTTTTTGTTTTAAAGTTTCAGGTATACAATACAGTGATTCAATACTTCCTGACATCATCACAAGTGCCCTCCGTAATCCCCATCACCTATTTAACGCCCCCCCCCAACTCCCCTCTGATAACCATTATTTTGTTCTCTATAGTTAAAAGTCTGTTTCTTGGTTTACCTTTCTCTCTCTCTCTCTTTTTTCCTTTGCTCATTTATTTTGTTTCTTAAATTCCACATATGAGTGAAATCATCCCAACCAAAGAGGTGAAAGACCCGTACTCTGAAAACTGTAAAACACTGATGAAAGAAATTGAAGATGACACAAAGAAATGGGAAGAGGAAACAATTCTTGACAATAAAGAGTGATTTTCTATTACTAGGAGGATTCTTTGCATAGGTCAAGATGGTAGTTATAGCACACTTTTCTTCTCAATACTGATACAACTTTTCTCAGCCACCTGAAGATTATTCCTTGTGATTATCTTCTAAGTTTCCTGTTATCAATACTTTTTCCCTCATGGATTATCCCATTTTTATTTATTGGTAGCTTACATGTTATGTCTTCTACTAGACTATATCTTACTACCATCTACTAAAGAAAAGAGATGGCTTTTGAGTTCCTCCAAATTCTCATGTTTAAATTGCTTATTCTCAATGTTTCAAAATTCCAATACTGATTATAATGTATAATATGGATTTTACTTGCATCCAGTCACATATTTAGAAGTAAGACAAAATCGAAAGTTCTGACCTGTGGAATATGATGGGACTAAAAATCAAAGGATTGGTTGAAAGACTTTATAAGAAAAAAATAAAAATATATATAAAATCACTAGAATCTCTTCCCCGCTCCATGTACACACACAGTAAACACTAAGTCATGCAACCATAGCTATTTAAACCCTACTGAAAAATTGCTGGATTATTTTGTGAAAGCCATGAAACTCAAAACTCACAACAAAGGACCAGGTAGAAATGAAATAATAAAAAGAGATATCTAGGATGTAAAGTTAAAGTCAACACATTGAATAATGAGCCTCTCTACTCCCAAAGCCTCCTTTAGCTCCAAAAACCCTGGCAGAAAGTTCGAGTATTCTCTCTATGGAAAATCACCAATCTGAGATAAAAGACCTACTGATGATTGATATTTGGGATCCTCCAATGAACTGGTCAAGCCTACAACCTCTCTAAGGATTGAAAAAAGACCCATAAGAAAACACATTATTTTAAAATTGCAACAAATTTGGGCTGAAGAGTAAAGCTTAAAGGCTCTTAAATTAAAATATAGGCATCACAAATAATTGTAGAATAGATCATTTGGTACTAATTAATAATATCACTGGAAGCATGAGGCCATTGAAACCTTTCATATTCTGATGGAAAATTATTTTTTACCATCTAACTGCATTCCTAGAGGTTGTGTGTATTTACCACAATTCTAGTTTCCAACCTTCTAAATCAAAACAAAACAAAACAAAAATATGATAGAATGTTCATAGCTTATTTACACTGGAAATCTCTTAGCTTATTTCATTGGCGGTATTTAATTCTTGTTCACCTCCATATGAATGCATCTCAGACAGAGACCCAGTACCAAATCATGGTGTTATACAGGCTCTTAAACATATAAGTCATGAAAGTGAATAAAAATGCAAATTAATTCCTTATCTATAGACGAGAACTACGCAAAGAAAATAAGAGAACCTTAAAACAAGCCAATATAAAATAACAAAAATGTTATTTGAGTTGAATAAAATTTTGAAGGGGATATAAAGTGGTAAGCCACAAATTATTTGAGGAGGTAATGGACTGAAAAATAAGAGGCCATGAACTGAAGCTAAAGCTAAGAAAAGAGGGCGCCTGGGTGGCTCAGTTGGTTAAGCGACTGCCTTCGGCTCAGGTCATGATCCTGGAGTCCCGGGATCGAGTCCTGCATCGGGCTCCCTGCTGAGCAGGGAGTCTGCTTCTCCCTCTGACCCTCCCCCTTCTCATGTGCTCTCTTTCTCCTCTCATCCTCTCTCTCAAATAAATAAATAAAATCTTTAATAAATAAATAAATAAATAAATAAATAAATAAATAAATAAATAAATAAAGCTAAGAAAAGAGTACACCAAAGGAGTTCATGAAAAATGTCCTCAGGCACAGGGTGATAAGTGTACAGAACAACTAGCAATTAGAGGCAAAGAACATCATTATAAAATCTGACCACTGCTCCTCACATGGATGGATATAACTTGGCAGCAGACTCTTTAATTCTCAAATTCTCCTGTGCAAGCAGAAAGGCATAAAGAAGAGATATTTAAATTAATACACACACACACACACAATACACTCTTGAAGTAAGTGAGTACCTCTTAAAATAAGAGGACCTGTGAGTGTATGGTTCTATATGTAGGGAGTAGTAATTCTGGAATATTAAACTATGGTGATCAATAATCATTTGGGATAACAACACTAACACTGAACATGGGTATTTAAAGTAGATATTGAACAGCCATAGAGAATGGCATGAAGAATGTTGCAAGACCCTGGCATCCAGGGCAACCCCACTATTTCCCTATGAGATCTACACCTTCAACATTAATTTTTAATCATTTAAATTAAGATGATTTGAACTTAGTAAAATAATTATTTCAAACATTATTTTCAAGCAATATATTAGCTTTGAACAAAACTACAATTTTCAGGAAAAAACAGAGTCATGAGAAAACCAAACATGAGAGAAACAAATTTTAAAGAGGGTGTTTGGAATTTAAAGCATTAACTATGTGTCAGGCATAAGCCTTCTGTAGGGGTTCTTGGGAAGCCATGGAGAGTACAATGACTATGTGAAACATGATTGAGAGGCATACGGGAGCATCAGGATTTTGGATGATTGCCATTACATGATTCTGCCCGAGATTGTCTCTGAAAGGAACTTTCTAAACTTATAAAGTTCTAAGGTTCTCACAAAGAAGAACTACAATATCTTTGTAAGAGTGACTCTCTTTTCCCCTGATACATATGATTTCAAGAATAAGGTGATAATAAAAATGTGTGTTGACTCATTGGAGGATACTGCTGCCACTAGGTCCTAGGATGTTGTGAATGCTGGAGAAGCATGGGAAACATGGAAAGAGGCATGCGCACCACTGAAGCATGGCACTGTAACATGTCAGATTCATAGACAACTGCAGTCACACATGCATGAAGAGGCTCAACTGGCCAGATGCAGGTGTTGGGTAAGTGTAACTCCTAAGCTTTGCTGCATTTATCAGGTCTGATTAAAAGATAGTTTTCCAGAGCTATGAGAAAAAATGTTAAGAGAATAATGAAAATCCACTGTGAGACAATTGTGCGGAAACCCCATGTAACATACTGGAGATAACATGGTTGAAATGGAGGGAGACGATGCCCAGGGTAATACCCTAAGCCAATTTCTTTCAATTTCAATATCATACTTTAATGAAGACAGTACTACTTTAATGCTAAGTAACAGCTCCAGGCTAGACACAACAGACAGACGGGAGAGATTTCCAAACTACAGGAAATAAACTCTATTGGATGCAGCCCTTCATAAAAAATTTCTCCAAAGATCATTTTCACTTAATGTGTAGTCATGTTCTTAATGTGAGTTAATACGTATTTACTATGATTCGTGTTTCTCAGCTGAGCCCTGGGGACACCATGCCTCACTGGTAATCACACAGAGTAATGGCAATAGTGTCCATAAGCAGGCGGATTCAGTTTTAAACAGTGGTGATTGCTGTCCTAAAGGACAACCAGTGAACATTAAATTATTGTTGCTTTTGTTTATTTTCACTTTTATTACTAATTCGTTGGAAGCTGTGTTCAGTTTACTTTGAGAATGAGGTGCAAGCTACAGTTTTGATGGCAAAGATTATAGAGATTAGAACTGGAAATGAGCATCTGAAGAAGTGAAGATAATTATTTATAAAAGAGAAAGTGAAGTGAAGCATGCCCACAGCCTTTGGAATGCTCACATGTGGATAAGCAGAGTGGACATTCTGTGATGCTTCAGAGGGCAGTGAGAGAAAAGTCAGGAAGAAGTTACAACAAACATACTTTATCTGAAAGTATTTTCTAACGATTGGTATTGACCAGGAGCGAGACATTACTGAAAGTATTTAAGGAGAGTCAAAGGAATTGTATACAGGTGTTAGGATTGGAGTCTATTTTTAAGAACGCTTTATATTGAAGAGGTTAAGAGCGAAGCTTTTGAAGCTATGGACCTTGGCCCAAATACCAAACTTACAACATATTAGCTGTCTCATCTTGAGCAATTTACTAAGCTCTCTAAGCTTCAGTTCAATGATTATTGCACCAATAACAATGTCCACTTGAGGAGCCCTGTGGATGGATAAATAAGGTAAGACACCCAGATAATTTAAAGAAGCGTTTGGCATGTAGGAAGTTTTGTTATTCTCTTTTAACATTAGTAAAGATTGCACAGTAATAAGTATACATAAATTGGGGAATTATTTGAATTTCAGTAACTATAAACCACATTATTATTTATGATTTATAAATACATAGTTATTATTAGTTAAGGATAATATCAAAGAATAAAACTTTAGATGATCTACTCTAAAATACTGGGAAAAGATTGGTCCCCCAAAAGAAAAATTGTAAAAACTAAAATAAGTGTTATATATTTCTAAGAATTCATTTTCCAATTTTTAAGTTTTTATTTAAATCCCAGTTACTTAACATACAGTGTAATATTAGTTTCAGGTGTACGATATAGTGATTCAACCTTTTCATACAACATCACAAGTGCACTCCCTGATCCCCATCACCTATTTCACCCACCCCCCACCCACCATCAGTTTGTTCTCCATAGGTGTCTGTTTCTTGGTTTGCCTTTCTCTCTTTTTTTCTATTTTTTCCCCTCTGTCCACTTGTTCTGTTTCTTAAATTCCACATATGAGTGAAATCATATGGTATTTCTTTCTCTGACTTATTTCACTTAGCATAATACTCTAGCTCCATCCATGTCGTTGCAAACGGCAAAATTTCATTCTTTTTTTGTGGCTGAGTAATATTACACTGTGTGTCTATATATATATAACACATCTTCTTTATCCATTCATCAGTCAATGGACACTTGGGCTATTTCCATAATTTGGCTATTGTAGATAATGCTGCTATAAACATAAGGGTGCAAGGGTCCCTTTGATTTCTTTGGGAACCTAGTAGTGTGATTGCTGGATCATAGGGTAGCTCTATTTTTAACTATTTTAGGAACCTCCATGCTATTTTCCAGAGTGGCTGCACCAGTTTGCTTTCTCATCAACAGTGCAAAAGTGTTCCCCTTTCTCCACATCCTTGCCAACACCTCTTGTTTCTTGTGGCATTGATTTTAGCCATTCTGACAGATGTGAGGTGATATCTCATTGTAGTTTTGATTTGCATTTCCCCAATGATGGCTGATGTGGATCATCTTTTCATATGTCTGTTGGCCATCTGTATGTCTTCTTTGGAAAAATATCTATTCATGTCTTCTGCCTGTTTTTAATTGGATTGCTTGTTTTTTGGGTGCTGAGTTTTATAAGTTCTTTATAGATTTTGGATACTAACCCTTTATCAGATATGTCATTTGCAAGTATCTTCTCCCAATCTGTAGGCTGCCTTCTAGTTTTATTGATTGTTTCCTTTGCTGTGCAGCTTTTCATTTTGATGTAGTGCCAATAGTTTATTTTTTATTTTGTTTCCCTTACTTCTTTTTAGATATGTTTCCTAACGTAAGGGAAACAAAATAAAAAATTAACTATTACTCAGCCATCAGAAAGGATGAATACCCAACTTTTACATCAACATGAATGGGACTGCAGGAGATTATGCTAAGTGAAATAAGTCAAGCAGAGAAAGTTAATTATCATATGGTTTCACTTATTTGTGGAACATAAGAAATAGCATGGAGAACATTAGGAGAAGGAAGGGAAAAATGAAGGGGGTGGAATTCGGAGGGAGAGATGAACCACAAGAGACTATGGACTCTGAGAAACAAACAGGGTTTTAGAAGGGGGGGGGATTGGTTAGCCCGGTGATGGGTATTAAGGAGGGCATATACTGCATGGAGCACTGGGTGTTATATAAAAACAATGGATCATCACATCAAAAACTAATGATGCATTGTATGGTGACTAACATAACATAATAAAATTAAAAAAAAAAGAAGTTACTATGGCTGATGTCAAAAAGTTACTGCCTATGTTCTGACATTCTATTGTTGAAGAAATATTCTTCCCTCCTTTGTTGAAGATAAGTTGACCATATAATTGTGGGTTTATTTTTGGGTTTTCTATTCTGTTCTATTGATCTATGTGTTTATTTTTGTGCAAGTACCATGCTGTGTTGATCACTACAGTTTTGTAATATAACTTGAAGTCCAGAATTGTGATGCGTCCAGCTTTGCTTTTCTTTCTCAAGGCTGCTTTGGCCATCAGAGTCTTTTGTGGTTCCACACAAATTTTAGTACTGTTTGTTCTAGGGCTATGAAAAATGCTATTGGTATTTTGATAGAGATTATATTAAATGTGTATATTGCTTTGTGTAGTATAGACATTTTAACAATCTTTGTTCTTCTAATCCATAAGCATGGAATGTCTTTCCATTTCTTTGTGTCATCTTCAATTTCTTTCATCAGTGTTTTACAGTTTTTAGAGTATGGATCTTTCACCTCTGTGGTTAGGTTTATTCCTAGGTATCTTATTGTTTTGGTGCAATTGTAAATGGGATTCATTCCTTAATTTCTCTTTCTGCTGTTTCATTATTGATGTATTTCTATATTTCTGTATTTCTCTGCAAGAGATTTCTGTATGTTGATTTTGTATACTACAACTGTACTGAATTCATTTATCAGTTCTAGCAGTCTTTTGGTGGAAAATTTTGGGTTTTTTTATGTATAGTATCATGTCATCTACAAAGAGTGAAAGTTCACTTCTTCCTTGCCAATTAGAATGCCTTTTATTTCTTTTTGTTGTCTGATTGCTATGACTAAGACTTCCAGTACTATGTTGAACAACAGTGATAAGAGTGGAAATCCTTATCTTTTTCCTGACAGTAAAGGAAAAGCTCTCAGGTTTTTCACCACTTAGAATGATATTAGCTGTGGGTTTTAATCATGAATCATTTTTTATTTTATTTATGTAGGTCCTTTCTCTTTTCTTTTTGATAAGTCTGACTAGAGTTTTATTAATTTTATTTTTTCAAAGAACTAACTCCTGGTTTCATTGATCAGTTCTATTGTTTTGTTTTGTTTCTATATCGTTTATTTCCACTCTAATCTTTATTAGTTCCTTCCTTCTGCTGGTTTTAGACTTCATTTGTTGTTCTTTTGCTAGCTCCTTTAGGTGTAAGTTTAGGTTGTGTATTTCAGATTTTTCTTGTTTCTTGAGGTAAGCCTGTATTGCTCTAAACTTCCCTCTTAGAACCACTTTTGCTGCATCCCGAAGGTTTTGGACCATTGTGTTTTCATTTTCAATTGTTTCCTTTTTTTTTTTTAATTTCTTCTTTGATTTCCTGATTGACCCATTCATTGTTTAGTAGCATGTTATTTAACCTACATGTATTTGTGATCTTTCCAGATTTTTTCTTGTGATTAACTTCTACTTTTATGGTGTTGTGGTCAGAAAAGGTGCATGGTATAACTTCAATCTTTTCGTATTTGTTGAAGCCTGATCTGTGACCTAATATGTGGTCCATTCTGGAGAATGTTCTGTTCGCCCTTGAAAAGAATGTGTATTCTGCTCTTTTAGGATGGAATGTTCTGAATATATCTGTTGAGTCTATCTGGCCGAGTGTTTCATTCAAAGCCATTGTTTCCTTGTTTATTTTCTGTTTAGATGATCTGTCTGTTGATGTAAGTGGAATGTTAAAAGTCCCCTACTATTATTGTACTATTATTGACTAGTTCCTTTATGTTTATTATTAATTGTTTTATATATTTAGGTGCTCCAATGTTGGGTGCATAAATATTTACAATTGTTGTATCTTCTTATTGGATTATCCCCTTTATTATTATATAGTGCCCTTCTTTGCCTCTTGTTAATGTCTTTGTTTTGAAATCTATTTTGTCCAATATAAGTACGGTTACTCCAGCTTTCTTTTGACATTCATTTGCATGATAAATGTTTCTCCAACCCCTCACTTTTAATCTGCAGTATTTTTTAGGTCTAAAATGGGTCTCTTGTAGGCAGCACATAGATGGGTCTTGTTTTTTTTATCCATTCCGACACCCTATGTCTTTTCATTGGAGCATTTAGTCCATTTACATTCAAAGTAATGATTGATAGATAGGCATTTATTGCCATTTTATTACTTGTTTTGTGGTGGTTTCTGGAGATTTTCTCTGATCCTTTCTTGTCTTTCTCTCTTTCGTGGTTTGCTGATTTTCTTTAGTGATATATTTGGTTCCATTCTCTTTATTCGTTGCAGGTTTATCACTGGTTTTTGATATATTGTTACCATTAGGTTTGTATATAACCTCTTCTACTAATAGCAGTCTACATTAAGTTGATGGTCATTCAAGTTTGAACCCATTCTTTTCTTCTCTCCTCCCTAGATTTTTGGTATATGTTATTATATTTGAGATCTTTTTTTGAATTAGTTCCTTGAATGATTTTTACAGAAATTTTCATTTTTACTGCTTTTGTGTTTCCTGCCTTTATACTGTCACTTTTGGTCTCTCCTTTCCAGTCCAAGAAACCCTTTAATATTTTTTGCAGATCCAGTTTAGTGGTCACAAACTCCTTTAGTTTCTGTCTGGGAAACTCTTTCTCTCTCTTCCTACTCTGAATGATAGCCTTGCTGGTTAGAGTATTCTTTGCTGCAGATTTTTCCCATTCAGCACTTTGAATATAACATGCCACTCCTTTCTGACTTGCCAAGCTTCTGTTGAGAAATCTCCAGTTAGCCTTATGAGTTTTTCCTTGTAAGTTAAGAACTTCTTTTGTCTTGATGCTTTTAATATTTTTTATCACTATATTTTGCAAATTTAATTACAATATGTCTTGGTATTGGCTGCTCTTGTTGATTTTGATGGGAATTCTCTGTGCCCCTTGGATATGGATGTCTGTTTCCCTTCCCAGATCTGGGAAGTTTTCAGCTATTATCTCTTCAAATAAATTTTCTGTCCCCTTTTCTCTCTTCTTCTTCTTCTGGAACTCCTATAATACAGATGTTATTATGTTTGATGGAGTCACTGAGTTCCCTAAGTCTATTCTCATTTTGCATAATTATCCTTTGTATTGTTTAGCTTCATTGTTTTCCATTACTTTGTCTTCTAGGTCATTAATTCATTCCTCTGCTTCTTCCAGCCTACTGTTCATTGCTTCAAGCATGTTGCCAATCTTATTTATCACACTCTTCATCTTTGATTATTTTTTAACTCTTTTATCTCTGTGGTAAGGATCTTACTGATGTCCTCTACTCTTTTCTCAAGCCTAGTGAGTATCCTTATGATCATTGCTTTAAATTCTCCATCAGAGATGTTATTTATATCTGTTTCACTTAGATCTCTGGCCATGGCCTTATCTTGTTCTTTCATTTGGGAAATGTTCTTCTCTGTGTTAGAAAAGCTGGTTATGTCTCCTGCCTTCTTTCCAGAAGTCGCACAGCACCCTCTAGGTTCTATTCCAGCCAAGCCTGCTGACCTTTAAAACTCCAGACTTTAAGCCCCACTGGTTGCAAGAACTCATGAAATTCAGCCCCTCTCATTTTCCCAAGCCAGTGGCTTTGGGGAAACATTCTCCTTGTGTATTCCCGTGTGTGCTCCTCTCTCTCTCTCACCCTTCTCCATGACCCTGGCTCCCTCCCCTCTGCAGTAGCCATGATCTGTTTCTCCCTTAAACCATGTCTCTGCACTTCCTAACTTCTTCAATATGGTCTCTTCTCTCCCTTTAGTTGTGGAGTCTTCAGGTTGATTTTTGGGGTATTTAGGATGATTTGATAGTTACCTAGTTCTGTTTGTGGGACTAGATGAGCCTAAGGTCCTCCTAGACTCAATCATCCTGCTCAGCTATTATTTCTAAAAACTTTTGTCCTAGAATCTGTGATTGTTGAGTAAAGATGAAATAAATAATCTTTTATTATCTCAGAAATTGCTACTTGAGAGAGACCGGAAAATATCAGGTGCAATTAAAATATAAACACATGAAATTTAGACAAAATTTACATTTGATGGATAAATGAAATTAAGTCATATGGAAAAAATCATCGACACCTGCACCGTAAAATGTTTATGCTTACAGATTATAAATTTACAAGGAGAAGATGACTATTGTGGATTTCTGATTGATTCTACAGGATTAAACACATCCTGTAGTAATCAGCATACCTTATAGATATTGAGAGCAATTTTGATCTGGTCATTTAATGAATACAAACCTTTTCACTGTTCTACAATTATAGCTGTCTCAGTCAGGGTGTGATCAGAGAAGCAGAATCATGAAATGTGATCTACAATAAGGGTTTTATGAAATGATTAGAACTTATACAATTGTGAGAACTGGTTAAACAGTCTATCTCAGACCACTGCTTCTGTGTCAGGTGCTGGGGACTGAAGTTAGTTGGCAAGCAGTCAAAAAGAGAAGGTTCTGAAGTGGGAAAAAGATAAACCAGGATAAACAACAATGAGTTCAGACTCACAAGAGGAGACTGGGATCCACATTCCTCTCTCACGGCCTCTTGCTACCTAGTAAATCTGGTTGGTGTAAATTATATTAAATTTAATAAATTTATATTAAATTTATAAATAAACTTGGGAAAATTAACCCATTAATAATGTTGAGGCATCCTGTTGAAGAACCAGTTATGTCTTTCTAATTGTTCATCACTACTTTTTCTGTCAGTAGTGTTTTAACATTTCCTTCCTACAGATTTTGAACATTTCTCCTTAAATTTATTCCTAAGTATTAACGTTCTTTATTGCCTTTGGAAATGGGATTTTTCTATCATTATTTTCTCTAATCGGTCACTGCTTATGTATGTGAAGACTATCAGCTTTTATACATTAATTTATATCCTGCCAGCTCAATATTTTTTTTAAAGATTTTATTTATTTATTTGAGACAGAGAGAATGAGAGACAGAGAGCATGAGGGGGAGGAGGGTCAGAGGGAAAAGCAGACACCCCGCCAAGCAGGGAGCCCGATGCGGGACTCGATCCCAGGACTCCAGGATCATGACCTGAGCCGAAGGCAGTCGCTCAACCAACTGAGCCACCCAGGCGCCCCAGCTCAATATTTTTTGAAGTAAAATATCCACAAAAGGTAATGATGTTATTTTTTTCTTTTCAAAATCCTATGTTAGTATTTGATTTATTTTGCTTAATTCCATCACCTAATAACCCTCCCCTTTAAATGTTCAATTGTAGTGTAGTAGGTTCCTGATCTTGGTGGATATTCATCTACTGTGTTTCCATTAAGAAAAATGCTGGTGTGGGGCGCCTGGGTGGCCCAGTCATTAAGCATCTGCCTTCGGCTCAGGCCATGATCCCAGGATCCTGGGATCGAGCCCCACATTGGGCTGCTTGCTCTGTGGGAAGCCTGCTTCTCCCTCTCCCACTTCCCCTGCTTGTGTTCCTGCTCTTGCTGTGTCTCTCTGTCAAATAAATAAAAAAAATCTTAAAAAAAATGCTGGTGTTAGGACATTCTTCAGTATCTGTGGAAAAAACCATATATTTTAATTTCTTAGATTTCTTAATATGGTAATTTATATTAGAATATTTCCTAATATGAAATCAACTTTGCCTATCTGGAATTCATTTTGTCTTTTAAGGCATAGAAATTATCCCCCTCGTATTTAAAGTCTAATTGTTTTACAATTATTACATCAAGAACTCTAAATGTTCTGAGATATTACCTTATTTGCATGCTTGCTAATGAATTAGGCTGCCACAGTTTCTTGGATGCTAGCAGAAGACAAGATTCCTGGGTCAGATATGAAGGGCAAATCATTACTCACAGGAATAGCAGTAGGTAGAGTATCAACATTTTTACATTGTTTCCCACAGCCACAGCTCCTGTAGGGTGACACAAAGAGGCCAAGTGGCACCTGCTTGTTTCAGTGGGTTCTGTTACAGGAGAGGAACCTGATAAAATATTATATAATAGGCAGTAAGCATATCTGACCTGCTCTGTAAGGAGACACCATACCTAACTTCCATACTGTACGCTATATGGATATCCTTGAAAAAACAGGACAGCCTGGAGAATTGTTTCCAGTAGTCTTCTCAAAATGTAGATTCAGATGTCCTTTATTTTTAAAAATTTAGTTGATTATAAGTATTAACAGAGTTTAATTATTTCAATTCCTTTGAGTACTCCACTTAGAGTATAATTTTGTCTTCCATTTTAACCACTTTCTTATCAAATATTTTAATTCTTTATTTTCTTCATTTTTACTTCCTTGCTTTCTGTTTTCCCTTCCTGACTTTCTTCATTTTCCCTTATTAAATATGCATCCAATTCTATTCTCCCTTGAGTACCTTGTACACTATCTTCATTTTTTAAATTATGATGGTCTTTTCTGCCTCACAGTTCCTTAATTAATTAATCTCATTTAATTTTTCTCTTTTACATTTTTATTTTCAATATGGAAATTCTGGTTTAAGGTTTCTTTCATATTTCCAGCTTTTAAAAAAATATTTAATTAAGGGGCACCTGGGTGGCTTAGTTGTTAAGCATATGCCTTCAGCTCAGGTCATGATCCCAAGGTCCTGGGATCAAGCCCTGCATCGGGCTCCCTGCTCGGCGGGAAGCCTGCTTCTCCTTCTCCCACTCCCCCTGCTTGTGTTCCCTCTCTCACTGTCTCTCTCTCTGTCAAATAAATAAATAAAATCCTTTAAAAAATATTTAAGTTTTTGTGTTATTTACAGTTTTAACCTTTGATTTTTTTTTTTCTTTTTTTGGTAAGAGGGGAAAGATAATTTTACTGTCTCAAGTGCTTTGATTCTCATTTTCTGTTTTCTTATCATAGTAGCTTTGTATAGGTAAAAACTGTCCATGTGTCTGTATTTTTGTGTTTGCATGCTATGGACGAGAATTGATAGTACAAGAGTCCTCATTCAAGAATATTCTCTTTTATTGGTGTAGCAACATTCAATTTTCTTAATTCAAGCCATTTCATGGAGGATGGGGAGGGATGTTGTGTCTTCTTCATTGCTTTTCTCCCTTTTTGTTTTGCTATGTAGCCTTTACTGTCTAAGAATTGATGCCTTTGCATGACTGCTTCTCTGATTCCCTGTATTGTTAAGTGTTTTCCTGTAGTTAGTGATCCAATCTACCACAATTCTTTCTGGCATTTTCACACTTAGATGGAATTTCTCTTTCTGGAGATGATTTTTGTTAAATCACAGCACCTCTATTCTTTTGTTCAGGTTATCTGGACTTCCCCTCACACTCTGTATAAGCCTACAGTATGAGATCAAGTGATAATCCTGCTGGAAATCGTTGCTTACTTTTTCTCCTAAGAGGTCATTTGAACTTGCTTGTTTTCTTTCTCTTCTGACTCGCAAATACAATGACAAGTTAGAAGTTAAGGACAAAGCATGCTTTAGAATAGTATCCATTTTTCATTAGCACAACTATGTAAGGGACTCAAATCATGAATTTATAAGAGCCTCTGCATTTTTTCAACATTTATTTCCAAGTTGGGGCCTTAATTCTATATTCCTACTCTCCTCAAACTAATTTTCCATGATGATTAATTTGTTTCTATATAAGGTAGATATATCTATGTATTATAAGAAACAAATTCTAAGAAACAAAAACAGAGATAGATAGATGATAGATAGATAGATAGATAGATAGATAGATAGATAGATAGATAGATAGATAGATCAAGATCTGGTATTTCCTGACAATGAGGTTTCTTTCTTTGTAATTATCTACAGACAAATTCCACCACTTTGGTGGCCATTGGTTTTATGTGAAATAACGGCCATTGTCTATCTAAAGCAGTAACTCTTCCCTATTATATTTTGAATTTTAAGATATTATTTTCTGGGGTGCCTGAGTGTCTCAGTTGGTTAAGCATCTGCCTTCGGCTCACGTCATGATCCCAGGGCCCTGGGATGGAGCCCCTCATTGGGCTCACTGCACAGCGGGGGCCCTGCTTCTCCCTCTCCCTCTGCCTGCCACTCTGACTATCTGTGCTCTCTCTCTCTCTGTCAAATAAATGAATAAAATCTTAAAAAAAAAAGATATTATTTTCTATAAAAATAACCTGATATTATTTATAGATTCAAGAGTTCATAAGCAAATATGTGTTTTTCTTTTTTATTTGACAATTACTTTTTTGGTTTGGTTGTGTTTGTGTGTATATATATATCCAATAAGTCTCAATCTTAAATATCTTCCTTCCAAAATGTCTTTCAAATATAACATTTTACTAACAGGCAACAATTAGTGCTTTTTCAAATTTCAGAGATAAATCCCAATCTCAAATTTTTACTCCCTCTGGCAATATTTTCCATTGAAAACATGTCAAGTGATTCTTAGTATATCCAAATACTTTGGTTGCTAAGCAACTGCTAATGAATTTTCCACCAAAAAGGTTTTAGACCAGGCCTCTGAGATATCAAATACTCACACAGCCCTTGATACCTTTGCAAATGTCCTTCTACCATAGCATGAAAAAGTTACTGCAAATAATAAAAACTAACTATTGAGTATAACATAAGGCTGGAAATAAAGCAAATAAAAATCACTTTAATTTGCTGTTCCTGAGCCATGGCCTCTTTATGGCTTTTTTCTAAGAACATATAGACAATTTAACATCCATAAATGTATTTTGTAAAAAAATAATATATACCCCAATGACTTGAATTTCCAAATCAAATATTAAGATTAAAATGCTGATTCAAATTTTAGATCTGTGATATTTTTATTTAATGATTTAATTAAAATATAAATGTAAAGATTTTATGTTTACTGTAATGGCTATCATTAGAAAAGTTAGGCTAATTTAAAAAAAAAAAACTTTGCTTGAGGGAGATTCTGAATCACACAGAGGCACTGTGTGGGTTGTTTCTCTGGAGTAGAGTATGTATGCACAGATTCTGGAAATGTGAACATATGAAAGAACTTTCCATTTCTTTGTTTTCTCAGTGACGAAGGACACGAGTCATTAGCAGAGAGGGGAGATGGGGGAGAGGGTTTTGAGTGTTTGAAAAAAAGAGACGTTATGAAATAGTTGACCTGGGAGTGCGGAGGCGTGAGTGGATGACAATAATGTAGTATTGCTGGGCTTCTTTAAGAGCTCTCTTGCTATTGATATTCATGAATTAATTATGATTGCAATTAGCAAGATTTTTTTGTTTCTTTCCAGCTGCATGTGCAGGAGAGGAGTAATAAATTTTAGATTTTCCCAGGCTTATGTATGTGGAACCTAATGAGTATAAGGGAGAGAAAATGGCTCTCACTAGAGAGACTGCATGGTAAGCTGCGGTTTTTGTGAAAAGCCAGGTGAAAAAGAGACAGCAAAGACTCTGACGAATAAATAATTAAAATCTTAAAAAAAAAAAAAAAACCTTACATAAGAACAGAGGTGCAGATAATGATAGAGGATTGCACTGATAACTGACTGTCATGGATATTTTTTAGCAATGTTCTTGTATTAGTTTTCTACTGTTCTGTAGCAATTCACCAAACATTTAGTGACATAAAACAACACAGTTTATTAGCTCAAAGTTTCTGTTAGTCATAAGTCTGGTGTCGTTTATGGAGGCTCTCCACTTACCATCTCACAGGGCTGCAGTCAGGGTGTTAACAAAGATGTGGGCTCATCTGGAGCCTCCACATAGGGAAGCATCTACTTCCAAGCTCATTCAGGTGGCTGGAAAAATTCATTGTCTTGCAATTCTGTATCTGGGAGTTCTGCCTTCTTAGTGGATGTCAACCTCAGGTCCTGAGGTCATCTACTGTCCCTTGCTCTGTGGCCCTCTTCATAGACAGTTCCCAACATGGCCATTTGATTCTTCCAGAACAGCAGGAAAATGTTCTTCTTCCACCAGATAAGACAAGTAATCATGGCAGTGATCAAACTTGTCATATAAGGTGAACTACCAAGGAACTGGCATTCTATCACCCTTTCCAGGTTCTTTGGGTTAAGATCCAGACAAATGTCTTCAAGTGGTGGATTGCTCAGGGTGGAGATCATTAGGTTTCACCTCAGGGTGTGTCTGCCTCAGGCTCCTGATTTGTTTTCACCTCTTTATTTATTCCTTTGGGTCGATTCTGGCCAACGGAATAACAGCAAATGTAATGCAAGCAGAGGCTTGAAAAATGCACATCAGGACTCACCTTCTTTTGGAAGCCTACTGCTGTTGGAAGCAGCCAGGCTGGCTAACATGCTGGATAGTGACCAAGTGCCACACAGGAGAGAAGGGTACTCTAGATTGGGCAGCTCCAGACAGTCTGTCAGCTGACCGCAAGTACATGAGTATGCCCAGTGGAGATCAACTGAGCCTGCCCAAAGCATCTGCTTACATCTCATTTTACATCTCCACTTAGATTTTGTCTGAGTACTCTGTATTCTTTTAAAAAGATTGAACTTTATATTTTATCTTTCAAATTTTACATTTTAATCGTTTTCTGTCAAATGGTATCAGTGTAGCTCTCTGTCATGGGTTGACTTGTGCCCTCCTAAAAGGTATGATGAAGTCCTAACCCACAGTACCTATTAATTAATTTGGAAATAAGCTTGTTAAAAATGTGATTACTTATTTTTAATGCATTTGTGTAAGCTTCATATATCTTTTTAAAATATTTTATGTAATTCATCAGTGAAGTCCTTGCACCTTATAATTTTCTCAGTGAAAAGGTTTTCATTAGAAATTCAATTTCTTTAAGATATAAAGATATACAGAGTTTCTATTTCTTCTTGTGTCAGTTTAAAAATTTTGACTTTTAAAGTAACTTTCCCTTGTCCTCTGAGTTGTTGATCTTATTGTCATAAAGCTTTTTATAATTTTCTTTTATTATAACTTTAATAATTATAAAATGTTTAGGCATGTTCTCTTTTCTCTCCTGATATTGACATTATCCTACTTTAAAAAAAATTCCTGCATCAAGTTATTTATCATATTTATTGATCTTTCAATAGAAACATCTTTTGAGTTTATTAATTCTATTCTTTCTCTTTTCTATTTTATTGGTTTCTACTCCTTTATTTATTATTTTCTACTTTATACTTTTGGTTTTATTTTCTCTTATTTGCCTAGCATCTGAAGGTCAAAATTTAGATTAAAATGTTTGTGATTTCTTCTTTTCTATTATAAGCATTGGATGGACCAATATCCCTCTAACCATTACGTTAGCTGCAGTCTCCGAATTTTGCTGTATTGTGTTTGACTCAAATATTTCTAATTTACTGAGTGATTCCCCCTTTTATTCATGTGTTATATAAAATTATATTGTTTAATTTCTAAGTATTTGGTTACTTTTTGGGTATCATTTTATTTATTTCTGATTTCATTCCACTTGGTCAAAAGTCTTACTCTAAATGATGTTAATGTATTTAAATATATTGAGGCTTGTTTTCATAGCTTGCATTTTATTTATAAAAGGCATATATGAATATTCTATCTACATTTGAAATTTCATAATTATAAAACTCACTTGAGTTCCCACACTCCCCTCTGACTCTCTAATATCTGCTTTTTAGTTCACTCACCGAACATCTACACAGACCATTTCAAGCCTTCCCTACTCTCCTCAAAGTTCCAAACCTTCTCATCTATTTTTCACAGAAAATGACCTCATTTCCCACTGCATAGAGAAAAATGGATGGCCCAGACAGTAGTGCTCTCACTTTATGACACCAAATATAGAAACCTATTTTCCTTTTCACCTGATAAAGTAATGGAATTTTTCTTCCTATCAAAGACTAATCCCTTTGCTCAGGAACTTGTATCTCTCTCTCTTTCATAGACCTTACCCAAAGTATATCCCTTATCTCTTATATAGTTTAAGCCTTTCAAGTAGTTCTTTCCCACCTGTTATTAAAGTGGCTGCAACCAAGGAGAAAAAAAGCAGCAGAGCATCCAAAACGCTTTCTTTAACCCTTGCCTTCCCATTGCTACCTTTAGATCTTTTTACTGTCCCTCCCAGCAAAATTTCTCAAACATGCTTTCTAGTATTCTATTTATTTCATCACCTTCTGTTCTCTCCTCTCCATCCAGAAATTGTACTAATTTCCATTCAGATATTGCTAGTTACTCTAATAAATTAACTGGAGCCATCTATCTTTTCATCAACCTGTGGCATCTGTTTTCTTCCAAATGAGAAAGAGCAATCTCAGAGATCAGCATAAAGGACCATAACAAAGTACTTGTCATTATCATACTACAAGGAATGGGCTCATGGATATAGACTTCCGTATGAACTGGCATCATCATTTCAATAGATGGTCAGAATTCCTCAAGGGGCTGAGTGAGGATTTCCATGATTCTTTTTCAGTTTCAAAGTAGAAGACATAATGAAAGCTGATTGTGAATCCATCATCTTACTGAAAAATAGATAACTACATGGACTAATAATAATAGTAATAATGGGAGAATATAATTTTGGCTATCTGGTTTTGGAATTATTATTGTTATTGTGCTACTGTCCATACTCCGAGAGGCATATGAGGACATCATTTACATTCTTTCTGACCTATTTCTAACTTTAGTAAACTCCGCTTGTATAAACTGACATGAAACACTGATTCATATCTTGTTCTCACTGATTTCACAAAATACTTCTACTAAGTAACTTTGTTTTTCACAGTAATGTAGTAATTTGCATGCATTCAGTAAGAATCTGCCCCTTTTTTGCCAGGTTATAACTCCACAAATCAATTATACAACGGAGAGCATATCTTGAGGATTCTATTTGAATATAAGCCTCTTTGAAAAACTAATGATTATGCATATTATTGTAAATCCTTAGTGGGACCAGTGCTTATGAGGCCCTTTGAGGAAACTGGTATAGTATCTCTTCTGTGGCTTGAAGCATTCAAAGTAAGGGAAGTCACTTTTTGGCACAACAGAAACCTTAGCAGCTTTGGGGATAGGCAAAGAGAGAATAATTCACCCACATTAAAATTTTTATAAGTAAAACCCAGTGAAGATAAATTTCTTGGTTTTGATTTCTTGGCCTTGAAATACACAAGTAAGTGTGCATAATAGAAACTACTAAAAGTGCAATATCTAATGTGAAATATCAAATGTAATATCTAAGGTGAAATTTTGGCATGGTTAAGTAAGTACTTGCATTTGGACTATATTTTTAATATTCTTAGGATGATTTTCTAACAATGTATCTGATTGGAATTAATGGTAGAGATCAGTGCCTTGACTATATTTCTCTTGACTAGATTATTCTCTCTGAACAGGCTAGATTCCACGAAGAGAGAAAGGCAAACATAAAGGACCTGACTCAGGAAAGAATATGATCTGATCAAGAAGAATATTTCATAGGAAATTTGCCATATACAAATGATAAAATATTATACAGTTTAAAAAGTAACAAGTTCAATATCCCAGTATAAATAGGAGCAGATTTCAAAAATATAGTGTCAGGTAAAAAACAGTAATACCAGTGCGGAGTGTAATATATAAGGGGGATATGTGTGTGGGGAGTGCCAAAAAGAGTAAGTACAGGATAATGGCGGCAGGGAACGGAAAATAAAATATAATAAATTTTTAAGTGGTGACATATATACACCAAAGACTATGATTTGTTGCAAATGAGAATTATGATCAAAATGAATGAAAGAGGGCAAGAGATGAAGTTGAATATTTATGTAGAGACCGGGTTGTGCTGGACTGGATAAGCCATAAGGAAAACTTTAAGCAGACTAGAGATGTCGATTGATTCATATTCCAAGTGGATGACTTTGTTGCTTTGTAGAACTGCATGGAAAAGCACCAAAGAAGGCAGCATGGGTCCTTTGCAGGAGTCCAGGTGGAGGTGTGGGAGCAGAGAGGCACTGGGGAATGAGGTATGAGAGCATATTGGGGAAGCTGTAGTGCAGGGAGAAATAGGTGATTGGGTTCAGGAAAAATTTCAGTATTAAATCACCAAGCTTCTTGATGGGCTGCAGTGGAAATGGGGAGGTGCGAGGATTTGAGGAAGAATAAGGGGTTCAGTTTTCACTTTCTAGGTTTTCACTTAATA
The DNA here is from genome assembly GCF_029215605.1 of Mirounga angustirostris. NCBI lineage: Eukaryota > Metazoa > Chordata > Mammalia > Carnivora > Phocidae > Mirounga > Mirounga angustirostris. Next base: position 9,855,076 of record NW_026991722.1, on the reverse strand, counting down.
AGCAGTTTGGGTAGTGGTGCTACAAAGATCGCAATGTGATAAAGATAGGATGATGAACAAAGTAAAATTCAAAATTATTTTTTGTTATTTATTTGTGCTTTTTCTTTTACATTATGCAGCTCCTCGAGAGGTGTTGTCAGAGGAGATGGGGCAGGTGTTCGCAGGTGAAAAGGAGGTTATGCTTTGATGTGCAGAGTGGAGAAGGAAAAGTGGGACAGGAGATGGATTATCCAATTCACAATTTCAAAAACTTAGATTGGATAAAAGCTAGGAATGCATATTTATAAATGAAATTATATCACTGTTTTTACAGAGAGATTGCCTTTAATCTCCCTGGCTGTTGTTGGTCCTGACACACAAGCAAACAAAAGAATGTCAGAACCATTCTGGCAAGGTGGAAAATTGGGACTGCAATTCAGACAAGTATGGTTTAATAGGTTTGAATTTGTGTGGCAGAAGTGGAGAAAAGTATTAAATATATCTATGTTAGAGATTAATAGTGTCTGAAATATGTAAAACAGTCATATAAAAATAGAATGCCATCCTCATTTAAGAGACTCAAAGATGGACCTACTAATAGGATATTGTTAAAATTGAGTATTCGTTTCTGATTAAACTAGGAAAGAACTCTCAATTTTCTATAAATGGAAAGATATTTTCTTGACTTGCTGAAAATTATCTACCAGAAATTGCTGTAAACAAAATACTTAATGATGAAAGGTTGGAAGAAATTCCATTAAAATCAAGAATAATTATGATACCCACCATCACTATAATTATTCAACACACTAGTAGTATACTGGAATAAATCATCCTTCTCATTAACAAAACTCATCCAGGCAACAAAATAAGTAGAATTCATCACACACTGTCTGAGAACTTTCAGATTAAAGAAATTCAGAGAGCTTTTTAAGTGGATGGAATGAAGGGGTTTTCTGGTAAAAATAGGATTACTTGGAACATGTATAGCACTTACTAGACATAGTTCTTATTTTTTCAAACATATATTAACACATTTTAACCCTTTCAACAACTTTACAAAATTTGGTAAGATTATTATCCCTGTTTTAGAGATTAGTAAACTGAGATATGGAGATATTAATTAAATTGTCCAAGGTCAGCTTACCAGCAAAGATTCAAACCCAGGCAGTCTGGCTTTAATGCCTGTAGTTTTAACACTAAGCTTTCTCATGGCCTTGACTCATTTGCTTTAACACATTCCCATCAGTAGAACTCTTGGTTCTACTGCTTAATCGTTCCACACTTCCGATTTTCCTGACTACATTAAGTAGTCATATGATTTATCATAATGCAACATGAAAAATTCTCCCAAAGTATCTCTTGTGTATTAATGTATATACTTAAAAGTGTGTTGATCTAATAGTCAACCAATTAAGAAAATGTTGGAAAACGATCTCGTGCAGGCACAGATTTTAGGACTCTTGTCCTTGCAGCCTCCCTCATATAACCTCTCCTAATTATACCACCCCGTGAGTTTACAGTACTTCTTACTGTCATCACTAACTAAGGCAAATGATCAGACTGAAGGAAATCTGTATATCCTTTACATGATCATTTATTTTAGTTAGTAAGTGACACACTATTAAATTAAAACTAGCATCAGGAAGAATGATATTTAGGAACACCAATGCTCTGAATATCATGCCATTTCTAATGAAGAAAATGATTACCTTCATCAGTGTGTACAGACTGGAAAATAGTCATTGTTAAATCTGAATAAAATATTCATGTCCAAAACAAGATTGCTAACAATGAACCCTAAAATTAAGTTCAATTGCATTAAGTTTGAGGATTAAGTTTTTAATAATGGTATTTTCTAACTAAGGCAATAATTTAAAAACCATCATATCTTTAAACATAAACTGTTAATGAATTTCTTGATTAACTTGTTTTTAACTAAACAACAGCAATCTATTTTGCTGAGAAGATTTTTCCAAGACAGTGGTGGAAAAAAATAAGAATTCATCTAAGATCACAAATATTACTTTCATAATAACTGAGGTTAAGAATGTTTTGTAGAGCTGCAAATCTAAATAAAATAAAAATGTGAGGTGCACCTATTATTTGTAACATAATTCTTTTCAGCTTTATTGAGGCATAAGTGACAAGTAAAAGTGTAATATGTTGAAAGTATACACTGTGATCCACAGTCAAGCTAATTAACACATCCATCACCTCACACATTTATCTTTTGGAGAGGGTAAGAATGCTTACAGTCTACTCTCTTAGAAAATTTCAATTATAGGGGCGCCTGGGTGGCTCAGTTGGTTAAGCGACTGCCTTCGGCTCAGGTCATGATCCTGGAGTCCCGGGATCGAGTCCCGCATCGGGCTCCCTGCTCAGCGAGGAGCCTGCTTCTGCCTCTCTCTCTGCCTGCCTCTCTGCCCACTTGTGCTTTCTCTGTGTGTCAAATAAATAAATAAAAATCTTTAAAAAAAAAAAAAAGAAAATTTCAATTATAAAATATGGTATTAAGTATAGTGATTATATGATATTAACTGTAGTCATTCACCACACCATACATCCTCAGATTTTATTCATCTTATAAGTGAAAGTTACCTTTCACCAACCTCTCTCCATTCTGCGCCCCCCTCACTTGCCAGCCCCTGGCAGCCACCATTTACTCTCTGTTTCTGTTAGTTTGACTTTTTTTTTTTTCTTATATTGCACTTATAAGTGATACCATGCAGTATTTGTCTTTCTCGGGCTTATTTCACTTAGCATAATACCCTCCAGCTTCATCCACCTGCAAATGGCAGGATATCTTTCTTTTCTAAGACTGAGTAATATTTCACTATGAATGAATTTTCTTCAGGCTAACTCCTAAAGAATGTTTGCTTATTCTGTAAATCTTGTTGCCACACACCTTCTCTCAGTTCGGTATATATGAGCGATGTCAAACTTAGTCTGTGTAAACTACAATTCATAATTCCACCCTGTCATCCAGACCTGTGATCTCCTAGTCTTCCCCATTCAGTAAATGGCTCCACCATCCACATAGTTCTGAAGCCAAAATCAGAGTCTTCTTATCTTTCTCTTTCCTTTACCCCTTAAAGCCAATCTGTCAGCAAGTCCTGAAACCTGAACTCTCAAACATATTGGGACTCAGCCTGATGTTTTTCAGCTACACACTTTCCACCTTAGATCAAGAGGCTAGCAAGTGCCAAGCCTTTTGCTAGAATTTCTGCCTTTATCGTCTGCTGGGATGGGAAATCTTAATGCAAAAGGTGACAGAACCATGGTGACAAGACTGAGAAGAGATGTATATATGCATAAATTTATGCATACATGAGTTATGTTTGAGGATACTCTGTCCTGAGACATCAGAAGGAAGGGTGTAGTGATGGAAACATATGTGCACATAAGGGCACAAACCGCGTGAGAGGGTGAGGGAGCTATATGGATGAATGGGATCATGTAAATGAAAGGCACTGGATTTGCAGAGGCACTGTCTTCCAGAACCATATATACTGTGCCTACTGGATTCTCAGTATGCCTGGGCCTGTGCTTCAGGTTCAATTCTTCTATCTCTCATAATAGTAAGTGGGCTCAAAATATCTTGGACACCTGGATTATTATCACAGTGATATTACAATAATTTTCTGTGTTTTACAGACTAGGACATTCAACATAAATAGATTAAACATCTGTACCACAGAATAAAGTAACCAACCCCAAATCAATTTTTTTCTGACTTTGAAGTCCCTTCCCTCTACACCATACCAGTGATTGGCCCATGTCTTACTCATATTGATATTGATAATGCTAGCATATCTAATACGAACATGTTGAATTTAATTTATAAACTAGGATACCACTTGAATGTAAAGAATATTTTTGTTCTTAAGGACAAATATTTATTTTCTATTTCTCACTGAATAATGACTAATGTAATCGATTGATCAACATTCAGCAATGAATGGCTGAACTCACATTTTAGCCAAAGCTCAGACAGGCTTCCATAACATCCTCACGAATGCTCCATGGTTCATACATGATTCGCTTTTACTTAGTCTGCTTTCCAGAAAAAAAAAAAATCTAAAATCATTTTTTTTAAAGATTTTATTTATTTATATGACAGAGAGAGACAGCGAGAACAGGAACACAAGCAGGGGGAGTGGGAGAGGGAGAAGCAGGTTTCCCGCTGAGCAGGGAGCCCGATGCGGGACTCTATCCCAGGACCCTGGGATCATGACCTGAGCCGAAGGCAGACGCTTAACGACTGAGCCACCCAGGCGCCCAATCTAAAATCATTTTTAAATCAAATTAAAAACCCTTGCATTCATAATACTTTGATGGCTGCTAAATTACAATGTCGGCATACAGATGTGAAAGTGAACTATATTTAGAGAAATGGCACCACTCTGAAATAAATGAATTCAGGTGAATAATTACTTTCTATCTATAAGCCTGGGAATTTCTAATATATCATCTGTCTGTTCTAACAATGCAGAGAGGAGAGTTAGTTCTTTGTGGATTGTTAATTATAACCCTTAATAACTGATTTCGAACTCTCAATAGAGTATACATTTCTTCATTATAAATTGTACTCTGGAAACATGACATTTTTAAGGAAATACAGTGTAAGATTTGTTTGTAAAAGACATTCTGCATGGACTTAAATTTATAGTTAAATTTTTTCTGTAACTCTGTAGTTAGGCCCATAGAGTCCACAATCCCTACATAGGTACCTAAGTCATTAGTGGGAACTTCAGTGATGTTGACTTCAAAATCCTTTATATTCCCACTTAGTAAACACTTGCAGCAATTTCTGCATATAATTCTTCATAAAGTTCATTATGGAGAGCTATACTTCCAGACATGAGGTATTACAGAGCACAGCACCAAAAATCCCTTTGAGTAGTCAGAGAAGCCTTGTGTAGTTCGAAGAGAATGTCCAGGGAGGTGGGAGCTACCATCAAACCTAGTAGGTGCCTGGAGGCAAATTTTCCTCCTAGTGATGAAGGAACACTAACTTCTGCCTTCGCGCAATCTTTCAAGACTATCTCTGTCAGATATGGCACAGTAGTATTGGGGAAGTACAGATTCCCTGGCTTCTATTTCCAAATAACCCAGCTTAAGTCTGATTTGGCTTTGTACTACTCCTCGAGGACAATGCTAACTTTAGAACTAGATCAGAGACAAGATTCTATATTGTTTTTCTAGGACATCTCCCAGATAACTTTTATTGAGTAATCGCTGTTGTATCAAACACAGTACTAAGTATTTTAACTGCATTCTTTTGAGTAATACCCTCAGCAGCTGAATGAGGAAAGTACTCTGATTATTCTCTTTTGCAGAAGGAAAAAAGTACTAAGACTTAAGGAGGTTTTGTAACTTGATCCAGGACATAAAATGTGAAGGCTGTGATCAATACTATACCATCTTCTAGGAGGGAGCTGATTTATTTTTGACAGATTTATATCCCTTATTCACTGTTATATTTCTCCTGAATTAAATTATACATGTGATTATAAAAGTTGTAATTTCAACACTCAGTGATTTTAATTAGTTTTAAATAAAAAATGTTCAGAACTAGTGAACTAAGTCATCTAGATTTGCGACTATAAAAGCTTTGAACATATAGAGTGTTCATCTTACCATTGCAGCAATTATGTACGTTGAAATGGAAGTACAAAAAATGTAGTAGTCCTTCGTTACAAGTTAGAAATATTATCTTTGTTGTACCAGTATGCCTAAAATGCAGCTGATAAGCTATTTAAATATAAAATGTGTTTTAGCTGATAAAATGTCAGTAAAACCAGAAAGGAATGAATGCCATGTAAGAGCCAGGTTAATTAGGAAATGATCCCACGAGTACCATCTGGCATACAGCGGAATTAGTGATTTTAACACTTACACAATGATGCCAAGCCAAGGGGCCATGAAGAGAGACTGTCTTATTCTGATAATTAAAGGCTCGGAGTGTTCCAAGGCACTAGGAAGTTTATGAGGTCAGGCTCTCTTTTAGTTTGAATCATCTCCAAAATACCATTTACTAGTAGTGTGCAGCTCATTTTGAAGATTTTGAAGATTTTACAATTGTGCAATACCTCATGGATCCTAAATTTTGGCGTTTGACAGGTATTTTTATTTTGTGCTAGAAGCATACTCCTTACAACAAGCTGAATATGTGTCCATACAAGAACAATTGTGAGAATTGAGTAATTTTTAAGTATTTGAAAGTGTTTTCTAAATATAATGTACTTTATTATATTCACTTTTACTTGACAATTTAAGAATATAAATAAAGTCTATAAAGGTATATAAAAATATATGCATATATAACATATATATGTAATTCACATAGTTTATTAATATATGGTTAAAAACTATAAACAACCCAATTTTTTAAAAATATAAGACCCAAATATATATATATTTTTTATATAAATGTATTCCTATATTAATGTTATTGTAACTACCACATAAACGGAGTGTCTATGAACAATTCTTCCTCTCCCCTCTTCATTCCAGTGTTATTTACTCTTTTCCCTAGACCCCTTCTTCCTTACAAATTTTACTAGTCTATAGTCAACTTTCACTTACATCTCATCAGTACATTATTCCAAACCTTACTATTTTTCTGAAGTTCTCATCTTAATTCTTATCACCTCATTCACAGCAGGAAGCCTTGCATATATATTGAATGGAATATTACTTAGCCATAAAAAGAAAGACATTTAACCATTGGCAACAGCATAGATGAAACTGGTGACATTGTGCTAAGTGAAATAAGCCAGACAGAGAAAGACAAATACTGCATTATTTCACTTATATGTGGACTCTAAAGGAGTCAGACTCATAGAGGTAGAAAGTAGAGTGCTAATTGCTAGAGGTTAGGGGAAGGAGGAGGGGAGAAATGGAGAGATGTTAGTCAAAGGGTTCAATGTTTCAGTTATGCAGGATAAATATGTTCTGGAGAACTAAAGTATGACAATGTGACTATAGTTAATTTTATATTGTATATTTTTAATTTGCTAAAATGTTAACTATGTGAGATAATGAATATGTTAATTAACTCAATTATGACAATGATTTCACAGTACATATGTATATCAAAACATCATACATCTTAGATATATATAATTTTTATTTGTCAACAATATCTCAATAAACATGGGTGAAAAAACCTTAAGGAGTCAGTCCTACATACTGGCTCAGTCTTCATAGCAGATAAAGAAGCTTTCTATGTGAAGCCTCTGAAATGTATGTGTACTAGATGTAACTGACATAGAATTATTAAGAAAAACTGCAAATATCATTTGGTATTAGTTTGTTAAGAATGACTCCTTCAGTGGCGCCTGGGTGGCTCAGTCAGTTAAGTGTTTCTCCTGATTTTGGCTCAGGTCATGATCTCAGGGTCATGAGATCAAACCCCGTGTATAGCTCCGCATTCAGCAGGGAGTCTGCTTGAGAGTCTCTCTCTCCCATTCCCTCTCCTTCTATCCCTCCCCTGGCTCGCATGCACTCTCTCTCTCTCTAAAAATAAATAATTTTTTAAAAAGAATGATTCCTTCAAATAAATATTTTCAGAACACATTTGTAGCAATTTTTATATTTCCCAATCTATGCCATTGTCTTAGTATGATTGCTTACAGTTTGCCTAACTAAAAAAACATATATATATATCTAATCTCGCTTCCCCATCTTTCTCCCTGTCTCCATAGATTTGTCCTTAGTCACAAGAAACATGCTGACTTGCTGCATATTATTTGAGAAGTACATGTACCATCAAAAAATAAAAGTATCAAAGTTATCCAAGCTTGAGTTTAGGGGACTCATACAGCGGGTCACACATTTTGCAATGTTTTACTCATCAGGGCCAAAGACCCTAACAGAGATGGCCTTCTTGAAAGATGTTTACTGAAGTCAAAGGCAAAAACAATATAATTGTCTTTTGTGTCTTTCTAGGCCTGAGAAAGAAAAGTCTATTCTTATTAATGAAATAAGATGGGTGGATAACTAACTTTCTTTATTGTTCTGCAATACTCCCATTTGCCTGCCCTGGTTTCATCTTGGTTGCTAGGGTGGTAAATGGGAACCCTGACGCTACACAATTCAATTGATTTACATGGTTGTTAGGACAGGACCTCTCTTTGAGAGAATTAAACCATTTAAACATACCCCTTCCCACCTCTGCAAATAATATCGCACAAGTCTTCAGTTTAGGTGCCCTTCCCATTTTTAAGTGAGTGTTACTAATATTTGTAAAGCGGGCTCTAATCCTGTCTGAAGTTTTGTTTTGCTCAGATCGCCTCACATTTTAATGGTAATAACAACGGATCAAAATAAATGGCTATAGGGTTGTTTTTTTTTTTTTTAATGAAGCCACCATTCTCCAACATCTGATTTTACTCAGCGTGTGTGTACATATGTTTCTGTGTGTCTTTATTAATAATGCCAATCTTCCTTTTAAAACTAAGAATAACACCGCGAAAGTCAAATGCCTTCTCCTTTCAAAATCGGTAGAAAATGTCTGACAAAATGGTAATTGCCACAAGATGCTTCAAAAACTGTGCTGTAGTTATCATTACAGATTAGGTAGCAGCTAATCGTTTTGACATTATATAAATCAGGGCATAATGTGTTAAATTACGGTCCCAGCAGGAGATACAGTTCTGAAAGAACAAACACTCAGAATCTTGAGTATCAGGTAATCAGAAAAGGCAAATTATTAGAGGTCAATTAGTCCATTACATGTTTATTTCCCTGGTAGATAACGCATATAAAATAGATATTTTGCATTCGAATTCAAGGATTTTAAAATATAAAGACTATATAAAATTGCAGTGAATTGACTCTCCCCAAACTACCTGGAATTACCTCTAGACATCTTAATACATTTAACTAACAGCATCACAAAAATCCAACAAATATGAGAAGCTTGGGATGACTATTTCCTTTGTATAAAAATATGTATTTTATTTGCATTTTTGCTGATATCAAAAGAGTGGCTATATTTTCTGAGGTGGTTTAAACACTTGTTAGGTTTATTGTGCACTTTAAGAATAAGCAAGAGAGCTTAAAAAGTTATATTTCCATAGAATAAATAAATCATGGGGATGAAATGTACAGCATAGGGAATATAGTCAATAATATTGCCATAGCTTTGTCTGGTAACACATGGTAACTAAACTTACCCTGGTCAGCATTTTGTAATGTATATAATTGTCGAATCACTATGCTGCACACCTGAAACTGATATAATATGTCGACTATATTTTTAAAGAAAAAGGAAAAAAAATGCCGTATTTCTGTAATTGGGAAACATGTTTCCTCTGGAACTCTTGGAACCAAGTTTCTTAACTTGTTTTGCATTTTGATTTCCAAACAGATAAAATATTTTGTATCTGTGAAGGCCTGGCTCAGATTATACGAATCTAGGTTAGAATTGGGTATGTTGTGCCGTACTGATTATCCAGAGGGTGCTTCAGTGAAATGGGCAATTTTCTCTAGTTTTTGTGCTAGAACCTTTTGATCTCATTCCTCATGTAAATACATGCTTCCTTTGTACTTTATGGGCTTTCGAAACCTGTTCTTTTAGTTGGCTTGGGAATTCAAAAGCAGACTTCTTGGCAGTAGAACACCATGGAGGATCAGGATTCCAAAACTAGCGGGGGGAGTAACATATGCCCCAAAGCAGACGCCATCAGAGTCCAAGAACCTAGCGGTAGGTGTTTCTACTGCTATGTAAGGCTGTAAGCAATATGCATGTGTGGTAAAATCCTGTTGGCCTATGGAATGTCATGCTATTATCTGGCTTGAATGTAGTTGTTCTCTCAATAGTAGAGCCAGGATGAGAATATTGGCTCCGATTCTTAGGACATTCTTTTCCTTGGGGTGTTGGCACCAGCTCATATTTTCACAGTCAAGCACCCTGACAGAGAAGGATCCTACTGGTGCTTTCTGAAGCTAGGAGGCAAAATATTTCATGTGAACTCAGTTGATATTTCTTGAAACAGCTGTTATGGAAAAACGACACTGAGACTGATAAAATATGCCAGGTTTTTTTAATGTCAGAAAAATCCCTTTGAGACAAAGCAAGATCTGTTCTTCCATAGCTCATTGTAAAGACTGAGGGATATTGGAAAAACACAATTCTGACTGAATAATATGTCTTTAAATTTGGGTTTGTAAATATTTTTACAGTTTGAGAGGATAAATTAAATGTCAATAAGACAAAAGACTTTAAGTGATAAAATTGCTTTAAAAATAATTTTTAAAATGGCTTAATTTATTTTCCATATAAAAGCCTACAGTTTATAAAGAGTGATAATAGATTAATTTCTGGTTTAGTAGTATAACTGCTTGCTTTCTAACCTTGGTGAGGTTTTTTTTTTTTAATTTTTAATGAACTTTCTAATAGCAGTAATAAATAGCACGATTAGGCTTGTGTCGTATTTTTTCAATATTAACTTTATTCTTTGAACACAAAAACATGATTAAAAATGCCCTCTACACACAATAGAAAAAATAGTTCATTCCCATGACAGCATGTTGCTGAACTCTGCAATGCTTAGCAGCTTTCCTTCTACACTCTTCTTTAGGTTCCTCTGTCTCTGGTACTGCTGTCTGCAAGGAGTCTGTCTGCTCTTCCATCAAGGGCAGCCCTGGGGGCGATCTCCCGCAGCTGGCTTGAACTCTCCCAGGAGGGGCTTTCAGATCTTCACGTTCTTTCTGCCCAAGGTCAAATTAATGGCCTCCTTCAAATCTCATGACTTAATGTCCATCCACATGCATCACCCTTGAATGAATACCACTATTCATTATTTCCATATGTACCAAGTTTTGTTGAAGAAAAACAACCAACCAGACAGCTCAGTTCCTCTATAAATGGAGAGGCAACAATTTTAATTTAGACTTCCATGCTCAGCCAGGCCAGCCATGTTTTCTAGTGAGCCTCTCTCCCATCCTCCATTTGGATAGATTTAAAACATGTATGCTTTTTTCAGATATTCTCCATCTCCTTGAGAGGCACATCAACTGTGACCTCTCTTTCCTGTGGACAAGTCTCTAAATGGACAATCATTTTTACCTATTAGTTTCCTTCCCCTTCCTGACACAAAGGATTCCATCCCTCTCTTTTTTATGTCTATGATGATTCATCTTAGTTGATCATCTACTTAGAGTCCATTCTCTTTTAAACATGCTTTAACCCAACATAAACTAAATGAAAACTCTCTTCCATTACCCATTCTCCTCTGGCTCTTCCTTTATCTTCAATGTCCACTTTTCTGCTGGACAGACTTTTCTGTGCATGCTTTTACCATGCTCTGAAATATCCTTAGTATTGATCACATATCCAAATAACAAGTATTGTTCACTTATCCAAATAACATATCCAAATAACAAGAGAGCATAAAATCATAGCTGCTCTAGAATTATGAGACATGGATGGTCTCAGAGAAAACAGGGGGGAGAGATTGCTAACTGGTGTAGCTAAGCAATCATTAATGTATTTCTTGCACTAAATTTAGAAAAATGTCATTGGCTGTATAATGACTGACAGTACAATCTCATGTGTAAATTATGATCTTTTTGAAAATCGATACTACTGCTAGAATTATGTATTACTTTACTCAATAAATATAAATCCTTAATCAATATTTTATGAGAGTTGAGAGAATGTGTATACATAAGTGCAAGTGTAAATACTGAGTCCCCAGGTATAGCCCCTGACAGACTTCTGAGAAGCTCAAAATATCACTGTAAGAGTTTACCTTTCTTTTCTGGGGTGATTCACCCTTAGGATATCTAGTTCAAAGAATTTTTGCTGACATAATGATAAAAATGCATTGCACTGCCTACTAATGAACTATTAATAGGAATTAATGGGAATTAAGGACTATTAATGGGAATTATATTTAAATTTTTAAATGCATTTTAATAATTTTCTTCTTTCAAAATAGCCTTGAACTTTAGAAGAGTCAGGTATTACTACTAATCTATAGATGAAAGAACTGAATTCTAAGAAAGTTAAATAACATTGTAGATGATATTAAATTTACATTCTATTCAATTACAAATTGGAACTTGGGTTTTGGGCTTTGAATATTGCTTTCTTTCTACCTCATCAATCACAGTGGCTTCCTGCCAGGTGGTTTACTTCTTCTGGTCAATACCACTTACTTCAGAAGCTCCAGAAGAGAGCCTGAGAAAATGGAAGTACCAAGGCAGAGATGCATGTGTGAGGTGGCAACAGTGGATGGCCATCAGCCTGAAGCTCTGGAAGACCGAGAAAGCTGAACAAGCTTTAAAGAGAAGGAACATCAGCAATATCTCCCCTGACCCAGCTTCTGAAGAGCCAGCCAAACCAATCAGCCTCACCCTGCATGAAGTAATCAATGGTGTGACTCTATGGCCTCACATCCAGACTTGTTTCTAGGCCACCCAGGCAGCCAGGAAAATGCTGTCCTGGGAAAGGAACCCTCTTCTAAAATGGACTTTTGAAGGAGGGCTCGTTCCTAGGCGGTCAAATTCCTGGAGTCATCACTTCACAGCTGCTTACAGTTTGAGATAGTCTGGACTCTGACCAACATTGCTTCAGGGACTTCAGAGCAGACCTCAGCCCATTGTGGAAGGGGGCTGTCTGGTCTTTGATTGAGCTTCTTTCTTCCCTCCAAAGACTGTGTATGTTCACAGGCCTGGTGGGTTCTTGGTAACACAGCAGGAGACAACCCAGAGTTGAGAGACATGGTCTCAAGCAATGCTGTCCCTCATTTGCTGACCCTGGTTTCATCAACCACACCAATGATGTTTCTGTGGAAAATCACATGGACTCTGTCCGCCCTGTGTCGAAGTTAGAACACAAACCCTTTCAAGAAAGCACTGAAGCAAAAGTCGCCAATCCTCTTCCATCTTCCGCACAACCATATCAGCAACATTCTCTTGGACACCTGCTGGTCCCTGTCCTATGTCCAATGGCTTCAACGAGTGCTTCGCCAAGTATTTGGTACAGGGTCCTGCCTGGGCTGGCCAGCTAATAAACAGCTCTTGGAATTTTATGTCTTGACCCCGTCTTCCCACATTGCAGGGAACATTGCCGCTGGGATGGATCACCAGACCCAGCGGCCATTGATGCAGGCATGCTGCTCCAGCTGGTGATGATGCGCTCCAAGTCCTCCCTCCAGAGAGGGCAAGCCTGGCCCTGAGCGACGTGGCCATGGGACCCTGGCTTGTGGCCCAGTTGATCCAGTGTGTCCACTCTGGTGTACTGGAAACACTGGACAATCTCCTCACTGTCCAGGACACCAAAATTTTTGTCATCATCCTCGACACCACGTGGCAGAGAAGCTTTACGAGAAGGAAGACTTGTCTTCTGAAAGAAGTCAGCAGGATGGATCGACTTGATGTTTGCAACTTCAGGAGGATCATCATGTTGGCCAGACTGCTTTGACCACCATAGAGAACTACTTCAGTGAGCGAGAAGAAAATGGCATTATATTACCAGTCTTAGACCAGGATCGTGAATTTTTAAAGCTCTTAACAATAACAAAAAAACCGTAGTTCCACAACTTCTAAACCAATGAGAAAACTGTGAAGGTAGTTTTTTTGAGAAGCAGCCCTCCTTGGTTCTAGTGTCTCAGAGATGTAAAGCTTTTTAAAATGAATGTTAATATCATCTTCAACGCTTTCAGTGCCATCTACAAAATACATATATATATCAGTTCCACAAGCACATGCAAGGATAGCTCCAAAACCCAAAAAGCTCTACCTCAAATTGAGTGAGACAGTTTCAGTGACTTCCTCCTATTGTGCCAAAGTGTGAACCCAAGGTTTTCACACACACTGAAGTTGTCCAAACTGGGGAACACTGGAAGGGAAAATCCACGCTGGAGTTCCCGGGAAATGAAAGAAACATTTCAAATGCATCACCTTTAGTTTATGGGAAGAATCACAAACAAGAGACAGAACCAAGATAGAGATTTATTTAAAAGCAGGAACAAGGGCGCCTGGGTGGCTCAGTCGTTAAGCGACTGCCTTCGGCTCAGGTCATGATCTTGGAGTCCCGGGATCGAGTCCCGCATCGGGCTCCCTGCTCAGCGGGGAGTCTGCTTCTGCCTCTGACCCTCCTCCCTCTCATGCTCTCTGTCTCTCATTCTCTCTGTCTCAAATAAATAAATAAATAAAAATCTTTAAAAATAAAAAAATAAAAAAATAAAAGCAGGAACAAGTAGGAAATATAAATAATCAAGGTCCAGTTCTATTACCTTTGTAAGATAAGAACATGATTTAAAGGTATAGATCAAGACAGGCAGTACTTGGCCTTTCCTCACAGGTTGAAGTGAACCATTTGTCATAACACTTTTGTTTAACAAAATCAGGTTTTCAGATGAATTATTAAGTTACAGAATTTGCCATCCTGTTTCATTCATGACAGGTTTTCCTTGCAAAAGCCTTAGAATATCTTTGGGGTTCTACAAAAAAGTCACTGAGTATCATGTAATAATTTAAAGACCTATCATTCTTCTGTGTCCATTAGGTCATTTAACATATCTACAGATACTCCTTAAATAATTTTTGGTGGAAGTAAGTGTTGTTTTATATCTGATTAGTGAGAAAAACCTTAAAGTGCGATTCTGAAGACTTGAAAAAATTGAGAGGAAAAATGAAATTTATTTTATTAAACAAATGCTTTTTTAATACACAAATATTTCTCAAAATAATGGAGTATCCATGAAATAGAGAATTTTTAAAAATACAAATAATGTAAAGAGATCTAATTTATTCTTCAGAATAATTTGATACTTTAATAACTTAATAATCAGAATGTGCTTTGCTAAATAATTTTCTTCCAGATAAGTTGTGTATAAAGAGAAGATAAAAAATGAATTATCACTAATTTCAAATAATAGGGCCTCAAAGTAATTTAAGAATTACTGGGGAGCCTCGCTGGCTCAGTTGGTTAAGCGGCTGCCTCTGGCTCAGGTCATGATCTCAGGGTCCTGGGATCGAGCCCCACATTGGGCTCCTTGCTCAGCGGGGAGCCTGCTTCTCCTTCTCCCTCTGCCTGCCACTCCCCCTGCTTGTGCTCTCTCTCTCTGTGTCAAATAAATAAACAAAATCTTTAAAAAAAAAAAGTAATTTGAGAATTTCCATCGATTGCATCATTTTGATGCATATATTAAAATGTGTCCATGTCTACATATTTTATTAGATTAATTTCAATTAATGAGATATTAGGTGAAAAATTAGATTGAAAATTAGATTAATGTCAATTTTAATAATAAAGCTAAGGGTATTTTCTCAGTGAGTCACTAGTGAGGTTGGTTGTGTTTAACCTTTGTTATGCTAATTCATTTCTTGTGAATACACTTACTTCATGTGATAGATTTGAAGTTTTGGTGAGATCATTGCTAATTTTTTCTAAGCTGTTGTCACTAGTTAGACATAATTTTAATCCATAGTATGTAAATATGCAAAAATTGTCCATAGACTTTTACATCTCTTCCTTGATATACATACCAATTTGCTAGAGAACATATAGGTGGGGACACAGTGAAGCCTGCCATAGGTCTGATCTTGCAGTAAAAAACAGAACACAGATAGGTGCAACTGTGATGAAGCACAAAATCCCATTACAGAGTGGCAAGTATGCATATTAGGGGAGATATATTTGCTCTCTCCCCTGGTACTTTAAAGGACCAGCACATGCTCTGCTACAGACTCTTCCAAATAAGTGGGAGCCTCTCTTTTGCAACGTTTCTTTAGCCACGGAAAAGAAAGCAGTTTCCCTTAAAGAACTGGAAAGGAATCAGAACTATCTGTACTCAACTAATAATAGTTTATTTGAAATGCTGAAATTTTGTTCATTATAGAGATTTGCCTTAATCTAGATTAAAAAAAAACTGAATTAAAATATCATTTACCTTGGGGCACCTGTGTGTCTCAGTTGGTTAAACATCCAACTCTTGATTTTGGCTCAGGTCATGATCTCAGGGTTGTGAGATCGAGCCCCGCATCAGGCTCCACACTGAGCATGGAACCTGCTTAAGATTCTCTCTCTCCCTCTTCTTCTGCCCTGCCACAGTAAAATAATAAAATAAAATAAAATAAAATAAAATAAAATAAAATAAAATAAAATAAAATAAAATAAAATAAAATAAAATAATAAAATAAAATAAAATAAAATAAAATAAATAAAATAAAATAAAATAAAATAAAATAAAATAAAATAAAATACCATTTACCTTGATTACTGAGTTTTTTGGTACCTCCCTAAAGTTTTGTACCCAAGGTGACCACCTCACTTGCCTCACCCTATTTCCGGCCCTGTAGTAAATAACCATTTCTGATACAGTAACCATTGATTTTTATCTAAAAAGAAAACAAACTGCCAGAGGAGTGCTTGATTTAGGCTGCAGGTGGTGTAAATCAGTATTTGAAGAAACCTATGTTTAAATGGGAATGAGCAGAGTAATCGGCACTTAATTAACATCAATGATAAGATGAAGTAGTCTATCTTGGAGTGTGTAGAACCGGATTTTTATGAACTCCACTGCTGTTTGTTTGTTTTTAAACCAAGTACCCTTGAATAACACTTTATAATATATTTAACTTCCACTGACATATTGGTTTATTGTTCAGATTCTAATATGGTATTTATCTAAATCTATGATATTGCTTAGATACAAATTATTAGTTATCTTCAACTATTATCTTATTTATCTAAAATAATTTTCACTATGCATATTATGTTACTTATAATTCTGTTATAACCATTATACCTCAAATGTTATGGATGCCATATGCTCATTAAAATTGAAAGTAATGGTGAATATTTTTCTTGTTTATATTATTGCTTCTGCCAAGCTCCCATAATTCAGTTTTTTCTTTTTCTTTTTTTTTTTTTAAGTTTTCTCACCTGGAACACCCACCAGCAGCATCTCTGGATCATGAATATTTCTTTTTAGTTAATATTAGATCTCTTAGGAGTGCCTAAAGCTTCTTTTCAAGTGACCTCACTTAGTTTCTCAATAGATAAGTCAAATAAAACTACTTTTAATTAAAATGCATAATTTCTGCTATAAAAGCAGTACATGTTTGATTTAAAGGGAAAAAATTGCAGATCAAGAAACAGAATGATAGGAAACTCCACACCTACAATTCCTACCCAAAGAGAACAATGTTTACTATTTTAGCATATCTCACTTTACAAAAAAATATATATATTGTAATTGCTTGTGAACTGATTCTTTTGCTCACACCTCATAAATATATTTTATAATAAAAATCATAATTAATGCTTCCCTTATCATTGTACTGTAGCTGTTGGCATCTTCTGCCTATTAATATGTATTTAAATTTCCTCTACATCCTTTCATGGCCTAATAGCTCCTTTCTTTTTAGAACTGAATGATATTCCATTGTCTGGACATAGCATTATTTATTCATTAACCTGCTGAAGGACATCTTGGTTGCTTCCAAGTTTGGTCAACTATGCATAAAGCTGCTGTAAACATCTGTGTACAGGTTTTTGTATGGATATAAGTTTTCAACACCTTTGGATAAATACCAAGGAGTGTGATCGCCAGATTGCACAATGAGTATATTTAGTTTTATAAGAAACCACCCAACTGTCTTTCAAAGTGGCTATACCATTTTGCATTCCCACTAACACTAAATGAGAATTCCTATTTACTCCACATCCTTGTGAGTTTGGTGGTGTTGGTTTTTGGCCATCCTAATAGGTATGTAGTGGTTATCATTTTTATTTAAAATTTTTTGAAATTTTCTTATAATTGCTTTTCTTTTACATATCACTTTGAGATCAATCTATATAATTATTATATTAAATTTTATCATCCAATAAAATATTTTCTCTGTTTGCTCAAGCCTCATGTTAAGTTTATTTTAGGGATTTTTGTATTTGTTTCTAGTATGAGTAACATTTTTTGTTTTGTTTTATTTCCCTATTGAGTTTTAAAGAATTTGGAGGAAGTTTTGGGTTACTTATTTATTTACTTACTTATTTAAACCTGACTACTAAACTGTCTCTAGTTCTAACAGTTTTATATTACCTCTCATTATCTTCCAGTAAACAATTATATCATCTGATAATAACAGCAATTTGTTTTCTTCTGTAATGTGGCATTATCCTGATTTATTTCGTTGTCTACATTTACAGAATGATGTTGACTCATAGTGGAAATAATGCTGTTATCATTTTACTGTTAAGTATTATAAAGTAGTTTTCTTAAAAGCAGTATATAATTGCTTCCATTATGTCTTTTTTTTTTTTTTAATATTCTGTAACATAGTCTGGCAAAAGAACTCAGTTTAAGGCTTTCCCTATTTATTCCATCAAGTTCACTCCCTGTGGATGCCTTCCCTCTCTTGGTGTCTATCATAAGTGCCACTGCATTGCTATTCTAGTATTTCAGGAATGTGTGCTGTTCCTTCTTCTACTGTCTCATTTATTTCCTTTATAGCAAACTCTACCCACTCTTCTGCCCCTAATCTGCCACCACCGCCTCTAGCCTGGTGACTCTAAAACCAGTCTTAAGTTCCTAAATGTTGAGAATGTCCACCCTTCTTGAAATCCAAATAATATATTTTGTCACTCAGTAAGTACTGTTGTCTTGATAAGAATTAAGTCACTTTTTAAGATAACAATACTGAAAAATAGGTTGTAGATGATTCTCCAGATGCACAAAGATATTCGTTTTCAGAATTGTGCCCTACATTGGGAGTCAAAGAGTCTGATTGTATTCCTTTTTGGCAATAACTAATTAGAATGACCTTGGGCTCATTACTTAATTCTAGACTCTCTCAATTTCCTCACCTCTAAAGTGGGTGATTGAACCACATGATAGTTATAAGGCTACTTTTTGTCTGAAATTATGGTCCAGATACACTTATTCTCACCCAAACATAGCACATCGAGTCCTGAGCATCATCCTTTTCACACCAGTTCACGCCTCCTTTGCTGCCTGAAATACACTCCCTCACTCAAAGCCACTTACTCCAGTGCCCAAAGTGGAAATTTCCACTCTGACTTATGGGTACTGAAAATGTATTTAGTAGATGTGAGCTCAGATTTTAGAATATGTACGTTTCTTAAAGTGGATAATTGACTAAGATTTTGTTTCATTTTCTAAATTAGAGAATAATCTGTCAAGTAGACATTTCTTAATTTCACTTTATCGAGTCACATGCATGATAATAAAACCATATCTCCAGGTGAAAAGCAATCTTCAGGCTATGGTTTTTCTAGCACTTACCCCATGGGGAAGTATATCCAGAAAAGATTTCTTCTGAGCAGCATGAAGGCATTCAAATAGCTGTTAAATGTCCAAATATTGTTCAACCATGGTGGCACCAGGTCATTTATTATCATAAGTAGAAAATAATATGATGTCTGAAATTTACTTGTAACAATCATTTTAGTAAGTTTTAAAAACAATTTTCCATTCTAAAACTGTAAATCTATAGTAAATAATGACGGCTCTGATGTATATTAACTATATGAGCAAATCTGTGTTTCTGATTTAGGCCTCAATTTTGAAGGAATTATTCATTGTTTGAGTTTTCTTTTAGGTAAATGGTAATTTTGCTCACATGAGAAATTAAGAATGACACCAAAGGAGGAAAAGTTGTTACAATAACAGACAATGTTGAGTAAGTTATCAACATTAATATAGAAATTGACAGTTGCATAATACTTACTATTTTAGAACACACCATGGATTTTTAAAATTTTCCTAACCTTTAACTGGTTAACTTTAATTAAATAAAATGTTCCAAGGTATTTTCTTTTCCTTATTTTATTACCTTTGAGAGAGTAAGAAGACAGACAGTATAGTAGGTTTTTATTTCTTCCTGTCCTGAAGAAGTCTCTTCCATCATCAAAAGTTTCTCTCCTTTTCCTGTCTTAAAAGAAAAATAACTTTTGGTTCTAGACAACTATGAGCAACTAAGGAACATGGGACTGTCTCTTTCTCTGCCTGGCACAATCCCACCCTAACCATCACCGAAGTACGCCAGAATTAGGAGTCATGTCAAGGGTGCCATGACGATGATTTTCCCATTGCCACCACTAACTCTGCTTGTTTTGACTCTCCAGGGTGAAGGAGTTTAACCTTCCTCAGTCTCTGGAGAAGAACAGGAAAAGGTGAGAAGCTTTATTTTCCTCCATGACTTTCATAATCCACTTGTATTAAAAAGTATGGATTTTAAACCTCCATCCACGAGAGAAATTTTCTGTCACAAACAACTGAAACATGAATATGCTACACATGCAGTACTTCAGTATCAAGATGGTTGCCAAGCAACTAACGATACTTCGTTTTTACAAATCTCCAATGACTGGTGTGAACCTCTGCTTTCCTCCATGATGAACCAACAGGATTGTTTAATTTTGTTCTTATTATTTATTTTAGGCAGCAACAGGAGCAGCAGATATTCCACATCAGGGAGTAGAATGTATGCTATTTGGAATAGAGTAACAAGTCTTAAAGTTGGAAATAAAAATTTAATTAGTAAAATAATTATTTCAAGGCTGGAATGAGCAACGAAAAGTGTGCTTATTTCTGCTGTCATGTGCATGTAGGACCCAAAACTGTCTAAACTCTGAATAAGAATTTAAATTAGCCATGTTATTGAACAAAATTTACAGAGGTGAAAATTATTAGAATGATTAAAATTCTAAAGTTACAAGTCTCTGGTTGAGCATGATAGTATATTATATTAGCAATTGTGACAGAGGTCCTCTTAGGAAAAAAAAAGTTTGCTGGGATGCACAAATTAATAATGGCTTTAGGTTGAATTTGAACATCACTCAGTCTTTTGTGGTTTGTGCCAGTGAGAGGAGACAGTTTTCTACATAATTGAAGTAGGAGAATGTAGGACACCAACCTGGAGGGAAGTGATTAAAAGTGGGGAGGTAAGGAATAGATATGGTAGACAGGGGGATGGTCCCAGGGACATTGTTGTGAGAAGTGAATCTTCTTCAAGACCCTTAAAAAGTACTTTGTGTAAAGTCTATAAAAGCCCAAAATGCTTGGCTCAAATGATATTTGTAGCTCATATTGAAGAGTAAGAACTAAGATTTATATTGTATGACTGTAGCTAAAGACAAGAAAAGGACATCTTAGACATCCAGAAGCAGAGGAAGCCAGACCATCGCATAAGGGAGACTTAGTTCTAATATAATAAACAGGACAGGGTAGGGAAAGCTCTTGCTGTGGGTTGTGGTGGTTATGGGAGTGCTTCACTCCTATCTCTTTCAAGGGAACCTGCTTCTGAGAGCATAACTGATTAATGGCCTCCAGCTAAAACCTGGGCTCTTCCAGCCATTGATGGATCACAGCAAGAGTGCTATTACTGACCTACCCCATCCCAACATGAGACTCTTTAAATAGGCAGCCTTCACTCAGATACTCCCTAGAGGCCTGCCAAAAACTTTCTAGGAACGAAGTTTTCTAACCAATTCTTCTTTCCCTCTCTCTGTCCAAGGACATGTGGTTAGAGGTTTCCCTTGACTTTCTGCCCCCCACAGTTTACCTTTCACAGGAGTTTCCCTAATAAATCTCTTATATATTTATTCCCGCTTAACGTCCACTTCTTGGAAGACCAAAAGTAACAGAGGTTATCCTTCAGTCAAAAAGTTGACAGCTACCGTAAGTAATTTGCAGAGTCAGTGTTTTGGTTTTGTTTGTTTATTTGTTTTTTAGCAAACTTTGTTCTTCACCAGAATTAGTCAAGTAATAAAAAATTATGCCCCAGACACCAGGCTCTGTCCAAGAGGATATGCCTGCATGGATGGTAAGATATTTCTACAGTAGATTGTAGGGAGGGTTTTTGGGGTAAGAGAGTAATACTGCTCCTTTCTTTTCCTTCCTGTCCACACACCCAAATCAAAGGAAATTTTTTCTCTATATTTTTCATGTCTGGAATTCATTTGTTAAGTCAATTGAAATACATAAGAAGCTTAGAAACATTTAAATAAATAATTTTCTTTTGTATTCATATTTTCCTATAAACTAGTCTGTAACATGGTAATACATATTTCTCCCAGTGGAGAAATCCCACCAGATTTTAATTTCCTCTCACACAGTTCAAATATATCTTTGTCAAATAGTCTCAGCATCAGTGTATTTCCCAAGGTCTGCTATTCAGTTTTATTCATTTTTATTTTGTTATAAATGTATAGAACAGATGAGATATCTTTTATATTGCAAATATTCCAATTTTATTATTATTAAAATACATATTAATGTATTTTTAATGTAAACTATAGAGTCTGTTATTAAAATATGAACCATATAAAATATAAACTATATTTAAATGCAAACTATAAAATAGAAACTAAAATAGAAACTATATGTTTTGTAAAATATAAACTATATTTATTTAAATATAAACTATATGATCTCACTAAAAGTTTAAAACTAAATGAAGCTTTATGAATAATGGAATAAAGAAAATTTCATACTCAATAATTCCTATCTGAGAAAGAACCGTATGGTTTGGGAAGAAATATTGTGACAATATGCTCTAGAACCCTCAGTTTTTTCAACCATTAATTGATTCAAACTTTCTCCACATTCTTCATTTTACTTTTTTTTTTTTTTTTGAGAGGATGGAGATCTAATAGTATTTGCTAATAGTTACCATCATGTTAGGCGGATATTTTGAAACCAGATCAACTTAACAATTTGTTGTCTCAAGAGACGAGGGCCAGGCGCCTGGGTGGCTTAGTTGGTTAAGCGACTGCCTTCAGCTCAGGTCATGATCCTGGAGTCCTGGGATCGAGTCCCGCATCAGGCTCCCTGCTCGGCGGGGGGTCTGCTTCTCCCTCTGACCCTCTTCCCTCTCGTGCTCTCTGTCTCTCATGCTCTCTCTCTCAAATAAATAAATAAAATCTTAAAAAAAAAAAAAGACGAGGGCCAATGAAAAAAACATGGCCAACTAAAACCCCAACCTCTTTAGAGAATTCAAGATATGACAGTTTACTTTAAATGAGGAATATGGGGATAAAGGATACCATTATTGAGGAGAAAGGGGCATTGCTCAATGCCATACTGAACTGATAGGAATGAGAAAATCTTAAAAGGTAGAAGTACTGTCTTCTTCTGAAGCAAAGGGTAGACATGCTTACTGACCAGTATAATAAATATAATGTCTCCTTCTGGAGCAGAAGACAGTCAAGCTGAATGCCTGTTACCAAAGATTCAGGGTTCCTTCCCTGTAATACACCCCACTGTGTGTGTAGGGCTCACCTGGCTCTCTTTATAACACCCTCTGGGAATTGGAGCACTAAGAACTGGCACAATGATATGCTAATACTTGGGATATGCCTGTTGTGTGAGTAATAAAGTCCTTTGTATTTGACCCAGGACTCTCTTGTCTTCTGCCATCATTCATGAAACTGCAGCAGCCTGATGTGTTAGCTTGTCGGTCAAGTAGAATCTCGGTCCTCCATAGTTCTTAGCAATTTTGATGATGAGGATGCGATGCTGAAAGGAACGTGAATTTCTAGAAGTGAAAGGATGAGAAACTCACGGCTGATTGACATGGCTTGAGGAAAGTCCATGAGAACTGGTAATAAACATGTTGACCAAAATCTGGTCTTGATAAGAGATGCGAGAAGGTATTTCAGAGACGGTTACCTGCATGTTGCCCTGCTTGTTGCTCACTCCCTTTCGGGTGAGTGAAAGCTTCCTCACCAAACTTCCAGGTGGCCCCGGGTCTATCTATTTTAACAACAGTAGTAAGATTAACTTAAGTAGTAAGATCCTGGGAGGCAGAAAGCTTCCAACTCCTTTCAGAAACAAATAAAACATTAATAGATGAGCACTGAGAATGGGTGGAAACTTGTAGCTGCTATGGGCGTAACCAGGTGCATTATTAGAATTTTGTCTGGTTCCATAGAGAAATGAGACAGTGAGGGGCTTGCTGCTTGTTATGGAAAAATGGCAACAATGAAGCCATCTTTTGGCTCAGCCCCTCCTGCAATCTACCATGCCAACCTTAGATCTACTTGCCAGTTACAGTAAAATGTCTCAGACTTTTTTTTTTTTTTGAAATGAGTCTCTCAGGAAGATTTCCCAGAAACACACAAATTGCTATGTAAAACCATCAGTGATGAGCCATTGACTAGTGTTTAGGCTTGCAGTGCTGTGGGTTGTGTTTACAATGCTGATGAAGGTGAGCCACTGGCAACTGAGAAACTAAACCCAAAAATTCTAGGTAAATTCTTGCTGTTGATTTGACCACTCTGGGAAATTCCCTCAACTCTTAAATTGAATCCAGGCATAAATTTAAGAGATGTTATCATGCTAATGAGACAGCAGATGCCTCAGATTAATGTGCTAATGAGAGCGTCCCAAAGAACAAGGTAAGAGTCAACTCAGGATATCTAGAGGGAGCAAACTCCAAGGTCCTAGAGGGAAAGTGCTGTGTTTTTGGCTGTGATTGCTGAGTCAAGGGGCTCCGAAAGGTAAAATACAGGATGTCTGGAATGATGATGTTACCACCCACCTACCCAATATATGGCTTTGGAAGCAGTAAAAACATTAGAAAGTAATTGGCTGAGCTGCAAGCAACCACCATGTTGCTAACGATTGGAAGTGAATCCAGGTTGCTCACTGAACAGGCCTGCTCTCTCCCTCTGTCCAGTGATACTGCCCTACCTCAGCTGCTTTCAGGGAAAAGATAGTTCAAGGTGAGTCTAAGGTCTCCTGTGTTCATGAGGGATTGAAGGCTATACATATCCATCCCCTAAACTAGGGTAATTAGATGTGGGGAAGAACTGAAACTTTTGTGGATTTGTTGGAAACAGGGGTATGATTCATCATCTTATCTGATCCTGTTAGAAGTGAGGTGACTTACATTCAGTGTACTAGGGTTTGGCAGGTATCACAATGGGGAAGGGAACCCAACATGACAGTTATTGCTTCTACATCTGAGTAGGAATTGATACATTCTGTGCTTACACTTCCCCATCGCATAAGTTAAATGTAAGACTAGATAATGTGGTCTAGTTTATTTGAAAGATATATATATATATATATATATATATACAGACACACACACACCTCTCTCTATATAGATAGATATATAGATAGTTTGTGTGTACATATTCTCCAAACCAGTAAAAGTAAAATAAAAAAGTCTAGTTTATTTGAAAAGGGAAAAATATTTATATATATAGAAGTATATATATATATGTGCATATATATATATATATATATATACTCTCTAACCCAATAAAATATGTTTCAATATGGAAATTGAACAAATAAAAGATTAACTTAAAGTGTCTTGTTAACTAGATGGCTAGTCTTCTTTTTTTAATATAGTTAAATAAAACCAAAGCCAATCCCTCAGATCATTGTATGACAAAGGTCTTCAAATCCTCCACTAGCTCATAATATAGACCATTAGGTTGTCAAAATATAGCTGGTCAATAAGCATTCAATAATTGCAAAATAATGGAAAGAAGGTCTAAGCTCACAGGAGGTAATTTATTTAGCTTGCTGCTATGCTGGCAAAGCTCACGATGACTCTGTAAATCAGGCATTACTCACTGTGCGAAGCTTTTCCCTCACGCACCGCAGAACTTAACGCCCTTTCTCAGAGCTCACATATGTCCCTGGTCAAGTATTTATTACCGTCTTGTGATAACATTTCTCCTTAAGCAAACAACTTTTTAATGACAGGAACTTCTTCATATCACATATTTTGCCACAGATTTATGCAAAGTTTAGCACATAACAGGTGACACTTCTCTTTTTTTTTTTTTTCTGGAGGAATAAGTGAAAGAAAAACAAATATGTTTAGGAAGAATGTGTTCTAAACCACCTTGAAAAAAATTATTTGTCAAAGTAGCTGAACTACTACTGCTCCCTTAGAGTCTATTAAATCGGTATTAGATGGGTTCCTCTATCTAGGCAAATATCTCATATATATGTTAATACAGAATAACAGCTGTATCCCAAAAAGATATTAACAGTAAGCTTGAATTTTTGAAAATAAATGTAATAAAAAATTCAATAGGTTTATTTGGATTTGTGTTTATGGAAACAAAACAAAACAAAAGTTTTTGTTTTGCTGTCAGAAAAATGATGTCCTGCAAGTCTTTGTAGGCCACATGGCTGAGCCTTTTCTTGTTACATTTTGAAGTAGGAAGCTTGCTCCTCATCACTTTCAATTTGACATTTTACAGGAACTAGAAACATGAGTCAGGTAGGGAAACATGTTACGTATTGTTTTTTCCCCTCTAGCTGATGACCAGTAATCTTAAAAGTCAACAATGTCAGATTTCAATTTTGCTGTGCACTGAATTACCGTGCTGTGGATTGAAAAACCAACTTCCACTGCTTTTTATTGTTCTAAATCTTTCCTATGTGATGATTAAAAGAAGAAAGAAGAAAAACTGAACTTGCTT
Source organism: Mirounga angustirostris (assembly GCF_029215605.1). Taxonomy (NCBI): domain Eukaryota; kingdom Metazoa; phylum Chordata; class Mammalia; order Carnivora; family Phocidae; genus Mirounga; species Mirounga angustirostris. The sequence goes on along the minus strand of NW_026991722.1, from coordinate 9,828,660 downwards.
GACAGGTGGTTTTATTTTACCTCTGTTGAAACATAACATCTTAAACTCCGTATTGAATTAGGCAGATACGGCAATTGCTTGCCTTATACAATATGTAGAACCTAAGAAGGAAATCAACTCTTTTGATTGGCATTTATTCGGTGATTTTTGTTGTTGTTTTTAGACGCCTACCATGTAAAATGTACTGTATGAGTTGTGAATTGCTTATAAAAAATGGATGGCATAAATGTGTGTTCTGAAGAGTTTCAACGGACCCCCAAGTTTGGAAAAATATTAGCTATATTACTGTTCATGGTAAAATAATAAGAATTTCTTCCCCAAAACATGTTGATTTTTACTGTGGGAACTTATTTCTAAGTTTATAGAAAAAAATACAGAATGTCTTTTTTCATGAATTTAATTTGGAAGCATTGCCTTAATCATATGTTCGATTAAATCTTTACTGATATCAACAGCAATGACTTAGTAAATCTCTATAACTGTTCACACATTATATCCAATTAACTAAAATGCATAATTAGATTCAGATGTGATGTAATGCCTTGTTGATTCATTGAGGCAAAGATGGAAAATTCTCTAGAAAGAGATATTATTAAGGCCCAAGCCCCCCGAAACACAACTTTCCCTTATAATTCATTGTACAACCACCAGATAGCAGAAGAGTCCTGATGGAGAGCACTCAATAGAAAGCCAAGAAAACAAGAAATATAGCATCATTTATAAAAACAGAACTCTTGTGTTGAAAATAGTAGTTAATTATAGGAATAGCTAGATTAACAAATGCGGGAATCACGTTACTAAATTGTTTTACAAAGTAATTGGTGTTAAAATAGAAAAATATTCTGAAAGTATTTCATTCATTTAAGTATTCAGTAAATATGTGTTGAACACCTAACAGGTTTCCAGGCACTGCCCTGAGGTCTGGGGAGAATGAAAAACAGGAGAGAGGTGGTTCCTGTTCTCCTAGGGATTACATTTCAAAGTGTGTGTGTTTGTGGGAGGGGGTAGAAGTGGGGGCATTAATTTATGATTATTAAAAGAATTAGTAATCTTAAGTACAGTACTCTGATAGAGCATAGCGATGAGGGGTTCTAATTCACAGGGTGATATTTAAACTGAGGCCTGGAAGAAGAGGAAGACATAGCCAAAGAAAGGGGATGGAAGAGTATCCCACCAGGAATGTTTCATGAACAAAAAACAACAGGGCTTGTACCCAAAAACGATTTAATATTTATTAAGAGAGCTGCCTCCCTAGCAAGAATCTGATCATTTTCTATTATGAGACTACCCTTGACAAAACTTAGCCTTTAGACAGTTCCTTTACAAAGGCAACAAAAAGCAGTTTCAAAATAGATAATAGAGGGTATTGCTAAAAAACAAAAGTCAGCTGAATAAATTTAAAGATCAAATTGGCTTTATTCAATGATTCATGAACTTGGCAAGTAGAAAAGAGCCCTGAAAAGCTGAACAAAATGAAAGGCTTCTATTGGCAGAATGGGGCAGGGAAAGGAAAGAACAGATTCCCTCATCTTTCTTTCGGGGTTGGAAGGGGTCTTTTGGGTGGATTACCATACTAGTGCTGACCAGGAAGTTCCAGATTTACTGTTTTAAGATTCCATTTCTGGAAGAGGTTAAAACTACAATTAGGTTAGGCATTAAGTCTTGCTTTGCTGATGTGGGGCTTAGCACAAATGACTCCATTTTAGGCCTGTTGTCTTTTTTTTTTTTTTTTTTTAACAATTTCTGCTTTTTGATCAGACTTTCAGCTTAACTGAGAGATATGATCAAGATGTAAGACATTAGCAGCTACCTTTCTAGAGTTCTCAGTTTTTTTGACCCTCTGTGTGGTATTTACAGGTTGTAATGATTTTTCCTTAATCTCTGTGATCTTCACAGGCCACAGCTTTAGATTCACAATTTGAAATTGGTCATTTTCTTTGCTCCTTTTATGACATCTCAGTCTTAGGGAGAACATTTGCTTCGTTGTTAGCAGCCGCAAACATCCATTTAAAGCTTTTGAGAGAATACAGCATCCCAGGGAGACTAATATGATTATTATAAGTAGGATAATTCTCAGTGTTTGGACTGTACTTTGGAGCTATGGTCCCAAGCCCCAAACCAGTGAAAATTAAATAAGTCAAAGAAAAAGCCCCATCAAAGGAGGCACCTTTTTCATCCAAATGGCTTGCTCAGTGATCTTGTGGAACTGAGTTTGAACTTCCCCACAAGTGTTAATCCAGGTGCAGCAGATTGTTTTGGCTATAAGAGACAGCTTCTTGCTCAGCTAAAAGATAATTAAGGGTCATTTTATTATCAAGAACAACTTTGGCCAGAGAGTCTAAGTGTTTTTGTTTAACAGCTATTGTTTTACCAGCAATTGCCACAATGCTTTCAAAAGTTAAGGAGAGGTTCCTGATCAGAGCCTTGTTCACATTTATTCCTAACCAGGGGAGCAGTGGATCTACCAAAGGAAACTACTTGTGAATCATGAATGCCTCCTGGTAATTCCTATTTGAGTCCATGACTCAGGACTGGAAAGGTGACAACCATGGAGGCCATTAAAATTTAAGGGTGTCTAGACAACACAGGAAATTTTGCTCTGGTTATCCTTGACCATGCTCCTTTCTTTGTACACTTGCAAATTTCCCCAGGTTTGGGGTTGCTAACAGAGATAGGGAAATGGAACAGGGGGTCTCTAGCATCAAGGACAGATCAACATTTTTAATGAAAAATCCTGCAGTCTAAAAGGTTGCCCACCCCCCCACCTTAACAGTGGCCTTGACCTACAGATGATGGTGTCTTTCAGTGAAATGCCAGTGTAAAGAAAAGAAATAGAATAACAAATGGTTTCAGGTTTAGTTATAATATGAAGTCTTGATTCACTGTCTTGGAGGAAGTGGTCTACATCAATGTCAGCTACTTCTCATCCTTGTCAACTTGATTTGAAGGTCTCCAGTGCTTGCATAGGACCAGATGTCAGGGGAAATCTTCTTTCACTGTAAATTATGTGTCTGAGGTTCCAGTCCCTGAAGTTTGGCTGCTCTCTGGGTAGAGAGGAGAGCAGGTATAGTTCTTTTTAAGATTTAAGGGTAGTCTTTGTTCTTAGTGATTTCAAATCAGAAGAGTGGGAGAAAATTATTAACATTAGTTCGGGGATTTTAGCCAAATATTTGAGGAAACTGAAAGAATTCAAAATCAAGTTCAGTTTACAGGTATATTACAAAACCTCAAAGAAAATTAACAGGATTAGAATCTAGTATCTACAAAGGTATAAACACAGTATTTCTCTCTACAGTTAGCCTCATTTTTTCCCAAAGATAATCAGAGCAAAACTAATTTGGTTTGCATTAAACTTGGCCTGATTATTTATGTAAATGCAGCCAGAACGGCAATTGACCATATAACCTTTTTTTTTAAAGACTCCTTTGCTGGAACTTCATAAGCAATGTACCAGGTCGACTTTTCCAAACTTTATTGACTCCATAAAGTCAACCTTAGTTCTTTAAAACTGCCTAGTTATATCTGAGTCCATGCATGTCTCTTAATTATAATATTCCAGTTAAAGCTTTAGTAATATAAGTAGTTTCCAATTGTGTCCTGTTATATGGAGAATAGATTCTCACTGAATCTATGTACATAACTATTTTGCCAAAAATACTCAAGATTTTCTGAATTGTGGAGAGATCAGGTAGGGAGAAAAGTAAATGTTTCCTCTTTGTTTACACGGGTATACTTACTAAATTATTGTGAGGCATACATAGATTAAGAGAAGAGATTTCCTTAAATTTGGAAAAACAAAACATTAAAGATCAGCAATGTTTCAAACAAGAAGCTGCAAATATTACATCCTACTCTTCAGTTTATTTAGTCCCATATTATTAATTTTGTTCTGCTTGAAACAAGGTTTTCGCATTAGTTCAGGAGAATTTTATCCAGTTTATTTTTATGATCTTAAAGGACTCTGTGTTTGCCAGTGTCCTTTCTGTAAATTTCCTTGAAGAAGCATCTTTGCGGGAATATTTTTGCAAAAAAAATCTGAGGAAAATATCACTGTTTGTATGTGACAAAAAGACTCTTTAAAAAGTCTATATTTAAATATTTGAACAGAGTTCATTCGAATGAACTTGACAAGGAACTTTGGTTATTCCTGTGACAATTAACATTATAAAATAACTGGAATTAGGATGATAACATTATACTAGAACATACTGGGCTTTAGGAATTTCATACAATTTCTGGAACACTTAGGTATCTATATGAATACAACAACCACATGCCACCACAGAGTCCCCACAGTTGTTGGAGAGGTCAAGGTGTAATTAATATAAGTAGGTTTAAGAGCTATTCCAAAGGGCATGTGAAGATACAGGATGTGTGTCCTAGGTGTGCAATTTATCTCTGATTTGGCTGGAGACATTATCATCCACCAAGGAATATATGCAGGTGGGTTTATATTTTTCCCCCAGCCAATCTGTATATTGATTGAATTGAACATTTTTAATCCCAAGATTTTATAAAGAACAAGTGTCTTATTATACTAAAAAAAAAAGAACAAAGAAGGAATCAGTGGCACCAAACATCCAAACATTTAATTTTTTCCCCTTCATTCCAGTTTTAGGTGTTATCCTTTAAGTACTTTTTAAAAAAGATTTTATTTATTTATTTGTCAGAGAGAGAGAGAGAGAGCACAAGCAGGGGGAGCAGCAGGTAAAGGGAGAAGCAGGTTTCCCACTGAGCAAGGACCCCAATGCAGGACTCGATCCCAGGACCCTGGGATCATGACCTGAGCAGAGGGCAGACGCTTAACCAACTGAGCCACCCAGGCGCCCCATAGCCTTTAAGTACTTGAGAAGATGCTAACAGCATCTCCAGGATCAAGGCTTTGGTGGTTATTCAAAATGGAAAAGATGCATAGCTTAGATAGTTATCAGTCTCATACAAACAAGCAGGGTGTTCATAGCAGCTGCTGTCGCTTTATGTCCTCAGAGTTCCATCCACATATGGTATCATCCCCCTCCCCGACCCCAGTTCTATTTTCAGAAGCACCTGCTGAATCTTGCTGCTATATCTCCAAGTAGTTTTACAACAGAAACAGGTAGATAAATTCTCATTAACTTATTTACTCCTAAATTCCTCATTTTAGAAACATGGCACTAATTGGGCTCAACAGTGTTGTCTACCCTAGGGAAATGAAGTTTAATAAATTTGAGAGCAAAACAATTTGTTATTGGCTTCTAAATAATTTGTATGGGGCTTTAAGTATATCTTTCCTATCATAATGGAAATTCATGTTCAGTTTCTAATTCATTCTGCTTTTATTATTTATCAGATTAAGATAACACAAATAGAACTTTAAGAAATCCCCAGGATGTCACTTATGAATTTTTGGTTAAAAGCAATTTAAAATCAATGTGGTCAACTTAAAGAAAAAAAAAGTGGGGAGAAAGGGACAGCTAGTATGTATAGGAGTAATAATAGAGTTATCTTACTGAAAAGAGAGAGCTGACCAGGCAGGTAACAGAAAGGCCAGGAATTAAGGAATTATTCTAGATTTGGCATAAGGAACAATACGTAATTAATTCCTTCAGGATGGCAATATGCAAATGAATTAGTTTAGGGTCTTGAATTGTTATACTGATACTATAAATTGAAGAAAGACAATCTGATTAATATTTCTACCAAAATTAAAAACAATGGGAAAAATAAAATTATGATTGAAGAAAAACGGGTGTTAGCCAAAATGAGAATGAGAATGAAAAATCAACATAACTGTCTGCTGCTGAGCCAAACTCGATGCCTTAACATTTTATTACATGCATCCTAATGTGATTAAAAAAAAAACACACACACTTAAAACAAACCTTTTAAACTAGTTGTGTTTTAAACCTTAAGGATTAAACCTCAATGTTTAACCATAATCCCTTTGTCAATATTTTAAGTTATGAATTTCAGGTGACAAAAAAGAAATTTATGCAGACTCAATTTATTTCTATTTAAAAAGTATGTAATACAATAATAATAACAGTAGATGGGATTCAGCAGGCATTTTTGACATCCAAATTCAAGAATATCAGGCTTCAAGAATCTATGCCTCATTGACAAAAGCTGTCAAGGGTCAGATGTGTTGCCCTACTTGAAGGGTAACATGTTAGACTGCCTCAGGTCCATGGATGCTGGCAGAAGACATGAGATCCCAGGGTCAGAGATGAAAGACAGTATAATAGCCCCAGCAGTAGAAGATCACTTCCAATAAAGTGAAACAAATAGGGTTAGATGATGCCTGCACACATAGTGAGTTGGGTTACAAGACAAGATCCCTGAGTTTAGAGTACCCAAATCTTATGCAATCAGTAATAAGCATGCCTGAACTTTAACCTACACAAAAGCAATATCTTTACGATATCAGACATCAAACAGCCTGCCTTTTACTCCAGAAGGAGACTATTCTAATTTACAAGAATGTTTGCTTTACAAGTATCCTTGAAAAGATAATCCAGAACAGAGGCAGTCTTTGCAAGATGTGCAGAAACTTAAGACGTCCACAGAGAATGATTCCCCTCTTCCCTAATCATATAACATCTTGTGCATACCCCAGTCAAGAAAACCTCATGCACTGTGTTGCGATTTTCTGTTTCTTTGGCTTTGTTATCTGCAACTACTGCTTATATATGTCTTCTTCGTTTTCAGCTAAAACCCTGATACTAAGTGAGCCTCACAAGTTAATTTAAAAATGAGTGATGGATTAATACTTAGCAGAGGAAAAAAAAACAATATATAATATTCTCCATGGTGCGTGGGGGGTATTTTTGAAAAAAGGAGTCCGGGCTACTAATGAAGAATTTAGACCATAAATTGTATATAGTCTCAATAAAAGTAATTTTTAGCGCCAAGTCTCCAGTGATAAAAGACAACCATCAACGTTCAATCTCTTGATTACAAATATAGTAGCAAAGCTATGTTCAAAGATGCAAAAGTCTTCAAAGGCAAAACTCGGCTTCAAAGAAACATACAATGCATACATAGTCTTCTTTAAGGGTTTTCAAATCTTGGATGAGTTTCATAATATGAAATCAGTCTTTGAAAGTTAGTGAATAAAAAGGACAAAACCTTAGAAGAGAATATGGGCTTTGATATGCCCTAGAGGGATGCCATAATGCAATACTAGTAAAGTATAAAATAGGACATTCCTGAAAAATTTATTAAATAAAAAATATTGAATGATTTGATGAAGGTCAGGGACATCACTTATTTTTTTCCTTCTTTATATATATTTTAAATATCCCAGCAGAAATAACAAGGCAGTGAACCCCAGACAGTTTCTATACTATGAGACCTTATTAGTTGTAACCAGTGTACCTACCAAATCTAAGTTTTAAGCATACGCCCCACAGCATAAGAGCAAATTATGCCTCTTGTTTATAAGTGAAAATTGCCACTAGTATATTAGTACAATTTTGAATATTGATCAATTTTTCTATTAAACATACTCATCCCTTGCATTATTTCATTTCCTTATCAAGGGCGCTTGTCTGAATGCCACCTTCATTATGGCCAAAAATAGATCAATGGATTTGGGCTGGTGGAGAGTTATTTTTAAGTGTCACTTGCTATTGGAATCTATAAAAATTGGGCATAATAATTCAAAGGACGATCTTCATTAAACTGCATCCTCTAATGTACGGTAGAGAAAATGAAGGCAGGCTCATTTCCAAACATGCCTATGCTAATGTGTAAAAGTGGTTAGAGAAGACATAGCTGACTTGCTCATGACGTGCTCATCGTTGGCACAGAAACATGGAGTACGCATGTACTTTTCTGATTGGGGAGAGCTAGGGAAGACATTTCACTTTTCAATTTGCCCTTCAAAAAAGAACACAAACAACTCAAAACAATTCGAAACCCTCCACACTGAAATATCTATATTTTTTGTTCCTTGTGCGTATTCCAGTGCCTGATTTGGTCAATATTAGGAAGAGCTAAGGGAAATAAGATTTGAGCTATATTAAAGGAACAGTCATATTGTACAAAGGGCTCTTAACCAAGTTTAGTCAATTTGTGATAAAATTTCCAGAGAAGTCAATAGAATATAACTGTGTAAGAAACCTTTGTCCCCATAGACTTACTTATGCTTGGATCGGGAGCTCTTATATTTAACCCAGTGGAGAAAAAAGTGATGATAAAATCAGCTATCACTGGTTTTATCTTTCCCAAACTTAAGGATGATTACTTTTGAACATCAAACATTATTTTATGTATATTTGATTTTTCTATAAATAAATCAACATACACAAAATTTATTATGCAAATGGTTATCTACTACTTTCAAATTCACAGCTCAGGAGGTTTTGAAATATTTCTATTAATTTGGAAGCTTCTTCTACTCTGTCAGAATAGCTTAATTTTTTCTGAGATTATGTCTTATTAAATTAAAAAGGTAGTCACAAAACTGAACAATTTTTTAACCAGAGAATACTACTCCTCCCCTGGTTCTCTTCAATGAAATCCCGTATATTAAACAGAAAAACAGCTCTAGGGTGATGGAGAGATCTAAAACTACATTTTAATCATTTCAAGCAGCAACAAATAAGAATATGTTAAATGTTATTTCCAAATCTTAGGCCTGAATTTGTACTATTTTAATACATACAAACCCACACACACAGACAATGGAATGGTATTAAGTCATGAGAAAGAACAAAATTCTACCATTTGTAACAACATAGATGGAACTTAGGGCATTATGCTAAGTGAATTAAGTCAGTCAGAGAAAGACAAATACTGCATAATATCACTTACAGAAGAAAATTTTTTTTTAAAAAGTCTAATTCATAAAAACAAAGTGGAAAAGTGGTTGCCAGGGTCTGCTGGGAGGTGGAAATGGGGAGATGTTGGTCAAAGAGTACAAACTTCTAGTTAGATGATGAAAAAATTCTGGGGTAATCTAATGCACAACATTGCCATTATAGGTAATATAGATTATAGATAACAACAATTATAGATTACTATGTACTTCAGAGTTTCTAAGAGTAAAAATCCTGAATATTTTTAACACAAAAAAGAAATGGTAGTGATATGAGATGAAAATGTTAGCTGATGCTGAACTGGTAATTATATTGCAATATGTAAGTGTATCAAATCAACATGTTGTATACCTTAAATTTACACAGTGTTGTGAAGCTGGAAAAATAATATGCTTTATCTCATTTGTTTTACATGAATGTTTAAGTTTAGAGATTCTAGACAATAATTACTGCCAGGTCATACAATTTTTTAAGAGTACAGGATAGCAAAGAAGTCATATATTTCCGTTATTTCCCCACTCCTCATATGTTTTTTTTAATCATTCAGGGAATATGATATTATTTTTTAAATCTAAATATCACTTGTATGTTTTCCAGGTTTAGATAAAGGGAAATTTCAATATTAAAAGGCATTGAAATAAAAAGGTCTGTGGGGTGGGGCACCTGGGTGGCCCAGTCAGTTAAGTGTCTCCCTTTGGCTCAGGTCATGATCCCAGGGTCCTGGGATCGAGTCTGGCATCGGGCTCCCTGATCCGCAGGGGGTATGCTTCTCCCTCTCCCTCTGCTCATCCCTCCTGCTCCTGCTCTTTCTCTCTCTCAAATAAATAAATAAAATCTTAAAAAAAAAAAAAAGTCTATGGGGAAAGTTTCTTTTGCTTTCAAAGTGTGTCTGCTGCAATCTGCTGGAAGCCGGATTATATTCAAGGACACTTCACCTGACTATGAATTGTTGTCAGGAGCTAAACTGGATGTGCTCTCAAAGCTGTGAATAACCTCTCATTACCAGATCACAGGTCTTCCAAATTGATATGGGGAGCTTTTCTTTTTTGTTCTTTTGTGTGAGCTGTTCCAGAGTGAACATTTTAGGGTATAAACTGGGGGTCTCTAGCCATGTGATCCACCATGGCGAATCAAACTTGACCAAAAACTTTTATTATTTTTTTTTATTTTTAATTCTATTATGTTAGTCACCATACAATACATCATTAGTTTTTGATGTGGTGATCCACAATCCATTGTTTTAACACCCAGTATAACACCCAGTGCTCCATACAGTACGTGACCTCCTTAATACCCATCACCGGGCTAACCCATCCCCCTACTACCCTCCCCTCTAAAACCCTGTTTGTTTCTCAGATTCCATGGTCTCTCATGGTTCATGTCTCCCTCCGATTTCCCCCTGTTCATTTTTCCTTTCCTTCTCCTAATGTCCTCCATGCTATTCCTTATGTTGCATAAATAAGTGAAACCATATGATAATTGACTTTCTCTCCTTGACTTATTTCACTTAGAACAATCTCCTCCAGTCCCATCCATGTTGATGTAAAAGTTGGGTATTCATCCTTTCTGATGGCTGAGGAATATTCCATTGTATATATGGACCACATCTTCTTTATCCATTCATCTGTTGAAGGGCATCTCGGCTCTTTCCACAGTTTGGCTATTGCGGACATTGCTGCTATGAACATTGGGGTGCATATGGCCCTTCTTTTCACTACCTCTGTGTCTTTGGGGTAAATACCCAGGAGTGCAATTGCTGGATCATAGGGTAGCTCTATTTTTAAATTTTTGAGGAACATCCACACTGTTTTCCAAAGTGGCTGTACCAACTTGCATTCCCACCAACAGTGTAAGAGGGTTCCCCTTTCTCCACAACCTCCCCAACACTTATTGTTTCTTGCCCTGTCCATTTTTGCCATTCTAACTAGTGTAAGGTGGTATCTCAATGTGGTTTTGATTTGAATTTCCCTGATGGCTAATGATGATGAACATTTTTTCATGTGTCTGTTAGCCATTTGTATGTCTTCTTCAAAGAAGTGTCTTTTCATATCTTCTTCCCATTTTTTGACTTGATTATTTGTTTTTTGGGTGTTGAGTTTGAGAAGTTCTTTATAGATCTTGGATACCAGCCCTTTATCTGTAATGTCATTTGTAAATATCTTCTCCCATTCTGTGGGTTGCCTCTTTGTTTTGTTGACTATTTCCTTTGCTGTACAGAAGCTTTTTATCTTGATGAAATCCCAAAAGTTCATTTTTGCTTTTGTTTCACTAGCTTTTAGAGGTGTATCTTGAAAGAAGTTGCTGTGGCCGATGTCAGAGAGGTTACTGCCTATGATCTCCTCTAGGATTTTGATGGATTCCTGTCTCACATTGAGGTCTCTCATCCACTTTGACTTTATCTTTGTGTATGGTGTTAGAGAATGGTCAAGTTTCATTCTTCTGCATGTGGCTGTCAATTTTCCCAGCACCATTTATTGAAGAGACTGTCTTTTTTCCATTGCATGTTTTTTCCTGCTTTGTCAAAGATTATTTGACCATAGAGTTGATGGTATATATCTGGGTTCTCTATTCTGTTCCATTGGTCTGTATGTCTGTTTTTGTGCCAGTATCATGCTGTCTTGGTGATCACAGCTTTGTAATATAGCTTGAAATCCGGCAACGTGATGCCCCCAGCTTTGTTTTTCTTTTTCAACATTTCCTTGGCAATTCAGGGTCTTTTCTGATTCCATACAAATTTTAAGATTGTTTGTTCCAGCACTTTGAAAAATGTCATTGGAATTTTGATCGGGATGGCATTTAAGGTATAGATTGCTCTGGTTAGCATAGACATTTTAACAATGTTTATTCTTCTGATCCATGAGCATGGAATATTTTTCCATCTTTTTGTGTCATCTTCAATCTCTTTCAGGAGTGTTCTGTAGTTCCTAGAGTATAGATTCTTTACCTCTTTGGTTAAGTTTATTCCGAGGTATCTTATGGTTTTTGGTGCTATTGTAAATGGAATCATTTCTCTAATTTCTCTTTCTAGAGTTGTGTTGTCAGTGTATAAAAAAGCAACTGATTTCTGTGCATTGATTTTGTATACTGCCACATTACTGAATTGCTGTATGAGTTCTAGTAATTTGGGGGTGGAGTCTTTTGGGTTTTCCACATAAAGTATCATGTCGTCTGCGAAAAGAGAGAGTTTGACTTCTTCTTTGCCAATTTGAATACCTTTTATTTCTTTTTGTTGTCTGATTGCTGTTGCTAGGACTTCTAGTACTATGTTAAACAACAGTGGTGAGAGTGGGCACCCTTGACGTGTTCCTGATCTTAAGGGAAAGGCTCTCAGCTTTTCCCCATTGCGGATGATATTCGCTGTGGGTTTTTCATAGATGGATTTTATGAACTTGAGGAATGTTCCCTCTATCCCTATACTCTGCAGAGTTTTAATCGGGAAAGGATGTTGTATTTTGTCAAATGCTTTTTCTGCATCAATTGAGAGGACCATATGGTTCTTCTCCCTCCTCTTATTAATGTGTTCTATCACACTGATTGATTTGTGAATGTTGAACCACGCTTGCATTCTGGGGATAAATCCCACTTGGTCATGGTGGATGATCCTTTTAATGTATTGATGGATCCTATTAGCTAGGATTTTGTTGAGGATTTTGGAATCCATATTCATCAGAGATATTGGTCTGAAATTCTCCTTTTTGATAGGGTCTTTGCCTGGTTTGGGGATTAAGGTAATGCTGGCCTCATAGAATGAGTTTGGAAGTTTTCCTTCTGTTTCTATTTTTTGAAATAGCTTCAGTAGAATAGGTATTATTTCTTCTTTGAATGTTTGGTAGAATTCCCCAGGGAATCCATCAGGCCCTGGACTCTTGTTTTTTGGGAGGTTTTTGATCACTGCTTCAATCTCGTTACTGGTTATTGGCCTATTCGGGTTGTCAGTTTCTTCCTGTTTCAGTCTTGGCAGCTTATAGTTTCCAGGAAGGCCTCCATTTCATCCAGATTGCTCAGTTTATTGGCATATAGTTGTTGATAATAATTTCTAATAATTGTTTCTATTTCCTTGGTTAGTCGTGATCTCTCCCTTTTCGTTCATAATTTTATGAATTTGGGTCCTTTCTCTTTTCTTTTGGATAAGTCTGGACAGTGATTTATTGATCTTATTAATTCATTCAAAGAACAACTTCTAGTTTTGTTGATCTGATCTACTGTGTTTCTGGTTTCTAATTCATTGATCTCTGCTTTAATTTTAATTATTTCTCTTCTAATGCATGGCTTAGGCATTGTTTGTTGCTTTTTCTCTAGTTCTTTAAGGTGCAGAGTCAGTTGGTAAATTCAGTCCTAGTATGGAGAACCTTGAAAATTGCAGTTACCCAATGCAATCTGCTCATTAATTTTAATTGGACTTCATTAGTTCCTGGAAACTAGTAAAGCCTGAGTATTTATGAAGACACAACTATAATAGTGCAGAAAACCACAACTTCAGTCCAGAGCTTAATGGTTTCCCCTTAGAAATTAATATCTTAAAGTTGACTTTGGGCAATAAAAAGGCATTAGAGTAGCATAAATGTAGAATTCATTAAAGTTTTATGTGTGTCACTTTGGTAAGTTTTAGTAGTTTGGTAGCCTACTATTAAAAAAAAAAGGTTATGGAGTTCCTGGTTGGCTAGTTGGTTAAGCGTCCAACTCTTGATCTCAGCTCCGGTCTTGATCTCAGGGTTGTGAGTTCAAGCCCAGTGTTGGGCTCCATGCTGGGCATAGAGCCTACTAAAAAAAAAAAACAAAACAAAAAACAAAAAAACAAGGTTAGGAAGTTATGTAGAAATCTATGCAAATGATAGATGGATCTTCTAGAAAGATTTCCATTACTGAAGACTCACTGTTAATGGGTATGCAATCTAATAATGCTTCTTATTTTGACAAAAATACTACTTAAATCTAGAACTTTGAAATGAATAAATTATGCAACTTTATAGTAACTTAAAAAAAAGTGTGATCGTAGAACTTGGTTAGGCATCAAAAACATCTCTAGTAAAGAAATAAACCACTTTTAAATGATGGGGTTTTTTTTCTTCTTTTCTTTTTTTTTTTTAAAGATTTTATTTATTTATTTGAGAGAGAGAATGAGATAGAGAGAGAGCATGAGAGGGAGGAGGGTCAGAGAGAGAAGCAGACTCCCTGCTGAGCAGGGAGCCCGACGTGGGACTCGATCCCGGGACTCCAGGATCATGACCTGAGCCGAAGGCAGTCGCTTAACCAACTGAGCCACCCAGGCACCCTTTTCTTCTTTTCTAAGATCTCAAAAGTCAGAAATTATAGAAACTCCCTGAAAAAGTGTGCATATCCAAGGAGACTGGAAAAGTCTGTGTGTAGAAAAATGTAAGCAAAACAAAAACACAACTTTCATACAAATGTGCACATGTGCCCACCCACATGCATACACACACCCCAACCCAGACACTCATTGCTTTTTTATCTGTGCATTTAGGTCAGGAAATAGGACTAAAAAAGAACACTTCCAAGAACAAATTCAAATAGGGAAAAGATTTTAAATTTTGGTAAAATTAATTTGCTTAAAAATACTAAATATGTAAGCAGGAATGTGTCAATACTTTGTTCTTTTCTTTTGTGGTATAAGATTGACTTAATGAAAGAGCTATGCCCTAATGATCTGCCTGTGGTGATTAAAATAGAAGTAACTGAACAGAACACTAATACTCTTCACCTCAGGTAATCAAAAAGTGTGGGTGGATCCCTTTAGGATTATTCTTAACAGACTGGCATTCTTTGTTTATAAAATAAAAGATGTATTCTTCATCTGAACAGGAAGGCAGGAATTTCTGAGAAGGTGAAGAGGAAGTCACAGAGATGTATGTGTCTGGGCAAAGAGAAGGGCAGTTGTCTGTCCAGAGAGAGGAAGGAAGTAAGAACATGGGCTGGAGGATTTCAATGCCTTTCCAATGAGAGAAAAGCCCAGAAAGCTTTTCAAAAATGATTATGAAATTATCTAGAGGTCATAAAGTGTTCTTTTTTGTAGAAGTGAGTAATATGCATAGATTAGTGTCTAGTGTACAAGAAGCGTTTAATTTATATGTGTTAATAAATGAATAAATGATCACTAAATATATATACTAAATTATAAATAATATGTAGTGCATATGTGTCATATATACAACATATTACATACTATATAACATATGCAGTATTTAAAAATATTTTATATAAAGTATATATGTGTGTATATATAAATACATATAGCATATATGTAGTATTTAAAAAGCATGCCAAGCAGTTTTATTTAAATCAAATCTATTTAAATTAGATTTATGGCAAAATCTCTATAAAGAACTGCCCCATCTGAAAAAGTACCTTACCACCACTCATTATAAATTAGTAATGCATAAGAGGAGGGGTTACAGTTTCCGTTATTTCCTATAAATTTTAAAGAAGTCTTTTTTTTTTTAAGATTTTATTTATTTATTTGAGACAGAGAATGAGAGAGACAGAGAGCACATGAGAGGGGGGAAGGTCAGAGGGAGAAGCAGGCTCCCTGCTGAGCAGGGAGCCCGATGCGGGACTCGATCCAGGGACTCCAGGATCATGACCCGAGCCGAAGGCAGTCGCTTAACCAACTGAGCCACCCAGGCGCCCTAAAGAAGTCTTTTTTCCTAATTATTACTTATGATAATATTATTATTATATTTTCTTACAATTATAGATATGGAGCATAACATTATAAAATGTCAGAACTAGAAGAGTTCACAAATATCAATTTGTCCAAATCTGTAAAATGAAGAAACACTTATCAACCTAAAAGGAAATCACATAACTAAGATAAACGTATTAGTAATAAGAATGAGGGGAAAGGAGCAGGAAGAAAAAAGAGAAAATTGTGATTTTCATTTGTGGCTGTTACATGTTATATATCACAGAGCAAAGTTTGTTAAGTTCTCCTAATTTTTCAACTACCCCAGAACACTGAATAAAGATTTTCAAAAATATTCAGACATGTCCCATTCATAATCTTAAAAAGAAAGAAAGAAGAAAGAAAGAAAGAAAGAAAGAAAGAAAGAAAGAAAGAAAGAAAGAAAGAAAGAAAGAAAGAAAAGATAGAAAGAAAGAAAGAAAGAGAAAAAGACAGTTCCTTTAGAAAAAAGGTCCTCATTTCATTAGGGAAAGCAGAGATTCATGTCTTCACTTCTGTTTATACTTTGGAACAGTTATCTCACCCACAGAAAGAGGAACATCACAGCAGTATTTCCAAATTCAGACTCTTTATGTATTTTGTTAAGATGGATTTTTCTTCACTCCCTCAGGCAACTCCACACTAGATATGAAGCAACCTGAAAAATTTCTCACTTCTTTTTCATGTATACCATCCAAAGTATTTGTGTCTGGTTGTTATTGCTGCTTTATTTTGTTTTAAACCTATTAACCTGCCATTTATAAACCTGCCATTCTTGCTTATATTCACTTTACGTTAACTTATATTTACTTTAAAATTTTGTATTAGTTGGAATTCAGAATCAATTGCTAGTGAATGGGCCCAATTATAGTGACTTCAGAAATCACGTCTATTCTTTCATGTAAAGGGAATCCAGAGGTAACTGGTCAAAGCCTGGTATTTCAGGGAACTCTGTGAAGTCATTAAACAAGGACTTTTTTATTTTTCTCCTCTGATATCTTTAGTATTGGGCTCACAAGCCAAAGGTCATCTTCTGCTATAGAATGGCCACTAGAACTCAGGGCATCAACTCTACTTAAGGACTATAATTACAAATTTTCCTAAGCCATTAGAAGAAATAAAGAATTTTGCTTCAGAATTCAGGATTTTATTGGATATGTATCATTTTGCATTACAGATATGTAGCAACAAGTCTAATTAATGAGACTCAAGGAAAAAATATTAAAAAGCATGGTAAAAGTAAGATTTAAATAATCTAATTGTATAAAATTATTTGTTGCCTTTAAACGGCAGTAAATCACTACACATAATGTAATGTAAGAAGTGTTTTCCTCGTTTTGCAAAGAGCAACCAATGACTCAAAAATAAACTCAATAAAGATAAAAACTAGACTTGTGGTAGACTCAAAGCTCAGGTTAAATAAAAGGAAACATGGTCGCTCTTTTCACAAATGTACTCAAGTGTGAAAAAAGAAATTTAGTCAGAAAAATATAAATCGAAGTGCAATTCACAATTTGGAAAATAACCAAAATTTTAGAGATCCTTATTAAAAAGTAAACAACTTTTAACTCTGGAGAAAACAACCGCTTATGAACAAAATATGAGACCAACTTTCCTCTGTTTTCTGAGAATTAAGAACCAACAGATGAGGATACATGTAAATTTATTGCAAGCAAAGGGCTATTAGAAGATCCAGTTTACGATATTGATAAGAAACACTTGAATGGGGGTGCCTGGGTGGCTCAGTCGTTGGGCGTCTGCCTTCGGCTCGGGTCATGATCCCAGAGTCCTGGGATTGAGCCCCGCATCGGGCTCCCTGCTCAGCGGGAAGCCTGCTTCTCCCTCTCCCACTCCCCCTGCTTGTGTTCCTTCTCCTGCTGTGTCTCTCTGTGTCAAATAAGTTAAAAAAAAAAAAAAAAAAAAAAAAAAAAAAACACTTGAATGACCATCAGAAACTATTCAGTTATGTCCCTTTGAGGAAAAAATTAGTACTCAAAGAACTTTTCATTTTTTCTTAATTTCCAAATGGCATTATCTACAAATATAGGTATTTGACAATATACTCATAAATTTAGAGTTCACGCTGTCCACGATTAACATGCATTTCATAGAACAGTGTATTATTTAAAGAATATGTTAAGATTGTTTGGAAAAAACTAAGAATGAAGTCAAATTGTAATAAGTATAAAAGGAGAAAAGAGAGTAAGTTTGTTTTGAAGTAAAACATCTGTTTGTACCAGAGAGTACAGGAAAACAGCAAGTGACAAATTTTTGTGTATAGAAAGTGCGGGAAGAAATGAACCTGTAGACACTAACTTTATTATCTCCAGTGTACTAGAACCACTCAAGTAATGGAACTTTCTAACAATCCTAAATTACTTTCAATTTCTAACTTGGACCTTCAATTTGAGGACTATTATCAAAAGAATATTTCTTTCTTCTTTTTGATATAACCTGTAAAAAATTAATAAGTAGGATTTACTCTGCAAATAGAACTGCCAGATAAAATATATTAGAACTTCCTTTAAAATTTATCTGCACATAATCAGATTATAGCTGATCTAGGAATTAGGATGCTTACATTATGTATGAGACAAAAAATAATGAACAAAAAATTACCCAAGATCCAAGCTAATGGGGTATAGATAGAATAATTGGAACAATAAACCATAAGAATCCAGATTGATTCTTCTTAGATTAATGTAAATCTTTATTTTTGTATGAAAATAAGGTTTAGATTATGCTCTTAGGTCATTAACTCCGTGCCCACATCAAAGACCCATTGTCTATGAAAACTGATCCTTGATCCAATAGCCAAAACTTCCACTTCTTGCCTCAGAGCAGTTACAGTCCTCCAATAAATTAGTCAAAGCATTTTCACGTCTTGTACTAGCATCAGCTTTAAATTCAGAGCTTCTATATTTAATGAATTTCTCTGGCTATTGAAAAATGTACAACTTTTTTTTCTAATTAATTAATTACAAATGATTATTACATTTTCTCCTATTGCCATTCACTCGTGTAATACTCTTAAGCAACTCTATAAATCTTACACAAGGAAGAAGAATCTCATGATGGTGATTTTGTAGAGTTACCTGTGCCTGGGAAAGATGTGTTCGATGGCAAAATGAGTCTTACAGTTTTTCTTCATGGCAATTATCTTAAAAATAAAATGCGTCTTGCCATTTGCAATGATGTGGATGGAACCGGAGGGTGTTATGCTGAGCTAAATAAGTTAATCAGAGAAAGACATGTATCATATGACCTCACTGATATGAGGAATTCTTAATCTCAGGAAACAAACTGAGGGTTGCTGGCGTGGTGGGGGGTGGGAGGGATGGGGTGGCCGGATGATAGACATTGGGGAGGGTATGTGCTATGGTGAGTGCTGTGAATTATGCAAGACTGTTGAATCACAGATCTGTACCTCTGAAACAAATAATATATGTTAAAAAAAAAAGAAGAAGAAGAAGATAGCAGGAGGGGAAGAATGAAGGGGGGGAAATCGGAGGGGGAGACGAACCATGAGAGACGATGGACTCTGAAAAACAAACTGAGGGTTCTAGAGGGGAGGGGGGTGGGAGGATGGGTTGGCCTGGTGGTGGGTATTGAGGAGGACACGTTCTGCATGGAGCACTGGGTGTTATGCACAAACAATGAATCATGGAACACTTCATCTAAAACTAATGATGTAATGTATGGGGATTAACATAACAATAAAATTTAAAAATAAATAAATAAATAGGTAGATAAAATGAGTTGATACCAGCCTGACAACACATAGTCTCTCATAGAGTTCCTTTCCTAAGCATGAACAAAATAGGTTTGAATGGCCAAAAGTTGGCCCTTTCTACAGTATGTCCATTTGCTGTAAGTAGAAGGATAAGTATATACATTGAAAGTAAACATATTTGGAGTAATAACTATGTGATGATGCCTTTAATGTAAAGGTCAATAATGAAAAAGAGAAAATGGAGTCTAGACACAATATATTTAGCAGATTTTCATGCTAAATAGGCTACTCTGGCTAAATCTTTATGCAAGAAATTTTATAGAATATAAACACTAATGTGTGGAAGGGATCACAAATTCCATCATAGATTTGTAAAATGTGACTCCTAAATTTGGAATGATTGTGTTGTAAAATCCATTAAGATAACATTGGGTAATGATAGAATAGCCATCCGATTGCCCCAGATTAAACCTCAAATTGACATTTGCTGAAACCCTCCTTGAAACAACACAGTAGACTAATTGTAAACTCTAAGTAAACACTGTGAAATGTAAGTTTTCTAAGAGAGCACAGCATGGGAGTTCATGACTTTACTGTGACTGACATGGTTCAGGAAAAAGTAAGGGTGAGACTGTATTGGAGCCAAGTCCTAAAAGATCCTTTCGGCCTCTTCAAATAGATTTTATGTAATTTCTTTCCTCTATGGTTTTGGCAATATCCTAATAATAGTTTATTATCTGGATTGGTTGGACCATTTTTCTGTAGAGCTATAATGCTCACAATGGTGAAACCACCCCTCTCCTTCCCCCGGAAAAAAGATTTTGCATTTCCTAGCTGGGACATTCAAATATATCTACCCAGTGATAGAGGAACATATTTTACTGTGACCGTTGTTTATGAACTATGAGAAGATTTATCACTCTCTCACAAACTTTATTGTCCTATCACTCCCAATGCTCGGAAAAAGTGGAAAAAATAAACATTTAAACTAAAATTAGCTAACTGATTAGATACCATTGAACTTCCATGGCTTAAAACACTACCCTTAGCTCATATGACCCTCTGGTCTTGTCTTTCAGGCATTCATAGATTGTATCTTCATAACTCAGTCAAAAGCAGACCCCTGCAATAGAAATACTGCCACTCATGTTGGATTCCAACAACTTAAATATTGATGGATCCTGTTAATCATTGTAGAGGGATAATTAAATATAATTGGTTCTACCATTAACAGGTATAGTTTGCCTTTCCTCAAAAATCACCTAACCAGCCCCTCACATTACCTAAGACCAGGTGAACTAATATCCTGGAGAAGATACCAGAGAGAGATTACTTTTAAACCTGCTGAAAAAGACTTTATCAGTGACTCTTATCTCTAATACAGAAGTTAAATAATGAGAAATTATTCCTTGGATACCTATTTCTCAACTAAAATGACCACAGATCCAATTAGAATTGGAAGTTGCAACTATTCCACATCTTAAACTTGTTTGGAGAAGTTTCAGAAGTAATTGGTGCAGAGAAATGAACTACTGACACAAGATATTTGGAAAATGCACAGGAGCACCACATAGAGTTTCCCCCAAGACCAATGGAAACGTATTCTTGTCTATGCCACACCTTCATTTCCTATACATTAACAAAAATTTATTTGGTCATACATTTCCTCTTTACTGTCTTAAGATTAATAGTTCTGACTTTGCCTTTTTTTTCACATTGTTACTAATTCCTTCCTTAGGTTTAAGCTTTACTAGAGAAAATCACTATAGTAATTTCACTTTTCTGAGCTATTGCTAGGCACCAATATTAAAAATAATATAAAGTTAAGTTTCACTAACTTTAGAAATAATAATTTTTTTATTTAACACACAAAGAAACATTCTTGCTCTACATAAAGGGAATACACTGATTCCTGGGCTGTAGCAATGACTGTCATGACGACATCAAGAAACCAAATATTACAGCTCCTAGAGTTAATTGCATCTCTTTTGCAGCTTCTGGATTATCTATGTGGGAGATTAAGTTCTTCAATGCCAACTCAGGATGAAGAAAGTTGTTTTGTGGAGCTAGTAGCTAGACCCACTCCAGCACCCTCACAAGGAATCTGAAGGGATGAAAATTTTTAGTGAAATAATAATTGGTGGAAACGATTTCTAAGAATATCAATTTTATCCATAGTAATGACCATGGGATGTCAAACATTTAAAAGGAAAAGGGGATGTGTGAGTGACTACAAAACTTTGTTTCTTTGTGTGTTAACTCAAGAATATCATTATCATATCATTATTGGTAAAGTTAGTGACTTTATATTATTTTTAATATTGGTGCCTAGCAATAGCTCAGGAAAGTGAAGTTACTAGAACCATCTCTGAGGATGAGGAAAGAACTTGTTTTTCTAAAAATTGTTAGTATATTAAAACTCATAGACCGAGTGCTCCATGGACCAGATCTGATTCTGGGGGCTTAGGATATAGAAATCCTGCATCCATATCAGAGATTGTATTTTTAGTAAATGGGAATCCCTTGACTTCTAATTACTGACCAGATCTTTTAACCCATCAGAGCACTTGGTTGTGTACTGGAGCCTGCTTGATTGACACAAGACTCTTCAAAGTCAATTTTTTGCCCTAAAATGGATTTTTCTTACTCTTTTTGTAAAACTTATCCAGGTTGGCTCCTGACTTACCAAATAAAACTTTGCTTCTGGCCTTGCATTAGACTTTGAAGTGTTGTTTTTGTGGGAACAAAATGAAGTCATCACAAGTAAGTACCTGCAAGTTTTACAGAGAGTCAGAATGTCACTGGGAAAAGAAAATTGTTTAATTACTTCCTATCAAATTTGATAGTTTAAATACTTAAATAGCAGATGCTATTTTAATGTATTCTAAAGTTTTCTCCGGTATAGTTTGCTAGTCATGGTTTTTGCATGTGAAAAAAAAGGCAATTATAATGAAAGAAAATTTAGTTATCTTTGTGGAATGATTTCACTGTTACTAGTTTCACATGAAATTTCCTCTAGATAGTGTTAAACTTTTAAAGTGGAAAATGATTGCTAATAAACTATAATATCCTTCATGTTTTATAACAAGAAAGAGCTTTGGAGGAAAGGAAGGGTCACCATTTCAATGGTATCAATTATACATTCATGGCCATCAATGCATGTTAAATATTGAATTGTGACATTCACTGTAGGGCTTCATGGAAATATGAACATCTTAGATATAAGGGCTCAGAAACCACTGACTGTATCATGATTACCTATAAAATAAAGGCTAAAGAAATGTAACAGAGACTGTTTCTCTTCTTCTTCTATGGAAAATGCCTTTAAATATCTTTGATCTGCTTTGCCATTTATTTTGTCCCTTAATGCAACTCAGTAATATATTTTAAAATTTGGAGTATGTCACATAGCCCAAAATCTCTGGTTCTTCCCAAGCCCAGTAGCATGCCAGGAACTATTTTCTTCAAAAGGTGTACAATTCTCTATCGTGGATGGCATGTTCTAAATCAAAAACTCTCATGGTCAGTGCTGTGATTTATTCCATTAGGTCTTACTACATGTGGCATCTTTTCCCATCATTGATAACTTTGATAACATGGAGTCCACCATATGGTCCAAGCTACTGTGCAGACCTACCGTGGAGAACCTCTGGGTCTTGTTCCACTAAAGGCTGGCTGCCTTTCACATCACCCACCACGGAGGTCAGGGCACACATCTAAATGGGAAACATGATGTCTCCAGAACACAAAGAAGCCTATCAAATAGTATGCTTCCCTTTTTTTATTGTGGGAGGTTTAAGACACAATAATTTGTCTTTACTCATCTTGGTTCAGATGATCAGGTCACCATCAGTTTCACCATCATACATACTTTTTAATTAACAGAACTCTTGGATTCATAATGCTTTTATAGAATTCTTAACATATTCCCTTCTGAAATTAAAGTGGTAAGATAATAAAAATGTATTTAAGCAAAATATATAAAGTTAAAAAAAACTATAGTAGTTTCTCTATAAAATTATAAGTACAAATTTCTGTCTTTAATCTGACTGTTAAGTCTAGCCACTTTAACTTTCTTGAGGTCAATCGTTAACTGATAAACTTAATGTATATTAGTTCTTTCATCGACATGATAAAAGAAAATCCAAATTTTGGAGATGATCAAAAAACTTTATGTAAGAAACTTAGTATAAACTGCAAAGCCTAAGGGATATTAAAATATTTGTATTGTGAAATAAGACAATTAAAAATGAGATATATAATCTGTAATCTATAAGGTTCTGCATTAAACTACTGATGATAAATGTTGCAAAATAAACTGGGAGATATTGTTTCAGCTTGTATCCTCTGGTGAATATGATTGCTTGATGGAGATTCCGAAAATGATTGCCAAGACACAAAATATTTGGATAATCTGGAATAGATTTAATAATATATTAAATTCACTGATGGTTAATGCAAATACTAACATTTTTTATTTAAAAAAAAAAGACTTTAGTTAGTCCAATCCACTCAGCTTGTGCCATAATTAAGCAGAACTGGTATGAGAGTCATTTCATTTGACAGAATGACTTGTTCTGTATTGCAGTTAAGAAAAATGATTAGGGCGCCTGGGTGGCTCAGTTGGTTAAGCGACTGCCTTCGGCTCAGGTCATGATCCTGGAGTCCCGGGATCGAGTCCCGCATCGGGCTCCCTGCTCGGCGGGGAGTCTGCTTCTCCCTCTGACCCTCCTCCCTCTCATGTTCTCTGTCTCTCATTCTCTGTCTCAAAAAAATAAAAAATAAAAAATCTAAAAAAAAAAAAAAAAAAAAAAAGAAAAATGATTAAAGATCTTTGATTCAGTTGGCAAAAGGATTTTGAAAGCCTTTCAAATTTATTCTACTGTTTTGTAAAACTCCATAGCTACTTCCTGTAATTGCCCACTAGATTTGCATACCAATATGAGAAAACAGTAAAAACTTTCAAGTAAGATCATCCAGACATCTTTAGTTCTAACCTAGATATATTTCTTATTGAACTTCAAAATTGTTATTGATCATTCAATATCAATAACAATATTGTTGCTGCCTTTTTCTTAAGATGAAATTACTCTTGTATTTCAGCAGACTGGATTCTTCCTCTTCATCATTCTTCATTTTCCTTCTTATAAATAACCTTGGATGCATATTATTCATGACAATAACAATTCTTGTTTTATGACAAACTGTCATTAGTCCACACAGAGCCTCTTTTTCCTTTCTTCTTTCTCTTCTTTCCCTCCTTCCTTCCTTCCTTCCTTCCTTCCTTCCTTCCTTCCTTCCTTCCATCCTTCCTTCCTTCCCTCTCTGTCTCTCTCCTCCACCCTCTCTCACTGCCTACTCCTTTTTTTTTTTTGTTCCTAAAATTAATATGCTGAACATCTGAAACCCATGGCCTTGCTCAGTACTAGAACATTAACATTAAATTATGTCTGGTTTCCTCTTTTCTCTCATTCTTTTACTCCTTTAATATTTGAGGATTAACTAAAGAGAAGAGATGGCAAATATAAAATGCTAAATTTGAAAAAGTATCAGAAGAGAATCTTTATGAGGTAAAGAATGAGGATGAGCTGGACAGATGAAGAGGGAGAAATGAGATACAGTCAAAACAGAGGAGACATGAGCAGGCAGAGAAGGTGCGTTTCTTTTCTCCACACTCATTTCTCTCTGGGCAAGTATTGATCAGAGAGTGTGAGCCTGAGAAGTGAGAGCTGACAAGTGATTTCATTTTCTGGGTCTGGGATGGGTCTTTTTAAAGATCTCTTCTAGCTGAGATAATATTACTCTTATCACATCTAAATTTCTACACCTCATGGGGGCTGGGGATTATTTGGCCTTGTGTGACTAGCTACTATGAAAATATTAGTGAAAGAGAGGAGTTTAAACCTTCCCTGAATGTCAGCCTGTCATTTGCTGGGCTCACCTAGAAATAATATCTTTAAGGCTTTTCTGAACTTGAATCTTCTTTAGGATGGAATTCACTCTTGAAGTAATGGCCTGTAGTACCCAGCCAGGTTTAGAGATATTTAAATTTAAAATAAATTTTTTCTTTATTCATGAATATTGAATGAAATTGAGAGAAAAAAATGTGTACCTCGTTTTCTTTATTTCTCATTGATGATATTAGTGTATGTTGGAAACAATTCATTGGCTCTGTCTCTGAATGACATTGGTATGGCATTCTTTATTTAAACTTGAAGCAAATCCCATACCTTTACTTTCAAACACTCTGACTTGTTTTTCATCACCTCCTAACATACAACATAATTTACTTACTTGGCCTATTGCTAATTTCCCAATCCTTTAGAATGAAGGCAGAAATCTTTGTCTGATTACTAATATATTCCAAGTACTTCCACTTTTCACAGGTAGTAAGTGGTCCCTTCATATTTGTAGAATGAGTGAATGAGTTCCCTTTAGAAACTATGTATATTTCCACTTTAACAGAATCTAACATTTTAATACATAATTTCTTTGGAGCTTTTCCCATAAAAGAAAAAAAAAATGTCCTCAACTATATTTTAAGGAATAGTTTTCCAACCTTTCATTATCCATTACTCATTAACACCTGTTCAATTAAATATCAGGTAGCAATTTGTATAATTAAATACAGATTCCTAAAATTGCTTAATTATTTAGAAGTTCAAGCGTTGGTTTTTTTAAAGATTTTATTTATTTATTTATTTATTTGAGAGAGCGAGAATGAGAGAGAGAGAGAGCACATGAGAGGAGGAAGGTCAGAGGGAGAAGCAGACTCCCTGCTGAGTAGGGAGCCTGACGTGGGACTCGATCCCGGGACTACAGGATCATGACCTGAGCTGAAGGCAGTCGCTTAACCAACTGAGCCACCCAGGCACCCAGGAAGTTCAAGCGTTTTTGACCACTACTTTCCTTATGTTATTTCCCTGATCTTATAAACAATATATAGATGTTACATTTTTATAACTGAGTTTGCTCTACTATCCAATATCAGATCATGTATTATTTTCTACTTTGCACACTAGAATCCTTTGAGACAGATAGAGAGGAGGGGAGGAATGGAGAGATAGAGGGGAGAAAGAAGAGAGAAAAGGAAGAGTGACAGACCTCTTTTAAAAGCAACACAAAAGGGGCACGTGGGTGGCTCAGTAGGGTAAGTGTCTGACTTCAGCTCAGGTCATGATCCCGGGATCCTGAATCAAGCCCCACATCGGGCTCCCTGCCCAGAAAGGAGTCTGCTTCTCCGTCTCCCTCTGTCCCTCCCTCTGGCTCATGCTCTCTCTCTCTCTCAAATAAATAAAATGCTAAATAAATAAATAAAAGCAACACATAAAGCCGTATAAATGAGATCAGCAGTACTATCCTTGCAGTAAAAAATGGACACAGGTTTACAACCCTTGTCCAAATACCTTGCAGCCAGATTGACTTCAGAAGCACAAATGTTTCACCCTTAGGAAAGTAATCCAGTGCACATATTGTTATTTTGTTACAACCCCTGGAAGGTCTAAGGTAGTTCCCTGTAATCAGGTGCATCAGTGTATTGCAGCAAAAGTATATGATTACTTGTTTTAAGTGGGATCAACATGCTATAATATGTAAAAGTACAAATATAAGTGCATTTTCCATGCCTGAATTACAAGTACAGAATCAATTACACTTCATACGTACACACACACACATATATATATATATGAGATTGTTAATCATTTCTTATTATCTCTATGGGTGCATAGTGTTTTGTAAAAATATGTGCTATGAATAAACAATTCCTCAAAGTTTATCCAATTCATTGAGGGCAAGAATACTAAAAATTAGAATGACCTGAATTGTTGAGCCCTATGAACAAGTTAAAAAATCTCAAGGATTGTATGTATGTATTTATACCCTCAAGGATTTAAAATGTATTTGGAAAAATACAATATATAACTTAAAATAACTAAACAAGGAGGCCATTAGACTGGCGTGGTTCTAATGTCTTGGTAGACTACCTAAGCAAACCAAAACCAAAGCCGCCAGAGTCAATGCTTTCAAGAAAAGAAAAGAAACATTAAGAATAACCAATCACTAACAGCCAAATAGTCTTTCCCAAATAAGGCAAATGCCTAAGCTATTGCTGATCAGGTAGTGTCCTTGCTTTGCTTCACTTCATTTCTATGAAAACCTCCCGCCTCGCTCCAGTCCCTGGAGCGTCCCTTGTCATTTTCCATTTGGTGCTGCCTGTTTCAATGTTTGCTAAAAAATTTTAGGTGCCTCAGTTTACCTTCTAACATATAGATATAGATATAGATCAGTTTAAAAATCAAGTGTATTATAGGATTAAATGCAAATATTAATGGCACAGATTATAAATGGTATTATTTTCTCAGAGGTTGATTAAGTAAGTGGTTAAGGTAGGATAATAAGGAGAATGTACCAAGTGAACTGGATATATTAAGCAACAAAAAGAGAGGTGTTAAGACCAGGGCAAAGGGACCATTTGTTGATAGACTGAGTCGACATGCTGCATAGGGGAGAACTGAGAGTTTTGCCCCAGGCATGTTTATGTTGCTATTTGGATACAGTTGGGTCAAAAAGACCCTGCCAAAACGATATCATTCAGGGATTTAATGCACAATCGTGTATGAAAAAGACATTTTGATCCTTATTTCACACTAACTTCTCCCATTACAGCAGACTTTACTTCCCACAAAATTCATTTTAATCTTTTTGCTTTTATGAAGATGTTGCTTTTATAATTACAAAGGACTCAGTTATGAAGTGTTTCATTCCTCTTTCACCTAAATTCCATTACTAATTCACCACATGTATTATTAATTAAAACAGCATTAGCATAGCAGATTGCAACAAAACAACAAATCAGAAAATATGGGTTATTCGAAAAAGAGAATGAGCATTTCTTTTTTAGATAATCAGAAGAAGCAGGTAAGCCATGATTACATCTGATTACCTGACAGATATTGCCAAATCTCATAACACTTCTCAGCCTACCATCCACATCCCATAGGTGACCCTTTACTGGCTCATAACCGGTGGGTAATATTCAATATATAAGTCAGATAGGTCTGTATATGTTATATATGTGTGTGTGTGTGTGTGTGTGTATGTTTTACAAAAAGATTTTTAAAATATACCACACATAGGGCACCTGAGTGGCTCAGACATTAAGCATCTGCTTTTGGCTCAGGTCATGATCCCAGGGTCCTGGAATCGAGTCCCACATCAGGCTCCTTGCTTGGCGGGAAGCCTACTTCTCCCTCTCCCTCTCCCGCTGCTTGTGTTCCTGCTCTCGTTATCTTTGTGTCTGTCAAATAAATAAATGAAATCTTAAAAAAAAAAAAAAATATATATATATATATACACCACACATATTATTAAGCTTCTTACTAAGTGGTAAGTTATAACACAAATTGTCTATCATTAACTCAAGTCATTTAGTAATTTTTTTTTTTTAATTTTTAATTTATTTATTTGACAGAGAGAGAGATAGTGAGAGCAGGAACACAAGCAGGGGGAGTGGGAGAGGGAGAAGCAGGCTTCCTGCCAAGCAAGGAGCCCGATGTGGGACTCGATCCCAGAACCCTGGGATCATGACCTGAGCCGAAGGCAGACGCTTAACGACTGAGCCACCCAGGCGCCCAGTAATTTTTGTTTTTTAATTGGGAATGAAACTTTTTGTATGACCTGGCTGTCACTAGCAAAAGACAATCCTATATGAGGTTGGTGTAGGTAGACACATTAAATTTTTTCCCAAGATTTCCACATTGCAGTTATAATGGTTAGAAAACAAAATGTCTTAATGCAAAGGATAATTCCCTCATCATTTGTGATATTACATTTTATCATAGGATTATTTTATATTCTATAAATATAAGACATACATTATTACGGAGTTACTTGCTGTATAAATATTGTATTTTTTTATATCATTAAGAGCTGAGTCTGCCCTTAGGTTCTTCTGAAATAACAGCAAGAACATACAATGTGTATACTGTGTGTAAATATACTTGAGCATTTAATATTTCTATCATTTACTATGTAACAAAAATTACATTCGTGAAAGCCTTTTGTAAATGATTGTCTTAATTTTAATCAATTTTTTCACATTATACACAGGATCTCATAAACATTTTGTTAGATTTAGGACTAGGTAAAATGAAAGAGCCTAAATATTTATTAAAATGTACATGCTTCTCAGCAATGAATGCATTTTCACGTAGTATTAGCCAATCTAATATTTTTCTTTCAAAACTGTTTTGGGTTTTTTTTCAAGCATATCTTATTCCCCCATTTTCACAACTTCTGCTTTTCTTTTCTTTTAATTAGTTGTATAGATAGCCAATCACTTATTGGGTTAAATTGATTTTGAATAAGTGAAGCATTACTTTTTTTTTTTTTTTACGAACATTACTTTTTTTTTTTTTTTTTAAGATTTATTTATTCACTTGAGAGAGCGAGAATGAGAGAGAGTACATGAGAGGGGGGAGGGTCAGAGGGAGAAGCAGGCTCCTCGCCGAGCAGGGAGCCCGATGTGGGACTCGATCCCGGGACTCCAGGATCATGACCTGAGCCGAAGGCAGTCGCTTAACCAACTGAGCCACCCAGGCGCCCACGAACATTACTTTTTTAAGTAAAATAGATAACTGACTTTTTTGAATGACAGTTGTTAATTTCTTTTTTGGACAGTTGTTAATTTCTAAAATTATATATATATAATTTTCTTAACTATATGTATAATATATAATTATTTATAATATATATGCACATATTTCTGCAAAGTTTATTACTCTGATCTCACATTTTCTATCAAAATATAAGGTAAAAGAATGTTAAACTGTTTTTGCATTACATAACTCTATTTGAGATATAATCTTCAAATTTATTATTTCAATTTTCAACTCTTTATTTTTTATTTTATTTATTTATTTATTTATTTATTTATTTATTTATTTGACAGAGAGACACAGCGAGAGAGGGAACACAAGCAGGGGGAGTGGGAGAGGGAGAAGCAGGCTTCCCACAGAGCAGGGAGCCCGATGTGGGGCTCGATCCCAGGACCCTGGGACCATGACCTGAGCCGAAGGCAGATGCTTAACGACTGAGCCACCCAGGTGCCCCTATTGTCAACTCTTTAGATTTATTATTTAATAATCTCTGATATTTACTCAGTGTGATATAGAAAAATGAACAATTTGTCCAGATAGGATTTTGTGTAATTTTTCTGATTTACATCTTCTATTGAATGATCCATACCTAATTGATCATTGTGTGGGAGTTAATGCCAAATTAAAAGATCCATTTTTTCCCTAAAATATAAGCTTTCTTCTGTCATTACATCAGCACAAACTATAAAAATGTCATAAGGGTTTTATATGAATATTTCATATTGAAACATTTGTCTTCAGTACTAACAATACAGTTTCATATATTATTTTGGTTATTGTCTGTTCTGGGCACAGGAGTTAAATAAAAATAAATACAGTTTCTGTTCTTCTATAGATTCAAAAAATTTATTTTTATGATACTATAAAGAAATGCTCATAATGTTATCCAAACTTTATTGTCTCTTTATTTTGTGTTTTAGTTTTTAATATTTTATTAGAATTCTTGAATTTATACATTCATGTATAAATTGTATTTACACAAGAATTGCCACATTTTCAACAATTTGGAAGTGGGAACCATGACCTGTTTTGTGACTAGTAATACACTGACAGTTCTAAAGCAGAGACAATGATCACCAAAACAATACTTCCCATATAACTCTCCACAAACTCTCTTGTAAAGCAGAACAGAGCACACAGTCTGATAGGTGTGACAGTGGACTTTATGGGGTCCCTATGACATCCACATCTGTTACCATAAAATACGTGTTCACTTGAGAGTTTATTTCATTAATTTTCTAGCGTACTACAGGTTACTCTTATGATTTTCAAGCATAGGCATGGATTTATTTCAGCATTTTAACAATTGAAAGAGCCATGTCAGTGGGTTCTAACTCTGTTCATCAGTGATGTCCCTAAAGGAAAGGGGGTAAGTTGGTGTATAAGGCTCAGGGTGTAATGAGTAGAGTGACAATGTGTCTTTTGCTTCTGGTAACTTAAAATGATAGAAAGGAATATAAACAGCTATTTATTCCCTGGCAAAACCAAATTTTCTCTTCATTACGTCAAAATGTGCTTGGTATTAAAATGGCTGTGTCAGAATATCAAACACCCATAGGAAATGTGAAGAGATAAGATCCAACAGGTAGGTCAGAAGCAAATAATATAAGTCCTTAGAGTGAATTGTAATTAATTCTACAGGACAAGAATAATTACTGAGGGGCGCCTGGGTGGCTCAGTCGGTTGGGCGGCTGCCTTTGGCTGAGGTCATGATCCCAGGGTGCTGGGATCGAGCCCCGCATCGGGCTCCCTGCTCAGCAGGGAGCCTGCTTCTCCCTTTCCCTCTGCCTGCCACTCTGCCTACTTGTGCTCTCTAACTCTCTGTCAAATAAATAAATTAAAAAAAAAAAAAAAGGATAATTACTGAGGTTTTTGTCAGGGGTGTAGTATGGAGGAAATGGTGTTTTGGGAAGATTAACTTAATCCATAGTTAAATGGTAAAATGGAGAGTATAAAAAAATGAAGAGAGTTTAAAGGGTATTTTAAAATGGAGACTATCAAAAGAAAGTTTAGTTAATAACTGATTATCTTTATACAGGATGAAAAGTAAAAGTCAGATAGGAGTGGAAATGAGAAAAACTATTTCAAAGATAGAAAACAGAGGGTTAAGAGAATCATCATGCATTGGAGCTGTAGAATAACAAGGAATATTAAATACAAAGTTCCATTTTGTTTTTTTCTCATATAAAAAAATTCAAATATGGTCAACCTGGGGCTGGTACAGTTGCACAATATTCCTGCCAGGGACCTTGGTTCACAACTGCTTTCCAGACAGGAAGAAGAGGGAAGGGGAAAGAGCAGGAACAAGGAGCATCGGTACCATTTATCAACAAAGGAAGATAATTGCACAAATATCTTTTGTTCCCCCTGATTTTCTCCTTAGATTTCTCCTTCATTCATTAGAACTACACCACATAACCATTGATTGCTGACCTCTGTGAGCACAATGATCATATTGGCAAGATCCCTTGCCTCTTGGCATCTGTCAGATGGGCCGGTGGCAAGCCCCAGCGGGAGCCTGAGAGACTGGAATACTCATTTCCCTGACTCTCCTGGGTGGGCCCCAGTCTGGCAGTGATGGATCCTGCCTGCAAAGGCCACAGCTCATGTCAGGTGGCTCTCTCTTCCAGCTTCAGCTCTCTCGGAGATGTATGGGCAATCACTATCCCTTCTTGTCTTTGACCCCTCTCATCAGATTCCCTTAACCCTTTGTAAATAGTTCCTTTATTTCTTTAGTTAAATCCTTTTGTGACTGATACTTGTTTCCTGCAGAAACCCAGACCAATATATGGGAAGAGCAAATCATTTTGAATATAAAATTGTCTCAGTAAAATTGGGGAAAAAGAAGTCAATAGATGTTGGGTAGGAAGTTAACAAATAAATCAGCTGGTTGATACAAAATTAAGAAAACTCTTGAATTGCATGAAAAATATGACCTAAGAAAAATTTTAAGCAGCTAATAAATTATTTGTATGTGAAAGTGAATGACAGATTTTATGATTGTAAGGATTCAGACGTAAGAGAGATCACAAAATATACCATAAATGTGTTCACCCTTTAAAAAATACTTAAAAAATACTTAAAATTGTGTCCTCAAAAAATGGACATATTGTGGGCTTTGAAATCAATTAAAATGGGTGTGATTGGAAATTTAGGATTTCTAAACATCGTAAAGTCAATTTTTTTCTGTAAAAACATATACTATTCAAATAATAATTCAAAAACAATAATCAAGATTCCATATTTGAAATTATAATGACAGGACTGATAAATGAGAGGAATGTTGCTTTTGAAGTTTTCACTTTTTTTATTATGTTATGTTAATCACCATACATTGCATCATTAGTTTTTGATGTAGTGATCCATGATTCACTGTTTGCGTATAACACCCAGTGCTCCATGCAGTACGTGCCCTCTTTAATACCCATTCCCAGGCTAACCCATCCCCCCACCCCCCTCCCCTCTAGAACCCTCAGTTTGTTTCTCAGAGTCCATAGTCTCTCATGGTTCATCTCGAAGTTAAGTACTATACTGTTTATCACAGACTGCTGGAATTATAATCTCACTTTTGATTCAGATCATTGATAAATAATAGAAAAGAATCACTTTGAAAAAGTAAAAGAGAACCACAGTAGAATCTAAAACAGAATATCCACTCTCCAAAACATTGGGGAAACAAAAAGTAATGGAAATAAAGTGTCTACGTCAAAGGATAAAAACAAGGGAAACATAAAGAGAGAAATTGTGACAAATAGTCCCATTATAACAATGGCTGTAAGTAAAATAAACCTTCTATTCAAACAACAAAGAGACAAATAAGAAACTCTGACTCTGATGGAGTCAGACAAAATCCTAGTTCATGAGACCCCTTAAACAGAGGGACACTAAGTTGCAGAAGGAACATTATAGGCAAATCATATCAGGTAAATGCAAATAAAGTTCAAGGCTGAAATCATTAAGTGCTAAAAAATTAGTCATTCCCAATAAGTAGAAGATTTTTTTTTTTAAGATTTTATTTATTCATTTATTTGAGAGAGTGAGAGAGAGAGCACATGAGAGGGGGAAGGTCAGAGGGAGAAGCAGACTCCCTGCCGAGCAGGGAGCCCGATGCGGGACTCGATCCCGGGACTCCAGGATCATGACCTGAGCCGAAGGCAGTCGCTCAACCAACTGAGCCACCCAGGCGCCCCTTTTTTTTTTTTTTTTAAAGATTTTATTTATTTATTTGACAGAGAGAGAGGGAACACAAGCAGGGGGAAGATTTCTTAATATAACCAAATTTATATATAAATTCAAAACTGTTAAAAATTTAAAGTAAGCCTTGACATAAATTCAGATGTTGTAGGAAATAAATTGACTCTGTCATGTAGGTTAACATGTAAAGCCGTATACAAGTCTGAATACTAATTTTATGCTATATGGATTGTGTCTGTAATATATAAGAATATATTTGTGTTAATAAAATGCATTTTTGAACTTTGATAACAGGAGACTAAAAGGAAAGGCCTGTCGTAAATGACCTCTAGTTCTCTTAGAGTTCAGAGATTGACTCAATTTTTTTTTTCCTGCTGTATTCCCAAACGGATGCATCACTTGGCAAGTTACTCCCTGGATGCAAGTGAGTGCTTTTCTTTTTTGCTTTTCTTTTGAACCTGCATCATGTCTTTCAGGCCACTTAGCAACATCTGAAAAATTGTCACTTCAGTGGCTCCTCATAGAATGTACTTTTGAGTCTTACTTCCTGTATTATATTCTGGGCAACTGCCAGAAAATTACAAGACTCTTTTCTTGTAGTATTTTGTCATTTTAGGCATCTAGTCTTGGCTGAAAATCCAAAAAGGTCAAATCTCTTAACACAGGAATTTATAAAACTCGAGGTAAAAGTGAATTCCCAAAGCGCTCATAGGAAGCAAGCACAATAGTTATGTCTTGATATATAGGTCCTACACATATCAATGGAACAGAGTAGGGAGCCCAGAAACAAATCCACACTTACACAGTCAATTAAGTTGAATTTATTTTTAATTGCCAACCAGGTTCTGTTGACTCAAATTGTCCACTAAATAAGATGCATTTAGAAAAACCACTGAAATCTTAACAAAAATTTTTCTGTAAAAACGTACATTTTTTGTTATCTGCAACACTTCCCTCACCACCAGAATTTCCTATTTCTTACCTTTGTTTGCAATATTAGGATCAAAATATGCTAGAACAATGTACCTAAGTGTGGCAATTACTGTGATCCATTAGAATAGTGTACTCTCCTATAAGAATATCCAATAAAAATAATAATACAAAAGTTAAATTATGTGGTTAAATTATGTGTAATTATGGCTATTAAAAATAATTACTTATTACATCATGTAATTATTTTTTCTTGTGATTTCCCCTTTCTGTTTATATCTGTTTCTAAAATATTGAAAAATGCAACAAGTTAGTAAAGTACTTTTTATACAAAACGCAGAAAGTGCCAAAAGGAATGATAAATTCAACCGTACTGAAATTTTAAATTTTATATTTATGGAATATCACCATAAAGAGTACGAAAATACTAGATAAAAACTCAGAAAAGTTATTCACAATCCTTAAACTGACACAAGATGTATATACAAAATATATAAGGAAGCTTCATGCCTCAGTACTAATAACACAACAAAATTGTCCAAAGTCTTAAAGAGGTTCTTCACAAAAGAGTAAACCCAGACAGCCCATGAACATATGAAAGGAAAGGTGGTTAAACATCTCACCAGGAGAGTCCCAATTAAACACATGATGAGATATACTTCAATACTCTTCAGTTCGACAAATATAAAAATGTCTGGCAATATCAAGTATTGTGAGGAAACGGAAAAGACATATTTAAGACAGACTTTTCATTGTTGCTGGTGAGAATAGAAATTACTGTATGAACATTCGGTAAACAGTTTTGTATTAACCGGTATAGTTGAATATGTTTAATGTCCTACGATCCAGATATTGCATGCCTATGTATATGCCCTTGAGAAATTCCATACAGTGCACAGGGAAACATGTTAAATAACAGTAATAATAAGATCAACAACAACAAAATCTCAAATAATACTTGTATAAAGTTTATATATGCAGAAGCTAATTTTAAGTGCATTATAAAAGTCACTTGGTCCTCAAAGTAATCTTATGAAACAGGAAGTGATATATTCCCCATTATTAATAAGAATGCATATGTGGAAAAATGCAGAAAATAAAATAAGATAAAATAAAATAATAAAGGAAAAATTTAACACAAATCAAGATAATGGTTATATGTTTAATGGTCAGTATGCATGTGTTTTCGAGTGGTGGTGTAATGAGGCATCTAACATACTGCAGTGTTCTCTCTTTTATTCCAGGCAGCGGCTACACATATTTGCTACTTTATGGTTGAAAATATATAATGTATGTTCATTTTATACATGTTTTGATATAAAATATGTATCACATTTTAAACATACAAATGAACACATGTATTTTTCTGGAAATAACCAGAAATGCAAATGTTGTTTAATGGAATATACTTTTAAAAATGTGACTGACTTGGGGCACCTGGGTGGCTGCCTTCAGCTCCAGTCATGATCCTGGGGTCCAGGGATCGAGCCCCGCATCGGGCTCCCTGCTCAGCGGGAAGCCTGCTTCTCCCTCTCTCGCTCCCCCTGCTTGTGTTCCCTCTCTCGCTGTGTCTCTCTCTGTCAAATAAATAAAATCTTTAAAAAAAAAAAAAGTTCTTTAAAAAAAAATTATCTCTATCACTCTCTAGAAAAAAAAAGAAAAAGAAAAAAGAAAAAGAAAAAAGGTAATATATCAATTCACAGTAGTAATTGCCCCTGGGAAGATGGAGAAGAGTCAGAAAATGAAACTGGTGTAATGTTTTTTAAGAAAGATAATAGTTTGTAAAATTTAATCTTAAAAATCAGAAGAGGATATACAAAAGTTTAATTTTTTAAACTTTAAGTGGGGAGGATATGAATATTTGTTTAAAGATTACATGCATATATACCTATATGTAATATATTTTTACATGTATAGCATATGTATGTGTGTATATATATATATAGAGAGAGAGAGAGAGAGATTCTCCTTCTACACTTTGCTTGAATGGGACTACAAAAGATGCAAACCCTTATTTGGGCTGCAAATAAATAGAACCAATAAATTTACTCCTTTCTATATTCCATGTTCCAGGGATAAATGGAGACACCTTTGGCTGAAAGGCAGGCATAAATCATATCAGCAAGTATTAAGTGCTGAGAAGGCACTTAAAATTTGTTTTAATGGCACAGTGGAGAGAGCACACAGCACTACTTGGAGATCAGGAATCAGAAGTGCTTTGTGCAGAAGAGGATAGCTACTTTGGGACTTGGAGGATAATTAGAAAACCTCCAGGTGGTAAAAGAGGGCATGGAATACTCATCCTTTTAACAAAATTCAAGAAGAAAAGATGAACAAACAAGCAACCTGGAAAGCTCAGGTATGACTTAAAAGTAGAAAATGTGTGCCATGGAAAAATTAATCTTTTATCAGGATTGAACTCCCCCTGACAGACTCCTTCTCTTAGGATTGGACTACCTCTGATGATAGACTGACTTTTTATTTGATGAACAGCATTTTAATAATATTTACTTTTTGATTATGTCAGGACTGTGTTGTTAAATCTATCTGCAATTACCTGACATTCTGGTATACTGCGTCTGGTATTTTAAGGAGAGATTTTTACCTCCTTCTATAATTTAAAAAGAATCTGTCTAATCGTGACTGTTACCAAGTTATTTAAGAGGGTTGCCTGCCTACTTCTTACGTTGTAGCCTCCTGAGGAGTCCTTAGAATGCTATTAATTATGTCATAAGAAGTTGGATTCAATTTTCATCACATCAGCAGATATTCCTTCTCTGTCATTCTGCTGATAATAATCACTGAACAACAAGTAATCACCCAGGCATCTCGACATTCAGAAAATACTAAACCGAAGAACGTTCCTGTTAAACTAAACAGCTAAGCAATGCCCGCGGTTGTGACAAACACTCCCCCAGATTAGTGGTTTCTCTAGCTCACACCACAGACCAGTGCAAGTCTGTAGCTCTCCCAAAGGGACAGGGATTCAGTGTTTTTTTTTTTCCATTCTGTGGCTCTGACATTTTGAAATTCTTCACTTACAGTTACAAGGATAAGAAAGAGAGAGGGAAGACGTGAGGATTGTGCAGGCCATTTTAGGGGCCAGGTGATTATTTCTCTCTATACTTCATAGTCCAAAACCCAGTCACAAGTCACATGGCTCACACTTTATTCTGATGGAAGTTGGGGATGTTGGGAGATGTGGTCTGATCAGAGAAAGGAAATAGAATTGCTGAGCATCTCGCCACCAAATAGCACACACACACACACACATACACACATACACACACACCCACTGGC
This sequence comes from Mirounga angustirostris, assembly GCF_029215605.1. Classification (NCBI taxonomy): domain Eukaryota; kingdom Metazoa; phylum Chordata; class Mammalia; order Carnivora; family Phocidae; genus Mirounga; species Mirounga angustirostris. The sequence continues at coordinate 9,790,365 of NW_026991722.1, read as the reverse complement.
CCCAAACTATTACCAATAAGTTCAGCATCTCTAGAGTAGATGCAGATGCACAGGTATACATCCCTCCAACTCTAGAAATTTAATTGTCTTAGATTCTCAAAAATACACATTTACAAAGAAATCTAATCTTTCATCCTTAATAAACTGTTACTATGTTTAAGTTTTATTTGATTTGCTCAACCATAAATGTGGAAAAACTAAGAATAAACTCAGAGAAGAAATAGTTAGATTTTAAGAGAAATACAATTATCATCTTAGGAGTTACCTGATATGAGTTAAATAAAGAGAATTGCAGAGTATTTATTTCACTGTAAAAAGGTTATCACTTTAACTTGTGGTTATATACTAGATATTTGATGATGTATGTGACTACTCAGGGCAAAGAGTATTCTTACTTACACACAAACAAATTCCAATAGCTCAGAAGACTAAACTTCTTCAGAAATGTCATGCAATACAAACCGTGACCAGCCAAAATTTAACTCACTACTACCAGCACACAAGAGGCATTTACTGAGCCAGTGAAAAACGTAAGAAAAGGATTATATAATTCAGTGCCTAAGACATAGAATTTGAGCATAAGCAAGCACTGATTATACTGGTGATTTGAAATCCTCATTACAGATGCCTTCATCAAGCATCAAAATTGCTTAACCTAGTTCAAATTACTACTATGGTTTCCACGTTTCCCTTCAAAACGTCACTCCACGGAGCAGAGGACAACAGATGTTGACTGGGAGGAGGGAGGATGACGGAGTGCTTTCTGCATGGGCGTTGCAAAGTTTGATTTTACTGTTGGGTGCTACCAGATGGTGCTCCTTTAGGGATAAAAAGAGGTTTGGAAGACCCATGGAAACCACAACCAATGAGTTGATTAGGTGGGAAAACTGGGCCTTAAGCTGCGTGTTTACATAAATACGGCTGGCAAGGAAGAAGTTATTTTCTCTGTCAGTCAAAACTGTCCTGCTCTGTGACCATGATTATCCTAGAGGAAAATTACCATGCTTTTAAATACTTGCCTTGAAGAGAAAAAAAAAAAAAAAATCAGCACACATTAAAAAATAAAATACGAATATGTTGTGTTACTTAAATGTGCATTTGATTAAGAACTTGAATATGACCTACACTAAATTTTTAGACATTCAGAAATGGAGAGAACCAGTAACAAAAAATATATATATTTATGGAAAAGAAAGAGAGAATGGGTATGTTGGATGTTCAAAAATGACTTGGTCCTTGAATAAAGACTAAGTCTTAAAAAGATGTAAGTATTCTGTACTTGAAATTAATAATATTAAGCTTAATTTAACATATTTTATATTTTTACTTTCTAAGTGACTTGGACTGGCTTTCCATCATAATTTCCCCAAATATGTGTATAGGGAACTTGTCAATTTTTCCAAGAGGACTAGAACTCGCAAAATTATGTTTAAAAAATAGGTATAATAGCAATTGTTTTATTGAAATGCACAGAAAAAAAGTAAATGCACATATTGAAAAAGATAATTTGTGAACTTCATTAAAATTATAAAAAATACACATTTTCAAACACATGGAAACACACTCACATATTATTTAATGTATGCTTTGTGTCAATCTTGCTTACAATAAAACTGAGTAGGAGATATTAGTATTCTTACTTTACAGATGAGGAAAATATGGCTCAAAATAGTTAAGTAACTTTCCCAAGTCATACTACAAACGAATAAAGCAAGTACTATATTTTAGGAATGCCTAACTCCTAAGATCCAGATCTTTCCTCTACCCAGTGCAGCTCAAATATTACCCACACTGACATGAATCGCATCATTCCTCTGCTTAAACATAGTCTTTCTGCACTAGAGCCATTATGGTATTATAACTTCCTCTGTATCCAAGAAACCTCCCACCAGATGATGATTTTTTTTTTTTTTTTGTCTTCCTAAAAACCTGGGCCTAGGCTATAGCATCTCAATCAATATGTCAACGATATCTCTTAAAAGAACAAAGCCCCGTGTTGTACTGGAGAGGATCTTGACTTTGTACCAGATCAACCTGGGCTTCTCTCCCTGCCTACCATCCATCGTTAGGATATAGTACAATTTGTTTAGATTTTCAAGGGTATTGTTCTAATTTTTGAAAACAGAATAACAATATAGACTTCACTGAACATACAGAGCTTAAATCATCTAATGTATGCACACCATCATGCACTAATATTACACCATGGGCATAACTTGAGCGCTGTGATCCACAGAGCCAGAAAGAGACCTGAGGTATGCAAAACTACTTATATTACATGCAAATATCTGTAAGAATCTTTGTCTGGCTACACCTAAGTAATATTATATCCATACACAATTCAATGCAATTATAATATATATTATGTCTGAAAATACAATTTAAAGTATCTGAGGGAATATAATTACTGTTATAAATGAAATGAATCGAATGAGATTCTGAGTTGAATTTAAAGCTAAACTGAAGCATTTTTATGATGTGTCACTTTAATAAAACAATGGTAATCTATATCTCTAATAGTTGCGAGTAGTATTTTTCTGTACACAAAAGTTTCTCTTAGAAAAAAAAATCACACTGCTAAAAAACTAATGTTTGATAAATATTAGTTTCTTTTATCTGTGTCCTATCACACTATGAAGATTTGACTGTTTCATATTGTTCAGAAACTAGATAGATAAGTGGTCAATAACTACAAAAATCCATAAGCAGTAAAAACAATATAAATTTCTAAATTTGCTTCCTAGGGTATGGAGACTGTGTGTATCATGATTGTTTTCATGGCCCCAATATCTAACTTATTAATATAAAATGATGTTATAAATTATTTTCTCTGCTGACCCTGATGTGAAGAGTCACTTCTGAAGTTAGCTGATGTTGCCTTCTGTTTGGCATGCAAAAGAGACTGAAATTTTGATTTCTCTGGCACCCAGGGAAGGAGGAGATGGAAGAGGTTTTCTGTTAGGAGACAATGGCTGGGGGCCAAAAAAGAGTCTCCTATTCGATTTTAACTTACTGCTAACTATTCTGTACCATGCTAAAATTCTCCCGAAGTAAACCCAGAAAGTTAAGAAAATATTACATTATATTGTGTTCTTTCATTAATGGTGTACAAGAAAATTGAGGGAAGATTCTGTCCAAGTTTAGGACAAATCAACCAGAAAAAAATATCAAGCTGTGGATGTACAGATAAGATTAGCAACTCTTACCAAGAGAAGGCAGGAGAGGTGAGATCTCTCTCACAAGGATCCTTAAAAGTAGAAAAGGCTGACAGAGGAGGGAAAAGTAAAGAGATGGCAATGTGAGAAAGATATAACCCAATGTTGATGGCTTTGAAGATGAGGAAGTAGGGGTATGAGCCAAAGAATATGGGTGGCCCCTAGAAGCCTGAAAACGCAAGAAAACAGATTCTCCCCTAGACACTCCAGAAAGAAATAGAGGACTCCTATCACCTCTATGTGAGCCCAGTGAGACTCAGTTCAGACTTCTCTATAATTGAAAGACAGCAAGTTTGTGTTGTTTTAGGACACCAAGTTTATGGTATAATACGTTACAACAGCAATAATAACCTTATACATACATGTATGACCAAAATTCTATGAAACCACAGAAGAGGAAGTACCTAGTTCTGCTTGATGCTTCATGAGTATTGGCCAGAATCAAAAGTCATTCATGAACAGAAATGTTCCATTATTTAGGCATGATGCTATGATGATTTCCACAATTACAAGCTTCATTCCTCATCACATATTAAAAGATTTAAATTCAAGTGGCAACAGTTTATAGATGGGTAATTTGTATAACTCATGTAGCCTCTGGTTTTCCGCATGAGATGATTTTATGAATAAACGCCATGGAACTAAAAGCAATTTGAGCACATCTTCAAAAAAATGTTTAAATAAACATTATGATTTAACAACTTCTGCCAAGCACTGTCAAAAGAAGCAAGAAACGTGAATACTTTGTATTACAAAGTATTTGTATTCACATTCAGATGTGAAGTAGTCCCTCCCAGAGTGAAGTCTAAATACATTAGGGACTCAGCACTGTGACAGCCAGTACCCTGGAGATTATCTCTTTAAAGTGCAGAAACAGACTGAGAAAATTAATGATATGCTTGTGAGAGATTCAACCTAAATATCTGCATATAAATACAATAGTATTTCCTTGCAGATATGTAGTCCTATTTTCAAATTTGTTAAGATATATGGGAATGCTATTTTACTTTTAAATCCCCGGTTCGGTATTGCCAACTGATCAGGGCACCAGATACGGTTTTGCCCTGTATCAGAATGTTTGAATTTTTAAAATCACCTTAATATTTCCATGCCTGGAAGCAAACGCACACACACACACTCACTTCAATAAATCTTGATTCTGCACACTTGTGAAAAATTATCACCAAACACAAATTTAATAGAATGTTTTGAATTTTATTTTCCCAACAAATATCCACACCAGAGAAACACTAAATCCATTTCTTTTATTGAAGTATAATTTAAAATATATAAGATTAATATTTGGAACTCACTACTGATAAAGGACTGAAGATAAATTTTAAAAATACAAAATCACTGGGGCACCTAGGTGGCTCAGTAGGTTGAGCATCAGACTCTTGATTTTGGCTCAGGTCATGATCTTAGGGTTGGGAGATGGAGACCCGGGTTGGGCTCTGTGCTGAGCATGGAGCTTGCTTGAGATTCTTCCTCTCCCTCTGCCCCGTCAACCTGCGCTCCCCTCTCCCCCCGACCCCTGCCAGCTCGGGTGCATGCCCACACTCTTTCTCAAAAAAAAAAAAAAAATACAAAATCAGTTTATGGTAGATAAAAAGGAATTCTTTAAAGTTATTGATATACCTCAAATTCTTTTCTTTTAGTAGTTTCTGGGTACCTCTCTAAGACTGACTTCTCCCCTATGAGTGCTATGAAATCAAAGCACAGAGGTTAAGATAGACATTAACTTCTACGTGGGGCATTGTCATTTATCCCATCTAAATTAGATGAATCAACAAGCAAAATGCAAATTCTTCTGTCACATTAAAAATGTTACCAATATACATGAAACTGATTTAAAATGTGCTCATGGGACTTTAGTATGAGGATTGTAACGTCACTCAGAGTCTTTGGTCAAGGTTGGAGAACAATAAAAAAGTTATAACTGTAATAATATTTCCAATAGTAATTGCCTCCATCCATGATTTCAGTGAATAATGTACATAGTTTTTGCAATCCTTTTTTTTTTCATATTGTGCATTCGAGCTGATTATTGGAATGTGATTTTATGTCTGTTAGGTCTAATAATAAAATTGTTTCTGTTTCATTTCTCTTATATTTGATTTTTCTAGCAACTTCAATCTTATATATTTCATATTTCATTGTATTTTACAAAAACGTAGATCATGGACATTTAGAAATTGAAAAAGAAACTGTCCTCTACCATAGATGGCTTGAGAAATATAGTGTAAAATCCATTCCATATTAAAGATAAGGGAGAAAAGCCATAGAAAGATTAATACTTTTTAATAGAAAAAAAATCAACTTGTAGCTAGATGCCCTAAGAATGTTAATAAATATCAAACGACAAAGCGGAGTAGTCTTTAGAGAAGTCCCACGGTGTGTTGGCGCTGAGCCCTGTCTTGTTAAAAATTTAATTAATAACCAGGAGGAAGACAGATAAGGGCATGGCTCTAAGATTTGTAGATGGCAGCAAGCTGGGAGTGATAACTAAAGCATTAGTAACAAAATCAAGAGAAAAAAATGGTTTTGACCATCTGTTATGCTGTGTAGAAACCCAGACAAAATTTTATAGAAATCTAATGGAAGTCTGGTACTTTTTAAAACTCGGTGGTGTAATTTCAGGAAAAAAGGAAACCTTAAAACAAAAACCAAAACAAAAACCCTATAGATTTGAACTGGACTTATATGGACATTGTGATTAGCAGCACGAGGTCCTAAAAATTCTAACAGAAAGACACCCAATGTGCAAAATAGGTCAATGGGTGCTCTATTTCACTACTCTCCTGACTCAAAGAACAATCTTCAAACTGTATTTTTATTTCTGCCTTTGTCAGATGTAAAGGATGTTTCTTGCCATCACAAACAGCTCTCAATTTGTCCAAGTCCTAAACCTAATGGCCTGAGGCCACAGGTGTGATCCAGACCTTCAGGGGTGCTTCCTCCAGTTAAGAAGGGCTGCGGGATTTCAGGTGCAAGAGGAGAGCGGGGCAGCATGTCTGGGGCACAGAGGAGAGCCTGCCTGTGCCAAGATGACGCTCGACAGATGACAGGCTGACTCTGGATGTCGGCTGCTCTCCAGGAGGACAGCGAGAGTGCCAGCTTGGTGCGCAATCCCCTTCCACGTCTCTCCCCGTGTTGTGACTGAAGGTCCATCGGCCTTCACCACTCCGGAGTTCGGTTCTCCATTTCTTCCCCCTTGGATTCTCCACCTCTTCTCTCTTCCTTTTCCTTTCCCCTCTCCGTCAGCTAACAAAACAGAAATCCTACCGAATGCACTCGGCACAGGTGCGCAGCCGCATGTGTGGCGCAAGGGGAGGGGACCGCCGGGGAAGCCACAGCGCACCTGCTACCTCTCTTGGCTTCTCAATTTTAACTGATTTTTTTTTCCCCAGAGAAACGTCTCATGACTATGTTAATATTAATAATAATTCATAATCTCACTATTAAAACATCTGTTATATTATGGCATATACATATGACATTTATTTGTTTTATCGGGCTTTAAAGAAATTTGGGGGTGACAGTAGGCAACCCCAAGCAATCCTCTCCCATGCCTCCATCTCCCCACTTCTCAAATGTGGACAATAATAGCATCACACCACGTTTTTATATCCCGATTACTGGTTTTATTCAGATGCGATGGTCCAAGTGCCCTAAATTAACCTCCACCTCCAAGAGGTTGCCAGCAAATTCCGAGAGCTCCGCAGAAGGCCCCTTCCTGTGTGTGCAGGGCTCGTGCGCTCACGTTCTTCCTGCCGCCGCTGCCTCCTCCGCTGTGACCCCCTGGGGTGGGGGGGAGACCCCCCCGTCTGTGGAGTGGGACCCCTGGTGCCCACACTTGAGGCCCCAGCGCGCGCGAGACTTTGCATCGGGAACCTGGGTGGGCCACGTAGACGCGCCACCGCCAGGTGAGCCTGGGCAGACTTTAACAAGAGGGAGCTGGTGGGGCCCGTGAGAAAACGAGAAACCCGCCTGGGACGGAGCCTTGGAGGTGCATCTTCCTTAGAGACAGCCTGGCTCAATGTGACACCCCCTTCCTTTCTGCTTAGGGAATGTTTACACAACTCTGAAGCCATTTTATGGGCAACGCAATCAAGTCTTTCCTACCATCCCTAGGGACCCAGGATTCACCTTGCCCCAGGATGATTAAAATGGAAACAAACATTCCCTCAAGCTGAGAGCTTCGTCCTGACACCTTGCAGAATGGGGAAGCCCAAGGCCCTGAAACACAACAGTGTAAGATCCTGACAAAAGATAGCTGCGATGGAGGCCAGTAAAATCCTCAGGTGTGCCTTTTACCAGAGACCCAAACTCCGCCTCACCTATGAAGACCTGTATGAAAATGAGGAAAAGCATGTAGAAACAGAGATGAGTAAACGAAGTTTTAGAAAAAGAAATAATTTACATTGTGACCATCCTGCTGACAAAACAATAAATTCCAGGCTTGTTATAAACATAAGCTAGTGTCACAACTAGATGTTTCTTTCAAAGGGCTACGTTCCTTCATTCAGATCTATTTTCAAATTCCTGGGTAAGTATTTGTTTTTACTTTTACATAAGAAAATACAGAACATAAAATAGTAATGAAATTCTGATAAATATAAAAGAATGTGTGACATGTTTAAAAAACACACACGTATTTTTCTTTTTCTTTTTTTTTAAAGATTTTATTTATTTATTTGACAGAGAGAGAGCAGGAGAGCACAAGCAGGGGGAGCAGCAGAGGGAGAGGGAGAAGCCGGCTCCCTGCTGAGCAAGGAGCCTGATGCAGACCAATCTCAGGACCCTGGGATCATGACCTGAGGCAAAGGCACTCACTTAAACTGACTGAGCCCCCCAGGCAACCCTGTTTTTCTACTGAATGAGATGTGTCTTGAGGGTAAATTCCTAGAATTTGGATTGCAGGATCAAAAGGTTAACATATATCTAGTTTGTTTAGATATTTCAAAACTCTCAGCAAGGATTTTACCAATAAGCTTTTCCTATTAGATATGTAGGACTTCATATACTCTTGCTAGCAGAGTGATGTTATTATAGTTCTTAATTTTTGCCATTCTGATAGGTATGATAGCTTTTGTGTGCATCTTTTGATTATGAGTGATTTTGAACATATTTCCATATTTTCAAATCACTTTAAATGTTTTTAGTAAATTATCTATGTTTTTTATCTATTGTTATGGAGGGTGGAAGTTTTTTGTATATTTTTCTCACATTTTTAGAAGTTCCCTGTTACTGGGGTATTAGTCTTTTATCAATGATACAGTAACTTATATTCTCACTTTCCATTTTTTTTTTGTCTATTGTTTTGGTGGTTTTGCTATGCAATTATTTTTTTTAGTTGTATGCAGTTAAATATATCACATTTTTATTTTATTATATATGAATTCCAGTAGATTAAGAAGGCAGATGCAATAGCAGTTTATTTGCTTATATATATATATATATTTTTTTTTTTTAAGAAAAAGACCCAAATCAATACAGTTTTAATTGCATCTTTGAAATATCACAAATAAGTCTGCAAAATCATCCAGTCGTCTTGTGTTTTTCTGTAGCTGGGCAACTTAGATCTTATTCATCAGCCTGTGAACTGTTCCTTTTCCAGAAACATACACCATTTGAAAATTCTCTGATATCCCTGGTTTTAATTGTTGTGACTTACTGAATCAAAGCAGCTGAGTTTGATACAAATTCAAGGTCATTTTTTTTTATTCTTATGTTAATCCCCATACATTACATCATTAGTTTTAGATGAAGTGTTCCATGATTCATTGTTTGTGCACAACACCCAGTGCTCCATGCAGAACGTGCCCTCCTCAATACCCACCACCAGGCTAACCCATCCTCCCACCCCCCTCCCCTCTAGAACCCTGTTTGTTTTTCAGAGTCCATCGTCTCTCATGGTTCGTCTACCCCTCCGATTTCCCCCGCTTCATTCTTCCCCTCCCGCTACCTTCTTCTTCTTCTTCTTTTTTTTTTCTTAACATATATTGCATTATTTGTTTCAGAGGTACAGATCTGAGATTCAACAGTCTTGCACAATTCACAGCGCTTACCAGAGCACATACCCTCCCCAGTGTCTATCACCCAGTCACCCCATCCCTCCCACCCCACCCCCCACTCCAACAACACTCAGTTTGTTTCCTGCGATTAAGAATTCCTCATATCAGTGAGATCATATGATACATGTCTTTCTCTTTTTGACTTATTTCACTCAACATAATACCCTCCAGTTCCATCCACGTCGTTGCAAATGGCAAGATCTCATTCCTTTTGATGGCTGCATAATATTCCATTGTATATATATACCACCTCTTCTTTATCCATTCATCTGTCGATGGACATCTTGGCTCTTTCCACAGTTTGGCTATTGTGGACATTGCTGCTATAAACATCGGGGTGCACGTACCCCTTCGGATCCCTACTTTTGTATCTTTGGGGTAAATACCCAGTAGTGCAATTGCTAGATCATATGGTAGCTCTATTTTCAACTTTCTGAGGAACCTCCATACAGTTTTCCAGAGTGGCTGCACCAGCTTGCATTCCCACCAACAGCATAGGAGGGTTCCCCTTTCTCTGCATCCCCGCCAACATCTGTCGTTTCCTGACTTGTTAATTTTAGCCATTCTGACTGGTGTGAGGTGGTATCTCATTGAGGTTTTGATTTGGATTTCCCTGATGCCGAGCGATATTGAGCACTTTTTCATGTGTCTGTTGGCCATTTGGATGTCTTCTTTGGAAAAATGTCTGTTCATGTCTTCTGCCCATTTCTTGATTGGATTCTTTGTTCTTTGCGTGTTGAGTTTGATGAGTTCTTTATAGATTTTGGATACTAGCCCTTTATCTCATATGTCATTTGCAAATATCTTCTCCCATTCTGTTGGTTGTCTTTTGGTTTTGTTGACTGTTTCCTTTGTTTGGAAAAGCTTTTTATCTTGATGAAGTCCCAATAGTTCATTTTTGCCCTTGCTTCCCTTGCCTTTGGCGATGTTTCTAGGAAGAAGTTGCTTCGGCTGAGGTCAAAGAGGTTGCTGCCTGTGTTCTCCTTTAGGATTTTGATGGACTCCTGTCTCACATTGAGGTATTTCAACCATATGGAGTCTATTTTTGTGTGTGGTGTAAGGAAATGGTCCAGTTTCATTCTTCTGCATGTGACTGTCCAATTTTCCCAACACCATTTGTTGAAGAGACTGTCTTTGTTCCATTGGACATTCTTTCCTGCTTTGTCGAAGATGAGTTGACCATAGAGTTGAGGGTCCATTTCTGGGCTCTCTATTCTGTTCCACTGATCTATGTGTCTGTTTTTGTGCCAGTACCATGCTGTCTTGATGATGACAGCTTTGTAATAGAGCTTGAAGTCCGGAATTGTGATGCCGCCGGCTTTGCTTTTCTTTTTCAACATTCCTCTGGCTATGCGGGGTCTTTTCTGGTTCCATACAAATTTTAGGATTATTTGTTCCATTTCTTTGAAAAAAGTGGATGGTATTTTGATGGGGATTGCATTGAATGTGTAGATTGCTCTAGGTAGCATTGACATCTTCACAATATTTGTTCTTCCAATCCATGAGCATGGAACGTTTTTTCCATTTCTTTGTGTCTTCCTCAATTTCTTTCATGAGTATTTTATAGTTTTCTGAGTACAGATCCTTTGTCTCTTTGGTTAGATTTATTCCTAGGTATCTTATGATTTTGGGTGCAATTGAAAATGGGATTGACTCCTTAATTTCTCTTTCTTCTGTCTTGTTGTTGGTGTATCTGTGCATTGATTTTATATCCTGCCACTGACTTCTGTGCATTGATTTTATATCCTGCCACTTTACTGAATTCCTGTATGAGTTCTAGCAGTTTTGGGGTGGAGTCTTTTGGGTTTTCCACATAAAGTATCATATCATCTGCAAAGAGTGAGAGTTTGACTTCTTCTTTGCCAATTTGGATGCCTTTGATTTCTTTTTGTTGTCTGATTGCTGTGGCTAGGACTTCCAATACTATGTTGAATAGCAGTGGTGATAGTGGACATCCCTGCCGCGTTCCTGACCTTAGGGGGAAAGCTCTCAGTTTTTCCCCATTGAGAATAATATTCGCTGTAGGTTTTTCATAGATGGCTTTTATGATATTGAGGTATGTACCCTCTATCCCTATACTCTGAAGAGTTTTGATCAAGAAAGGATGCTGTACTTTGTCAAAAGCTTTTTCTGCATCTATTGAGAGGATCATATGATTCTTGTTCTTTCTTTTGTTAATGTATTATATCACATTGATTGATTTGCGGATGTTGAACCAAACTTGCAGCCCAGGGATAAATCCCACTTGGTCATGGTGAAGAATCCTTTTAATGTACTGTTGGATCCTATTGGCTAGTATTTTGGTGAGAATTTTTGCATCCATGTTCATCAGGGATATTGGTCTGTAATTCTCCTTTTTGATGGGGTCTTTGTCTGGTTTTGGGATCAAGGTAATGCTGGCCTCATAAAATGAGTTTGGAACTTTTCCTTCCATTTCTATTTTTTGGAACAGTTTCAGAAGAATAGGTATTAATTCTTCTTGAAATGTTTGGTAGAATTCCCCTGGGAAGCCATCTGGCCCTGGGCTTTTGTTTTTTGGGAGATTTTTGATGATTGCTTCAATTTCCTTAGTGGTTATAGGTCTATTCAGGTTTCCTATTTCATCCTGGTTCAGTTTTGGTAGTTGATACATCTCTAGGAATGCATCCATCTCTTCCAGGTTATCTAATTTGCTGGCATAGAGTTGCTCATAATAGGTTCTTATAATTGTTTGTATTTCTTTGGTGTTGGTTGTGATCTCTCTTCTTTCATTCATGATTTTGTTGATTTGGGTCATTTCTCTTCTCTTTTTGGTAAGTCTGGCCAGGGGTTTATCAATCTTGTTAATTCTTTCAAAGAACCAGCTCCTAGTTTCGTTGATCTGTTCTACTGTTCTTTTAGTTTCTATTTCATTGATTTCTGCTCTGATCTTTATGATTTCTCTTCTCCTGCTGGGTTTAGGCTTTATTTGCTGTTCTTTCTCCAGCTCCTTTAGGAGTAGGGTTAGGTTGTGTACTTGAGACCTTTCTTGTTTCTTGAGAAAGGCTTGTATTGCTATATACTTTCCTCTTAGGACTGCCTTTGCTGCATCCCAAAGATTTTGAACAGTTGTGTTTTCATTTTCATTGGTTTCCATGTATTTTTTTAATTCTTCTTTAATTTCCTGGATGACCCATTCATTCTTCAGTAGGATGCTCTTTAGCCTCCATGTATTTGAGTTCTTTCCAACTTTCCTCTTGTGAATGAGTTCTAGTTTCAAAGCATTGTGGTCTGAAAATAGGCAGGGAATGATCCCAATCTTTTGGTACCGGTTGAGACCTGATTTATGACCTAGGATGTGATCTATTCTGGAGAATGTTCCATGGGCACTAGAGAAGAATGTGTATTCCGTTGCTTTGGGGTGGAATGTTCTGAATATGTCTGTGAAGTCCATTTGGTCCAGTGTGTCATTTAAAGTCTTTATTTCCTTGTTGATCTTTTGCTTAGACGATCTGTCCATTTCAGTGAGGGGGATGTTAAAGTCCCCCACTATTATTGTATTGTTGTCGATGTGTTTCTTTTCTTTTGTTATTAATTGCCTTATATAATTGGCTGCTCCCATGTTAGGGGCATAGATATTTACAATTGTTAGATCTTCTTGTTGGATAGATCCTTTAAGTATGATATAGTGTCCTTCCTCATCTCTTATTACAGTCTTTGGTTTAAAATCTAATTTGTCTGATATAAGGACTGCCACCCCAGCTTTCTTTTGGTGTCCATTAGCATGGTAAATGGTTTTCCACCCCCTCACTTTCAATCAGGGAGTGTCTTTGGTTCTAAAATGAGTCTCTTGCAGACAGCATATCAATGGATCTTGTTTTTTAATCCAGTCTGTTAGCCTGTGTCTTTTGATTGGGGCATTTAGCCCATTTACATTCAGGGTAACTATTGAAAGATAGGAATTTAGTGCCATTGTATTGCCTGTAAGGTGACTGTTACCGTATATTGTCTGTGTTCCTTTCTGGTCTATGTTGCTTTTAGGGTCTCTCTTTGCTTAGAGGACCCCTTTCAAGATTTCCTGTAGGGCTGGTTTTGTGTTTGCAAATTCCTTTAGTTTTTGTTTGTCCTGGAAGCTTTTTATCTCTCCTTCAATTTTCAATGACAGCCTAGCTGGATAGAGTATTCTTGGCTTCATATTTTTCTCATTTAGTGCTCTGAATATATCCTGCCAGTCCTTTCTGGCCTGCCAGGTCTCTGTGGATAGGTCTGTTGCCAATCTAATGTTTCTACCCTTGTAGGTTACATATCTCTTCTCCCGAGCTGCTTTCAGGATTTTCTCTTTGTCTATGAGACTCGTAAGTTTTACTATTAGATGTCGGGGAGTTGACCTATTTTTATTGATTTTTGAGAGGGGTTCTCTGTGCTTCCTGGATTTTCATGCCTGTTTCTTTCCCCAAATTAGGGAAGTTCTCTGCTATAATTTGCTCCATTATACCTTCTGGCCCTCTCTCTCTTTCTTCTTCTTCTGGGATCCCAATTATTCTAATGTTGTTTCGTCTTATGGTATCGCTTATCTCTCGAATTCTGCCCTCGTGATCCAGTAGTTGTTTATCTCTCTTTTTCTCAGCTTCTTTATTTTCCATCATTTCATCTTCTATATTACTGATTCTCTCTTCTGCCTCATTTATTCTAGCAGTTAGCACCCCCATTTTTTATTGCACCTCATTAATAGCCTTTTTGATTTCTACTTGGTTGGATTTTAGCTCTTTTACTTCTCCAGAAAGGGTTTCTCTAATAACTTCCATATTTTTTTCAAGCCCAGCTAGTATCTTTAAAGTGATGATTCTGAACTCTAGATCTGACATCGTACTAATGTCCGTATTGAGTAGGTCCCTGGCAGTCGGTACTACCTCTTGTTCTTTTTGTTGAGGTATTTTTTCCATCTTGTAATTTCGTGCAGAGGAGAATAGATTAATGAGAGAACAAAATGCTAGCAGAGTAACCACGTCCCCAGAAAATATACTCTAAACTAATCAGAAAAGACCTGAAGCAGTGGGATAAGAAAGGGAAAGAGAGAAAAAAGAAAAAGAAAAAGAAAAAAAAAGAAAAAGATAAAGATAAAAACAAAAACAAACAAAACAAAACAACAACAACAAAAGAAAAACCAGAATGTGATCAAATATGATCTATATGGTATATAGATCAGTGCCACACACTAGATTTGGGGTGTATTTTGGTCTTTTAGAAGAAAGTGCCTCCCAAAATTTTAAAGAAAGAAAAACTTATATATGTTCAAAAATAAGGGTTGATATGATGAAGGGATGGAATATGACTGTAAAAATGGAAATTATAAAAAATTTTATAAAAGGAATTGATAAGAAGTTGTTTGAAAAAAGAAAGAAGAGGATTTAAAAAAAGAAAAAAGAAAAAGAAAAAAAAAAGGGAGAGGATGTGATCAGGCAGGGGAATAGAAAACACCATATACTAGAGATTTAGGGTATATTTTAATCTGTTAGAAGAAACTATCTCAAAATTGTAAAGAGAGAACAACTTATATATATAAGCCAAAAATATGGGTAACTACTATGAAGGGATAGAATATGACTGTAAAAATGAAAAATAAAAATGTTTTTTTTTTAAAAGGGATTGATAAGATGTTGGTTGAAAAAGGGAAAAAGAAAAATTCAAAAAGAAATAAAAAGACAAAAAGACAGTTAAAAAAAATTAACTTTGAAAGACTAAAGAATCATGGTAAAAAAGCCATGATTTCTATGTGCAGTAGTCCCCTAGCGCTGGAGTTCTGCCGTTCTCATTGATCGGTAAACTTGGTCTTGGCCGGCTGTTCTCAATGATCTTCTGGGGAGGGGCCTGTTGCCGTGGTTTCCAAACGTCTCTGCCGGAGGCGGAAGTGCCCCGCCCTTGCCCCCTCCCGGCTAAGTCATCTGCTCGGGTTTGCTCTCCGGGGCTTTTGTTCCCTGTGAGCTTTCCGTACAGCTTTGGAGGATGAGAGTGAAAATGGCGGCCTCCCTATCTCCGCCCCGGAGGAGCCGAGAACTCGGGGCCCCACCCTTCAGTGCGCCCCCAGAGAAAAGCAGTCAGTCACTCCCGTCTTCCCGGTCTGCGGCCTCACTCCGTGCTCACCCGGCCTGTGACCGCGCGTTTCTACCTCCGGCACCCAACCCCGTGTGGAGTCTCCAAACCCAGCAGATCCCTGCGGTGCCCTCCCGCGCGGCTCCTCCCGGGGGAGGAAGGTGAGTCTCCCCGGATCTGCCGCTTGTGGGGTCCCTGCTGGAGGAGCACGGGCCCGACTGTGCCGCGGATCACGGTTTATGGCCACCCCGAGCTGAGAGCCCGCGCCTGGGCTCCGCCTCTGCAGCCGGCTTCCCGGCTCCGATACCTGGGAGCTCTGCCGCACTCAGGCACCCCCGGTCTTTCTGTGACCCCGAGGGTCCTGAGACCACACTGTCCCGGAGGGTTCCACCCCCCGCTTAGCCACCGGAGTGACGTCCCTCGGCGGAGCAGACTTTTAAAAGTTCCGATTTTGTGCCCCGCGGCTCTATCACTTGCCAGAAGCGGCCGACGGAGGCCCCTCCCCCCCGTCTGTCCTCCCGAATATTGCCTCGGATTCACTTCTCCACACGTCCTATCTTCCAGAAAGTGGTTGCTTTTCTGATGAGAGAGTTGTTGCTCTTCTTTTCTTCGCTCTCCTGTTGGGTTTGTAGGTGTTCAGAATGGTTTGATCCCTATCCAGCTGAATTCCTGAGAGGAGACGAAATCCAGGTCTCCTACTCCTCCGCCATCTTGCCCAAGGTCATTTCCTTCAAGAATTAACTCATCTTTCTGGGCTTGAGACATTGGACAAGCAATAGGTGGCCTCATCTGAGCCCTGCAGATATATTTTTCACCCAACAAATTTCAGATTTCAGCAAAAGAACCATTCTCCTGAATAACAAGGTTGATGGGGAAGTGAGCATAGACAGACTCATCTTGTAACAGAAGCCCAGTGTAACACCCTTGACCATGTTCTGTACATGACTGCAGATCCTGTGGACAGTAGTCAGCTCTTTTCTATTTCCCACCATTTGTCAATTCAGAGCCTCTTCTTTTTCTTTCCAAAGAGACTGAGTTCTACACTGTGATTGACGTCCCTCTCGAGGGTTGCTCTGGGGCCCTTCACAATAACAGTGCGTCCCTTCAGAGTGATGTTGACATTTTCCGGAATGTCGACAGTCTGATTGCTGAGAATGGTCTTCAATCTCACAGAAGATGTGGCAAAAGGCAATAGCATTTTTGATGGTTTTCATCCCTTCTTGAATATATGTTTCCATCTGTTTCATTGACTTTCAACCTGAAGTACATCCTTTAGCATTTCTTGTAGCTCAAATGAGTTGGAGAGCACTTTCTCCAGTTTTGTTTATGATACAATATCTTTATGTCTTTTTTCCTGAGACAACTGTTTCTTTTTCCTGAGGCAACCCTCAGGCTAGAAGTGGTTTATAGAATTCTGGGTTGACAATTTGGGTTTTTGTTTTTGTGTGTCTTTTTTGTTTTTGTTTTTGTTTTTTTCATTCATCACTAAAGATGTTGGTCCAATATCTTCTAAAATTCATTATTTTTGAAGCCATGAATCCTTTGAAATATTGTTCCATTGATATGCAGTGTAATTTTCCTCTCACTGCCTTTAGATGTTATCTTTATCTTCGATTTACTTTGTTTTGACTATGGTGGGTCTAGTCATAGTTTTCTTCCTTTTTAACCTGCTTGAGGTTTCCTGAAGTCATTGAATAAAAATTAAACTGACAATAAATTTGAGAAAATTTCAGTGATTATTTTTATAGTATCTTTTCAGTCCTATTTTTCCTTTTTTTCCCTCTGGGACTCCAAATATGAGTATGTCATTGCCCTCAAATATTACTAATGTTCTGTTCAGTTTTTTAATCATTTCTATGTATCTGTCTTCAGGTTCACATCTTTTTGCTGTTTTCATTCTGCTATAACAATACCAGACAATTTTGTTTGGTCTTTTTAAATTTCAAATATTGTTTTTTTTTTTAGTTTTATTTGTTAATTAAAATTTTCTATTTTTCAGTTATTGCAGAATAATTATTCTTTATGTCACAAAGCATGATTATAATAGCTGGTCTAAAATCCTCGGGGGTCTCAGGGCCTCTGGGTGGCTCAGTTAGTTAAGTGGTAAACTCTTGATTTCAGCTCAGGTCATGATCTAAGGGTTGTGAGATCTAGCCCTCATTGGGCTTCGTGCTCAGTAGGGAGTTGGCTTGTCTCCCTCTTCCTCTGCTCCTCCCCCGTCTCCCACACATGCTCTCGCTCTGTTTCTCTCTCTCAAATAAATAAATAAATCTCTAAAATCCTGGTCTCCCAATTCCAAAATCTGGATCTTCTCATCGTCAATGTCATATAATCATCTTTAGTGCTGAATATAGCTTCCATCTCCGTTATTTCTTCATGTATTAAGAATTTTAGATTGTATCCTGGACTTTGCAAAAATCATTTTGTGGGAATCTGGATTCTGTTATTTTACCCCAAAGAAGCTTTCTGTTTTGTTTGTTTTTAGTAGGTAATTAACTTGATTGTTCTCAGATTTAAAGTCAAACTTTTGAGTAGCCGGCCAACTTTGTTCAGCGACTGTGTCTTCCTGTATACAAGTAAGACTCTGTCCTTAGCATTTGTGTTTAGGTTTGGCCAGATAGTTGGGCAGAGTTGTGTCCCAATCTCTTATACTCCCCTTTCCCAGTTTCCTCGTTCACTTTCCAGTGAAGTTTTCTCTCGTAGCGGCCACGTGCAGTATATGTGAGACCTGCCATCTCGGCTAGAAGTGGTAAGAACAACCAAGTCCCCAGGGCCATTCCCTCTTCCAATGAGGAATTTCTTTGAAAGTTCTGCTACCTTTGAATCATTTTTCAGTGTCTTCCAGTGGTAGTGTGCTTGTTTACTTACCATTTTTTATAGTTTCTCTGGAGTTTATAGCTGCTATCTGTAAATGGGTTGATAAAACCAGAGCTTACTTGGCTTTTAGGAGAAGTGAATTCAAGCATGTATATCCAGGATAAAGACAAGATTTCAAAGTAATCACATCACGCTAACTAGAAGAGATTTATCCTAATGCTCTCTCACATATTTATTTTCTCCAAGCTTTCATTGACTTTTTAATAATTTACACTTTGTGTTATTTTTTCCCCCCAGATTTACTGAAGTATGACTGAGATTGGGTAATACGGACATTTTAACAATATTAATTCTCCCAATCCATGAACATGATAAATCTTACCATTTATGTATGTCTCCTTCGATTTCTTTCATAAGTGTTCTCTAGTTTTCAGTGTATGGATCTTTCACCTCCTTGGTTAAATTTATTCCTAAGTATTTTACTATTTTCAATGCTATTGTGAGGGGATCATTTTCTTTATTTCTTTTTTCAGAAATTTCATTGTTAGTGTATAGAAATGCAACAGATTTTTGTATGTTGATTTTATATCCTGCAACTTTACTGAATTCATTGATTATTTCCAACAGTTTTTACTGGAGTCTTTAAGGTTTTCTATATGTAAAATCATGTCATCTACAAAGAGAGACAGTTTTACTCCTTCCTTTCACTTCTTATTTTTGCCTGATTGCTTCTGACTAATACCATGATGAATAGGAATGGTGAGAGTGGGCACTCTTTGCCTTGTTCCTGCTCTTAGAAGTAAAACTCTCAATCTTTCACCATGGAGTATGATGTTAGCTGTGGGATTGTCATATACACTTTATTATGTTGATGTACATTCTTTCCATACCCAATTTGTTCAGTTTTTATTAGGAAAGAAATGGAATTTTGTCAAAGGCTGTTTCTGTTTCTATTGAAATAATCATGTGATTTTCATTCATTCCATCAATGTGGCATATCAATTTATTGATTTTTGCATATTTGACCATCCCTGTATCCCAAGGATGAATCCAATTGATCATGGTGTGTGATCATTTTAATATGCTGTTGAATTCATTTGCTAGTATTTTGTTGAGAATTTTTACATCTATATTCAGGATATTGACCTATAATTTTCTTTTCTTACAGTGTCCATATCTGACTTTGGTATCAGGGTTATGCTGGTTTGTAAAATGAGTTTGGGAGTGTTCCCTCCTCTTCTGTTTTTTGGAAGAGTTTGAGAAGGACTGGTGTTAATTCTTCTTTAAATGTTTGATGGAATTCACCAGTGAAACCATCTGGTTTCAGGCTTTTCTTTATTAGGAGTTTTTTTTAAATTACTAATTCAACCTTCTTACTTATTATTGGTATATTCGGAGTTTACATTTCCTCATGAAGTAGGTTGTATATTTTTAGAAATATATTTCTTTTTTTTTTTTAAGATTTTATTTATTTATTTGAGAGAGACAATGAGATAGAGAGAGCATGAGAGGGGGGAGGGTCAGAGGGAGAAGCAGACTCCCTGCTGAGCAGGGAGCCTGATGCGGGACTCGATCCCAGGACTCCAGGATCATGACCTGAGCTGAAGGCAGTCGCTTAACCAACTGAGCCACCCAGGTGCCCTGAAATATATCTATTTCTTTTAGGTTGATCAATTCATTGGTATATTGTTTAGAGTAGTGTCTCATAATCTTTTGTATTTCTGTGGCATCGATTGTGATTTCTCTTTCATATCTGCCTTTATTTGAATCCTCTCTTTTTTCTTGGTAAGTTTAGCTAAAGTTGTTGAATTTTGCCTTTCAAAGACAGTATTAGTATTAGTATATTAGTAACAACATTGTTAATCTTTTCTATTGTTTCCTATTCTCTCACTTATTTCTATACAAAACTTTATTATTTTCTTCCATCTACTATATTTGGGCTTAATTTGTTCTTCTTTTTCTAGTTCCTTGAGAATATTAGGCTGTTTACTTGAGATCTTTTTTTTTTCTTAATGCAGTCATTTATAGCTATAATCCTTTCTCTTACAACTGCTTTTGATGCATCTATTAAGTTTTTGTATGTTGTGTTCCATTTTAGTTGTCTCAAGATATATTTTTATACCCTTTCTTAAATTTCTTCTTTGGTCAATTGGTATTTCAGTATTGTGTTGTTTAATTTCCATGTATTTGTAAATTTTCCAGCTTTCCTCCTGTTATTGATTTCTATTGAAATCAATAGGTGGGCAGAGTCCCTGGCTGGTACTACTACAAACAGGAATGCAGTCCACCATGATCTGAATACTAGTTTCTCTTAAGTCCCTGTCTTCTTCTGTGTCTTTCCCTGATTCCCATTTATTGAGCCCCACAGATTCTTCAGTGATCTCTATGAGGAAAGACCTAAGTGAGCCTCCTGAGCAGCAGCTCACAATGTGGGGAAGCTGGATATGTATCTTGGGCTCTCTTTTCCCAGCAGACAACCTACAGGCCTCGGGGGCCCCACTTGGTGTGGCAGTGTGCCAGCCTTGGGGATGGTGATGCAGTCAGAATGTAGCCTCTCCTCTTACACACCTGTAATGCTTTTCTTCTCAGTCTCTGGAGTCCAGAGAGGTGCTGCAGCCTCCTCTCCAGGTTCTGATAGATTCATAATGGTATCTTGTCTACACATCATTGCTAGTTGTTCTTCTTGTGAGAAGGACTGGAGTCAGGAATGACTCGTGTCACCATCTGCCTTGAGGACTGATAGATGATGCACTGTGGTAGACATTGTGGACACAAATCTGAGTAATGGTCGTCTTGTCCTAGGCAGCCTGTTGCCTCAACACTGTCCCGCATAAGAAGGAGCTGAATTTCCTGAAGGACAAGCTGGAGGAAAGCCAGAACACCTCGTTTTGGTATTACAGCTGCCACCAAAGGCTACCATAGTCCTTCATGAACTTTAGCACAAAACCAGTATCATTCAATTAAAAAAAAATGAGTAATTGCATTGCTAGTTGCAGAAGTTCAATCAGACTCCTGTTCATATTTGAAAGTAAGTTACCTACAACAATGCCTTATAAAATAATATTTCAATGACTATGAGAGATATCATAATTATAATAGCAAGTAACCTAGGTTCATCTTTACTGAAAAAACTTGGGCAAAATAATATTTGATCAGTAATGATCTGGGCTCAGGAGGGGATGTATACATCATGAATCCTCTAAATTATTCAATTTGGAAGTTACTCTATCATTTCTATGAAAGATAATAAAGAACTAGGAACAAAAATGGCAAGTTAATGATGAGACCTGGGATTTATCCTCTTTTTGCGTTAATTGTCCCAGTTCTTTACTGAAAGTGAGAGAATAAATACCAAGGATGCTTGTGTGCTGTTTGAATAAGATTGAGTCTCCATGCTAAATGGTCCCTATAAACTGCAGAGTACATACCATTAGCATATCAAAAATCTTCCAAATTGTTTGGAAGATTTTTTTTTTTCCTTTATTGCAGGTTTTCTCCAGAAGGGGCTAGTAAGGAGTGTATCCTGGGATATGAGTTTTATTTCAAGGTTATTGAAGAACCAGAGGAGTGCAGTCAAATGGAAACTGATGAATAATATCCAGAGGGCACTGCTAGCAAGATAACCCCATAGTTTCAAGACACTTGAAAAATGATGATAAGGAAATATTTTAAATCTAGTTTGTTGCTAGTGAGAATAAAAATATATTTTGACAGACAACCAACTCTTATCCAAGTTTAATTATAAATTGTAGATTTGTAACCTTCCAATTCACAATGAATACTTATCATTTTGCAGTAATTAATGCTCATGTTCAGGAGATATTTAGTCTTTAAAACACAGATTTGTTGCCTAAAATAAAATAAAATAAAATAATTTAAGACTATTTAGGATATTCGTGTATTTTTGTTTAATAGTGAGTATTTGGGTCATTTTCAGCATGTTTTTACATACCAATTTTACAAATGATAATGTACCATTTGGAAAGATCACCTATGTAACTTAGGTATTATTTTTTGTATAGCCAGACTAGGTGATTGCAAAGATTCCTTCCAACTCTAAAATTATTTCTTTCCAGTTGAACATTATTATTTACTGTTGTCTAGAAATTAAAAACTCCCAATCTGATAAAGTAGCTTTAAGATACACTAACTCATAAATATACACAAAATAATAAATGAAAATGTGAATAAACATGTACTCATCAACCAACTAAAGAAAAAAACATTATTTTACTTTATCTTTAGAGAGCCCTGTGTAGCTCTGAGAAAGTTACCCTTACATTCAGTGTCTAAGACTCAGCCAGAGGGCGCCTGGGTGGCTCAGTTGGTTAAGCGACTGCCTTCGGCTCAGGTCATGATCCTGGAGTCCCGGGATCGAGTTCTGCATCGGGCTCCCTGCTCAGCAGGGAGTCTGCTTCTCCCTCTGACCCTCCCCCCTCTCATGTGCTCTCTCTCTCCTCTCACCCTCTCTCTCAAATAAATAAATAAAATCTTTAAAAAAAAAAAAAAAGACTCAGCCAGAAAACTGCATGTTTACCCTTTTGATGAATGACAAGATAGATGTCATGCCTACAACTGAATTGAGAAAATTAGAGAGAGAGAGAGAGAAGTACAGGAAAGAAAACCATGGGAGAGCAGGGCCAAATTCTGCATATAAACTCTGGCCAAATTTCTGGCAGATCCAGAAACTAGGATGGTACATACAGAGTTTGGGCACACCAGATAAGGCCAAAAGAACTGAAGGCATATTTCAGCAGTTGTTGACAACAGGGAGGCAGAATTTGTGATTTCAGTTTAATCAAGCTAACCTTTTAAAATAAAGGTTTAAATACCAGTGTGAATTTAATCCTAGAATAGGAGGTAAAATATATCTGAAAAATCAGTGGACAAAATTTCTCTCCATTTGATGAAAGGCATACATTTACAGATTTAAGAAGTTCATCAATGTCAAGCAGAATAAATACAAAGAAAATAGCCTACAAGCAAATCATAATAAACTGTTGACAATCAAGCTGAAAGAAAAATTTCAAAGTAGAGATTTAAAATGAACACTTTAAAAGTACATGGGGGCAATGATATGAATGACTGATGACCTTTCATCAAAATCAATAGAAACCAGAAGATGCATTTCAAAATTTCTTTCAAAATATCTTCCAAAAATGAAAGGAAAGTGACAATATTTTCCAATGAGAGAGAGAAAGAAGGCGAGAATGCTTTCTCAGCAGCTTTGTACTAGAAGAAGTTTTAAGAAGTCCTTCAGGCTGAAGGGAATGGTCAGGATAGACATTATCTGAGCAAACTTGACAAAATTGACAATTATAAAATATTTCACCTAACAATATCAGCATAGTCATTCTTTCCAAGTGCACAAAGTATGATTAATAAGATAGACCATATTCTAGCCTTGAAATGATACTAAGCATCTTATCTACCCACAATGAAATATTTTATAATAAAAGAAATAAAAGAAACCTCTAAATATTTGAAAACTAAATGCACACTTCTAACTATCCTATGATTAGATAATAAGTAATAATGAAAGAATAAACAATTCTAAGGGCTTATAATCATTTACTTCTAGCCATGTCTGGTTCTGCTGCAATGTACCCCTCTTAAAAGCAGGAGTGACATAGAATACCAAGAATTAAAAAGTGTCTCTGAGGAGAATTCACCACCATCACATTCATTGTCCTCACCACCTGGTCTAAGACGAAAGCTAGGAGGCTAGGAGAATCCTACCTTAAGAACAGAATACGAAATAATAAATCAGGAGTGACATGGTTGACAATGATATTTTTTATCTATTTCTTTTTCATTCACAATACCTTAAAACAACAGCCACCCAGTTCATTTTCAAAGTTTGGTGCTGACTACTTACTCTGCTTACTACTGACCATTAGACAGGCTAGGAATTGGGTTGGGTTGTTCTCTGGTCATTTTATTTTTTTAGCTGTTTCCTGGAATGATCTGGATGATGTCCTTATGAATCTTTCATTTTACCTGGTCATATTTGTCATTTCATAAATGGTCATTAAAGGAAAAGAGGAAGAAAAAGGAAAAAAAGGAAAAAAAAGAAATATGCTATTTCTATAAATTATAAAAAGAAAACTTCATAAAATAAGTCTAGTTAAGCTTTAAATTATGTCCTCTGAAATATGTTTTAAATTAATGTGGTAGATTTATTTGGAATTTAATTTGAGCTGGAGGTGTTGAATGAAAGGCTATTCACATCTTTTAGGCTTTTAATAACTATTGCCATTTATTATTCATGAAAATTTCTGTGAATAGCAGTATGTAAAAGCACTTATTTTATTTAAAAAAATAAAGTCATCTATTTTTAAAATAATTTATTGTTCCAGGGCAAAAGTCTAATTTCAAGGTGTTTTCATAATTTTGAGATTGAACAGTTATTCTTTTGCCTAATAGCCATTTTAACTCATTTTCTAAAATTTGTATTTAATCCTCTGAGAATACTATTTTGGGTGGGGAATACTTTGATATGTTTTTCTTTAAGTTTTCAATTAGTTTCTTCCATTATTTTAAAACAATTATTCTAATAACATCACAAGCATAAGGAAAAATAAAAACACTCATCTGAAATTTCAATACCCAAAGATAACTACTGCTACATTTGACCCATAATAATCCAGAAGTATGTGTGTATAAAACATGACTGTATAAATAGATAATTCAGATGTAGATGGATATAAACATTAGATTGAATAATTTGAAATTACTGGTATTTAATTATTGTTGACCTATTAAAATGACCATTTGACATAATTCACTCTAATATATAGATACAAATTTATCCAATATTAAAATAAGATTATTTTATAGTTGTTTCTCACAATTAATAAAAAATTATCACAAGGATTTTTCTAGCAAGCTACTATATATCTTCATTGATTTTTCTTCCCCCTTTAGGAAGTTTCAATGTCTTGATGTGATAAAGGATACTTGCAATGAATATCCTTATACATACATCTTTCATGTTTCCTTTTTTGTTTTCCTATGGAATAAGATGCTTGAAATGGGAATTCTGGGTCAAAAGGCAACATGTGATGGTGAAAGAGAGGATCTTTAAAAAATCTGGCATACAACTAACTTGCTTTTAATAAAGAATATATACTGGTATTTCCAAAGCTGTAGCTGATAATTTACTTTTTGCTATATCCACCAAAGTGGGTGTTCTTTTTCTTGCTCTATAAACTAAGAAATATTGATTTCTTCTTAATCTGAATTTATGTAATTAATAATGGCATTAATGGTGTTAATATTTCTTGGTGAGTTGTATTTTTTGGCTTTCTGAGTTGCTCTGTATCCAGGCAGAAGATGCATTCTATTCCCATACTGCATAAGTCAAGAAATAAACAAAAGAAACACAGTTTTAATGTAACCGTAGTGTTAACATAAATTGGTGCCTATTTGCTTAAGACAAGGAAACTTCTGTGGGTTGAGAAAAGTAAGTCCCTCACCTATGGTTTGGGACACCAAACTAGTCACTATGATGAATGCTGATTTCTTTATTGAAGGACCCAGGGTATTTGTGAAAACGCAGTGAACTATACCAATCCTTTTTGAAAACTTGAAAGTAGAGAGACATTGGTATTTGGTTCAGCATGACCTCAAAAATTACTGTGTGTGCAGAAAAGGAGAAGAAAATACCAGAAATCAGATTACCAGAAGAGGGGATTTCAGGCTGGTGAATTAGGCTCAACAGAAGTGCCTGGTACTTTTTTTTTTTTTTTTTTTTCAGCGTTGGGGAGGGATGGATGGGTGGTTTCTGCATGATAGGTACCTAACGTAGGCAGCTTTTCTAGACCCAATAACAATGGTTCAGGAGGTTGTGCTTTTCAGTAGGTTGTGCTGATAATATAATTAAGAAAAAAAGAGAGAGAGTGAAAGCTAAAATGAATTGGACTTTTGTGCATGGATCAGCAATATGAACTGCACAAAAAAAAGTGTAAGCATGCAATTCTAGCCCCTGTAGACAAGTCATTTGTTGAGTTGAGCAGGACCAGTCATCTATAATGACACTTTATACCAGTGAGAAGCAGAGAAAGTTGGCCACACAGGATTATAGCTTTCTTCATTTTACGTTTGGAATTAGTCCTGAAACCTTTTGATTAAATCCCATGGAACTTTAAGACATTTTTTCCTGTATTTCTTCCCCCACTCGCCCCCCACTATTTAGTAGTGGGAGAATAGTCCTTAAGGAGAAATAATTTGAAGCTTAGACTATGAATTGTAAAATAAAAGGAAAGTAACCGTATTTGTACTTGGAATTGGTGAAACAGATTATCTGCTTTATGCATGTTTTATCACTTAAGTTCTCTGTCTTTTAAAGTTGTGATAATCATTTTTTGCCTACAGATACACAGACCTTCTTCTACATTAACAAGTTTAAATTTTTACTTATTTAAAGTGAAATCATGTTTTCTAATTTGGTGCTTTTTTTAATGCTCTTATTGTTATTAGTTTTTTTTTTTTTGACATAGAGAATATTTAACAATATTCATGCACATCTCTTGGTCTTTTTTTATCTGGTTTCTGTCTTTGATATCATGATTAGTTAGTCCTACCCCCTTCGCCCACGATATTATATGAACAATTATTTCCTCTTTGTCACTTGAAATGCCTGTGTTTACACTGCTATCATTAATGCATCTGAAACATATTTTAGGGTACTTGGGGGAAAAAGTAAGATTGGTTCCTATTATGCACAATATGCCTCACCCTTTAATTACTGAATTGGACGCACTGAAGACTTTAGAAAGCCATTGAGAATGATAAGCTTGAAATATACCTAAAGAAATGAGCAATTAGGAATAGTTAGAATTAATATTACTGGGCCTACATTTACCTTATTAACTGAAAATTGGATTCAAGTTAGATCCCAGTTCAGAACACTTTATCTTTGTAAACCTGAAAGTAAAAGGACATGGTCAGATGCTCATAGAAGCTGTTTCTCAGTGAGGGATTTTTGGGTGTTCTTCAAATTTGTCTCTGCTTTCAAGACTTTCTGTAAAGAATATATATATATATATTGAATCAGAACTCCTTTCTCAATGCCTTACTGAGAATAAAGAATATCACTCTTAAAAAGTGCTGAAAAGTAAAGGAAAGGGTAAGATAAAGACAAGCATTTTCATAAGTTATAGAAACAAAGAGCCAGGCAGAATCTCTGGTGATGTTCAAGTGAGTCAGGGTGCACCCAGGCACACAGAAGTGGGGGGACCGTGGAAGCTATTTTCCGGGCAGAGATCCCTGAAAGATCAAGGAGTCAGATTAGGAGAGAAAAGAACTTGAGATACAGTTGATCCTTAGTATTTGCAGATTCTGTCTTGGCAAACTTGCTTACTCTCTAAAACTTACTTGGTAGCCCCAGTCAATGATCATGGCATGTGTCGTATGTGGATACGCACAGAGGGGCAAAAAATCTGAGTCGCCTGCCTCACGTGCACCCAGCTGAGGTTCAGCAAGGTGGGGCGGTCTTGTTGTTTCAGCCCTCTACCGTAAACAAGTGTGCTATTGCTGTTCCCCCCAACAATCCCAGGACTATGGCGTTACTCCTCTGTGGCTACACTCTCAAACCAAGTGATACTGTTCAAAACTATTTCCGACCCTTCTCCAGCTCCTGAAACTTTGCATTGTGCCTTCGGAAACTCAGCCTGTAAAATCCTCCCTCCACATCCTCCATGTCTTTTCCTCTCTTGTCCCCACTATAACTTGGCTAACCCCAGAAGGCATTTCTTCTTTGAACTTCATTCAATGCTAGCTATGCTCTCTTTTGTTCTCCTCCTGCCTGGTTTGAAGGTGCCCTAGATTTTATCCTAAGCAGTAATTTCCATGTCTCAGTAATCTCAGTTCCAAGGATCTCACTCTTAAAACATTGCTTCCTACCTTACCAGTGAGTGTGTTCCAGACAAAAGTCCCTGGTGCCACCAGAATCTAGGGTCCTTTATAACTCCGTGTCCTAACTCTCATTTCCCCATACGTCTCTCTCCCTGCAATCCACCCCCCACACACAACCTCACCTCACATTCCTTTATCCTGTCATCTCACAGTGACACTGCCACTTTCTGGTCAATCCAACTTTCCAGTCTTTTTCACACCTGCACGGGTGGAGCTGAACAAGGCTGGGAGTGTCTAAATGCAGAGCCATTCCTGTCAAGGGGGTCCTCAGGGCTGCAGGCAACGGTCCAACACTTCCCCTCCCACCTGCTTTACGCCCTCATCTCCTACATGACTATTCTGTACCTCCTATCGCCTCCAACCTCCAATACCTCTCTTCCCCCATATCATTCTCAGCCATCGATCTCGCCACCTATTTCACAGAGAAGACAGAAATAGCCGGAGTGCTTACTGGGATAATGGATTCAGAATGCCGTTCACCTAGGACTCTGTGTACAACAAACCTATGCGAGGGAGTGACAAAAAAAGACAAATTTTAGGCCAACAAAAATTGAGAAAAATATTAAAGTACACTTAGAATAGAAAAAATAGATACAGATGAAAAACGTTGACAGCTAGATGGCACAGAAAGGAAAAAAGTAAATACATGGGTAAGTATAAACGAATACTGGGTATTTACTTTTCACTTTGCTGTAAGCCTCAAAATAATAGAAATAGGATACACTGCTTCTAAACCAGTAAAAGGGAGGAACAATTATTTCAAAATAATTCAAGAAAGAAGAAAATGAAAAAGGAATATAGTAAATAGAGGTATAAACATAAAGTACATACTAATTAATATAAATAAATCCAAGCAGATGAATAATCACAATGAAATCCACAATGAGATAATAAAAATAATGGTTTTTAGAATAGGAATAAAAATACAGTTACATTCTATTTACAAGATGTATTTTAAAAATATAAGGCCGGGGGCCTGGGTGCCTCAGTTGGTTAAGCATCTGACTCTTGGTTTCAGCTCAGGTCATGATCTCAGGGTCATGAGATCAAGCCTTGCCTTGGGTCTGGGCACGGAGCCTGCTTAAGATCCTCTCTCTCCCTTTGCCCTTCCCCCCGTGCTCTCTCTCAATACATAATTAAATAAATGGCCAAAAATGTTTTAAAACATCAAGATGAAAATTACATGATAGGCTAATACTAAACAAAGGGGAAGCTTGTTATTTAGTATCATCCAAAAAACATTGTGTAAACCAAAAGCAATGCTAGAGAAAAGAGGGTCACTATATCAAGGCTCTATTCATAAAGTGTGTAATAAATACTAAATATAACATGCACATACTTTTAATGACAAAGCTTTTATAGTAATTGAAAGATTAGGGAAACTCATATGGATACACATGTTTAAACAGAATAGGAAAACTGTCAAGTTAGAGCCAGCAGATTTTCAGAATATCTTACCCAACAAGTAGAGAATACCCACTTTTACACAACACATAGAGCATTTATAAAAATTTACCAGATACCAGTCCATATCCAGGCAGAGAGCCTTACATTTGACAAAATTAGTGCCATTCAGTTCATAGTTTCTGACTGCAATATACTGAAGATAAAAAGTGACAGCAAGAGATAAGTTAGAGAAACTCTATAAATACATGAATACACATGGTTGTATGAGAGATCACAGCGGGATTCTGAAAATACTTAGAAGGGATAATGGGAAAACTACACATTAAAATAGGAGTGACAGCTACTTCTTAACCAATTACAGAGTTGGTCTCTAATTTTCCCTCCTTCTAGGTAAGATTTATTCAGATACCCAGTCATAGAATTACCCCACTTCCTAACAACAGCTAATTTAGAGCAAAGTTGTATTATTTCCATCCCTTTTACTGTAATAAACAATAAATCCTCTCTGTTCCTGGTGGTTTTCGGGTGGTGGGCATTGACAAAAAAAAAAAAAAAAAAAGCCATATGATTAAAGGTACAAAACAGAACAAGAGCAAATTAGAGAAAATAAATAAAATAGTTTGAAGGGAATATGTAAGATCAAGAGCCAAAATTATGCAATATCAAATAAACATAAAATAGTAAGCTGAACAAAAACAGCCAAAAGTTAGTCTTTGACTTATATAAAAGGCAAACCCTGAAAAAGGAACAAAAAGAAACAAGGTACACATACTAGGGATGGAAAAATTTTGTGTGGGGGTTGGATAATTAGAGAGAGGCAGCAGAATGCATTTTGAGCAAATTTAGGTCAAAATATATGAACGTTTAAAAGGACAAATTCTTTTGCCCAAAATAGGCTTCGAAATAAACACATGACCTCAATAAAATAAGCCTATAACCATCAAATACAACTGTATACATAGCCAAAATGTTTCCACAAAGAAAACACAATAACCAGTTGGTTTTACAAATAAGTTCTAACATTCTTAGTGTTAGATCATTTCAATCTTATGCAAACTCTTCCAGAGAATATAAAAATAGAACATCCTCAATTTATTTTATGTGACAAGTAAGCTGACTTCAAAATTAGGTAAGTACAGTATGAGAAAATCACAAGTGTTGATGTCAACATCTTAACTTAAATATTAACAAACACAATCCAGCAACATATAGAAATATAATGAATCATTCCCAGGCTGGTTTTATCCTTGCAAATCAAGTCTGGTCTAATCTCAAAAGAAAAAAAAAATATTTTCACATATTTGTACTACATTAACAGATAAAGGCAAAGAAACATGTGGCTATTAAAACAAATGCCAAGAAAAGCATTGAATAAATCTCATCATGCACTGATGATAAAAGGTCATTTCTCAAACTAGGAATAGAAGGGAATACCACATAGTGAGTAGGTGAATCTATGGACACACACAGCATCCATTTGCTCAGTGGTGAAATGCAAAAGCGTTCCATTCACATCAGGAACAGTACAAGAACACTATGACTAAATCCATTTAGTATTTTATAGGAGGCCCTAACAAATGCACCAAGGACATTAAAAAGTTGTAAGAAGGAGGGAATATAATTTTCATTAATTACAAATTACAAACCCCCTATGTAAGTATTTTGAAAGAATTTACAGGTAAATTATTAAATTAGTAAGAGGATTTAGTAAGTGGGGATGCCTGGGTGGCTCAGTCGGTTAAGCGTCTGCCTTCGGCTCAGGTCATGATCCCAGGGGTCCGGGAATCGAGTCCCGCATCGGGCTCCCTGCTTCGCGGGGAGCCTGATTCTCCCTCTGCCTCTCTCTCTCTCTCTGTCTCTCATGAATAAATAAATTAAAAAAAAAAAAAAAGAGGATTTAGTAAGTTCCCCGATACAATAGAAATACACAAAAATCAATTGCATTTTCTATATACTAGCATGTTAGAATTTATAATTAAAAATAAATATCATCTGCTGCAGTAACAATATATGAAGTGTTCAGACTGAAATCTATCAAAAGATTAACAAATGTGGTATTATATAAAGGAGAAATATCATGCTCCTAGATAGGTGAATTGAAAGGTAATTCTCCAATACCGATGTTACGCATTTACAATTAACAATGTATTGTTCTTTGTTTGTTTTTTGAGGAACTGTGCAAATTAATTCTAAAATGCATATGGAGGGAAGAGAAAACAAAAAGACTTGTCTTGCCAGATTTCAGCCTAACAAAAAGACAACAGTAATTAAGACAGTGTGGTATTATCGTTGGCGTAATCAAATTTGCCAGCAGAATGAAATGGAGAGCTCAGAAATAGACTCACACAAAACATACGGACCTGATATATGGTAGAGATGGCATTGAAAGATGGTGGGAAAGAAAAGCTTATTCAATCTTTTTAGTCTAGGACAGCAGATTACTCATACAGAAAAAAAAAAAAGTAAAACCTCAGAATCAACACAATTAATGTAAAGCAGATTAAATATTTAAGTATAAAAGGTAAAATGTGTGGCAAATGGACTCTAAAATGGCCCCCATTTATTACAGCTCCTGGTACTCATGTCCCTGTGTACTCCCCTTCCTCTGGCTGTGCGTGGGACCTGTGACCTGGCTTCTAACCAAAACTGATGAGGTGTCACTTCGATGAATATGCTACACGGTTAGCACTTTTTCTACTGATTCTCTCTCATTCTGTCTTTTGTGAAGGAAACGGACATCTGGATAACCCTGTATGGTAAATGACTGAGGATGGTCTCCAGCCAACAGCCAGAAAAGAACTGAGGCTTTTAGTCCAACAACCCACAAGGAACTGATTCCTGCCAAGACCCGTGTGAGCTCGGAAGCCTGTGCTTCTCCAGGTGAGTCCCAGGTGAGAGCACCTTGCTTGCAGCTCTATGAGAGACCCTGAGCAAAGACCCAGTTAAGCCATGCCTGAATCCCTGGCCCACAGAAACTGTGAGATAGTAAATATGTTGTTCTAAGCCATTATGTTTGTGGTAATAAAAATAGAGGAGAACATTTTCTGTGCTAAGACCTTGGAGAGGATTCTTTAATACGATGCAGAAAAAGGTATATATAACAGAGAAAAAACACTCACATATTTTCTTACATTCAAATGAAGAACACTTGTGTATCAAAATACATCCCCAAAGTTATAGTACAAGGATCATGAGAATATAAACTGAAAAACTAGTCACAACACAGACAACCAAAAAAGGATTAGTATTATTAATATATGGTAAACTCCAATGAGTCAATAAGAGAAAAGAATGAACTCAATAGAAAAATGGATGGAAGACATGAGCATGGATTTTATTTCAGAAAAGAAGAAACACAAATGGAAATAGGAAAGACTACTATATGTTTGTGTTCCCACACACACCAGGTGTATGTGCTGAATGTCATTAATAATCAAAGGACTGCAAATAAAAACAAGAGTGTGACACCCTTCACTCCCATCTTTGTCTTTCGACATCCAGAAAAAAAAAGGTGACTCCTTTTCACCCCACCAGACAGGAAAATATTTAAAAGGTCTGAAAATGTCAAGTATAGGAGAAAACTTGGAGCAACAGAAACTTTCTTATAATGGCTAAAGTGTCAATTTGTACAATCTAGAAAAATACTAACTTGGCACCATCTAGAATAGTTGAGGATGTGCTTTCAGTCACACACACACACACACACACACCA
The DNA here is from genome assembly GCF_029215605.1 of Mirounga angustirostris. Classification (NCBI taxonomy): domain Eukaryota; kingdom Metazoa; phylum Chordata; class Mammalia; order Carnivora; family Phocidae; genus Mirounga; species Mirounga angustirostris. Next base: position 9,757,171 of record NW_026991722.1, on the reverse strand, counting down.
GGAAGAAGTTTGGAGTGGGGGGCTGGGTGGAAATGTTCTAGGTACAAACAAAACACAGGAACAAAATTCTTACATAGGTGCATTATAGAACATATACAACTTTTACATGCAATGTTTGAATATTTCCCAAATCCAGCAAGATAAAAGATAATGTACAGCATGCTCAGATAATGGTATATTCATATAATGGGATACTACCATGTTGAAGATAAGTGATCTCCACCTACAAACAACAATATGCATTAGACACACAAAATTTTGAGTAAAGAAAAGCAAGCTGTATAAAAATATATGCAGTATGGGACTGTTTACACAATGTTTGAAACCATGCAAAAATATACATTTTGTTGACAAGGATAGACACATATGTGTAGCTATAAAGAAAAGCAAGGAAATAGTACACACAAACCCAGGATAGATGTTCCCTCACTGTTGGGAGCAGGAGGATGTGATAACAGAAGGTCAGATAGGAGGTTTAACCACTAGTATAAATTGTGGGTGACAGGTACACTCTTACTCATTTTATTAATTTCTTTTGTACCAAATATGTTTTGTACCATATTGTAGAGTATGCAAGTACATAAATTCCTACCCTTAAGTTTCAGCTCTGGCCACAGAAATTCATCAATATCATAGAGGAGGGCTTCTGACTTCTCAGATAGGGTCAACACAATTTTTCCGTGTCAACATACTACTGTAACCTATTTTGCATATCCATAATACCTACCTACAGTTTGATAAGTGGGGGAAGTAGAGTTGGCATATGCAAGAGCCAACACAAGAGTGATTTCTAATTTGCATACAACGAACCATACTTAGTAAGAGTGTAGACAGCAATACCCAAGGAAAATCAATCACAGAAATGGAATTCCTGTCTATCAGTGGTATGAACCTACTACCATTGGTCTGTGGCAGTTGGACCCAATATAGAAGGGCATTCTGTTTTGCACTCATTGCTGGAAGGCTGAGTTTCTGGCTGGAGGCTCTGCAATTTGCTCCTGGGTCCCAATATATAGCCATGGAAGCCAGAAAGCATTTTACAAAGCATCAGCTATAGGATAAGGTACTGTAGAATTTTACCTCAACCCAAAAATAGGTGTGAATGACATGTGATTTAACAGAAAAAAAAAAATACTCTACACAGATCAGATGATTGTATTTTGATGCAATCTTGTGAAGTATGGTGTTGAGGTGAACAATCATTACATATGTAATTTGGATATGCTACCTCTAATTGGCTTCCACTTACATCCTCATAGTTTGTGGAGTAAACACAACATTCACACATAGTCTTAAACACCTCAGATTTCATGTTCATTTCACAATAAATAAGTGGAGAAAATAAAAGAGAAAAAATATAATGGTTACAATATAGAAGATCACAATTATGTATCTATTGAATGAAGGTATGGGCATAAAGTTATGCTTAATGTCACACAAATGGCACTTATTGTAATATGGAACACAATTTCAATTGCATCAGCCCTAAATTAAAAATGGTCTCTATTTCAATGAACATAATATGCTCTGGAAAAAAACAAACAAACAAACGAAACAAAAAAAAAAAACACATGGCTCTGGAAATGGAAGACAAAGACATGGAAGCTGAAGTGAAAGCTGCAATAAAATTTTTTCTTGAAATATGACCATAAAGGAAACACTGCTTCCAATTAATGTATTAAATGTATAATTGTGATTGTACATGTTTGTGTGACTCAACTGATATATTAAATATTACACTAAAATAGATGCTACTTTAAATACTAAACCAAAATATAAAAGACCAGAGAATTGTAGGTGATCATCACAAAGAGGAAACAAGTACTGTTCCATTATTTTTTTTACATGAGATTTTATTTAATCCATGCATCGACTCTAGGGAAATTTTACAGAGGAAGAAATGGAGATTTAAAATTAAGAAAGTTGCCCAAAACCTCACAGCTGGTCAGTATTTACTGACCTAGGGCTTAGTGTGGTTTTTTTTTGTTTGTTTTTTTCTAATTCCAAAGCTCATGTAATATATAAAAGTGTTATATAAATGTAACATTTTAACAGAAATGACCTTCTTCAAATTAAGAAAGGAAATGGGGGAAGGTATAAACAAGGCCAGTGGAAGACCCCCCAGGGGTCGGCTTTTAGTTATTCAGAAAAAACCTTATGCCTCTTATGGTAATGGAACTCTGCCAAGTTGTTATGTGTGTATACAAGCATGTTCCTTTCTATTCATGTGTTCAACAATGGGATATTTTTGAGTTTTATAATTAGTGTTGGGTAGAAGACAAAGTCATAAATGAATGTGTGTGCAATTCAGTTTATTTTGGTAAATCTGGAGAAATCACCACAAATTTGTTGGTGCTCATAAGCTCACTGTAAGCATGCTGTGCCCTGTTAGCATTGAATTAGCCATAAGGCTCAGGTTAATGTCTGATACGAAAAGTAAAACCACCTGACTTTTATTAATTGCATTCTTTATATGCATTTATCTTTTTATGGGTATCTAATGAAAGCAATTTCATCACTTCTTGCTTGTATTACTGTGTTCTTTTACATATAAATAAATCGTCCCTTCAAAGTTTTGTGAAATATCACATTAAGGCATCAAATTAAAAAGGCTTAATATACTTAAAATAGCCATATTTTTAAATCTCATGTACTTTAAACAAATCTACAATAAAATCAATCTTTTGGAACAAAGTGAAGGAATAAATGAATATATAATTAAAACAATAAATAAATACCAGAAAAACTGGACAATATTCTTTCACTGTAGTACAATAAGGGTGTAGAGCCTTATTTGCATCATGCAATAAATAAGGTAAGAAGTGTGTTATGTATTGTGCATAGAGGGGTGCTAGATTTTAATGCAGGGATCAGGGAGTTTATATTGCTCATGTTCTAAATAAGAAAAGTACAGTGATTGGGAGCCAAACTGTTCAAAAAAAAAAAAAAAAAAAAGAATGAAGAGCATCACAGATGTCACGTGTGTGTGAAAGTTTGCTTCCTTAAACCATTAAGAACAATGTATATATCCCAAATAGAGAGGAAGACAACATACGGGAAAACATCACATATTATCAGACATTTGAAAACCTGAAACATGTAAGTAAAATTCAACGTCAACGTTACTACACTTCAAAGAAAAATTACATTTGATCTTGAGAGAGAGCAATCCTAGGGGAAAAAAAAAAAAAGATCTGCTCAAATTATAATTTATTTTTTTTCTCAAGTTTTAACAATAAGATTTCAAAGAGATTCTAAATAGTTCACAGAATAATTAACACAATTGTTATAGGAGTGATTCTCCCTGTACACCTTACTTCCTGTGTTCTATGTTCTTTCCTCCCTCCCACCCTCCCTCCCTCCCTTCTTTCCTTTTTTTCTCTTTCCCTCCCTTCCTGCTGGTATTATTTACATCTTGGAGGAAAGACCAGATTTTTTTTTTCCTAAAATGAATTCTACTTGAATATATTTGTTAGTCACAGATTTGACACGAGTAGGCACTTCCATTTGGTGTAGACTTCTTTGAGCTAGAAACATTGTGAAATGCAAATGTGTTTCTCTCTAGTCCTCACTAGACTGTCCGCTCCATAGATTTTTGTTCCCTGCTGCATCCCCCAGTATTGACAGCTCTGCCTGGCACTGCGGGTCTGGAGACACTCAGAGAGGAGGGACAGGGAAAGATGCTATTGGTCAGCTGGACTCTGGATGAAAAACATGGTGTTGTCTTTCTGTCATTACTAGCAATGATCCGTACGCACAGCAGTCAGACCATACTCACATATTCTTTTCTCTTCAGAGCATCTCTTGATATTCACCTACAACCAAATTTCTTTGCTGTGAATAGTGTTATTAGGGTAGTTGAGTGAGTGGGAATGGGGAGAGAGCAAGTGTTGGTTTTGTTCTATTTGCACTACCCTTTTGGAAAAGCTACTCATTAATGGGATGTCCCATGACAACTAGAGCCAAAACCTAATTAAGAAAAAATAGGTGGTGATCTCCATCCAAGTTTACCAAGCATAACTTCCTCTAACTCAATATATGACTCTCTTTCCTCACAACGACCATTTCAGAAATAAACCATGTCTACTGCAAAAGAGACAACAATTTTCGGTGTCTTTCCTCGGGTGATAATCACTAACTGCCATGCCTCCCCTTCTCCGCTTCTTGATGAATTCCTATTAGCTTTGAAGTCGGGAAAGACTGCCAATTCCTCACACAGCAGGGCCAGTCAACTGATTTTTCTGTTCTTCCCTCACACTAGTCAGTATCTCAATAGTAGATACCCAAAAAGTATAGCGAATACATGAACTGATGAACTGTAAATCCATTAAAAATTCCCTTACAAAAATGCACTTCCTAGAGAGATAATAGGGCTTTCAAATTTATTTGTAAAATAAGTACCGTATAGAGTTGTTGTGAGGATTGTAACGAGACATAGAAAAACCTTACAGTTCGATGCATGGCACATCAGAGACTAATTCACTATATATGCTTCTCTTTTTTTAAAAAAAGTCTTCACTGTGCCAATCCTGCACACCGAACTTAGAACATCTCACGTAACCTTCTTCATGAGTAATGCATCAGGCAGCACAGAGATCTTGCCAATGGCCGCAGGGGCAGATGTAGAGGACAGGTGCATAGTACAGGGATGCTCTTGCCATTTCGTAAGTGGGATAATGTGTGCAGAAGACGGAAATGAGTCCAAGTCAGAGACAGACCTGGGATTAAGTCAGGCAAGAAGAGGCTAGCTCATCACTTAATGGAGCAAGTTTTGTGGCTGGAATCCTGAGGCTGAATGTCAGTATTCAGTGTGCTCCCCATTTCAAGTCCCTGCCTTCTCGGCTCTACATAAAATCCTCCCAGTTACCCAAAGATCTAAAGAGAGCTAGTATGAAATTATCCCAACCAAAGCCAAGTTGCTTTTAGCTTATTTATTTATTAATGGTGGAGTTTTGTTATACATATAGTGCCAGGGTAAGCTAGTTTATGACCTTCAGTCTATCTTTTCTTCACTGAATAACTGGGTAAGTGTGAAAGAAAAACCAAACAAAAACAAAAATGAAATTCTCTACGGTTTGGAAGCATTAGCTGAACCTATCTCTGGAAACAGAATTAAATATGTATACGTTACGTGGACTAAATATAACACAAGCTCATGTAAATTATAGCTCAAGCATCTACAAGTTAATTACAGAATATTAGAATCTATTGTTTGAAGTTCCTATCATCCTTTGTGCAAAAATTCAGTCATTTAGTTCTTAGATTATTATTTGAATTTTCCTGACAACATGAAGGAATGACACTAGTGAGATAATGAAAGAAATTGCCTTAGCAGACATTTTTATATGTATTAGACATGCTTTAGCTAACATTTAAATAAGCAGTAAATGGCCCACATATTAAATTCCTTGACATATCCTGTATTAGGCATCCTTATCTCTGGAAATGGTATTTATGTATTGCCTTCTATTTACATTTTTCCTAAATTAATCAGTGAATATTTTTCTAATTATCATCAGTTAATCAAGCCAATCAAACGTAGTGATTTAAATCCATTGCTAATGTCTACTCACAGATAATTGGATATCCTTTACATAACAAGAATGGCTGGGATCTTCAAGGATGCACCCAAAAGTACCGATAAACAACGTTAATCAAAAGTAAGTGGCAGAGGGGTAACATTTCCACAAAAGGAAAAGTCTTCAGGATGCCCTAGTGTGGGTGGAGGGGTGCTGCTTCTTTGAATGCATTGCTGAAGGTTTTGTGGCAAGTCCTCTGATATTGCCTGGGAGTTTAACATCCCGTTCTTGTCAGGCATTTACTAATTCTTCTCTGTTGATTTAAAAAGACAGCCAATCAAATGTCTAATATTTGGGGTCTAGATCTAATATGTATGTTTTATTTATTTATAGGCCTTTATTCACAGGTGCTTTCCTAATATGTACATTTTCTTGTCATTTGCTTAAAACTTGTGCCTTTCTAGGTTTCTATCAATTAAATTTAAGCATACTCATAAATTCATCTTGCTTTTCCTGAAGAGAGTCTTCCACTTCCTAACCTCTCCAGAATTTCATTAAACTCAATTCTGGATATGGCCTTATTTTTTCATCCTAAGTGAGTAATTTGCATTATTTCAAACTTTTGAGAACCATATTATTAACCATTGCATTTGTTACCCTTGTCAGCAAAACTGTCTTCTTTTAATTTCAAGTCCTAAATTCTATTATTTTAGTAACAGTTTTTATCCCAATTAGGCCTAAGTTTGGGGAAGTTAATAAAGAAAGGGGTTAATTTTACAGAGAGGACAGGTGTTTCCTTTAGAAGTGTCACATAGTACCAATCATCCCTTTAATGATTTTCAAGATGACAAGAATAAAATTAAGTGTGGAGGCTACTGGAATTTTTCTGAAGCTAACACCCTAGGGATGCAGGACCTGGATGTTCTGGGAGCTAGTCACCTCAGGTATTATGATTATAAGGCAAGGGGTCCCAAGCATGAACATCTGCGTGCAGATCCAACGGCTGGGTCATCCTTCACCCATAATGTTCCTCACAGGGGAATCTGCAGATAGAGGTCTCTTCCAGCAGACTTTCCCTTGGGGTGGGGGGAGGTGAGTACAGTGCCAGGGAAATTCATCTTGGCATTGCTGTGTGGGGGTGAAAGTTAGGATACACTGTGGAGATCACTTTGGTAAATGTGTCCCTTTCTTCAGCTATCAGTAACATGTCCCCATGCTCATTCACACAACTGCTTTTTTTCGTTTTCCCCACCTCCCCTCCGATTCCTCCACATAGTCCACCTGGTTCTCTCCTTCCCCTTGGGGGTGTTTCTGCAATATTAACAGGCAGTGGTTCGGCTTCTGCACACATGTGTAAGTCTTACCTTGATCAGACCTGCTATTACTGCCAACCCAAAGGCTTTTGATTTGATCTGATTTGAGATCACACATCCTGGGAATTGAAAGCAAACCCTGAGACTATGACCAGTAATGGGAAGAGTGTTATCATCCATGCAGCAATTTTACATGCTTGTTGATAACCCTGAGATAGGCAGAATAACCTTCCTTGAGAATACCTGTGTAGACTCAGGTCTTCAGCTGCCCTCTCAACCTACACTGATACAATACGATTTTTCATTCATTTTTGACTTTGCAGAGAGAAAGCAGGGAGAGCGGAGAGAAGGAAGTAAAGCTGGGGGAGGAGGAGCGGTCTGCATTCACACTATAATGGAAGAAAAATGACAGCCAAGTTAGGTTTAGCTGGAATGGAACATATCCACAGCCTTATCACTCTGGAGGCACATTTTGACATAATAACAAACTACTGAGAAAGAACCACTTTTATCTAGGTCAGAAGGACAGACTCCCAAGTGTTGGAGAGCTTGGGGAAACGACAGTCTGAAACGTCGGGAAGACGGCAATCTGTACAGAGATTTTCATCAGGTCTCAACCCCGCCTAATGGTTTTTGTCCAGTGCGCGGTAATTACTCCTCCGGCTTATAACGGCATCTAACGGCGTGGCATTTTGATTTCAGAGCCTACCAAAATAAAATGAACCAGATTTTATGACGACTACATTTATAATAAGATGCAGATGGTGAAAGAAACAGATGCCTCTGACGTCATCTCCCATTTGCCTGTAACTTTTGCAGACACTGGCGGTCTGCAAACTCATTCAAAGAGACGCAGGATCAGCTGGGCAGGTTTCCAGTTCTGTTTCCAGGCTCAAAAAACACTAGCAGCGGTGGTACTGCTTTCTCTGAGTCATACGGTGAGGATTCCACAAAAAGAAATTCGATTCTAAGTGCGATTCTTTAATGCAAAATTAATCATCAGGGAAAAAAAAAATCCCCACAAATGTCGGGACTCTTCAGCACTCAGTACTAATGGGTTGTTTTGCATAACAGTGACAGAAAGGACAGGGCGTGAGGGGTGGGAACAGCTGTAGCTTCGAGGAGGAGGGAGGGAGAGAGGGAGAGAGGAAGAGAGAGAGAGAGAGAGAAAAGAGAGTTAACAGACAAGCAAGTCTAAAATACTCTCCCAGCCCTTGGCACCCAGATTGTTCAAAGACTGACTCCTTGTTCCTTCCAAGTAAAAAAACTTTAAGGAGGCTTTTCAGGCCACTGTCTCGGACCTCAAAAAAATGTTCATTCTGTATTTCCATCTGTATTTTCCAGAAAGAATTCTATAGTTCTGATAGGAGCTTTCACCATTTCCCCAGTGATATCACTGAACATTATACACAGGAGGAAAAAAACAAAACACCAAAAAAACCTTTTTTTTTTTTTTTTTTTTTTTTGGTGCAAGATAAATGTGTTAGAAGATCTTTTAAAAAAGATAACGAACTTTTGTAGTCCATCTTGAAAGCAAGAGATGCTTGGGCAGAGCAGCAATTGAAAGGCCTTTAGCAGTGTTTGAGGTTCCAAGATAGATCAGCACAGTTACAGACGAGGAGACGGCCAGACAAAAACCTGTAAAATCTTACCTCCCCTGACCTCCATCCTATAACTTCATCTACGCCTCTGTAGCCGGAACATTTCAGCAGAAAAAAAAAAAAAATTCAGAAACAAAGGCAAGGGAAGTAGCGATGTAAAAATAAATCCTGCTAGGCCAAATACGGGGCCTATTTTTAAAATAATCTCTGTGCAAGTAACAAACCGAACACGCGCGCACACGCACACACACACAGTACAAGAATAAACAAACTCGTCACATCCACAAGCCGGGTTGCAAAGGATTAGTGCAAATTTCTGCTGACCTGCAGCATTTAGTCCATGAACTTTGGATATCCTAGACGCTCCATCAGTGTCCAGCAGATGTTCTCAATCAGTTTAATTTCATCTCTAGGCAAGTTCTGTTTCCAAACGTTAGTATTACTTGGTGATATTTCCCCCTCATAGGGAAGATAGAAAAGGTTCGTGGAGGTGGCGAACAGTATTTGGTTTAAACTAGCAGGAGACAAAGGTATTCCAAGAAAGGCAAAAATCCTTTCAGCGGTTTTCTGAGGAAAACGTACGATGTCTTCAAACTTGATCAGCTGGTAGCTGGTAGGCAGCAAGTCTGTGTTTATTCTCAGGGCCGCTGCGGTGTTTGCGAGCCACAGATGGGACAACAGGGAGACTGCACTGGACGTGGGTTTCGATAATTCTTTCCTCAACGATTCATACTCGAAAGCATAGCCTGAATTTAAGTTACATCTGCCTTTACCTCCCTCTATTTTAAACAATCTAGCTAAGTGCTCTGGTACATTTTTCAAAGAGTAGAGACTTGGTTTACTACTGTACAGCATTGAATAAATCCATGCCCGAGGGTCCCTTACTATGTACAATGCCCTCATAGAAGCTCCTAAAACTTCTTGGAAAAAATGAAGCTTTAAGGTCCAGCTCCCGCTGCTTAAGCTGAGCACGGGACGCGCGCTTGGGTAATAGACCAGGTGTCTCCTCAAAGCCCTAATATATTCAGCATCTCTATCAAAGGTGCCTTTCATCCTACTTCTTTGTTCTGGCAAAGACTCTCTCCTTTTCAATTTTCTTTTTTTGTCCTTATTTGCTGTAAAATATGGGGCCAGTTTACCCCTACTGGGTTCATGCAGATGGATGTTTTGCAAATGTAGTTTCGTGTCTTGAACTAAGGACTGCAACCAGCCTCGGAGTAAACGGAAATGCACACTGTGGATATCTGATGCCTTCCATTCACAGGCATCTGCAAATGAGTCAATTTCAAATTCAGTTTCAGGAATATTGATGTAGGTTGTAGGAACTCTGATGTAGAGAAAATCACTACTGTTGAAAAAAAGCTGTTTGAGAATTTCAGCTCCTGAACCAGGAAGTGAGGTAACGACGACATCGGGAAGATCGAGGTGGTGCCCTTCGGAAGACAAAGACTTCGGGCTTGCCTCGGCCTCCGTCCTTGCCCATTTTGCACAGAGGGGCTGAGTGCAGGCGCTCCACACATCCAGCAGCTCAATAAACCACAAGGCAATAACAAGGATTAGGATCCACCGCATTAGCTTTCTAAAAGAAAGGTAAAACCGCCACTGAAAGGTTAAAATCACCAAGCTAATGCACAAAATCAACCCAACTGCTATATTAAACTTAAACCCAAAAGGGAAAATAACCCTTTCTTGTCTTATGGGCTTTGCTATTGTTTGAGTGCCCAAACCAAATCGGGTTATTTGGCCCTGATCAGCCACACTGGCAAAGCCACCAAAACCCAGGTAATCAAATCTCGTCTTCAGGTTATGGTAGTCAGTTACAATGGACACAACATGTTCAGTATTATTGACATTGAGAGAAATCTGAAGTCCAGAGTTGGAATTATCAATAAATCTGCAGCTGGAAACATTGACATACGGCCCATAAAAGACATACGCAATTCTTGTGATTGCGGATTCCATCTGAAATGTAACATTAACAAATTGAGTCCACCGTTTCTTAAATTCAGCAGCTTGCTCTGCTTCCTGTATGCTAGCAATGGGACTATTGCCACGATGATCAAACCAGAACATTCTGTAGTGTGCATCCCACACATCCATCATGGCGCCATTGTACCTGTTCATAAACCTGTAAGGGATGTACTTGAAGTCAATGTCCAGATTATGAAAGAAGGCACTGACAGATTTTATTGGGGAATTGTCCTGCTTCTCAACGTGATCAACAACTAGCAAAGTCTGGGAATTTAAGAGAAGCAAAGCACGATACACACTCTTCAGCTTCATTGCTGACGAGTAAGCAGACACTGCTTCCCCACTCACAAATATCATTTCTCCATGCTGAGAGGCAGTGACGATTTCCCCCGCCGCGTCCCCGGCCTCCTCGCCGCTCCACTTGAGCCACTGTGCACATTCTCCCAGTTGACCTTCCCAGGGCTCGTTACACTGGCTTGTGGGGGACGGAGCAAACACCAGTACGTTGTTAAGGTGGCTCAGCTTGGGTCCATAGAGAGCTTCAGAAACAAACACTTGCCCATTGGGGGCAAAAGTAAAGGAGTTCTGATCTGGATGTTCATGTCCTGGGTTAAAGCTTCTCCACCCATCAATCCAGGAGTATGGCTGAAAGTGAACTATGTCATACACCGCTCGCCCCCCTAGCTTCCCAGACTTAAAAGACACAAAGGTATTGCTCTGTGTATTTGGCAACCCAGCCCCATAGGTGACAACACCCCAGTTAGGGAATGTGTGCATTTTTGCAGTGCCATATTCAGCAGGAGGCTGTGGGGTGAGCTGGGGATCATACCAGATGAACTCGGTGTGGAGAGTACTCCACCTCTGGGCAGTGGAGGGGACCATTGGTCCATCTTTAGGTCGGTGCCTTCTAATTTGCTGAGCTAACCAATTCCCAGCTCCATTCTTTAAGATAAACTTATCCAAAAAAACTAACTGGCTCTCTGGACCATAAAACCAATTATAATTGGAATCTGCTATACCCACAGTTCTTTGGAAGCCTGGTAAAAGGGTGGCGTAATAGAACCAAAAGTGCATTTTTAACCAGTTATTATCCAAGTTGTTGATATTAAAATGACGCTGGGCTAGAAAAACATACTGTGTGACTGATTTAGCTGTGTAGCTTCCGTAGGCCACACCTTCGTCCAAAGAACCATCGACAACGTGATTCAACAGAAACATCGTCTTTTCCATCACATCTACTACAACCTGTTTCCATACATTTGCTTTAGATCCTTTATCTACCCCAGTCACCAAAGCCCCCGTGAGTAATGCTATCATGTTAGTAGCTTGGTGATTATGGAGAAGTTGTTTGCCCCACGAACGGACCTTGGAATACTCATACATTTCCTCAGTAACAGCCCATATTTTTTCCAGGTATTTAGGTCTCCGATGATCATCTAGTAAGTTATACAAAAAGTCAAAGGCAGTGGCAAAACCCGTTAAGGAATGGCCAACTGGAACCTCATCCCCTGGTGCGTTCTCAACCAGCCAGTCTTTGTAGCCAACCATCCTGTCCATATATTCCAAGACAAACTCAAAGGCAACTTTGTCTTCTGGACATAACAAACAGTACAATGCTAAAGGAGGCAGATTGTTACCATAAATTTCATTCCACTTGGCAGCAAAATCAGCATGCTTGGGTGGAGGTAGGTAGTATGTGGGGTTGGACAGCATAGCTGTTACTGCACTTCTGATAGTTCTAAACAGATGCAAATGGCTTGTACGAGACTTTTGTCTCATTGCCTGGATTTCTCCAGCATCAAAATATAAACTTGGATGAAGCATACTTTTCTTCAGCTTTTGATTGGGTTTGAAATCTTGCACTTTCTGTGTCTTAAACTGATCTATATCATCTGTGAAAACTGCCCAGTCAGAGTAATTGCTCACAGATTCCTCAAAAGTGGAGAAAGCAAACATCACTAATGCTAAAAATAAGAAATGTCCCGTAAACATTAACGCCATGATCCATCGGGGAGTTCCCTTCCTTAGGCATACATGTCAAACACAGTGCTCAATGTATTTCCCATCTGCCTAGGATAAAACACATTTAAGGCCTTGATAACACAAAGACTGCAAATCATATACGCTGTGAAATCCAGCTGACATTCAGTTCATTCAAAGCAAGGTGGGTTGCCAAAAAGAGGAAATTTACACTATCTGTGTCCCTGACACAGATTTGCTTCCAATAAAACTTCAAGGAATGTTAAAACCTCTAATGTTTCCATATCACAGAGCAAACAGTGGTAGAGTCAAACATACTATGAATTCAGGCTTTACCTCCTTTACATAAATCTATCTAACGTGAAGAGTCAAACCACACGTTGTAAAAAAAAAAAAAAAGAAAGAAAAAGAAGCACTCCGAAATCCAAATTAAAAAGTCGTTCCTAGGATAGGAAACCATCACCCACGTGTAAGATGTCTGTGCTTGTGTCTGCCCAAAGGAGCTGATGATGTACTGAAATTCTTGAAGCTGAAATTCTTGGTTGTTATTCCCTTCCACTTTTTACACCTTTGCCTTGAAAATTTTTTCTTCTTCCATTTTTGGGAAAAGAACATCCTCAACAAGTGTTCAAAGTCCTACTTGGTTTTAAAAAATCAAAAGCTCTGCCCTCATTTCAAATCTGTCTTGTTCAGGCTTACTTACTCATCGCCCATTATGACCCACAGAAAGCATTTTCATGTCTTCTTTTATCAGCTTCATCTGTACAACTATAAAAATCTAATCTCTTCAGCCACCTAGGTACTTCGTTTCCAATCATGAAGTAACCACCAACTGGGAAAGAAAACTCCCCTCTGACCAAGAGGGCCGGTTCTTTTCTGTTCCTTTTTCATGACACTCCTTTCTGGAGGAGAAACAAAAAGAAATTCTCTGAGGCTACAGATATGCTGGGAGTGGACATGAACTGATGACTTAAAGGTTCTACAATCTCTTGACAGAAATTTTAGAATCACGATAAAATCTGTAACTGAATACAATCTAAGTTAGCTCAAGTGATTCTTTTTTTTTCTTACACTTTTAAACGCATACAGTGAGTGGTGGCAGATGACAAGTAGCTACAAGATGCAACTTTCCTGCAGCCTTTATTTTAACTGTGGCTTGCTTGACTCATTTAACCTGTTTTTATTCAAGTGCGCTTAACACAAAGATGAGTCCTGCTATCATTCTTGTTGGTTTGGTCGCCAAGGACTCAGGGACAAAAAGCAGAAGTTGAAAGGACCTTTTCTGATGCCGGTTGAGGGATTACCTCTTATGGGATCAAAAGACGCCTTTGTAGGGGAAACTACTGAGACCATCACGTTTCTCAAAGGAGAAAGCATGAGAATGCGTGGGAGCAAGCAAAGGCGCCCCAACCTCACCTGGAGCCCCGTCCTCCATCCTTACGAGAGGCCACCAGAGGGAGCTCAGACCCAGACTAAGGTGCAGCGTCGCCCCTGCCCGTCTTCGGGTTTGAAGAACCTAACCAAGTTTCGGTCTTGGACAAGTCTCCTCTGCGTAGGAAACATTAACGCTGGAGTTTCCTGAACCGCCCCGCCTGCTGCACTTTTTCGTTCGCTCCCTACGAACGCGCCGCCCCCATCCTCCGCTCCCCACCCTCGACCCCTGGCTCAGGTTTGGGGACAAGAGACCCCTAAACGGCCAAGTCCGCTTACCTTCCGCAGATGCAGACGGGGTCTCCCGACAGCGCCGGGCCCAATGAGGAGGAGGTGGAGAGTTCGAGAAAACCGCTCCGCACACGGAGCCGGGCCGCGCCGTCCCCCGCAGGGCTCCCCGCGCCCCGGGCACGGCACCCCCCGCGCTCCAACAGGCTGCGGCCCCGCGCTGGTCCCCCGCCCCGCGCCGCGAGGACACGCCCGCCCTCGGGGAACGCCGGACGCTCCGGGCAGTCCCGCACCCCGGGAGGCAGATCCGCGCGCAGAGGGCGCTCTCGCGGGCGCCGAGTCCGGCGGAGCGCCGGCGCCCCAGGCTGCGATGCCGCCGCGGCCGCCGCTCCTCCCCGCCAGCTCCGGCCGCGCGGCCCGGGGAGCGCGAGAGACAGCGACGCGGGCCGGGGGCGGGGCGGGAGCGGGATGGGGGCGGGGCCGGGGCGGGGCCTCAGGCCCGGGAAGGGCGTGGGAGGGGAAACGGAAGCGGTGGGCGGGGCGGGAGCAAGACGGAGGCAGAGGCAGGGGCGGGCCCTCGGGACCGCAGGGCAGGGCGAGAGACCGTGACGTAAGCCGAAGGCGGGGCGGGAGCGAGATGGGGCGGGGCCGGGGCGGGGCCTCAGGCCCGGGAAGGGCGTGGGAGGGGGAAACGGAAGCGGTGGGCGGGGCGGGAGCAAGACGGAGGCAGAGGCAGGGGCGGGCCCTCAGGACCGCAGGGCAGGGCGAGAGACCGTGACGTAAGCCGAAGGCGGGGCGGGAGCGAGATGGGGGCGGGGCCTTAGGGCCGAGGGGTTGTAGGGGGAGACAGATGGCGATTTAGGAAGCGGGGCGGGAGGGCGGGGCGAGAACAAGGCTGGGGCGGGGCCAGGGTCCGGGCCGAGCGCCCACCCATCCCCGGATCCGAAAGCCGGTCGGTGGGTGTCTCTGGGCGCTTGAGTTCCGGGCTGCGGTGGGGAATGCGAGCCGGAGGAGGGGGAAATTTGTAAGTGCAATTGTCTGAAGACCTCGCAGTGCTGCCTGGGTCCTGCTGCTATTTACCCTTTGGTTATGGGGGCGGACTGGTGGGCTGGGGTCGGGAGGGAGCCCAGAGTTTCTGGGCGTGATTACAGATGCTAGGAGAAGTGGGGACAGGCGGGATAACGCTGTAGGATGTCAGGAATTACCCTTGGGCAGAGCAATGGGTGAGGAGAGAAGGTATGAGAGGCAGCTTGGCTGAGGTTGCTGTCATTTGGGAAGGCGAAATCAATATAGCGGGTTAATATGAGAATGGCTTCAGGAGCACGGATGCTGAAGATCAGAGGAAAACAAAAAGGCTAATCAGTTTTATTGATTGAAATAATTCATCCAGCAGTATAAATATGAGACGGAGTGGGACAAACAAGGGGAAGGAATCTCTTTCTCGTTAAAGAAATGAAAACCGAAGTTCAGTAAAGACCCACAGACAGAGGACAGTGTGCCTCTCTTTTACTATGACACCTGTGTGCAATTCCAGGCTTCAGATGTGCTAGAGCAGCTGTGAATCCTGATGTATTCTACGTATGGAATTTCTCACAGATACCTGAAATTACGCTTCCGCGTGAGCCAACACAGGGTCTGACCTCAACTATCACAGTAACTTAGTAATCATAGGAATCCAGTGGAACATCAAGCCTCACAAATGAACAAGCCCATCTCCAGTTGGGGATTGGTAATACCTTCCTTTCCCTCCAACTCCATTCCGTTTTGGTAAAACGGTCAGATTCGTCCATTAAAAAACGAGTGCCTTGCTTGGACCACTTCTTGGTAGGACTAAATGGTAGACCATTACTAGTGGAATAAATTTCACGTAATTTATCTTGGAGAAGAAATGTGGCTTTTACCTCATTACTCTTCTGCTTTGTCCTCTTGGGAACCCTACCCCCGTCCAAATGGCCAAACTTGCTTTTGCTTTGGCATCCCCAAAACTATGCTTACCTCATTCTTTTCCCTGTGGTGTCCTCTGCCCAGCTAACGCCAGGTCTTTTATCATCCTGGTCTCAGCTCAGATGCTTAAATTTCTCTGTAAATACCTCTTAGGTTTCCCTCTTAGAATGAATTACTCCAGCACTCTATGATTTATATCTATATTCAGTCCTTAGATCATTTGTTTTGTCCTTAATATTTCACCTGACTCCTGTGCTCTATTCAAAGTTCCTTCAAGTCATTAGCAGTCTCTCAGTCCCTTCTGTAAGCACTGCAACGGTGTTTGAAATGATTTGGACCTTTGGCAGTTGGGCTCCCATAGAGCATCGCCTCTGCCACTGAGGTCCACTCTCAAACAAGGGTTCTCCTCTGAACTCCAAGGACAGAAATTCCTGCAAATGTCTGGATTGTTCCCTATGTGACCCAGCGTGGGTTCCAACCTCATTAGAGTTGGGGGAAAGAGGAGCCCAAATGCAGAGATTCCTGTAATTTTTTCCTAAAGGGAACTTTGGAAACTGTCAAGGAATTAGTGTTAGTAAACATAGTGGGTAAATATACAGACCATTTCTCAGAACAAAATATATGGACCGGGATTCTTTCATTCTGTGGATCCAAAGTTCCTCATGATGCCAGGGCAAAGTGAATCATGGAGAATTATTATGAGCTCTAACATCGGCTAGGCAAATATTTCAACTTCTATCTGATTTTTTTCAGGTTTATTCACATCAGTATGATCTTTTTCATTTTGTAAATGAATGGTACAGATATTGGGGCCTTTCAGTTTTACCCCACACATCTGCACTGAAGCAGGATGCACCTAACTTCTCAGTATTTTCAGATGAGCTTTCAGGCTAATTCACTTTGAACAGGCATCATCTCCCAGTTGTGAGTGTGTTGAGATAAATAAGAACTATAGCTAAACAATTCAAATCATTGGCAGAAAGGGTGGTAGGTAAATGGTACTATGAAAAATAAATAGAGTCTTGTTTCCTGTGAACTAAAAATGGATAGCTCCTATTATTGCTTCTTCCACACATGAAGATGGTACAAAGTTAGTTAATTTTAAATAATGCATCCAACCATAGGAGAGATGAGCTGTATGTTATGTTATTGCACATTAAAAAACTTTATGAGTGTGGCAAGAGACACATACGCCAACAGCTGCTAAATTCAGAATCCTGGAGCAGTATCTTATTTTAATATAAGTGGAGAACAGTACAGTCTATCACTCTGGGAATTTCCCACTATATAAAAGGTTCTTAAATCTACATGAGCTTTTGCTCATAATTTCAAAGAATTTATGAAAATTTGTTTTCTTTATTTAAATGTCTTCCAGCCCTACCCCCAGCCACCCTACTTACAACAGAGATGATGCTTTCTGGACTAGATTCCCCAAGGCAGGAGCCTGCCTGGCTGCCTGCCTTCTTTCCTTCCTCCCTTCCTTCCTTCCTTCCTTCTTTTCCTTCTTTTTTTTTTTTTTTTTTAATTCCCATCACCTAACCCAGAGCCCAGCACTTTGTCTTGAGTGTGTGTTGAATGTGGAACATGAATTATCACCTTCATTTTATGGCAGAAGAGGAAAAAGTCATAAATGTCTAAAGTGGGTTGCTGCGTTCTGAACAGAATCAGAAACTCTTTCTCTTTTTCTCCAACTGTGCTGAGAAGCTTGTTACCACACAATCAGTAGTTGGAGCTTTCTTGGGGTGACTTAATTCAAATGAAAACTAAGACTGGGAAGTTGGCCAACATTTTAAGGAGAATTTCTGCAAGAATTTTATGTCTTAAGACAGGTAAATTCCAAGTGCTGAGCCTTAGAACGTAAGGTAAATACTACATTGCCTTACAGGAAGATAAAATACAAGCAGTAAAACAAACCAAGACACACTACATAAAGTCCCTTGACTGAAATCTTATTTGTCCATGATCTATTATTCTGGTGGACTCTGAATGATTGGGGCTAAGATATGCAAGAAGCAATTGCTGTGCGTTCAGCAACTAACCACACGCAGATCCCCAATGCACTGGCTTGCTTGCAAAACAAGCATTTAAATCCGGGATGACTTTGTTATTCTTCTTTAGCACAGCCCTTCCTTGAGATGGTTTGGGCTGTGAGAGCTCAGATGCAGATTTCTTGAACACTTACCAAGGCCAGATGTATATTATATTGATCCATGAGCATTGTTAGAACTGGTGTTTTCCCCAGAGTTCGGAGAGGTAGCAGCTGTGAATGTGCAGAAACCGACACCAAACTTAAGCTGCAAATTTTATTGCATGATTAGCCAGCAGTAATAGGCCACACCAATAATAAAGACAAAACCACAGATTTAAAGCAGTCCGTAGAATCCAGAAACACTCTTTCTGCAATTGCTGTGAATACAAAACATCTCAAAATGACAGGGAACTAGCCTGCAGAGTTGCTAATGAAGATGTGGCTGTGTGTGCCCTGAGTTTGTTTATCCGGTGGTGCAAGAGTCTGTATGACAGCAACTGGATTTATAAAAAATTAAAAATACCACAGCCAAATTCTGAGGAAAGAAGTTTCCCCCATAAGTCCATTAAAACCCTGGACTGGTAAATGGGAGGCTTCCTTGCTCCCACATCTGCGTACATACAGTTTTGCTTTTACTGTGAAAGAAAATTTTAGGCAAAGTGAAACTTACAAGGGGAGCCCATGATGGGGCTGTTTCCCTCTCCCCTCCCCCCACCTCTCCTAGACCCATGGTTCTCAGCCTGGGGCAAATCTGACAATGGCTGGAGAAATTTTTGATTGTCACTGCTGGGGGATGAAGGACTGTTGTCATCCAGCGGGGAGAGGCCAGGGATGCTGTTAGACATCCTACCATGCACAGCCCTGCCCCTGACCCCAAATAAAGCCCTCTCCAGCACAAGATGTTGATACTGCTGAGTTTGAGAAACCTCACCCTGGTCCACTGACTTGAAAAAGTATGTGCATATTATTGGTAGTTGTTCAAATCAAGTCTTAAGTTATACCCCAGACTTTCTATCACCTCTTGGCAGTTAGTTCCAGAGCTAGCTCTTAGCCCGTTGGTTAACACATGCCTTTCTATTTACCAGATACTGGGTCTGTTTCTCTTTGCTTGACCCAAGACTCCCGTAAGCCCAGCTATCTCACCTCAAATAAGATCCTGGGCTGGTGTTCCAGACATAAGTGTTAGTAAGTCAGTAAGTTCCCCCAAATAATAAGGGGAAGATGTGGCTTTAGGGCTGTGAGAAACACCCTTCTGATTTTTTTTTTTTTGATGTTAAAAAATCATATCCCGTCACACACCCAGGCCCATACGTACGCGTACATGCACACCCCCAAGCACATTTATTATTATCTGAAATGTTTCCTCTAGGACAGTGCTTTCAAATTAAAACTC
The DNA here is from genome assembly GCF_029215605.1 of Mirounga angustirostris. Classification (NCBI taxonomy): domain Eukaryota; kingdom Metazoa; phylum Chordata; class Mammalia; order Carnivora; family Phocidae; genus Mirounga; species Mirounga angustirostris. The sequence goes on along the minus strand of NW_026991722.1, from coordinate 9,737,762 downwards.
TTAAACCCCTATAGATCAGAAAGACCAGGGTGTTGTTTAAAATGCCAGTTTTTCAAATCTGTCCCAGCCCTAATGGATTAAGAATCTCTAGGTGTATGACCGGGTAATCTGCACTTTTCAAATGAGGCTGAGGTGCACACCAAATTTTGAGAGTCACTGTTCTGAGACAAGAATTCTCATTCTTTTCTTGCCCACACACCTGGGGGGATGTCTCTGAGGGTTTATTTGGGTATGTACCGACCCATCCCCAGGCTGATAGGAGCACAGGGCCTAACTAGGGTAAGAGTTGGCATTGTGTAACAGCCCAGAGACACGTAGGTAGGTAGGTAGGTAGTTATTCTGCAGCTAGCTTGATTATTTTACATGTGAATTGTTTATTCACACATGAGAGAGTGAGGTAAAAAGAAGGTATATAAGATGGGAAGAGAGAAAAATTAAGACAATGTGGGAACAGTGGGACTTGTCTTGCACATTTTGGGGGCAAATTGATTAAATGAAAAGTAGCAGAGAAGTTCATCCTGGGTCCGTAAATGACCAGCTTGCAATTCTTTATAGATTCCCCAGAAAACAGTGAGAGTTTAGCTGTGAGCAGGAGGAACAGGCTGTTCTTCTCTGTCAGCCAGTGACCTTTCTGGTAGCTGTCAGCTGATCAGATCCAGCCGCCATGTCCCCCAGTAGACGTCCTTACTGGAAAGCCACAGGAAGTAAGGCTTCTCTCTCCTCCCATCCAAGGCCAGGAGACTCCTCTCTCTGCTTTTGAGACTTTGCTTCATTCTTCAGTTCTTGAGGATTAGCTTTACCAGATCTGTCATGGGGATAGGACTAAATATGGCTAGCCCTCAGCACAAGTTTATATCGCCTCGATTCTGCCATCAGGCAGAAATAAATTATCCTTTTTGAACTCCAAATTCAAAGTCTCAAGAAAGAAAAGATGATTGCACAGCATGGTCAGGGTCACATCATGACTCACACAGTGATGGAAAGAAGTTCAGGGTTAAGTAGTTCAAACATTGCTACGGGGGCTGACATTTGTGGGTTGGGGTATCAATCATCATCACAGAACAGAGCAGGCTCATATCGAAAAAGTTTCTACTGTAAAATGATATATCAGAGGGTCATGCTTCCCCTAAGAGGCATAGAGAAAGCAGTGGATTTGATGGTGGGTGGGAGAGGTGGGAGAGGTTGAGGTGGGGCTGGGATAGCAGGAGGTAAGGTGGGAGGTTAGCATAAGTTGTTCAAAAATGTCCACAAGCTGCATAATGCAAGCTGACTCCTCTTTCTTATCCCTCTTTGAAAATTATTTCTTTGGTGGGATTTATTAAATTTGCCTAGTTATAAAAATCACCCAGAAGTGCTTATTAAAATTACACAATATGAAATCCTACCTTAGAATGATGGGTGGGGAAGGGGATGCAAGGGATTCATATTTTTAAATGCCACTTTGATCATGCAAAACTGGCAAATTACCCTTAGAGAGCTAACCTTTTTAAAATATTGCCAGCCCCTTACAATAGAACATAAATTAGTTTCCGATCCAGAGAGCAGTTTGATGGAGGATAAAAGGTGTATGTGAGTGAAGTTAGAGAGCTGTGTTGTCCATAGTAGCCAGTCACCACATGTGGTTACTTAAATTAAAACTCATTAAAATGAAATAAAATAAAAAATGTGGTCCCTTAATTGCACTGTCCACATTTCGGACATTCAATAACACTTGTGATTAGTAGCTATAATTTTGACTAGCATGGAGTCGAACACTTCCTTTTTTGCAGAAAGTTCTCTTGGATAATGCTATAGAGAAAGGAGCAAGGAGGGAGAAAAATGTTATAATATTTATAGCAGAAGTCCCTAGCCATAGGCCTATGCAGACTTAGTATATAGTGATCATAACATTGAAGATGATGTTGGTGTATTAATAATGTAGTGGTGACAATCACCGTTACTGAGCATGTATTGTGTGATCCTTCAAACAACCTACACACAAAACATGGCACCACACTGTCTTACGGGGTAATGTATGTGGGTGAAGTCAGCAGGTTGATTGCTGTCACATGGAATTCAGGGCCCCAAGTAGCCAGACAGTCTGATTTTTGCAAAGAAAGCCAGAAATCTGGATTTATACGTGAAATAGCTTGATTTTTTTAATGGCTCAATTTTTTTTTTTTTTTTTTTTAAGCATTGTGAAGACCAAATAAAATACGAATGCTAATGTATTCGGATCATACAAGGGAAGGTTTTGACTTTTGATTTAGAAGCTGGATGCACTGAAAATTAATTTCCTGATTTTTATCTTTGTTAGACCAATTCTATCCCAGGAAATAAACTTTTCATTTTAATGTGGCAGAGAAAAGTGCCGTTCTTTCTCTTAAGTGATCTACAACTACGACCCCTCTCAGTCTGGAACACTCAAAGATTGATGGCATATTAAAATAATAATATTTATACCTGCAGAAATGTGTTAAACTTTATTTCCTTCACATATTCAATAAGTATTCACTAAGGGCTCAATAATGCACTGTGTCAGGCACTGTTTGGGGGGAATCTCTATGGGGAAAAAAATTATCAGGCAAATGGAGCTTATCTAATCTTATGCACAGAAAAGTCATAATGAAAAGGCATAATAGTTAGGAATTATTACTTCAATTGTTTTCTGTATTTTAATCATTACTTCATAGGGTTTAAATATCTTCGAAGTATCCTCTATATCTCACTCATTCATTGCCCATTATTTTCAAAAGGACATTTAAATTGATGAGGATAGAGAGATTAATAATGACTCAGGAACTGGGAAAATGGATAAAAATCAAAACGTTGAGAAATCTCTAGGATGTTTGCACTTTTTCAGAGCTGCACCCCTTCTGTGCCTGGAGTCCAGCCAGGCACTGAGCAAGCTGGCTGAGTACTGCAGAAAGGAACCCTGGATCCTCTCTTGCTGACCTGTTTCCAGACTTTCCAGCACAGCTAGCCAGAGATTTCCTATAGACAATGAGGGAATTCAAAAACAACGAATGTGGTAGTTCAGCTATTTATCTAGGGACCGTTGGGGATGAGACTGAGCCATTTCCCGGCAGTTGGCCACCACACAGGCCATCAAGACGGCTCAGGAGGCAAGAACAGAGCCATCCGGCTGACACATGCCTCACCCTGGGCCAGAGCTTTCTATCAGAGCATTCAGTCAAACCCAAAAAGCAAGATAAAAAACATCTCTCTTGTGAGTGATCATTTTAAACATAAAAAATTGAAAAAAGAGATGGGCAGATCCGTGATTTCCTAAGTCCTTGATGATAAGAGCACCAAGGGCACTTGGTAACTGCTTGTGCTGGAAATGCTGATTCAGGGGCTGGGAGGAAATCAGAAATTTGGGGTTCCTGGTCGGTACATCAAGTGATTGTTATCACCAGACAGGTAGGATAAAAAGTGATTCTTTCCTAGACTTTTGAGTGAGATGGTCCTGGGTTTGAGTCCACGCTCTGAGGCTCTACGTGAGACACTGAGCTAGTTATATAACTTTTCTGAATAGAGATGTCTTCCTCTGTAGAAATGGGGTTGGAAATTTACTAACTGCAAAGGACAGTTGTGACGTTTAAGTGAGAAGAGGCAGGCAGTCCTTGGTACGGAGCTTGGGGATTACTCAAGGAAGGCTCTCTACGGTTAAAAAGCAATTTTACATAATTTGTCTCATTTAATTCGTTTAACAATCATGTGAATGATATATGATTCACTCAATTTTGTTTACAAGCATTCCTCATTTTATTACTCTTTGCTTTATTGTGCTTCGCAAATACGCATTTTTTTTACAAATCAGAGTTTTAAGATGTCAGTGGAGGAAGTCAGTGCAGATGGGGCGGGAATAGCAAGAGAACGAGAAGCAGAAGTGGAGCCTGAAGATGGGACCGAATTGCTGTAACCTTGTGACAAAATTTGAACGGATGAGGAGTTGCTTCTCATGGATGAGCAAAGAAAGTAGTTTCTTGAGATAGAATCTACTCTTGGTGAAGACGCTGTGAAGATTGTTGAAATGACACAAAGGACTTAAGATATTCTATAAACTTAGTTGATAAAGCAGAGCCAGGGTTTGAGATGATTGACCCCAATTTTGAAAGTTCTACTGTGGGAAAAATGCTATCAAACAGCATTGCATGCTGCAAAGAAATTGTTCGTGAAAGGAAGTTAATTGATGCGGCCAACTTCATTGCCGTGTTATTTTAAGAAACTGCCACGGCCATTGCAGCCTTCAGCAACCACCACCCTGATCAGCCAGCAGCCATGAACATCGAAGCAGGACCCTCCACCAGCAATAGATTGTGACTTGCTGAGAGCTCAGATGATGTGTAGCATTTTTTAGTAACAAAGTATTTTCTAATTAAGGCATGTACATTTTTTTAGACATCATGCTATTGCACACTTAATACACTACAGTATAATGTAAACATAATATCTATATGCACTAGGAAATCACAAAATTCGCTTGATTCACTTTACTGAGGTATTTGCTTTCTTAGGGTGTTGAGACCCAAACCCTCAATATCTCTGAGGTCTGCCTGTATTAAAAAATGGAGGAAGAAAAATTCAGGATAGAAAATATCATCTCTTAGGATAAAGTGACAAAAATAGTACACTGGTGTCTAGCGACTTGCTTTCTGAATTTATCTAATTTTAAAGACCGAGAGTATTTTAAGGACACAGCTAATCCACTTCCTTCAATTTTACAGGTAAAGAATCTGAGGCCCAGTGAAGTAAGATAATTTGTTCAGTGTGTGAGAGAGAGACAGACCAACAACAACTCGGTTTTCTTAAAGCAGATCTGCAGTCTTGCCATTGCATTGTTAAAAATTTGATTTATCTTTAAATAAATCCAATGATACATGTTTTAGATAGGTTTCTGCTGATATTAAATTAACTCCTAAAAAACTATCCTACATGCTTCTTAAAATGAAGTGGTATTTCAAGGAATTTTCTGGTCTCTATCTGTACCAAAATTCTTTCAGAAACCTTTTAAAAACCTAAATTTCTGTGTCCATTAGAGATCCTTTTGGAATCAGAATCTTGGTGGGGCATGAGAATTTGCATTTTTATCAAATTTACAAATAACGTTTGAGAACTAGCTGATTAAACTATTATGTCCTTAAGACCAGAAATTGTGCTTTTTTTTTTTGTATTCCCGTCTGTTCCAGCCAGAATTTTAGGCAGGCACTTTTCACTCAGTTAACTGTTACTGAATTGAACTGTGGTGAAATCAAATTATGGCAAAATGTTTTGATTATCTGTGAAGCACATGTATGGATGAATCATTTCCAAAGATATCATTTATAAAATTTTATCTGAATTAGAAACATAATTCTCTTGCCAGATACATTCTTCTTTCTATATATATGAGAGAGAGAGAGAGAGATTGGAGAAAATTAGCTTTCAGACAAATGGAATCTGGTTTAACAGAAAGGGGGTTAAAGCCCAAATATCAGGCCAATTTTGAAGAATGTTAGCTTGGATATTGCTATCCATTGCTGCATAACAAATTATCCCAAAACCTGGCAACTGAAAACAAACAACCGTTTCTTTTCTCAGACAATTTCTGAGGATTAACAACCAGGAACAGTTTAACGAGATGGTTCTAGCCAGGGTTTCTCAAGAGGCTGCAGTCAAGATGTCTGTGTTTTAACCACATTACACTGAGTGAGGTAGGGTGAGACCCAGTTCAGATCAAGAGAGAGGATCTGGAAAGAGTTTTAGACTTTTGTTACTCCCAGCTCTCTGGGGAGAACACAATATGCCATGCAAGACCACTCAGGGGAGGCACCAGGATGAGTCGCAGGGCAGACGGAGACAGAACTGAGTGAGGGCAAAGGCCTTCACTGTGCTTTTTGAGGGAAGGAACGAGTGACGCAGGGTTAGCCAGTTTAAGATGGGCCAGTTTAAATAATTTCACTGGGTTCTGGGCATTGGAGCTGTCCCTGGCTGTCTGGTACTTGTCCCTGGCATGATTAAAGTGGGTGTATAGTGTTCCGGAGTGTGAGATTCCGGTAAGAGGGTAGTTGAGGTGTAGACATGGTCAGCTGCTCGAGAAAGGGACTGACTGCCCTCTGGCCAGGATCTCAAAACTGACTCAAGACAGCATTTTAAAATGATATTAGAGTGGGCCAGGGCTGGCAGTCTTCTGACTTGAATGGGGCTCACGGGGCTGCTCTCGAGAAGGCTCACCCATGTGGCCATTTCCCCCACTGGCCGATGGCCGGAAGTCTCAGTTCCTCACTGCATGGACTTCTCCACAAAGTGACTTGATTTTCTTAACAACATGGCAACTGATGTCCCCCAGGAGAAGCAATCAAGAATGAGAGGAGAGGGGCGCCTGAGTGGCTCAGTCGTTAAGCGTCCACCTTCGGCTCAGGTCATGATCCCGGGGTCCTGGGATCGAGCCCCACATCGGGCTCCCTGCTCGGCGGGAAGCCTGCTTCTCCCTCTCCCACTCCCCCTGCTTGTGTTCCCTCTCTCGCTGTGTCTCTCTCTGTCAAATAAATAAATAAAATCTTAAAAAAAAAAAAAAAGAATGAGAGGAGAAAGGAATTATGTGTTTGGTTGGTATTAGGATTCCATTTTTTTTTTTTTTTTGGTTTTGTTTTGGTATAAAAAGTCATGGCTGCCGAAAAAAGGTCATTTATTTTTATAATTTTCTTATGTGATCATACAGTAAACTCTAGAACACTATGGCTTGTCATTGTATCAAAACGGCCATTAAAAAAACCCTAATATGTATATAGATTTTCCCAAGCACATTTTCACGTCCATTCATTAATTTATTCAACAAGTATATTTTAATAGAGTTCCTATCATGTGCCAAGCCATGTGGTAAGCACTGCTACATAATAGGAAGAAGAGAGGTGTGGTCCTAGTTGTCACTGAGTTTACATTCTAGTACAGGAGAAAAAGTCCCACTGAAATATTAGGGCTAATATGTATGAAATTTAAAACTCAATTACAAGGAAACATTTGCATGGTACTGTGAAAGTGGACAAAGAACAGAACAATAGTTACAGAAGTCTTTCTGGAGAAAGTGGCAATTACTCTTTGGGCTGGATTCTGAACAATGAGCTGTGAAGGCAAGGAGGAAATCAAACCCTTTGTAATCGGTTGAACTTTACATCATAGATTTTAAAAGTTAAGTAATCTCAACTAACCAAGAGATCCTCAGTGGTTTACTATCTCAGACAATAATATTGCCCTTTGGAAGAGCTTCAATATTTTACTCCCTTGTCGCATTTATAACCTTTTTTTATAAAAGGTTTTATTTTATTTTATTTTTATTTTTTAAAGATTTTACTTATTTATTTGAGAGAGAAAGAAGAAAGAGCATGAGCAGGGAGAGGGACAGAGAGACAGGCAGACTCCCCATGTCTTCTGTCCATCTTCACTGCCACTGGTCTAGCTCAAGCTACCATATGTAGCCAGAACTACAGCAAGAGACTCATCACCTCCCTGAACACTCTATGACCCCTTGCTAGTTTGTTCTACTCAGTATGGTCAGAGAAATATGTGCAAAACCCAAATCTGATATTCATGTAACTCTATGTTCAAAAGTTTCAATGGCTTCCGATCATTATTAAGATAAAGACCAAAATCTTTAACACAGAGAGTGTGATCATAAAATGTATCATCTGGGGCGCCTGGGTGGCTCAGTCGTTAAGGATCTGCCTTCGGCTCAGGTCATGATCCCAGGGTCCTGGGATCAAGCCACGCATCGGGCTCCCTCCTCAGTGGGGAGTCTGCTTCTCTCTCTACCTCTGCCTTTCCCCCTGCTCATATTCTCTCTTGCTCTCAAATAAATAAATAAAATCTTAAAAAAAAAAAAAAGGAAGTAATGAGTTGTGTGGATATAATCATGGACAAAGTAGGTCATAGAGTCAATCTAAGGTTAAATCGTGCATTGAACACAGTACAAGGAGACTGGTATTTGCAGCAGTGCTACATACATCATTAACCGAACTGTATACAGAAGGAATTATGAATATGGCACATTTATATACTGATGTTCTGATATAGATTAAAAAATGGCCTTGGAGAAATAGCTGCACATGTGAGCTGGAAGAAGAGGACGTGTTTCCAGAAAACAAGATTCTTTCCTTCTCTCTCTTCCTCCTCCATCATTCCTGCCTCTTCCTCCTTCTTCTTTCTTTTCCTTTTTGCATTGACATTTTTTTTTAATTCTAGCTAGGTTCAGTGCTCAAGGTAGGCGAGGGAACCAAACAAATAAAGCCCCTGTTCCCGTGGAGGCTTATTGTACCTTCAAATGGTACAATAAACACACATACAAATAAGCATATAATGTTATGTAGTAAGAAATGCTAAGAAAATAAAGCCGATTAAGGAGCAATAGAAACCCTGGAATGCTAATTTAGAGACCTCTCTAAGGGGTGATATTGGAGCAGAGACCAAAAGAAGTTACAGAACAAGACAAGAGGATGTCAGGCCAAGGGATCAGCTAGTGACTGTCCCAGAGAAAGGGCAATGCTGAGTGGGCTGAGAAACAGCAAGGGGCCAGTGTGGCTATGGTGCATTTGGAGGATGCGGGGCATGGGGACTTGAAGATGTAACCAAGCACACATGGCTCATGGCCGCTGGGAAGGACATAGAAGTATATTCTTGGTGTGATGGGAAGCTATGAGGCCATTTTGAGCAGGAACTGGAAAGTCCTGAACTATGTTTCCAAAGAATTTCTCTGACAGGCAATAAATTAGGGTGAAACAAGACTGACACCAGGAAAACCAGAGCAGCCTGTAGAAATTAGTAACTTTGTGTGATGGAAAGCTCCCAAGCATGACTATAGGTAGAGATGATTAGAAGAGAAGTTCATTGGGATGTGGTGCTCAAGGAGCAGAGAGACTGTGGAAGCTTCATCCACGCGGATGTATGCAGGAATTGGGTTGGAATATTCCACAGATGAGGAAGAATCACTGTGAGGTCCTTGAGGACCATAGGAGGGAAAGAATGTGATAGCACTGAGTAGCATGATTTCACAGGGAAAGGTGTTTTTCAAGAAGAGGAGGTATAATCATTGATAAGGATAGATTTTATGTGAGGTCGTGCCAAGAGATCAGAGCATACTTAGCAATGGCATTTCCAAACTGAAAAAAAAAAAAAAAGAGGAGAGCTTTAAATGATGAGCAATGTTAAAATATGAGGAGTACTGATGCCTCTTTAGAACATACACTTCCCAGGGAGGAAGAAGAGACAGAGTTTGGACCGTTTATTTAGATGCTAAGAGCTGAATCACAGGTTAAAAATGATTCCAGTTATGTTACTGGTTTATTAAGTGCATTTGCTAAATTTTTACATCACATAGTATATTTAAATTACATTAAATTTTAGGGTTTTTTTTCTTTAAAAAGGCAAAAATAATCCTTATGTAAAAGAATCCTTGATAAAGGATGTTGCAAATATTAACAAAACATTATTAGACTTAGAACATCAAAAAACGAATTCAACTGTTTTCTCTAAAGAGATAAACATTTAGTTTAGTAACTGCTTTTGTTCTATAAACAATGCTACTTACAGAAAATGAAGTTTGCCTTCATGAAGATTAGCTTTTATTATTTCCCTTAAAGTCAATTTTAATACCATCTTTAACATCATTTAAAGTCAGCATTTATACTACCATCGGCATGTACTATTTACTCTTTTGTCATTAATTAGTATACCATGTAAAGGGATAGGAATACTGATTTAACAGAAAGATTTGAAGACCACCAATGTTTTCTTAACTTGTGTAAAGGAAGTTGCTCTGCAGTAAATTATCATTAGAATCACTGCCAGAACCTAGTGACTCACGTTCTGAGAGCCGATCAGGATCCTGATTTAAAGAGCTTGCTAATGAGAGTTTCTCCATGCTGAAGTCAGCAGGATGGAACAAAAGGTCATGTGTAAATTCTAAATTTTGAAATTATTTTTCACATATCTCTTGTTTGTGTTTTTTATGAAAGTACAAAGAACTTTTTTTTTGCACTGTTTTTCTTTTCTCCAATTTTATTCTCAACTTGCTTATTTTTTTTTTTTTTGCGTTTAGTACTTAGTTTTTTTTTTATTATGTTATGTTAATCACCATACATTACATCATTAGTTTTTGATGTAGTGTTCCAGGACTCATTGTTTGCATATAACACCCAGTGCTCCATTCAATACGTGCCCTCTTTAATACCCATCACCAGGCTAACCCATCCCCCCACCCCCCTCCCTTCTAGAACCCTCAGTTTGTTTCTCAGAGTCCATAGTCTCTCATGGTACAAAGAACTTTTACCATGGCAAGAACTTTACACTAACAGGGAACCATTTCCTTGGAACTATGCTGTTAAGTACAGACTTCCTACATCTCATGAAAAGCAATGCACTTCTTGAACTGAAGATATATTCTTCTCCTTCTATCTTTGAACTGTCTATCTATGTTAAAAAGCAATTTAAAATCAGGCTTTAAAAACATCTTAAATGTATAGTTTAAAATGCAAGTCTTGGGGCACGTGAGTAGCTCAGTTGGTTAGGTGGCCGACACTTGATCTCAGGTATTGATCTCAAGGTCATGAGTTTAAGCCCTGCGTTGGGCTCCACGCTGGGTGTAGAACCTACTTAAAAAAAAAAAAAAAAAAAAAAAAAAAAAAAAATATATATATATATATATATATATATATATATATATATATATGCAAGTCTTAGAGAGTTTTAAAAATGGATCCAAATGGCTACCTTTTGTTCGTTCATTTAATTAACTTAATTTCTATTATTCTTTCCAGATTCCATTATCTTTGCATTTCATATTTGCGCTATGAATAGTATTATTCAATGTGCATTTAATTTGGACTTATTTTTGCTTCCTAGGGTATATATTATTATTTGTATGTATTATTTTTTAAGGTGTGAAACCCAGTATACTTCAATAGCTTCAAATATTTCATCCCAGGTTTTTTACGTTACTTTTTTATTTTTCTTTTGAAAGACAGAGAAAGAGAGAGCATACGTGCACAAAGGATGGGGGCAGAGGAAGAGGGAGAGAGAGAATCTTAAGCAAGCTCCATACAAGCCAATGAGGGACTCAATCTCACCATCCTGAGATCCTGACCTAGGCCAATCAAGAGTCAGCCACTTAATTGACTGAGACACCCAGGTGCCACACTATTATTTAAATTTTTATAGCCTTTTGTATTGTATAATCAAAAGACTGAGAAAAAAAAGGCTGCAGTAAAGAAAAAAAACCTTAATTTCCTCATTTTCTACAAATATATTCTTGTTTTTCTGTATAGTATATGTGCTGCTAAAGCAACTCTTACTTTTCTATATAAAATACTTGTTAATTTGTAATCTAACTGAATCACATGATCTATATATTGTTGATTTAATTACAAACACTTTTTTTAAGATTTTATTTATTTATTTGACAGAGAGACAGTGAGAGACAGAACACAAGCAGGGGGAGTGGGAGAGGGAGAAGCAGGCTTCCCACTGAGCACAGAGCCCGATGTGGGGCTCGATCCCAGGACCCTGGGATCATGACCTGAGCTAAAGGCAGATGCTCAACGACTGAGCCACCCAGGCGCCCCTAATTACAAACGCTTTGCTTTTGTGAGGACGTAAGAGTTTTGGATATCAGTGGAATTAAATACACTGAAAAAAGCCAAGGGTATTAGCAACAAATCAAATAATTCTTCAGAGACCTTTGAAGAAAATTTCACCCATACATGTATTTTTTAATTAAATAAAACTCTTTACTTTTAAGACTATTGGCTTATGCTGAAACCATATAGATTATTTGGAAGCTAAAGGAAAGAACTTCATGTAAATAGATTTAGTTTTAAAAAAGTGCTTCCATATAACTCCACCACTTGGCTGGTATATGACTGTTGTCCTCTATTTTGCATACATAATGAACTTAAAAATAAAATAGTTTAAAATAAACTTCACAAAATAAGAATCATGGAGATGTTATAATTTACCTAAACAAAAATAAAATTAAAATCCTCTAAATATTTTGTATTTAACCTATTATTAAATAATGTAAGGATATTTTTAAATAAATAATTTTATATCACTATTATTTAGAATCTTTTGCTTTATGAAAAAAAAGGTTGACCTATTCAAGTTACCTCAAGTGCTAAGGCCTTAGTTGTAGGACATATGAAAATACAGAAGTAAAGACAGTATTTTATTTAAAAAAAAAAAAAAAGAAAGTATTTTATAAGCTCCACAGGAAATTGGGATTTTGTTCAAGACATCTCGAAGGTCTAGAACTTAGATATATTGACAGTTCTGACCTCCATTTACTGGTTTTCTGACAGTATTATTCTGCTTCTATGGCTCTTGATCCTAGCAACTAACTCAGTCCCTCTACAATGGCACATACTAAATGAACTCCCCAACCACTGGGTTTCATTGACTTATTCTGTATGGGGGCCACGATAGCCAGTCCTCTCAAAGTCCTGTTGTGATCTTGCTGGCCAGTCTGCTGTGACCATGTGGGCAGAGTTGCGTGGTCAAAACCATGACTTTTTTGAGAATTTTCTTGTAAAGGGCCTGGATACGCAAGCTTCTTGTAAGACGTGTGTCATACGCTTGTTCTAGAACTTTTCCTGAGTTTTGATCCTAAAATTGTTGAACAGGAAGGGGCCTTCGTGATAATAGAAGCTCACCCCCTATTTTGTACTGGGTAAATGATTACTGTTCCCCTTGCTTATTTTAGAGAATTCCAAAATTCTAAACTATCATTATTCCAAATGCAACCCTTGCAATGTAGACAATAAAAAAAAAGATCATGAAATATAGAGAACTTCAAGAATAATATCAACAGTAGACTTTTAACTAAGCAGTTTTAAGAGATTAAGAAGAATCAGTACATACACAATGTAAGCATTCCATCACAGTTAGCATTCAGTAAGAGTAACAGCAAAGGAAGGGAGGACTCAAACCCTTGGAAAGAAACCATCAGATCAGCTTAAGGCAAGTGTGCTTCTGGACAAAGCACTGGACTCCTCATAATGCTATATATAGCTTTGCCCGATTAATGTGTTAGGGATAATAGAGGTGAATCTATTATAGGAAATCGTTCCTTTGGAGCTAATTGAATTAGAAAGGGAGGTCATGCTAATTATTACGATTTATAAGATCCTAGAATCGTTGTGAAGATGGTAATTTTTTTTTTACAATAGATCCATTTCTTAGCAAGGCAAATCAATTTGCTGAGTGAGATTGAAGAAGGAATGGGAAAAGAGATGAATTGCCATCTGATTTACATATGTGCTATTTCTTTCTTTCTTGTCTTGTTTAAATAATGTCAGAAAATCCTTTTGGAAGAAGAAAAAGAATGAAGAACATATTGGCAATTTTGCATCAACAATGTTAACTTGTGTTTTTGTTTGTCTGTTTTGTTTCATTTTTTTACCCACAAAATTGACCAGATGTGGCTTTTTTTTTTTTTGTATTCTAGAGAAATTGTCTATATAGCAATATATATTCTAGTCAGATCAGTTCAAACAAAACGACAGTCCATGCAGATGTCTGAAGTGGTGGCCAGAGAACAGTGTCTGAGTTAATTTAACAAATATTTATTGCTTGGCTAAGATGTTCTAAACAATGAAGTAGATTTGTTATCAACAGTCTTAGAGATTCTCCAAATGTGTAAGTCCTGGTTACTGCCCTTGAAAAAGTTACAATTTATTCAAGAAAAAGAAATACAAATAAATACAATATGTGGAAATAGTGTATGTTACCAAGCTAGACTCAAAGCACTGAGTTAACTATTGTGCTTTGGGATTTAATTTAGGTATTATATGTGAGGAAGGATGCAAAGATAGTAAATACAAACACTGAAATTAGGAGCAGGTTTTCAGCATTTATAAGCACAATAATACCGTTGACCAAATGACAAGTTCATGGATAAAAATCTATAATTGCTGTCAGAGAAATTTAAAAAAACACAGCCCCAAATTGAAAATCATTCTTAATGACAGAGTATGAATCAGCCAAAGAAATTTATAGATAAAGAAAAAATAATGAAAAATTTTTATTTTGGAAAGAAAGAAATTGAAGAAGCATGACATCCACTTATTTATTTTTCCGTTTTCCTTCATTTAATGTTGATGAAATACTTTAGAGAATTCACATACTTTCAGGGGTCAAATAATTAAGTGTTCTAAGTAATAAGAACACATATTTCATAAAATTGTATTCATTTCAAATATTCTTCTGGCCAAACAGAATAGGCAATACGTGACCAGGGGGCAGGCAATTTTTGTCCTCGGATACATAATCTAGAAAGTTAAATAATATAAATGTTATAAAAAAGGAAATCTAACAAAAGCTCATATGCAAGGATTCCGCTTGTTTTATTAATGACAATAAACAAAGGGAAGGCATTATATTGGGGAGCATAAGGAATTTTAGAAAAAGTGGAAATTGAAAGTGTTCGTATGCATGTTTACAATGGTATCAGATTGTGTGTTGAAAATGTCATGGTAAGGGTATGAGATGAAGTGCAAATGTCTAACTCGCTGCCTCTTGATGCTTCATTAAGGTTTAGAAATGAGAATTTTTAAAAACACAAGATCAAGGGAACTAAAGAAAAGATAAGAAAAATACAGTTTTGAAATCTGGAAAATAGAGAGATAACTTACCATATCTGTGAAAGCTGTTACTTAATCGGCAGTGGACGAGCTGAGAACAAATCGTGTTTCCATGGCTAAATCCTAAAAATACCAAGAATCTGAGGCACAGGTATGTGAATGTTTGGAAGTAAGGGTTTCAGCATGAGGAGGATTCCTTGTTTAAGATGTTGGTTAGCTGTTTAAGAAAGGGTTAGTTGAAACTGTGTCCAGCAAATTACCTTAGCCAATGAGGAATTTGCATTTGGAATAAGAGACTTCTACATAATACAACAAAACCCAGTTAATTCAGTTCTATAGGGAATCAGACTGTTCTTTGGCTCCAAAGAAGACAAAACAACTAATGAAATTTAGATAAAAATATTTTGACTTTTAGTATGTCCCTATCATACATCTTTCTAAAACTATGTAAGTCACTTTTGTAATTTGTTGAAGTTTCAACAATTCTACATATTAATAATTGGATTCTGGAAGAATTTCCTTTGCATGCATACAAAGATAGATTGGCTTATGATTGAGAAGGCTTTTGGATCCCAGATTGGGGATTTGTATTCTGTAGACAGTTAGGAGCCCAAATAAAGCTGAAGAAGGTGTTTGTATATTCTACCTGTGCAGTTTGTATATAGAAGTGGTATCTATGCAAATACTTTATCACAAAACACAATGTAGGAGTAAATTAAACGTAATTTTAGCATTCAGTAGGCATTCTGTTTTCATGTGACACCCATGTGCTTATGGTAATGTGTCTTAATTTTGAAGATAAAGATACTAAGATTCTGAAATTTTATTTATCTATTATCAATTAATTTTATGGTTCGCCTGAAATTTGATACTTCAGGAGGAAGATAAGGGCTAGTTTTGTTTAATCAAAACACGAACTATGTGAAAATGTCTTCTGCATCTTTGTGTAAAATTTTGTGTCTACTAAGCACTTTGACATCAAGGATCTTGTTTGATTCACACAGCAATGCTCTACGGTAAAAAGGGCAGGAATTTTTCTTTCCATTTCACAGATGCCAGACCTGAGACTCCAGGACTGAGTGACGAAGTCACACCCCCAGTGCAGGACAACACCAGGACTAGGTGATCTTTATACTACTTAGCACCCCCTTATTATATAACCCTTATGTGTTGAATGTCGCCTTTTCTCTCCACACGTGGAAAGTATACTATCTTTAAAGAAATCTTTATAATTTGCTCCTTATGCTTAGATTTTGGTGGGGAGATACACACCCAACATAGCAATTGCAGTGGAGCCTTGGAGAAGAAAAACACAACAGTGCGGGGGAAGTCAAAGGTGGCCTCCTGGAGGAGGTCAGAGGGCCACTGAGTCTGGAGGAATGCACAGGATTTAGCCAGGAGAACTGATTGGTGAGGGCAATGCAGACAGAGGGATTCATGAGGACAACGCTACTGAGCCCGGAAGCTACTCGTACTTTTGAGGAAACACAGGTCGACTGCTGAGGCTGGATTTCCAAATGTGAGAAGAGCTAGTCAGAAGGCTAAAATGGTAGAAATAGGCCCATGCAGGATCTTCCCACCAGTGTTTCTCAAACTTAAGTATGCATCGCCATCACTTGAAGAGCTTGCCAACACACTGGCCCAACTACCCCAGACCGTGTGCAATTCCAGGCAGACACACAGTATTAGTTGTTTCCGAGTTGGTCCAGGAGGGACTTCTTACAAGCTCCCAGCTGACCCACAGGCTGCCTTTCCATGGGCAACACTACTTTACATCATGCTAAGAAACAGAGACTTTGTCCCATAGATCAGTGGTTCTCAAACTGGGCACACGTCACAATGGCCAGTGGGCTTCCTAAAACCCGTATTGCTGGGCCCAACTCCCAGGGTTTCTGCTTTGAATCTGGGGTGGGGCTGGATAATTTGCATTGCTAACAGGTTCACAGGTAACCCTGATATGCTGATATCAGAAACACACTTTAAGAACTATTGTTACATTCAAGATGCCAGACTTGGAATGATTTTCAGCTGGTTAATATTTCAGATATTTCTCTCCGGCTTCAGGGTAGAGATCAGTGTTGATGAGAAAAAGAATGTACTGAACAGGGAATTTTAGGAGGACCAAGATGCATAAGGAGAGCTAGTTATCTTCTCTTTAGTAGTGAAGGGGACAGCATATATTCAAATTTTTTTTTTTTTAAGATTTTATTTATTTGCAAGAGAGAGAATGAGAGACAGAGAGCATGAGAGGTAGGAGGGTCAGAGGGAGAAGCAGACTCCCTGCTGAGCCGGAGCCCGACATGGGATTTGATCCTGGGACTCCAGGATCATGACCTGAGCCGAAGGCAGTCGCCTAACCAACTGAGCCACCGAGGTGCCCCAGGGACAGCATATTCAATAAAAAAATTAAGATGTGGGATTCGCCCACAGGGAAAGGGATGATACAAATCAAAATCCTAGGACTTTGACAAAGATAAGGAGGCAAAACATTTTGAATACTAAGTGAAGAATATAATGTTAGAAGAAGAGTTGGTTTCTGGGGAAAAAAAGAAAACTTCAGTTTGGTGGTAACATATGAAAAGATTATGTATATATACATATATATATCATGCTCATTCAAATATTTCTGTAATTTCTAAGAGTGTATAAAATATCTAGATTTGCTGTCTCTGTAAGAAAAAAGCACTCATACTCTTTAGGTTTGTTTTTTTTTTTACTTTGAAAAAAGTCTTTTTTTAACATCTTGAGGATGTTTGTGTATAAGATAATTAAAATAGATAAAATGCATTCTTGAAAAGAACATACTTCATTGAACCCAGGGACTTCGTGGAACCCTAAGGTGGAAGTCTAGGAGACAAAAAGCACATGATAAGGGAGACTGATGCAGTCTCCTTGGTGTGTGGATTAATGCACATCTGCAGTAACTTCCTGGCAGTTCCTCAAAAATGGATCTAAGCAGTATGGTAAAGGCTGGGAGACAAATATTACCAAAAGCTGCTTTGGTTCTTTTGTTTACTCAGTTACTGGGCAGCCACTCTGCTACTTGTCCTCTACAAAATGCATCAAGCTGTGGAAACATGAAGGTCTCAGTACCCTGTTGACATTGGCAGAAAGAAAGATTCTTGTTCAGGAATCTGTTTCTCATGTCTCTCTGTGTCTCTTTCTTTCCACGGCCTCGACCTCCCTCTCTCCTGTTGTATGCTAAAGAAAGAGAAGTTCTAGATTCTGAATATTTTAAAAATATATATTTAATGTCATTGCTTATAAAAATGTTAACAAAGTAGTTTTTTTTATATCTTAGATATCTGACCTTTAAAAATTAAATTTGCATTAACTATTGCTGAATAAATTGTTGGGGGTCTGTGCGTGTGTTCGCGCATGCGCACGCACATGTGTGTCTTACCAAAAAGATTCCTGAAAGAGTGTGATTCCATTTTCCTGAATTCTGTCTCTGGTACGTTGGTTCCCTGGATCTGCAAAGCTGAGAACAAGACTCAGGACCACAGCCAGCTGCTCTCCCTCGATAAAATTTCTACTTTTTCTCTAACTATAACACAGTTTACAATTTTAGTTCCTCTAGCAGTGTTTTTCTGCATGTAATTTCCACAGAAATTCAGATACAAGGAAGTATTAAAATCTTAATATTTATTCTTAACTTATATCTTCAAAATAAGGCTTAAATGTGTTTGTACATAAGTCTTTGAGATCCATTGGCATTAATAATGTCAAAGAGGAAACAATAATGCGTATATCAGAGGAACAGGTTTTCCTAGAGAAATCTTGTTATATCTGTTTAAAAGTTCGGCAATGTTTTTGCAAAAACATTTACTTTTTCTACCCATAAAAAATATAGCCAAATGCTATTTGGATGCCCTGTGAAATTTCTTTTGTCAATGGAATATTAAAGTAAGAGGTAGATTTATTACCCATCATTTCGATCAGTATCTATTGCGCATCTACCCCATGTGCTTCGTGTCAGGCTGAAGTATAAAATGACCCATGTTTAAAGTTATAGGATGTGAAGTACAGAATCACTTGATAAAAAATACCTATAAAGTTTCATGGGAAACTGAATATTCTAATTTTATTCTAGATAAGCCCCACAAACTTTGACTAAATTGACTCATTAATTTAAGCTAACAATCTGACTGAATATTTTTCATTGTTGAATGGAACAGACTTTGGATTAAATAGTTCTAATCATTCAGTCACATATGCCAAACAATATAAATTAGGTTATATTTACTATATATAGTATATATATTACATATTACTATATATACTTATTATTATTGGAATGTCCATTATAACACTACCCAACTGAAATATTGCATGACTGATTATTTTCTGATGTTTCAATATTGCCAAATGGCTTTTATATTGGTTTAGCTATACTTAAATAAGAATTAAATGGATTGAATGAGAAAATATGGTCAATTTTGAATTACATAACAGATTTAATTTGAAAACTATCTTTTGAAATCAGATTAGCCAGTTTTATGTTTAAAATACATAATTTTATTATATATAAAATCATTTCATTAATCAACTGTACTTTATCATGACACTTTACTACTACAATCATAACTGTTAAATTATGAATATCAAAATTAAGAGGAGTATGCACTACTTAAACACAATATCTACTTTATAGAATTTGAATGGAAGATAGTTTGCAAAAAAATTAATCTTGCATATCCCAGTAATATTGAAGACATTGATCTAAAATTTTTTGATGAAAACACCTTTTTACAACTCTTTTGATCTGCCTCATTCTTAATCTGGAAAAAAAAGAAAAAAATAGAATGAGTTTCGGAAATATGAAAACCTGATAGCTAAAACTGATTATCTGTTTCAACATGCTTGTTGATATTCTGATGCCTTGAGTAAGGAAATAACATGTTCCTTATGTCAATTTGGTAGCAATTTTGCTCTTGTGGAAAATGGATGTGCCTCATTGGTTCTGCCATAATTGAGTCCACAGGGATTCTGGTGTTCTCAGCACCTTACGGAATCCTATACTAATCCACTAGAGTATATCGTCTTGACCTGGACTGCATAAAATCTGAAATTTCAGGAACCTGTCAGTGTCTAGCCTCCAAAGTTAAAGACAGGATGCAAATCTTTATAATCCTTAACCACTTATAATGATGCATGAAGATTGGTAGATCACATTAAATCTTGGAGAAATATTATATCACCATTTGGATGTACTGCTTCTGTCCCTTTATCAAGCATTTATAAAGGCTCATCTATGAATGAAAGTAAGAGAAACAGAAGGCTCTTTATCCAGGGCAGGCTGCAATGCAAGCAGTTTGGACACTTGATCCCCTTACACCAGCAGACCCAATGTTTCTTGGGGTATCTGTAGCTGCTCAGCATGCTATATGGAACCTGTGACAAAGTAATAGGTTTTCTGCTACACTATAGGGCTAGAAAAGATTATGTCTTAAAATCAGAGAATCCTAGGAATGCCACTTATTTTTTGCCATGTTCAATGGTAATAGGTAATGCAAGAATTCAGCAACCATTGCAGGCAGGACAACTATGCACTCAGATCCACTAGGGATAAAGAGTTCAGGAAGTGGAAACATGGAATAGCTGATGGAAGAATTAAATTATGAATAACAACTATGATTTTCTGATAAACCCATTGGAGAAATAACAGTGACACTTCCTGCCCATTTTTTTCCCTCTTTTCTTTGCTGTGTGTTATATGTACATATGCACATTGACTAATATCCTCCCCACTCTCTTCCCCTAATTATTATTTGTGGAGTGGTTAAATTTTCAAATTTCTTTCATGTTACAGAATATCAAAGTGCTAATATGATAGAACTAAATGAGGAAGAAATAATAATTAGAAATCTGAACTTGAAGCAGATCCACAGGATGTGAGGCTCTTCATTTTGGTAAGACAATGCACTTGTTTTCATTCTTGTGAGTGAAATTATATTTTCCTAGGTTGAGGGACTAGAACCTATTATTTCCATCGTTTGAATAAAATTATTATTATTTATTTTTTATTTTGAGAGAGAGAGAGAGTTGGGGGAGAGGCAGAGGGAGAGAGAGAATCTTAAGTAGGCTCTACACCCGCACGGAGCCCAATGCAGGGCTCGATCCCAGCACCCTGAGATCATGACCTGAGCCGAAATCAAGAGTTGGGTGCTCAGCCAACTGAGCCACCCAGGCGCCCCTCCGTTGTTTGAGAATAAAGGAAGGTGTTTTCTTATATTGGGAAATTTATGGGTGAATTGTAGTGAACATTTTTAAGTTTGGGCTGCCTAAAGTATGTTGCAATCCTTCCTTGTGTTTTGAGATTTCCTTACATGTCCTGCAGAAAACTTAATAAATTGCATTTCTCAATTTCCCTCGCCCGCTGAGTTTACACATGGGACTTGGGAGATGCCAAACTAGCATTCCCTAAGAAAGTTAGATTTGCTAGCAAGTTTATGAGGAAATAGGACATGTGGCATCCTTCCAGTGTGAGTGGTCCTGAGGGGCAGCAAGCTCCTCTGAGAAAGTGGTAGCACCTCATTCCACTGTGTGCTTCCTTCCCATAAATTGTGCTTCTCTGGTCCCTTCCAGAAGCGCTCAAGGGTAAGAGCAGTTAAGCTTAATTTCTTTTTTAACACTTACATTCTAACTCTTCTGTGTAGTACATGCTATTGAAATCGAAGATTAAACTTTCTGGAACCATGCTGATATTATTTAAAAGTGAAAAAAAAATATCTGAAGTTGCACAGGGAAAAATGAAATTTAGATATTTAACAGATGCAAACATCATGGTATTTCATAGTGTGATGGGAGGGACATGGCCATACGTGACCCCAAGTGAGTTATTTAACGTCCCTCAGCCACACTTCTCTCGACCTTGAAAATAAATGGATCTATCAATAAATACTTAAGGTCATTATGTATGGTAAAGTACAGAGAGAGGTGCTTAGCGATGATCCTGACAAACAGTGTGCATTCTGTAAATGTTCCATCCCTTATCATACCCCTTAGGATCAATTAGTAGTTTATACATCTACTGCAGTAGATTAATTGGCATGAATGATAGGACAACGTAAAGAATATATGAGTAAAAGAGAACATGAGATAACATTTCTTCTGACCACATACACAAGGGATAGTGTATTCTGAATACAAAAGGGATACTGTATATGAAGGCTTGGTTTTCCTAGTGAACTGTATCAGTTTTACCAAGTCATATATTTCATAGGATCTTAGTTTCCTCTTCTGAGAAGGGAACCATTTGGGTCATCTGATGCCAAAGTCTCTTTCAGCTTTATGGAATTATATTTATTAGTAATAAATATACATTTCTCTACAGTTACTTGGATTTACATCTTAGAATATGAAGGTATAATTTAATTCTTGTGTTTGTTTTGTATTCTTTAAAACCTGATATTTGTTTTATAAAATTTAAAAAAATCAAATTTACATAATGTAGCTCAGAAGTAGGTAATCCATCTATTCTGTGGTATTTGGAGTTAGCCTGAATTAAAAAAAATAAGAGTCTTCATTTTTCCTACTTTTTATATAAAGTAATGCCAACATATGGTCATTTTGTAATGATTTCTTCAAGTTTCTTGCACAATGAAATCAATAGAAATATGATGATAGTTTCTGTTCTGTCCTCAGAAATCAAGTAGCTTATTCCTTCTGCACATGTTTTAAGAGTAGCCCTTCAATATTTACCCTGCTTTAGAACTGGAGGGACAACTTTGCTTTCTTCTTTATCAAGTGAAAGAAAGCTAGCAGCAAAGTACTTTAACTTCTTGTCTAACCTATTTTAAAACCCTATCTACATCTGTCCTATCTTTATGCTATTTCCTCTGGTCCCAGAGCATCTTCCTGTCAGGACAAATCATTATCTGTGCTTTTGCTCAATCACATCTCTGGGATTTCATTGGTTATTTCTTCTTTCTCTAGTGGGACACAGTGGTGAGTTTGTTAAGGACCCAGATTCAAAGTCAGTCTCCACTATTAGCTGTGCGAACTTGGGCATATTACTTAGAATTCTGTTTCCTCAGCTGTAAAATATGATAAAAATATAATTTCCCTGATATGGCATTTGGTGAGCATTAAATGAGAGACTTCTAAAGTACTTAGAAGGAGGCGAAGCCTCAATAAATATTGGCTCTCACTCTATCCTTGACCTGTCCTTCTCTACCGGATCTATAACCTGGATGTGTATGCATGGAGGTTTCTTCCACCATAAAAATGATGTCACTTTGCTTTTCCGTTTTTATTTGGACACTGCCTTAATTTGTTCCTTTTATTACCACCTATGAAGAGTTTACATTTACTGGCTTCACCCAATCTACCACGAAGTCTGACTGATTTTACCACCCATTTCTAAAATGGAACCTTGCCACTCTATGTCACTGTTCTAACTCCTGCTTTTATTATCTCTCACCTAGTCTAGGCCAAGAGGCTGCTTTGAAATAGAAGTGCAATTTTATCCTAAAGAAATGCATAACAGTAAAAGAAAAAAGAGTCATAGGAAAATGAAGATATGGCCATATGCATCTACAATGATGTAGATTTAATTTATAATTAAAAAGTTAGCACTTTATATTACAAGTTTTGATGACCTTCTATTACTTAGCTATTGTTAAAAAAGAAATATGATGACAGATTCAAGTACTGGAAATCATTCCATCTTAACTGTTTATTTAGTAAGCCAGGAGGCAAACATGGATGGTCTGATGGTACTCTTCATCAGGGAGACATAGTGCTTCCAAACATTTTAATGTAATCCGCCCTTAGAACTAGCAATATTTATGTTATTTTTTCTACATTAAATAATATTTATTCATTTCATAAACAGACAATTTATTTGGTAACAAAATATGCTTTTGTAACTCTTCACCATAGCATATAGTAGTGAAGGCAAAAAATGGCTGGCATTCACCAGAGGAAGATTAACGAACAGATGAAAATAAATTATGATCTTATTAGTAGTTCTGTTGTAAAGAATAATTTTAATTTATCTTGAAGGTGTATCTTTTATAAGAGTTGCTTCAATGTCAGATGTATATTTGGATTTTCAGGTCTTGCATTTTATTTAAATGTCTTAGAATCATCCTTTTTTTTAAAAGTTGTTTTTTTTTTTAAGATTTTATTTATTTATTTGACAGAGAGAGACACAGCGAGAGAGGGAACACAAGCAGGGGGAGTGGGAGAGGGAGAAGCAGGCTTCCCACTGAGCAGGGAGCCCAATGCGGGGCTCGATCCCAGGACCCTGGGATCATGACCTGAGCCTAAGGCAGACGTTTAATGACTGAGCCACCCAGGCACCCCTAGAATCATCCTTTTATTGCTATTTATTGGTTCACACATACACACAAATTCGGAAAGTTAGTGTTCTATATCCACTGACTCTATTTTTCCCCATCCATGCAGTAAGCCTACAAAATATAAATTTATCTTCCAACAGTCTTGTAAAATGGCTCTGTTGTATTAAATTAAGTCATTTAAATTCTCCTGTCTTTCTTGGGTAATATGAAATCATCTCTCCCTGATTTTGTCCCATCTATTCTCCTATTACTTTTTGATTTCTTGATGTTGGCATATTTTGAATGTTCCTTATATTCTCAAAATCAGAGTCAAAGAGAAGACTAACCAATTCTTTTCTTTTTTTTTTTTTTTTTAAGATTGTGTTTATTTATTTGACAGAGACACAGAGAGGGAGGGAACACAAGCAGGGGGAGTGGGAGAAGGTGAAGCAGGCCTCCCGCTGAGCAGGGAGCCTGATGCGGGGCTTGATCCCAGGACCCTGGGATCATGACCTGAGCTGAAGGCAGACGTTTAATGACTGAGCCACCCAGGCGCCCCTAACCAATTATTTTCTAACACAAAATTTAACATTTCTAAAATTTAATCCATAATACATCCTACTAACTGCCATATCTTTCTACTTTTTCAGTAAAATAGGTTCAGGCCAGGAATCACACACTACCACAAAATGCATATAAAAGGATTGGGCGCCTGGGTGGCTCAGTTGGTTAAGCGACTGCCTTCAGCTCAGGTCATGATCCTGGAGTCCCAGAATCGAGTCCCACATCGGGCTCCCTGCTCGGCGGGGAGCCTGCTTCTCCCTCTGACCCTCCCCCCTCTCATGTGCTCTCTGTCTCTCTCATTCTCTCTGTCTCAAATAAATAAAAAAAAATAAAATCTTTAAAAAAAAATTAAAAAAAATGCATATAAAAGGATTGAGCAATAAATTCCCAGTAGCTTCAGGCAAGGATGGAGGGGGAATGAGCCATTTGGATATGTAGG
Organism: Mirounga angustirostris; assembly: GCF_029215605.1. Lineage (NCBI taxonomy): Eukaryota > Metazoa > Chordata > Mammalia > Carnivora > Phocidae > Mirounga > Mirounga angustirostris. Next base: position 9,712,884 of record NW_026991722.1, on the reverse strand, counting down.
AAATAATCCAGCGTGCTTGGACTCTCGCTCGGTGTGGAGTCAAGGTCAGGCTCATTTTAGAAGCTGTTCCTGACAAAAAACCAGGAACCATAAAATCATCACACCCACAAAGAACCACTCAAGGACAATTTTGAGGTAACTGAAGTGAGGACAATAAACAATGCAAAGAAACAAATCGAGGTGTTCAGGGAGATGACAGACTGCTGAGGAAGATACAGAGCAGAAATCCAAAGCACACTCCAAGCTATTCCTCTGTCTGGAGTAACTGGCAACAATCACTCCAATGTGAGGATCCCACTTACACTGTGCTTTAAAGAAAAGAGGCACTTAGAACTCAAAAATATAGCCGATGTTGAATCACTATGTTGTACACCTGAAGCTAATATAACATGTCAACTACACTTCAAGCAAAAAAAATATAGCTGATGCCAACTGTAAAGTGTTTCTGCCAATTACAGCCAAAGATAGAATTTTCTATAAATAATAGCAAATACTCTCCTCATTTTGTATTCTTAGTTGGGAAGAACAAAGTCGACTCTAGCAAGACTAAAAAGCAAGTTTTTGCGAAAGGAAATTGGTAAGTTCACAGAATTTCCAGAAAAGTCAGAGAACCAGGCTTAGTGCTACTCAGTCCAGAACAGTGGAGCCAAAAGCTGTGAACAGTGAGAGGATGTTCTAGCAAGACACTATCACTGTCACTGGGCATTGACAAAGCTACACACCAGCTCCCAAAGAACCAGACATTGCACCACTGTGCTTACCCACATATCAACTGACCTATTTGTGGCCATCCTGCATGCTGCCCCTCTCAAACCCAGTTCCCCTTTGAGTGCATCTAATTGGGATAACCTAGACAATGTGTCTTCTCACTGCAGGGAAGTGGGCAAATTTAGTATTTGGATATCCACTTTGGGAGGGTGGGACACACAATGTATGAAACTATTATATAAAACAAAATATTGAGGGAAGGTTCAACAAATGCTGGACAGTCAAGTATAATATATGGCTACCTTGTTCCTGACACAGGAAAATGATCATTCTTGTGAAAGGTGCACCAAGTGGACAGAAGTCAACTAGATATGAACGATGACAGAAATCAACATACACTAGACCTGTGGTCCTCAGCCCTCAGTGTGTGTGGAAAACATAGATTGCGCAGCCTCAGCCCACAGTCTCTGCTTCAGAGGCCTGGGATGCAATAGGAGATTCTACAGTTGTAACAGACTCCCAGGTACCTTGCTAATGATCATCCCAGGACAATATTCTGAGAACCACTGGACTTGTAAATCATAAATATTTCCTTCAGTAATACCTGGTAAACATTTACACAAATTCAGTCTTACTAGTAAAAGCACAATATGAGTTATTAGTAATTTTATATTTTTAAAATAAATATACTTAAAGGTGTGCATTTTTTCAAGATTTTTTTTTTAGAGAAGTTCTAGGTTCATAGAAAAATTGGAAGAAAAGTGTAGAGATTTCCCAGCTACCCCTTGCCTCCACACAGGCACAACCTCCCATTATCACCATTGGTCACCAAAGTGTCACATTTGTTATGGTGGATAAGCCTACACTGATACATCATTATCACTCAAAGTCAGTAGTTTACCTTAGGGTTCACTCTTGGTGTTGCATATTCTATGGGTTTTGACAAATGTATAATGACGTGTATCCATCTTTATAGTATCATTCATAGTAGTTTCACTGCCCTAAACACCCTCTGTGCTCCACTTGTTTATCCTTCTCCTACCTCTACCACAGCAATGATCTTTTTACCATCTCCATAGTTTTCCTTTTCCAGAAGGTCATATAAGAATCATATAGTATGTACCCTTTTCAGACTGACTTATTTCACTGAATAACATACATTTAAGTTTTCTCCATGTCTTTTGATGGCTTTACAGCTCTTTTTTTATGCTGAATAATACTCCACTATCTGGATGTACCACAGATTATTTATCTATTCACCTACTCAAGGACATCTTAGTTTTGACAATTATGAATAAAACTGCAATAAACATCCATGTGCAGGTTTTTGTGTGGACATAAGTTTTCACCTTTGAGTAAATGCCAAGAAGTATGGTTGTTGGATCATGTAAGAATATACTTAGTTTTGTAAGAAAGCACTGAAATGTCCTCAAAAGTGGCTATAACATTTTGCATTCCCACCAGGATGACTGAGCGTTCCTATTGCTCCACATCCTTGTCAGCATTTGGTGTTGTAGGTGTCCCAGATTTTGGCCATTCTAACAGATGTATAGAGGCATCTCATTGCTGTGTTAATTTGCATTTCCTGGATGGCATGATGTGAACTATGTATTATTTTTCAGTTAAACCTGTTGCTATCTATGTGTATTCTGGGGTTAGAGATGTCTTTCAAGGAATGCTAAATGTATACATCTGAACAAGATGTGTCCAATCTGACAGTAGCTTTCAGAATTCAGAAGCATAACAAAAGTAGACCAGATACATATTTCTATTGGGTACACTAAATATCATAATATACAACTTTAAAATAATTTGTTATTTAGGGTAAGTTTTAGTAACTCATAAGAGAAATTGGAGCCAGCAGGCTCAAGTGTTAATTTTACAGATCTTACGAAATTTGGAAACCATGTTATCAGGGGAGCAGGAATATTTAAAGACAATGCACCAGAGGAACCTGGGTGGTACAGTCAATTAAGCATCCAACTCTTGGTTTCAGCTCAGGTCATGATCTCAGGATTGTGAGATCAAGCCCTGCACCAGGCTCCACGCTCAGTGTGGAGTCTGCTTGAGATTCTCTCTCCTTCTCTCTCTGCCCTTCCTGCTCATGCTCTCTCTCAAATAAATACACACATCTTATTAAAAAAAAATGACAACGAACCAGATGGACATGAATATGCTCTATTTTCATTTTTATATTTTCTAAATAAAAACTCATATTATCTATCTGAGATTCTCTAATGAAAATAAAACATTTCTATTGACACATAATCTGCCTAATAGACACAGGTATCTGAGTCTAGGGACTAAAATGAAGATATGATATAACAGAATAGTAGTTAACTATTATCTTTATTATTATTTTTTCCCCTCTAGCTTATGAAGTTCAGAAAGAGGAAAACAACCCGTTATGGTGAGGATTGCTTCCTATGTTTTGATCGGCATTATCCCATATTATTCTAATTGCCCTTCCTACTTCCTAAACAGTAATAAAGCTTCAAAGTCACAAATGACTACCAATGAATATCATATTTCCTCTTTTTTTCACAGACATTATTTTTACATCTTTAGTTATTCTGAATCGAGTGTAATTGTTTCAAAGCCAAAAAAACTCCCATTTAAAAAAAAAATTGCTCAGTAAATTTTGAGGTTTAGAAGTTGTTTTGTTCACAAGTTTGAGAGAAACATGCCATTTTGCAAGGCGGACAATTCTTGATAAAATAGAGTTCTTACTGGAGACATTTGAGTTTTCAATTAGGTCCATAGGCATAATAAATTATGCATTCATATTACCTATAATGTTGAATTTCTACACCTTGAGATAATGGTGAGCCCCTGGTCATAATTACACAACAGATGGTTCTTCCTGAAGCAGAACAACACATATCATACAATTTAACCATGAAGAAAATGAAGAGAAGGGTTATAAAAATAAACGGAGATCGGCATCTGATTATGGGACAGTGCAGAGCAGTATGTTGAGTCAGACACAAATAAACATTCATTTTCCTCCTCATACACTTGGCTGATTTTCATAGAAACATCACAGGCAGCAACTTGAACAAACCTCTCTTGATTGTGTCTCTCATCACACACAATGTGTACTTTTGAAAATCCAATATTTTGTTTTAATCTGCTTCTTACAGTTTTCAAAATATGATCTTAGCCATTTTAGGTTCCCAAAGCATGAACAATACTTTTTTGATGGAAGGGACCCAAAAGATACATGTTTTGTTTATGAGGAAAAGTCAAATGCCCTCTTTTTTTTAATTTTAAAGATTTATTTATTTTAGAGAGAGGGAGAGAGAGCATGTGCTCAGGCCGGGGAAGGGGCAGAGAGAGAGGGAGAGAGAATCTCAAGCAGACTCTCTTCTAAGCATGGAGCCCAAGGTGGGGCTCAATCTCATGACCCTGGGATTGTGACCTAAGCCAAAATCAAGCGGCTGTCACTCAACTGACTGAGCCACCAGGCGCCCTTTAAATGCCCTCTTTTTAACAGCCTTTTTTTTTTTAATTTCTTTTTAAGATTTTATGTATTTATTTGACAGAGATTGAGAACACAAGCAGGGGGAATGGCAGGCAGAGGGAGAGGGAGAAGCAGACTTCCCGCTGAGCAAGGAGACTGATATGGGCTCTGGATCCCAGGACTCTGGGATCATGACCTGAGCCAAAGACAGGCACTTAACCCACTGAACCACCTGGGTGCCCCATTAACGGATTTATTGAGATGTAAGTCGTATAACATAAATTTCACTCTTGAAAGTGTCCATTTCGGTGGTTTTTGGTGGTTTTATATCCACAGTGTTTTGCAACCATCCCATTACTGCCTCTCATGTCAATACCCCATAAGAAACCTTGCATGCATTAGTAGCCACTTCTCAAGCCCCCAGGCCCACTCAACACTTCTCCCCTCCCAGTTATAGAGAAGCAAACTTATACTTTCTATTCTATAGATTTGCCTATTTTAGATATTGCATATAAATGGAATCATATAATATTGCTCTTTTTTGACTAACTCCTTTCACTTAGCATATTTTTTAAGGTTTATCCATGTTATAGCATGTATCAATGCCTCACTTATTTTTATGGCTGAATATGTGGCTTTGTGTGGATAAACCAAATTTTATCTATTCCTTAGCAGTTTTGGCTATTATGAATGGTACTGCTATGAATATCCGTGTACAAGGTTTTGTGTGGACATACATTTCAAATTGTCTTGGGTATATAGCTAGAACTAGAACTGCCGGATCTTACTTCAGTTTAAAAGTTTGAGGAAATGCCATTTTTTTTTCCAAAGCCTCTGCACTGTTCTATATTTTCACCCACCATATGTGAGGGTTCCAATCTCTCCACATTCTCACTAACACTAGTCGTTGACTGTCTTGGATTTTAGCCATCCTAGTGGGTATGAAGTGGTTACTCCTTGTGGATTTAATTTGATTTCCCTAATGACTAATGATATTGAGCATCTTTCCATGTGCTTATTGTATATCGTGCTTATACACTGTATATTGTGCTTATTTGTGTAACTTCTTCAGATGACTGTATCTTCAAATGTTTTGCCCATTTTTGAGTTAGGTTTTTTTTATTTTCTGTTACTGAATTGTTAAGAGTCCTTTGTATATTCTAGATATAAGTCCCTTATCAGGTACATGATTGCAAAAATTTTCTCTCATTCCGCATGCTGTTCACTGCACTTTCCTGATGGTATTCTTTGAAGCAAAAAGTTTTTGATTTTGATGAAGCCAAATTATCTTTTTTTCTTTTGTTGCTTCTGCCTTTTTGTATTGTTTCTAAAAATCAACATTTAACTCAAGACCACAAAGATATACTCCTGTTTTTTACTGAGAATCTTATCACTTTAGACCTTATCTTTAAATCAGTGATCCGTTTGAGTTAATTTTCATGTATATATGCAACAGGAATCCATCTTGATTTTTTTGCTTGTGGCTATCCCATTATCTCAGCACCATTTGTTAAAAGGCTGTTCACATTCCTTATTGAATTGATAATTGCATCATGATAGATGAAGTTTAAGGCTCTTCTATAAGAGCTTACATGTAGAGAATAGTGAGGATAGAAGCTAAGTAGAAAATGTAAAATGGCTGTGCATAATCTTGGCTTTTTTGTTCCCAGATCCAATCCTTTCCTCTTCCCTATTATTTATTATTTAATTCTATATTTATTTATTTATTTATTCATTTATTTATTATTTTTGTATTGCAGCAGACTTCCAGGGCTAGGTATAGCCAAAGGTAGTAACAGAAGACCATAAGATGGCAGGAAAGGACCAGCTCCCACTCAATCCTGGGAGGCATCTCTGGCAGCCCTTCTATCTCCTTCATGTTCCAGGACTTAATGAACCAGAAGTCCTCTGATTCCAACTTCTTGGTTCTGGTTATCACTGAAACTATTCCCCTAGTTCCAGTAATAGCTTTTCAGCCCCAAAACAGCAGCAGCTCTTTGCTTTTGTTAATCTTTAGGTCACCTCCTTGTCCCTATTTTGGAGTTTTAGCTCTTCCATAACCAATCTAAGCAATACCTTATTCTGAAATCCTTCTGCTTGAAAATTGAGAGTCGTTGTCTTTTCTTGTTTATTTCCTGATCATGCTGACCTGCCAGAAGTGAAATCAAAGGGCTAAGCTAGAAATGTTAACAGGATTTTCTTCTCCTTTAGTGCCCATGGTTCTCGGTCCTGCCACTTCAAAGAATGAAGAAGTAGACAGATGAAGAGTGGTGGGCGGCCAAGTTTATTGAGCGATAGTAAAGTTACTGAGCAATAGTACAAAGCTCCTGAAGAGAGAGGGGGCCCGATAGGGTTGCCATCAGAGTTTCTAAGTCTATAGGTTTTTATGGGCTTGTTGGCAGGCTGATTTAATCTGATTAAACCTCCCTGCGCCTGTCACCCAATCAGGTTTTTGTCATCTACCCTATCACGTGGGAAAGGGTGGAGGGCTCTTATAAAATCCTTTTAAGCGTGGTTTCCTTTTAGGGTGGGGGCCTCTTGCCCCTGCCTGCCTTTCTTCCAACTATGCTTCATCAGAAAGACGTTTCCTCATATGTCTATCTGCTTTTTTCATTCCACTTTGTGTCCCTTGTCAAGATGGATCAAGATGGAACGATACAAATTTTAACTCAGGCTCAGTAGATCTCCAGAGTTTGGTATTGACTCTTTCCACGGTTTAGGAACTGAAATAGTCTACTTGAAGACTGAGAAAACTCACTTCTGTGTCAAGTCCTTGTTCCATTTCAACTTCATCTTCACTTCTTTCATGTTTCTGATACAAATCTTCTCCTAACCTACAGAACTTCCCCACACATTTTTCACATTGTATGCCAGTTCTGATACCCAACTGCTTTTTATATCCATTGTTTGTCGCTAGTCATAGACCTTCATGAAGTTTTCTGTTAGGATAACACTTTAAAGTTACCAGTACTTCTAATTCAACTCGATTTGATTTGACTTGATTTAATTCAACACTTAATACACATTTAATGCATCTAATATGCCAGGCTTTGTGCTTAGCTCTGGGAGGCAGACAGTTAATGGCTCAAAAAGGACCCACAGAATAGTGGGAGAGGTAAAGTAAAAATCACAAAAATATTGTATACTATAGCAGGAATATATATATATGACCTATGATACAGAAAATTCCAAGATTTAGTGAAAGTTACTTGTCCCTTAACAAATAATTATCAATACAGATTTTTATCTTATGATCTAGACAAACTTCCATCCTTTGTAGTTGGTAACACTTCAAATCCTGCCAACCGCCCCGCTCTTTCTGTATATGTGTATGTTTATGTTAACAGCTGCTGTACAGATACATACAGAGAGAGAGATTGTCAAGGCCAGACTTAATTAAGAATGAAATTAAGTGCTATGGAGCCAAATTTATGATAAAATTCTTTTTTTTTTTAAGATTTTATTTATTTGAGAGAGAGAATGAGATAGAGAGCATGAGAGCGGGGACGGTCAGAGAGAGAGGCAGACTCCCATGCTGAGCAGGGAGCCCGACGTGGGACTCGATCCCGGGACTCCAGGATCATGACCTGAGCCGAAGGCAGTTGCTTAACCAACTGAGCCACCCAGGCGCCCTATGATAAAATTCTAAAATCAAGCCCACTTTTAGCACCTACATTTACACTTCTCATTCATTTTTAATTTTTATTTTTTACATTGATTTATATCTTCACTATCTTAGAAAGGTAAAAATAAAAAACACCATACTTTTTTCGTGATAAAAATTAATATTTTAAAGTTATGAAAGGACATACTAATTATTATAATTATTATCATAAAATCTGTGATCACAGTTTGAGATTGGAGTTCAAATTATAAAATTACAGCTTTTGTCCTAAAGTTATACATTTTAATACAGAAATCCTATTACATTTTATGTTTCCTTTTGATACTTTTAGTCATAATTTATGTTAGTTACAGCTTTAAATATTGGTAGGTCTGTCTTTCTTTCCTTCTTTCTTTCTTTCTCTCTTTCCTTCTTTCTCTCTTTCTTGCTCTCCCTTTCCTTTTTTCTATCAGTATTACTTTGTAGATAACAGTAGGCAGCCTCAAAAAAAATCATTGACAATCGACTTTTTAAAATTATTCTTAGAGGGGCACCTGGGTGGCTCAGTCATTAAGCGTCTGCCTTCAGCTCAGGTCATGATCTCAGGGTCCTGGGATCGAGTCCCACATTGGGCTCCCTGCTCTGCGGGAAGCCTGCTGCTCCCTCTCCCTCTCCCCCTGCTTGTGTTCCCTTTCTCGCTGTGTCTCTCTCTCTGTCAAATAAATAAATAAAATCTTTTAAAAAATAAAATAAAAATAAAATTCTTTAAAAAAATTATTCTTAGAAACTTCTTTATTACAAGTGTCCTTAAACACTTCTTCACATGTACTGCAGAATGGGTATGACAACTGACTTGCTATTCAATATTCCTTCCAAACTATGCCTCTGGAAATATATTAGGAAAAACAGTCACTTAAAATAAAACAAAGTTTGTCTTTAATATTCTGATCAATCTGCCTGCTCTAAGCTTTAGAGAAACTATTCTTTTTCAAAGGCAGAACTCTGTGAAACATATAAACATATTTGATTTTATACCTTTAAATACAACCATCAAAAATATAAGCCAAGGAGGGTGTGCCTGGGTGGCTCAGTCAGTTGAGCATCTGCCTTCAGCTCAGGTCATGATTCCAGGGTCCTGGGATCGAGCCCCACATCGGGCTCTCTGCTTGGCCAGGAGTCTACTTCTTCCTCTCCTTCTGCAGCTCCCCCTGCACATGCATGCTCCCTCTCTCTCTCAAATAAATAAATAAAATCTTAAAAAAAAATATCTATATATCTATATATATATAAGTAAAGGAAACTCAGTAGCAAGTCTTACTAGTATTTTCCTCCCTGGAATCTAAGTGTACACTACTTTTTTTTCTTCTTTTTTTAATGAACCAAATGATCATTTCACATTTGAATTTGTAGTTGATTAGAAATGCATTCATCTGTTCCATTGGCGAATAAGCTCAGAAGAGATTAGAAAATAACTGCTTTAAATGTGCTAGTAGATGTTTCATTTAACTCAATAATAGGTTTATAAACCATTAGTTTTATATTTCAATCAAGTCATACAAGACATTCAAATTTTAAAGAGCTGTGAACACTGCACATTGCATTTATGCTCTATCTGATCACACGTCTGCCACCTAACATAGCTGCTTTCCTTCACGTCATGTTTTTGATTCTCAATCCTTTACCTTGAATGAAAGATTTGAAATATATTAATTAATTAATTTATTTATTTATTGTATTTTGCATCCTTTTGAATTGCACTAGAACCAGCTGTGCTAATAAATAAAGAAATCTCTGGAGCAGAGACTTTAGGTAATTTTCCAAGGTGGAGAATTCAAAGTCATACATTGATACACCAACGATCTTGACTGAAATTTATGCTTCCTGACCTTTTTCCTTCCACCATACTCTTCAGACCACACGTTTCCCATTGTGTGATATCTCTGTCTATGAGCAACATTTCTCCTTTTGTTATTTTTAACTAGAGTTATTGACTTCACCCCTAAGCTTCAAATGACAGTTCCTACTCTGACTAGAAATGGTTTACTTATCTATCTACTTAGAAAAGTTTTAATTATCCTTTAAGCTACTCAGTTTTTCAAAAAATATTTACTAATCATTAAATACGTTTGAGGCACTGGAGACAACATTCTGAAATATGATAGCAATAGTTTTTGCAACTATGGAGCTTACGGCTAATATTTGTGTGATTAATTACACCATTCATTACACAATAGATTTATTTAAGTGCAATCATCAATAATGCTATGAATGAGAAATGAGTGGGTACTCTGAGGCTATGTAATCTATACCCTGGGGAGGTCAAGGTCTAGATCCCTAAGGAGTGATAATTGAGCTGAATTTTAAAGGAAGAAGAGGAATGTACTAGAGAAAAAGTGGGGGAAAGTCATTCCAGGAAGAAGTGGAGGCTAGAAGGTAAGGGACTTGAAAATATCTTCTGTGGTTGGAACACAGACAGTAAGGACAACTTTGCAGGTCATGATGCCACTAATGTAGTCCAGGGTCAGATTCTTAAGAGCCTGGCAGGATGTGCTCAATATTTGGGTCTTTCAGAGCAAAGGAAGTAATTAAGTGATTAAGTAGGGAGGCACTTGATAAGACTTGAACTTGCAGAAGCTTAGCCTGACTGAACTAACATGGATGTGTGGATATTTTCCACTTCCCAGGGATAAATATGGCAATTTGACTAGAACAGTTTACATGGATGCATGCAGATGACTTGTAGAAATAATCAGGAAACGAATTTTACAGGACTTGGTGCTAGGGTAGATACCAGAGAACAGTAAGTGGTGGTGAAAGAGTATTCCCCAGTTCCTAGCTTGATGAATGCCATTCATTATGATAGGGCATGGGGAGGAAGACCAGAGCAGTACTGAATTAGTTCCTCCTTTGAGCTTCAGGGAATGTGTGCCCATCCACTTGATGATTATTTAAATCTAATTTTATTAAGGTTGTACCTTTGTGTATATTGAGATTAGGGTCATATAACTGTGTGCTGCATGATGTCTTACAATTTTTCATCGTTCAAGAAATGCTTATCACTTACATCAGAGAGGCGATTAGAAATAAAAGTTAGAAACTGTACCTTTGGAGTTTGAGACATATACCAATGACTTCCTACCAGTAACACTAGTAAGTGGTCTAAGTGGGATTTAAATATAATATATTTTTCTATTTAATGGCAAGCAAGGAATGAACATTTTCCTGTATTTTCTCCTATAGGCTGCAAATTTAACTTCTTCTAATACTTCTGGAGTTTTATCAACCACTACTTTTTTCTCTCCAGTCTCATACTTAACAGCTGTCTATTGGGCTCTGTGGTAGGCTGAATAATGGCCCCCCAAATGTCCATATCCCAATCTCTGGCACCTGAGAAGGTATTACTTTCCATGATAAAAGAGACTTTGCAAAGGTGATTAAATTAAACATCTTGGGATCATAGGGTTAATCTAGTTCATCAAGTGCACCCAATACAATCACAAGTCTCCTTATGAGAGCAAAAATTCAGTCAGTAGTTGAAGACATGGCATGACACAGAAATAGAAGGTAGGATTGATGCAAGGAAAGGTCAAGGGCCTGGGAATGCAGGTGGCCTCTAGAAGCTGAAAGGGACATGGGACAGGTTTTCCCCCAGAGCCTCAAGAAAGAGCCAGCCCTGCTGACCCCTTGATTTTTCCCCATAAGACTAATTAAGACTTCTGACCTGTGAGAGTATACATTTGTGTTGTTTTAATCTGCAAGTTAGTGGTAATTTGTAAGCAGCCATGGGAACCTGATTAGGCGCCTCTACATTTTAACTTGTTAGTTCATGCACTTGACCATGTAAAACTAACTTAGCACCTGCCCTTCCTATCTACCACCACCTGAAATCAACAACCTTTGCAGGCTGATAATGTCAGGACAGTTCCTGGCATTATCAATGGCACTACTCTTTCAAAGTTATATTCGGGTTTTCTCTTTCTCATTTCATATTCCCTACTCCAATATTTGGGAACAGAGAACACAAATGACTGTCTTTGCTAAAATTCCCTTCTCATTTTCCTACTTCTGATTTTGTATTCGAGGCCAGTATCAACTTGTTTCACAAAGATTCCCTTCCAGTACCGGCTATTGCATTGTGTTGGGCTTTATATTGTCCCCATTACCTATATTATTTGTTCCTTATCCAATTTTCAGTTCATGCTGATTTTTCCCTACCTGCTCTCAAGACATGTTTGGCATTATATTAAACACAGAGGACAAGTAATTTGTTGGAAGAAAAAAAAAAACAAATGAAATTTCTTCAATACAAAGTTGAAGATTAATTTTTTCCAAGATGCTTCCTCTGACTCAACATATTGATTGTTTTATAAAATAATTATTAGCATTATTATATATATTTTGCTAGCGAATCTTTAGTTTGTTTACATGTCAGCTTTGAGGAAATTTTTTCTTTTCTCTCCAACTTAGCTCTTATAGGAGGAATATACAGAACATATATTCATATTTTTCTCCCTAAATACATTTATTTATCATATACTGTATGACAAGCACTAAGAAGAGCAATAAACAAGACAGATACCATTCTTTTCCTCATGGAATTTAGGTTGTTTATTTTTCTTTTGTTCTGTAACTTTAGAATTTATAGTGTTGTATTAGTTTTCCAAGTCTTCCTTAACAGATTACCACAAACTGGGTGGCTTAAAACAACAGAAACGTATTCTCTCCCAGTGCAGGAGTCTAGAAATCCAACATCAGGTCATCAGCGGGGTTGGATCCTTCTGGGAGCTCTGAGGGAGAGTCAGTTCCTTACCTCTCTTGTAGTTTCTGGCGGCTTCTGGCAATCCCTAGTGTTGCTAGGCTCATAGTTGGCGCCTTTCTAATCTCTGCTTCTGTCCTCACCAAACATTTCTCTGTTCTCACACAGTGTTCTCCTCTCCTTATGCAGATACCAGTCACACTGGATTAGGGTAAGCCTCATCTTAAGTTGATGACATCTGCAAAGACCTTATTTCCAAGTAAGGTCACATTCATACGTAATGGAAGTAAGGACTTGAACATATCTTTTGGGGAGACACAATGCAACCCATAAAATGTGGGTAAAATTTCTTAGTAAACAAAGTATATGAAGGTTTACTGAGTTTGGTCCAACAGGAGCCAGGGTAGAGAGCCTGAGAGTACCCATTGGCATAAACCGGTCTGAATTCAATGACATGTTCTCAAGCATAGGGCAAAGTCAGTGAACACTAAGATATTGCCAGAAATGACAAAGGCCACCATTTTTTTTCTTTTTTATTATGTTATATTAATCACAGTACATTACATCATTAGTTTTTGATGTAGGGTTCCATGATTCATTGTTTGCATATAATACCCAGTGCAAAGGCTACCATTTAACCAAAATGAAAATACAAGTGTAGAGACCAAAATTGAGCTGAGGTGTAGGAGTCACAGAATATGATATTCCGACAAAACTGGATGGAAAAGTCTTTATTCCCAGTGTCCTACAACTTAAAGCAATTTTGATTTTTCTCAATTCGCAAGCTGATAATTTTATGTTATTTTATTTTTTTAATTTTTTGTTTGAGTATAGTTGAGTATACTTGACACACAATGTTACATTAGTGATTCAGCAACTCAATACACTATGCCATGCTCCCCGCAAGTGTAGCTCTCATCCTGTCACCAGCAATATTATTACTAATTTTAAATTAAACTTATTTTTACGGCACTGTCTTACCATACCTTTTACTACCTTCTCCTTTTTAACTCCCCTAATGGGACTTAATTCAGGCTATCAGTATTTATCATGTGGAGAGTGTACTAAATGGTCCCTCAACTTGAGTTACTTCCCAATACAAGTTTTCACTGTGGACAGGGTGGTATTTGTATTTCTACATTTAAAAATGCATTTATAGTTAGTAGTCATTGGTTCTATATGATTTTGAAAGTAATATACCTTAATTATAAAGAATCATAAAATAAAAGGAGAAAGAAGTTAATTTGATGTATATGTTTCCAAGTTTTTCTCTACAAATATCATATACATATAATGTATACATGTATATATGTATATATAATATATAGAGGTAAACATATATACACACATACATACATGTGTATAAGTACAGATGCATATGTATATTTCCTATATATATTTATTTATTTTATGTAGGTTTATATTTTAAATGTTAATGCTAAAACTTAGGGGAACTCATTTTCCACTTTACAGTATATTTATTTTATACAATTGAATCTTCTATAATACTATTTGAATGACTGCCTAATATTCCATTACTTGAATATACCATAATTTATTTTACCACTTCACCATTTTGAAATGTTGTGTTTGCTCCTATTTTTTATTATTAAAAAAAGTGACAATTAGACAACTTAGAGCTAAATCTTTACATAGAGCTGTCATTATTTAATTAAGACACATTCCTAGCAGGGGAATTAATGGCTGAAAGAGTCTGTGAAATTTTCATGCTATTGGGATAAATTGCTAACCTGCATCACAGAAAGACAGCGACTCATTTTCTAACGGCATGAAATTCATTACTTTCCTATACCTTTACAATGTCTTATCATGAGAAACAGAAACTATGTTTATGGTGTGCTGTGCATTTCTTTGACAATTGGTAAGAGCATTTAGTTGGGTTTCTTTTTTGGGAAATGTTTGTTCAAATGATAGCCTCATCTTATAAAACAAAAATCACATCATATGTTTCATTTCCCTTTTGCAGCAACAGAAGGTCCAAATTCCTTATTTTTCTATTCAAAACAATCCGTATATAAACCCATTAAATCTGTTTGTGTTTTTCACTTACTCCTGCTCTCATGAGCTATAAGTCATACCTTAAATATACAATTGCCACAGTTGTGACCAAGCTAGAATAGCGTAAGGGTCCACCTCTCTCTCTGCCTCTGCTCACATTTCTGCTCCTGAAACTGACCACCACTTACCTTATAAAGGTCTCCTCTTTTAATCTGTGCATCTACCAACCAGGTCATCCAAAATATTTTTCCATAAAACTTTTAAGTTCAAATACCTTTTTCCTGAAGCAATCATTTTATTTTATCCAGATTCTACTTCTCCTAGAAACAGACGTCCAGGACATGTGGATAGTAATTATAAGAATGTCTATCACAGCATTATTTGTACAGGTAAAAAATTTTAAATGGTAAGGGTCCATTAATAAGTCTGTTGAATACATGTGGTCCATTCAGACAATGGGAAATTAATCAATCATTACAAACAAAGCATTAGAACCATCCAGCTGACCCAGGGAAAAAGGAGAGGTAGCAAATTGTATAGACCGTATACTCTCCCAGTTATAAAACAGTGACAAAAAAAACGGCCTTACATACAAGCCAGTTCATTTGTTTATGAGTTTGAACGTATATTGGAAAAAATGAGGAAGGCCATAAAGAACAGGTTTTTGAAATTGATTGGATGCTTGGCAGGAAGCAGGGCAGCTGTAAATAGAGAAGCAGGTGGTGATGGGGCAGTTGAAAGGAAGGAAGGACAGATTTTAGGCTTCTCTTGTAGTTCCCACAGCATCTAACATATAGAAAAATGGATAAAGTATCCATGGCATGGTATTTAGGTTAACTGTAGAGTGGAAAATTTTATCCACAATATTATAAATGTATGCATATTGGGTATGCCCATAGAAAAGTACTGGCGGATGACAAGGTTAAATGTAAACTAATGTGATTTTAAAACATAAATTGTATAAAACATATTTTTATAGCTTGGCTATTTCAAATGAACATGTATAATGAATTATTTTCTAAAGAAAAACAAACATCACAATACTCGGGCAGATAATTTAGTTGTGGAAAGGAAGTCCCATAGGAACCAATTAGCTTTGTTCTATTCTATGGTGGAAAATTTTACCAGAAGACTGGGACGGTTCTGACTATCTCACTGCCATTTGGCACAGGGGAGAATTTGTGAGAGCAAACTACTCAAAACTAATCCTTCACAATGAGACAAAGAAGAGAAGAAGGAGAAGGAAGGGGAGAATGCAAAAGGAATATCAAAGCAATCCACCATGATAATAAAGATAAAAGCTACTGGCTGAGTACTGAACATGTACCAGCCAGTGTCTTTAAGAGATAAGTGTGTATTACCAATTTAATCATCCTCTCAAATGAAATTGTGAATTAGTGCTATTTATCTTACTTATTTTCAGATGAGGAAACAGAACTATTCAGTTTAAGTAACTTGCTATACTTCGACAAAATCAGTAGGATCTAGAACAGGGTTCCCCGATTGTGGAAGCTAAAGTCTGTGGATTTATCCATCATGCTCCACCAATATTGCCCCAGTCCCCTTCCTATGTTTCTTAAGTTGCTTTTGCATGTTCTTAAAATAGCTTATTTTTGAGGGTTATTCCTTTAAATTTTCCTGTAACTCCCACAGTGCACATGCGTGCACACACACACACATCGTATATTCCACACCCTCCTTTCTCACATCCAGCAATAACTGGTCTCAAGATTTTAGGATATATTCTTTCAAGCTCTCTTTTTTTAAATCAGTAAGTGGTTAGAGTTGATTGGCTTCCTTGTAACTAGCTCCTACATCACAGAAAGCCAGGCCCAGGAAGCCTGGAAGAGCAATAGACACACGGTGGAGATGTACAACTTAGGAAGAGTCTGGAGTATTAGGTGCTTCCAGGGAAACACAGCCTATGAGCATCCTGTAGGGAAGGGACCTGGGAGGGTGAAGCCTGCATGAGAGCACAGGTTACTGGGGGGCAGCTGACACCAATATATGGGAGTAAAGGAATCATAGATAAGCAAAGTCTAGATGATAATTCTGCATGTTTTCCAAAGATCAGCTCTCACTTTGCTCAAATTCAATCTTCACCACTGCTATGCAACCGAATAGATAGACCCAAACATGAACCACAAAACTAATGAAACTGGCTGGTGTATTTGTCCAGGAGTACTTTTGTTACATTTTAAAGTTTGGAATTTCTACATGCAGAAGAAAATCACATTTTCTCTCCCCCTACTTACTCCATCCAATCTTAAGGAAATTCATACAAAATGATACCTATTTTCCGGGGGGCCTCGGTGGCTCAGTCTGTTAAGCGTCTGCCTTTGGCTCAGGTCATGATCCCGGATCCTGGAATCGAGCCCTGCATCTGGCTCCTTGCTCAGCGGGGAGCCTGCTTCTCCCTCTCCTTCTGCCTGCCACTCCCCCTGCTTGTGCTCTCTCTCTCTCACTATCTCTCTCTCTGTGTCAAATAAATAAGTAAAATCTTTAAAAAAAAATGATGCTTATTTTCCAATGGCAGAAAACCAATGACAACAATGTTGCAAACAGGACTCTTAATTCCTTCATCAAACGCAGTAATTAATTAAAAAAAAATCAAATGCAACCCTTGCATTGAGTTTTTCAGTGGCATAATGGATCTCTTTTATCTCTCAGGAACATCCCACTTCTTTGGACAGAATCTATCTCTTCTGAAAACATACCGTTTGGACCACGGTTTAGTTGTTTGTTTGTTATCATTTTGACTGTTTTCTATTTTGGTTCCACCTATGTTCACTTGCAGGATATCATTTGTTCTACATCCAAAATGCCTCTCATTCATCTGCCCACAACTCTCCCTGCTTCCTTCCAGAAACCCCAGGGAGCTACAGTATCCTCCCTACTGTTCCGTCCATCTCTCATTGTTCCCTGTTCTGAGCATTCTTTCCCAGAGCTGGCTGCTGACTGACTTCCTGAAGATCACTCTCTTGTTCAAATTATTTAGTGTCTCCCCATTGCCTATAGAATGATGTCCATGTTTGGCTGCCGATTGACTTCCCGAAGATCACTTTCTTGTTCAAATTATTTAATGTCTCCCTGTTGCCTATAGAATGATGCTCTGAACTCAACAACCTATATAAGTGGTTTTCTCATCATTTGTCATTATATTAAGCACAGACGCTAGTCATACTGAACTATAAGTTATTTCGAATCAAAAGTGAAATTTTTCTGTGTGCTTTTTCTCCTGCTGTTCTCTTTGTCAAAAATGCCTTTTTTTCTTAAACTGTAATGCACACTCTTCTCTCTCTCTAATTCAAATTTCATATTTACCACAAACTTTAATTTATATTTCTAAACTGAAAACTATAGAATCCTTGTTCGAATTCCCATGTGCCTTAATCCGGACTCATTATAGTACATAGATCTAACTTTCATTATGATTGGTATCTATGTCTGTGTATATTATTTAGAAATATACTATAATTTTTTATGGCTATATATCATAAGCTTGAAGACAATACAATTCACATATGTGCTTTATTTATGTATCCCTTAGAATCACTGGCAAAATTACTTGTGCAAATAATCAGCCAATATTTGGTGAGAAACTGAATTTTCAAGCAGGTGAGCATATCTTCTGTAACTACACTGGTCACAGCATCAAATAGTTTAATTACATGCAAAGAAATCCAATTTTCACAAGCTTTTCTGCAACAGGCAAAACACAGAAGTCCACTGTTCCATAATTCTATTAGTTTTACTGATCATTGGCCCCGGAAGAATCATCATAGCCAACAAAGACCTAAGAGTTTTTAGCTCAGCCCTCTGCTGCTTGGAAGAAGTGCAAGACCACATTCCCAGGTTGACTGCAATCCTTGCTGACAGATCAGCACACCCATGCTGGCAGCTGTAATGACAGCCATGTCTGATGTTCCTGAATCTAATCTACGGTTCCACTGTGGCTTAATCAAATTCATCTCTACATACACTGACCCATATTGCTGCCTGGGTTTGGTACCTGTGGGCCTGTTTTCTTTCTTTCTTTTTTTTTCCCCCAAATAGGACAATAAATGATTATTCTCAAACAAGGCAAGTATGAACACATTCATAGAAGACATTTTCCCCTCACAGGCAACTAGAAAATGTGAGGCTTTGTTTTAGAGTTTGCAGTATCCATTTACACCATCAATTCTACAAACCTCACAGTGAGGAGAGAACTATAAATAAAGAGAGATGAGCATTTGGAAGATTAGTGTATGAAATAGGGAGATGTAGATTGTGACAGAAGGATGTAACCTTGCAGAGATATATTTTTTTTCTTCCTAAATAGCTTAGGTTATTTTTTAATCAATGAGGAGATTATTGGCTCTGATATTATGTTGTCTTTCTCCTTCCCTGTGTCATGAGAGACTGAACAGAATTCTGGAATTATTAGAAACGTCACAGAGTATTGTTGCTCATCCTCAGCTTTATGCTAGTCTAGGGACTAGTGAAGGTGGGTATCCTGTGGGCCCTGGATGGTACAGGCAGATCTCTGAAAGCCTTCTGTCCCACTCCCATCCTCCTTCCTCTTGCCCTTCCTTCTATCAGTTCAAATCTGTGTTCTCCTCATATGTGCTTAGGGCTTTGTTGGTTGTGTGGAACATAAAATGAAAAAGATACCCTTTGTTTTAAAAAATAGATACCCTGGAAGGGAAAATAACTTACCAGGCAATTACCTGGTAAAAACTAGTTACAATTAGGCTGCGGTGTCTCAGACACAATCCCTAAGGGCTTGAGCTTATTTATAAAGGGAAAACAAAAGGAGAATATAGGAGCCCACAATTTCTTTCTACCTGAGATTACATTAGGATCATTTGGGAGATCTATCATCTATTAATTGATTGATCTATTATCTATCTTTCTATGTATAAGACATCTGGAATATATACACATGCATATAATATATACCATTTACAGATACGGAGTCACATACTTCTAGATGTACGTGTAGTTTCATTTATGTGGATATTGTGTGTGTGTGTGTGTGTGTACAAGCTATGTACAAGCTAAGTGGAAGATCTGGCTAATAATACCATCAGATAAGAGCTGGATTAGCAACTGATACTCTCATAGTCAACTATATTTTAAAATGACACATCTTTAGGGCACCTGGGTGGCTCAGTTTGTTAAGTGACTGGCTCTTGGTTTTGGCTCAGGTCATGATCTCAGCGTCCTGAGATCAAGCCCTGCAAAGTGTGGCACCTGCTTGGGATTATCTCTCTCCCTCTGCCCCTCGTAAGCCCCCCCCAAAATGCATGCTCTCTCTCAAAAATAAAATAAAATAAAATAAATGACATATCTTTGCCAAGTGTGCTATAACAAAGCAGCTATGATGATACCTGTTTTCTCATTTAAAAAGGTGAGTTGCCATTGATAATAGCAATTCCTCTACTCTATTTCAAATTACAGGGGATCCTGGGTAGAATTCTATCATTAAAAATGTATGTTGGAATCCTGTATTTTGATTTCTGAAATGGTCAGATGCTGACATTGGTATTGAGTTAGAAGAAATTTTTCCCTATAATGAGTAAGCCTTCTGAGCTGTCTCTGCTTCTTTGTCAGTTTCTATGATTTTTTAAAAAGGAGATTGATTACCTAGGTGCTAACTTTGAAGTTGGTCTTTCTGTCCAAAATTAAATATGTTTTCCCCTTCCTATTCTAACTCAATTTTCTTTGTCTTTTGGTTTTTAGTGAAAAATAGTCCCAGAATCCACATATCACATCAAAGGGTCTTGGGACTCTCCTCCTTGCTTCCTCTGCCACCCACCGTTAACAGTGATTAGACCACATGAATTGGTCTTCCTCCAGTTGTCACCACAGGCTTCTCACAAACTGGGATGTATCTGAAGTAAAATGACCTTCTCATTTGGAAGAGGACTACCATTTAATCCAGGATCTATCACTGCATTATCCATATTTAATTTGATTTTGTTTTACCTCATTCTTATTTATATTTAGTCATAAATTTGTGACTCTCTACAATGGGTAATATTTTATCATGTTGTTCATATTAATCTATTTTCTTATATTTTGTTATTCTTATAAGATACCAATTACACTGGATATCCTAATTCAATTTGTTTCAATTCCAAATCCTTCCCTAGCTCTTGAAAACATAAGCAAGGAGACTCTAAACCTAACATATGTAACCAAATGATGTTATGATTGCCAAAATGAATATATCAACATGCTGGAATTTGGCTACTATGGCCAAGATCTTTACTCTCTTTTTATAACATAACTTCCTTTTATGGTTTCATATTTCCTTTTCCTTTTTCTTTTTTTCTTAAATTACCCAAGCAGTTTTTGTTTTGTCAGGAAAAAAAAAAAAAAAAGATTTAAGTCTTCCTCTAATTGAGCTTAAGGCTTTGCTACAAATTTAACATATTGCTTTCTAACTAGGAGTATGCTTGGTTAACTCAATTTATATTTTGTGTATTATAGAACAGGTGTTCCCAAGATTACTGGTACAGAGAGGAAAATCTCTATCAAAAAGATAAATTACTTAATTTGTTCTCTTACTTTTTTAGTAGAATCTTAGTGAAATTTTCCTAAAACCCAACATACAATATTTGTTTATCTCTCACTCTTAAAATGTCTTAAAATTTTTGACTGCAAGAAAAACTTATTACATTTGCATTAAGCCTAAATTACCAGTAGAAGTTGCCCTATTGCGATACATGTATTCTTCAAAATTACGTACATTTTACAATAAATTTTGTATTTGAGTTTGCTCAGAGCCTTAAGATACAGTTTCAGTCAAACCATAAATATCACACTAGATAATACCAGGGCAATGCAATTTACTGTATAACTGAGATCTGGCCATTGTTTTATTTATTTATTTTTAATATTTTTATTTTTATTTTTTTAAGATTTTATTTATTTATTTGAGACAGAGAGAATGAGAGACAGAGAGCATGAGAGGGAGGAGGGTCAGAGGGAGAAGCAGACTCCCTTCCGAGCAGGGAGCCCGATGCGGGACTCGATCCCGGGACTCCAGGATCACGACCTGAGCCGAAGGCAGTCGCTTAACCAACTGAGCCACCCAGGTGCCCTGGCCATTGTTTTAATAAGGTTAGTCTAGATAATACTGAATTCCCAGTAGCTTGAAACCACTGAGCTTTTTTGAAGACATGTTACCTTCCTGTTGCAGGTTGGCTCAGGTGATTAGGAATTCAGGAACCAGGTATGATGGAGATCCAACAATGTTGTAGCTACACACTCTTGAATATGTAGCTTCCTATTTGTGGGTCAGAAGAGACAGATAAAGGATCACAGGCCTGCTCTTCAACGATCTAGCTTAAGAGCAAATGCATCTCGGGGCAGTTGGTTAAGCTCCCAACTCTTGGTTTCAGCTCAGGTCCTGATCGCAGGGTCATGAGATCAAGCCCCACATCAGGCTCTGTGCTCAGCACAGAATCTGCTTGAGATTCTCTTTCTCTCCCTCTGCCCCTCACCCCCCACACTTGCTCTCTCTCTCATGTTCTCTCTCTCACTCTCTCTCCTGCTCTCTCATGTTTTCTCTCTTTAAAATAAATAAATGTATCTTTTTTAAAAAAGAAACATGAATGTATCTCTTGTGATCATAGTCCATTGGCCAGCACTTGCCACGTGGCCTCATCTGAGTGCTGGCTGGGCAATGGGATGCTGGTCTCTATGCAGCCCCCTCTCAGTTGCCTTGCTCTCAGGAAAGGTACCTCCTAGGCTTGTACAGTGTCAGGCATTCTTCTCAACAACAGCCTCAAAAGAATGACTGCTTGGTGGCGGGGAGAGAAAAAGGTCCCAGCCTCTGACTGATTCCAACATCTCTGGAGAACCATTGCACTCCGCAGCTTCAGAGGGCGGCTGGAGCCATTGGGCGTCTTCCCTTTCTGCTCACTTGTTCTTTCACCACAGGAGCTGATCCTGAGAGCAATTTCCAACAAATTTTCTGCAAGCAAATCCTTGACGCAGAGTTGGCTTCTCAGGGAGCTTGACCTGTGGGTCACCACCTACATTGCAATCATCAGCGTGCTTGTTAAAAATGCAAATGACTGGTTTTGATCCCAGGCCTGTGGAATCAGAATAGCCATGGGTGGAGGCTGGGCTCACATTAGAGATTAATCCTTTTTCCATCCTCCTTCTCTTTGTTGTTCAGATCTAAGTAGAAACTCCAAAGTTCTCCATGTACCAAGAATTAACCCATTAAGCACTGCCCTGCTGAGACACATTATAGCAGAAAGCAAAAGGAAAAATATATGCCCCCTAGACATTTATCAAAATATCCTCCCATATTTTAAACCCAGTAAGAAAGGATAATATAAGCACTACAGTCAACATACATGAGACCCACATTGTCTAACCTGTTGGTACATCATGGCTGACATGCATAACGCTGCCTTACTGGGTCCGGGGACCATGGGCTAATTGGAAATTTTCCTGTTGCACAATAACACAAAGTCAAAGGACTGTTTCCACTGCACCATTATGCCAACCGTAAAACAAACACACGATTTGTTTTCATTTACATTTTTATATTTTATTCATCATTGATTTTTTGCACTAATTTTGACTTTAGAAATATAACATTAGGGGTGCCTGGGTGGCCCAGTCTGTTAAGCGTCTGCCTTCAGCTCAGGTCATGATCCCAGGGTCCTGGGATCGAGCCCCACATCGGGCTCCCTGCTCAGTGGGGAGTCGGCTTCTCCCTCTGCCCCTCCTTCTGCTCCTGCTCTCTCTGTCATTATCTTTGTTGCTATCTCTGTCTCTCTCTCAAATAAATAAATAAATAAATAAATAAAATCTTTAAAAATATATATAATATTAAATTATTATTTTCTTTATTACTGTGTTTTCTGATGTCTCCTAAAATTTTGTGTCTGAGAGGAGTGTCTCATTCTCTCAAGGTCAGCTCTTCCACAAGGGATCATCACTCTTATGTACTGACGTTCACTGAGTTCTATGTATGAGTGACCCATGACTTCTGATGTTTGCCTTATTTAAAAGCTATAGTGATGCAGTAGAAAGAACACAGAAGTGGGAGTGAGAAAATCTAGATAATGCCTCCATCTCTGGAAATGACTAGTCATGTGAACTGGAAAAGCCATAGACTCATTTATCTTCAATTTAGTTTTTTTTTTTAATTTGTAAAATGAGAATAATTATAACTTGTTATTAACCTCACAGTATCCTTGGACAATTCAATGAGTTAAAGGGTGTGAAAGCACTCTGAAAAAAAAAGGTCCATACATGAATATATATATATATATATATATATATATATATATATGAATATTTAACAAGAACGCCTACTCTGATTACCATGAAGTCATTTCTGTACAACAATTTGAGTCACGCAGTTAATAGAGTAAGGTTTTAAAAAGTACAAGTCTACAGAGACAACTTAATCAGCTGTTATTCATCAATGCTTAATCAAATTCTAGTTTTAGGGAATGTATTTGTTCTGTAAGTATTTAAATTCTCAGTGACAAGATTAGCAGGTTGAACACTGAAGCATGAACAAGGTATTGTTTTTCCTTTCTCTTCAAACTCCACTAAAACCAAAGTAAGTGAATGACAGAGACATAATCCCCTATAACAAGGGAAATAAAAAGTAGACTGTTTGGGTGTTAGAGTATCAGTTACAGACATACCTCCTTTTATTGCACTTTGCTCTTTAGTGCTTTGCAGATACTACTTTTTTTTACAAATTGGAGATTTAAGGCGTCAGTGGAGGAAGAAACTGCAGATGTGGTGGGAACAGCAAGAGAACAAGAATCAGAAGTGGAGACTGAAGATGGGACTGAAATGCAGCAAGCTCATGATAAAACTTGAACAGATGAAGGGGGGAAATCAGAGGGGGAGACGAACCATGAGAGACTATGGACTCTGAGAAACAAACCGAGGGTTCTAGAGGGGAGGGGGTGGGGGGATGGGTTAGCCTGGTGATGGGTATTAAGGAGGGCACGTTCTGCATGGAGCACTGGGTGTTATATGCAAACAATGAATCATGGAACACGACATCAAAAACTAATGATGTACTGTATGGTGATTAAAATAACATAATAAAATAAAATTAAAAAAAATAAAACTTGAACAGATGAGGAGTTGCTTTTGATGGATGAGGAAAAAAAGTAATTTCTTAAGATGGAATCCACTCCTGGCGAAGATGCTGTGAAGATTGTTGAAATGACAACAAAGGATTTAGAATATTATTACATAAACTTAGTTGATAAAGCAGAGGCAGGGTTTGAGAGGATTGACTCCAATTTTTTTAAAAGATTTATTTATTTAGAGAGAGAGAGACAGTGAGAGTGAGAGGAGGAGCAGGGGGAGAGAATCTTCAAGCAGACTCCCCAGTAAGCGTGGAGCCCCCTGGGGGTGGGGGTGGGGGGCTCAGTCTCATGGCCCATGAGATCATGACCTGAGCCAAAACCAAGAGTCAGACACTTAACGGACTGAGCCACCCTGGCACTCCACATTGACTCCAATTTTGAAAGAGGTTC
Source organism: Mirounga angustirostris (assembly GCF_029215605.1). Taxonomy (NCBI): domain Eukaryota; kingdom Metazoa; phylum Chordata; class Mammalia; order Carnivora; family Phocidae; genus Mirounga; species Mirounga angustirostris. The sequence continues at coordinate 9,687,811 of NW_026991722.1, read as the reverse complement.
TACTGTGGGTAAAATGTTGTCAGATAGCATCACATGCTACAGAGAAATTGCTTGTGAAAGAGTCAATCTATGTTGCAAACTTGGTTGTCTTATTTTAAGAAATTGCCACAGCCACCCTAACCTTCAGCAGCCACCACCCTGATCCGTCAGCAGCCATGAGCATCGAGGCAGGATCCTCCACCAGAGAAAAGATTATGACTTGCTGAGAGCAAATGAAGGTTAGCATTTTTTTTTAAGGCAATAAAGCATTTTTAAATTAAGATATGTATATTGTGGTTTTTTTTTAGACATCATGCCATTGCACACTTAATAGACCATGATAATGTAAGCATAATTTCTATATGAACTGAGAAACCAAAAAATTCATTTGACTCACTTTATTGTGATATTCACTTTATTGGGGTTGTCTGGAACAGAACCCACAATATCTCTGAGATATGCTTTGTATCTCTTGACAACTGTAGTTCAGAACCACTGAAAGATAGTGGCAGAGTAGGGATCAGCTTTGTTATGGAGGGAAAAAAAAAAAAACCATGTTGGAGGAGAGGGCTTCACAGTACAAATATAAGAGCTTGCTCAGTCTCCACTGAGCTGACCAGGGCTCCCAGGTTGCAGGTTTCACGCAGGGGTCAGACTGCTCCTGGACACCTACAGGTCATGGAGAGAGCATGCATGCTGCCTCTGCAGCCAGAAGGAAGGGGCTGAGCCAGGCACTCTCATCAGATAAACAGCATCCTCTTCTGAAGGGAAAAGTGAAGTCTCCCTCCAGAGAAGAGTGTTGTTAACTCTAATGGGAATGTTGTTACCCTAGTGCTGGCACCTCGACTTCAAGACTTGAAAGCATAAGGAAAGAGCCGAGTGAGAAAACACACCAGCCATATGTTGTCTTAGCCTTAAACAATTGGGTTTAATTATTGATCTAACATCTTCCAGGAGATGGCTTGTCCCTCGTGGTAGGAAATTGTTGGTGGGTCAAAGACAGTCCTGCGCCTATCTTTGATGAGGCAGATCCATCAAAATCTATCTTTCTAAGACATTGGATGGATGATTAGATTTTCCTCACAAAAAGACCTGAAATGGGTTAGGGGGAGTACATTAAGTATACAAAATGCATATTAACTCAAACGCTGCTCTATCTTCAGGCTGAAATTTCACTCACTATTCTATTTCCAGATCTAATCCATCCATGTTGCCAATACAGTCAAGTATTAAAGTCATTTCTACATGAAAAAGTCAACAACATAAAGATGTTCTTCCATATTTGAACATAAACTTGTGGGGAAGTTTATCTAAAAGGGAAGTTAAAGACTGAAGGTTAAATTCCCGTATATTAACCACTTTTCTCTTGAAATAACATGGTCCTGAATTGCACTGTAAACAAAAAAATAAATACATGTGGGTTCCTGTCTTTCACATATCATTAAAACCAGTGAAGTGCCTGCTAGTTCAGGCTTGTAACACCTCCCTTCCCAGTTCTGCATTCAGTCACAATATGCTGATAAAACCATCCAGAGTGAGTATGTTTGCAGCATGGAAATTGTCAAATGCTATAAATAACAGGTTGTGTTTTTTTTTTCTTTCCCTGACAGCAAGTTTATCAGCACACAATTAATTTATAAAACTATATTCTCATCCACAAGTAAATTTTCTTGCTGAAAAGTACTCCCCTTTCTGTGGGAATGATGGACCATAGACTATTCTATACATTGTAAAGCACAATATAATTACAAGCTTTTAAAAAAATAATTTTACAGCTATTTCTTGTTGTTAGGAGCTACAAGTAAGGGAAAGATATGAGATTGTTCTCTTCCATAATGGGATAGTGGAGAGAGTATGTGTGTTTGAAAGCAATAGCTGTAGCCTGGGAGAAGTACATCCAGCAGGCATCCACACAGGTAGCGGTGAACAATGGATATGGTAACCACAAGGGTGGCCAAGGTTAAGGTCACATTCCCAATAGCACTACATTTTTACAAACTCCTAGAGTTCAATTACTCTCCTCACCTTGAATTGGTCCTTTCTTCTATAACTTAATCTTTTTTATTTCCCTCATGCTGAAGTGCTTGCCTCAGACCATGACAAAGTCACCAAAAAAAAAAGGAATTTTTTTCTGCCGCCTTAGGAAATGTATTCTGAACAAAACAAGCTCAAACATGGACGTTGTCTGCCTGCTCTAGAGCTTTGACCAACTATAATCTTGATTCTTATGAGAAAATGTTTCTGAATCAAATCTGACAATTAGATTAAAAAAGTGGGGACATCCCCAATTGGGGACAATTTTCATGGGACAACCCCATGAAAAAATATCTAGTTTATTTGTTACAGTATATGTTCCACAGAATATGAGTTTTGAGGAGAGTTGAAAGGAAGAGGAGATGTTGAGTTAAACTAAATTAATTATTTTAGGAGGTATTATGTGTTTTCAAAAAAACACAATGAATAAAACTTTGGAATAGAAATGAATTAAATCATAAGAGTTCATGAACCACCCTGCCTTTCTTCATATTGTATAAATCAAATTTTTATTCTATCAGGATCTGGCAAACACTCATTAAGTGCTCCCACTATGCAGCATGTTATGTTGCATTTGAAGTATGAGGAAAAATGTACTTAAACCACGATGTAGACAGAAGTCATCGCCTATGGATCTGTGCCTTATTCTGCGATCAATGGTTAGCACACCCTGGTGTATATAGGTCACATGCATTTGTGTAGGAGATGGGGATAGGGTAGGCATTAGGTAATTAATGCTTTCTTATTACACATATGATTGAGAATGGATTGTGCCTTCATGAATTATTTGTGACTATCTAGTAGCCATACATTCATACGGGGCAGTTTTTATAAAGAAGAAAGTGCTAATTTTTCTTATTCATCCTTGGATCTTTTTGATCTTTGGAGGTTCTGAAATCTCTGCTGGTCTAGAGAATTATATATAATAGGTTATACATATAAGGTTAAGAAAGGTGATCTTGTCTAGTGGTTATCACACTTTATCTTGCCAAGACAATCCCCTTCCCTGTTTTTATTTCTCAAATGAAGCTGGAAGCAGAAGTCCATTTCATAAAACTGATACACAAGCCTGTCCTCCTTGAGGCAAGGGCCCTGTGGATGTGCCTGCTCATCCTCTAACTTCCCCACCAAGCTTGGGCATCTCCTGGCTCCTTAACCTCTCCCCCACATCCCCAACTCCAGGTTCTTACAAGGTATGATTCACAATCTAAAGATCTAGAGACATGTCATTCTAGGGAATGCGGAAACTGAAGCCAAGGAATAAATAGGTGGTTTAAAAACATTTTTTCTTTCTTGATTTTTTTCCCCCTGCTATAGATTCTCATATGTGCGGGAGTGGGAATCTTGAGGGAGGGAATAAATTTGACTCCAATCACTGAATTAGACAGCCTTAAAGTTCTCCTCAGCTGGACGAAACTTTAGACAGACTTCTTCCTGATTCTACACCTCTGACCTCGCTTTCTTTAGAGTGGTTACTTTAGAAAACTCATAATTGTAAATTTTTTCTCTGCCTCTTTAAGATGTAGATCTTTTTAAAGCCTCTTGCCAGTTTTACAACCAGAATGTCTTTCTCAAGAACCTGGGAACCATCCCTTTGAAATGTCATCATCAAAGAAGGTAGTGCCCCAACCTCTCAGTCTCCGAGGGGGGTTGGAAGTAGGGGAAGGAGCTTAATTCAGAGAACTCCTTGCTCCAAACTGTAAAACTGCATCTTACCATAAAGCTATAAAAAAGTTTACTGTCCCTTTGGGAAGAAACAATTAGCAAACACATTAGACTAAGATAATTTTCCTACCACAGTTCTTAAAACCCTGCAGCTCTTCTGTTTCCAGGGACCTGGGTTTAGACTCGGTTTTTACCTCTTTCCTATTGCAATAGCTTTGAATAAAGTCTTTGCCTGTTTGACTTTGGTGCAAATTTAAAACTTGATTCTACTACTGAACTTGAAATTCTTTTTTTTTTTAAGATTTTATTTATTTATTTGACAGAGACAGCAAGAGCAGGAACACAAGCAGGGGGAGTGGGAGAGGGAGAAGCAGGATTCCTGCTGAGCAGGGAGCCCGATGCGTGGCTCGATCCCAGGACCCTGGGATCATGACCTGAGACGAAGGCAGCCGCTTAACGACTGAGCCACCCAGGCGCCCGAACTTGAAATTCTTGTAGCTCGATAAAATTAGGTCTAACAAATGGAGATTATAATAGTACCTAATTTCAAATTGTTCTGATAATCAAATGAGATGACACATGCAAAGTTTTTAGCTCATAAATACTAATTTAGCTCATAAATACCTGGCTCATAAATACTAGTAATAATACTTAATAATTATAATTAATAATAATGTGTTTTTGCAGCATTTCATTATCAGTGAGGACATTAGATTGGCATTTTTTGTCTTGAAATGGCCATATAGTTGACTATAATAATGCTACTGCTGTAATTTATTCTCTTTTCATTTTGTTGCTAACATCTGAGGTTCATTATGCAAGTCAGTAAGTTCCTAACAATTTAGGAACATTTAGCAAACTCATGAGTCTTTTCAACTTTGATGTTAACACTTTGCCCACACATAGCTTTTTCATTGACAATTAGCACTTCCTCTGTTTGGACTACCACTGCCAGTTTATTAACACCTCTTCAAAGAAGACCAAGGAGAGGGAAAAAGAGAACCCAAAGACTCAGTTGACAGCATTGCTTTTGAAGCATTGGAGTAAAGTGATTCTGAGCAGTGCAGATGGTTAGGGCTTCTATCTCTTGACACAATACCTGGCTTTGTACTCTGATGGCTCATGAGTCCAGTCCAGTGGTCTGCTGGTTCTGGATCACAGATCAGTAAACTTATTTTATTTTAGTTTATAATTTTATTTTGCTGGGGTGTGTTTGTGTGTGAGTTATTTTGACTTCTGCCCACTTGAAATTCAGTTCATTTCTGAAAGCAGGTGCTTTAGGAACTGCACAGCTCATCTCTAAATTAAACCAAGCACCAGAGGTTGAATAAATATGCCTATTTAATGAGACCATTTCAACTGGGCCTAATGGAACACAAATAAAACTATTTTTCAACTTAACCACAGTTTAAACTGATTACTTCCAGGTTTGAAAAGCCATAAGAATGCATAGCTAGGCCTTCTAAGGCTTGATTAAAACTGCATTTTTAACAATAACATTTCACTTTCTTTGAAATTTTTAAAAATAGTTGCTTAAAAATCCATTTACACTTTGATGGTTTGTATTGTTTCAAAGCCTGTTAACAAATACTGCTAACCAGCACCTATTGCGAGTAGGTTAACTAGGGTTTCCAGCATCAATGGAGAAGAAGAAGATCCTGAAAACCATTACCATACTCTCTGCACTCCATCTTTGTTTTAACTCCATATTTGAGTTGTATTGAAAAAGACTGCCTGTCAGAGATTAGGACTGAAGAGTAAGTAACCCATTTCAGCTTCACCATATTTTGTCTTCAGAAATATAAAAAATACATCAAAGAAGTACTTTTTGTCACTCTTTTGCCTTTTAATCCTTTATAGTCAAAGACATATTAAAGTACATTTCACCTGGTTGTGCTGGTAAGATAAAAAAAAAAAATACATAATATACAGGATAAGGGGTCAGGGGAGAAAACAGTGATGAAAACAGTACATTTCCCAACATGCTGAACACAGTTCAGAAGAAGCTGCCCATCCTTGTCTGCCAGACGGGTCTTCCAGGCGGTGTTTCAGCAAAGAGATTTAGATCCTCAGGGAATGTTGGGTAGGCTAGCAGAATTGTCTTTTCTTCTCCTTGGGGAATTCTTAAAGCTAATCCTCCAGTCCTTAAAGCCAAAAATGGCTTCATAAAGGCTTTTAGGGCACATCTTTTTCTGGAGGATCTTCGTGTTCTTATGTAGTATTAGGAAAAAGCTGTGGTGAGTAAGGTTCAGTTATTTATTAGCATGGGAATAGCAATGGAACAAAATGAAGTGTAGCAAACCAAAGACTCATTTGCTTAAAAATAAAATAAAATTTGCCTCTTGCAACTCCTTACACAAAAGCCTCATTGACCTCTGTGAGGTCTTAAGCATGTCCTTGGGGGATGAAAGAATATATTCTTCTTGAGTTGTGGTTATAGAACCACTCGGGCTTAGAGGGGTGTAATTAAAGCTTTTCAATCATTCGTGTCAGTCAGAGTTGGGCTTCTAGAGGAAATACATTCTGTACAGAGGGACAGCCATAAATGGCTAAAGTTTGTGAAGTGTTAAACCCATTTTAAGGAGTTGTTATAAGTTGCCATGATGAAAAATCATAAATGGTCACCTCTGCTCTAATAATCAGCAGGTCATAGAAACAGATATTTTGAACATAATTATAAATATATCAATGTGTAATACATAGTATTGCTATAATACTCCTTTGCAAGCTAGTTTTTTTCTGATTGCATATATAAATTTAATTATAATTAATGATGTTTATTATTGTATTTACAAGGTTTGTAGTGTAATCTCTGTATTACTGAAATTATTTAAAAATCACATCCAGTGATTTTATTTATTTAGAATAATCTGTATACCTTTTTTCCACATTTGCATTCTTTTATTGTATTCATAGAACTATGTTTATAATATATCCACTGAAGGTATCCCAAGAGAAAGGATTAAATGAAATAAAGGAAAAAGTAGATGGGCAGCCATATTAAAAATATATATTCCTCTTTCTAAAAATACACTAATAAAAAGGTGTTCATTTTGTTTTAGTTAAAATATTTCCTTATTTCTTTATCTCATTTGGGCAACAAACATCTTGAAAAACAAAAGGCTCTTTCTTCTGCTATGTTCTTACTATATATATATATGCACTTGTTTATTTGTTTTATTCAATTGTTGGGAAGGAAAATTATTCCTCTACCATTCAAGGTTTTCCAGCAGGACTAAGATTTAAATTTACCTGAGACAGATTAACAGGAGAAAAAAGCCAAAATTGTATTGTGTGCACATGGAGGCTCAATCATAAAGTTGAGGCCTAAAGAAATAACCACAGCAGGCAATTTTTATACTTTTTGGACAAAGAGACAATAAATCTATGAGGAATTGATAGCACAAAGACAACATAACTTTGGGAGCTTCGATTAGTAAGGAATTCTGAATAGAATTTAGGCTGTGGTAGTAAATTAATAAAAAGTAACAGCGGGTGTTTACATGGCCTTCTCGGCTTCCAAGTTCCTAAGTGTGGTGGTAAGGATGTGTCTTTGGCTCTTGGTCCAGGGAGGGTACCCTTCACATGTGAGATATATTTTCTGTTTTCAGGTAAACAGAGGAGGATCTGGGTGTCCTTTTTACACAGGCTGTATCTTAAATGACTTTTATTTAAAATAATCAAAATGCCAAAGTGGCACATTTGGGGCAGCCTGACCTTGAACTCTGCACAATTAACATTTACTGGCTGTCTGTTGTTTGCCAGACTTTATGCTGGATGTTAGCTATAACTAAAGTATTGAAATTCTTCAGGGTTCTTTACCTGATATTGTAAGTCCTTCTTTGTCAAAAGATCTCCATGTTCCAACTTTCAGAAATCATTTTTATTTTTATTTTTTTTAAGATTTATTTATTTGAAAGAAAGAGAAAGAGCAAGCGGGGGAGGGCTGATAGAGGGAGAGGCAGTGAGAATCTCAAGCAGACTCCCCGCTGAGCATGGAGCCGGACAGGAGACTCAATCTCATGACCCTGAGATCATGACCTGAGCCGAAACCAAAAGTCGGATGCTTAACCCCTTGTGCCACCTAGGTGCCCCCAGAAATCATTTTTAGAAGTTTAACTCGCAAATGTATGTTCTTCATCTTAATCTCTACTTACCAAATTTTCAATTCTGTATTTGCAAGAATTAATACAACTTTCTACAAGTATGAACAGCACTACAAAGTAAGTGCTTTTCACACTTAATTTAGCATCTCACCTAGGACTTCTTCCATAAGTTTAAGAGAAGAGAAGGGTCCACCTTTCTCCATCACAGATAGCACTGAAGGGATTTTGATTCTCATTTTTTATCACACACAAAATCTACTCTGTAGAGGTGGTTGGATTCCTTTCTACATTTTTAACTCTTCTGTCTCATTCTTTGTTATTTTGCATGAACTATAATGATAATTCTCTAAGGAATTTCTGACTTGGACCAAAGTATCCCTTACTGTTATCTGATGTGAGGAACAAAAACAAAAGAAAAAAAAAATCACACTTCCTTACAACTTTCAGCCCATTGACAAGTACTAGAGACAGGCAGAGTGACTTTCTACAAAAAGCTTAGCATCCTCAGGCGCCTGGGTGGCTCAGTTGGTTAAGCGACTGCCTTCGGCTCAGGTCTTGATCCTGGAGTCCCTGGATTGAGTCACGCATCGGGCTCCCTGCTCAGCGGGGGGTCTGCTTCTCCCTCTGACCCTCCTCCCTCTCATGCTCTCTGTCTCTCATTCTCTCTGTCTCAAATATATAAATAAAATCTTTAAAAAAAAAAAAAAGCTGAGCAGCCTCAATATTAATACTTTGCTAGACTCAAAAGGCAACCTTAGCTTGACATTAGCCCGACCTCCAGGATTCTGTAAGTCTACTTTAACATATGAAAATCCTTCTGGAAACTTCCTTTGTCTCTACCCCCACTTCCTGCCCAAGACATTTGTTAGCAATCATCCTTCAAACATGTGGCCCACTGATATACATCTGAAGGGTCTCATGACTAATGTTTTAGTAGACAGTAGTAAATGACCTTATCTTAACAACAGCTAGACCCTCAAGGTCCTGGAAACCATGCTTCCAATTCCCTAGAGACCTATGCTATCCCTAACCCCTCCCAACTTGAATGTATATAATCAGTCACTTCTCACAATCCTAGCACAGCTCTTTTTTACCCATAGGTCCTGCACTTTAATAAAACCACCCTTTTTTGCACTGCAGATGTCTCAAGAATTCTTTCTTGAGCATTCACTCCCAGACCTCAACATTTCACATAATTATCAACCACTGTTCCTACATTTCCCTATCCTGTGTACTTTTACAGTCTTCTAGACAGGTATTTAATAACTTCTCCTCTCTTCTCCTGTCTTCAAAACATTTACTCCATTCTCACTTTTAGGTCTGGAGTGTGTTTCCTATTTCAGCTCATAAACTTTCTCTACCCTCTTTCCTGTTGCTAAATATCAACAGTGCTCCTGCATAAGCCTGACCTGCCCTCCATGCACCAGATCTTCTCTCTCAGCAGACAGTGTTCTAGAATTCTCTCTTATTTATGCCACATTAAAACTTTTTTCATGAAAATGCCCATCAACATAAAACGCTTCTTCTTTAGCTATTTCCCTATTTTCTTTTCAGTAAAACTTCTTTAAAAAGTTGTGTATATTTGGGGCACCTGGGTGACTCAGTCTGTTAGGCAGTCAATTCTTGATTGCAGCTCAGGTCATGATCCCAGGTCATGATCCCATCCCAGCTCAGGATGGAGCCCCACATTGGGCTCTGCGCTCAGCAGGAAGTCTGCTTCAGGATTCTCTCTCTCCTTCTGCCCCTCCCCTGCTCTCTCTCTCTAAGATAAATAAATCTTTAAAAAAAAGTTGTGTTAAGTTTGTTGTCTCCAATGTATTTCCTCCCATTCTTTATTTAAGTAAGGTGATGATTTAATTCACTGTGTAATGAAAAGAATCAAAACGTAGCATTCCAAAGTATGTATCTTTGGCATAAGGTTTATCTTGAGCTTATTATTTTAAGGAAATAGCAGACACAGGAGAAGCTTTGAAAACCAGAGTAGGACTTACCCTTTTGTAAGAGATATTTACATTTACCTTATGAATGTCATCACCATTTCTAGGGGTGTCTCCCTTTCTGTACCAAGAAAAGGAAGAAGACTAAGTCTCCAGAAACTTATCTATGGAGAAGACATGAATTTAAATCTAACAACCCTACCTTTGTTTCTCTGCTTTTCTTGGTAACCTCCCATAACTGATCTGTTTCCTCCCCAATATCTTCTTTTGTCTTTAGCTGGAGATGGCATTTAAGGGGGTGGTTTGCATCATTTCAGGAAGTTATTCAGTTTTCCTGGGTATCTCCCTTGTATATAGGAGATATGAAAGTAATTAAACTTCTGTTAGTTTTTTTCGTGTTAATCTTTTCTTACGTGTGTGTTGATGGGGCGTGGGGGGAGGGGCATTAACCAAGAACCTAAAAAGGTAGAGGGAAAATTATTTTCCTTCCCCTACAGTAAGCAGAATATTATTGAGAATAAAAGGAAATGCTATTAATAATTTTTGAAATTTAGTGTAAACCTGGATTGTTTCAGGGAAATGAGACACACTGAATCCTTTTTTAATCCACTTCAGGGATCCTTAATCCCCCAACTCCCCCAAGCTGTTCTTCTCCAAGTCAACAGAAAACTCTGTTTCGCTAAACACAATTATTGATGCTCAGTTGTCACCTTACTTGACCTATCAGCATCATCTGCCACATTGCACCACTCTTCCCTCCTGAAACAGTTTCTTCACTACACCTGCAGGACAGCGACTCACTTGGTCTCCCCCCTCACTGGTTGGTCACTGCATCTCCGTCTCCCTCACTGCCCTTGTCTTCATCTTCCTGACCACTTTATTCTTGAAGTACATCATGGTGCAGTCCTTGAAACTTTTCTCATTTTTATCTACATTCATTCCCGGAGATTTCTTCTGGTCCCATGGCTTTAAATGACAAAATTAAGTTAATTAATCTTAAATTAAAATCTCCAGCCTATCCTTCTCCTCTAAAGTCCTGCTTACTCAACATCTCAACTTGAAATTCTAACAGACATATATCAATAACATTGCCAAAACCAGTTCCTGATCTCTGCACCCCAAATCTGTGCTAACTTTGGACTTCTCAATTTCATATTCATGACAATTCCATCCTTCCAGTTACTCAAGCTAAATTATGTATCTGTCTCTGACAACATGCTTTATACCCTAAATTTGCACTCTCAACCCTGGAATTCAATTTTGTTCTTTGATTTATTTTTTTAAATTTTTTTAAAGATTTTATTTATTTATTTGAGAGAGAGAATGAGATAGAGAGAGCATGAGAGGGGGGAGGGTCAGAGGGAGAAGCAGACTCCCTGCCGAGCAGGGAGCCCGATGCGGGACTCGATCCTGGGACTCCAGGATCATGACCTGAGCTGAAGGCAGTCGCCCAGCCAACTGAGCCACCCAGGCGCCCTCTTGATTTATTTTTTAATAGTACTTCTAACATTCTAACGTAATGTATCCCTTTATTATTACTGTTTTATTACATGTTACAGTACCATCTTATATATGTGTTATTACGTTACTATTGTATAAATTACTAATATATAATTTATCTCTTTTAGTATTATTTTATTAACTATCTCTACCAAAATATAAACTCTCTGAGGATATTTTGTATATTTTGTTCTTTGCTATATTGCTAAGGCCTAGAACATTCCCTGACATGTAGTTGGTACTCAATAAATAATTGTTTAAAAAAATGAGTAAATAGAATAACAAAACTATTTCCCATCACTATTATCCCTAAACCCAAATTATCATTTTTCTTCTACCATACATTTGTTTAAATAAACAATCTGATCAAATTTCTCTCCTCCTAGCAACTAAGAATAATGTCTAAATTCAGCCCGGAGAAAGAATAATTTTACAAATATGTAAGCATGCATTTAATTTTCCAGGCTTACCTCTGTTTCTGTATTCAGCACACATATATTTTTACACATCTGCACACAAACATATCTGGGCTTGTTCTGGCTTTGGTCATTTTATTTTCTTTCCATAGCAAGACTTCCATTTTTTCTTGTCAGACAGTCTCCACAATTCTCAATATTTCCTCCACCAGTCATTCTTTAGAAATATTCTCACCTTCCCCTTTATTTCCATGGTAGTTATTTTGCATCCATTATATAACATATGTGAGAGCACCCTTTGAATAGAACCATTTACATATGAACCTCTCTATGTTAGATTACATAATATCTATTATTTAATTTCATTGTCTCTACCTTTATTTTAAATCTCCCACTTTGCTTACTGTAGTGTTTCATACACAATACTCATCCCAGAAACATTTATGTTATGTAAATATATCAAGATCTGGAATAAGAAATCCAAATAAAAAGCAATTTTAAAATCATTTCTGCTATGCTCAAGATTTAACTAATATCTATTCAAAGCTCTCTCTCTTTTTTTTGCCCCCAAATCCCAGTGGTACTGAACTACAGTTTATAATGTATAAACCTAGAATAGTCTTACATTTCTATGTCAGGAGAATGTGCTTCCCATAAATAATTTAAAAAGTAGAGTATTTTCAAATCCAAGTTACATAAAAAGGACCTTGATTTGTTTTTTTAAAAAATGTTTAGGTATTTGGGTCAACAAAATTATTTCAAAAATATTTTCCTATTGGAAGTACCCCCAAATAGTTCGTGTCTTGAGATTCAATTGCCACTTCTCAGGACAGAAATTTATTTATTTATTTATTTATTTTAATTTTTTTTTTTTAGATTTTATTTATTTGAGAGAGAGAGACAGAGATAGTGAGAGAGAGAGCACAAGTGGGGAGGAGAGGGAGAAGCAGGCTCCCCACAGAGCAGGGAGCCTGATGCGGGTCTCGATTCCAGGACCCTGGGATCATGACCTGAGCCAAAGGCAGACGCTTAACGGACTGAGCCACCCAGGCGTCCTCAGGACAGAAATTTATTGATGCTCAACAGCGTTGCAGTATTCACCAGGAAACTGTGCTATGCTGAACACAAATGCTTTAGGGCATCCAATCAGTCAGTGGGATCAGATGCACCACCCTGAATACGGTGCCAGAGTGGAGACTCCTGGGACATGGAGGATAGAAGAGACCTGGGTAGATACTTGCAGAAGACTTTCCATGCTGCTCTTAGGCCACCACAGACTTTTCTGGGAACATTGTTTGTCTTAGTCTTCTTGGGCTACCATAACAAAATACCATAGACTAGGGGTGACTTAAATTACAGGCATTTATTTCTCACAGTTCTGGAGGTTGCAAGGCTCAGATCAGGATGTCAGTAGTGAGGGCCCTCTTCCTCGCTTGCAGAGGACTCTTTTCTTGCTCTGTCCTCACACAGCAGAAAGAGGAAGACGTGGCATCTCTTCCTCATCTGAGAAGGGCACTGATCCCATCATGAGATTATTGCCCTCATGTCTTCACCTAAACCTAATTATCCCCCCAAATCTCCACCTTCTAATGTCATCACATTGGGCTTCAGAGTATGAATCTGGGAAAACACAAACATTCAGTTCATAACATTTTTATTGCCTCTGTAGTCCAAATTTACTGTAGAACCTTAAACCCTTAATAGGTTGAGTGAAAGTTATCTTTTGTAGTATATTAGGACTAGAAGTAGCCTCAGAGCCAGGACAGATCTGCATAAAAACATATCTGAGGTTTTAAGTTCTGTTCTAACACTTCTCTCTCTGCTGTATGAAGTGAGTCATTTGCCCTTTTGACCTCAGCTTTCTTAGATTAGAAAAATGGAGGGAGGTTGGGTGAGCCTAGGGCTTCCTTTCAGCTTGGAAATACCAATATTATCTGATAAATATAACCTTCCTTCTTATATTTTATTGCTTTGACATTGAAAATTTCTGTGAAAACTACCTGTAAAATAAATTTTAATGTCCCCTCTACTGCAAAGTTAGCAGAGAGCAAAATGTTTACCAGTTTGCTTCACAGACTAAGTGAATTTCACTGCATTTCATTCTGAGTATTTAATAAAAGCCAAATTTCAGCAGATCAGCCATTCTCTTTAGCTCATGGTTCCCTCATTTGTTCCTGATTTATGAATCTGTTATGCACTTGACCTATGTTTATCTCTATGTTTAGTTCAATTTCAGTATGGGCTGCAAAACCAATCCTGGTCCTCAGAGTTCCCAGTTCTAACCACTGACACAAGTTTTTCCAATTGATAATGAAGATTACCCAGGTGTTTTCTGCTGTGAGCACAGTTCAAATGTTCTCAGTGGTCTGGTTTGGCACACAGAGCATTGTCTCAGTTACATTTTGATGTGGCATGAAAGGATATTACTTTTTGAACACCCTAGAATAAAATAAGTCCTTGGGTCCTGGAACTTGCCAGATGTATAATATTTATAAACAATAATACATCTAATTCATTTTTATATCAGAAAGTGAATGATATTGTAAAGCAGTATTCAAAATTATCATTAGAGATACACATTTTCAGGAAAACAAGGCTGAGTTGGGATTCCCCTTTCTATGGCTATAATCTGTGGGAGGTGGGTTAACCAGCTACCATGTCAATCTGGATTCTATCTGACCATAGTACTACCTGCTGAGCTTGGGTTAACTTGCTGAGAAATGCACAAAGTGTTTTTATTTTGCTTTTCCAAATGAAACAGTCTTTAGTACAAAGCATAAAAATGTGTGAAAAATCTGTAATAAGCATATAATATGTAAATGCTTTTGACTGTGGGCTTATTACACATTTAGGATAGAAAACACTGAAGTCTTTAGACATCAAACCCAACCATGTCTACAGTGGGAAAGTTGATTACAACAGTCTGAGATTTGAAAAGCCTTAGACCAAAGTGGAACAGTTGGGACGTAAACAAGTCACAAGGCTATTTTTGTCTTGGTGACAGCATTAAGGTGAAACAGAAAGCCTTGAAAGAGGAGGAGAACTCGTGTGACAGGAGCATAGACCACCCTTTTACCTGCCTTTCCGCATTCATGCACAAGCATCCTATCTCCTGCTCAAGAACCAGACATGGCTATTGGGCAGGCACGTGTGGTTATAGGACTTTACGTGAGTTGTAATAGACTAGGTGGAGAGGCAATTTATTTCCACACTCCTCTAACTAAAAGTTATTAATAATTAAAAGTTAATATTCTTTAGGCCAAATTCAAAGAGCAGTTTCGAAGACTTACTCACAAATAACATGAAATTTGTCTCATGGCAATCTACAACAGCTTACATATGAACTTCTTCTTATTTTGACACTGTTTTCCATTAAAATTCACATGAGGAAAAAGACATAATAATGTTTGTGGCTTTTCTGAATGGAAATACTGCTAGGGCATGATCTCATCTGTGGAAGAAACTACTCTGAAATTCTGGAAAAGTCATAAAAATCATTTTTCCTTGTTTTTTTCCTCTAGTAAAAAAAGGAGGAACAGTCAGAATTTTCACAAGAATCCAGTGACAAAAAGTCTTTTCATTCTTGGTGAATTTAAAAATTATCCTTTTCTTCCATAAAATATTTCTACAAAGGTAGCTAAGCCATATACCCCGAAGGTTTAAAAAAAAAAAATCCAGGATAATCTTTTTAAAGCCTCTGATGAATTCTCAGTATTAAACTGTGCTTACCTAACTATCAAAGCTTCTCTATAAATAATTCTTGATGAGTAATAATTCCCAAGGAAAATGAATCTATTTCTTGGTAATTGCTTACTCTAAATATCATTCATTTTGAGGGATTTGGGGGAAGAGAGAGAGACACATAGAGAGAGAGAGGAAGATTGTGGATATGTGTGTGAGAGAGAAGGAAATCTGACTTTTTCATGTAGGTACAAGAAATAGGTTTCTCTTCCATCATTCCAACAATAGCTGAAAGTTTCACAGTAAGATGTTGCAAGGCTTGGTCAGCCTGAGAAGATTGTTTCCAACATACACTTTCTATGTCTTCCCCTGGTCAGGTAGTCAGTCATATGGGTAAATCTCTGGGGCTATGACTCACTGCTGTAGAGTTATGGATGATTAGATGTAACCTTTATCCCCACAATTTCAAGAGTTTATGCAGCTTCCCCACCACCCACGGTGTAATTGCTCAAGTGATATCAACAGTGACTAAGAAATCATGCATACCCAGATACATCAATAGTTTTCTGGAAAGCTCAGAATGCCTTCACAGATCATAGAATTAAAACACAATGAATCAAGAAAAACTATTTTTTTCTCCCAGATGCCTACCCTGAAAGCATTAGAAATGGCCTACTATCTTCTACAAAAAAAGCAAGGAAGAAGAGATTGAATTACCAATTAAGACATCTAGAATGGAGTTTATTTTTAAAAATTGCCAGTGGTCCCATTCTTGGAACTCTCAACTTTTGATTCAACGTCAATGTTCAAAATAGTCAAGGGAGTTTTATCCAAAGGCCCCATGACCTTTTTATATTACATGCCCAAATCTTGTCTTGAACTGTGATATATATACTATTATTGATGCTATCCCCAGAAGAGGAGACTGAAAGTCAGATATATACATATTTTGACATTCTAACAACTTACCCAATGCCTATCTATTGGGGGAGGTCACTGAGAGGATGTGACTCTTGGTTGACCTGTGAGCTGGACCCAGGCAACTGAAAGCCCCTCACCCCGTCTCCTGTTCTTGGGATGTACATTCCACCTACTATTCCCATGCTAGCAGCCATTTCAAAGATGCAGCTTTGAGAGATAAGGTGTTGTTGAGACCATCTGGACTGAATACGTGATTAAACCCTGCTAAGACCTCTCCGTAAACTACTCAGGTTCTGGCAGGTGGGTGCAGAGATCTCATTATCTCGCGTCTGCCCAAGACAAGCCTCGTTAATAAGTTCCCTTGCTTGTTAAACCTGCCACCTACTGTCTAGAGTGGCCTGTCTCTTTCTACAGTCTCTCCCTGCCTTCCATTTATGGGGACCAGTATAAAACTTCACCCAGCGAGCTCCGAAGGTTGCAAACAATTTCAATAATTGCTGAGTCAGCCAGGAGATGGAATAAGTGGCCCTAGGGAAAGAGGCACCCAAGGGAAATCCTGGGTTGGCCACTGACCTCAGTGTGGGAGGGGTGGCCCATATCTCAGATGCTTGGGGACTACTGTGTGAGTATGGGGAGACCCTGAAAACACCCTGTGGCCTGATACATTTGGTTGAGGAATTGCACGGAGCAACTGCAGCAGAGAAGGGAATCTTGGGGCTGTGCAGAGGGCCATCGTGAGTGTGGGTGGCTCAACTGAGCCCTCCCACATAGAAGCTGAAGTTCAAGTAAGGAAGTGAGAAGAAGGGCTGAAATTGGAGGAGGAGGTGCAGTGTCCACCACTACTGGCTTCGGGGCTGGCAGACAAGAAAGGAGAGCAGGATAACCAGCTGGAGAGTTAAGCGTGCCATTTTGTGAAGCTAGGAGGCTGCAAACTCTGTGGATTAAGGTCCCAGCACTTGTGGCAGAGCCTGATTGGGATGCTAAGAGACGGAATCCCTGAGCAAGTGAGGGGAATGAGGTGGAGGATGTTGGGATTGTTGAGAGTAAAACAGATGAAAAGTTGCATGCTGTCTGACCCCTAATGCAAAGGAAAGCAAAGGCACAGCCACAGCACCCCAGCCAGTAGGACAGCCCCCCATTCAGGAAGGGATCACGATGAGAGAACATATGCCCACTGAGCTCATTGATACAGCTACCAAGTTTCAGCAAAAGTCCAGAGAAGTATCCAGGTGTGGTTTGTGTGGTGGCAATGGGCAGGAGGAAGTGAGCAGCATCACCGCACAGCCTGCCCTATGGCAGCTTTTGCACAGTGCTTGGGGGTTTCAAGGTACTCACTCCCTCATAGATTGGATTAGTCTAGCCTGCAAGGAGGCTTGCCCCAGTGAGGGCTATCTCCCAAGGCGTGCAGTAACTCGGAAATCTATAGAGGAGGTACAACAAACTCCTAGGAAGTTGGGAATAAGACAGACCATCTGCATCTCTGTCTTTGAAGGACCTGATCAGGCCACAT
This sequence comes from Mirounga angustirostris, assembly GCF_029215605.1. Classification (NCBI taxonomy): domain Eukaryota; kingdom Metazoa; phylum Chordata; class Mammalia; order Carnivora; family Phocidae; genus Mirounga; species Mirounga angustirostris. The sequence continues at coordinate 9,670,062 of NW_026991722.1, read as the reverse complement.
TCACTGCAGGAATGAAAGCCAGGATACTCCAGTTCAACCCTATCACCCAGTACAGGGCACTGATACCCATGCTGACCCCTGACTGCTAACCATTTGCATTGATAGTTGGGTTGGTTTAAAGGGATTAGCCCTACATCTTGGTCAATGGAAAACTGAACCCTGGAAAACATAAATAAGCCCTTGTGGGGTTAAGATATGTGAAAAACATTTAAGTTCAACAGCAATAGCCTGAGGTAGCCCTCACTGTCTTCCATGTCCCAGCTCATAAGGCACTGACACCCACTGGAAATCAGGAAACTGATGCCCCAACCCAGGTATGAACCCTAGCAATTGACCCTTTGGTAGATGCAGCAGATTGGGTGCATAGGAAGAGTGCCTGGGTGGGTTGACATGCTGTCAGTGATGCAAGATTGCTCTTGAAATATAGTGACTTGGTTAATGCAATGTGTTCTAAATAATACCGAAAGCAACTGCCAAAGGAGTCTGGGGCCATCCATCAAAGTTCTCAACCAATGAGGGATATGGACCCCCTCCCTGTAAATGAGTGTTCTAGGTATACCTTGGTTTGTGTAGGCATTGTGTCTGAACAAATCCAAGATCTCCCCTGTCACAGTGAAAACCAGGTTGCCACCATTAGGGGATTAGAGAAACCGAGTACCATGAATGGATACCCTCATCAAATAGACAGTGATTGGGGGTCACATTTCAAAGGTCATGATGTGCAAGACTGGGAAAAAAACATGCCATTGAAAGGAGATTCCATCTCCCCTATAACCCACAAGCAGCAGGTTGGTAGAAAGTAAAAATAGAATATTAAAACAGCCTAGGCCAGGTGGAATAAAGCACTGTCTTAGGTTTTAATACATTTGAATGATCAACCAGTAAATAAGGCCTGCTGCCTCATATGCCAGATTGGGAACCCTGCCAAGTCACCCAACACCTTAAAGGTATGGAAGTCACAGAAGACAGAAAGTAGACTGACTCTCACCGTGGTGAGAACACCAGGCCCCATCTTGCCCGGGAACAGCATCAATCTACTGGAATTTGCAATGGTATGTCCCACCAGGATGGGTGAGTTACTTCATACTCCTGTGTGAGAGGGAGCTACTCAATCTCCACTAGGATCCCACTGTTCTGCTGCAAGCCAGACCTCTGGAAACACACCACACCTGGAATGGAACACATTACCACTGAAAGAAGGGAAAAGATGGGAATCCTGATTTGGCATATCCACCCACACCATAGCTCCTCATGTCTGATGGTGTTGGCTTCCCTGGCCAACATGTATAATATGCACAACCAAGTTGAATTCCTAACACTGCAGCCACTTTAACCTCTAAGGATCAGGGCACAGATAGAATTCTTAGAGAAGGGGAAGAACTTCCCATACAAGTTCCCACCAAGTATCTGTCTTTTTGACTTTAGACTGCTCCTGTGGTGTCCAGTCACGGGATGGTTATGTTGGCAGCTGCCCTCTCTAGCTTATCAGGATTGCCATGGTGGATATCGCCACTCCAGGGAGGGGACTGGAAGGCACTAGAACAATATATTAAGGAAAACAAACTGGGATTAGCACTCTTAATTCATTTAATACCACCAATAGTGATCCCAAAACTTGGCCTGTGGCACAACCTATCAATCACCCTGGGCATGAGTATTCTTTTCCTGTCAATCAAACTTCAAAGGCAGCCCATCAAACTCCTGACCAGAGGAGTCTTAAAACTACCACCATCAGAGTCAGGGGTGCCTGCACTCAGATTTGGGATTGGTTCATGTGGCTCATCCCAGGTTATGGGCATTTGATCACCCAGGTAACCCTATGTTGGGAACAGAAAAATTACTCTAAAGGAAACCAACCCAATTGTACCAGGAATATGGGACGGATATCACCAGAACTGTACAGTCATTCTGTCATATTAAAAATAATAGCAACTGGTTTGGCATGGATATGTCCAGGTATTTATTAGGTAGTCCTAGATGAGACCCAGTTGTTGTGTGGCACAATCTTTGGCCATGGCTTCCCCCTGGGGTGGTTGAGCCATTGCACCCTGGGTTTTTCCTAGACATAGAGGAGAGTTTACCCCTCTGTAACAAAAGTCGCCAACCTCTCTTCCTCAAGGCCGGATGGGTATGTTCTGTTTTCACTGGTATAAACATTTGGCCAGCATCTTTGTCCCCTCCATTTGCCTGGAGGATGGTAGAGCCCATGTAGGAGAACTTAATAAATTCACCCAACAAGCCTTAAATGACAGTGGGCAAAACCTGTCTTTACTGAACACTGAAATGTCTCTGAAGAGAAAAACTGTCCTCCAAAAATAGGATGGTCTTAGACATTATTACTGCCTTGCAAGGAGGCATTTGTGCCATTGTCTAAGCAGAATGTTGTATGTTTATAACTGATGAGTCTGCTAATATGTCATCTTTATTAAATCACATGAAGATATAAGTGAATGCCCTGAACGATTCAACCTTTAGCCTAGGGGACTTACTAAATCAATGGTTCATATCATGGGGCTCTAGATGGAAAAAATATATATATTATTTATTTTGGGAATTATTATCTTAATCTATGTTTTCTCTTGCATATACCTCTATTGGTTCCGTGGTATCTGTCTCCAATGTGGCCAGATAGCTCCAAAACGAACCACCCCCATGCTAACGAAACGTGCTAACATTGTTGACTGCTCAGTCTCATTGTGGAAGAGTGGGGAGCGTAAATCTGCAAGAGTTGGTCATATGGGGTGATATGTTGGAGGAGGTCATCCAGAGGATATGACTGCTGGTTAAGTCATGTGGTGCACCCAGACAATCAGAGGCTTCCCACCTCATCCCCTGTTCTTTGAATGTACATTTCACCCACCATTCGCACAGTAGGAGCTGTTTTCAAAGGCACAGGTTTGAGAAAGCAATGTGTTGTTGAGACCATCTGGACTGATTACATGATGGAGCCCATTAAGGCCTCTCTATATGCTTAAGATTCTGGTGTTGGGACCTACTCATCTTGTGGCCAGCCAAGATGAGCCTCATAAGTAAGTTCCCTTCCTTATTAAAATTGCCATCTACTGATCTGAAGTGGTGGCCTCTTTTCTTGGTCTCTCCTTGCTCTCCTTATATGAGGGCTAGCTTCAGATTTCACCTGGGAAGCTCCCAAGGCTTCAGACCAATTCTACCCTGACTTTTAAGTAGCAAGTCTATACATATTAGCCTGAAATGAAGGACAACCTGTAGAAATAGATGCAGAATAACTAGGTGGGTATAAGTGAGAGAGAGAGAGGGGAGAATTTTACCTGATTTGTAGTAGACATCCACTAAATGTATGGTTTCATCCATTTCTCCTGAAATTTAGGAACTTTACTAACTGAAAAAAAATCTAGAAAAATAGTTTTCAAGCCATGATCTCATAGAATATGCAATTTATTTTTATTTTTTGAAAGATTTTATGTATTTATTTGAGAGAGAGAGTGGGCACATGCACACGTGCACATGAGTGGGGGGAGGGGCAGAGGGAGAGAGAGAGAGAGAGAGAAGCAGACTCCCCACTGAGTGCAGAGCCCCGCCACAGGGCTCCATCCCAGGACCCCGGGATCATGACCTGAGCCGAAGTCAGACGCTTAACCAACTGAGCAACCCAGGCGCCCCGAATATGCAGTTTTTCTTACTGAATAGAGCTATTCTGTGAAAATTGACTAAGGGTAATTCTCACTCTCCAATTAGTAGAAATAAAACAGCTTTTGTGCCAAAGCATTGTGAATTAAAATTCTGACCCTACCACCCAGAACAAGGTTGACTTGATGGCTTGTTTATTTTTCCATAATGAGTCCATCTCTTCATCTGTCAAATGGTAAAATTAGTACATACCCTGTCATCACATGCTTAAAATAAATACATACAGCATCTCTAGTACAGTATCTAGAATATAGTGCTACCAAAAAAATTAATAATTCTCTTTTTCTGTCGTGCACTTCACGTTTTTCTGGACTGCAACAAGCATCCTTTTGTGTCTAGAACCATTCAAGTCAGTAGCGTTAGTTGGTGCCCTGCTGTGGGCTAGGACCATTGTGGCAACAGTTCAAAGAAATTAAAAGTGGAAGAACAGTAAGTGGTATTATTCAATCACAGAGGCAGATACAATCTCATAAAATGCAGAGATATTCACTTACCTATCAGAGACATGTAATTTTGTGCTTGCATATATGTGAGAAAGACGCCAAAAGAAAACTAGACAGGGGAAAGAGACGCAGATACTCAGAGACAGAGGGAGTGAGGGACTATAACTATCACAAAAGGGAGGGGCCTGACTGTATGTTGCTTTGGCATCTCAGTTCACCCAAAGCCCCTGATTATTGCTAATTACAGTATTTACTGATAAAATTATAAGCCAGCCCTGTGTGTGTGTGTGTGTGCGCGCGCACGCGCATGTGAACTTGTGTTCCCCAATGTTTAGAGATGATAGTAAAAAAAAAAAAAAAAAATTAAATAAATTAGTTGCTAGGAGTCAAATGGAATATAATGGTGGATTCTTAAAGGAACCATTCCAGGAGAAGCAGAGGTATGATAAAAGGGAAAAGCGTACTAATGCGTAGTTCCAAGTATCTTACTCAGGAAGCATTCACAAGATTGCTTTCCTCTATAAGGGTTTCATGGTGCATTGACTAACTGTACCATTTAGTGCCTGGGACAGCTGTCTTTCCTTTGTGAAAATGTTTGGATCCTTAGGAGAAGTTGAAATTGAAAATTTTATTTGCATGACTGTGATACACTATTTTATTTTATAAAATAAACAGAAGAATCCACAATCTATGGTGTTATTGTATTTACCACCCATTCTTACTTGTGTTACATAGGGATCAAAATATAGATTCCCTTATAATTTATTATTGTTTGCCATTCTGAGGTTATGTCCATTTCTCTTTAACTGAAGAGGACATTTCTTATTGATTTATTGGAGAGAAAACTCTGCCTGGAACCTTTCTATCTCTAGTAGAAACCATAGCTTCTACATGGCTATCTTTTAACTAATACCAGCAACTTGGAAAACTAGTAAGAAAAAGTCTGATAAGTCAGAAAGTGAATATTTTGTAGATAGCAGCAAATTTCAGAGTAATGTAAGATGAGATAATGTTGCTATTGTTTTTTCCTTCTTTGAAAATGGTCGAAAGACTCAAAACGTACTGGAATGAAGACTTGTGCATCTAATTTTATTTTAGTTTTTAATCACATTATTCTACCTTGTATTTGACTAATAAATTCCCATCCGAATGCAATGTTTTGGATAGATGAGTAACCTTGTATTTTAAGAATTGCAGATAAAACAGAGAAGGGAAAATGCCTCTAAGCTACACAGTCTCAGAGTCTCTGCTTTTGTTGGATGTAGCACAATTTGCAAGCGATCCAAATGACTCATGTATTTGGATTGCTGAAACACTAAAAAATCTCTCTCTTTCTCTTCGTCCCATTTCTTCTCTTCCTTTTTTTGTCCCTTCCTCCTAGGTCCTTCCACACTCATAATTAAATACACCAGAACTACGGCACATGTGTGAATAGATACAAGGGCGCCTGACATCAGAGTTGGGGGTCAACCTAAGAGAATAAACAACAATCTAAACCTTAGAAGAGTTCCACCTGCGAGGTTGGTATGTTGTCCTTTTTAAAGCTTTGTGTCAAACTGTTCTTATGGACAATCTTAAATTTCTTATTGTTTCTGACTTGGAAATAATTCCTCAATCTTTATATACATTTGCTACATTATTTTTGTATAATGTTGAAGACAGTTGTTGAAACTTAAATAACTTTTGAAAAATATTATGTTTACACTTTTATTATTTGTTTCTGGGCAACCCAGCTCTTCCTTTAATCGATCTTCTATCACCTATTATTTCTATCCCAGGCCTAGGATTACCAGCTCATAACAAACCTACCCAGGGTGAATTTAGCTACAACCAATCCTCTTTTTTTCTTTTTCTTTTTTTTTTCTAACTACACATAAATCCAAGATTGGTTCCTCATAACCAAATGTTAATTACACCTGTGGTTACAGAAAATCTTTCACAGACCATTTTGACTCTGGTGAAATTTACTTCTGGAGTATCAGTTCTGTCAGTAAAACCAATTAAGCATTTTTCCCCCCGTTAGTCTGATAATGTACTGAAGTCCAAAAGTTTTAAACTAAAATGTCAAGCATTTGTCTTTAGATTTGTAGCATTGGTTGACTTTTTCTAGGCTAGGGGCAAAGTAAAAAGAGCATAAAAACCTTTAGAACTATGCTTAAGAATTTGATAAAGCATGAAATTCCTCAACCTTTTCAATGATAACAATTCTAGGCTCTAATAAAATCTGGGAACAATCAAAATAAATTGTGATTCTGTGTTCCACATTTAATTCACAAACATTTATTGAGCTTCTGTGTACCAGAATCTCTGCTAAAAAGAAGGGGCTTTAAAGATGAAAACTGTACAATTCCTACCTTCCACAAGCTTACACAGAAAAGCACAGATAATCTCACCAGAGATGGTTCCCTACAAGGTTCAGACTGACTTAATAGCAAAAAAAAAAGCACAGATGCTTCCTATGTTGTATGTGATGCTGACCTACTTTCAGAATTAGGGGTACTCGGTTCAATTTAAGTCAATGAAATTTAACACAATAAATATTAAAGCAACAGATTAAGCTGTAATTGAGAACGACAACTCTTTGGGAAATGGAATTAAATCTTCCAAGGAGTTTTGCCTTCTAAAGTTTGTCTTGTATTTCATTTTTCTTATCGTGGGTGTGGGTATGCATGCCCACTAGTACCAAGAGCACAGGGGAGCAGGGTTCAAATAACTTTAAACTTTATGCAACTGGAGATCTCATCTAAGATTGGCCTTACTAAATTTCTCATTTTGGTTTTGTAAAGTTGGAAAGATTAATGATTAATGTAACATGAAATATTGTTCCCACTGAATTTTTTTTAGACTCAGAAATGCCCACAAATAGACCTTCACCAGTGGAAATAAGCATTATTGAGAAACTTTAAGCTAAAATGTATTCCTATAGAAAGAAAGAAGTCTCCATTAATAATAGGAATATCAGGGATCTCATGGAAGAAAGTATTAATGAAAGATGAATAATGGAACATGTTTTCAGGAAGATGTTCTGGAAAAGAAGGCATGCTAGGCCAAAGAAAATCAGTACAAAGTCAGAGATCTATGATTTTAATGTGATTTTATATTGCTTTCTTTTTTAGTGTCTACAAAGAAAAAATCTGGAAAACTATACATCAAACTTTCCACTGATGATGGGAAAATTATAGTTGTATTATCAATATTTTAATGTTTAAAAGATGTGTAATTATAACCAGAAAAAACAAAATTTTATATTTTCATAGTTGCTTTAAATTATGTTGCAAAAATTTAGTTGGTAAGATCTAAGTGAAATTGGGAACTTTTTCTAAGCCAACATATGGTCAACATATAGTCATATTTTTTTTTGTCCAGATAGCATTTATGCTAAAATAACATTTGATGTTCATGGGAAGTAAATAGGAATTGGGGTCCATTTTGAATTACTGAGAGACAGGTACTCTTTACCCAGAAAATACTTGACTGTCAGCTTTAAACTCAGGAGTGAGGCTTTGCATATTTCTGCTTTCTCCTGGTGTAGAAAAATTGCAAAATTCTACACAAACACTATCAGCATCTTCTGGTCTTAGAAACTGACTAGTTCTAATATTTACTTTATATTAATATGTTTCTAAAATTTATTTTGAAAAATTGAATGCACCCAAATCCCTGTCTCATACTTTCTTAAATATACGACAATGTTATTATCAGTTTCTTTTTTTTTTTTTAAGATTTTATTTATTTATTAGACAGAGAGAGATACAGCGAGAGAGGGAACACAAGCAGGGGGAGTAGGAGAGGGAGAAGCAGGCTTCCTGCTGAACAGGGAGCCCAATGCGGGGCTTGATGCGGGGCTCGATCTCAGGACCCTGGGATCATGACCTGAGCTGAAGGCAGATGCTTAAGGACTAAGCCACCCAGGTGCCCCTATTATCTAGTTTCTTAAAGAGCAAGCATAAACCACATACATTCTTAAAAGTAGTGAGATTGGATATTATCTCAAAGAGTATTCACTTAGCCTTAAGGGAATTGCCAAATATTATATTGAAATATTGTCCAAATAGTTATAACACACTTCTCTCACTCAATATTATTTTTTTAAATATGCAAAATCAAACTTTTATTCAACCCAGGCTTGAAATAAGAGAAGAAAAAATAGAAAAGTCAAACATCATATTTCCCCAATTATAAGGGAAACAATCATTATAGATTTTGAATACATTTTGTTTTAATACACTCAAAAATTTCAGATGTTTAAAATGTATTTATTTGTGCATTTTTCGATCCTTCATTTTCACTGGATTGTAATTTCAGTAAGGAGATTGTGTCTGCTCTATTTATATTCACAAATACTGTGCTTTGCACATAATATGTGCCCAGGGGATTCATTGAATTAAATAGTTTATATATATATAAATTTTTTTGTATATATATATAATTCTAAACACACATGTATAAATATACACAAATTTGCACATTTTGTGTTAACACATGCTTTTGCTCTTTGAAAATCATTAATCAACATAATGTTTAAACTGCTAAGGACAAAAGGTATGTGCCATGAAATTTTAATTTTGCTAATCTAGAATTATTCAAAGTGAAGAAAAGAAACCCCATAGAATGTGGTGGTAGGGAAAACATAACCCCCCCACAAAGATGCCGCATTCTAATCACCCAGAATTTATAAATATGGTATGTTACACAGCAAAAGATAACGAGGGTTACAGATGAAATTAAGGTGGGGACATTATCCCAGATTATGTGTGCAGGTCCGATTTAATCATGCATCCTCAAAAGTAAAAGACGCAAAGGTGCAGCTCAGAGAGATGGCAGTGTAAACGGGAGAGCTATTGAACAAGGAGATGCGTCAGGCACACCAAGTGATTCCTGAGTTTGCAAAATTTTTTCTATGTGATTAAGCCACCTGTGTTCATTAATTGGCACCCCCTGACTTTAGGTTCCTCCCCCAGTAAACACAAATCCTTGTCCTCATCCTCATCCACATTGATAGGGAGATTTGAAATCCTAGGGCTCCATAGAACACTGTTTGAAAAGTACTGTTCTAAGCCATTCTTTTTTCTTTCTTGATAAAAGGACTGAAATTCTTTTCAAACCACCAGAAGATAGTGAGAATATCAAATAGTCTCCAGGAATAGGTGGGCAGGGGGTTTTTCAAAGTCCACAGCCATTTGCCCTTTGCTTTGAGTATGGAGAATCTTCTACCCGCTACCAGAAGCCCTACTTAAATGTCAGGCGTCATTTAAAAAGGACAAGTCCTTGGGAGGGTGGGGGATTGGAGGGAGAGATGAACCATGAGAGACTATGGACTCTGAGAAACAAACAGGGTTTTAGAGGGGAGGGGGGAGAGGGGACTGGTTAGCCCGGTGATGGGTATTAAGGAGGGTACGTACTGCATGGAGCACTGGGTGTTATACGAAAACAATGGATCGTGGATCACCACATCAAGAACTAATGATGTATTGTATGGTGACTAACAAAACATAATAAAATTAAAAAAAAAAAAAAAAGACAAGTCCTTTGTATAAACACCTTCCAAAGCAACAAATCAAATGCATGCCTGATCCTTGTGCATACTTTCTGTAAGTTGTATTTTCGAAGTCTGTCCTCATTTTTGGTTGGTATTTTCTCATGCCTCTAGTCCCTCACAATTCTGGAATTTTAAGTCAACGTGTTCACTAGTCACCTAAAGCTAGATGGGTGAGAAAAAAAACAAAAAACAAAAACAGGCCCCCCTGTAAGCTAACTTTGTAAGCCCCGGTCAGAGAATAGCATAGAGGGAGGAAATCCAAGGGGAAAGAGTAATACAACTGTTCAAAAATCCTGGGGAAAGAAAAAAGAAAAGAAAAGAAAAACAAAAACTCAAAGCTTTATCTTGATCGAACCAACACTAGATCTGGACATAGGACTGAGAAAATTAAAAAAAAAAAGGATATGGGATGTCGTGCAGATAGTTATAAACATGTTAAATGAAAATCTGAGATAATTAAATGATGATGATAGTGTGTAGGTAATGGCGATGGTCTTTATAATATTTTTTTATTTTTTATTTTTTAAAAAAAATTAAAAATATTTTAAAATTGTCTTTATAATAATGGTATGACAAAGAAGAAATATATAAGAATGGATTCATTAAAAAAAGAAATAAAATGTCAATATGAGAACTAATTACTTCAGTGGGTAAGAAAGGATACATAAAAAATTTAAATTTAGCCACACTTTCTTTTGGATGGAATAATTTGGCAGGTGGACCAACTTTTAAAAGGTTTGTACAAATTCTTGAAGACAAAAAGATCAGAATTAACATCTATTCAAAACAAACCAGCAGATTAGATAACGGGTCTATGTACTAATATGTGATACGTCAGATTGAGAGGTCCTTCACAATCTCATTATATTCCATCTAAAAACCTATGGAAGTAACTCACACTTTATACCTGTTGATAAACATTTATAATAAACTACAGCACTCATATCCCTTTTAGCCAGAGCAGCCCACTTTTGGAAATTATGAACAGAGTTCTCAGGAGAATTATGCATATAAGAGAATAAAGATGGCATCTCGTAATTAAAAGTTTTTAAAATTGGAAGTTTCTTGTTCACCCCAGATTTATCTCAAACTCAACCCTCTATTGTGTTAAATCACATATATACACACACATTTACAGAAACATGCACACATAATTTAATTTAATTTGCATAAGTAGAAATTCCCTGGTATGTCTGTTAATACTTCGGCGTGAGATTAATAAATCAGCCAACTGGGTATTCCAGACTCAAAAGCATCTTGTAAATTTTGTTAGAAATCTACTCCAATAGTAATTTCTAAACATTGACATATGGTAATGATGGGTAATTCTCTAGGAGCATATGGAATCAACTGACTTAATTCAAAATAGTGTTCCTATATTAGTAAAATTTCCAAAAGTTTCTTCAAGCAGAACTAGTACAGATACCTTTTTTTTAATGACAATTTTGAAAAGACATCAATTCAAATATAGTACAAACTCTGTGATGGTACTCAAATACCTTATCTCTGCAACCTAATTTTTAACACCACTGTTTGTTAAAATTATAAATTTGCTTTCTTCCTAATAGCTCATGGCAGGAAAGGGAGGTGGAAATAATTGATATATGCAATGATTTAGCATGCTGTTAAGACTTTTATCATGATCTTAGGACTTGTAAAAATTATTGACATTTCTCATGTCAAATTAAAACGACTGTTAGAAAAAAAAAGAAAATAAAAAAACAAAACAAAGCTCTTCTCCTCCAGCATCCATTCCACCCTTGATTCTTGGCCCATGCTCCATCATCCAACCTGTGCTTCTAGGCTTCCTGGGACAGGAGCTCAATACCCCAGAAGATAATAGATAATTTAGATTGTTTCTTGTTCTTCATTTTATTTTTTATTCTTTTTGAAGATTTTATTTATTTGTTTGAGAGAGAGACAGAGATAGCGACAGAGAGCGGGAGCAGGGAGGAGAGGGAGAAGCAAGCTCCCCACTGAGCAGGGAACCCCATGCGGGTTCGATCCCAGGACCCCGGGATCATGACCTGAGCCGAAGGCAGACGCTTGACCGACTGAGCCACCCAGGCACCCCTCTTGTTCTTCTTTTGAACCAAAAATTTACCTTATTTTTTCCTCTAGAGTTAAAAAGAATAAATCTAGGGCGCCTGGGTGGCTCAGTCGTTGAGCGTCTGCCTTCGGCTCAGGTCATGATCCCGGGGTCCTGGGATCTAGTCCCACATCGGGCTCCCTGCTCGGCAGGAAGCCTGCCTCTTCCTCTCCTGCTCCCCCTGATTGTGTTCCTGCTCTAGCTATCTCTCTCTCTCTCTGTCAAATAAATAAATAAAATCTTAAAAAAAAAAAAAAGAATAAATCTAAATCCCCTTATCTTGATAGGTATTCAGACATCTACCGAAGTCTCCAGCTACTTCTTACTGTATGAGCATAGCATCACCCTCTGCTTCCTTTTTTTTTTTTAAGATTTTATTTATTTATCAGAGAGAGAGCATGAGCAGAGGGAGGGGCAGAGGGAGAAGCAGTCTCCCCGCAGAGCAGGGAGCCCCATGTGGGGCTCCATCCCAGGATCCCAGGATCATGACCTGAGCCAAAGGCAGACACCTAACAACTAAGCCAGGTGCCCCTCACCCTCTGCTTCTTTTCGGGTTTTAATGCTTTCCTTAATCCTGAGGTTCAGAATTGGATATTGAGAGGAAACAGAAGGTGTCACGATGGCACGATGGCCCGGGGGTTGTTCTGAGCTGAAGGCAATTAAGACCCTACTGCCTAAAGGAATTTAGATGGGGACCTGTACTGGGAAGGTATAAAAGTATAAAACTTTGTATATTGTGAAGACATACCTCCAGGGCGCGGCAAACATCTACTCTCCACATCTTTCTGTGAATTGTCTTCTTCCCCTTTGAAGTCCCAGACCCCTCCTCTCCTCCCCTTAGCTCCAGCGGCATATAAGCCTAATTGCCTGACTGCCTTTGAGTCTCAGATTTTATGGGACTCCCATACATGTGAAATTAAATTTGTTTTCTAGTTTTAATCTGTCTTACGTCAATCTAATTATGAGGTCAGCCAAAGAACCTAGAGGGAAAGAAGGGGAAATTTTTCCTCCCCTACAATATGCTATTCCAAGTGTGATAAGATCTATTGACAGTAAGATTGGAATAGGACTGTTAGCTCAGTCGTTGTTGGCACAGTAGAATTCTCTAGACCCGAGGTCAGTTTAACAGCGACTGATGTGAAAATAGTGTCCTCTATCCATTGTTAAGACAGCTGATTTTTATGTTAGATGCACCCTTATTATCTATAATCTTGTTGCTCTTTGCTTTTTGTTCCATTGTTTCATTCATTAAATTAAGACGCATTTATCGATTGCCCTTACTGAATGAGGTGGTAAAATAAGAGCCACGTCCCGGCGGTGAGCAAAAAAAACACAATCCTTGCTCTTGCAGCAATATGTTCTTGTGGGCGAGCGTGACTTTTAACAAAAATCACATGATGCATTATTCAACTCCAGTTGGAATATTATTGCCACAATGAAATGGGGGATGGCAGGAAGAACTTCGGAGAGAGAAAGTGCAGGAGGTTCCTCATGCCCTAACGGATGCTTGAAATGTGTTGTAAAGGATGGTTGGGAATTAAGTAGGTGAGGATAGGAGAAAATGCATTTCAGGAAAGGGAATCCCAGCCAGAGGCTTTCAGGGATTTTGAGTAACTGAATGGAGGTTTGTGACTTCTGTTCAGAAAGCTACTAGGAGTCAGCTCATGTTGAGCTTTGTGGCCATAGTGAGGGCAAAGGCAAAGCAAACGTAGGAGCAGTGAGATGCCACTGTGAGTGAACTGAGGCAGGAGAGTGAAAAGGCATAATACCTTCTAGTTCCATCCACGTCGTTGCAAATGGCAAGATTTTGTTTTTTTGATGGTTGCATAATATTCCAATGTATATATGTAGAGGGTATTACGCTAAGCAAAATAAGTTGATCAGAGAAAGACACGTATCATATGACCTCACTGATACGAGGAATTCTTAATCTCAGGAAACAAACGGAGGGTTGCTGGAATGGTGGGGGGTGCGAGGGATGGGGTGGATGGGTGATAGACATTGGGGAGGGTATGTGCTATGGTGAGTGCTGTGAATTGTGTAAGACTGATGAATCACAGACATGTACCTCTGAAAGAAATAATACATTATATGTTAAAAAAAAAAAAAAAAGAAGATAGCAGGAAGGGAAAAATGAAGAGGGGAAATCCGAGGGGGAGACAAACCATGAAAGACTATGGACTCTGAGAAACAAACTGAGGGTTCTAGAGGGGAGGGGGTGGGGATGGTTTAGCCTGGTGATGGGTTTTAAAGAGGGCAAGTACTGAATAGAGCACTGGGTGTTATATGCAAACAATGAATCATGGAACACTACATCAAAAACTAATAATGTGATGTATGGTGATTAACATAACATAATAAAAATTTTTTTAAAAAGGGAAGTGAAAAGGCCTGATTTGCATTACACACTCGCACAGACCTTTGATCTCTGCATGGTTGCAGTTCACAGATGCCTTATTGAAATTTGATTCATCTTTATCTCTTTCTCCCAATTGTTTTTTATCACATTTTCACCAGCAAGAAATCAGTATTAACAGTGTTTAACAGAATAGGGTTAAAAAAGGACCTCAGGCTTCCTAAGAACTTTTTGTCCTCTAATAAAAATGGGCTAAAATTAAAGATGAAAGAAAGATATCCAGCAGCATTTCCTTGATTATAGGTGTGTTTTGCCAAACTTGCATTAAAACATTTACTTAGAGCCATTCTGGGTTTTTTGTTTTTTGTTTTGTTTTAAGATTTTATTTATTTATTTGACAGAGAGAGACACAGCGAGAGAGGGAACGCAAGCAGGGGGAGTGGGAGAGGGAGAAGCAGGCCTCCCGCGGAGCAGGGAGCCCGATGCGGGGCTCGATCCCAGGACCCTGGGATCATGACCCGAGCCGAAGGCAGACGCTTAAGGACTGAGCCACCCAGGCGCCCCCATTCTGGGTTTTTTAAAATACTATTTCTCAGCTCTAAAAACAAACAAAAACAAAAAAAAAACAAAAACAACAATGACAAAAAACAAACCCCAAACAACTTGTCCCTAACACAGTAGGATGACGACAGAAAGCAGTCCGTGGGGCAGATGGCTGGAGAGGATCCACTGGCCCAGGCAGGCGTGAACACTTGTGAAATTGTTCACATTATTTCCATACATGCTTGTTGTATTTCTGTGCTGGAAAATATTTCATAAGTCTGTTTTGTGCTGCAATGAATTTGTGACCTGAGCAGGTGCTCAAAATTTTTAGTGTTCCTACTTTGTCCATTTAAAAAAGAGTTTAGGGCATTTTGGGTTAGGGTGAAATTATTACCCATGTTTTAATTGAAGCTAATGAAAAACTTCTGCCTCAAGTATTGTTTTGTCTTTTTGACTTATTAATAAATATTTCAGGGTTATGAATGTTGGCAGTCCTAATCCAGAACCTCAGAATCAGAAATAAAATTAAGGAGCCTCATGAAAGAACAGAGAAAAGGTGTGTGTGTGTGTGTGTGTGTGTGTGTGTGTGTGTGAAAAAGATAACAATATATAAAAAGACCCAAGGAGGAGGTAAATTTATAATCTTATGATGGGGGAAGAATTTTCTAGACCTAGATCAAATTTAAAAT
Source organism: Mirounga angustirostris (assembly GCF_029215605.1). Taxonomy (NCBI): domain Eukaryota; kingdom Metazoa; phylum Chordata; class Mammalia; order Carnivora; family Phocidae; genus Mirounga; species Mirounga angustirostris. The sequence goes on along the minus strand of NW_026991722.1, from coordinate 9,654,737 downwards.
TTGTGTAACTTAATCTTTAACACGTGCTGACTTTCCTTTTGTGCATCTTCCCACCTCGTGTTCTACTCAGGGCAACCCACAGAGACTCTCATGTAATTGGCTTGACTCCAACCTCATCCTGTTCTGTTCTCCACAATCATGCTTAGTTTTTAAACACTTGCGCATTCTTCTTTGAATTCTTTCTACTCTAACAATGCGACTATTTTCCTCCAGGTTAGCAAATAGCAATTTGGCAACTTGATAATTGCAGAAAATGATATAATTTAATTAAGGGTAGGTGCAATTTCAGACAATATGGAAGAAGTGTAATTTTTTTTTTTAGGCAATGAAATTGTCTTTCTTGTTTGTTTGTTTGTTTTTAATGTAGTACTTAGTGTGCCTAACTGCGATTCTAGATAGATCACTTAACATTGGCATCTTTTTGTCAGATGACAGAATTAAAAGATGATCACTAAAATGTCTTCCAGCTCCCGTATTTTTCATTCTCGGCTGAGAAGTTCTGTTTGGTGCTCCTTTAGTGAACTTTGTTGTCTTAGTTTTCTCCATGAACACTGTTACCACCCGCCCCCACCCCCAAGAGTTGTATGTGTGTGTGTGTGTGTGTTGTAAAGTGAGGTCCAGGATATATGTTGGGGAGTTGGATTATGTGATTCATCTAAAATACCTTCCAAGTTAAACAGTACATAATTTACTTAACATCACTTGGATATTTTAATATAATAATTTATAGGATATTTCATTTGTGAACATTATGGTTTTGCAGGTGATTGTTTTCCTGCTTCTCCAGAATATGACATTTTAGAATCTTCACTTGTAGTGTATTCTAGTTCTATTTTTTTCTCAACCACTATATTTAAAATTTAACATATTAGTGCTTTCAAAATTTGGCACGTGAAATTATTTTGATGCTAACTTATGATTTGTAGTGTTGTATATTCACTGTTTTTTAAATTCCTCAAAATATATATGTAGTACATATAAAATACAACCTTGAGTAAATAGTAAATCTTTGAAAATAACCTAAACACTCAGAGCATCTATTTCTACATGGTTGAAGGTTTATTTTTTTGACAAAAAAATCCATTTATGTTCATTTGAATGGAACCATTCTAAAAATCTATTATCATTAACGGTATGCACAGTATAATATTTCTTCTTAATAATCTTGGGTGATGCTTAAGGACGTCAATTATTAACCAATGTAAAGATTCATTGTACACCCATCAAGATGTGTTATTGTAATTCCTGAGGTTGATGATTTAAGATTTCTGCTTTTTAAAATTAATGTGATAATACAAGCTAGTATATTGCATGGATGCTACCATGTCTCTCTGTATTTGTCAGTCTCCCTATTGTTAATTTAATGTTCGAGTTCTGTCAATTCCGAAGCCATTTAACCAAAATACCTTGAATTGTGTTTAATATAAGAGCAAATAGTAGGGTGCCTGGGTGGCTCAGTTGGTTAAGCGACTGCCTTCGGCTCAGGTCATGATCCTGGAGTCCCTGGATCGAGTCCCGCATCGGGCTCCCTGCTCGGCAGGGAGTCTGCTTCTCCCTCTCCCACTCCCCCTGCTTGTGTCCCCTCTCTCGCTGTGTCTTTCTCTATCAAATAAATAAATAAAATCTTTAAAAAAAAAAAAAAAAAAAAAAAAAAAAGAGCAAATAGTAGAGTCCCTCTGAGACTCTTTCATGAGTAGAATAATTAAACTTTTGCCTAGATATTTTGTGACGTATTGCTGAAAAGTTTTTGTTCCACTTGTTTGTTCTTAAATTTTCAGTTTAAGAACAGAGTTGCAACAGGGTGAATTGGTGTACAGCTGATCTTTAAATGGCTGAAATAAGATTGCACTACCTTTTAGAGAACAGTAAGAGAAATATGTCACAATTTAAGCTAAACATGATCTTATACGACCCATTCATCTATTGTTTCTCTTGAGAAAGTTTAAAACAGGTGTACCTGCTCTAATTATATCAAGTGATGTCCCCAGGTGTATTAGTTGGCTTGGGCTTCCATAACAAAATACCACAGACTGGGTTGCTTAAACTGCAGAAATTTATTTTCTCTCAGCTCTGGAGGCTAGCCCTCTGCCTTCTAAATCCACAGATGTCTTTAAGGTTGGTTTCCACTGAGGCCTCTCTTTGACTTGCAGATGCCACCCCCCACTTTGTCTGCTTTTCAAATGGCTATTCCTCTGTCTCTCCTCCTTTCTTATAAGGACACCAAGCCATTGTATTAAGGTGCACCCCTAGTGGCCCCATTTGGTTTAATTATATCTTTAAAGACTTTATTTCCAAATACAGTCACATTCTGAGTACTTGTGGGGGTTAGGGCCTTAGCATATGAATTCGGGAAACACACTTCCGTCCATAACATTGGCTAAAAAAGCAAGGAGGTTCTAATACTCAAGTCCCTAGAATAAAAACTTAAGAAAATAAGGGCTTTATGTAACTTTGTTTTAGTTGCGGTTTTGAAAATATTTTTAAAATTGTAATTAGATTAATTGATTACAAGATTAATTTGGATTCCATTGATTAATAGAAAAAACATCTATCACTCCACTAAATTATCACAGAATTTTTCTTTTGTGTAGAGTTGATAGAGTATTAGCTTAGAAGACGGCCTCTATCAATGAGTAAGTGTTTCTTTAACCATGAGGCATTTGAGTTTCTTCCTTTGCATAGTGGAAGTATTAACATGAGAATCTCTAATAACCACATTGTTGTTAATATATCACAGTATATTAACTATAATTCTTTAAAAATGTAAGTTAAAAATGACTATTAAAAATGCTAATGTCACAATAAAATATATTTTCAATTAATACATTTAAATATTTTTATGATGTCATTCACTAACACATATACACATAGGAAAATCGTAAATTTCCAAAGTTCTTTCATCTCTTTTTACATCGACTTTGGGAAAAAACTCATTTCAGAATAACCCACCTTTTACAAGCGGACCAATTTCAAATGAAAAGGGCATAGAATCCAAGTTCAAATTTCTGACTATCTGGTAGTCTTAGATTAAAACTCGTTGATAAAAAGTATCTTTATAGGTGTCATATATTTTTTGACTTTCAATAAGGTATAAACTTTCAAATAACATTACAAAATTACAAGTTTAATAAGTGAGGAATTTAAGAATATTTGATGGAAAATATGAGTTTACTTTTCCTTCCTTGCCAAATATCTATGAGATGAAGTAAAATAAAATAAAATCATCACAGCAGTGGAAATCTGGGAACAGTGCCATCAACGGAAAAATAAAAAGAGAGAGAGAAAGAAGCTTCTGAAAAACACGTCTAATGGAATCAGAGTGCTAGCAAAACCTTGAGACTCATAGAAGTTTTTATCCTCTGTGAGTGGAGAGAACTTTTGAAATATGAGATTTTCCCAGAAAATCTTGGGAGTTTCCCCAGGATTAGAATCCCAGTGGACAAATAGTACAGTGTACTGTCAGGTGCTTAGCTGTACATTAAATAAAGGACTCTGGGAGGCTCTATCACTTCTTGAGAAAAGATGACTAACCATTTTTTAAAAAAGATTTTATTTACTTATTTGAGAGAGAGACAGACAGACAGAAAGAGCAGGAGCAGAGGGAGAGGGAGAGGGACAAGAAGACTCCCCACTAAGCAGGGAGCCGCATCTGGGACTCGATCCCAGGACCCTGGGATCATGACCTGAGCCCAAGTCAGAAGCTTAACCAACTGAGCCACCCAAGTGCACCAGACTCCTCATTTTTAATCCAAGGTTAAGGAAACATGACGACAACTATCTAAGTGGATGTTTATTCATAAAAAAAAAATTCCCAGATTAATCCTTGAAGTGATTTTTCTTTCAAACCCCACTCTTGCCATGGGCCGTTACATTGGCACCTGGAAGACAGCCACCTGTACTCCTGGAAGAAAACCATGCCACAAGTCATGTCTCCCATGTCTAGTTGCATTCTCCCTTTCCCAGTAAAATATAAACTCACTGTCAAAGTAAAGGAATTTTCACATTGGCTAAGGCTGTAGTCTACATATTAATATTGATCAGTTAGGATGCTCATCCATGAATATAAACAGAAAACCAAGCCTTTCTGAAAATCTAACAATGCTCTAAATATAACAGGAATGACAACAACAATAAACAACAGCTGACCCCACAGGTAATAGAGTGAATATGAAAAGTAGCAGATATATTACAAATAAGTATAAAAATCATAATAAAAGAGAAACAATTGGATCTCTTGGAATGGAGAAATATGAAGATAACAAAAGAGAACAACCAAAATTATGTGTCAGAAAAAAGAATAGATGAGTCAATGTATGACAACAAGTGTGTATTTGTTAATCTCCTTCTAGACTCATCTTGTTGGGAGTGTGGGGGTTGGGATGAACAAGAAAAGTCCACTTCATGTTGTTTCTAAAGACATGTTGTTTTAAAGATTCTAAAATAATCTGTGGAAGGGTTGAAAGTAGTAAAGATATGCTGAGAAATGTTAACATCACACACATACAAAAAACGGCTGGTAGAGAAATAACAGTATCAGTTAAAATAGATTTCAGATCAAAACCATTAATTGTAACCAGATGGTGTGTATTATGTTGATAGAAAATACAAATAACAAAAGGCATTTTAAAAATTCATGTGCCCCCACAGTATAGCACAAAAAAACACATCAAGAGAAAAGGAAGGAGAAAATGGTTATTCAATCATGTTAGCTGGAGTTACAGCTCTCCTGCAGGCAGAGCCAGGGGCCAAAAATAAGTGAAACTTCAGAGTAATTAATTAATACTAAAATCATATATTTTGTAGACAGGTAGTAAACATTTTACCCTAAGACGTATTATTCCAAAATGAAAACTTGATAAATTCCCCAATGTAAAATTAATACCAGCCTTATATTCTGACTATAAAGCACTACAAATAGGCATTGTCAAGAGAGTAATGTACACATAAAATATTTTTAATGTTTTCTTACATGAATTATGCTTGAGTTAAAGAAATAATAATTGAATGTGTAGACTGTGTGGACCACAGTGAGAAACTTGCATCACATAACTTATGGAGTAATGGTTCTGTGTTGATGAGAATGTGACTCTGTGGTTAGGTTGTTGGGGTTTAGGTCTCTGCTGGGCCACCATATATGACCTCAATAAGCTTTGTTAATTATTGTCTTCATTACAGAAAGGCATCATAATACCCACCATACTAAGAAAATACATTAAGGTATGTACATCATTCTCATCTAATACTTTTGGAATGTTAGCAAAAATTTGTGACTTTTTAGGGAGTTATACATTCCAAGATTGATACAGAAAAAGCAGAAAACCTTGAAATACATATTGAATAAATTTAAGGTATAGATAAATTTCACCAATTTTCTCCCAAAATAAAACTAGCATCAATGGTCTTACACAGACTCTAAGGAGATATTTTAGAAAAAGATTATACTCATGCTATTCCAGAACATAAAAATAAATAGTGCATAATTTCCTACTCTATTCCATCAAATCCCAATAAAGATGATATACATACATATGTCCATACAATTAAAACATAGTACAGCTTTAGTCACGAATACAGATACAACGTTCCCCCTCCCAACCCAAAAAGAAGGCAGATCAGATCTTACATTGTGAAAAGGAAAAGTGGGGTCTCTTCAGGAAAGAAGAAAATGATGCCAAGAATCAGAAAAACAATAAAATCTCTCTAAAATTCCAAAGTAATTTCAGACTTTAATAAATAAGCAGACAGACCATAGTTATTATTAATCTGGGAGAGGAAGCCCCTTAATTTGATAAAAGGTATCTTTCAGAAACCTAAGCAGACACTAAACCTCATACTGAAACATTGAAAGTAATAGTGTGTGTGTGTGTACGTGTGTGTGTGTGTCCCGCAGTCTTGCATACACACATAGACTCTCTGGGCTCCCTGGGAACAAAGTAGGACCTAAGGATGAGGAGAAGTCAGCAGGATCGAAGGGTCATTTTCAACGCGTTCATACACTTGTAGATGTGTGAAGGTTTACTTCTGTAGTACAAAAAGAGAAAAAAAGGAAGGGATCTTGGTGCTCTAACAAGAGCCATTCCTTTCTGCCCAATTCCACCACTGCCATCCTAGTCTGCACTGCTATCCATCTCGAGGTCATTGCTGAGGATTGCTCCTCCTCCACCACCACCAGAAGCGTTCTTGTCCTGAAAGAAGTCACATTATGACAAGCCTTTGCTAAAACCCTTCCACTGAGAGCCTGACACAGAGGATGAGCCAACGTCAGCGCTGTCCTGCAGGCCTGTAGGAGATGGCCACGTGCATGCTCTCCGACATAGGGTCCCCACCCTGCTCGGTCCCTCCACCACCCTGTCTTCTTCCTGTTCCCAGGCTCTGCTGTTCCCACTCAAAATACACATCTATGAACCCACGAGGGCAGGGGCTTCTATTGGTTTTCTTCACTGTTCTAGTTTCTATTATTTAGAAGGCAGCCACAAGATATATTTGATGAATGAAAAGTAATTTGCTGATTTATTACCATATGTTCAGTCCTATGAGCTCCACATGGGCAAGAGAACCACACATCTCTGGATCATTTTGCTACGTGATTTCTTCCTTACAACTTGAATTTTACATGACAGAATATTTGGTACCTACGTTACTGCCCTTGTAGCATTTTCCCTTTCTTTTTCTTTTTCTTTTTCTTTTTCCGTCCCATTCTTAAAGTACTAAACGCTAAATAAGGCTCTTTACTGAGGGTGGCACTGCCTTCCACAGAAACATTTAGAAACATGGGAAGGTGTTTTAGGGTATCTGAGTGGGTGTGTGATAGATTGCAGGAGTGGCCCCAATGTGTCATCTCTCCCTAACTCAAAGTTTGTGGTAAGCTTTATAATGGCTCCCACAGATATCCAGGTGTTAATCCCTGGAAACTGAATGTTTGGGGAATTATCCAGGATTATTCTAGTGGGCCTTAGAAGTAATCACAGGTGTCCTTATAAGAGAGAGGTAAAAGGAGGTTTGACACAGAAGAAGGCATGTGATCACCAAAGCAAGATGCTATAAGGCCACCCTGTGGAGATGGTGTGGGGAAGGGGCATAAGCCAAGGGATGCGATGGATGCATCCCTAGAACCTGGAAAAGGCAAGAAAACAGAGTCTTCTCTAGATCCTCAGAGGGAAAATGGCTTCTCAACACCTTGATTTCTGCCTGTTGTAACTCATTTTGGATTTCTGATCCCCCCAGAACTGTAAAAGAATAAATATGTGTTGTTTTAGGCTTACGTTTGTAGCAATTTGTTACGGTGGTCAAAGGAAACTGATACAAAAGCTTTGGACTTGCCACCTTTAATTTTGCATTTCCTCTTCTTAAAAAAGTAGGGTCTATTTCCCCATCCCTGGAATTTGGGTTCAAAAATGGAACTTACTTCAGCCCATGAAGTGAGGCAAACAGTTTCATGCACCAGCTCCTCCCAGCCTGGGATTTAAGAACTAACCTGATTTTGATCACTTTAGTATTTCCGACATTTTCAAGAGAGTGACATGCCTCGTCTAGCATTCTGGTTGTAGGGAGAGGGTGAGATCCACATGGAACAGAGCGGGCAAAGTCACCTACAGGAGAGATTTATGCTACCATCAGAGAGATGACTGAACCCATCTGAGATCAGCAGAGGTACCTGCACCAACCTTCAAATGCCTAAGAAATGAATAATTATTATTTTACTCTACTGCATTTACACTAGTTTATTTTGCAGAAATAGCTACCGGATATAAGTGCAACTGGCACTTAGTAGGTGGAGACCAGTCATTCCTAATGATGAAGAATTTCCCCACGTACGTATGATTAGTACCTGTGAGAAATATTGAATGACTCTATAAAAGAGGAGTGAAAAAGAATGGAGGACCTCCCTGGTAGTTAGCAGTTTACATTTGAACTCTGTAAGATATGTAATTTGCACTTTACACATAGTGCTCTTTGCTTAGGAATTAGTACCTGAGATTTTTCAAACCAAAGGACACTTAAGTAACTCAATTATCCCAAAGCTCAAGCCAGTCTTCAAAGAAAAGAATTGCACACATTTCTCTGTTCTCAGGACTAACTCACTTGCCAGTAGTAATTTGGGCTTATGAAGACACATGGGTTTAGAGTTGTGCAACTGTAATGCAATAAAGAAATAGCTATGAGTTTGATCAGGGCAAAGTGCCTGGCAGCTAAGTGTTCCTACGGGGTATTCTGCAGCTGTCAGAAAAGTTAATGACCTGGAGATTAGAGTATAGATTGCCCAACAGAGGGTCAGTGGTAGAACCAGACTCAGAATCCACAACCGACCCCTCATCATGCTTATTGTGGGTCTTTGGTCTTAAAAAACCTTTCAAAGAGAGTATTAACTAAGACCTCATAAGTTTTTAATAATAAAGTAATAAAAAGAATATGAGATTCTCAGAGTTGCAAGAGAGAAGAGCAATATGCACAGTATTATCATTGCCATTTAAGGGGCCATACCTTACAGGTTGCTTCTGCCCCACTGAGGCGAATCTTGTTTTTCAGCTCTGCAGGTGCAGAAATTTTATGTAGCGCAGTTTGATTTGGTTTCCTCAAATGCACCATTATTCCATTCACACAAAACAGATATATGCCAGAAGAGTAAATGGATTAAAGTACAATGGAGAGAGAGCTGCCGAGCCAACTGGAATTAATCACATCAATGGTCCATTCATTTTTGTCCAGCAGGGAAATCTGTGCGGGAAAGCAAAGCAAGACAAAAAGATTCCTTGATTAATATAAAATATAGCTGATATAAGAAATGCTTACTAGTCCCATTCAGTGTTTAAAGGCTCAGTCTATGTCCGCTTAACCAATTTCCATATTGACAGTCTGAGGTAAGGGACTATTGTTATCCCTAAAAATGAGGAAGTTAAGGTGCAGGCTGGTTAAATTCCTTGTTAAGTCACAGAGCTGGCAAGTGGCAGAGCTAGGGTTTGAATCCATGAGCCAGATTCTAGAATCTGCACTTCTAACCACTCTTTATTGAGTTGGCTGACACTGAGAGTTGTTGATCAGTTTGGGCCAACCAGTTTTGATAAGCCCTATCCGCTCAGGGCGATGCACAATGTGGCAGAGACTGCTGGCTGCTTCATCCCCATCCATTCTGTCTCCCATAAGAAAGCAGAGTTGCTCTGGGGTGGGGGTGGGGCAGTCGGCCAGGCAGAAGCTCTCTAGCCCAGTTTCCTTTGCAGCGTGGGGGCCATGGGACACATTGTGACCAGTGAGAATTAAATCTATATGCTGGGCATTTTTCAGTAAGTTTTGCTTTCCTGGTCTAGCTTCTTTGGTTTCTTAATCTTCTTTTCTTCCTACCTGAAATGTGAAAGTCCAACCAAAGATGGAAGAGCCATCTTAAGAAAAAGAGGATAAAGACCACCCAAAAAGGATGCCACAGATGGAAGACTAAGTGATCTGTGACATTGATGACAGGGTAGAGCTGATGGAGAGGTCTAGTCTGCTTTCTTCCTGACTATCCATGATGTGAAAAAAAAAAAAAAAAGTAACAATTTAGATATGTCTCTAGAGAGATAATACCTGTCTCCTTTACTTGACTGTGAGTAGTTAGAACCGTCTGCTTGTTTTTGTGACTATTGTCTCCTCAGAGTCCAACACAACGCCATGCTAAGAGTATTACTCAGCAACATTTGGAACATGTGAACGGATGCAGGAGTATGAACAGAGACTGCCACGAGAAAGAGCATCCTCTCCTGGAGACTCTGGTCACTGGGAGCAATCACTGACCGAGGAGGGACGCAGCTTCTACCAATAATTGGATCAGCTGCTGTCACCTTGGGGGATCACTGTCGTTGAGAACACACACTCACCACACACAAAAGATCTATTAGCAATAAGATGTACCAGAAGGAGGGGTTGGGATGCTGTTTTCAGCGGGAGAATCTTTTAATGCTAGGCTGGGCAGTGTTGCATTTGGGGCTTTCTCAGGAAGTCCCGCCATTTCAAAAGCAGTTCCCTTTGCCATTTGGAGGGGGAGTACAGATATTTAAACCTTCGATATACTTCACACTGACACAGAGTAAAGAGGGCTGCTCTTGACTTTGTATCTACTATGCCACAGGCCCTTTGCTAGCATCCCCTCACTTAATCCTCGTAAGGCGGATGGCCACACTTCTCTGTTTATCACTCAGGAACCTGAGGCTCGGAGTGTTAAGGTCGTATGGCCAGTGGGAAGAGCATGTCCGGTTAAACCCATGCCTTATGGGAATGCCCACCACCTGCTCGCTTCAGTCTCCCGGTTTCTCATAATGTCATCGCTGAGGGCTGGAGGGCTGTACCACCAGGACACTGACCCGGGGCAACCCAAGATTCACTTGTGACACACCTCCTGTGTTCTGGCTGAAGTACAGCGAAGAGGGTTGGTTCCAAGATGGCCATGTCTGCTCACCCCTGCACTGACCACAGTGCTCTGTTATGTGGCAAGCTGTTTTTGAAGTACCACTACATTGGAAGAAATAACATGTTTTCTCCAACAAAACATAGCCTTTTACAATAGAGAGACTAATTAAAAAACGATGGTGATTTTTCATCAGAGAAACTCTAGAATGACTTCCATGTTTTAATTTGACTGTGAGTACTTGTTTATTCTCTGAGGTCATTTTGTAGTTTCGCCCTATGAGTGAGTGAGGTCACAGCCGGCCCATTGCCTTTCTGACGCAGCTCAGCCCCGCGGGAGGTGTGCAGGTGTGTTTGACTTGCCACCGGAAACCAGACATCCTTCCTCTGCCGGTCCAGCCCTCTAATAAACGTCATTTAATAACAACAACAACAAAAAAGTCCCTAACTTTGAATTGGAATTGAATGCTTTTCTCAAGTTGTGCCCTGGCAGTCATTCTCCATCCTTTTCTGATTACACTGGGGACCTTCGCAGCCCATCAGAAGACATACACTGGCCCCAGACCCTGCACCAACGCTGACCTCAGGGAAAGAGAGAATAATGAGCAGTTTCACACAGAGGACCACACAGTCCGGTGTCTATGGTTGCAAACTATTGATACTATTGGACCCAAATTCCACACCTGAGAAACCTTCATATTCATAAGATACATTGTAACTTCTATTCTACTTCTGGTGACTGGATTCTTGTCTTGTTTCGTTTGTTTTTGTCTTTGATTAGTTACTGTGTGTGTGCCTAAATGTCTGCCTGAGTGGCCTATTCTGCAGGACTGTGGATCTTGCCCTTCTGTTTTCAATCCCCCAGATAGGTGCCCTGGGCCCTGTTATCTGCTGATGGATCACCGATGGATCACCCGGTCACAGCCATTTGCTTGCTGGCGTGTCTCTCTACCTCCAACAGCTCCAAGATTCCCTATTGCTCTGCTCTGTCTACCTGTCAAGTCATCCTTTCCCTTGTACTGAACTTCTCAAGATAATTAAGTACCAAACCCACAAATGTGGCAAAAATAATAAAGGTGAAGACATAAAACCATAGCAGGTTCAATACTAACAGCAGTGTCTCGAAGTACTGTTCTATTAGGAATCTCTGCTTTTGTTTATTTCCTACTCCCTGTTCCCAGATCAAAAAGACAGGAGCATAAAATAAATTGAAAACTCCATTAAAGAAACACAGCATCTGGGGGAAAAACATGGCTTTAGAAGAACAGAGAAAAGACCACTGAAGTCCATCTTGCTGACCCCGTTTAGATGATCAGTGGTGCACTTTGTTTGAGGACCATCTTGAGGATACAAAAGAAGCATCTGCTTTGCAAGGGTGACTTTGGGAATTTGGGGGTACAAAACCAGTCACAAAACCTAACAGTGTTACCAAATGAAACCGTAAACATAAAATGGGATATAATCCAACAGGGAACCCCAGGAAAGGATCTTGAGGCTAAATTGAAGGGAAACACATTCTGTGCCTCGAGAAGAATGTGTTATGTTGACACAAATAAAATGCAATCAAAATAAAAAACGGAACAAATTGCTAAAGAGTAAGATGTGTTGGTGTTGTCAGATAGCAGGTTAGAGATACGTTACCTCGGGGAAGGAAGCAGACTCAGTTGGGCTTTCATAGAAAGGTCACTGTTTGTTTGCTTGTTTTTTATTATGTTATGTTAATCACCATACATTACATCATTAGTTTTTGCTGTAGTGTTCCATGACTCATTGTTTGCATATAACACCCAGTGCTCCATTCAATACGTGCCCTCTTTAATACCCATCACCAGGCTAACCCATCCCCCCACCCCCCTCCCCTCTAGAACCCTCAGTTTCTTTCTGAGTCCATAGTCTCTCATGGTTCGTCTCCCCCTCCAGTTTCCCCCCAGAAAGGTCATTGTTGACTCAGCACTGCACAAAATGAACAGACAAGCACAGAAAGGAAGTAAAGGGAATGTGTTACTAGATAATAAAAGGTTGGAAGTGGTCTGCAAGAAGTCCCTTTTTAGTCTTTTTGATTATATGTATTCTTCCTCTAATTTTTTTTTAATGAAGATTTATTGCTGGCTCAGTGGAAACCTAAATTTCTGTAGAGATTAAATTGAAAGTATACATAGGAAAACACATTTCTGTGAATAATGCACATCTCTCCTTGTGATATTCATACCAAAATCCATCACAGCATGAAGAACATTGGCTGACATCTGTGTATTTTACAACAGGCTGCATTTGCAACAAGTCCCATTTACATAGCCTCATTCTTAGAAGAATGGTGTTTCTCCTCCACAAATATTATCTGGCAGAAAAGTTCTTATGCTCTTAACAGGTGTAGAAGAAAGACACAGTTAGGTTAAGTGACAATAAGAAAAAAAGTTCTGGATACACTGGGAAATAAAATATCAAATTCTTGGCTTTTAACCCAGATTCTGAAAACTAGTGCTTTTGAGGAAAAAAAAATTAAGAAAATATAATTTATGTAGGTATCATAATAGAAAATATCCTGGAACTCAGAACCAGGACTCTAGCTCTGGTTTCAGCATTAACTAGGGGTATGACCTGGGGCTAATTACCCATCTTCCCTTCTCTGAGAGTCCTCATCTTTAAAACACGTGGGGTCACCTCTGGATATCCTGTGAGTTCAGAATGTTCCTTGCCTTCCATTCCCACTGGAACTGTCAACTTCATGCCTGGATTGCTATTAATATCTTTAATAATAGCTTTTTCTTTGCAGTTCTTCTCATCTCTACTTCATCCCAATTAAATTTCTTTCTGCCCCATTCCATGCTTCAGTACTATTTTGATTGTATAGTTTCCTTATTGAACAAAAACATTTAATAACTTCGCATTCCCAAGTGTTGAAATACAAAGGATATCAACTTTACATTTCAAAAACTCTTCCCTGACGTTGTAATATTTCATTATTCCCATACATGAACACCCAGTGTCAGCTACTTCTCTCTACTCTTTGTCTCGTGAATATACAATGCATTTATTGAAATTCTTGATAAGGTACCTGCAATCTTAACCTCCTATCAACTTTTTTCTTTTTTATTTGCCTGTCCAAATCTTCTCTGGTTTTCAATATCTAGTTGAAAATGCTCATAAGTGTCAACTTCCCATCACACAGCTGCTTTTCTGAGCTCCCAGAGCAATTTTCTATGTATTTAATCATGCTTTACCTTATGGCATGTTATTATTTTATTGTTATTTGGATTCATTTCCATTTAATAAAAGCTCTGCCTTTCAAAACCTCCTTTGGAAAATAATTTAATCCATAAGATAAGTTTTTTGGTTAACTGGAAATTTACTCCTTTTGGCATAACCTTTTTATTACTATTACTATTTTAGCCCTTGTGGACAAAAAATTTTAAAATAGAGAATATATTTCTATTGGAATAAAATAGACTTTTTTGGAATAAAAAATAATGAATTAGTTTTCTTAGTGGCTTAATATAATCACTATTATATAGTGATTATATAAGTGATTATATAAGCATATAAGTTTTTCTAGTGTTTTATTAATTCTATTAGTGTATCTAGGGTTTCTCCAAAATAATACTATAGTTTGCCTAAAACTACCATTCTTACTGAGCAATATTTGTCTGCTTTACAGCTTTATTTGTTGTTTCCATTACAGATTTTTATTGATAGTTTTCCCACTTACAGCAGTCACTACTGATTTGCTAAGAACTTGATAATAAGATCACTGAACTAATTAAATGCCTACCAAAAATATGGATAACTAGGCTCAGAATGCATATAGTGTACAAAGTCCCTGAGAGTTAGTGCTTACCTTTTGGAACATATTATTTGCTTTCTTGTGAAAGATCTCTATAGATATTTACCTCCCAATTTTTAGCTGAACAAGATACATGTGATTTCAGGACAGCCAAATTGCAAATAGCTTCATATTATTGTTCATGATCTCTTTTGACACATGTCTCATCTTTCCAACTTTATCATAATTAGAAAGGTACTTATTCTACTTTTTTTAACTCTTCAAAGAATTTAGTTCAATGGTTTGTACTTTTAAGTGGCACACAACTAAGAATTGAATTCAAGAAGTCTCAGATTTATAGAAGATCCTTAATTGATTAACCATTGACTTTTTAACAAACTGCATGTGTAAAATATTTCTTAGAAAGTTCCAGGTGAGGGCAGAGGGGAGAATGTGGGAAATATGAACATTTTCTCAGAGACTTTTCCCATGCTTTCTCTTGTACTGCTCTCACTGCCCCCCCCTTTTCTCCTAATAAAAACCCAAATTGTTTATAAACTTTTTTAATCTACAATACTCTCCAGTTGTATATCTAAAGAAAGATGTTTCTCCAACTACAAAATTGTTTTGGTTGGTTGTTAGAATTTATTCTAGTGCATTCAAGGCAGTCTATAATTTGTACCCAGTTTTAACTCTCACTACCCATCTCAAACCACTGCATCAGATTTCTCTATATTTCCCGAAAATATCACATTTTCCAGCCTCCACGGCATGCTATCATTATGAAGATATTTTAAATGATATATGGGAGAGAAATAAACATTGAACATGTGAATTTTTCAGCCTCTTCTGCTCCTTACTCATTAAGAAGAATTTTGTCTTTGCCATCTGGTCCCTTGGGTCTCAGTTGTGTGTGGACAGAAATGAGACATATCCAGAACCTTTGGTTTGAATCCCATTGGAAGAGATAGACACTTACTGATGGTGATGAAATAAATAGATACTGAAGGTGATTGGAGAGGGTAGTAAGCTCTATAGATAATGCAAGTGAGGTCTGGGAGGAATTTAAAGTAAAAATAGACAAAGAGAAAGACACGAAAGGAACAAAATTGAGGAATATTTTTGTTTGTTTTAAGAACAAAACCACATTGGGGTGTCTGGGTGGCTCAGTTGGTTAAAGCGTCTGCCTTCCGCTCAGGTCATGATCCCAGGGTCCTGGGATCAAGCCCAGCAAAGGGCTCCCTCCTCAGCGGGAAGCCTGCCTCTCCCTCTCCCACTCCCCCTGCTTGTATTCCCTCTCTCGCTGTGTCTCTCTCTGTCAAATAAATAAATAAAATCTTAAAAAAAAAAAAGAACAAAACCACATTTACTTTCCAATTATATTTGCTAGAAATTTAAACTTTAAATGAAAACAGTAGTTGGTAAGTGTTATACATATGAATGTATCTTTGCAGAGAAAAGAATACTAATTCCATGAGTACTAAGAATACCTGTGTTCACCACCCAGGTTAAAAAGTGTAACTGTATTTTGCAGAAATTGGGAAGTAAGTCTGTCTTATGTGTTATTATGGCATTATAGAATGTAACTGTAAGGAAAGAATAATTACAGTGATATCTAAGAACAAATATAATTGAAAAAAGTAATTTGGTAAGTGAAGAATATTATACATGAAAATGGACAGCCTTTTTAAATAAAAACAAAATTTGTAGAGAATTTCTATGTCTAATAATATGAAGTTAATTTAATAATATAAGATTAATGTAATATAGCCATTGTAGTCAGTAATAATAATAAAGGTCTATGTTAATTAATTAAAAATTCAGTCTCAATATAAGTAATGTAAAGTATATAAAGTGAGCCTAAGTTTGTAAACATTTATTTATTTTATATTTAGATGCTTTCACAAAAAATGTGTTCTATAGGAAATACAGGTTACTTTGTTTAGTTTTTTTTTTTACAAAAATTATCTTTAGCTGATAAAATTATAATTTTTAATAATTGTAGTTTTTAAAGTTTGTTAAATTTTTTCTAAAGGTCATGAATTATTAATGTAAAAAAGGGGAATGCAATTCCTATAGGCATTTGGGGCATTACAGGCATTAGCAAACTCATAAATTACCCAGCAATAAAACCACCTCCTTGGAAGTGGTCATTGCCTCAGTTCTGAAAGTGCTCAGCTTCTAGATCTACCTCACACTGACTAAACTTTGGACAAGATAATTCAAAACCTCCTTTAAATAGCAGAATTTTACTGAGTCTTGGTATTTGAGAACTTAAGACTCACCCAATCTTTCATCCTAGTCTATGCAGAAACAACTGGTAGCAAACTGAGTCCAAGTATCAGCATTTTTACCACCAGATAACCATCCAATAATCCATAAGTGCTGGTCCCTCAGTCACGTGATCGTGAGTGCATAGCTTATCATCCCTGAGCCAGGCTGTGTCATCTGCAGGATAATACTTTCTTCAAGTGGGTTGCTGAGGATTAACTTGGAAAAATGCATCTTGTACCTGGTACAAGGGCTTAAAAGTGGTCTGTATAAATCAATTTTGAATTACAAAAGGCCCATTTAATACAAACCGTGGCAAAAGAAGAGGATGTGAGCTCTACATAAAGAACTCTAGCTGGGATAGTCTTTTAAAAACGTAAACCCGATCTCTTCTTAAGGTATTTTCACAGCTCTGGGAAAGGATGGCTCGATGGTGGTGTTCCAAACAGGTAGAAGGTATTCAAGTGAAAGAAGTAAATCTTGAAATCTTTCTCATCAGACAACCACATGGCTTGCTCTCTCTCTTTTTTTTTTTAAGATTTTATTTATTTATTTGACAGAGAGAGAGAGACAGGGAGAAAAGGAACCCAAGCAGGGGGAGTGGGAGAGGGAGAAGCAGGGATCCTTCCTGAGCAGGGATGGCTTGCTCCCTTTTCTCTTTAGGTCTCCATTCACATGCTACCTTTCAGAGAGATTGCACTAATAATCCTGGTCCACCTCTGTCTCCTGTTTCTCTCCCTCTTTTCCCCTTTTTCTGCACTCAGCACTCACTGACAGTTGAAATTTTATTTTGGTTATTTTTCTACAGGGTAAGTGCCATCATTATAGGGTCATGGTCATGACTGTGTGTCACCAGAACCTGGGCATGTAGTAGGCAAAGAATCACTATTTGTTGAAAAAAAATTCATGAATGCAGATAGAATAATGAGAGTGGATTCTTAAAAATGAAATTCAAAGCATTTCACTGGCCTGATATGCATGAAGTGTGATCCATTAGAAAAATCACTTTGCTACTACTAAAAAAAATTGTACCATCTCCTTTAGGTTTCTTTGTTCACTGTGTGACTTTGTCACTTGTAACCTCTCTGAATCATAGTTTTCACATCCATAACGGTTATTTTAACACCATCTGCTCTGTCTGCTTAACTCATGGGATCCTGTGATGAACAAATAAAATAATGCATGTGATCATCCTTTAAAAAGATAACCATTATATAAATGTGAGATATTTAGGAAGAGAGTTTGTAAGTTTGAAATATCAAAATATTGAACAACTTGTAGTCACAGATTATGATGTCTGATAACATAAAAGGCACTGGTACTTTTTATATTCAAACATTTTATATGAAAAAGCTGCAAGACCATGCATAAAAAACATTTTTTTAAGTAGGAAACTTTGGACAAGCTCACTGAATAAAACCGAAAACTTGACAAAATGTAAAATTATTGTTCTGGATGATATATAATCCCCCTGTTGACAGGAAAGGACACGCTGACTGGGAAGCTGACAGGGTTTAAGTATGAAGTATAGGTTGCAATCAGGTAAAACACAAAAGAGATTTATGCAAAAGAATCTCATTGTACTGACAAGACCAATAAGAATGTAGGAAAACCTGAACAAAGAGATAAGAACCGTGGTTTGGAATTACCCAGCTAAGTCATGGTGACAGTCAAAATGGGAAGGACATTGTCAAAAAGCTGATTTCAGCTGAATGATGATATATTTTGCAGAGATCAGAGATTTAGCGTTAATAGGAGCAAACACAATATTCGAAGTCTTTTTTTTTTTTTTTTTAAAGATTTTACTTATTTATTTGACAGAGAGAGAGATAGCGAGAGCAGGAACACAAGCAGGGGGAGTGGGAGAGGGAGAAGCAGGCTTCCCGCCGAGCAGGGAGCCCGATGTGGGACTCGATCCCAGGACCCTGGGATCATGACCTGAGCCGAAGGCAGACGCTTAATGACTAAGCCACTCAGGTGCCCTTGAAGTCATTTTAAAGAGAATGATATCAGTGTGAAAAGAGAATGCAAGTCATTTAAAATAAATCCAAATACATGGAACAGAAAAATGCCTGGGTAATCGACTACATCTTAGTAACACTGAACATATTCAGGCTTAAATTACAGGTTTCTAAGAAGTTAATTTCAAGGAGAGAGATTAATATTTAATATGGCAAATTGAATGTGCAGATTAGCTGGACTCTAGTCCTATAGTCTTCTGGCTTCAGATCCCTCTGTGCTCAGTTTCCTCATCGGAGACATGAAAGAACTTACTCATGTTACATGCGTGATCTTGTAAGCAGTCAAAAGGCTAAGAAGTTAGGGAAATCAGAGACCACTTTCATATATAACAAGGATTCTCATATTAACAAAGTTGATGTGTAATAGGCTAAGTGACTAGTGGAGCAGTTGTATGATCTCAGGAGGTGGGTGTCCACTGGAGAGAGGGCACTGAAGTGAGGGGGATGTTTGTAACAAAATGAACTCAAACGATTTGTAAAGTGTCCCTGGAAATTTCAGGCAATGCGGGGGAAGAATGTGGGGGATAGCTGTTTCCACACCACTGAAAGACTGGGTAGTGTGTTTGGTCCCCTAGTATCAGAAACCTCATGCAAATGGGTAAAGGTGATGGCTGTATTTTTCCATCTCACAAGTAGAGGAAGAGGTGGGGGAACTGGAACTTTCTAGTTTTCCTTGGTTGGTTGAGCTAATCTTTGCTAACTATGCTTCCGGAAAAGAGTGTCAGTAAACCCCAACATGCAGAAAGAAAATACGAACCAACTTTCTCTACCTAGCCTGGTGATGGAAGCAGGCGTGGTATGGTATGTAATCCAGTCCAAGAAAGAGGCTTCCGATGTCCAGCAAGCTGGCATTTATGGAAACTTCTACCTGAAGTTGAAAAAAACAGATACAAAACACTTTCTGAAAGCATGACAAAACAAGGCAAATGTGATTCAGTATGATTGAAATCTTTGCATTGAGAATTTGAAATCTGTGCCGCAGCTGAGGATGGCTCAGCAATAAGAGAATAGCACCAAAATCATGAATTAATCAATAGAGTTTTTTATGTGGAACCATTTCTTTGCCTCAGCCGGGAGAGTTGTTCTCACTGAAGACTTCCAAGGTGAAACTTGGAGCTGCTTTCTAATACTTTTTAACCTCCTCCTCCTCAAATATTCTCCCTATTATTTACAGTTTTACCAAGGGATGGGAAGAGAGGGGGTGGGGAGAGTCAGAGACAAAGAAAAGAGAGACACTAGATAGATAGAGAAACAGAGAGAGAGATAGGGACAGAGAGAGACATAGACAGGTATCTTCCATGAGAAACTCAGCTGAGAAAAGATGTTTGTCATAGAAACAATGGCACAGTGTGCATGTATTGGGAAGAAATATCACAGTGTGACACTAAGGATTACAGGGAATGCCAGGCTGATGGAAATAATGAGAGACTAGTGCAAACTCTTTCATAATCTTTTAATTATAATCTGGAATTATTTTTATCTAGAAATCCTTAATTTGGGATAAGGACGTACATCACCAAATGACCATTTATGTGTCTCTCCCAGAAACAAATGTAATTTTATAGGTTTTAGAGGTATCTGTGAGCTATGTCTATGTATCTCTGTATTTGTAGCTATACCTATAATTATCTATCTATATTTTAAAACAAAATGTGGGAAAGAGAAAGATGAAGTTACATTTATGCAAACAAGATCTCCGGCCAAATGGAACCAATTATATAAATGGTTCAAACACTTTTGTTTCGTGGATATTTGTTAATATAGAAATGTAGTGTCTAGGGGCACCTGGGTGGCTCAGCCGTTTAGCGTCTGCCTTCGGCTCAGGTCATGATCCTGGGGTCCTGGGATCGAACCCCGCATGGGCGCCCTGCTCGGCGGGAAGCCTGCTTCTCCCTCCCCCACTCCCCCTGCTTGTGTTCCCTCTCTCCCTGTGTCTCTCTTTGTCAAATAAATAAATAAAATCTTAAAAAAAAAAAAAAGAAATGTAGTGTCTACACAAATTATAATTGACCTAAGAAGGCTAGTATGTGGGTCGTATAGTGTCATAGAATTTGGTTCAAGATTCAAATGTGTGGTTGAATGTCTGAAATACCTTATAAAACAATCTCTGCTCCTTAAGGGTCTGCTAATACAACTATAAAAATAGCTATAAGGATACTACCCAACTCATTAGGTTGTTAAGATGATTTAAAGAGGAAATGAATTTTAAACACTGCTAAGGGTTAGCTTGATTGAGACTGAACTCCTGCAGCCTGGTCTCCCAGAATGCAAGGCCTTCTGCTGCCCTCTGTGGAAAGCCTCTCCAACCCAGGGCTTACGGCAATCACCCTAGCCAGCTGCATGATTGGACTCTCCATGAATTTCTGCCAATGAACACTGCTGGTCTAATGTGATTCAGCTGACCTGGTGTGTGTGCTGTCTGCCTTTGTTTGGGTTGTGTCTTAGTCTATTCTGTCTGCTGTAACAAAATACCTTAGGCTGGGTCGCTTATAAACACATAAATTTACTACTCACACTTCTGGAGGCTGCGAGTTCAAGATCCAAGGTGCTGGCAGATTTGGCCTCTGGTGAGGGCTGTTTCCTGGTTATCTGTTACCCAAATGTCTTTTTGTATTACAATACACATGTAATTATACTCATTCAGACTTCATATACATATATATGTACATATATCATATACACACACACACAATTTTCTTAGCTTGTATATAATTTTATAAGTTGATTGATTCATAGGATATAGGTAGTTAACATATAGTCATATATATTTATGTACAGTATGATTCCGGTTATCTTTTGTGTTTTCTTCATTAAGTCCCAAATTAAAGAATCTTTCAGATATGCTAGAGTGTATGAAGTGGGCGGCAACTGACAGCTGTTGCAGTTTTTCATGTTTTTTGCTTAGTTCTATATTTTACTGGGTCTGGTGCACTATTACACAATCCCGAAGAATTGCTTTTTTACCAAATTGAACAGTTGGATCAAAAGTGCCAGTCAATAGCCACAAGAGTCAAACCAATTATGTGTTTTGTTTTGTTTTTCATTCAGAGAGGTGTCATTCTGATGAAATAGTCTTTAAGCCTGCATCATAAATTCTTAGAACCAGTCAGCTAGAGATACCTTATTCAGCCTTTATTAGTCTATATAACATAATGTATAGTGTAATGTGTAGATTAATCATAATCAAGCAAAATACCTTATTATCCACTTCTGGTTTTTTTTTCTTTTAGGTTTCAGGATAAACAAGTTAAAATTATTTATTTGCAGGATGCAGTTACTCTGAACAAAAGTGCATTCATAATAGAACTTTTCCCCTTCTATGTCCCATTAGATTAGCTAAAAAAATGAAAAGAGCTAATTAACTTCAAAGACACTGATAACATTATCTGTATTTTAAAGGATAATGTACTTTGACAAATGAAATAATTCCAAGTTTATTTTACTCTATTTAGATTCTGTCCAGATAATTTTGCAGAACTTATGCTACAGATAAAACCCAAATTCCTTGAGTACAATTTAAGACACACAGTAGACTAATATTCAGCATTCTGTGTTAAGTCTCTGGGCAGCAAATCGCCTCCATGAAGCAAGGGGACATTCATCCAGAATGCAGTCAAATGAGGGTGCTATGCTTGATGAAAACACAATGAAATAGGAGTGGAAGGAAATTTTCAATAAAATAGGAATCAAGAAATCACAAGTCGGGTCAGCATAGCCTTATAGTCATAAGTCATAGTCAATCTTATGACTACCAAAGCTTGTGAAAACCTGTTTTGGGATGGCTTGGGGGACCTTTTATAGGAATCATCACTGGTGGACCAGTTCATTACTTAGAACCCATCTTGCTCTGGGTCACTCAGACATATGCTGTCTTCATGGTTCCTATAAATAATGTTGAACAGTTTCTATTAGTCCTTTTAGCACCTATCAAGAGTTAGAATAACTGAAAGCAAGTTGAGTTAGACATTAAAAAAACTATTGTTGGATTAACAGAGCCTGATGTGAAGGAAGAGTCAACAGTAGACTGAGGTTAGTGATTTAGCACATGGGAACAAACCAGATGTGAGCAAGAAGCCGGAACTAAAGATTGAAGCAAATATTTGCAAGTTTTAATAAATAAATAAGTATAAAAACAAAAAGAGTAATAAACATATCCTTAAATTCAGTCAAAGATTTAGGAATACAGTCTTGCTGAAATGTGAACTCCATTGGGGGTCTATTATCTCATCACTAGAGATATTCATCCCCCATATCTTAAAGGTACAATATTGTAAATCCAATGTTTGACACTGATCACAAAATTGAATAAGTAAGCTAAATACCTCCAGAATAAGTATCCCAAGAGGCATATTTAACAAATTTCTTAGAATATTTTCAGTGACTAAGGTAAGTCTTAAGCAGTAATTCTAATTCTCTACATGAGAAATTTTTACACCACTTATGGAATAACTCACCCAGGAAATGCAATAAATAGTTTAGAGACATTATGACTTTACCACCTTGTCATATTATAGCACTTTGGACTAGAAATATTTATTCCATAAAAAGAAAATTAACATTTTTGAAAACCTCAACCTGATTGTTGGCTTTTCTACAAGTACTTTATTGACCTATAGCTGGAGTTAATTAAAATGTCTAACTAGGGTGCTTCCGAAAACAGAATCAGCATGATCTATTCCAAAAAATTTTGGCAATTTCTTAATTGCTTTGGGACTCAAAGACTAATTCCTAACACAAGGATTTTGTACTAGTACTAAATTTGGCTATGGGTCATGAGAAGGGGACTCTACATAAGTGTGCTGAGATTTATTTCCATAATTATGTCAGTTGAAGTTGACCCGAGATAGTTCATAAAACTGAGTCCCGGGATGGTGTGTAGTAGTTTTAGTTCCTAGAAGGAAACGCTTTCGATCATTCTAGGAATTAGGAAAACTGGGAATGTGGCCAAATCTGATTAGTTAGTCCAATTCTGATGTCGGTGTAGTGTATCCATTCAATAAGCCAACAAAAGGTAGTGCGGTGTGCTGGAAGGAACACAGGGGACTGCTGATCATAACTATCTCTCCTCTCTCCCTCTCAGTAACTATTTGACCTCTGGCAAGTTACTCACCTGCAGCCTCAGCTCCCACCTGTGTGCAATGGACACAACACTATTTGTCTAGAAAGTGTGTACAATATGGCAGACGCAGGGCATGCAATAGGCCCTCCATAAGCGGGAGGTAAAATCCAACCAAGCCTATTGAAGCAGCGGGTCTCTTCTTTGGCGGTGCGTTGGAGTCACTTGGGGGAGCGTTGTAAGCACATCTGTGCCCGGGCTCTACCTCAGACCAAGGATAACACAATGCTGTTGTATGGCTCCTGGCATCAGTAGCTTTCACAGGAGTACCAGGTTTTTCTAACATGCAGCCACGATCTACCTCAGGAAAGAATTTCATCTAGAACTTAAAGGTATCACAGGGATCATTCCCCTAATAGTTGTCAGATGCCAGTCTGTAGACTTCTGCATCGGAATCACTTGGGAAGCTCACTAAACATATACGTTCTCTCACCTCATTTCAGTTACTAAATTAGGGTCCCCATGGGTTTGCCTCAGAGCCCATTCTGTTAACAAGATCCTCAAGTAATTCTGCTCAGTCAGAGTTAAAAACTACCCATACAAAATGACTTTTCCTGCCATTCACATCATACAAATAAGAAGATGGAGACCCAGAGAGCAGAAATGACTTGTTCAAAGTCACCCAACAGTTAATGGCGCAGTCATAAAAATCTAATTCTCCAGACCCTCCATCTAGTTCTACTGCTAATAGGCTGCTTTTACTGCTATGTTTATCTGGATTCAAAAATAGGATTGTGAAACCAACTCTTGATTTCCTTAATATGATGCCTGCAAGTAAGCACAGTTGTAGAGAACAAAAGAGAGTCCTCAGTAGTACATAAAGTTTCGAGTTTTGGGGGCACCTGGGTGGCTAAGTTGGTTGGGTGTCTACCTTCGGCTCAGGTCATGATCTCAGGGTCCTGGGATCAAGCCCCCATTGGGCTCCCTGCTCGGTGGGAAGCCTGCTTCTCCCTCTCCCACTCCCCCTGCTTGTGTTCCCTCTCTTGCTATGTCTCTATCTTTCAAATAAATAAATAAAATCTTTGAAAAAAAAATTTCGAGCTTTGAATAAAAATAATTTTGTTTTAGAATCACATATGGCAAATTAACAAATTCTTCTGAATCACAACCTTCGACTTTATCGGGTCTCAGGGGAGAAATATAAAAAGACAGAACCACATTACTTTTTCTTCCTCTACTTTGCTGAACAATAGTTCTCTGTAATATCTGGATTTGCCAGGTGCAAAGCTAAGATTACAATAAAGGCAGTTGCAGGTCTCCTTCTTTCAGCGATCAAAATGAAGTCTTTTGTTTCTTTGAGATCAGCACATTATACCCTCCAGCCAGCTCTGCTAGGGAGATTGACAGATCGCATCATCCAGACGCACGGTTCAAGAGATAGCCTAATAGCAGTGCAGAAAGCAAAAGCGAAGGGAGAACAGCGTGTGATTGTTAACTCTACTGCAATTTGCATGCACCTCACATAGCAAGGTGTTCTGAAGACAGACACTGTAAATGCACAGAGATCAGGCTATGTAAGATCAGAAGTAATTACTGGCTGAAGTAGGAAAGACTAGTAAATTTTATGTTTACATGTTATTTTACTTTATATCATCTGCTGATGATTGATATTTTGGGATGGGAAGGGCTGGCCAATCCTACCTCACCATCCCTACATCGCCCTCCGAGCAAATTAGAAGCTCATTGGGGAAGATTTTTCAAACTACATGGCTCTTTTCACCTCAGAGATTTGCATCCCTCTGTTCTTTCCCTCTCTCTCTTAAATGACATTGCATAAAAAGAGATGTTTTGGTTGGTAAGTGTACGTGTGTAAATGGAATCGGACAGACAATGATGGTGTGTCTAACTGAAATTTTGAAAGATGCTTCCCCAGGGTCTGTGGGATTTGAGAACAGTGTCAAGTCCTAGTTGGACAAGAAGAGTTTGAATAGTGCCTCTCCGGTGAAATGTCAAGTGACAAGTTTCTTTTATGTCCCTACAAGAAGATAAGCTATGCTAGAGCCAACACGAAAAAGGCAGCCTGGCCAAGTGCAGCCCTTTTCCAATGATACAATATCATATTGCCTTCTGCCTTCAGTTGAATGAGACACTCAGAGAGGTTTGCAATATTTATGATACCTAGGTAGTCATTAGAGGATGTATTTGTATCATTTGCCTTGGACATCATCCTCATCGCCATCACCACCACAACAGCAATAATAATAATAATAATAATAATAATAATAATAATAATAATAATAATAATAGAGGGAAACTGAAAACAACATCTCAGAGGCTATAGAACTCATAAGCACTGAGATTCAGAACTTTAATATATAACAAAACACCAAACAGGTGAAGGTCTGGTCAGTTTCTTGGTTTCCAAGAAAAGAGAGTCAAAAGAGCCATAAAGCACTTCTATTGTATTAGCCCATTGTATTAAAATTCTATGTATGTGGAAAATCAAAGTTTATCAGACAAAAAAATGAATTCAATGTTAGTAAAGCAGCACAAGGAGGACGGTGATGAAATTTTCTTTAAATCTGTTCTTTTTCTGACCATTTTGAGGCTGTGTAAATGGTTGAAATCTGTTTATCGAAATAGGAAAACAGATACCTTAGCTGATACCTTAGCTGAGACTTAAAAGAAATTCCATATTCATTTGTTACTGTTGTCTGGCTAGAATTTACCATTGCAAAAGGTAAAAATCTGGATTTTTTTGCAGTCTGTTTCTAGATGTAAAAGAAATCACTTTAGAAAAGTAAGAGGGTAGTGAATATAGTACCTAAAAGGTACAAGGCCAATAAAGCATATTTTAATGTAGGGCAAGTGTATTTTAATATGTGTTTAACAATTCTGTCTTATTCTTTTTTATTCTGTATTGATTATTATTGCATTTTATTTATCAAATGAAAGCCATCTTATATATTCCCAAAGGTTCCTGTTAGGTGGTTCCTATCCAATCCAATATCAAATGAACTCTTGTAATGTCCTGTCTTCTCTGTTATTACTGATAAACAGCACATGCCTAGCCCAAGATATTTAAATCTGAATGCACTGGATGCTAATATTCTTCTGAATTCTGTCTTTCCAGAAACTAGACCAGAGGGTAGTTCACAAACTAAACATATGTCCATGTTAAGGGGACCTGCGTTGTTGAAGACAACGTAAGATTTAAATGAAAACCACCTTGCTTGGGATCCCGTTTCTGCCATTTTTTGACTGTTGGACTTCTCATGCTCACTTTTTTGGCTTGAACTTTAGTGTAGTTTTCAATCTAAATGGGAATTCTTCTATGAACACACAAACTCATGCTTAGTGAGCCACAATCATCTACCAGACACTGTGATAAAACCTGGGGGTGCATTCACGAGCAGAAGTGTTAGGACCTCTGCCGGCACAGAATCAGGATAGAAGAAGGTTCAGACAACCAAATAAACAAAATGAAGAAAATTGAGAAAGTCACGTGGGAACTTAGAGCAGTGGCAAGTGACCTAGTTTATTGAGGTAAAGGAGTATTTCGACAAAAAATACATATTAAAGCTGAGACTTCAAAAGACGAAAAAAGATAATCAGGAGATTGGAAGTCTGACTAGGAGATAATATCCCAATCCAAGGAATACCAAGTACGGGAGGTTGAGGAAGAAAAGGGGTAGTGAAAATATTTAGTTTAGTTGCTATCCAGAATTTTTTTTAGAAGATGCAAATATATTGAGATGAAGAGAAATATCTTTCTTTTATAGTTTCCTATAAGGATTAGATATAATGTATAAAAAATATCTATCATATAATAAGAACTCATTATAAATTAATTAATATGATTATCATGCAATTTATTGCCATGAAATTAAGATTTAAACCACAATTTCTAATATAATCTTGGAAAATCTATATAGCTAATAACCATTTAAACCTACTTCAATTCAGTACCATGACAATAAACCAACCTAAATCTACTTAATATCCTTTATCTATAATTAAGTAAAATAACAATGTAAGCTCATTTCTAGCTTGAGCTCACATTCCTCTAAAAAAAAAAAGAACGGTGAAGGATTTAAAAGCCGATATAAATCTGAATAATCCAAATCGCTCATTTTACTAATATGTGAATAAAGTCATTTAATTGTTTTCATGAATTTCTTAGAACAAATGTCATTACAATTTTCCTTTCCACAAAAGAGTGATTAGAGCTGCCAATCAAAGCAAAGAAGCAAAGGAACAAAGAGGCAGTTGCCCCGGAGCTAAATTCTGTAACAGAGCGCATCTGAAATTTTTAAGTGCCTATTTTTAAAAGGCCAATATACAGGAGCAAACCTACAGGCGTCTCCTGCACTTTCTAATGCATCTCCTATTTTGTGGCACGGCACAGAGGGCACATCTGGAGATGGATTTGCTTATTTTCGAGAAGTGCTTGCACTATCATTGGAAACAAATTTAACAATTCCCTTTTGCATTGTAACATCTCCTCTGTTTTTCTCTTTCCCAGCCCAACTATTAAAAAACACTCATCACCGTTCTTCTAACATTGTGGAGGTGTTTATAAAGCTATTAACAATCCTTTCAAATCTCTCCCTCTAAAGTGATTTAGTTTTACACTTACTTTGGAAAAAAATGTTTTACATTCAACTTTATTGCCAACAAAGCATCAACACTAGCTTAGACTTTTATAATAATTAGAAGCAAGATGATTTGAAATGTTAAATTGAAGAATTTTAGAAAAACTGATTAAGCCAGAATCTATTTTTAATTCCAAGCCCAAAAGAATAAGATTGAATCTAAGATGCATTTAGGATAAAATTGCTGACAACAGATGATTTGGCACTTAAAAAATTGTAGTCGGCTTAGCTTTACATTGAAAGTAGTATAAGAAAAAGAGAGTGGCATAAATGAAGTGATTATTTTCTTTACATCTTAAAATATTAAAGGACTAATCATTGAAAAGATCAAAGATAAGCAAAATAATATTTTATAAAAACTGTAATATAAACATAAGTGAAGCATGACTTCAAGAAATTAACCTACTTTCCAAAACATCAGCACTAATAATTGTCAACATGTCCCAGGGAAGAAAGAAATGGGGCACAGAATCAGGATAGAAGAAGGTTCTATCCTTCTATTTCTATGAAAGCAATACTGATGATTAAAATCTTAACTAATCAGTTCCTCCCTGTATGAAATATTGCCAACAGTACATAGAACAATCCTTTGGTATATGAAACTGTTTTTAATCCCCAAAAGTAAATCTATGCATATATACATATATAGAAAATATATATACCTATACAAAAAGTAAGCCTAAGCATATACATATGCATACGTGTGTGTGTGTGTGTGTGTGTGTGTATGAAATGCAAAATCAGATGATGAAGAAATAATGTGAGTCAGCAGAAATGGTTTTGGGTTGTGATTACATAAATTTGTTCTTTTCATTCTTTTTGCATGAGACCTTTTCTGAACACTTTGTTCGGAAATAATTTCAAAGTTACCGAAAAATTGCAAAAATGGGAATAGTCTGAACGCTTGGAATTTGCATGACCCACAGGGAGTCAATAGATAGGAACTTCAAAGTAAAGACAGGAAGGGGAACAGAGTAGGTGGGGGGGGAGTGGGGAGAGAGAGAGAAGAAGCAAGAGAGTGAGAATCCAAAGAGACAGGTCATGAGAGACATTTCTAAAATTGCGACGTCCGTATTCTTTCTTGGATTGAAAAACTGCTACGTTAATGAAAATGTTAACTTTTTTCTTTTTACACTATACTTCAGTTTTTGGATTTGGTTGCCCCATCAGTAAAGGTTTTTTGTTTTATTTTATTTTATTTTATTTTATTTTATTTTATTTTATTTTATTTTATTTTATTTTATTTTATTTTATTTTATTATGTTACGTTAGTCACCATAAAATACATCATTAGTTTTTGATGTGGTGGTCCATGATTCATTGTTTCTGTATAACACCCAGTGCTCCATGCAGTACGTGCCCTCCTTAATACCCATCACCGGGCTAACCCATCCCCTTACCCTCCTCCCCTCTAAAATCCTCAGTTTGTTTCTCAGAGTCCATAGTCTCTCATGGTTCATCTCTCCTTCCGATTTCCCCCCCTTCATTTTTCCCTTCCTTCTCCTAGTGTCCTCCATGCTATTCGTTATGTTCCACAAATAAGTGAAACCATATAATAATTGACTTTCTCTGCTTGACTTATTTCACTTAGCATAGTCTCCTCCAGTCCCATACATCAACATGGATCAGTAAAGGTTTTTATCTGGATTTGAATACACTTGAAATGGAGACGGTGTATCCCCTCACTGGTTCTCTTACAAAGCCTCTGAGCGGCAGAAGCATTGAGCTGATTATTTTATTCCAGGCCCTGAGACAGAAAGCTCCGTGAGCCTTGCTACTCAAACTTCCCAAATGGCATTCACAATCTCCTGGGACTTTGCTGGAATGAATTTATTTGACTCCTTTGTAGACAAAGGTGAATCGGAACCTGCATTGTAACAAGATTCTCAAGTGGTTCACCTTCAAGGTGTAGAAACTCTGCTCTGGGAAAACCAGGTATTGCTTGTGGAAAAACCTGGCACCACTCTCAGGGAATGTAAATTATCACTACATTCTCTACCTTCTGTTTGGTTCCGCGTAGGAAGGTCGACCAGCATTCCAGGTCTGACTGTAATCCGATTCTCAGCTCCCCTGTGTGAGGCCCTGCACAGTTGACCACAGTAAGATTAGGGGCTTTGCTTAACCTTAAGAATGGTTATTTTTTGCCACATGATTTAAGTTAGTGATCAGTTTTCTTTTATAGTCCCTTAGCGGGAGTATAATTACAATCCTTTATATCACAAACAAAAAGAGAGTATGGGGGTTTCTTTCTTCCCAGTAAGTGGAATCTTTCAGGTTTTTCACTTGTATGCTTTGTTTCATTTATCTATCTGTGTATCTGTCTACTGGTTTATTGGTATCAACAACTAGGAGTGTCAAGAATAATCTGGTAAAAACTGATAGACTGATTAGATACACAGACATGAACATACATGTGCGCGTGCACGTATTCCTAATCTAAGTTTCATGCACTGGCTATTAAATCACACTTTTGAATCAATTACTTCTTAAACCTTCCTTTGGGTGTTCAGCCTCGTCACCGTTACTCTGGTAATATGGATCTACAAAGTTGACATGCACAATTAGCAAAACAAAAGTAGATAATATTCCCTTAAAGGGAATTAATTCTCAGTTCTTTCCCTACTTTCTCCATTGAACATGCCATATTAACCATGTTGTGCTTGTGTGTTCAGTAATTCCAACTGGACATCAGATTTCTGAGGGCAGAGAGTGTGCCCCGTACTTTTGTGTTTATCTGTGCTTTTATAACAAGAGTCTTCTTTACAGTGTATAGAAACTGGGGAAATTCACACTACATGCATTCTGATTTCTCTGTATGTATACTTCACAACTCCTGATATTTTTGTAGATATTGTACTGAACTAAAACAGGTGTCCAAGACAGCTTTGAAGACAAACAAAACCAGTTAAAAACAATTGGGAGGAAGGAGGATTATGAAAAGGCCATCTGTTAAGTTCACAAGCCCCTTTGCCTTTGTCATTTGGGATGATGGTGTTTGTGGTGTAGAACAGATCCAAGCTTAAGAGGAAGCAAGATCCAAATGTAACTATTTCCTTCCCTTTCTCAAGTGCCCTCAATTCAAGATCCTACAAAACTCAAGGAACAGAGCAATAGACATGATTTATCATATTCCAGTGTCTTTAATACCTGTTGCCTTGAAGTGAATAATTGTGGCATGAGGAGATACGGTGTGTGTGTGTGTGTGTGTGTGTGTCTTAGTGCCTCCAGTTATTTCTATTTAACATAACTTATCTTAAGACAAAAACATGGACAAAAAGAAGGGACTTAAATGTTCAGAATTAATTGTGGATTTATGAAATAATTCTTAAATCTCTAAAGAGCCATTCAATATACTCATTTGTACTAAAAGACAGGTAATTTTTCACTTGACATATTTGTTGGGATGTTGCATACTTGTGCTCGGGGGTACATTTATCATGGAAGACAGTGTGAATGGTAATCCCTGGGTTCGTGTAACATGGCCCCCTAAGGTTTTCAGTGGAAGCAATAAATAGCACTTCTTTTCTCTGAGTTATGAACCAGTTGCTAAATAAGAAACAAACTAATTAAATCCTCAGTAAGTGGAGAATAAAATGGATCACTCTTGTAACTTCTAAAGGATGAGACAGAGTATGTAACTTAGGGCAGAGTTGATATTCAACATAGTTAACAACCATGTGGCCAAGGCTTAGACCGTTTAGAATGGTGACATCTAAAATGACAACAGCAAGGCCACCTGCTGAACATCAGCCCTGAGTGGGTTGTTCAGAATGACCTTGCTCTCTCCTCCCCCACAGAAAAGTCAAGTAAAGACAAACCATCTGGAGAAAGTTTACAAAGCAGCTACTTCTCACCTACTACATCTTGGCTTTTGTAGAACAAGATGGAGAAACAGATCAAATAATCCCCCTGGGTGCTGAAGACTATGGGGAAATTAACTCCACTCACTCAAGACGGAGGATCACTGACTTCAATCAAGCAACCAGGTAACATATGATACATCCATGGGAGGAATAAAGGCTGTAATGTGAGTTTACAAAGGCTTAAGAAAGAGCCCTCCTCAGAAAAGAAGTATCAGGATAGGGGTGAAAGTGTTCCTTCCTACAAATATCACATGTTTAATGTAATGAAGTATCGATAGCATGAAAAAAATAAATAGAAACTAAAGGAAAACTAAGACAAAGGTGTATTTAGTTAATGAACAAAGAAATTCTTAAAAAATAGGCTGTGAATTCATTACTCCCCAAAATGTGGCATTGATTTCAAATGAACAAAAAAATTCTTAAAAAAATAGGCTGTGAATTCATTACCCCCCAAAATGCGGCAATTTTACCAATTACTAAAATATCTGAAAATTGTTGTATAGATACAGACATAAAGATAGGTATAGGTTGATAGGTAGAGATGTATGTATACAATTTTATAACTAACATGTAGAATATACAACGTTCTTTTTTAAAAAAGATTTATCCATTTATGAGAGAGAGAGAGAGCACATGAGCAGTGGGAAGGGCAGAGGGAGAGGGAGAGAAGCAGACAGGAAGGGGAGGAGGAGAAGCAGTGGGGATGCTGAGGGCAGAGTGCAATGTGGGGCTCAATCTCACGAACCCATGACCATGACCTAACCTAAGACTCAAATGCTTAGCTGACTAAGCCACCCAGGACCCGTTTCAATGTTCTTATGTAAATAAGCTCTGGCTTATTTTATATCAACTTTGAAAGACTTTTTGTACTGCCCACATTTTTAACAATAAAGATACTTATATTTTTAAGAAGTTAGTGATTTAGTCAAGGTTACCCAGCTAGTATACAATAGTCAGGGCTAGAAAACACATGTCCTAATAATTAATAGTAACAAAACAACAAATGCCAACAACTACGGGATACTCGATATATGACAGGCTCTTTACTGAGTAATTTACATGTATTTATTCTGTAACACTTGCAATTATCGTGTGCAGTAGATATGGTTGCTATCCCATTTTACAGAGAAGAAACCTAAGACACAGAATTACTCTAATAACTCTGGTTAGCAAATTTGTTTTCCATTGGAGCATGGAAAGCAATTCTTAAATTGCTATACATGTATTCTGGAACTGAACAATATATAAATGGATGAAGGATGATAGGAACCAGATTTCTCAGTGTTGGAATGGAAGATAAGAGGTAAGCCAGAAAGAAGGCTGGAATGATCCCTGTGGTTATGGATTAGAGTTGGACACATCAGTATAAACTCACAGGAAGCTTAATATATGTAAAGATGGTTACATATAGACACATTTATGGATAATGGTACACACACAGGGCATTATACATACATATATTCCCTTTCTCTGTCAGCTGAGATCACCCAGATCTTGGTTTGTCATACCATTCTTGCAGAATCGGAATGAAGACTCTTCAGAGAAATGACTAATTCCAGGATGGGGTGAAGGATATATAAGTCTGGAGCATATTATAGTGCCCCAAAGTAAGAAACCAACAAGCAAATGAATGACAACAAAAAACACCAACCCACAATAATGTCAGTGGAACACAGGAGACAGATGAAAGCATTACTAATGGCCAAACCTGGAACAATTTGAACAGAAAATGAAGTATAATTGGATTATAACCCAGAATTTATCATAAATATCCATGAGTCAATACTGGTACTATGAAGGAAGAAATGTTTGGTTGAAACTCTGGGGATGACAGGTGTGTGGTATGTCCCTTGCACAGAACTAGAAAGAAAACAAAAATATAATCAGAACTCCCTCTCTGTCTCTTGCCCATGCTCCCCTCCCACCCTGTAGACTTTATGTCTCAAACCAGCTTCTGTACAAGGCAGAACTTCAGGCTGCCAGGGTGTTTTCGCTTTTAATGACTTTTTGAAGTAAAAGACGGGATTATCTACTGAGAGTGAGGTGATTTAAGAAATGTAAGTGAATTAACAGGACCAGTATTAAGAATAGCTGCTCCAGAGAAAATAATCGAGATGTGACCAAGGTTATAAGAGATATGTTTGAATGCCATTGAGGGCTGAGCTGAGATTAGAGGCAGTTATTTATAATAAGATGCACTTTCACTGTAATGTGAATATTTGCAATTATGTCCCTAACTCGTTCAAAAATAATCTCAAAAGCCTACACTTAAAATGTAGGATTTGCCATATTTCCTCTATTCTGAAGTGCTCTTGACTCTAAAATGCACCATCATTTTACCAACTGCTTTTCATTCACTCATCCAACAAATGTTCTATGACCTCATGGAGTTGTGTTCCACTGAGGTGGGGGAGTTGCTAATGAAATAAGTAATAATGATATGTTTCAGATGATGAAAATTTCTATCAAGAAATATAAAGTACAAAGGAATATAGGAAGTATAGAGGCTGTGTGTGTGTGTGTGTGTGTTGATGTAAACAAGTTGGAAAATCAGGTTTCATTGATATGGTAGCTTGTGGGCAAAAACCTAAAGAGGATGAGAGAGTGATCATACAGATTATCTGGGGGCAAGTATCCAGGTACAAAAGAGCAAAGAATTCTGTGTAGCTGGAGTGAAGTAAGCAAGGGGTGAATAGGAGCAGATGAGTCAGAGAAACTGTAGAGGTTCAGCTATGTAGGGCTTTATAAGCCATCACAAAAACTTGACTTTTACTCTTAATGAGATGAAAAACCATGGGAGAGTTTTGAGCAAAGGAGCATAGTCTGACATGTTTTTAAAAGATCACTCTAGCTTCGCTTTAAGAATAGATTATAGGAGAGTAAAGAAGGAAGCAAGGATCTTTTCTAGAAAATAAAAATAGGCAAGAGTTATTTGCAGTTTGGTCCAGAGTAGTAGCATGGAGGGGGTTAGAAGGTGAATCTTGATATAGTTTCATAGCAATAAGAGAATGTAGTTACCTTTGATTTTGGTATAGAGATGCTATTAACTGGACAGACAGGGAATTGGGATGATTAATTCAATTAAAAAAGTTTTCAGATGTGGATTATGCCAATCCCAGTAGTGATGTTGAGTGTACCCTTGCATGGTTGAGCCTGAAGTTTAAGGGAGAAACTCAGGTACTACACATAAATTTAGAGGTTGTTTGCATATTATTTAAAATCATCAGATTACAGAAGATAAAGAATAGAGTAAGTGTGTGGGAAAGTTACTAGATCTGGGACATCCCAATGTTTAGTGGATAGGGATAAACGAAGAACAAGCAAAGAAGACGTGGAAGGATCAATGGAGATAGAGGAGCAAAATCAGCAGAGTGTGGCATTTTGGAACAAGGTAAGAAAGAATTTCTCAGAGGGCTAAGGGATTCATGGCTTCCAATGCTACTCTCAGGTCAATTAATATGACAGCTCAGAATACACCCTTTGATTTTGTAAGATGGAAGCCATAGATCTTTCCATGATAAGTTTTGGTGAAATAGTAGGAACAAAGTTGGTTTAAATGGATTAAAGAGAAAATAGAAGGAGAGGAATTGAAGACAGTAAGTGCACCCTTTTAGAAGCTTTACAGTGAATGAGGGTGGAGAAGTGGGGAGGTTTCTAAAGGGAGACATGGGAAGCAAAAGAGGTTTTTTCAAGATCAGAATTTTTGTTGTTGTTGCTGAAGATAATGAGTCAGCTGACTGAGAAAAAGTGATTATGCATGAGATAATGGAGGCAATTTCTGGACTTTTATGCTTGGAAAGTGGGAGGCAATGGTATTTAGTGTACAAGCCTAATTGTAGACAGTGGCAGAAAATGCATCTAGATGAACAGGATTGAGGGCAGAATTCATGGAGAGGGAGCCTCGTAACTGGGTATGGTGATGTCAGGAGCCTATAGATCATCTCTTCTCATTGCTCCTATTTTCTCAGTGAAGCAAGAAATAGTCATGTGTGAGAATGAACTTAGGTGAGGAGGAGTTAGGCGTTTGAATAGAGAAGACAAAATACAAAATCATCATCCAAAGCACTGGAGAATAAATGGATTAAGAAAAAGTAGAAGGGACAATGGAAATTTTGGTAGCTTTGGTATATAAAAACTCTCCCATACTCATTCAACATGAAATTTTAGAATCATGTGAAGAAAGAACTTAGGATCAGGTGAACATGGCAACGCCTACCCTTAAATATTCAGGCTTCTCTATTTTGCATCCTTCTGGACTCATAGCGGCTACACCATACTCTTCAGTCAGAGGCTTGATGGAAGTCCATAAATCATATTCTGAAAAGCTTTGGCTTTAAGTCTGGTACTGCACTTTGGAGCGCCCTGTCACATTCTTCTAGCTTGATAGTATTGTTTTACTGATTCGTTTATATTTGTGATTTAAACATGGATTCGAGAATTTACAAGAACCCTGGGTTCCAAAGGAGTGAGGTGCTATTGATTCCAATTTGTGTTAGAGAGATTTTAGATACACACAGGTGAACAGTGACATTTTAATGAGGGTCACAGTGAAGCCCAGCGAGCATGGGATCACTTGGCAAATGGACAATGACGAGATCAAGGCTGAGTTGATGCAGGCTAATACTTGTGTTACAAGCAAAATATTACAGCTCTAAGAAAAAATACATAACAAAGTGAGAAGGTTGGACTTGATACCTTTTTGCATTCTTCTTCCTCATGCTAAGATTTTAGAAAAATATTTCAGGGTCTAATTATAATTGTACTATTTTAAAATCATTGCAAATTGTTCCCAAAGAAATATGTCCTTGAAGTCACTTTAAAATATCTTTACAAATAGTTAGGCAAATTTATTATAGGATTTGTTTTCCTGGACATTTTGAGTTGTATTTTAGCAATTTCATACATTTTCTGCTTAAGTAGGGACACATTTCTAAGACTTGTCTATGTTTTCGGATGGTACAATGTAATTATCACAATTTATTTTTAATTTGTGCTAATAGTCTTTTGGAGATTAAAATAAGTTGATCTCACATCTTTTGACATTTAGTGTTTAAATATATAATCACAAAATCAAAGGAATATTGAATATACGTGTCTCAGTCCATTGGGTGGCTGTACCAAAAATGCCACAGACTGGGTGACAGTCCATGGCATTTAATTTCCTACAGTTCTGGAGACTGGGAAGGCCAACATCAAAGTGCCACCAATCTGATATCTGGGGAGAGTCTGCTTCCTGTTGCACCAATGAGCCTCTTCTCACTGTGTATCTTCCCTCAAACACATATATATGCATTATGTATATATGTAGTATGAATATATATCAGACATAACACATGCATACATGTATAGTATATATACAATATAGTATGCATGTATGTGTGTATATATAAACATATAAATAAACATATATAAACATATTATATATACAATATAGTATGCATGTATGTGCGTATATATAAACATATAAACATATATATAAACATATTATATATACAATATAGTATGCATGTATGTGTGTATGCATATATAAACACATAAATAAACATATATATAAACATATTATATATACAATATAGTATGCATGTATGTGTGTATATATATAAACATATATATAAACATATTATATATACAATATAGTATGCATGTATGTGTGTGTATATATATAAACATATATATAAACATATTATATATACAATATAGTATGCATGTGTGTGTGTATGTATATATAAACACATAAATAAACATTATATATACAATATAGTATGCATGTATGTGTGTGTATGTATATATAAACACATAAATAAACATATTATATATACAATATAGTATGCATGTATGTGTTTGTATATATATATATATAAACACAGTCGGCATGTTACACATATAAATATAACTAGTTTTAATAAACCTGTTAATTTATACACTAAGTCTTTTTTTCTGGATAAGCATAAACTTCATCTCCGTTCCCATTTTCTTAGGGTTTCAAACAAGTCCTCAAACACCACCACTGCATGGCGAGTACAGAGGCTGTAGACGTCTGGTGTTGGGATCATCTGGGCATCTCTCCACCCAACACCTTGTCAAGACTGCTGTCAACACTCCACCTGGACCCTACACACTCTTTCCACGCCCCCACCGCATGTCCACCTCCAGGGTGGTGGCTCCTTCTGCTACTCTGTGCACACACAGATCATCTTTTCATGCACACACAGATCATCTGGCTTCTTCTGGGCCCTTGAGGTAGAGGAAATTCAGTGTAACTGTAGAAGGTCCTGCCTACCAGCATACAGTACGAAGTAGTTTTTTTCTCTGAAATCGTTCCACCTTTGCTGGACAGAAGTCCCTTTCTGCTTTTTCTATCCTGCACAAGCATGCATTTTGTCTGAAACTACTTCTTGTCTTGCTCTGTGATGGCTGTAGTATGTTTGCATATTTAGTTTCCTGTTTATTTATTGCGAGTTCAGCATCAAATTTAATTTCACTTGTGAAAATCTTTTAATTTCTTCACATGAATTAAATATTCTATTTCCTTTTTTATAAAAAAAGTTTCCCAGATCTTCCAGCTCTGCTTATTGGCTTGTTGGACAACTTTGGTTAGAAATAATTTGTCATTAGATCTCTTTCTTAGAAGAAAGAAATACAGAAATTTCTGTACTTGGAATATTGAATCCATTCTGATTCTTTAAAATTTTCATTAACCCTTTTTCTTTCCTTGTCTGGGGGAAGCTTGCATATCCTTTCCATTGCTTACAGTATTATGAAATAGTATAAATGATATGGTTCTATTTTCGTCCATTTTGCTGAATGCTTAGAAGGTCTTTTTAGAGGAGACACTTAGGACACCAGGCCCTGCTCTCAGCAGAGAAGGCTTCAGCTGTGGGCTTGGTATTTTCTGAGAGGAAATACTCCATCACTTCTCATCAGGGAATCATATCCATCAAAGCCACCCAGCCATCTGATAAATGGAAAGTCATGATATCATAGTGACTATTAGCTATAGCAACACAGTCATAAATCTCAATATTTGTGTAGAACAGACCAGAATGATAAGGCAAATCAGAGGCAGGAAATAGTTCTGGTGAGGTTTGCAAGGAGCCATCAATAGGCAATCCGACCCCAGAAGAATTACTTCCTGGACAAGCAGGGATGTCCTAGGGCCCTTTAGTCTTTTAAGTACCTTGGACTTGATTTATTCTGGGGAGATTGTTTTACACAATTCTCTATAGGCAGTTGGAGAATATGAAAGAGAATAACCTGAGTGCATGCATCTAGAGGATTCCTTTCTTGTATGAGAATAACCAGAAAGCTTAATTAATAATAAGGCTCCTAGCAGAACGAAGTCTGAGACAAGAATGTGTAACTTTGATAAATACCAAAATGTGGAGAAGTATACATTCCCCATACCATTGAGATGAGTCATGATGAAGAGAGTGCGATGAATCACCTGCCCAGGTGAGAAGAGATTGCACTCAGGAGGCTTTCCGTAAGGCACATTCTGCAGCTCATGTATTAGTGAGGGTTCTTGACTGGCAGCAATGCAAGCAGAGCCTCACTATTTTAAGGAAGACATGAGATTTGTTACCAGAATTTTGCATAGTTCACAGAATCTAGGAGGGCAGGAGATCTAAGCCTCGAGGGAGAGTGAGGAACCATGTCCAATGTCACAGCACAGAGCGGGTGTCTTCATGCTGCTGTGACCAAATGGCACAGTCCCAGGGGCTGGCCCCATGCACTCTGGCAGCTCTGGGAGCTCGGTGCCCCTGTGGGAATTGCAGTCTTTGTCGCCCCTGGAAGGAGCCACCACTGTTGTACCTGCGCCCCTCCCCGTGGCCAGAGTGGGTACTGCATCATTCCTTCTCCCCAGCCGGACCCGGTTTTGCCCCATCAGGGAGTGGTTTCTGAGCTACAGAACCCGTGTCTCAGGCTGGCAGCGTCTTATAAGGAAGGCTGGGGAAGCCAGACTTTGACATGTTCAGGTTCTCTTCATACTCCACAAAGCAGGAGTGCCTTGAAGGTTGGGGTCTCCAACATAGGAGGGGTGCACAGAACCCGGGTGCCCAAAAAGAAAATTTTTGATTACCCAGGTGCAAGAATTTTGAATGGGATCATTAATTGATGCCTCATCAATTCAAATATCTACATTTAGCAATGCGTGAAGGGTTCATTAACAAGGGAATCTTTAAAAGCTATAAAGGATTTGTTGGAATGACTAAGCCTGCACTGTGCATTAAGCCATTTATATTTTTGGTAAGTACTTTATGGTAAACACGATTATAAAGCAAATAGTGTGCAATGTATGGAGTAGATTGAATAGTAATATCCAATTCATCCTCACAGAAGTCATTCTATAATATGACCCAATATCACAAAGCCTGCCAGTCTATAGAAATCCCAGGCTTGGAAGTTTTAAACATGTAACAATATGTAAATAGAAGAGGGTTTCTTAATCCTAAAATTTGTATGGAACCAGAAAAGACACCGAATAGCCAGAGGAATGTTGAAAAAGAAAAGCAAAGCTGGCGGCATCACAATTCCGGACTTCCAGCTCTATTACAAAGCTGCCATCATCAAGACAGTATGGTACTGGCACAAAAACAGACACATAGATCAATGGAACAGAATAGAGAGCCCAGAAATGGACCCTCAACTCTATGGTCAACTCATCTTTGACAAAGCAGGAAAGAATGTCCAATGGAACAAAGACAGTCTCTTCAACAAATGGTGTTGGGAAAATTGGACAGCCACGTGCAGAAGAATGAAACTGGACCATTTCCTTACACCACACACAAAAATAGACTCAAAATGGTTGAAAGACCTCAATGTGAGACAGGAGTCCATCAAAATCCTAAAGGAGAACACAGGCAGCAACCTCTTCAACCTCAGCCACAGCAACCTCCTCCTAGAAACATTGCCAAAGGCAAGGGAAGCAAGGGCAAAAATGAACTATTGGAACTTCATCAACATAAAAAGCTTTTGCAGAGCAAAAGAAACAGTCAACAAAACCAAAAGACAACCGACAGAATGCGAGAAGATATTTGCAAATGACATATCAGATAAAGGGCTAGTATCCAAAATCTATAAAGAACTTATCAAACTCAACACCCAAAGAATAAATGATCCAATCAAGAAATGGGCAGAAGACAAGAACAGACATTTTTCTGAAGAAGACATCCAAATGGCCAACAGACACATGAAAAAGTGCTCAACATTGCTCGGCATCAGAGAAATCCAAATCAAAACCTCAATGAGATACCATCTCACACCAGTCAGAATGGCTAAAGTTAACAAGTCAGGAAACAACAGATGTTGGCGGGGATGCGGAGAAAGGGGAACCCTCCTACACTGTTGGTGGGAATGCAAGCTGGTGCAGCCACTCTGGAAAACAGTATGGAGGTTCCTCAAAAAGTTGAAAATAGAGCTATCCTACGACCCAGCAATTGCACTACCGGGTATTTATCCCAAAGATACAAATGTAGGGATCCGAAGGGTTACGTGCACCCCAATGTTTATAGCAGCAATGTCCACAATAGGCAAACTATGGGAAGAGCCAAGATGTCTATCAACAGATGAATGGATAAAGAAGATGTGGTATATATATACAATGGAATATTACGCAGCCATCGAAAGGAATGAAATCTTGCCATTTGCAACAACGTGGATGGAACTGGAGGGTATTATGCTGAGTGAAATAAGTTAATCAGAGAAAGACATGTATCATATGTTCTCACTGATATGAGGAATTCTTAATCTCAGGAAACAAACTGAGGGTTGCTGGAGTGGTGGGGGGTGGGAGGGATGGGGTGGCTGGATGATAGACATTGGGGAGGGTATGTGCTATGGTGAGCACTGTGAATTGTGTAAGACTGTTGAATCACAGACCTGTACCTCTGAAACAAGTAATATATTATATGTTAAAAAAAAAAAAAAAGAAGAAGAAGAAGATAGCAGGAAGGGAAAAATGAAGGGAGGGAATTGGAGGGGGAGACAAACCATGAGAGACTATGGACTCCAAGAAACAAACTGGGAGTTCTAGAGGGTAGGGTGGTGGGGGCTGGTTTAGCCCGGTGATGGGTTTTAAAGAGGGCAAGTACGGAATGGAGCACTGGGTGTTATACGCAAACAATGAATCATGGAACACTACATCAAAAACTAATGATGTTATGTATGGTGATTAACATAATATAATAAAATTTTTTAAAAAAGAACTCTTTTTTAAAATGGGGGAAATAATATCAGTTTTATTTTTTCAATATCTGGAAACACTGATGTCTTTTTCAATAATTAGAGACAAAAATGCCAATTTATGTAGAGACATTTTCCTTATAGTAGAGGGAGTTAGCTCAAGTGTTTTATATGACTTTATTCAACAAACAAAAACATAACAATTTTCAAACTCTTCCCAGTGAATTTGACTACAGAAAACAGATGAACCAGTTTACTTAATTTTAGTTTTCTAGGCATTGCTCTATTATTAACACTAATAATTTACATTCATTTCTCACAATTCTAAAATCGCTATGTGCCAACCTATTATATATATATACTCTGTGCCTAACACTGTAAATAGTGTTTTATAGATGTTAGCTCATTCACACACAAGGGCATGAGATAGGTGCTATTATTTCCATTGTTTATAGATTTGGAAATTGAGACACAGGGTCTTAAATAACTTGCTAGTAAATTGTCCAGCTGGAGCTTCAACCCAGGCAGTCTGTCTCTAGAGCGCATATTTCCACCACCATACCAAAGTGCTGAATTCATGCTACAAGGTTATGATTTGCCATACTGATTTATACATCAGTGTTTTATAAGTCTTAAGTGTATGTGTCAACAATCTCAGAGTCAGAGCACATCAGTATGGAATAACCATTAAGTTTTTGAGATTTGTAATAATTTACCTTCTTTTCTGGGAATCAAGAGACACTGGAAGGCAGAAACCAAAGCCAAATTTGTAGAATCCCGTATCAACAGTATTAGTATCCAATGACTCAGCTCTCATTTGGCAGCAAGAGCCAACCCACTGGGGACAGGACATGGAAGGAAACCCAATCAGATGTTTTTCATCAAAAATCCCCACCTTCTTGACTGCAATCATTTCTTCTGGCTATACTCAAATGCAGTGATCCTGTCTGTTTTATCTTTGAAATAGAGCAGACATTGAATATCATTTCAACATGGCTTATAGTTTAAATACAGTACTATTCATATTTATACAATCTCCTTCCATCTGAGCCCATATCCTTGTTCTTTCTTGCCTTGTATTTAATATATGGTTACTTCCAAGGTAGCTTTTATGTTCCTATAACCTGGATAGTATAGTATCTTTGCAATATCGTGATGAATTTAGTAAGGTGTTTGTAGGTGT
This sequence comes from Mirounga angustirostris, assembly GCF_029215605.1. Classification (NCBI taxonomy): domain Eukaryota; kingdom Metazoa; phylum Chordata; class Mammalia; order Carnivora; family Phocidae; genus Mirounga; species Mirounga angustirostris. The sequence goes on along the minus strand of NW_026991722.1, from coordinate 9,611,372 downwards.
ACAGTTTAGTGAGGCTATTAGATTGTAGCCCCTATGTTTTGAAGAAAATTTGTAGGTCTCTGGCTATCACAGGATTTGTCATATAATGACCTAATTCTCCTGGGAGAGTTATATTTTCCTTTCTCGCTTTAAATACTTACCATACAATGTTATAACTTCTTTTAATATTTAGATTTGCACTACAAAATAATGAGTTCTTTTATAGATTTATTTGAGAATACAATGAAGAATAAGACAGAATAATGATCTATACAATTAGGAAGGAAAAAGGGCTTTCAATACTGAATAATACAAGTAGTGATATGACTTATAATTGCAAGTTAGTTAAGTCTGCATGGCGTTTTGCCAGAATAGACAAAACCTGAGCTTATTTACATAGATTTAAGAAATTGTTTCAAAACTGTTATTATTTAACTTCTCTTACTTTCCATTATAAATATGTTTTTTTTTTATCATAACCATCTTTCCAAAGGTAAGGTCTACTTTTCTAAAGAAATCATTGAATTGTTCTGCAAAATATTATAGCTTATTCAAACATGATTTTTATTTTTTATTATTTTTTTAAGATTCTATTTATTTATTCAACAGAGAGAGAGAGAGAGAGTGAGAAGAAGCAGGGGAAGCAGCAGGGAGAGGGAGAAGTAGGCTCCCCACTGAGTAGGGAAGGGAGCCCAGTATGGACTCCGAGGACCCTGAGACCATGACCCAAGCCAAAGGGAGATACCCAACCAACTGAGCCACTCAAGTGCCCCTCAAACATGATTTTTAAATTGCTTTCCCAGGGTCCTTTCTTTACCTGTTAGGTGTGATGATGGGTTGCCTTCCTACTAGAGACTCCTTAGACTAAAAGTTCTTCTCTCTCTCTCTGTGTAGAGCTGATGTAGAAGGAAGCTGAAAGTCAGAAAAATTGTCATTACCACCATTATCTCCAATTTCTTTTTTGAAAGTTTTTCTATCACAATTCAGTTCAACAAGTATTTACTGAGAAACTACTATGTATAAAACATTATGTTAAGTAACACATGGTGCTACGAACTGAATGTCTCCCTAAAATTCATATGTTGAAACCCTAGCTCCCAGTGTGACGGTGTTGGAGATGGGCCCTAGGGTGGTAATTAAGTTTAGATGAGGCCATAGGGATGGGGATTTCATGATGAGGTTAGTCCCTTTCCAAAGAACTTGTTCCCAAATATTCCCATCTTCCAGCTTTACTTCTTAGTCCTGTGTTATTTGGGCAAAGGCTAAGGTTTTATGACAAAGAGATCCTAAGTAAAATATATTAAATGAGTAGATGTTTGTATCTGCCTCATTTACATTCTTCCATCTGTAAGCACATCATTGTTCCACGTCATTGTTGAGAGATGCTTCTTTCTTCCATTTTCATTCTGCATCGTTGCCACCTTCATGGATGAACAAGAAGAAAGAGATAAAAGTCAAAGGATTTATTTAAACAAATAAAGTGCAGTGGAAATCACATGGATTACTTCCAGTGATATTTCACTGCAAATAGTCACATACAGTTACCAGGGTGATTAGAAAAGGTAGCCTGTAACTAAACAGACATGTGTGCAGAAAGGAAATGGGGTGACAATCCAGAAGCTTCTGCTACCTGGCCTCTGCTTAAATTTTGGGTGAGTCCTTCCCTGGCCATCCTATTTAAAATTAACCTTCTCCTCTACTCTCAATTTATTTATTTGCTTTTTTGCCTACTTCTACAACAATATAACCTTTTTGAAGGCAGTGATTTTGTGATTTCGAAATTCCCTACAACAGTGTCTAAAATGAACATGAAGAAGTAATCAGGATAAACAATTTTAAAATAAACAGGAAAAAAAATCTAAATATTACCTCAAAATAAAAACAGTGCAGTGGTCCAAAATTTTACTTTTTTTTCTATTAATAACAGATCATTTTTAATGGAAAATAGTCTAACAATGACAAAAGTTAAAATTTAATAAAGTCAAAAGTCATGAATTACAAACCTAACAAAAATAGTACAAGTTATACAATAAACTATTTAACTAATGAACAACCATCGCATAAGTACACTCCTAAAAGATTCAGAGAAAACTAATTATGAAATGGGAATGAAGGCACCTTGGACCATCTCCACATTCCGAGTAATGTGGAATGTGAGTCACTGCCAAGTGTGGGGATGGCATCCATCTGGTGAGTAATGTATGAACCATGGTAAGTTTTAAAAATTGTGGGGACTAAATGTATTTTCTAGTAGCATGAATTCTGTATTATATAATTTTGTCGAATCACGGATACCGGTTCCTAAGTTCTTTTCGGAGATAATACAATTTGATTCACTCCTACTTACCTTTCGATCTGGCCTGACTCTACATACTGACTGCCCATCTTCTAAAAAGGTGAGCGGCTTGTGAATTCATGCCAGATGAATTTGATTAACTATGAATCAGTTCAAAGGCAGGATTTTGGATATAACTTTAATATATAATTTAGAGCACTTACCCATGTTTGAACTATGTCATTCGTTTAGGAGGCTTTTCTGTTTAGTTAGAATTCATTTGGCTATTAGCCTTCTTTTTAGGAGTGTAGGTATTATTTGTGTGAGAATTTTAACACCCTTGCCTTACAGGGACAACATTTGCCTTTTACAGTGTAACATTTTAAGTGCAAAGAGTAACTATCAATGAGCAAATACCTTTTAAATTAATTTTCTGATCAAAATGAAATGAATAAATTGCAAATCTTGAGTGGCAGAGACAAATTAAAAATAATATCCATATTTTTTTCAGAGAGGAGCTATTTATTACAACCATACTCTTAAATGATTTTGAGCCCACCAACCCTTTCAGCATTTTCAAAAGAATTAATGGTTTTCCAGCCATCACTTGGTATTTATCAATTTAGCATGCTAATTGAACTATAAATCCTTTGAGGATTACACTAAACACTAAACATCAAAGAACAGTTATTGTAACCCATTTGACACGTATACACAATTCCAATTTATTGTAGCTGGGTGATGTTACTGGGAAGTATTTTAGAATATTTCTAAATATCAGCTGCTAAAGCTAAAGAAGGAGCAGACCGTGGTCATGGAATCCTCCTCTCCATCATCATCATTATTTCCCATTAAACTTTGGAAAATCATAATCCCTAAATCTAAGACACCCCCATAGAGTGTGTATTCATGCACAGAAATCTAGATGTAAAGGTGACCACACATGCCATATAAAAAAGTTTAGATTGGGTGCCTGGGTGGCTCAGTTGGTTAAGCGACTGCCTTCGGCTCGGGTCATGATCCTGGAGTCCCTGGATCGAGTCCCGCATCGGGCTCCCTGCTCAGCAGGGAGTCTGCTTCTCCCTCTGACCCTACCCCCTCTCATGTGCTCTCTGTCTCTCTCATTCTGTCTCAAATAAATAAATAAAATCTTTAAAAAAAAAAAAAAGTTTAGATTAATGTTTCTGAAATTTGGCCATGCATGCAAAACACCTCGAGTTTTGTCCACTGTTTGTTTTAATATTAATTCTAGGCTCCTCCTCTAGATATTCTAACTCAGGAAGCTGGGGAATACATATCTATAAAAACGGCTGAGCAGATTCTGATGCACGGTCAGTTTTGGAAACCAACCATCAAACACTGCGTCTTCTGTGATCTGCAACTATAATCCTCTGTAAATGTTTGATTCTAGGTATAAACTAGTCATGATCATTCACACGAGTGGATTTGGACACAAACAGCGAGGAATGAGAGTATATGGTTTCTAGGTTTTAAAGTCACTATCTGTGCACGCCGGCTTTTGTTGACTAGTAAGATACTACATTCTTTGCTAATGTGATCTGATGGTGTCTCCTTGCTCTTTCAATAACTATCCCGATTACCGTGGATCCCACAAATCACCTCCCCCAAAGACCTGGACCATTTGGTTATCTGCAGATTTTACTTGTTCTCTGATTGCTTGTCATCTAAATGATATAAGAAGATGCAGAGTGGGGGGATGTCAATATATACCTTATTCAGAATTCTAAATTGGTATTTAATTTCTCAATGGCTGAAGTAGCCATAATTGCAAAGAATTGTGTTTTGTTTGTTTTAAATGGTTATTAAGTGAGCTTTTATATTTGTGCCAAATTTATATTATTTTGTAGCATTCAGTATTGTAATAATGTGTAGGTAATACTGAGATGGAAGTCTGTATTTTAATTATACAAGAGAAAAAGACAGTCAAGTCTGTTCTCCATCACATTGTAAACAAAGCAATGGCTTAATTTTCTTCTTTAAATTATTTTTCAGCATTTTGAAAACATAATATACGTCCTTTATTATGTGTTTGATCTCAAAACTCTTTCAGCATTTTGCATTATAGTCTATGTATACAATTCAGGTTTTTTTCGAATACATATACTGACCAGTTTTTTCATATTAATCCTAAGAATCATATAGACTGGCATAAAATATTTTAACTATCTTGACAGAATCAATACCTTTCAACAATTTTTTTATTATTCACAGCATCTATTTGTATGCTAATGTAATTAAAGAAGAGGTGTTAATTTAAAATGGACTTATCGTTTAGTTAGTGGAATAAAAATCTGGGACATCTGATTTTTAAAACTGTAAGATTGAAATAAAGAGAACTAATTTCAGGGCGCCTGGGTGGCTCAGTTGGTTAAGCGACTGCCTTTGGCTCAGGTCATGATCCTGGAGTCCCTGGATGGAGTCCCGCATCGCATCAGGCTCCCTGCTCGGCAGGGAGCCTGCTTCTGCCTCTGACCCTCCCCCCTCTCATGTGCTCTCTCTCTCTCATTCTCTCTGTCTCAAATAAATAAATAAAATCTTTAAAAAAAAAAGAGAGAACTAATTTCATTTCTACACAGATAAGCCAACCAGTTTTTATTTTTGTAAAATGTCAATGACTGAACTATTGTCAGATGGTGAACTGTTCTGGGAGAGGAACAACCTTTATTTTGAAAACATATATAGCTAAAATGCATTTGTTTCTTAAAATTATTTTCTTCTAGCACAGAATATATTGTTTCCACTTTTGTAAGATGTTGATATTATGAAGACTGTATGTTTTATTAGTAATGAGCAGAATGAAAATAGAAAGTTTCTCATCTGAATTATTTGTCTTCAACACCTATCTCCCTGAAATTTCACTTTGAAGAATATGTAGCTTAAGAAATTTGAACAAACACAAACACCTATACATTGATAAAGACAAACCTAATTTTACTCATCTTCCTAACAGAAGATTCTTAACCTATAGTGATTTAAGGGATTTTATGGGTAATTTAGATTTCATTTTATATATAAATTTTGATTTATACACTGACTTTAGAAACTTAGTCATGTCAGATGTGTCTCCACTTTAGAAATCACATCCTTCTTTGTAACAAATTATCACAGAACCATATACATTAGCCAGAACTAATAGATCTAGCTGTACATTTCTGAAAAGAAGTATGAAAAATACTCTGGGACATGTCTGAATGACAAGATTGAACTGTGCAAAATCACTAGGCAGCTGAGAACTGACATTTATTCACGGATTCATAGTTGAAATGGTCATGTTACTATATTCCATGCTGGGTTCTACTTTATTAACTTTGCATGGTTCATAGATAAACAATGTAAGAATAAGCCTCTTGGAAACAAGAATCGAAGAAGACAACTGTTCAGTTGTATGTCATCTAATAAATGTTGGAATTTTCAAGGGAAACTCCTACTGTTTATAGAAATATATGTAGTTCCTACGTATAGTTTATATATGCCTTCCCAGTATTTCCTCATATGCAAAGTAAAAACACTATGAATTAATTCCTATTGAAATTTGAATTAGTATGGATTAATTAATATTAATAATCAAAGATTTTCTTCAAATTTAACCTTAGTTATAAATGATATTTATATATGGAACGTCATCGAATTTGGTCACTAAATTAAGAGTTAACTTCTAGAAGGTTCTAAAATTATAACTAGTTATATTTTGCTGCCCTAAATTATTAGATATTAGTGAGCCACCTGTATTTCTCTCTTATTAAAAAAATAGTAAATTGTATTGTTGAACATTTCAGGTAGAGAGAACTGTATCATAAACTTATATATGCATCACCCAGCTTAAGCAGTTACCAACTCATGGCATGCTATGTTATCCATACTTCTACCAACTGTCCCCCATCTCCCTACTATATTTTGAGGTAACACCACACATACAATATTTCACCAAGTAGATCTTAAATACACTTGCTATATAACATTATCCAATAACTTATGTCACATAAAATTAGCATGAATTCCTTAATGATACCAAACATCCACTTTGTTGAAAATGTTTTGATTGTTTGAATCTGGATGTAAATAGGACTCATCCATTCTGGTTGGTTCATGTATCCGATGTTGTTGAAGTTATGGCCTGCAACTTTGTATAATGGCCCAATATCTACCCCCACCCCACCCCCGATTTCCTGGGGGCTTTTCCTTGTCGCTGGAATCCTTTTTGTTGCTCATTTGGCAAGGCAGAAATGCCAGAGAATTAAAGTTCTCCCAGGGATTGTCTCTCAACTAGTGACAGGAATTTGGTAGAGTAAGAGTGACACTTTTTTTGCTGTCAGAATGTTCCCAGTGGAACTGAGCTCCATCTTGCATACAGTAGCTGAGGACTTAAAAAATGTAAATTATTGAATTCCTCTTCTTTTTCGTCTCACTTTTAACTTCCCTTTCTGTATCTCCCAAATAAGCCACTTACACTAGAGTCCTAATGTCAGCATCTGCTTCTGGGGACAACCAGCTAAGACAGTTGCTTTTCAGAGCTCTTTTTATTTATCTTTGTCAATTTGTATTTTTTTTTAAATCAAGGAATAACATTTGTACAGTAAAATCTTAAAAAGAGCTGACCTTAAGCATGCAACTCAATGACTTTCAGATGTTACATCCATGAAGATTAAGTTATAGACAGTTTCTAGCAGCTGATGAGTTTTGGAAATACTGCAGCCATTGTAAGATCACATTTTGAATCTGTGCTCTTCTCTTTCTGCTCCTCGTGAGACTCCAGTTAGATGAGTTTGCAACAACCCAGTGGTGTCCCTCAAGTTTCTCATGTTCTTTTCTGTGTTTTTAATGATGCTTTCTTTCACTTAAGATAAATATACCATCATATATTTCTCATTATCCTCTCTTTTTTCTTTTTTCTCTTTTGGTGTGTGTTGGGGGGGAGGTAATTCATCAGTTCCCTTTGATGAAAAATACTGAAGTTAATAAATTTTTCCCACATTTTCCTCCCTGTCACCCAGATTCTCATGTGAAGTTATTGCCTTTTTTTTCTTGGTTAACTCCTTTAAAGCAGTCAGCACATTAATTTCCATTTTTTCTCCTTTGCAGCCTTTCATTATTTTGGTAGTTCTGCTGCATCTACGATGTTGGAGCATGTGACCTTTATGCACTCTGCTCTCTCCTTTATCGACATAATTATAGCTTAATTTTACAGGTAAATATGTACTCAGCGATCAACAACATTCCTTATGCTCATATCTCTGTAGCTATTTAGGAAATCTGAGACTTATTTTCTGGTGTATTCCCCAGGAAACTCTCAGAAGAACCTTATTTTCTGCATTCCTTAATATTCATCACAAACTTTTCTGGCCTTTACAATTAAAACTAAGTTTGTCTGGAGATACAATTTTGGCCTACATTTTCATTCCTTGAATATTTTAAATGTGTGTCTGCTATTTTCTGGCATAAAGCATTGCTATGGAACATTGATGACGACCGGATTCTCTTTCCATGATAAATGAACTATTCATTTCCCTGGATGCCCAGAGGGTCTCCAGGGCCCAGAGCCCCTTTAGAATCAAATAGTTTTACCTGAATCTATCATGCTGTTGGCCATCATTGATTAGTTGTCCAGGGATGTGGTATGGCCTTTCAAAATGTAGGCTCAAATGTTCTTTAACTCAAAAACATTTTTTCAAAAGATAATTTGCTCCATTGCTCTGTTTTATTTTGTTTCTCTTCAGGGACTCCTATTGCCTTTTTTTAACCTATCATTTTTCTCAGTTTTTAATCTTTTTATGTTTTATTGCTTTTCTCTTTTCTTAATTTCAATATTTTTTCTGAAATAAATGTTACATCTAAAATTATTTCTACAGTGTGTTCACGCTCTGTTCAATATTTATTTAGTCCAAACATTTATATTTTTTTCTAATTTATATTTTTTTCACTTTCTTAAATTCTTATTGCTTGTTTTTAGGTATTAAACATTTTCATTTGTTTTTTGGTATACTATTATATAGCATTCTTTAATTTTCAGCAGAAATATTTTCTGTTTATTATTTCTTGGTCACATAACAGCAATGTATAAGACTCAACTGCAATTTCTTCTCTTGTTCTAATTTCTGTGAACTAGGTTTTCTATACATTTAAGAGAGGAGAGTGGGCCAGGATGTACTCTCTGGCTTCTGCACTACAGTTGTAAAATAAAACCTTCAAAAATCATTGTATTTCTCCATACTAGTAATGAACAGATGTACCACAATTAAGTATATCATTTATAATCACTCAAAAAAGAAATATTTAGATGTAAATCTAACAAAAATGTACAGAACTTGTAGTTGAAAATGACTCAATGTTGAAAGAAATTAAATTCTAAACAAATAGTTATACCATCTTTATGGATTTTAAAACTTAACATAGTAAAGATGTCAGTTCTCCCCAAATGGATATATAGGTTTAGCTTAATACCAACTGCAATCCCATCAAATTTTCTAGATACAGAAAAGATTCATTTAAAATTATATGGAAAGGCAAAGTAGAATAACTAAACTAATTTTGAAAAGAATAAAGTGGGAGAAATCAGTCTAGCCAAACTTAAGATACTGTATATAGCTATAGTAATCAAAGACGTGTGGTATTGGTAGAGGGATGGAAACACAGAGTAATGAAACAGAACAGAGAACTTAGAAATAGACCCACACTCTGACAAAAGTGCAAACACAATTTAATGGAGGGAAATAGTCTTTTCAACAAATCATGTTGAAGCAATCGGTCATTTATAGGCACAATGTGAGCCTTCACTTAAGCCTCATACTTTATACTTATCTTACTCCAAATGGATCATGGACTTAATGGTAAAATGTAAAAACTATAAAACTTTTAGGAAAGAAAACAGGAGAAAATCTTTGGAATCTAAGACTGGGAAAAGAGTTTTGAGATTTGACACCAAATTGCAATCCATAAAAGGGAGAACTGATAAATTGGACTTCAAAATTTAAACCTTTTGCTCAGCAAAATACCCTGGTAAGAGGATGAAAAACCAAACTAGAGATGAGCTTAACATTTTTGGACCCTCATCTCTGTCAAATCTCTAGCATTTAAAATAAATACAATACTATCATAACATATAAAATATATTTAAACTCTCAAACTCAAGTGTAAAAAAACCCCAAATGTTCCAGTTATAAAATGGTCAAAAAACAGAACAGGACATTTCACCAAAAAAGATAGGCAGATGGCAAATAAACACATGAAAATAATGGGGCGCCTGGGTGGCTCAGTTGGTTAAGCCACTGCCTTCGGCTCAGGTCATGATCCTGGAGTCCCGGGATCGAGTCCCACATCAGGCTCCCTGTTCAGCAGGGAGTCTGCTTCTCCCTCTGACCCTCCCCCCTCTCATGCTCTCTCTCTCTATCTCATTCTCTCTCTCAAATAAATAAATAAAATCTTAAAAAAAAAAAAAAAGACTTCAGTCCAAAACAAGACTTTGGAAAACGAATTTTTCTAGCAACTTTATTTGTAAGTCCCCAAACTGGAAACACCCCAGACGTCCTTTAACGGCTGAATGGTTAAATAGTAGCATGTCTGTAGGATCAGCAGTGAGAAGTAATGAACTATTGGTGCACACAACCCCAACAACCTGTAGTTAATTATATTGAGTAGATAAAGTTAATATCATAACCTATATGATCATGCAGCATCCTTGAAATGACAGAATTATAAAATTACAAAATGGGGAACGAGTTAGTAGTGGCTAGGAGTTCCTAAGAGGAACTGGGATGGGAGTAGATGTCACTATAAAAAGGCCACATAAGGGATTCTTATGTCGATGGAATTGTTCCTCGTTTTGACTATACCCATGTCGGTATCCTGTGTTACTATACTATAGATTTGCAAGGTACTGCTATTGGGAAAAACTGGATAAAGCTTACAAGGAATCTCTCTCTATCATCTCTTACAACTGCATGTGAATTTACAATTACCCCCAAATAAAAACATTAGTTTAAAAAAGAAAAAGCAAGGAGCAACACTGTAACATTTCCCATTATGGGATATCCAGGCAAATCTTGCTCAAGAAAAAGGGTTTCTCTTGTTGTCAACTTTAACATACAAGAACGCTGAGCTGGAATGTGGGGTCAGTGAAAGCAATCAATTAAATGTTGAAGAAATGCACTTCACTTTTTGAGTTACGCCTCTCCTGCTTTTCACTTCCCTTTTAAAGAGGCAATCACTTTTCTTGGCACACAATGTTTCTGATGTGTGTGTGTGCGTGCGCTTTTCTTTCATGCTTTGCCTTGGAAGCTTGAATCCCCAGTATACGAAATTCACAGGGCTCAGATTGAACACATACCATTTAAATTTTCCAAGGTTCTCTTTACTCCCAGCAAAAGGCATAGTGAAATCCTCTCCCATCTTGATCTGCTATTCCCAGGTCAAACACATGCACCTCACGGTTTGAAGTTTGCGAGGATACCTGGTAATGCCATTTTGTGGTGTGAGTTAGGTACCATACTGTTTTGTTGTTCTGGTTGCTCTACCTACAATTTGTGGAAGATTCGAAATGAGGTCACTGCTACCACTGCCATGTTATCTGTTTATGATCCGTGGCATTTCTCTGTGGTGATTACGTGCTTGTTCTCATCTGAGATGATCAAAGAGTAAGATCAAAAAAATTTTTTTCATCTTTAACAGTTAGCTGGAGTTCAGTTTTAAGATAAAATCTGAACCTCATATACAGGAGATCATCCACCAGAAAAAGAATATACAGAGGCAATCAAACAGAAAATATATTTTATTCCTGATTTACATATCATTTTAACTCTAAACGATTTCCAGAATTTAAAATCGAGGCCATGTCACGGAAAGTGGCTTTAAAGTTTTTTTTTTTTTTTTTTTTTAATAACAGATTTTTAAAATAGCTTCCCTAACTTAATTAACTGAAATCATGGAGTGCAGTCCTATAGGGTGAACCTGTGCCTCAAGCACGCTAATTGATGATCTTGAAGGTCTTACATTTACTAGGAGATTTAAATGGTGGAGGGCAAATCTGAGTCGGCAGACATATGTTAGTCAGCGTGAAGTAATGCTTACATTTTCAGATCCATCTCCGTGAAATGCAGAAAATGAGAGTTAGCTGAGAAGAATGAACAGATCCTTGACTAAAGGGGCATTTCTAAGGAAAGTGAAATCCCAGAACAAATTACATTGCAGAGAGCATAGAGATATGTTTCTCATTTTTCATTTCACTTGTTCTTCCTTCACCTTTTTTTTAAAACCAAAGTAAAATGAGTTAGGAAAAAAGAAAAAAATAACAACTAAAAGAAAATCTTTAAAATTACAGCCCAAAGAGTAGATAGAAAGAACAGTAGAAGAGCTGTATGGAAAAGATTTTCCAAGCTGGCTCTAATTATATTTTGGCTGCGACTCACCTCTGTTTCTTTCTTTTCTGTGGGTTTCAGACTCAGATTTCCCCATACCTCCAAACTATGTCTGAGAACAGATCTGCCTAAGTGTAGGCTTTCCTTTTCCTTTATTTTCCAAATTCAACAATATCCTGTCGTCTAATTTAAATTTAGGGAATTTCTAAAAGTTTGATAAATTTGTATATTGTCTTTCCTCTACATTGTGATAGCTTAGCTTATTCTGTGGTTCATATACCTAAGATTGAATAAATCAATTTTACAAAAAATGGCATGAGTAAGATATGATAATAATGCCTCTAGTGAAAATATATAATGCTCTCAACCAACATCCACTGGTAGCTCTAGCTGTTCGTTTTCATAGGGCATAAGTAAGGAAAGGGTAGGTGGATCCCGTATCTTTCTATGACAGAGGGAAAAGCTGGATTCCTTTATGGTCATCCTTATACACCAAGGTATGAATGCCTAGAAGCTTACCAGCTATTGTATTACCATCCTGTTCTCTGAAACCAGACAATCTCTAAACTAGCTAAACATATACAAGAAAATTTATGACGGTTAAGGGTGTTGCTATGTAAATTTATTCCAAAAATAATGCTATTCCTTAAAATATTTCATCAAATATTTCTCTTAATTATCTCCTTATGTTGGTTTAATACACTTAGTGATGGAGTACTCTTCTATTTAAATGTGGATTTCATTGTTGGAAGGGAATAAGGAAAACTAATTTTTATGAAATGATTATTATGTGCCAAGTACATTTTTATTACATTAAGTCTAATATGTTCCTCATGGCAAACCTTTAATGTACATAGTATTTACTTTTTCTCAGATGATGAAACCAAGGTTTGGAGATTTTAAATAGCCTTTCCTAATTCCTGAAGCAGAACAGGAATTCAAAACCCCGGCTGTCTCGAAAGTTCATGCTCTTTCTGTTATGCCATAATGTTTCATGGAAAAAAAAGTAATCTGATGTCAGGCAAGTGAAAATTATACTTTTGTCAAAGACAATGTTTGAATATGATACAATGCAATACTTCGCTTCATGGCTCTTAAATTAGCTTTGGAATAATGTCCAAAGTCAATAACTTGTAACACATTTTGAATAGCACCATCGTTGATTCCAAACATTTTTCGAGTCACACTTTGCCATTAATCAGTGGTTGCTATGGGTGCACATGCAGAGATCTTTCATAGTGTATCAGGAGGTACACTGATTCCGGATTAAGGACCCTTGAAATAAATAAATAGTATCCAAAGGCATTTACTTTTAAAAGCTATTGTTAATTTATCTTAAAACATCATGTTCCTTCCTAGTCACAGTTTATTTCCTTAATTTGATACAATCTGTAGAAAAAAATTTCTTATTTTTAGGATTCATCAGCAGTCTTTTGTGTATTATTGGTTTATCTCTGTTGTTCACCTTTGGTTTCTGCTACTGTTTACTAATAGGTTAGGAAGGGAAGTGGGGTGCACTACTGCTCAGTAATATTATTATATATTTTTTATGGTTTCTTGTAAAGTTTATGTATAGGAGGTGGTTGAAATTAACAACTAAATGAGCTTTGACAGTTTGACTGTGGATTTCATCAATTCAATATTTTAATGCCATTATATAGATCTCTGAGAGCTCTCTCTCTCTCTCTCTGTATATATATATCTTGCAAATGCATTTAAATTTTATATTTAAACTCTCAAATTATATACATCTTCGAACCCACTAATATATACTAGCATCATGGGGGTGGGTTATTGTTGCAAAATATTAAATAAGAGAAAGAAGACATGTTTTCCAGGCTTTAAGAGATACACTATTATTGATTATCAGCAAACTAAATGAAATGTCAACTCATCACAATGTATAAAAATACCATCACTATTATTATAACTTAGATATCTCTTCTGCTGTTCTGGTGTGGTATCAATCAATCAATCAATCAATCAATCAAGTTCTGCCAGTGTTGTTACCGGGAGCACAAATGAGCCATGGGTAGGTCAGACTCTAAATAATAAGGATATTGCTGTCATACTGTTTCATTTTCTCTTCTCCATGGGGATAAAAATGTGGCAATGCACTGCTTCTTTTGCTAACATCCTACTCATTATCACCCATCTTTGGTATTACAGTTAAGAAAATAATGCTGGGGTGCCTGGGTGGCTCAGTTGGTTAAGCGACTGCCTTGGGCTCAGGTCATGATCCTGGAGTCCCGGGATCGAGCCCCGTGTCGGGCTCCCTGCTCGGTGGGGAGTCTGATTCTCCCTCCGACCCTTTCCCCTCTCATGCTCTTTCTCACTCTCTCTCTCTCCAATGAATAAATAAAATCTTTAAAAAAAATAAAAATTAAAATTAAAAAAAAGAAAAGAATGCTAATGAAGTATTTGCAGCCTCATTCTTTAATCAGTAGCTGAAAATGTTGAACTTTTTCACAATAGTTTTTAAATTGAGCATATTATCATATGATTTAACACCTTTTTAAAGGAGTTTGTATGTGTGGTCGTATGGGCAGACCCTGTGATTTTTATGACTAATAGCAAGAATGGAACTTGTCTTGGAGGCATTCTTAATGACCTAGAGAAATTCTCTTTTTCAGTCAATGGAAATATACTTACTGAGATTATAAAACCCAAGTAGCTCTGAAAGGCATTTGTAATATTTTTCTTACCTGTTTTTCACTTTTTTTTACAAACTTAAAATATTTTAGGAAAAATAAACCCAAAGAAAATATCCTACTTTGGGGCACCTGGGTGGCTAAATTGGTGAAGTGTCTGCCTTCGGCTCAGGTCATGATCCTGGGGTCCTGGGATTGAGCCCTGCATGGGGCTCCCTGCTTAGTGGGAGTCTGCTTCTCCCTCTGCCCCTCCCCCTTGCTCATGCACTCTTTCTCTCTCAAATAAATAAATAAACTTTTTTTAGAAATTTAAAAAATTTAAAAAAAGATATCCTACTTTATTTTTTCCTAAAAAGAAAATGTATTCATGAGAGGTATTGTTGATTTCCTTTATCTTCATACCCTCTGTGATCCCAGCACTTATTGTGTCTCCTGATCTCCCCTGATTCAGCTGGGCATCACTGACCCACACTGCGCTGTCCACTGTGTTGATTTCTAGTTTTTTTAGGATTCATCCCTTCTACAGTGTCCCATGTCTGAGTTATAGATACTGAATCATTAATGCTTCAAGCTGTCTTTTTTAAGCAATCGGCACAGCAATTTGAACATCTTGAAAAAAAGGGAGGAGGTAGCTTTTCATCTTCAGAGAGAAAAGAAAAAAAAAAGCCATCTGGAAAATACAACCATGTCTCCAGGGCCATAGAGAGAGAGGGAATGTGAATGGTGAATTAGTGAGAGCTTCTGAATAAAAGAATAGGGGGGAAAAATGCAAAAATACCATGCTATTTTTATTATGGAAAGGATTTCCATGTCCATAAGATGTATTGTATATAATGTGAATAAAATAATTCATTTGGACCAGGTAGGTTTACCTGAAGAAAAACAAAATGCCCTTTACCTCAAAATAACTGTGTATCCAAAGTCAGAAGTGTGCTGAGCACAAAGATTTTTCTCATTACTTTTGAAATTCAAGAAAAGTAAAAAGAAACAATTCATTTTTCCAATGGCAATTCCAGGCTGTTTTTCTTTCCCTGGGGTTTTCCATCTCCTTCAACAAGGACTTAAACCGATGATCATATTTGGATATGAGAAAAGAAAACTAAAATAAGGCATTAACATGGTTAAACTTCACCGTCAGCAAACAAAAACATAAATCCAGGGATAGATACAGATTTTGTGGGATCTCAAGCTCATACAAATCAGTGTCTCTCTTTAAGAAAAATAATACAACACATGGCGATAAAATTAAATACAAAAGTGAGTCTGTGTTTAAAATAGAGAGGAAATTACGAAAAAGTAAAAATGTATAAAAGCAGAAACACCTAATTCAGCCATCATAAAATTCCTAATACATACATATTTGGTTAGATATACCTCTGTAGAACTTTTTCTTTAATTTTTTTACTGCATATACTTTGATTTCCACTTCTTATGAATGATTTTAAAAGTATAACTTATTAAAAAAGTATAACTTATTATAAAGAGAACAAAAAATAATCCAGTATTTTTAGCATAATGGATTAAACATGTTATTTATTATTGCTTGTTGAAATTCATGAAATATGTGGCTTTAAATCCAGAAGCACTTGGTGTTTGTAGGAATACTGAATATTTTTTTCCTACAGACATGAGAATTTTTTTTTCCAAAGATTTTATTTATTTATTTGAGAGAGAGAATGAGAGACAGAGAGCACGAGAGGGAAGAGGGCAGAGGGAGAAGCAGACCCCCTGCTGAGCAGGGAGCCCGATGCGGGACTCGAACCCTGGACTCCAGGATCATGACCTGAGCCGAAGGCAGTCGCGCAACCAACTGAGCCACCCAGGCGCCCGAGAATTTTTATAAACTCAATTTTGCATGGTTTCATTTATCTTCTGAGAAAACAGTATAGAAGAGTAGGAAATAAGGAGAAGATCAACTAGTAGAATTCTATTATCCAGTGTATATTTTCTGAAAGCTGCTCTGAGAAATTTTAGGCTTTTAACACAATTACACTAAATACAGAGGTTGCAGAGAAAGAAGGCTTGGCACATCGAAAATCTATACCCAGAATGGAGACCATATAAATAAGAACACACTGTGAAGAATTCCAGCCCCCTTGGCACCACTGTTACAGCAAAGTTCAGAATCTCTCTAAACTTTAGGCAAAGTGAAAGATCACAAAAATTCACAAAATGAATAGCAATGGAAAAGAGAAAGAGAATTAGACATGGACAGAAACATCTCAGATTACTCATTGGTGTTTCTGAATGAAAGACCAGAATTATAATCAAAGATATAACTGAAGAAAACTATGTTGAGCTGATGAAAAGAATTTTTATATCCAGATCTGAAGATTTGCAAGCCAAATTATTATTATTATTATTATTATTATTATTAATTTGAATGATCAACACTTACACATACTTAGGTAAAGTATTTGAATTTCACTAAAGCTTTGCTGGCATCTGGACTAGCCTTCCCCATATTAAATGTCGGTGGGGATAGATCAGCTTCTTCAAGTGCAGAGAAAAAGAACAGCGTGTGACTCCCAAATTCTATTCACATTTTTATTTATGTGTGTCAGTAGCAGACAAATGTGTTTTCAAATGAGCAAGGGCTCGGAAATTATGCATTCCACGTACTGTTCCTGACAAGCCTGCCATAGATTAAAATAATCTGAGATTTTAGACAATGCATTGTTCGAAACGCATAGAGGAATGGGGAAAAAGCAATAGTGACATCAGCTTTTCTCACATCCTCTCTTTATTTTTATACATATGATAGGCAAAATGTAAATCAGCAATCAGAGCACAGATTCCCGATATTTGGAGAACAGGGTGTTTTTTTTCGTTTTTGTTTGTTTGTTTGTTTGTTTTTCCCACACTGTCTCCAAAACACTGCATGCAAACTGCTCCAAGAACATGTGCACAGCTGCCCTCCATATGGCTGGGGGGTGGGGAAGAGACGTGCTCTAAGAGCTGAAATTGACCAAAATTCACCAGCATTTGCCCTCGAGCCTTCCTCTGGAAGCTGCAAGATATCAGTAGACTCTAGAGTTCCAAAATAGTTACATCAGACAGATTCTGCCAATGCAATTGTTGTCTAGGTGGCTGACGGATTCCTGGGGCTTCCTACTCCTCCATAGTCCCAGAATCCTCCTCTCCCAGTTAATTTTATGAAGAGAGTACAATCTTTAATATGAAAATGATAGAACAGTTACAAAACTTACTAGTCATTTAAATTAATGCAGATGAAAACAATGTAATTAAGTTCTAGCAAATTTAACCTAGATGTATAAACTTAGATCTTAGTTTTTATTCCAGAATTAAAATACATTGAAAAACTAGAAAGAGAACGACTGGAATTCCTCATGTTACATTGTCAAAGGAGTGTATGACATTGGAAATGTATTTGATAAAATTCGAGATTCATTCATTATAACGCTGTGCAAATACAAATACAATAATATGGCCAAATGTTTTAAAAAGTGCATTCTTTTGTGTTAACAAGAAACAAAAGAATTAAACTGAAACTACCACTGCATTTTCAGAAAAACTGAATCAAGGCAAGAATATTTGCTTGTTACCACTGGATGCTTTAAATTATAGGAAGAAAGCAACAGAAAGTATTTATAGCTATTGGAAGGAAAGATAACCTGTTATTTGCAAAGACATGATTGTCTAACTGAAAAAAAAATCAAAGGAATCAATTGAAAATTTTCCTTAAAACCAAGAGGAGAGTCCAGTAAAATGACAGATTCAAAATACATGAAAAAAGTTCAATAAGCCAGGGCGCCTGGATGGCTCAGTCGTTAGGCGTCTGCCTTCGGCTCAGGTCATGATCCCAGGGTCCTGGGATCGAGCCCCGCATAGGGCTCCCTGCTCGCAGGGAGGCCTGCTTCTCCCTCTCCCACTCCCCCTGCTTGTGTTCCCTCTCTCGCTGTGTCTCTCTCTGTCAAATAAATAAAATCTTAAAAAAAAAAAAAAAAGTTCAATAAGCCAACAAGAAGCTGATCTTGAAAAACTGAGATCATAATAAAAATAAGTGACATACATTTTTAAAAGTTATGATTCCATAAATTTGGAAATGCCTTTTATAATGCCTATTTAAAACATTACAACACAAATGATAAGGTGCATTAATAAGCATTTTACAAATGTAGTTTTAAATGTAAGTACACACAATTACAAAGTCCTAGAATATTATGCTGATAGTGTGAAAAACAACCTAATTTTGCTTAATATTTACTAAAAAGGTATTTTATATTGAGCATTTTATTCATCTTTCATTTTACAGAGAATTTAAAGAACTATCCTTACAAGAACTATGTTAACTTTAATTAAAAAATAGCTATAATGTTTTGCTGATTCCTAAGGCTTTAAATACCTAAATCCACATTACTTTGAAAAATTAAGGCTATGTGGAAATGGTCAAATATTTAGATATTAACTAATAATATAGACGTTATAGTGTGATGAAAAACTTACAACATTGCCCACTGTATGAAATTATAAGTTGCTTTATTTTTCTCAGTGAAGTAGAAGCAAGTTCACCAGCTGATAGTAATAAAAGGGGGAGATAGAGCATAGGCAATTAGAGAAGAAATGAGAACACTTGAAAAATATTAATCTGGGGAGAGGAAAAAATAGACTGGTAACACACTATGTCACCAGGCAAATATTAGGAAAATTTTTTGGTTGTAAATTTAAGCTAAGATACCGAGAGTATGAAAGGGTGCTGGATTGTGAAAATTTCATAGGATAAAAAAATTTGGGTCCTGTTGGGATGGAACGATTCTTGGAGTCAGAGTGTGTGAGCTGGAAACAGAAGTGCTTGTGGGAGAACTGAGATTTTGGAGGGTTACATTGCTGATGAATTCCAAATTCCATGGGAGTGGCCCTGGCTAGGAATAGGGGAGGCGTATTGGAGGATACCAGTGTTGGAGAAGGGGTTGAGGGACTCAGAGTCCTGGATCCTGGGAGATCCTCAACATGGATATTAAAATCACCAAAATATGACGAAAAGAGTCATACTGAAGAGAATAATAATGAATCCTAACTAAAACCATCCAAGACCAGGAGCTCCTGGGAATATGATAGAGCATACCTTCAAAGAGGGACAGTGAGCACTGGGGAGGAAACCAGCCCTTCTCTAATTATTGCTACTGTATGTTATTCATTCTTAAAGTTCAAAGTCACCACTCACAAAAAGCTGTGTTAGTCTTTAATCCTTGCACAGAAATTGTGACATCTTTATAGATTTTTAATTTTTATTTCCCTGAATACATACTGTAATTCCTACATAAGTCTTAATTTTTTTCCAGATGAATATCATGCATGTCAATGAATCTTTAAATCTCCTTTTTGAAGTTGCTGACTGATGACCCTCAAGTCCACATCCAGCCCCACAGTCCTCCTCCTCCTCCCTATCAAGTCACAGAGATCCTAGCACCCAGCAGAACATGGGAAAATCATGGAGAGGATCCTGGTGTGGAGGATAAGAGCACTGACTGCAAGAGAGACCACACACTAAAAGGTTTTCAAGAAGGGAGGGAAGGTGCTAAAAGGTTCTGAGCAAAAGTGGTGTATAGAGTCAGGAAGATTAGAGTACCTGGGCTTCTTTTGGGAACTGAAATGAATGTGGATAAAAGCATTTTAAAATATATCCTGGGGCACCTGGGTGGCTCAGTCGGTTAAGCATCTGCCTTTGGCTCAGGTCATGATCCTAGGGTCCTGGGATCAAGCCCCACATCAGGTTTCCTGCTCAGTGGGGAGTCTGCTTCTCCCTCTGTCCCTGCCCCTCCCTCTGCTCATGCTTTCTCTCTCTCTCAAATAAATAAGTAAAATCTTAAAAAAATAAAATAAAATAAAATAAAATGTATCCTGATGCTCCTACAGAGGGTAGAAGAGGAGAGGCTGAGATTGCATGGGTAGGGGGCTGCCAGAGGCAGAAGT
Source organism: Mirounga angustirostris (assembly GCF_029215605.1). Classification (NCBI taxonomy): domain Eukaryota; kingdom Metazoa; phylum Chordata; class Mammalia; order Carnivora; family Phocidae; genus Mirounga; species Mirounga angustirostris. The sequence goes on along the minus strand of NW_026991722.1, from coordinate 9,591,165 downwards.
TTTAGAGCCCCCACTTGACTCCTGCTGACAGAGCCTGGTAGAAGAGCTCAAACTCCCATCACTTAATGGATCCCCTCTGAGTATCAGGGTCTTCTCTGAGCACAACTCCTCCAAGTGGCCCTGCTCCAAGCTCAAGACTGCCCCTCCTGGTGACAATCTGCACCGTAGCTGCTTTACCCTGCCCAGCCCCACGCTCATTTAGGGGACTTTAATTGAATAGAACTGGATTAAATGATCAGTGTTTATTTGGATATCTAGATTATTTTTGTATATAGCTATATAGCTACAGACTATTATATGCTATAATAAATAGGCTTCAAAACCCAAAAGCCCAAAGAAAATAGAAGGTTATTTCTTGCTCATATACCAGTCCCAGTTAGGTACTACTGGTTGAGGGAGGGTGTTATCCGTCTCTTCATTCAGGCACCTGGGCCCGTGGTCTCTGCCATCCTCGTCTGGTTATTTCTAAGGCTTCTAGAGTCATCACAGTTCCAGCCTGCGCAAAGCAGAAAGAGAGCACAGTGGAGGGTGTTTGAGAGAGTGTATGGGTTTTGTCTGGAATTAATGATCTTCCCCCTGTTGAAAACATAGTTATATCAATGTCGATGTCTGGATGAGACATAGTCTAGTCATGCATTCAAGGAAGAGGAGAAAATGGTTTTGTTAGAGAGCAGTTTCCGAGGATATTTCTGAGAAGTCCTTATGAGCCTCTTTAAAAACTTTTTTCATAAACAAAAGAATAAACATGTTTAAAAAACAAAAAAAGATGCCAAATTATAATCAATACATTTCATCTCCACTATACACTTTGGAGATGAGTTTCTTTAAAAATTTACTGAGTGAATAAATATTGCATTTTTAATATCTACTTTTTGTTTATTTTACCCAAAGACAAAGTGATGTAATTATGTTTCTTGAGTTTTGGTCTTTTCTTTGTAATTCAATTATCAGGTTTTTGAAGGCAAGAAGATTTCTTCCTCTTTCTATGTTTAACGGCGAAGATTGAGGCATACAGTAATAGTCTCTAAATGTAACTGAATTATCCAGAGCTTCTTATTTTTATTTTTCGAAGAGAAAATCAGTGATTTAAGAGCTATTTATAATCCTTCGATGTGGTTATGAACTTAAGTGGATTCTGGAGGTATTAGAAGTTACCTCGAATCATGGGGTGTGATTGCATGATTAAAAGATGATTAATTTTTGCTGAAATGTTGCTAATCAAAGATTAAATCACAATGCAGCAAAACCAGTTTAGTCATTAAAAGAAACAGAAACAACTACAACATAAAAAGGAGACAATGCCATCCAGCTAAACAATTTCTTTTATAGCTTTGTAGTGGGTCCTGTGATCAAGTATAGGGCAAAGATTGTGATTCACTTTACCTCATGGTGCACAGAGATGATGATGATATTTTTCTTGGCATCCTGGTATAAATGGCAAAGTTTTCATATCCACTGTGAGTCTCACCTAACTGCCTTGTGGTTTGCACTAGACAACATTTCAGAAGCCTAAATGGAAACTTCTGGTATAGAGAACACCCTCAAAGTTCTTACCATTGTGATGCTAAACAGACCATGGCAAAGATGCTTGGATCATATTTCATAACTTAAAAAAAAGAAAAATCTTACACTAACATATATCATCTTATTTTTGTTGGATGTGTGATCATGATGGAGAAACACTCAAAATTCCCCATCCGTTGATATACAGTAAACAGAAATATTAAATAGTAAATTAAAATTCTAACATAAACTCATTAGAATGGTCAGAAGATGACTTGGTAACCGTTGCTAACTTTTCTTCCTGCCTTCGCATGACTTACTTGATACAGACCCAGGCATTATAAAGATTAGCAGTTTTTACAAGGTAATTGCTGTTATTTAGCTCAGCAGAGATAGGGAGAGGATTTGTCACTATAAACCGTATTGTTGGTGTTAAGACAATTTTTTTTCCTTCCTGATAATATGGCTTGGCATCTGTCCTTGGCCCAGTAGGCAGGTGATGGGCTGGCAATGATACCAGCTTGGATACGTGAGCCCCTGGCGACTCTGGAGTCTACCACAGCCCAGGCACCCACAGGGGGTTAAAAGCTCAGGCTCTTCAGAAACAGAACACAGGAAAACAGAGGATTTTGTGTGTGTGTGAGTTGGCCTGTGGGATGCGTGGACAGCAGGCCCAGCTGTTCTGAGCAATAAAGCTCCTGCTGTCACGTACCTCAGGATGGGTAATAAGCAGGAAGCTACTAAAAGATCTGGTGTAGTTCTGTCTGTCAAATCAGGGCTCAGAGAGGGACACCATTTAGTCACTAACAATTGCATCAAAGGAAAACAAGACAGACAGTTCCTAAAATTCAGTAAATTATGTCAGAAATATTAGAATGGATTATGAATTCTTCGCATTAAAATTTATACCTCACATTTGGCAAGCAATTTTATAATATAATTTCTAGTTTATATTGTGAATAAGAGAACGCATTTATTTATATACTAATTTATTTTAGCATCACAGTGAAAAAATATTTTGAAGATTGTCCCTTTATAGAAGTATGTGTACATTAAATAGGTTTATTCTATTCACATAAATATGGTTTTGTAAATCCAAATACAGCCTGCTGATTCCTGTGGGGAAAACAAAGGTACAGAAAAAAATTAAAATAAAATAAAATAAAATAAAAAGATACACACTTAATTAGCTTTTGTAACCTCTTCATGAAGCCCACTGCATGGTTGTCTTAGATACAGTCATTTCTCTACTGAAAAATAGTTTTTTACTTTTTGAAAAATTTTTGCTTGTTTTTGTCACCTTCCATATAATTGATTTGTAACATACATTTTCCAGCTCATACTTCCACATTCTAAAACTTTTATTTCTTTTGCAAAGTTTTCCCACGTCCAATTTTCTGATTGCTTTCTGTTGTTCCCCACCCTTGTCAAGAGTAGTTAACAATTTTTTTAGTTTTGCCAAGCTGGTAGGCAAAAATGTAGTATCATTGTTACTTAAATTGAAGTCTGTGTGTTAGCCAAAGGAGCTAAGCCTATATTTATATATCTGTTATCTACTTAGGTCAACTCTTTGGAGATTTACCTAGTCATGGGCTTAACTGAAATTTTATTTTAGTTTCTTTTTGGTATCATTTTGTACAAACTCTTTCTAAAGATGAATGCATACCATTAACTAGTTTATTGCATTACATATATATTTTCTCTTTCACTTTGTTTATATTTTTCCACACAAATATACTATAGTATAATGTGCATTTAAAGTTCTATTTTTCTTTTATATTTATCTTTTGTTCTCTTTCACTTTATTGTGTATTTCTCCATGCAAATAATGTACAATAATTTGTAAAGTCTATTTTTCCTCTTTATGACCACGTTATTCTCTGACTAGATTAGAAAATCCCAAGCTTGCAATGTTATAGTAATATTCTCCTAAATATTTTTTGCTATTTTCTATGTTTTTATTTAAATTCCAGTTAGTTAACATACAGTGTAATATTAGTTTCAGGTGTATAATATAGTAATTCAACACTTCCAGACAACACCTTGTGCTCATCACAAGTACCCTCCTTCATCCCCATCACCTATGTAGCCCATCCCCCCACCCAACTCCCCTCTGCTGACCATCAGTTTTGTTTTGTTTCTTATATTTAATCTATAATCTACATGAAATGTATTTTTTTAAGGTAAAGGGGTATTTCTCTTGCTTCTTTTTGAGCAGCTACTGTTTTAACCACATTCTGTATTTAATAACTTTTTATGTATTCACTGAATTGAAATGATACCTTAACCTACATAATATCTACATATGGTATTTGGATCATATTTCAGAGTTTCTTCCCATTCAACCAGTCCATCCATTTTTTTCTTAACACTGTATCATTTTTATACAGTCACTCATAATATACTTTAGCATCTTTTAAAGTGAGCACCCTTGCATTTTTCTTTTAATTTAAATTATGTTATAGTATTCTGATCAGAATTGTAATAAATTGAGGCACCTGGGTGGCTCAGTCAGTTAAGTGTCTGCCTTCAGCTCAGGTCATGATCCCAGGGTCCTGGGATTGAGCACCACTTTGGGCTCCTTGCTCAGCGGAGAGCCTGCTTCTCCCTCTTCCTCTACCTGCTGCTCACCCTGCTTATGCTCTCTCTCTGTGTGTCAAATAAACAAGATCTTAAAAAAAAAAAAAAAAGAATTGTAATAAATTTATATGGACACTTAAATCATTAAAATCATGACTGATATCTCTGTTAAGGACCACTTACTCTATATTCATTGAACAAGATTTGATACCTGTCTTTGTCTTCATATACGTCCTGTAATTTCCTCATTTAGTTTGTTCGGGATATTTTACATATATCTTCCATTTTCATTAAAATGTGTGTTTCAGGGCACCTCGGGGTTAAGTGGCCCACTCTGGATTTCAGCTCAGGTCATGATCTCAGGGTCATGGGATAAAGCCCTGCATCACACTCTGCGCTCAGTGCGGAATCTGCTTGTCCCTCTCCTTCTGCTCCTCCTCCCAATTGCTCTCTCTCTCTCTAATAAATAAATAAATAAAATCTTAAAAAAAATAAAAATAAAATAAAATGTGGGTTTCATCTGAAATTCAAAATGATTCTTGCTAAACTATTAAAACTTTTGATTTTTGTTATTGCATCTAGTCTTTAGCAATGTTAAAAATCTCATTCATCATAATGTTTGTTGTAAAGTCTTTTCTAAATTTATACCATAAAATGCAGCTAAATTTAGTTGGTTAAACATCAATTTCCTTACCTTATTGAATTAGACAGAACCCCTAAGATAATACTGAAAATCTCTAGTGAGTTTTATTCTTGATTTTGACAAAGCTGGTATTGGCAATTTATCATTTAGTATGCTGCCTTTCGTAGAATTTTAGCTAATAGTCTTCATAATGTTCCATTATTTTGTCTATGCTCTGAAGCTATTTATATTTAAGTTAGACACAGCTTATTTTTTTCACTTTTCTTGATGTAAATATATAGAATAAGCATTAGTAAAATAATATAGATAATGCTGTTACCATGAGAAATTTAGAAGTCACGTGAATAGCACATGTATAGAATACTAACCAAAAGAAAACAAACAGATGAGTAAGAATTTGTATACAGTTTAAAACAAAGCTGTTTTTATTTTATCTCAGGATGATAAATCCCAGACAATTTAAGTTCCATACAACTTTCAGATGCCTCAGATGGTTTATGAGTTGAGGTATAAAAGTACTGAGCTTGCAAGTTATTTAAAACATTAAAAGCCACAATATGATTTAAAGTAAATAAAGTTTTATAACCTCATCCCACAAAATAACTCTTAGGTTTTGAGTAATTTTAAGCATTATTCTAGTTTCAGCAACTATCAGAAGACTCTATGATATTAGAAGATATTGCAGAATTTTGTTAAGATTCTTGTTTTTTAAAGATTTTATTTATTTATTTGAGAGAGAGAGACCGTGCTAGCAGGGGGAGGAGCAGAGAGAGAGGGACAAGCAGACTCTGAAATGAGCAGGGAGCCCAATGCAGGGCTTGATCCCACTACCCTGAGATCAAGACCTGAGCTGGAATCAAGAGTCGGATGGATAACCAACCGAGCCACACAGTCAGCCCTAAGATTCTTAAAATTGTATTTAAATTTGCTTCTATTATTCTGAGAAGGTATTTTTCTATCAAATCTTAAGAATTCAATATTGCTGTCTTTTTGTGACAAGGTATTCTCCAAAGTATACATTTTTAAGGAAAATCAGTTACAAATGCAACATATTTTAAAAACTTTTAGCTTCAAACTTAAGTATCATGGAAGAGTTTGCTCAGCAGAAGAGATAATGTAGGAAATTTGCTTCATTAAATAGTTATTGTTTGATACCCAGTGTTCTGTCGTGCCTCAGGAATCTTCTCTTGAAAGCCATTCTTGAATTTTTATCACTATTTCAAAATGAGGATTCTAAAAGTGGCTACATTTTAAGTCATTCTCAACACAGCAGACCTATATTGAAGTGTGAGCAATTTCTCTGAAAAAAAAACAACAGACTCTTTAAAACCATTTTAATGATTCAACTGGATTTATACTAAGTGAATATAACTGTGTGGAGAATACTGAATAATTTTTGAACAATGTATAAATATTTATAAAATGAATTGTTAGGGGGGTGCCTGGGTGGCGGAGTTGGTTAAGCATCTGCTTTCAGCTCAGCTCATGATCCCGGGGTCCTGTAATTGGGCCCCACGTTGGGCTCTCTGCTCCACAGGGAGTCTGCTTCTCCCTCTCACTCTCCTTCTGTGCATTATAAAAAAACGAATTGTTAGGGAGGACTTTAGGAACAAAATGAATGTATTTCCATTATCTAAATACCATTTTATTTGTTAATCATAAATATTCAGGGTACTGTAACTGTTCATGTTTTACCTAATTTCTTGGATGAACAAAACATGACAAATTGTAGTTCTGAGATAACGAAAACACTGTGGCATTTTAATTTTCCACTAAGTGTGAAGTTACATTAAAATAGGTAATCTTAAGGGCACCTGGGTGGCTCAGTGGGTTAAGCATCCAACTCTTGTTTCTGGCTCAGGTCATGATCACAGGGTGGTGATATTGAGCCCCATGGAGCCTGTGTAAGATTCTCTCTCCCTCTCCCTCTGCCCCTCCCCCATCTAAAAAACAAAATAAAATAGGTAATCATAAGAAAGAGAATTAAAATAATTAAGCATGTAAGTGATCTTTTCCTACTCACATATTTGGAAATTGGAAGAAAAAAAAGCAAAGTCATTGTTAGTCCTGTTTTTAAGTTTGCAGTTACCCAAAGAAAACTGCCGTCTCCTTCAAATCTTAACCTCTGTGTCCTGGTAGGCATAGCAAAGTCAGTGACTCACGACTACTTTTCCCATATTATTTGATCTTTGCTCCTCAAAATCTTAACTCTGATTATTCTGCATTATAAATAAAAAAGATATAAAACCATTTCAAAAACAATGACCAAAACCAGTGAAAACAAGTGGAACATTTTTTTCAGATACAACAATTAAAATGTTGCAATAAATCAACTGAATAATGTAAAAATAATAGCATATTGCTCCTCTCATTTGTTACTCTAATTGTTCTACATTTGTGGAGTTCTGCCCTGGGTACTTTTAATAGCAGTTGTTAACCATTGTCATTTATCAGCCACCTTATTACAGTTCAAAATGGAATTGTAATTGAAACACTCAAACGAGTTAAAATTGACAATAAACTCACAGCCCAATAGGACTTACTTAATGAACTTGATGCAATAAAATTTTAATCGTTGTTGAGCATTTATAGAATATATTGCCCCAAAGTTTTTAATTTTTTAATTAGCACATAACAATTCAAGGGAGTAAGTTCATGTGAGAAAGCAAGAGGCAAATGACAATTAAACATAGCATTATTCCTAATATTAGGAAAATAGTAATGGCTCTCCTTTCCCCAGGCTGTTTCACTTTTCTTCTGTTCTTCCCTTTTTTCACTGCCTGTGAGATCTAAGAAGAAACCTTGCTTAACTCCAAATATTTTATTCACTAGCCAAAACATCTGAATATTTATCCGAATGTATTCCATCCAAATTAAGTCTTAGAGTCAAATGTAATGGCATTTGCTTCACCACATACCATGTTCACTTTTTTTTTAAAGATTTTATTTATTTATTTGAGAGAGAGAATGAGACAGAGAGAGAGAGCACGAGATGGGGGAGGGTCAGAGGGAGAAGCAGGCTCCCCGCCGAGCAGGGAGCCCGATGCGGGTCTCGATCCAGGGACTCCAGGATCATGACCTGAGCCGAAGGCAGTCGCTTAACCAACTGAGCCACCCAGGCGCCCCCATGTTCATTTTTGTTAATATTTCTGGGCATTGGTTTTCTTATCTATAAAGTAGCTGTAACTAATTATTAGGTTGTCATGAGAATTAGAGTGAATAGTGAGCACATGATAAATGTAAAATCAGCATCATCATCATCATTTATAGTTTGCAATTTCCACTTAAGCCATCTCATTTAATCTTTATCAGGGTATTTTCCAGGTGATTGTCAAGGAAGTAGTTAATTAACTGTGTTAAATTTCATGTTAGGGATCTGGTGACCTATAAGATTGAGAGCTAAATTGTGAGTCAAAAAAAAAAAAAAAAAAAACCAAAAACCTCTTTATGGGGTGTGAAACACTAGGTGTGTCCACGGAGAACACTGCAACATTGTTCCTGGTTAACTGGGTGGAAAATGAACTTTGTAGGAAGCAAAAGAATAGAGAGTTGCTGGAAGTAAAACAAAAGTGTCTGAAAAGAAGGTAGATCTTGAAAGCAAAACATACTCCTTCCTTCAATACCTTCATTCATTTATTCATTCATTCATTCTCTAGAAATGCCCTTCATCCCCTTCCTGGAACACAGAAACTCAATTGACCCTAATAATAAGGGAAACATGCCTTCTTTGTCTCAGGGCAGAAAGGTTAAAAAGATAAAGTTTTGGTCTAATATTTGTGATTGTTTCTTTAGAACCTCTCTGAACTCTATACTCTAGAAAATAAAACAGATTTCACTAGAAGACTGTTTTTAATATGTTATTTCTTGGACATTTACAAAAATATGATGTGAACCATTCCTTTTAAAATTGTTTGAAGCAATGTTTAGTCAACTACATGTACTGAATACAACTGACATTCTGTGCAGAGATATAGGCGTCTCCTATTTTCACGTCCTTGCCAGATGAAATGGCTAATAGTTTGTTCAACAGAGGACTTCCCATGTCTGTCAGCTTGGGAGAGTCTCAATATCTCTGACTTTGTCTGCCTTTTTATAAATATAGCACTATGTAAACAAATACTGTTGTAATACATTTTGTAAACAAGTGTTCTGAGCTTGGTGACAACTGTCTCCTGAAATATATATCTTGGGAAGCTTTTATGTCAACACCATATTTATTTTTAATGTGTCTATATACTTATATATAGCACTGTGAACATAGTTTATTTAAGCACTCCCATAAAGATGGACATAAAGTTTGCTTCCATTTTTTTGGATGCTACTAGTTATCTTACGCACACATCTTTGAGCACAAGTGTAAGCATTTCTGTAGTACAGACTTCTAGAAATAGAATAGCTGATCCCAATGGTATTTATATTTTAATTTTAATAGCTACAGCTGTGTTCTCCTCAAAAAGTTAGGAGCAGTTCACAATCCCACAAAAGCACAATAATGCTGATTTCACCAGTATATTTTAATATTTGACCATCCAAGAGATAGAAAATGATTTTGATTGATGCTTTAATTTGTTTTTTGCCTAATTATTAATGAAGTTAAACATCTTTTGAAATTGTTGACTATCTGTATTTCGTATTTTGTGAAATATGGTTAAAACTTGTATTTTTCTCTTTTTATTGATATCAATCAGTTTTCTGTATATTTACATATATTCTGAAAAATTTTTTTTCTGTGTATGTTATGATTTTTATGTCTTTAACAGGAATAGTTCTTCAGCCTGAGAATTATGGAGAATTTAACAGGAATAGTTCTTCAACTTGAGAATTATGGAGATAGATAATTTCTATTTTCATCCACTTCAGCTTTCATATTTAAATATTCAACCATTTTGAAATTATATTTTTGGTTGCTGAAGATAGACTAACTTACTAGCCAGTTGTCCCAGATTCCATTATTGAAAAGTTTATCCTTTACCAGTAAATTGTAAAGATACCTTCATCACATACTGAATCCCATGGATTCTATATTGTGTCTTATTGATTTATTTAGGTATGGATGAGCAAAATAGTGTTTTGATTAAGTAAAGGTGTGTGGTTATCTCATAGGTAATGACTCTCATTAATTTTGTTTTACAAAGTTTTATAGTTATTCATACTCATTCCCTCTTCCTAGTGAATTTTAGTATAAGCTTCCATAGTTACTTGCAAAAACTTTTTGGTTTGTTTGCTTTGATTACTTTATCTGGAGATAATTGACCTCTTTACAATACAAAGCTTCCTATTCAGAAACATCCATCACTCTCCATTTGTTTACATGTTCCTCATGCCTTTCAATGGTATTTTAAATATAATTCCTGTGGGTATTAAACAGCTCTTGTGAAGTATATTGCAAGGTACTTAAAAGTCATTTGTGTGCTCTAGAAATTCTTTCCTAAGTTGTTGGTTCTTCTAGTTGGTGATATTTGCACCTCATTTTATGGCATGTGCTTTTCTCAAAAAACTGATGGGTTTTTTGTTTATCTTTTTATTTTACTGTGTGAATATTGTGATTTTCTACTAAACGAAGTGTCCATAATTTAGTGACTTGGTATCAGATGTCTCTTCTGCTACTAAAAATGTTTATTTGGATATGGATTCTAAATTTTCCTAAATTATTTCTTAATGGGTAGCTTCACTGTCCTTTCACCTGTCTTCTGGTCATCTCAGTTTTGAATCACATATAATATAAAATGCACTTTTCATTTACTTTGGAACTCCTCTAAATGCTGCATACAATTTATTCTGTTCAGAATGAAGTATATTTTTAGAAAGAAGTGCTTTATCTTTAATGCTATTTTTGTCTGTTTGTACTTCACAGATTCTTTTAGGCTTCATATTTTCTTTTGTTTATTTTTGACTGCTACAAATACATTTCTGCCTACACTTTCTCATAAATATTGTAGGCAGCTTTTATTTAGATTACTTCACTTTCTACAGGTGATATAAAAATCTTATTCCTTACTGCTGAAATCTGAAGACTGTATTAAGTAAATTTTTGTTGCTAGTTTAGATAATTAGTAGCAAGGAAAAGACTAACCTGAATTCATGGGATATTCTGAAAAGCAATTTTCTGTACATTGAAACTTCTTAAGCAAAGGCAAATATTTCCACATTTTATTATTTTAATGTCTCTTGTCTATTCAAGGTATAGGCTAAGATTTTGTGATTCCATTTCTGCTTCTTTTATTGCAGATTCAGGAAAATGACTAGTTCTCTAGATTTGCCCCTCTCACAGCAAATGTACTTCTGCATAAGGATGAATGTGGGACAGCAGTTGGAAGCTATGTAAATGAGGATTTCTCTGCCAACAAGTTTTATCTTTGGTGGAGTTAGCACACCCCAACAGAGCACATCTGTTGCTGGTTTATAAAGTTAACATGATCACAAATGTGCTTTGTTTATCCTGAAGCCTTGTTTCCATCTGTCACACCTAAAAATAAATTGGGATGCTCACCTTTTCAGGAAACTAGTGTCCTTGATTGGAATAAACCCAGGCAACATGACTACATTATTTAGATGCTGAGCCCTATTACTCATTATTTTAATATTTGTTGTGTTTATACTGGATTTTTCATCCTCAATGCAATAGCTTATGAAGCTTTTTGGTCTACATGAAACTTCAACTGGATTCAGCTTTTATTTTTTAAGATTCTCCTTTCTTCTACCCCTGACTCTCCAAATAGCAGTCCTTTGAGTTATTCTGCCTGAGTCTTTACTTACTTCCACAGCACACTTAGGTATAAACACATCATTTCTTGTTAACCCATTCAATCTGATTCTATCTATAATGTATTTAGAATCCATTTATCTGTGTGTGTGTATGTGTGTGTATTCACATTAGAGCAAGAATAGACACAGGAAAATGGTATTAAATGAAGGACAATAAGTTAAGAATGAGATATTAAGTACCTTTTACATAGTATGTGCACAATAAAATAGATGAAAATTAAACAGTTTGTAAAAACATACAGATACATTGGCAAAAAGATAAATAAGATATATGATAAGTAGATGATAGATAGATAGATAGATAGATAGAGGGTTAACTGAAAATGAGCATAAAGAATTTTTGTTGGGTGATAGAAATGCTATAAAATAGATTTTTGTGATATTTGCGCAACTCTTTAAATTGACAAAAAGGCTTAGTATATACTTAAAATGAGTGGGTGGCTTTTGTGGTATGCAAATTATCCCTCAATAAATCTGTTTTTAAAAGATCACTTGAAATCTTGCAATAGACACAAAAATTTAAAAATTAATAAATCTATTCATTAAACAATCATTTATTTAGTGTGTACTTTATACCAAGCACTGTGCTAACAACTTTAGACCTGAATATGACCAAGATTTCTTATTGACCTGAACTTTTTCCGTCCAGTAAGAGTCTATTGATGAACATGACCAAGGTATTCTTCATCTGTATTAACAATTTTTTTTAAATCTGGCACTTTCATTGATTTCTTTCCCTCTCTCTGGTGCAATTTTCCATGTGTTGATACAAATTATCTACATTTTGTACTAGTGTGTTTAACATACTACTCATAGTAATTCTTAACTCCCTAGCTGATAGTTCCAACATCATATCTGAGTCAAATCTTATTGATTTTTATCTTTTGATAGTAGATTTTCTTTTCATTTTCCTCCTTGTTTTTGTGTCTTTCTGAAAATTTTTGGTTGAAACACAGGTAATGTGTGTTTATTTCTGGAAATGAACATGTCTTTTCTTCTGCTATGCCCTTGAAGGGAGTGGGAGTGGGCATTTGAGTCTATCTAATCCAAAGATGAGCTGGGTTTGTTTCACTGTTGTGATGGTTTCCTACAATGAACCACAGGCTTCAAATTCTTCCAGCATTAGTGTACGGTCTATCACAGGATTTTTCTTATTGTCTCCTTCACACTCAGTTAGACCATCTCTTTGTGCCTAAAGCTCAGATTTGGTCTCTCTCCATGGTCTTACCCCTCTCTTAGTAGTGGGATCATGTTGCTTACTTCTCAGTGTTTCTAGCTGGGTAGAGTGGGGCAAAGAGGCTCTCTGTTGTCAGGGTTCAGCCTCAGGTTTAGGAGGGCCCTGAATCTTGAAGGATGGATTTTTTTCAATAATCCTGACCTTCCTCTAGTGGTTGGGGATCTTTCATGGTATATGTTTAATGCAGTGCCAGTGTTCTTTTCTTCACCCAGAGGTAGAGGTGGTTTGCTATTTGTTTTCCTACTCTCTTTAGTTCTGGGAGTGATAGGTTTGTTTTCTCTTCCCCTGAAAATTCACACACAAGAAGAATGCAAATGAGATGTGTTACTTTTCTCACTAGCGTATGTGCTCTTTTCTTCTTAGACTTTCACCATTTAGGGAAGCTTTTTCCAGTCTTTCTCCAATATTCTGTTGTAAGTATACTGTGAAGGTCCATGCAGAAGAGTCTATAAATAGATGCAAACACCACTTTCTCCTGCAGTTCCCTGAGGGTCCATATTTTCGTGGCCATTCACACTCAGCTTCTTTTGTTTTGTTTTGTTTTTAAGTAGCTGAATTCTTCCTAGTTGCCTAAAATTGCAGTCTGTCTTCCTCCCATGTTCACCCCCCATGTGAATCAGTGTTGATGCCTCCATCTCTTCTTGGAGACAGCTATTTTGCCCTATTATCTCAGCCCTCTGAAAATACTAACAAAAAACAAATTTAAGATGGTTCACAGTACAGGTGATCTAGCTGAATTTGGAGTCCCTGAAATTGTTTTGCCATTAATGGACATGATGTGTATAATTCTCAGTACCTTCCAGTAATCTGAGTATAAAAGGAAGAAATTAGATAATAGCATTCTCCAGGACTGTCATCAATTCTATGCTCTTGCTGGGGTGGTATTTTGGAATAATAGTAACACAAAGGAAAAGAAGATTTTGGTGAAAGAAAATTATGTAAGACTACTCTAGTGTACCATGTAGGGAGAAAGTGGAAGAGATAAATACAGAGAACAAATTAGTAGTTGCTAGAGGGGAGGTGGGTGGGGATAGTGAAGTGGGCGAAGAGGATTAAGAGATACAAACTTTCAGCTGTAGAATAACTAAGTCATGGAGAGGAAGAGTCCAACATAAGGAACACAATCAATAATATTGCAATAACATTGCATGGTGACAGATGGTGACTACACTCATGTGGTGAGCACTGAGCGAGGTATAGAATTGTCAGATCACTAAATTGTACAGTGAAAACTAATATAACATTGTATGCCAACTGTACTTCAATAGTAAAATGTAAAAAGTAGGAGAAAGGAGAAGTTGCTTAGAGAGTGGGAAGGAAATAGAAATATCAAGAGATTAAGCAAAAGACCAAGGTTAAAAGGCAAATGAATTTATAGAGAAGACCCCAGAAAATCCAATGGACAGAAACTGTGGACGTAGAGACAAGCACGCCAGTTGAGATATTTTAGATTAAATGTTTTTTGTGTGTGCAATTTTTAAGTCTGGAGAGACATCTTGGGAGTAAATGATTAGTTAAGATCAAGTGCAGAGGAACGTCTTAGGGATTAGGCAGTTGCAGGGATCTGTAGTGTCAATTAGAAGATGGATAGTCTACCTGAACCATGATGTGTTTTAAATATCAACAAAACTCATGGTAGAGAATAAGGGAAAAACAAGCACCAACATTTTGAAAGAAGAACCATGGAGTGGGTGTGATGAAAACAACAATGCAAAGAGTCATTGGGCATGTAGATTCCTTTCCTGGCTTTTAAGTATGTGATGCTTGAGATATTTAGTATTTCCGTTAAAGAGGTATGGGAGAAGTGAAGTATAAGGGAAGAATTAGGTTTAGATAGGTTTTCTGTAACCTAGGATAATTGACCTTTCCCTATGAATAGGCTACATAAACACAGTTAAGCCCTCTGCATTATCTTGGAACACAGAGAGATGGGGGACAATAAATGTAAAGAAACTTAAAAAATAATAAATAATGCCAACAAATTAAAGCCTATTAAGTGAAGAATAATGAGGATAAAAAGAGAATTAAAAAATGAAGCATACACAAAACCCAATAAATTAACAGCAATGTGTAACATGTGAGAAAATAATTAAAAAGAGAATAGAAAAATCATGTGCATGAAAGAATGCATTTTGCCCATGTAGTCCGATGGAACAGAACAAAATATATAAATTTGAAATTGGGAGGTTATGTATTTTGATTAAATATAAAGAAAAATCTTCTAAAAGTAAATTGCACAAAAATTAAAAAGAATGTCTTAGAATTTCATCAGGGTATTAATCAAGGTTGGACAGGCGCTTGTTCCTGTTAACCATGGAATGAAAAGCAAGATTTAAATTTGCTGATGTAATTTTCAAATAAAATAAAGAGCCTGTTTGTCTCCAACGCTAGTGAGTAACCCTACATTTTAATATATCTTATTTTATTATGTAAGTATATTAATGATAGAGTCTTATGTCCCATGATAAATCATCAAGGAGTAAAACATTTTACCTGTCGTTTTAATATACTGCAAGCACAGTGGAATTTCCTGCTGTGTTTTCTTACAAGGCAATTTTAAGATAACCTTTGATCATTGAAACGCCCATCAACAACAGGACAGACAGTAATTGCTCTCAACTCTAACTCATTAAGTCATCAGTTCTGACTAATCAGATGTTTAAAAAATATTTTGCTGATGAGCCCTGAACATTATGTTATATTGACCATGATGGAATATTTATGTAATTACAGTTTAATCTAACATGCCACTCATAATTTTCTGTAGTATATTCTTCTCTTGAATAATGCAACACTTTGAAAACTAAACTACATGATTCAACTAAATGCTGTGATTCAGCATGTTATTTACCCTTGAATCTTCTTGGTCAGCAACCAACAGACTCCAGTCCTGTGCAATTCAGCATACTCTCTGTATTAGAAATCCAATATGTTCCCTTTAGAATAAAAGTGGTTAATAAAGTTTAGTTTGAACAAATCCCCAAACTATACTAGGTAAATTTACTGATAATTTATGTAAGCATGAATATCATATCTAAGTACTCTAGAGTAGTAGAATAAACATGTTAGATCTCCCTTATGAAATGGGTATAATGCATATAAAGAACAGAAATCTGGCACATTTGGGTTTAACATCTATGTTCATTAAGTTTTATCAAAAGTTTATTAACATCCAAGGTAATTTTTCCAAAATAAATAACACAATCTTGGCTAAATAAGGGTAAAGTGATAAATAACGCCTACATCACATTTAGATTTTTTTTATGTGAATACATAATTGGAATTGTTTAAATGATTACTTATACTAAAAGGGAGTATGCTGAGGTGCCTGGGCGTCTCAGTTGTTTGAGTGACTCTTGATTTCGACTCAGGTCGTGATCTCAGGGTCATGAGATCTAGCCCCTTGCTGGGCTCTGCACTCAGCACAGAATCTGCTTGAGGTTCTCTCTCTCTGTCCCTTTGCCTTTCCCCCCACTCACACACTTTAAATAAACAAACAAACAAACAAATAAATAAATAAAATCTTTTTTTAAAATTAAATTAAATTAAAAAATAGGAGTATGTAAAGCTAATACAATCACATACTATAGTTGAACATACAAATATCAGTAAAACAATTTCACTCTAAACAACTGCATACAGATCCTTTAAGATTTTGGGGGTGGGGGTTGGTGGATTGTTCTTATATTTAAAATTTTTGTGTATAAAAAAATGACATTTAAGATGGTTCACAGAATCCACGTAAGAGCTGAAACACTTGAATAAGGCAAAGGTGAAATGCAAGGTAACATTTTATTGATCAGAATTAATGCACCTCCCCTACTGGACAGCTATCTGGTGTTAACAAGGCTCATCTCCCAACTCACAGCTCTCTGTGAATCAGCTTAGGACAACAGCCAAAGCTGAATCAACTGCCCAGGTTCCACCCTGTGTGGAAAGAGAGCAATCACAAGATTCAGGAAACTTGGCAGAGACTCCAATATATACTGAGATGGATTATTCAATTCTTCAATGTAAATTATAATATATAGAGAAAAATGTGCACATGAGTAATGTGTGCGTAATTTTATACATGCCATTAGTTATCAAAGTGAATATTAATGACCCACCATGAAGGTAAACAATTTGAATGTCTAGACTCTTCTACTCCAAGAGCGTTAAAGAGAAACCAAAAAAGAGGCACAGTTTAAATATTCCTCTAGACTCCACACCCATAGCTACGTAATTGAAACTTGAACTGTCCCGATTTCCTTGCCATGCTGCCTCTGATCCGAAACAGAGCTCTAGCTTTCTTTGTGTCAACACGACCTTCCCGTTGCCCAGCCAATCAGCCTCAATCAAGTCAGCTCGCCCCAAGGCTCCTGCAGGGATGCAAGTTTCCCCGGCAGCATCATGCAACCACGTGCTGCCTCCGTCCTGCTTTGCAGACTGAGCTAGAGGGGCTGACAGCCAAGTTTTGTAACCACTTTAGGTTTTGAAATTTTCCTGTTGTGAACACTTTTTGCTTCCCACGCTATAAAATATTCCTATCAAGTAAAGCTCTCTGAATTTTCTTGGGACAGAAGCAACCCTATCTTAAACTGTTTAAATAAATATTTGCTTGTTCTGTTTTTTTTAATTGTGTCACCGATTTTGTCCATAACACTACACGTGTATGCAGTTTTCTGTGTTTATTTCTTTTCTCATGATTGTAAGTATTGCTGTATATAGCTATCACTCTTTACTTATAATTCTTTTACAACTTGGCTTTACCAGTTTTCACTCCCACCAGAGATATTGTTGCTTTATATCCCGACCAACACTTGACATTATCAGACTTCTTTATTTTTACTTATTTTCCCTTCTATTTATAGAAAAGAGAAAAAACTAAACCCAAGTTTGTCTGGATTAAGTATGACCCTCAGGGCAAAAGCAGTTTCAGCATCCTGGTTCTTCATTTAGCAATTTTGATTCTCGTTCTCCATTATATTTTTGTTTCAGAGCTTGGTGGTTTCTTCATATTTTAGTATTCCTCAAAGATTTTCAGGGCTTGATATTTTGAAACACCCTTATCAGATTTTCTAAACTATATCCCTTTGAAGGTTCATTGAAATTACTTCCTTGCCATTGCTAGAAATAGAAGGCTGGGTCTTTATTTTTCACATTTTTTTTTTTTTTTTTTTTTTTACCATTGGAAGTGGTATAATTGTCAAGTCGTACAAATGATTGTACACTTTCCTGGAATATCCTATTTCACGTGTATGGCAAGTGTTTTTTAAATCTTTCCTACCTTGGGCACCTGTGTGGCTCAGTCGGTTAAGCGTCTGCCTTCGGCTCGGGTCATGATCCCGGAGTCCTGGGATCGAGCCCCACATCGGGCTCCTGGCTCAGCGAGGAGCCTGCTTCTCCCTCTCCCTCTGCCTCTCTCGCTGCTCATGCTCTCTCTCTGTCTCTGTATCTCTGTGTCTCAAACGAATAAATAAAATCTTTAAAAAAAATAATAAATAAATCTTTCCTACCTTATTTTTCATAACAGATTTGTTGAGATATAATTCACATACCACAAAATTCATCCACTTAAGCTATATAATTCAATGGGTTTAGCACATTCATTGAATTGTGTAACTATCACCACTATCTTATTAGGGAATATTTCATACACACACACACACACACACACACAGACACTCTGCTAAAAATGTCTAAAATTCCAAGTCCATTGGCTGTTAAACCTCACTCTCCTCTGCTCCCAGGCCCCGGCAACCACTAATTCATTGACTGTCCCTCCAGATTCACCTTTACTGGATATTTGATGTACATGGAGTCATATACTACATGGTCTTCTGTAACTAGCTTCATCCACTTAGCAAAATGTTTTCAAGATGGTAGCCTGGGGGCGCCTGGGTGGCTCAGTTGGTTAAACGTCTGCCTTAGGCTCAGGTCATGACCCGGGGTCCTGGGATCGAGCCCCGCATCGGGCTCCCTGCTCGGCGGGAAGCCTGCTTCTCCCTCTCCCACTCCCCCTGCTTGTGTTCCCTCTCTCGCTGTGTCTCTCTCTATCAAATAAATAAATAAAATCTTAAAAAAAAAAAAAAAGATGGTAACCTGTATGGCACTCCTCCTTTTGTAGAGCTGAGTAGTACTCTCTATCGTGTGGAGTAACAGACTGTATTTATCCATTCATCGGTTGCTGGGCGTCGGATTCTCCCCACTTTATAGCTGTCGTACAGAACGGGGCTATGAACATTCCTGCACGAGTTTCTTCAGGCAGCTGATGATGCTCGTTTGTAGCTTCCGATTTCCCAGAAATCTACAGACACTCACGCTTGACTATCAGATCATTTCTTTTTCTTGGGCAGTTTCAACCAAATATACCCCTTTCTATCTTTACCTTTCCAAACACATCATTTTCCTGGCAATCGAGTGGACTTTACTTACTGTTTAATAATGATCTGTTCGGCTGAGTTGCCCTGTCGCTTTTCTTCATTCTCAAGCAGCAGAAAGTCAGGACTGTGAGCACCTCCGTCCCTCCCTCACCATCCCTGGCTCCCATACACACGACACACCTCCTTGCACTGCTGTCATTTGTGAGGCACTCTCTGTAATTCGGGCGTGTTGTAGCACTTTCTAACCCATCGATTAACTTTCCAGTGTGAGAGGATCTATTTATCTTCTCAGAGGAAACTCCATCATTTCTAAGGATCGCCCTGGGGGAAGGGATTTTCCCTGCGGTATTTAGTGTTTCTCCTGGTAGCAGCTGCTTTGGGGCTATCTATCATAAGCACTGCCCACCTGTCTCCAGGAGGAAGGCTTATCCCTATTAACTCTTTCAGCCACCTTCTTCCAGAGAGTCTCCCTCTCTTTTGGCAAACATGGAAAAATCTTCATATTTAATTGGCTCACTTCTCTTGCAAGTAGACAACCTGTTTCTGAATACTTCTAAATATATTCTTCTAGGGAAAACCCTAAACCAAACCAAACAACAAGAAACACACTCACGGACCCATCTCTAACGGTGAAACCATTTCTTCTGTTGTCTGAAAAAGGGGTACGTTACAGACTGAAGGAGCTTGTTCTGAAAAAATTCTGATCATTACGTTAATATTGAAATAAATGGTCCTAAAATATGTAGTTATATATCAAAAACTCAGAAGACAGTCACACATGAACACGGGCTCTAATTCTCCCCACTCTGTGATCTGATCCCAGCCCACCTCGCTCTCCATTCTCTCCTCCTGCTCTTGGCCCTGTACTTCAGGAGATCCCCAATACTCTCAGCCTTTGATCTCACCATCATCTTTCCTTGCTTCGTCCTTGCATACAACGTCTTTTCTCAGCTTGGACGGACCCTGCTTGATTCTGTGAATTTGCCTACCATCTAATTACTCTTCAGGGAAAAGCTACTGCATCACATTTTCGGGGAGGGGGCAACCCCAATCCAGATGATCTGATCCCATGATGCCCACATTGGCTAATGCAGCCTTAAATTGCTTATTGATCATTTGTCTTCTATCATCAACTCTAAGCTCCCTGAGGCTAGCGTTGGGATCTGTCTTTGCTTTCAGGATGTCTCTGCACCTACAACATGACAAGGTTTGTGATATGTGAATCATAGTGTTTGGGCTGGTTTATATCTCGTTTTCTTTTCATTTATGCCGAGTCGTTTTCAATAGTGTTATCTTTTTTCCTAAGACATTTGCATGATCTGCACCTCTCATCTGAAGGATGTGTGTGCCCAAGCAAACTTAGTGACAGAAGATAGGCCTTTTCAGTAGATGGGAGAAATGATTCCACGCTGTTTCCAAAGAAATCTTTCTACTAATACCCAAGACTTGAACATTTTTGCAGTCCTTCTCTACTTGAGGGCTCCAGAAACTGCACAGGAGATTTTCTTTCTTCCCTTTGTATAATCCGTGTATGGAGGAAGTTGGGGTTCATACATATTTATTTATCTGTTCTGTATCAGATTGCTACCTGATTTAAATAAGACAGGAAAAGCCATTTCCTAACATGCTGTTGCATATATTAATTTGTAGGGAACCAGAATTTTTATTATATGAATTCAACCCATTCTACAATACGACAGCCATGCCCACTGGCTCGGATCTTGTTTCATCTTCATTAAAATTTTATAATTTTCTACATACAATTTTATTATCAAATATAAATTTCATTCTAATTCTAAATATTGCTATTATATGTGTACTACCTCTTTATATATATATATATATATATACGTACATGTATATCCATATACACACATACATATGTAGACCAAAAAATCAAACAAAAAAGAATGATGCATACACAAATGGGGTGGAATATATATATATATAGCATATATATATGCATAAATAAAAGTCTATATTAAATATCAAATATTTTTGTGGTGAGAGTTTAAAATCATTATTGATTAAAAACAGGTCATAATAACTTGTAGGAAAATGACATCCACCATGTACTTTAAGAGCATCTTAGTTATTTTTTGTTAGTTTTTTCCAACTTTATTGAGATTTAATTGACAAATAACATTGTATAAAGTGAAGAACTGTACTATTATATGTTGGTTTCAATATATCTGCTCATATTTTATTTTTTCTTTTTGTTTTTACTAAATTTGCTGTCCCACTGCTAACCTCTAGGAAAAATTTTTAGACCACAGATATTCACACTATTCTTTTTAATACATGCCAAATACATTCCTCCAAGCACTGCTGTAGCTGCCTTGGACATGTTTGCGTAAACTCTATTGTTATTAAATCACTTTCAATACGTATTCTAATTCCTAATGCACTCTCTTGACCCATGGGTTGGTAAATTTCCAACATATGGAGTTCATATCCTTTTTTTGTTGCTGTTTTAAATTTATTTATAGCCTAATTCTTTTGTAAGTAAATAAATGAGTCTATTATTTCACTACTTGGAAATGCACTGACTTCTGTGGTCTAAGATAAAATCAACTTTTATAAACTTTCCATCTGAACTTGCAAAATATTGTGTGTTCTCTAGTTCTTGAGTTCAGTGTGCTGTAAAGAGCAAGCCATTCATGTTGAATTGTGCTATCCAAATTTTTTACAAATTTACTACATATTATTGGTTTTGTTTCATCCACTGATAGGAAAGATTACATATTAAAATCCACAATTATGATTGTGGATATTTTATTTCTATATTTATTTTCTTACTTTTTGCTATATAACTTTTGAGGTTATATTATTAGGCACATACACATTAAGAATTGTCATATCTTCCTGTTGAATTGACCATTTTACCATAAAAGCCTTCCTCTTTATCTCTAGTAATGTAGTTAATATTTATAGAGCTATATCAACTTCCTTTTTTTTGAAGTTAGAAGTTTTTTTCTTTTTAAAAATTTTTTATTTAAATTTGATTCAGTGGGGTGAAAATATTAACTACATTAGACTAGGCCTTACTAGAGATAAAGAAGAAGTCTTTTATGATAAAATGGTGATATTTGTTCTTTCAGTCCATGAGCATAGAATGGTTTTCCATTTCTTTGTGTCTTCCTCAGTTTCTTTCATAAGTGTTGTATAGTTTTCAGAGTACAGATCCTTTACCTCTTTGGTTAGGTTTATTCCTAGGTATCTTATGGGTTTTGGAGCAATTGTCAATGGAACTGATTCCTTGATTTCTCTTTCTTCTGCTTCTCTATTAGTGTATAGAAATATAGCTGCCATTTGACAAAATACAGCATCCTTTCTTGATAAAAACCCTCCACCATGTAGAGATAGAAGGAACATACCTCAACATCATAAAAGCCATATTCAAAAGACCCACAGTGAATATCATCCTCAATGGGGAGAAACTGAGAGCTTTTCCCCTAAGGTCAGGAACATGGCAGGGATGTCCACTCTCACCACTGTTGTTCAACATAGTCCTGGAAGTCCTAGCCTCTGCAATCAGACAGCAAAAAGAAATAAAATGCATCTAAATCTGCAAAGGAGAAGTCAAACTTTCACTCCTCACAGACAACATGATACTCTATGTAGAAAACCCAAAAGACTTCAGCAAAAAATTTCTGGAACTGGTAGAGGAATTCAGCAAAGTCACAGGATATAAAATCAACAAACTTCATTTTAATTGGTGTATTCTATCTTTTTACTTTCTATCATTTTACTTTGAACATTTTGAATACCCTCCCCACTTTTTTGTAAGTGTACAGTAAGACTTTGGTTCTTAAGACAGTGTGCCAACTTTTGTTTTTTTATTTGAAACATTGGACTTCAGGTAATACCATTCGCTTATTATCTCTTATCTACCCATCTTCTCTATTTTACATTATTTTTCTTACTTTTCTTAACCACCTTTAGCATTGATTATTTTTATCTATTTTTGCATCTATTTCCTTATTAGTCATCCATTATTTTATTTTCTTTAGTGATAAGCCTAGATATTACAATTGCACCATTGATGAATTTGTATGTTATGCCGCTGAGTCAATTTATGGATCAATGCTTCTAAAAAACATTTTTACCAGAGTACTGTACCCTGACTTACTTAATATTTTGGTTGCCTATTTTAATTTTATGTATATTTAACAGCTCACAAGGTTTTATCATTACTATTTTATTAAGTCAATATTAATTAGAATAACACAGATTTTTTACCCTTTTTTATTTCTCTTTATTCCTTTCTGCATTTCTGAGCCAGCACTTAAAATAATTTTGCTTCTTTACTAATAATGCCCTTTAGTGTGTGTTATGTTTTGTTCTGTTTCCTTCTTTATTGCAGTTCTGCTAGTGACACATTCTCTCAGGTACTTTCTTCTGAAAATGTATTTATTTCACTGAGAAGTATGTGATTTTTTTTTTTTTTTTGGTCCAACATAGATCTCAGGTAGGCTGGAGTCCCAGAAAAGGAATTAACTTCTGCAAAGTTCCATGGAAACTGGCTGAGGCCCACTGTCAGGGCGTCAATCTTTGTCAAACTCAGTCTTAGACCCAAGCTTCCCCAACAAGCCAGGGGGACTTTATTAACCATGAATGCAGATGTCGGTCCTGATGCTGTTATCCCACAGAGTTGTATCCATCAGTCTTGGAAACAAAAGCCTCTGATGGTAGCCAGGAAGGGACTTGTGGTTAGCCCCACACATTAAAACCAAGCTTCGAGGATAGAGTTGCAATCAAGGTTCTGTCATAACACATTCCTGTTGAATCCTGACAAGGAGGGGGCAATGCTTTCTTTGCCATGCAACAACACAAAGCTTCAAGCCCAAGGGTTGAAATGGTCTCCCTAGACTCTGACATCTGTTCTATTGGACACTGTGTCTTTCCCCAGTGTGATAAGGCAACAAGGAATGTATCCCTGCTATTGGCTCTTTCTCTGCAATAATTCCTGGTGAGCATACTCTAGTGGAGCCGCTTGGATACTTGTCCTTGTCTTCATGACATTCATTTTTGATGCTGAGAAATGTTGTTTTCTAGCTATAGAATTCTGAGCCCATAGTAATTTTCATTCTGTAATTAAAAGGTATTCCATTATTTCTTGACGTCCATTGTTGCTCTTGAGATATGTGCTGAAGCATACCATTGCTCTATTTATATGAATATCTCTTTACCCTCTGCCTGCATTAATGATTTTCTTTTTGTTACTTTGTTTTTTTAAGCAATTTTCCTGAGATATATTTAATTGAGTTTTTTTTTTTTTTAAAGATTTTATTTATTTATCTGACAGAGACACAGCGAGAGAGGGAACACAAGCAGGGGGAGCAGGAGAGGGAGAAGCAAACTCCCCCTGAGCAGGGAGCCTGATGCAGGGCTCGATCCCAGGACCCCGGGATCATGACCTGAGCTGAAGGCAGACGCTTAACGACTGAGCCACCCAGGCGCCCCTTAATTGAGGTTTTGTTTGCATTTTTTTCTCTTCTTAGTTTGTTGATTTTGTTTTAAATCTCTGTTTTTTTTAACTTTTGGAAAATTCTCAACCATTTATTCTTCAGATTACACTAACTTGCTTCTGTCCTAGTTGGTTTATTTCAAGTAATCTCTTAACTCTCGTGTTCAATCATTTGGGCTCCTAAAAAATGTTTGGGTCATCAGAGTTACCTGGATTATGGTTGGGTTATGATGACCTTTGTGGCCCTGACATCCTGTTCTCTCTGTCACGTTCCAGGTACAAAAAGTCTCCTTCCCTTCTCATTTCTCAGCTTCCTTTTCCTCTGTTTGAAAGGGATCCAAAAGCTAGCTTCTCCTTGAGTTTCTTTCTTTTTCAGGTGAGGTACCATTTTGCTAATGCTAATTTAATATTGCCATACTAATTTTTTTCAGCATTTAAGTTGTTTTTATCAGGTAATTTGGTTCAAATTAATCAGTATCTCAGTATGAGCAGCAAATACACTTTTGGCTGTAAGAATCTATAGTTTATAATTACATTTCCCAATTCCAATATAATTCATTTAAATTTAATAAACAAGATGTTTTCTTTTTTTTACCATGAATACTTTTTTCTTCTCAACCCAAACATGATAACTAGTCGATGTGTATTATTGTGTGATTATAGTATTTCACTCATAGTGAACTATGGCAGATATTAAACTATCTTTGATCCCTGAATGTTGTACACAAGACTAGTGAGATATACAACATGATGCCCATAGCTAACACTGCTGTATGATAATAAGAAAGTGGTTAAGAGAGCAAATCCTAAGAATTCTTATCACAAGGAGAAATTTTTCCCTTTTTCTTTTCTTTTTCATCTTCCTCATCTTTTTATTGCATATGTATGAGAAAATGGATCTTAGCTGAACCTACTGTGGTAGTCATTTCACAATATGTGGAAATCAAACCATCATGTTGTACATCTTAAACTTATATAGTGGTGTATGTCAATTATTTTCCAATACAACGGGAGAAAGACTAGTGTGTGTATTTTCCCTTTTTTATTTTGTATTTTCTAAATTATTCTACTTTTTTCTTAGATTTTGGGAAAATTTTACAAGAATAGGGCAAAGAGCATAGCATCTCCCATTAATCTTTCCCTGAATATAATCTATTGATTAAGGTACTTTTTAGCTAAGGAAATATTCTATGATTTATTTAATTTATTTAATTATTAACAATCTTCCATCTGTTCCCTTTTTTCCTCCCGGAATTCCAATTATTTGCATGTTAGGTCTTCTGGATATATTTGAAGGCAAGTCCCTTATCTTTTCCCTGATGGTTTCCTTCTGACAAATTTCTTCCAATTTTTCTTCCAAATCACTTAGTCCAGTCTCTTCCTTGAACTTATGCTTCATTTACTTACTAAATTATTTATTTAAAAAATCATCTTTCATTTAGGTTCAGAGAATAATTTTGGGCTGATCTCAGATCACCTTAATTTTTTGTTAAATTTCTATTCATCAGTCTCTTTTGTGTTTATTTTTGACTGATCGATGATTTTCCTTTCTTTGGGCATTGACCATTTAGATTTTTTTTTCTTTTTTTCAATGATTCATAGGTCCGTTTTTGAAGACACACACACACATACACACATACACACACAATCCTTGGGTCACACCATTCCCAGAATATGCCACCCTAGTTTCTTTAGGTTGGTCGTTATGAAAATAACTTCAAGATTTTCCTTAATTCAGAGGCAGGGTTAAGACCTGTTCAGGTACTCTATAAGGCATTCAGCAGATTCCAAATGTAAATGCAATTTTTCACTTAGCTATCTCAAAGACCTTAGCTGATGTTTGTCTGAAAACAAGCAAACAAACAAAAAATCCTGGAGATCAGAATTGGAAGTACAGAAGAAGGAAACTCTACAGCTTGCTGAAGAATCTCCAATTTCAGTTTTGTTTGTTTGTTTTTATGAGGCTCTGTGTGTGGGATGTGTGTGTGTGTGTGTGTGTGTGTAATATAAATTATGCATATAATGGATAATGAAGACAGTAATTAAGACAGTGCAGTATTGACAGTAAACGAAAACACAAATAAATCAATGGAAGAGAATAGAGAGCTCAAATAGACCCCCAAATATATAATTAACTGATCTTTCACAAAGAAGTGAAGAGAATACAATGGAGCAAAAATAGCCTTTTCAACAAAAGGTGCTGGAACACCTGGACTTCCACATTGAAAAAAAAGAGAGAAAGAAAGAATCTAAACAAGGACTTATGGCCTCCACAGAAATTCAATCATAATGGATCACAAACCTAAATGTAAAATGCAAAACTCTAAAGCTCCCACAAGATAAGAGAGGAGAAAATCTAGATGGCCTTGGATTTGCTGATGACTTTTTATATACAACACCAAAAGCATGATCCATGAAAGAAAACAATTGATAAACTGGACTTCATGAAAATTAAACATTTCTGCTTTGTGAAAGACTTTGTCAGAAGAATAAAAAATATATAGAGACTAGAATCAAATATTTGCAAAAAATGTATCTGATAAAAAACTGTTATCCAAAATATCCAAAGAACACTTAAACCACAAGAAAAAAAATGAACAATACAAATTAAAAAAAAAATAGGCCAACAATCTTAACAGTTACTTCACCAGAAAAGATATACTAATGACAAGCAAGCATATGAAAAGATGCTCACATCATATGCCATCAGGGAAATGCAAATTAAAAGAACAATGACATACTACTGAATACTTACTAGAATGACCAAAATCCAAAATATTGAGAACACCAAATGCTGGAGATGATGTGGAGCAACAGTAACTCTCATTTATTGCTGGTGGGAATGAAAAAATAACAGACATTTTGGAAGACTGTTTGGTATTTTCTCACAAAAGTAAATACTTTTACCTTATGATCTTGCAATCTCATTCCTTGGTTTGTATCCAAATAAACTGAAAACATGTTCACACAAAAATCTGCACATGGAGTTTATTATAATTATAAAATCTTGAAAGCAGCCAAGATGTTTTTCAGCAGGTGAGTGGATAAATAAACTGTGGTACTCCAGACAATGGAATGGTATTCAATGATAAAAAGAAATGAGCTACCAAACATAAAGAGACACAGAGGAATCTTAAATGAATATTAGTAAGTGAAATAAGCCAATCTTCTACATACTATATGATTCCAACCGTATAACATTCTGGAAAGATAAACTATAGAGAAAGTAAAAAG
This sequence comes from Mirounga angustirostris, assembly GCF_029215605.1. Classification (NCBI taxonomy): domain Eukaryota; kingdom Metazoa; phylum Chordata; class Mammalia; order Carnivora; family Phocidae; genus Mirounga; species Mirounga angustirostris. Next base: position 9,563,368 of record NW_026991722.1, on the reverse strand, counting down.
GTCAGTGGTTTGCCAGCAGTTAAGAAGATGGGATAAATAAGTGGAATACAGAGGATTTTTAGTGCGAATGCTCTGTATAATACTATAATGTATAATGATATATATCTACCCATATATATGTCTAAACCCATTAAATGTACAACTAAAAGTAGAACTATGGACTCTCAGTGTTAATGGTGTGTCAGTGTAGGTTCATCAATTATAATTAATGCACCACTCTATGGGGGATGTTGATAATGGGGAAGCTATATGTGTGATGTCAGGAGTATAGAGAAATGTCTACATCTTCTCAATTTTGCTGTGAATCAAAAACTGCCCTAAAGAATAAATTCTTAAAAAAACACATAAATTAACATGATATAAAATTATTATAATGAAAATGCTCAGAGACCGATTACCAGAACTGGGAAATAATGCATAAAGTTTCAGAAATCCCCAAGGTACCTTTCCAAGTAGTCTGTCCAAGACCAGTGTCTGGACATATATGGCAATCATTCCTTTTTTTCCCTCCAGAATTTAACCACAGTGTTTCGTCTTTTCACAGTTTGAATTTGTACAGGTGAGGATTTCTTTCTGTTTATCCCCTTTGGGATTCATTGGTACTTTTGAATCTCTGGATTAGTAGCTTTTATCCCATCAGGCAATTGCTTAGCCATTATCCCCTCAAATATTGCCTCTGCTACTTCTCTTCTTCTGCAACACTGGTCACATGACATTAGGCCTACTCGCTGCATTGTGTAGGTATCACACTCACTTTGACATTTTCTATCTCTTTGGTTCTATCTCATGCAGTCTGGAAAATTCCTTCCCACCTATTTTACAGTTAATTAATTCACTCGTTAGTTGTCTTAGAGAAAGCCATAAATTTTATTAACTGAATTCTTAATTTTATTAAGTTTAGTTGTCACTGTTAGAAGATTTTTAGTTTTCCCCAAATCAACAGATGCAAGCTTTTATATATTTCAGCTAAGATTTTAAGCTTTACTGTCTGACCTGAAACATAGTTGATTACAGTAGGTGTCAATTTCAATATCCCCTCAAAATGAGTGTAGTCCCTGATTGCATGTTTATTTCTCTTTCCACATGAATAAAGCTGGCTAACCCATACCTCAGTCTCACAGTTTTTTTGTTTTGTTTTTCTTCTTCTTCTTAGTCAGTGTCCTCCAGGTAAATTGGGTTTGGATTCTGGATTTCCAGTTTTGGGGTCCTTGCCTTCTCTTGGATTTTTTCCTGGCAATTGTTTTCTACTTTATTAGTTCTAAAGACATTTTATTTTACTCGGTAGTAGGATTGATACTCATCGCCACACCATCATTACTGGAAGTAAAATGTCTCCTTGCTTTATGTGCTTTTTTTTTTTCCCTAACTCTATTTTATTAGGCTATATTTCTAGAAGTATTTATAGTAGATTAATTGTAAAGCCTGAACCTTGATGCATTGATATTCTGATCACAGATAGACTATAAAACATATATTAAATATATGCCAGTGCAAAGAATCTTAATTCTATTAAACTGTGTTAAAACATTAATGGTAGTCTGAAATTTTTAATTTTAAGATAATTATAATACTACTGAATTCAAAATTGATTTAGAAGAGAGAAGAAATATTATAAAATGTATTAGGACATCAGAGTGTTGAAAATGTCCATCACCTAGCCAAAATTTCGACTGGGTTATTTTTTTTTTTTTAATGTTACCAAGGTTATGTAATTAGATGACCTAATAAGAGTACTGCATAACTGAATTTCATCTCCTTTATGCTTCCAAATATCAATTGACACAACTGAGTATAAGAATAGCAATTATAAATGGAATAAAACCTAATTTCAAAAAGCTAATATTAAAATATTTCTATATTCCAAATTTGGATTTTTCAATGGGTTTTATTAATTCTTCAGGTAAAACTTAAAGTAAGTCACAAAAAGTGCTTTAATTTTAATTATGACACATGTAATAGATTTTTCCAGTGATTGTTGAAATATTTGTGGATGAAAACATACCCACCAGAGTTTATCTTCTTTTTTAAAGCCATTCTAAATAGAATATATATGTCAAATTCATATAAAATCTCAAATTTAAAGATAATTACAGCAAAAACTGAAATTTATAAAAAAATGAAAAAGTCAAAGAAACCTATGATTCTTTGGAAAACTGCCAAGCAGGAATCAACCACATTAAAATGTATATTCAATAATATTTTCACAGCACTGATAAGCATTTGAAATCTAGACAGGTTATTGAGCTTATAAATTCTATAGATTATACCTAAATTATCTGTTAACAAATGGAAGTTTGTTTTTCAGGAAGCCTAGAATGTGTGAATTCCAGATAAATTTGAATACAATTAGTTTTGTGAGTTAGTTTTTCTTTTTTTATTTTCCATAGGTGAATAGCAATTATACTTTATTTCAAAGCTAGAAATTTTACTTATGAAACTAATGATTACCTGTTTCTGGTAAAGACTAAAATACAACAATACCTACCAGGTTCTATAAGTAGTAGAATCAGAAAAGTTAAAGAAATTTTGAGAAATAATTTGGGTTTCCAATAATCGTAATTTTATAGTATTTACAGTTTACAGTACTGCTCACCTTGGTCAAGTTATCCATCTTTATCTTAGTTGAAATTTAAGACTAATGATCTTAGTTGAAACTTAAGAAACCCTGCACATCAACATTATTCTTGGGTACGGGAAAATAGGTGGCATATTGCTGATCACTCTGCTTCAGAAAAGCAGCAGGTTGGAAAGACATGGATGCCAATTACTACTAACAACATCAAATAATTTCTGTCATTTTTTTCTTTGATCTCAGGCCTAAATCCAAATCTGACTCAAAATTTACATGGCAAACTAAATCCAATGTGGAGTTTCTCCAGAATTCGGCTTCAGGTCCAGTGAATTCTTAATTGGTTGACCACAGGTATTTTTAATTTGACTGACATGAGGGGCTAGGGTAAATCTAGTTGGGTGTTGCAAAAATGGAAGCTAAGTAATAATGGCAAACACATAGAGTACGCCCAATGTGTCAGAAACTGTTATAAGTCTACACATATTAACACATGTTAGAATACTCTATATACTCTGATAATATAAAAGTGTTGGTAACCTATCTGACATCATCTAGATAAGAAATTGTTTACTTATTCATCAATACAAGAACTTTTCCATGCCTGTAAAATCATTAGCTTTACTAAGCATTAATTATGTGCAAAAACTTGCATATGCAAATTTAAATATACAAAATAATCTCTCTGGAGGAACTTTGATTCCAGTTATGAAGATTTAAAAAAAAAAAAACACATTTACTAGAATACAGTATAACTCAGTGAATACAAGTTTCTAGGTGATTGTTTGAGGTAATATTCCAGATAGTCCAAGGCTCAAACATCCATACATCCTTTTTCATGGAGAATCGTCAAGCCATTCAGTGACATTATTACTCTGGAAACACATGTATAATTCAAGATAATCCAATTCATCTTAAAGCATTGAATATCTAATATATAACAAGAGATAATTGCACTAAGTGAATAACTCATACATCATGTGCTTTATGATCTGGCTTTACAGATAAATTAATATGGAAAAATAATAGAGAACAATATAATTAAAACCTGGGAATTTAGAGCAAGAAGGGATTGTTGGGGTTCAGAGCAGAACAGTGAGAGTGACTGTAGGGAGAATGAACATAACTCATATAAAAAGAGAAAATGTGAAAAAAACCACCTGGGATTGCAGAGCAGCCTGATAAATGTCAAAGGCAACACATGATCTGACATGTGGCAGTCCGTGAGGATATGAGAGACAGCTGCATATTTTTAGCTAGCTATGCATCACATGCAAAGAGAAAGAAAATAGGCTTTTTAACATGTGAGATATTTTTTAAAACACAACACATAATTTTTATTTTTTCTGCTCTGATTTTTTCTATGCCTCAGTTGGTATCTGGTTCATTTATTATGTATTTTATTAAGTAATTACAATAAATTCTCCATGTTAGGTTTATAGCTATCATAACCTTAAAACAGAAAAATTAACTTTTTTATTATTATTATTTTTTAAAGATTTTATTTATTTATCTGAGAGAGAGAATGGGAGAGAGAGAGCATGAGAGGGAGGAGGGTCAGAGGGAGAAGCAGGTTCCCTGCTCAGCAGGGAGCCTGATGCAGGACTCAATCCCGGGACTCCAGAATCATGACCTGAGCCGAAGGCAGTCGCTTAATTAATAGAACCACCCAGGCGCCCCAAAATTAACTTTTTTGTTACCTCAGCTCAGTGCTACCTAGTCTACCAAAATTGAGGATGGAGGAAGATTTTCAATCACTTTATCCCATTTAATTTTCACTGGGGATTATCAAAACATGTTGGAAGTTCACAAGTTTATTCCTCTAAATAAGTGGCCTTTCCTTTATAAATGCTAAATGATAGGGACACCTGGGTGGCTCAATCGGTTAAGCGTCTGCCTTCAGCTCAGGTCATAATCTCACGGTCCAGGGATCAAGTCCCACATTGGACTCTTTGCTCAGCAGGGAGCCTGCTTCTTCCTCTGCCCCTCCCCCTGCTTGTGCTCTCTCTCTCTCTGACAAAGTAAATAAAATCTTTAAAAAAAAAATAAATGCTAAATGATAACCAAAATCTCTCAGTTTTTTTAGATTGTGTGATTATAGCAGATTTTATACTTAAAAACCTCCCTGAAACTTTCTCTCCTTCCCTTTTACTAAAATGTAAGAAATGCAATGTAAACAACATACTTTTATACTATAACTGAGCTCATAAAAATAAGAGAAATTCCAAGGTTCCAAAAATAAAGAGGGAACTAAACTTAAGGTATTAAAACCTTCATCATGGGGCGCCTGGGTGGCTCAGTTGGTTAAGCGACTGCCTTCGGCTCAGGTCATGATCCTGGAGTCCCAGGATCGAGTCCCGCATCGGGTTCCCTGCTCGGCAGGGAGTCTGCTTCTCCCTCTGACCCTCCCCCCTCTCATGTGCTCTCTCTCATTCTCTCTCTCTCAAATAAATAAATAAAATCTTTTAAAAAAATAAATAAATAAAACCTTCATCATGTATGAACATAAAGTGTAATCTTGGTGAGGGAGAAGCTGTGGGGTCAATGCACATCTAGAGATAGGGTGTGAGATTTGAGGGAAGCACTAACTGATTTGGAGATGAAGCCCATTAAAGACAAATGCTTGAAGAATTATGTCATTAAAATAACAAACTAAAGGGACACCTGGGTGGCTCAGTCAGTGAAATGTCTGCCTTTGGCTCAGGTCATGATCCCAGGGTCCTAGGCTCAAACCCCGCAGTGGGCTCCTTGCTCAGCAGGGAGCCTGCCTCTCCCTCTGCCTGCCATTACCCCTGCTTGTGCTCTCTCTCTCTGACAAATAAATAAAATCTTAAAAAAAAAATGGATAAACAATATGTGGTTGGTAAGAATTAATTTATGTCTCCCCCCAAATTAAGATGCTGAGGTCTTAATTTCTTGTTTGAGCCACAGTTTGTGGTACTTTGCCATGGTCACCCTAGCAAACGAATACATCTCCTAAAAGGGAAAAGCTTATGGTTTTGGAATCCCTTACCTTAAATAGTAACATAAAATATGGATACAGTATTGTGATGCTCCTTCAGCGAGATAGCAGTTTATACCGTCTCACTAGACTTTGTACTGTTCCACAGATAAAGTCTTAATGAATGTGAACTCACAGTTTACGATTACAGACCTCAGAAGGAAACAATCCACCATAAGCAAGAGACAGAAGATACTGCAAGCAGAAAAAGTAAATCACCAAGAAATTGTTGGTCTTTAGGGGCGCCTGGGTGGCTCAGTCGGTTAAACGTCTGCCTTCGGCTCAGGTCATGATCCCAGGGTCCTGGGATTGAGCCCCACATCGGGCTCCCTGCTTGGTGGGAAGCCTGCTTCTCCCTCTCCCACTCCCCCTGCTTGTGTTCCCCCTCTCTCTGTGTCTCTCTGTCAAATAAATAAATCTTAAAAAAAAAAAAATTGTTCATCTTTATATAAAAATAAGTTTAAAATTATTAAAAAATTATTAAAAAATTATTAAAAAATTATTAAAAAAAGAAATTGTTCATCTTTATATAAAAATAAGTTTAAAATTATTAAAGATATAATATCTCACATGTTAAAAAGCCTATTTTATGTATATTATGTAAATATACATAGTGCAAAAAGTCATTTTTGAAATGAAACAGAATCTGGAAATAAAAAGAATAAAAAGAAAAATATTAAATTATGTATAAAGCTGCAGAATACATACATTTGAGGAAAAAAGTTAACTCAAAGCATATATATTGGCATTTGCCCTGATGCAATGAAGAAGGATTAAAAGATGACAGTATGGCTCCCTTTGCCACATCTACTACATGAATGAAAATCATTCTCAGCAATCAGATTGTCGACATTCCAGAAAATGTCCACATCACTCTGAAGGGACACACTGTTATTGTGAAGGGCCTCAGAGGAGTGGCCATCAATCACATCAGCGTAGAATTCAGTCTCCTTGGAAAGAAAAAGAGGCTCCGAGTTGAAAAATGGTGGGAAATAGAAAAGAGCTGACTACTGTCCACAGGATCTGCAGTCATGTACAGAACATGGTCAAGGGGGTTACACTGGGCTTCCAACATTACAAGATGAGTCTGTCTATGCTCGCTTCCCCATCAATGCTGTTATTCAGGAGAATGGTTCTCTTTTCAAAATCTGAAATTCCTTGGGTAAAAAATATACCCATAGGGTTCAGATGAGGCCAGGCATTGCTTGTCCAGTATCTAAAGCCCAGAAAGTTGAGTTAATTCTTGAAGGAAATAATATTGAACTTGTATCAAACTCAGCTACTTTGATTCAGCAAGTCACAACAGTTAAAAACAAGGATATCAGAAAATTTGGGGATGGTATCTATGTTTCAGGCCGATGAATAAGGTCTAAGTTGTCCAACTACAGAAAGAAACAAGATGCCAGATGCTTTTTCAGACTTACTTGTGATATTTTAAAGATGCAGTAAAAGCTGTATTGATTTGGGGAAAAAAGACAACTTAAAAGACAGTATAAAAAGATGAAAAATCCCAACATATTTCCACTGCAATCCCAGAGAGGAGAAGATGAGTGAATAAGAAAAAGAATATTTAAAAAATAAAGTGTCTGAGAAATTTTCCAAAATTCATATTAAGTTTTAGTTTGAGTAAGTCCACAATCTTAAGTATGAGAAATTTAAAAATATATATACAGAATAGGGAAATTTCAGAACACCAAAGACAAAGAGTACATCACAAAAACAACCTTAAAAATACAGATTACATACAAATAAATAACAACTAAACATTTTAACAGGAACAACAACAACAACAAAAAACCCAGAATAATCTGTTACAACATCTAACAGTTAAAAACAAAGACATTTTTAAAAAATTAAAAATAAATAAATAAATAATAAATAAATAAAAATAAAGACATTTTCAGGTAGAAACCACTGCTAAAATACCAGTGTGGAAAGAACCACTGAATTATATATTCAACATGAGAGCTATCAAAAGCAACACAGATATGAATTGCACAGAGAATGGTAGCAAAGACATTGTGAAACATTTGAATAAATCTAAAATGCATTGATTGTGTAATGCTAGAAAATTAATTATAATGTCTAATTTGAAGGGATATTAAATAAAGTGGAACTAAATAACAGGCAAAAATATCATGCAAGATGCCTTGCAAGGTGGAAGGGAATTAATTTGATTTAAAACATTTTCAGATATTTTTGCTGTTTTATTGTTGTTTAGGAAGATATTGATTAATATTCAAATGTGCTAAGTCAACGATTAATTTTTATCTTTTTATTAACATTTAATAAGGTGATATATATCCTTTTAATAAATATATTTTCCCAAATTGATCACACCTGTGTAACCAGCCCCCAGATCAAGAAATAGAATATCACTGGAACCACAAAGGCCTCCTTTACGCTTTTGTATAGTCATTCTTTCCCCATGGAAAACCACCATTTAGATTTCTTTTTTTAAGATTTCTGATAGCTTAAATTAGATTGCCCTATTTTGTCCTATATTTGAACAGAATTATACTGTATGACTTTCTGACTTACCTTGTTCAAAATTATGTTTTCTGATATTCATTCCTATTGTGCACAGCATTGTAGATTATTTGCATCACTGTTGTATCTTATTTTTGTGTCAGTGCATTATGATTCATCTGTACCTTTTTTGAGGGGCGGGGAGGACCCGTGGGAAGGGCAGAGAGAATCTTAAGCAGGGTCTATGCCCAGCACAGAGCTGGATGCAGGAATCGATCTCACAACCTTAACATCATGACACTGAGCCAAAATCAAGAGTCAGTTGCTTAAGTGACTGAGCCACCCAGGCTCCCCTATCTGTTCCTCTCTTGATGGATATTTGTGTCTAGTTTGGGAAGAATTGGGCCATTTGCATAATGCTATGATGAATATGTTTTTTCATAAGCATATGGACACATTTCTTTTGGATTTATAGCTAGGAGTGACATTGCTTGGTAACAGGGTAGGTGTATTTTTAACTTTCGTTGATGCTGACAAGCAGTTTTTAAAAATGCCAGTTTACACTCCCACCAGCAGTTTATGAGAATGTGGTTGCTCAGCAACACCGTCCCTGATACTTCATATTTTCTAATGCTTTTATTTTAGTAAATCTGATAAATGTGTACGGATACTACATTGTGGTTAGTTTGCATTTCCCTGATGACCAATGAAACTGAGGACCTTTTAATATAGTTATTAGACATTTGGATTTTCTTTGTGAAATGCTTGTTCAAGTCTGTGACTATTTTTCTTTGGGCTGTCTTTTTTCTTTTCTTTTTTTTTTTTTTTACAGAGTTCTTTATTATATCCTGGACCCACCGTATTGGTGGATATGTGTATTGCAACTATTTTCTTCTTTGTTGATAATATTGTTTCTTTCTTCATGATGTCTAAATTTGTTATTTTTTAATGTCTAACAAACGACACCAAAACTTGCAGTTTAAAAAAGAATCATCAATTTAGCCTATTATCAATCTTTGGCTGGACTCCACTGGATCGTCAATCTGGACTGAGGCAGGCTCAGGTGATCTTGGTTGGCATCACGCATGCGTCAGTGGCAAGCTTGGGGCTCATTCACTATTAGTTTGTCACCTCAGTTCTTCAAGGGTCCTCTCATTCTCCAGCAGACTAGCTTCAGCCCATGAATATGGCAGCCACAGGGTTTCCTGTGCAGTAAAGAAGGACAAGTCCTGATGTGCAAGAATCGCTGCTCATTTCCTCTTGCTTCATGTATTCTAGCATCAGATTTGGCCAAACAGAGTCATGTGGTCAACCTGGCTTCAAGGGGAGGGAAAACAGATTCTACATATAGATGAGAGACTCTGCAATGGCACATTGAAAGGATAAGGATGCAGGGAGACAAAGAATATATCCCATTTTTACAAGCTACCATTCATTGTCTGTCTCTGGTCACAAGTATTAGATGCCAGTCTCAGGCAAAATCCATTCACCCTTATCTATGATCCACCTCTGAAAGGTGGAGAGAAATCAAACTGACTAAGGATGTTGGGACTTCAGAATGATGGTGGATGGTTTGTCTGGATTTTCTTTTAACTTTATATAATCTGAACATGGAGCTACAGAGGGTAGCAACCCTGAGATGTCAGAAGGTTCAGACTCAAAAAGCCCCCAAAATGCCTTCTCTCTCCAGCCGAAGTAGCAAGAAAGAGGCAGCTTGGCAAGATGGTAAACTTTTTAGAAAATAACCACTATAGTTAAGCAATCCTCCAAAGACAGAACTGTGGCCCCATCCCACTCACTCAAGCAGAGGCTAAAGGATCACCAAACTTCTACCCTGTCTGGGCAGTAACAGGCTGTGGAGAAAACCCATGCCAAAGTGTTGTCGGAAAAGGATAAATAGGGAACCAGAACTTACGTAGCTTATGGGCAGCTCTGTGTTGTTATTATTTGACCTAAATTTTACAATATTCATCTTTTAGTAAGGAAATAGTGTTCATTAACATTTAGTGTGAATATCATTATGCTTGAGCTTTCCTGTCACCTTCTCATAAGATTTATTAGGAATATGTTTTCAGGGCGCTTGGGTGGCTCAATCTGTGAAGCGTCTGCCTTCGGCTCAGGTCATGATCTCAGGGTCCAGGGATCGAGCCCCGCATCGGGGTCCCTGCTCGGTGGGGAGCCTGCTTCTCCCTCTCCCACTCCCCCTGCTTGTGTTCCCTCTTTCGCTGTGTCTCTCTCTGTCAAATAAATAAATAAAATCTTAAAAAAAAACACAATATGTTTTCATGTTTTTTAACTTTGAATGCATTTTTCTTCCATTTTGTGGAATTGTTTAATTAATGTTCTTATTTATTTTTATCTTGAAGATCATATTTAACAAATTATTTTCTATTGACTTGTTGTAAGGATTTACCAAGAATAATTAAACTTGTTTTCTCTCAATTTCAGGGGTCACATGGAATTTTATTTATACATACTCACATGCCTGTAAAAACACAGCCACAAACAGATGTAGAGAGTATGCATGTGTTTGTATATGTTTGTGTGTATATGGCATATATAAGAGCAGGAAATGACAGTGAAATGTTGTAAGATTGGGAAGTAGAAATTGGTATTGGTCATATTTGTTGATTATAAATATGGTTGATTTGGCTTCCCATAAAATGTGTCTTTAATGGGGGGGCATCATTTTATAGTGTCTTTGAATACCAATAACAATATGTCCTGATAAATAGGTATAAGACATGCATGATTGATATCAATGGTTCACAGATACAGAAGATTATCTATATGTAGATTTGGTAGATAACATGAAATCTTAATACAGCTTAAGGCATTCTGCCTTATTTTATTTTATTTATTTTATTTATTTTTTTATTTTTTTAAATATTTTATTTATTTATTTGACAGAGAGAGACACAGTGAGAGAGGGAACACAAGCAGGAGGAGTGGGAGAGGGAGAGGCAGGCTTCCCACTGAGCAGGGAGCCCGATGCGGGGCTCGATCCCAGGACCCTGGGACCATGACCTGAGCCGAAGGCAGACGCTTAGCGACTGAGCCACCCAGGCGCCCCTGCCTTATTTTATTTTTAAAGAGTATATATAACCTAATCCAATCCTCCTTTAATTGCAGTTATATTTAAACTTCTTAAGTGTACTTAGCAGGGATTTTAACTCTTATAAATAAAATACGCTAGTATTTTAAATAAAATTAAGAAAATATTATTTTACAAAGTATAAATATGCATGCAATTAAATAACTTGCATTAATAATATACCCAGAAAATAGTGCCCCAAAAGGATTATAGAAAGCATATGCGTTATAGCACAATAAAATTATGAATGTTTAAGCACACTTAAGAATATCCACAAAAATTGCAACTTTGAAAAAACAGCACAGAAAGATTTTCTAAGGAATATAAGCAATGACAATTTGTTGGTTTCTCCTTGCTATTTCTAAATGTCTTAAAAGGTTAATTTTTCAGGGTCTTCATGAGATTTCATGGAATTTGGCATTTCATAGATTTGATGGTATTTTTTCCTCATTGAGCATGGGTCTATGAAATCTAAATTGTCCCCAAGGTATTTTGTCTTTGGATGAAGTTATTGCAAGTACTTTTTTCATTCCTGACATCTCCCTGCCTGACAGAAATATACACCATACAGAAGTCATAGAAATACACATTGCCTCAAGAAAAATAATTGCAAGTCATGGTTTAAATATTAAACACCAGATTTGAGTTTAAAAAAGAAGTAATACTGACACTGACCTTTAAAGTAAGGTTCACAGTATTCTAACCACAACATAGAAAAACAGTTATTTTCCCAAGAATTTAAATAAATTTTAATTCATTGACATTTTTATTTAATAAAAGAAGATAATTTAGTTAATAAAAGCAGACATCTCATTTACTAAAAAGATATAATAAAAGGAGATAGAGGTCTTGAGAGACTGTAAGAAAGTTCCTGATGATTTAGTTTCAGGGTTTTTTGTTAGATCTCTAAGGGAAAGTGTGAAGTAAATTCACAGAAAATAGCTCTGCACTCTACGTTTGCTCCTAATATGCATCTCATAAAATAAAAAAACCTCTTTCAAATTTATCCCAAGTCCTTTGGGAGTTGAAGAAATTATATATCAATTCTAGAGTGAAAATGTTAATAATAGGCAATGCAAAACTTTAAGTTTAATGATTATATAATAAATTTGGATAATTTAATTAAACCAATCAAACAAAGGAAAAAAGGTTTAAAAATCACTCTGGTTATAGCTTCATACCGTGCTCCCTCTCAGAGAATGCCCAAATATGACTTCCATCAAAGTCACATTTAGATTCACATGAGAGTTTCTTGCATTAAGAGTTAAGTCACTCTCTTGAAAATGATAGAAAAGATGTGTGTGTGCAACATTTTTCTATTGTCTTCTTGAGCATCTCCATCCTTCATGCTGAGGAGGGCTGCATGAAAGCAATTGCTCCCTTTTTAGCAGGCCATTTGCCCCAATTTTGTGGCTTAGAGTAAGAGTCCGGTTATTATATTACTTGAATGTGGTTTATTTCCTGTCATATCGTCTTTACTTCCCCTTGAAATCAGAGCTTCAGAAACTGCAGGATGAGCCCTGGGGAGAAAGGGACAGTGTATATGGCAAAGAGCAACTTATTAAAAAAAAAAAAAATAGATGTCCTTTTGTCCTTCAGAAAGGTATGCTTTAAAGTACTATGGGAAATGCTAAGAAATATATTCTAACTTCTTTTTAACAGAGGACATAGGAAAGTGATCAGCATCTTTCTTTCCTTTGTTACTGACTTTTCAAGCACTAGTATAGAGTGTGCGTCTGGGTCATTGTCCCCACTCTTCAATACACCAGCACCCCCACCCCCCAGCCCCATGGATGACTGGACATGTCCCCATCACAGAACTGGCCAGGTCAGGTGTGAGCTTCACCGCTGCCCCAATGGTTCCAAGGGGTCCTACAGAAAGAAACCCTCTGACTCAATGATTAATTATAATGCCTCTTTCACACAGCTTTCAGTATATTTAACAACAAAACCCACCTGTTGGAGGGGGGTAGGGAGATAATATTCATGGCACAGAGATTAAGAAATGAATATTCAACTAAATCTGCAGCTCAAGGTGACTCTCAACACTCTATTGTAACATGTAAGAGCTGGAAACACATTTATCATATTCACTGACATGACATCCCAAAAAATAAGCATAGACGTCCATTAAAAAAATTCTCTACATTACACACCGTAGTATTTCTTCTGATCCTTCTGCTTTCCTTTTACATCTTCTATTAAATGAACTATCAATGCATTCTATAATCACTGTGTTCCTTCTACGCTTGCTTGCTCATCTCCTAATCCTACTTCTGTTTCACCCACCTCTATCACCCCATAAGCCCTTCAGGCCACAAAGACACTAAAGGCATTCTCTGAATTTTCTTTCCAGTTTTGTTTTCTTTTTGCAGGCCGTAGTAAACCACAATGTGCCCACCCTCACTTGAAAAGCTTGCTTTCTGCTGCCAGTTTCTTCCACAATTCTTTAGTTCCAGACTCCTTCCTAGAAGATTCTTCTGCGATTTTTTTTGATGGGTGGAATTACTCTTCCAGTTCCTAATTATAAAATTACTTTAAAAATTTATACATAGTTATATATTTTTTCTCAACTGTTATCTCCTCTCCCAGAGGTCATCCAAACTATGATTTTTACATTTTTCAGTTCTTTAAAATGAATATCCAAAATATTCTCTAATGATGAATTCTTTTAATGATTCTCAGCCATGTCTAAATGGCGTCTCCATCAGGAATAATGTTTGATTTTTGGTATGTTTTCATTGAAGTGGTGGTTTGATAAAGAATGGGGTAGAAAACAAAATGTTAGAATCCCCTGTGGGATTTTTTAAATCAAATTTGAAACTAGGAAAAGTGAGTGGCCAGCATTTCTGTGAGACTCAGCATGAGCCCATCACCTCAGGTTATCTCAAATACTCAAAGAAATACAGATAGCTTTCCCAGAAGAACAGAGAGATTTAAGGGATCCCTGTAACAAATCCCATTAAACGCATTCAAACACCTGCTAAAAGTACCGTTTCTTTATTGAGAACAGTCCTCAAGATGAAACTATTGTATTACAGTTCTCCTTTTCTCTAAAAAGGCCACTTCTTATACACTTTCAGAATATGATCCATGTTGCTAATCATAAGTATGACCCTTCTAAATTTTTCACACATTTCCATGAATGTCTCATGTCATTATCTACCTAACCAACCATTCATTTTTACTAAATGAAGACTTCCTATTACCACCAGCCATTTGACTTCACTATCATTAAACTCAAGAATTTCCCCTCACATGTCAGAGCCTTGAAGGTGATGCCTACAAATAAAATCGTTTTGTTTGTTTGTTTACTTCTGCCCTTTGCTTTTCAAGTCTGACTATAATTAGATATCTTGTAGTATAGACCCTACACAGCAGCTGTCTCCTTTACCTTTTTGCGTTTTAAGAATTTTTCATTCTTATTTTTGTAATTACATGACTTAAAATCCCCCGATACCAGAGCTCCAGAAAGCTGTGGACTGATTCACTTGAAAAAGTGAGATCATTTTCCATCTCCTTAGGTGAATATAAATCAAATGGTGCTCTGGTTTTAAAGCTCTCTTGACTTTTTTCTTTCTTCCTTTTACACTGCTTGCCTTTCTTTCCCTTGTTAGAGGTCACCTTCTGAAGTCAGATGTTTTATATTTTGGAAGTGCATTCCTTATGACTCAGAGACTGACAGTTTTACCCTTTTAATCTTTCTATCTGAATTCTTCCTTATAGTCTTTTTTTCTAAGTAGCATTGCGATTCTTTACGGCAGCTTTCAAAGCTGTAGAGATACCAGAATCATCCAGGAATCTTAAGAAAATATAGATTCCTGGATAATACTGTAGGAGTGGCTTGAGCCCTGGCAGGCTATGTTTTTAGAAAGCTCTGCAAATGACAACAAAGGAGACAGTCGGTCTCAGTGCTAGGAACGTGAATTTAGGAATTACAACTAGAAAAGAAAGTTGGTTTTCAACATATGACTTTTTGGCAACAAGCAGATGCATAAGAGATTAGATGCAATGATCAACGTCACCAGTGGTGAAAAGTAGCATGTTTGGAACAATGTTTCTCATTCCCCCAGTCTTTGCCTCTGCAACAAGTACTGCAGGCCCAGCAAGTGACATCCCTACACTCTCAGCTGTGCCCCTGGAGACAAGGTCCAGCTAGGTTTGAGGCAGGTGATCAACATCTCAGGGTACTTCTTCAGCCAATCTCTGCCCTTGAGTTGGAGACTCCTCAGGTACCAGGTGATCCTTTCTGTCGAATGGCTGCTAGATTCTCTATTCCAGTGCAGACACTGAGATTTTATGTCCATTCCCCAATTTTCAGTTCATTCTCCTGAAAACTTACATTCCGAGCATGGACACCCCACTATCTGAATTTGATTTGCAAAGCCTTATTTCAAATCTATGTGCTTCTGTTTGCATTGTTCTGTTTCAGCTGATCTGCATTCTGAGTTTCGGGTCTCATATGTATCTAACTCCCAGTACCTCTTTAAAGGTTGGATCTTTGACTTGCTCATGCCACTTTCTATTCTCAGTCCTAATTTCTAGTAATAGCCTGACTCTGTTACCAGTTACTACATTTTTGTAAATGGTCTGTTTGCCTGGCCTTAGAGATTATTCCTTTTTTTTTTTTAAGATTTATTTATTTGTCAGAGAGTGAGCACAAGCAGGGGGAGCGGCAGAGGGAGAGGGAGAAGCAGGCTCCCCTCTGAGCAAGGAGCCCAACACGGGACTCGATCCCAGGACCCCGGGATCATGACCGGAGCCGAAGGCAGACGCTTACCTGCCTGAGCCACCCAGGTGTCCCTTTAGAGACTATTCCTTAATTTGAGTTCCCACAGTCCTATTCAATGTTCCTTTGTGACACTGAGTGTTTTGTATTGGACCCCCATGGTGAATACCGCCTGAAATGTTTAGTTTACTTAAAGTCTCAGGTATTCTACCTTGACCACTTGGACAATTTTGTTGTGAGTTACCCTCTCTTAGGAGATCCCACCTTTGGCCAGAAGGTGAGGTTAACACCACTCACTAACTTTTTCTGAGAGTAAACAATGATGCATCATTGAAAACTATGAAAACATTAGGGCAAGTTGAATGCAGTATGTATTATTTGCCCTGCGCATTGTCATGGCTTTATCAAAATCATGTCCCCATGTGCTCCAAGTTCAGTGGTTCTCAATATAAATTATGAAATCAATTAGGGAATGCAAACTGAGTGATCAGATGAATGGGAATACAGAGGAATGAGTGATACCCAAAACACACATCCAGAAGACAGTATGGTCCAAAGGCAGTTTTGTGACAGCTGTAAATGGCAACAATTTATTGCCTCGTGGAATTATTAATAAAGCTCCTGCATAGTTATCATGCCCACATCCTCATTTTTAATGGGCAAAGTTTGCAATGGATACATACTGTGATAATGTACGGTTTAAGCCGTGAATAGCCTTTTAAGAGGTTGTATGACTGCACAGCTAATGACTTCGATATCTTGATTGCAGTGTAGCCTACATGCATATATTCACTTTTCATCTGGAATTTAAGAGAACACTGAGTTTAAGCAATTACATCCCCCATAAAGAAATTTAAAATGCTTTTTTGGTAAATTCACTAAGGCAGATTGGCTTGCTGCGACAAAGATTTAATACTTAATGAAATAACAGATGGCAGGCCATCATTTCAAAGGGGAAGGTCACGGCTAATAGCATAAAGATAATTAATTGCATGGATGTGAGCCTTTGATACCGTTATGGCAAACACCGAACACCCTAGAATTTTTATAAAACATATTTTCTATTCAAGTACCATGTCGTCTTATAAAGCTGATGGAGACTGACCAAGAGAACAGAACTAAGACACCTTTAAATCCATGGCTCAGAGATACAGTAAAATGTAGAGCAGGGCTATATGTAATATTAGCCAAGTAAGACTTTCTTATATGAATATGAGTAGACCTTTGAGTGACAGTGTAACTATGCTCAAATCACATCTTTTTTTTTTTAAAGACTTTATTTATTTATTCATGAGAGACAGAGAGAGAGAGGCAGAGGCAGAGGGAGAAGCGGGCTCCCTGCGGGACTCGATCCCAGGACCCTGGGATCATGACCTGAGCCGGAGGCAGATGCTTAACCAACTGAGCCACCCAGGCGTCCCCAACCACATCTTATTTTTATCAAATAATGGCATGAGGACAGTGGTATGCTGCCGATTATGTACATCTCTTTCCAAATCTCCATCATGTTAGTAGTTTGAAATTACTGATTGTGCAGATAATACCATGGAAACAGAAAACTGCTACACACTGGGGACTTGGGAGGGGAGTTGATTATTAAACATCTACCATGACATTCACTACAAGGTGAGGAAGGTGAGATGCACAGGGCAAGAATATCCTGATCCCAATATGACAGCTGATAGTCCTTGTTATATGAGGAAGAGGACTGTGTACAAAGGATGATATTCTTGCTCACTGTCTCCCAAGAATCCATACTATATGCTCACTAAATTGCTCCTGTGAAGAGCTGAAAATAAATGTAAGGATTGTGAAATGTGTCGGTCATTTCTTGCTGCCTTTAAAATGGTACCACAAGGGAGCTAGATTCCAGTCCCAGCCAGCACACTTGAACATGTAAAAGATATGGGGCACCTGGGTGACTCAGTTGGTTAGGCCTCTGCCTCTGGCTTAGGTCATGATCCGGGAGTCCTGGGATGAAGTGCCGCATTGGGCTCCCTGCTCAGTGGGGAGTCTGCTTCTCCCTCTCCTTGTACCCCTCTCCCCTGCTTGTGCTCTCTCTCTCTCTCAAATAAATAAATAAAATCTTAAAATATATATAAAAGATAAATACAGCAAGTATATAACTTTCCTAGAGGAAGTCCTTCCTGTATCCAAGTAACTGGAAAAAGAGTGGATCAGGTAATCATGTATCCTGCTGACCTGCAAAAGCTAACTCATATCCTAAAGGCAGAACAATGATTAGCAAAATGTAGGATCCCCGGTATTAGAATCTTCGAGAAAAATCTGAGAATCCTAATCTAACCTCCAAAGCAACTCTGGTTGCATGCTTCCTCCTAGGAGGGCCTAAATAGACATTTATTGTACTAAAAGTGCTGTATAATATTGATATTGAAGAGTGAAGAGGAACAATGCTTTAAGCACTCTGGTTGATTTTTATCAATTATTTCCTTGAGGTCAGGGAATGAAAAGCTGGTGCAACTCTGATTTGAGAGCAAAGCTGGATATAGTTTCTTGTACTACTAAATATCAAAAAAATTCCTCAAAATGAAATTGGCATCCAGCCAACTCAGTTTGAAGAAGCACGTATCACTAAGGAGGCTCAAAACCAGGGACATACAAAACAAGATGTTTTACCAATTAAGGCTTTATTTGAGCCCAAGTGTTTGGCCTAATGCAAAGTAAGATTCAGAGAAGGTGAAGGACTAAATCTAAATATTGCCATTCAAGTCTCTCTTGAAGGCAATTAATTAGAAACATTTTATTGAAATAAGGTCTTCAAGGTTATTCAGCTCATGAAATATTTAGAACTTATTCTTTGTGTTAGTATTTTCAGATGTTAGTATCCAAGTGTTCCTTTTAATATCCCTGCTTTTCATCTATACCCACTGTGAAACTCCAGTGTGGATCTCCTTTTTCATCAAGTAGCTTCATGCTAAGGGATTTCTTATAAAGACTTAGGCAAAAAAAAAAGAAAGAAAAAAGAAGTATTCCGTGACAACTAAAATTGTTTTAAATCTTAAAGAAGAATCTTTCATTTCAGCAATAGTGACTAAAACTAAGAAAAGTCTGCCTACCTTGCATTGTTCAACTAGTTTCCATTTTGTCAATTCATCCTATTCTGTGTTTAGTCATAGGGCTGTTTGCCCAACTTTGATGATTACATTTTAATTATTCCTTTATAAGTAATTAAGAAAGTAAGTAAATTCAAATGCTCTTTAAAAAAAAATCAGTGAATGAACCTAAAAAATAGTGAGACTAATGGCAAAGAGCATTCAGAGAACAGTCTCTTTACAGTATGAATCGGTCTGTGCATTCCAGTCTTAATAATTCCGAGGGTCAGTTTGGATCTTTCCAAGGTCTGCTGCTTTTAGAAGTCAATGATTCCTTTTCTAAATCTAATTCTGAGTGATAAGTTGATGGATGTTCTGTGTATTCCTCCAGCATCCTGTTGACTCTCTTTATTCAAGATACCCTTTTTAATGAGAGATCAATATTTCCAGAGTACATTTGCTTTCACTTCCTATACTCAAGAGTCTAGGTGGTTACACAGTCACTAATATATGTGATGATGGAGCATAATCCCCATCATCACTCAACCAACAAGAATCTCCTGAGAGCCTGTTTCATGTTCAGCACTGTGAAAATTGCTTTAGAAGACAAACTAATAAAAACCGAAAAATGGTATTTTATTCTTCAGAAGAGAGTAATCAACATGGCAAAGAACACTACAACATTATGCAATTGGAGTTTTGGAGTTAGAGAATTTTTGAATTTCTGATGTGCTTCCAACAAGCTGGTTAGTCAAACTCCTCCAATTAATAAAATCAAACTTGTTCCTCAGCATTAAGGAATTGGATTATATAGTGCATTAGTATGTAGAACAGTGCCTGGTACAATTTATGTACATACTATGGTCAGATGCCAATCATTATTGATATAAATATATAATGTAAAGATCATCGAATGAGGAGAGTAAAACTGGTTTCTGTAGCTGAACCTACCACTTAGAAGTCTACTTACTGTAATCATGGGGCCAGTCATTTAGCTTCTTTGATTCCCAGTATCCTCATCTCTAAAGTCAAAAAGTTGCATAATTCATTGACCATTAATGTTTCTTCCAGTTCTATGAGTCTCTGATTCTATGCATATTCCATGTCTGCTAAACAGTAGCTTACAGGCACTAAAGACCTTTTAGATGGCTGTGTGTGTGTGTGTCTTTGTGTGTGTATGTGTGTTTTGTGATCTCCTTGAAGTTTCTATTCTCATCTGTAGGTTTATCTCCAGTATAATGCTCATATGTATGCCTGCACAAGTTTTGCATTTCATTTGAGACAGTCCATCTGTCTAGGATAGACTTCAGTCCATCTGCAGCCCTGGTTCCCAGGGGAGAATCCCTGTTCTCGGTGCTTTTTGTGTCCAGAGGTGAAGGAAATGGCTGTTTGGGGAATCTGCATATGCCTTTTCAAATTAGGTGTCAAGGCAGCTTCTCAGTCCAAGCGAAGTTCTGGCTCCCCTTCTCTTTTTTGTTTTTTTCTAAATATGCCCATGGGGACACAACATGCTTATTTTTGTTTTCTCCTTAATATTGCTATGGTGCACACTAACAGAGTCCTCTGTCCCTGCATCCCACAGCTGAAATAGAACAAGAACTAATTCCTCCAGTTTTCCTCTTTCTTAATGCCTACAAGACCTTATTTTTTGATCCAATTAATAATAATAATTGAAAAAGCAGTAGATGAAACTGAGTGCAGAGTGAAATTACAAAGCTGAAGTTGTTGGACATCTGGATATTAGTTAATGTGGCTCCCAACAAGAGGGTCATTGGAAGTCTTTGGATTTAGTTTGTTTCTACTGCGAGTGAAGCTCACTAAACCTTTAATGTTCTTTCCCTGACTTTCCCTAGTTTCTGCTAACCTCTTCCATCATTTAGTCACACAGGACTGAAAGGAGGATCCTCAGAAAGATTTAGTGTGTAAACTGTTGTGTGTTTAAAAATTCCTAATTACTCATTTTTGGAAATGGGAAAATGGGTTTTGGTTAATATTCTCTTTCCAAAATGTTTCTGGTATATAAATTCTAGATTCAAACAACATTAATATTCTTTTTCTTTCTTGTTTAATTAGTTGTGTATTTACCTCTACTAAAACCATTATTAATAATGAGCATCTATAATGTAAAGCTCTATGGTAAGCATTTTAATTTGTGTTTTCTCATTTAACTTTTACCGCTTCCCTATAGAGGTCATGCACTGCTATTATCTCACTTTGTAGTCTTGTTCAATGAGATAGAGAATGATTAGACAGCCTGAAAGATCAGAAGAGGAAGAGATGGTTGTGAGACTGGACTCCTCTCTGCCTCAGCAAACATCCTGCCCTTACTCAACACACACAGTCATCTGTAACCAGGAGACGAACAGATCAGGGCAGACGATTGCTTGCACACAGCTCAACTCCCGGTGTCTTTATTTATTGGAGCTGTAAATTAACTTCATTCAGAAAATCAAACTGTTGGGGCGCCTGGGTGGCTCAGTTGGTTAAGCGACTGCCTTCAGCTCAGGTCATGATCCCGGAGATCTGGGATCCAGTCCCGCATCGGGCTCCCGGCTCAGCAGGGAGCCTGCTTCTCCCTCCAACCCTCTCCCTTCTCATGCTGTTTCTCTCTCTCTCACTCTCTAATAAATAAATAAATAAAATCTTTAAAAAAGAAAAGAAAGAAAATCAAACGGTTAAACTGACGTTTTTACTTCCTCCCCAAATTTTAGGATGTTATGAGTAATTTTTTCCCCTTTATGTAGGATAAAAAATCAAGTTCTTCTGGGGAAAAACAAAATAAAACATTGATCATCAAGAAATGGGTGCTAAAATAACATGAGTTAGGTGAAAATAAATAATCAATGTATATTTGAATAGCAAATAATCAATGTATCCAGTCTTCATTTGAGTTTATTTTCACACTACTTCCTTTGGTTTATTTTCAAGGTTAGATTTCTTTGTTTTTATGATCAAATTTGAAGTCAGACATTTTGCTTTGACTGACCAGTTATTGAGTGTAGGAGTGCTTGCAGATCAAACAATTATCAGTAGGCTATTGGCTATGTGGTAAGAAATAGGAAATGCTCTATAGAAATTAATTCAATGCAGCATTTCTGGTGATTCTTTCACCAGCTTATCTAAGAGGAAGTGTGCCAGGTAAGCAGAAACAATTTCTTCTAAACAATTATATAGACTGAATGGATTCAAAAGAGAAAATATAGTAAATCTACCTCAAATAAATTGGCTCAGTGGATTAATAAGCATATCATCAGAGATGTTTCCCAGGGTCTTTAACATTCTTCCTTCTTTTAGAATGCTGGCTTTGTTAAGGAATTAATATGAAAACATCAGGCAGATATTACTGCCAACAACAATAAAGCTGGCATGGCTTTCAGTTAAATATCAATGATTTGCCTCATTAAACAAATTTCACCGTACTGCCAGGTTTTTAAAACATATCCTTGAGCACATCTCATAATTTTTGAAGCAGATTACAAACTAATTTGTTTCATAGAAAGCATAATTTCCGTGCATATTAAGAACGATGATTCATTTTCAATACTTTGGCTGTATTGATCAAGAGCTTCCTACAATGGGATTCTCCCTGTTCCCACTCAGTTTCATATGCTACAAGAATTATGATTTGAAGTCAACTTAGGAACATTCACTTCAAATGAGCAGGATCTTTTTTAAAAATTTTAATTCAATTAACATATAATGTATTATTAGTTTCAGAGGTAGAAGTCAGTGATTCATCAGTCTTATATAATACCCAGTGCTCATTACATCACGTGCCCTCCTTAATGTCCATCATCCAGTTACCCCATTCCCCCACCCCCCCCATCAACCCTCAGTTTGTTTCCTGTGATAAAGTGTCTCTTATGATTTGTCTCCCTCTCTGATTTCATCTTGTTTTATTTTTTCCTCTCTTCCCCTATGTTTTGTTTCTTAAATTCCACATATGAGCCAGATCATATGATAATTGTCTTTCTCTGACTGACTTATTTTGCTTAGCATAATACCCTCTAGTTCCATCCACATTGTTGAAAATGGCAGGATTTCTTTTTTTTTTTTTTTTTCAATATCTGAGTAGTATTCCATGAGTATATCTGTACCATATCCTCTTTATCCAGTCATCTGTTGGTGGACATCTGGGCTCTCTCCATAGTTTGGTTTGCAGGACCCTGGAATCATGACCGAGCCTAAGGCAGACACTTAACTGACTGAGCCGCCCAGGCGCCCCCTAATGAACAGTATCTTAACTGCAGAAATATATTAGCAAACTGGATGTTTTTTAAGAACAGCTGTTGGGCTTTTTATGAAAGCATTTCTCCCTCAATGTACCTGTTAAGAAAAGCATGATTTCATGAAATATGGTCATAAAATGTTAAATGTTAAAAAAAAATGTCCTTTAAATGTTGAAAAAGAAAAAGTCACAAGAGTTCTAGAAAACAGAGAGAAAACATTCCAGGTATCTTATGAAGGGTACTATTATTAAATGTGATCACACTATTCAGATAAGACTTACTAAGTAAATTTGCATGTCTGGGGATGCATGTCTACCTAAAAATCAGAGCACATATTTTTAATTAAATATTTTATTTTCTGATCCATTTCACCCACAGTCCTTAAAATTACATAAATTTATGGGAAGGAGGAGCAGAAAGACTAAAGATGTGCTCAGGTTAGGAAATGTTCTGGAGCCCCCCAGAAGTGCTGCTAACCTACCTCTTCCCCATGACAGTACACTGGGCGCCTTGAGAACAATTGTGTTGCTGACCTTCTCCTCCTAAATCCACACGAGGTTAGGGAAAAATGAAACAGGACAAAACAACTCATGTTTTGGAACTCACAAAGGTTTTATGCAAAATTGAATATAACCAATTTTAATTGTAGTCGAAGAGATTTCAAAACCCTTCTGCCTCAAATGGTATCATTGTTTGTTTACCCAACAAATGGGATTATCATCTCATAGTCAGTAATAACCAAGTTCACTGCCAGAGCCTCGGAGCCATGACTAAGTATGAGAATAAGTAATCCGAGCAAAGAATAAGATTATACTACTCTAGCTTCAGGACCATGGTAAGTAAATAGATCTAGACATTTTTATTTACACCTACCTTTCACAAAAAAAAAAAAAAAGTCTCTGAGTTCTGCAATAAAATATAAATAAAAGAGCTGTTCTTGTACTATTCCAAGGTAAAACAAACGTGCAAACAAAGAAACAAAACAGAAACCACTCTGAAATGCAGAAAGAGTTCTCATACCATTTTCAGGACAAGATGGAGAATATTTTGCTAGTTTAAGCTATGGAATAAATGCTGCTTAGAAAATTATTCCTCCATTTGAATGGGCCAGTTTTTAATTCAATGTTCTTTTTTTTTTTCTCATTTTGACAAATGTAATTGCTATAAAACAAGCTCTTTTAAAAACAACCTGACATTACAAGTGTAATTAGATATTTGTCTCTTTTACTGAAAATGCTAACTTAGTTTAACTAATTACAAAGCAGTTTGTATGTTTAATTTTTCTCATTAAAATATAGTTTAAAAAGTGGGAGGAAGCAAGAACATTGAAATCATAGAGCGTGGAAAGAAATGAGTGTCAATTTCAACTCTAAGAACAAATCCCCAATATATCAATATTCACATACTGTTCTTTTCACCTATATAATATTTATTATATTTTGGCTTTCCTATTATTATATACACAGGTTTTCAAAGTAGTGTCCCATGTTAGGAATATCTAAGCACTATAATTTCTCATTGTTTACCCATGAATTTTCATTAGCAACAGATTTTATTTCTAGATGCCCCTAAACACTATCATGAGAAACTCTGAGCTGAGTTGCTAAGAATATGGAGGGGAACTGGCAGGCAAAAATCTTAAAATTGTTATGGAAATGCCTGTTCTTGGTCTTTTAAGGTTCTCATTTTCTGACGAGTCTACCACCAAGAGTGACATGAACTCAGCTTTCAGATCACTGAACTTCATATTCATGAAGAAGATAAATTTATATTGTTTGGGCAGTTCTTCCTTATTTTCATCACAATAAGTCCTTGAAAAGTAGGATGGGTATTTTTTTATACCATCTAACCACTTTTTTTTTTTTTTTAAGATTTTTTATTTATTTATTTGAGAGAGCGAGAATGAGAGAGAGCACATGAGAGTGGGGAGGGTCAGAGGGAGAAGCAGACTCCCCGCTGAGCAGGGAGCTAGATGCGGGACTCGATCCAGGGACTCCAGGATCATGACCTGAGCCGAAGGCAGTCGCTCAACCAACTGAGCCACCCAGGCGCCCTAACCACTTTTTTTTTTTAAGATTATATTTATTTATCTGACAGAGAGACACAGCGAGAGCAGGAACACAAGCAGGGGGAGTGGGAGAGGGAGAAGCAGGCTTCCTGCCGAGCAGGGAGCCTGATGCGGGGCTTGATCCCAGGACCCTGGGATCATGACCTGAGCCAAAGGCAGATGCTTAACCGAATGAGCCACCCGGGGGCCCCCATCAAACCACATGTGAATGAATGCCTCCCTTCAGTAGATTTAGTGCAGAAACTAGACACATCGACTTGCTTTCAGAACTTCTCTTGCCCTACGGGTTTCTCCTGCTATCCAAAAGTCGAACAATCCTGTGGAACCTTTCCTAAACTGAAACGGCGTAGAGCGAGGAAGTGATTACCATTTCATAAAAGTGAAAATGTTCTTTGGATATCCTTCGGTCAGGGCGAACAGGTGCTAATATAGGTCTCTCAGAAAAGTGAAGTAGCCAAACGACAATTTTTGGTATTCTGGGTAAAGATGGGAAAGAAGTTGAGTTCTAGGCACAGCTCTGGTATCAACCAGCTCGTGACAGTGAACAAAACAGTCGCCATGTGCTTTAGTTTCTCACTGGTAAAACAAACAGAAAGGACGATATCTCTAAGTCACTTCCAGGTCGAAAACATTTTAAGACTTTTAACTGGGAAGCTTTGAATATCAGAAACTTCTTTTTCCAACTCTTCAAAAAATTATCCCATTCAGAACTTTGTGCTGAATTAGTAGGATAGAGAAAACCACAAAGATTTATGTGAAGGAGGATATGACAGCCTTCTCCTTTGTTTTGATGTTGTTAGTGACAACAGCGGAAGGAATAAATATCATCTCAGGGTTTTTAACCACCCACTAGTGGAAATCATTGCCTTGAGTCCTATCTTATTGTCACCAATTAGCATCTGAGGTAAAAACTAGTCTCCGTATAACATCCAGAGGTGCGTACAGATGGTAGAAAATACAGATGGACCGAGCCCCAATAGATTAATATGTACACAGTGTGCTATGTTTCTTAAATAAATTCAATATGATTTCTTTGGAAGACATGAAAAAAATTAAACCTGGGATAAAAATCTATGTCATTTTATAACGAACCCCTAAATTTAAGATGAACTCTTCACATAATTAGTGACCAAACTAAACAAAATTCTTAGTAATTTCCAATACACATTCAGCAAAAGCCTAAAGTCTACCTGTGAGTAAATATGTCTGAATGTTAAAGTTCAAGTAAGAGACAGAGAAGATGCAAGACAATTTTACTTATAGACCGGAGTAGAGGATGAAAAGTCAGAGGTTGCTGTGAAGGCAGAGACAGGGGGAAATAAATTCGGGCATTGTAAGAGTGCAAGAATGGGAAGAGGGGATAAAGGCAGAAGAGACAAGAGGGTGAGAAGTAATACATCTTAGTAAATTACAAAAGTTGCTAAAGGCAAAGGAAATTATCTGTGAGCTACGAGCTGTTCGTAAGAATCTATTATTACTCTTATTTCCTTTTACTCTGAAGTGAATTTTCCTGCAGCATCAATTTATTAGGTATATTATCTTCTCAGTTTTAACCTAATCATCCAGTAATTCTAATTACAATGGTGCTCTGTGCCTCTCCCCACCTCTCCAATATTCAGAGAACCACAGCACTATAGTCTTAACCAAATGCTGTTCAGTTGTTTCATTGAAGAATCTAAGTACAAAGAACATATATTATGTTTGCCCATTTTACAGTTTATAAAAATGAAAATGTGTGAAACGCAACAGGTGTATCAATAAATGTTAGAGTGATTCGATGCATAATAAAAAGCATCTGCAGAACTGTCAGTAAATCTAGCAAAATTAACAGTAAGAATCTTCAGATCCACCATGCACATTTTTCTGTGACTTTGTGTAAACATCTTCTTAAGGAATGATGAGATTAATACCTGTTTTGGTCACCTGTTCATGATTCAATAGTGTAAGTCAGAGGCTGGCAGACTCAGCCTCTTGGCTAAATCTATGCTACCGTCTGTTTTTGAAATGAAGTTTTATTGGAATATAGCCATGCTATTTGTTTACTCCTTGTCTGTGGGTCCTTTTGCACTAACACAGCAGAGTTCAATAGTTCAGACTACTTTGATGGCCTGCAAGGATTAAAGAACTGACTAACTGGTCCTTTACAGGAAACGTTTGCTGACCTCTGACAGCCCCTCAGTGACAGGAGTGCCTGTCTGTCCTGATAGTCACTCTAGCCGGTCACGTGTTTTAAGTCGATTCAGGCCAGGAGAAATGCCAGGGGGTTTACAATGGCATATGAGTATATAACGACAACTACCATTTACTGAAAGCTTAGCGTGGGCCAGCATCTGGGCAGTCTACATACATAGGCACATTTAATCCTGATGATAAAGAGATAAATACTATTACTATTGCCATTTTATAGATGAGACAACTGGAAAGATTTTGTAGTTCACCTCTGTTTACCTACGTGTGTGGAAGCCAGGGATGGACCTGGAGTAATCAGATGCCGAATTCATTTTAAACCTGAACAGAGAGATATTTGGGGAAA
Organism: Mirounga angustirostris; assembly: GCF_029215605.1. NCBI lineage: Eukaryota > Metazoa > Chordata > Mammalia > Carnivora > Phocidae > Mirounga > Mirounga angustirostris. The sequence continues at coordinate 9,535,623 of NW_026991722.1, read as the reverse complement.
AAAATTATTTTGTATTCTCTTGTTTTCCTTATCCTGCTATCTTATAAAACTTGCAACTGGGACAAAGCAACACAGAAAACAGACAGAGGAGTCTCTGTGCAAAAAGGATTATATAGGGTGAAGCTTAGGCTGCTGTGACCAAGACCACCCAAAGCGAAGTGGCTTCCAGAACATGGAAGCCCTTTACCTTGGACCTTCTCCAGTCCCAGGGAGAGTGGTACAGATTGATGCGTAGCACTTTTCCACACTGCCCTTCAGAGAATTCGAATTGCTTCCATCCACAGCTTTGCTCTGGCCTAGGGGACTGGTCTCCTCTGCATGAGAGGAGATGGGTCACAGACTTTCCCCTTTTCCAGGCTGCAGATTGGGAAAAGAGCATCCAGGAGCACACAACCGAAGTCTCAGAGTTCATATCGGGAAGTGGTGCACTTGACCTCCACTCACACACACACCAGGAGAATTTAGTCATATGGTGTCAACCTACCTGTAAAGAAGGCTGGGATATCCAGCCATGATTCTATTTCTATAGGAGAAGGGATGGATTTGGGGTTGACAAACAGTAATTTTCACAAAAGCAAAGGAGCAAAAATGTGGTCCTCTTATGTTTCTGAGTGGGATAGCTGATGCTTATGTTTTATGGTTCAGTTGTTCTCTAGCAAGCAAATATTTATGATAGTGAGTGAGGGAGAGAAGAAGCAAGTAAACTGTTAAGAGTTTGAACTGAAAGAGAATTGGAGGTGCACAGACATCCCCCCTGGGTCACCTCCACTGAACATTCTTGGATTACCCATCCACTAGTCTACATACTTAAATATTTTGATTTTCAAATGTATAGTGTACCTAGCCTTTGTTTTTTACATCTTTTTATAATCTCATTATTTCAAAAATAATACGATAGTATTAGACTATAGTAACATAAACTATACAGCTATATAAGTATATATAAATATATATTTTTAAAGATTCATTTGTTTATTTGAGAGAGAGAGTGTGTGGGGGAGGGGCGGAGGGAGAGAGAGAAACAGTCCTAAGCAGACTCCCCGCTGAGTGCAGAGCCCAGCGCCCAGCGCAGGGCTGGATACCAGGACCCTGAGATCATGACTTGGGAGAAAACCAAGAGTCAGAGCTTAACCAACTGGGCCACCCAGGCTTCCCCCACAAATATATAAGTATATTTTATAGTATGCATACTTAAACATATTTCTAGCTTATTATCTAAGATTATAGTAAGTGATATTTATTGTTTATTTTTCTTATGTGAAAGTTTTAAGATAATAAATGGTGACTTTTCTTCATTTGGGGAATCTAATTCTTATTGCTGTACTACTGTATTTTGATTCTTACTATGCAATAGCAGAACATTAGAGCTCTGAGTGTTTGGAGATGGAAAAGTTTGGAAAAGGTTTGTAGATATCAAAACAAATCAGTTGAGACTTGAAGGGAAAGTAAAAATAGCAACTACATAGATGTGAAATACATATAAACACATATGCACACATTTCCTAAAGGAAATTAAGACCTCTGTGGTAATGAATATTACAGAGTATAAGTGACTTTGTCCCTCTGATTAACAGTGACATTTTCCTTTGCTTAAATAACTTAAGCTTAAACTGTCTACTCAAAGTCAACTGTGGGGTCTCTTTTATAAGAGCATTAATCCTATTCATAAAGGCTCCAGAGTCATGAACTCAGCACCTTCCAAAGGTCCCACCCACCTGCTAAATGCCATCACCAGAGGTAATAGGATCTTAGTGCTTGAATCTGGGGGAACACAAACCAGAACATAGCAAATTCCTTACTCTTGCTACAAATATGAAGCCTTAGTTAGACTAACATAATAAAAATGTCTAAGTCAATTCTTCTTTAATGTTTACACTTTATAGGTTTTGACATCTTGATTTCCTTGACATTTATAGTTTAGTCTCCTTTAAAGTGTACAATTAGTAACTAGACCACTTTATTTTGCTGTGTATTCTTTTTTTCATAGAAAATAGAAAGAACTATCTGAATGAAAATAAACTAATAAAAGCTGTTCCTAAAAGGAGAAAAAGGTCAGCTACAAAGGCCTTAAGAATAATTAGAACTTGCTAAAAAATATATTTATTTCTTTTATTTGGGGCCAGGAGAAGCAGTAATGATAATAGCAAATCGATATGGTTTATGATAAAACAGATAAATAGGAACTGGAATTTCCTTGTAGGATTGAAAACCTAGCTCCACCACCACTTAATATACTCATTTTGGCCTTTGTTTCTCCAACTGAAAAGTAGTGTAATATCACTCCCCTTAAAGATTCTTGTGCAAATTAAATAAAGTAATATAAACGCAGTGCTTAGAATAGCATTAGGCACAGAATAAGCATTTAACACTGTAATATATGATCTATCATACTGAAAGTAAAATAGAATATGAGATTTGATAGCAATATTTGGACATTTATGGAAAAATGAAAACCACCTGTGATCTCAGATCAATGTTTGTAGTGAGAGAACTAAAATAATAACATCACTAGAGCTTTTCTGAGTGGGATAGCTGATGCTTATGTTTTATGGTTCAGTTGTTCTCTAGCAAGCAAATATTTATGATAGTGAGTGAGGGAGAGAAGAAGCAAGTAAACTGAGCAGTGATTTTGTGTCTCTCATTACTTGCCAGGACAGGAAAATCAGTCAATTCCAGATTAGCACTTTCCTTATTTTATTTTATTTTTTTTAAGATTTATTTATTTATTTTAGAAAGAGAGAGTGTGTGTGCACAAGCGCGGGGGGGGGGGGGGGCAGAAAGAGAGAGAATCCTAAGCAGGCTCCATGCTGGGCATGGGCTGGATCTCACGACCCTGAGATCATGACCTAAGATCACGACCTGAGCTTTTTTTTTTTAAAGATTTTATTTATTTATTCATAAGAGACAGAGACAGAGAGAGAGAGGCAGAGGGAGAAGCAGGCTCCCCACCGAGCAGGAAGCCCGATGCGGGACTCGATCCAGGGACTCCAGGATCATGACCTGAGCCGAAGGCAGTCGCCTAACCAACTGAGCCACCCAGGCGCCCTGCAACCTGAGCTTAAATCAAGAGTCGGTCACTTAACTGACTGAGCCGCCGAGGTGCCCCATCTCCTTATCTTTTTAAATAAATATATTCCATGAAATTAATTATGAAAAAATGAAAAAAACAAAATTCCAACTTAGTTTGGACTTACTGAACTTATTTCTCTAAGAAAACAAACAAACCACAAAGAAATGCATAAGGGTAATAACTTTCATTTTCTCTAAGTAAATATTGGGACTTTCTGCTCTGGTCAAAATATATTAAGGAAGTAAAAATTATTTGCTTCAATCTACATGACATTTTGAGAGTATATTTTATCTCTGGAACACATAAGTGCACTATCCAACTCTCCAGAATGAAGAAGAGAAATACATACTGTAAGCAGAAATATTGGCATAAAAGGTCAAATTGATAGACCATATTTATTCAGTACTGAAATCGCATGGGTCATAGCGGCCTCCAGTCTTGGGAGCATAGAACTAATGAGAAATGCCATGGGATTGGAAGGAATGAGGGTACTCATGAGGGCACAGGACAAGCGTTGACAGTTACCATTATCAGATGACAGTAGGAGGAATCCTAAAAGGTGCCAATTTGGTTTTGTTTTCTTTCATAATGTATTTGTTTAGGGTAAAGAGATGATTTCCAGGAGGACATGAAGAACAAACAAATATAAATAAATATATTGTGTTCATTTTATAAAATACAATTTCCCAAAGCAGTAATTGTTCATTCTTTGAGAAAGGACTGAGACTATACTAACCTATTAATAAAAATCAATTTTAGATAGCTTAAGTTTCTAATTTTCTATCTAGCAAAGACCAGACTGGGAGTGAACGACTTAGCATGTTAAATCACATCATTTGAATGCAGCTCCAGCTTATTACTGCATAGTGTGAAAAAAAATGACAAAACAATGCTGAAATATAGTTACGTGAAATAAAAGAGAAAGTGTATTCTATATGTATGTATGAAAAACAGTATTTCCTTAATAAAATCCTAAAATGGAATAGGTGCAAAAACAGGAGGATAGGTCATTGAAGAGAAAAAGATTTGATACACGAAGCATACTGAATACAGGAATATTCAGCCTATGGATGGATTTTCTTGATACACGGCCATATAAAACTGTACGCATCTGTGTATGTGAACTACATTACTGATGTACACTTTTTGACAATGACCTAAGGAAAAAATCCCAATTCCCCGCATTTCCTAAATTCTTCTCCCATCCTTTCCATTCTATCTTTTTCACGTTTTAGAAAATACAAGCCATATTCCATTGTTTTAAATGAGAGAAATAAATAAAAAACGAAAGGCGAACGCAAACTTCAATCTCAGCAAATATCCTGAAAACTCATTTGACAAAAAGAATCTCTGCCTCCTATGAAGCATTTACAGTAATTATCCACTGATTTAATACTAAACAAAATTTTTCAGAACAGAGCAATATTGCATAGCATCACATATGGGTTACATTTTTTTAAAATTCATTTATTTGACAGAGAGACAGCGAGAGCAGGAACACAAGGAGGGGGAGTGGGAGAGGGAGAAGCAGACTCCCTGCCGAGCAGGGAGCCCGACGTGGGTCTTGATCCCAGGACCTTGGGATCATGACCTGAGCCGAAGGCAGATGCTTAACGACTGAGCCATCCAGGCACTCCAACATTTTTTTTTTTTTCTAAACTGCACTCAACAAGTTCTTTGAAATAAAGATTGAAATATTATTTTACAAGTAGGTCATGGATACAAACATCATTTGTTAAAACAAGTATATAAGGCAGTTAAAAATAATGGCTGTTAACCGATTATGGTCTTTCCAGAGCGAAGTGGGTGAGGCGAACCAAGGCTCTTGAAGCTCAGAGGGGAGACGTGTGAACAAGAGCGAGCTGCCCTGGGCGGGAAAAGAGTCAAGGCTTGAAGCTTGGGAGGCTGCACACAAGGAGGCACGGTTTGGTCTCTGTCGAATACTAGAGGCTCAGGCAGCAGGTAGCCATAGCTCTTCATCTGACACCAGACACAAAGCCACAGAAAAGCAAAAGAAAGAACTATCGCCTTGAATTCATTTTGCTTGCAATTATGCAACTTTTCAAAGCATGTGACTACTTTTTTTTTAAACTCTGTATTTTACAATCCTTGTTTGCCCAAACTTTTATTAGGAATATTTCAAACAGAAAAAATAGGGAGGATAATAAAATGAATATCCATGTACCTGTTATTTCTATTTGATAGCTGTTAATATTTTACCATATTTGCTTCATCCTTTCTTGTTCGGTTGATTTTATCTAGAATAATTTTCTAGAGTTTTTCCTTCTCTGTGTATGTAAACGATGATGGCTCACTTCTGACACAATCGTTGCCTAATTATCTTTAGGTTTCATGATTCAGAAGCCATGCTGTAAGTATTATCTTTGAAGCTTTGGAATTTTTATAGTAATTTTCTAACAAAAATGTTAGCATAACATAACTTTTCCCATATGCATCTAAAGTAGTATTTGGCTATCTTTGAATGTTTTATGACCTGGGACTTTTTATTTTCCTTTTCTGAAAATTTTTATTCATAGAAAAAAATTAAACTCAGGTCATGAGCTCGGGGTCATGGGATCAAGCCCCATGTCAGGCTCCGTGCTTTTTTTTTTTTTTTAAAGATTTTTATTTATTTATTTGAGAGATAGAGTGAGTGAGACAGAGAGAACACAAGCAGGGGCAGAAGGAGAGGGAGAAGCAGACTCCCCGCTGAGCAAGGCGCCCAACGTGGGGCTTGATCCCAGGACCCTGGGATCATGACCTGAGCATAAGGCAGACACTTAACCGACTGAGCCACCCAGGCGCTCTAAGCGTGCTTGTCATAATTACATCTTTCAGACATCACTTGCTCCTTTGTTTCAATGATACACACTCACTGAGGCCTGTTAGACACAATTTTGTCACAGGCTTTTCCTCTTTCTTAGAAAGATATTATTCCATGAGACCTTTTTTGATAGGCGTGTGTATTGTTTCCATTATTTTTCTATTAAAAATAGGGCTATAGTTATTAATCATGTTCATATGTAATTTCGTGCACATGCAGGTATATATTTGAGATAGATTTTGAAAAGTCAACACGGGGTCCAAAGTTCAATGTACCTAAATTGGTAAGATATTGACCCATTTCCTTCCCTAGAGTTGTACCATTTGCCTGTTTCCTCAAACCTTGCCAACAGAAAGAGAAATGTTATCTAAAATTAATGTTAGTTTTATTTTACATTTTTGTTTGCCTTTATGAAACAAACTTTTTTTTCATATGTTAAAAGGACAATTGAGCTTCATTTTCTGTGAGTTGTCTTCTCGTTTATTTTACCTGATTTTTCTCTGGACCATTTTTCTTTTGTATTTATAGGAGTTCTGTCTATATTAGGAAAACAGTAGCCCCTTTTCTGTAATTTGTTGCTTGTCCTTTGATTTTATTTATATTTCTATGATGATTTTAAAAGAATCCACCAATGATTTTCACTATCGTGCATTAAAAAATTAAGCTTTTCATGTTTAAGTACTTATCCTTTCATGTATTTGAATTCATTATCTTTTGCCTCAATTTTTAATTCTAACATAAGCACTTTTTTAGGCTTGTGAGGCTCACTTATTTTCTTTGCAAGTTTTCCTTTTTCATTGATGACATTTTCAGTGAATGATTTGGGAAGACTATAGTGGTTGTGCAAAATATTCTTAAACAATGTAATCCAGTTCTATTTCAATGATAAATTTTTAGTAAAATTGGTATTAAGTCATTATAGCAAATATTAATTTCATGCAAAGTCAGATAGTAAAGAATATCTTTGTTAGCTTAATACTAAATTTTTATTTGTTAAACTATTTACATTTTCAACATTTTGTCTGATTTTAAAATTGTCTAGAATTTATTTGCCACATGCCAAACTATTGCATAATTTAGTAGCTTAAAACAACCACTTCATTTTGCTCATGATTTTGTGTCCTAGGTATTTGAAGTTTTGAGCTGGGTCATTCTTCTTGGAGTGTCTCATACAGCTATAATCCATGTCATCTTGGACAACAATGACTGCAGGTTCAGCTTAGCTCTATGTTCAAGAAGGGCCATTCAAATGCTGGCTGTCGATGCTGGCCATCTGCTGAAACCTCAACTGGGCTGTTGACCCCATCACCTACACATGGCAGTCTTGCTGTAGTTAAATTATTCGCATCTCAGGAATCATGTGGCATCACTTCTTCCATTCCCCATTGGTGGAAAAAATCTACCCAGGTTCAAGAAGACAGGACATAGTGGATTGAGTGACAAGTTCTCATTATTGATTAGCATGTGTAAAGGGAATACTCTTTCAACTATCTTTGAAAAGGACAATCTGACACATGAAGTTTCTATTGGTATATATTTAGCAATATTATCATAAACCGATTTACATTTTTTTAAACATTGAAAGACAAAGACAAACACATTGTTTTCTACACGATTTGATCTGCATATTCCTTGGGTCTGAGGAACATAGGTATACGGGCTACATCTCTTCATTGCTGCAATGATTAATTCGTTCACTTTTTAACATGATCGTGATTATTTTTTCCCACATTTTTGATGACTTAGGCTACTATTGTGTCTATCTTTTCTTGAAACTTGGCCCTAAAGGCAGGTAAATACATATAACTGTCAATATAAATGCAGATGATTAGTTTTCCTATAAAATAATGGCTTACTTATCAATATTGCAAAGGACAGAGAGGATTTATATTTAATTCAAATAAGTCATTGCTTCTACAGGAGTTTTGAGATGAGAACAGACAAGGAAAAATATGATCCAATCTCTTCTGTAATGTATGTTGCTTTTATTTTAAAAGAAGACAAAAGTAAATATGACAAAATCTCAACCATTATAAATTCTGGGTTATGAGAATATGGTGTTACTTTAGTAAATTTTAGCTACTCTCTCTGCTTGTATCTGTTTTCAAAAATTCCCAATATAATAACGAATGTTTGCAATAATCATAAGTGCAAATGGTAATTTTTCTTTAACGTGTACAAATTTACTTTTTTTAAAAAAGATTTATTTAGTTGTTTTAGAGAGAGAGGGGGAGAGAAACTTAAGCAGACTCTGCACTGAGCACGGAGCCTGACATGGGGCTTGATCCCATGACCCTGAGCTCATGACCTGAGCCGAAACCAAGAGTCCGACGCTTAACCGACTGAGCCATCCAGGCAACCCTGTACAATTTTACATTTTAAATACAACGTATAATTTAAAATGAACTATCTTGTTTCCATTTCATTTGCCTTTTAAGTAAATATATTATGTATTTTATTTTATATAGATCATTTTCATACATTAGAAATATAATTATCAAAACTTCAAACAAAATAATAGGTATTATATTTTCAATGTAACTCTGTAACAATATACATATAATTTCAGACCAGTTCTACCAAAATAACTGCAGGTAGAACAATATTATTTTTCTTTTATCATTTCAACCTTAGCAGTCAGGGCTCCTTGTGTTTGCATACAGTCCTTCCTTCTAATCTGTAAGACTTCCAGAATCAGAAGAGAGGCAGACTAATGACAATGATGAGACTCGATGTGTCTGGAAAGCACTGATAATGTTCCACGTGCATTAATGACATCTGACTAACAGAACACTGTGAGACTTTAAATGGATCTTGGAACCAGAAAACTGTAGCAAGCAATTTCCTGCTTTTCTGCAGTGTGGAATGGTGCTTCTTTGCTGTTTACCTCCTATTAGCTTCTGAAATCAATATGCATGGAAAAGCAGATCATTTTTAATAAGGTCACTTTATTAGCTTAAGAGCTAAAATGTTATCCTAACTGAATACTGATTTGTTCTCAAATATATAAATATAAATAGCTTCCTCTAGAGGGGTCATTTTGATCAATACTGATTCTGCCAGGCTCTTTTTTGTAGAGGTAATGGGATAATAGTAAAAGGTGTGATGAGCCAAGAATTTTAACTGAATTAATGGTAGCTAGTTCTCCAGAACCTAGAGGAAAATAGAAAATGACCTATAGAAGGCAGGGCAAAGTAAAGTTTAATTCCACAAAGTGTCATAATTTAGCAGACATTTTGTAGCATTACTTGGGATACTCCTCCAAATATATTTTAGCTTCTAAACATAAATGTTCAACTATTTTACTTTATAATTTTTGTATACCTTTCCAATCGAGTTATTTTGGTATTATAATCTTCTCATCTATAACTCACTGCATATTTTAGACCAAGTATTGAGAGTGACTTTTCTTTTTCTTTAAGATTTTATTTATTTATTTGAGAGAGAGCGAAAGAGGGAGAGAGAGCAGGATCAGGGAGGAGGGGCAGAGGGAGAGGGAGAAGCAGATTCCCCGATGAGCAGGAAGCCCGACTTGGGACTTGATCCTGGGACCCCGAGATCATGACCTGAGCCAAAGGCAGATGCTTAACCAACTGAGCCAGCCAGACTCCCAGAGAGTGATTCTTTAAGTTAAAGAGAAGGGCTGGTTTTTGACCTTGTACTGCCCAGGTCCTCCATCATCTAGTAGTAATGGTGGGCATTTATAGAATGTTTATTATGTGCCCACATTGGACCCATAGTTCAAAACATTATATACACACTTCCCTCCACCACCATCATCATTTCTAGAAATAGATCAGGCAGTTATAACATTTGGCATAGTACACAGCTGTTAATATGTGCAAATTCAAACTCAAGTCCAAGTCTAAACACTACGATCTTAAATATTGCTTCGCATCATTAAGCAATCTGGCTTCTTCATTAATTCTCAAATCCCAGCACTGTTTTTCCCACAAGTACGCATTTACCACTCTGTGTTTCTCTTTCCACTCTTATTTTTGAAAGAGTCTGTCTATATTTAAAGCATATTTTCCCTAACTAGAGTATAACTGAGCACTATGAGAAAAGGACCTCTAGCTACCTGTTTTATTACCAGGGTCCAGCACACACCAGGTCCTCAATAATAGATGAAGAAGCTTGAGAAAGGCATATTTTATGGTCTCTTCATGTATAACATGTGTTTATTTGTCTTGCACAAGTCTGAATATATGAATCTTCTTGTCAGAAATACTCTCTATTTTCCCTCTACCCATTCTATATTCTATCCATTCTTTAAAATTCAAACCATGTTCAGATGCTTCATAAAATCTAACAGGATGTCTCAAACACATTTTCTTACTATCAGTTTCTATGTCGCTGGCAGTCCATACCATACCATTATATAATTATCCATATGTTTTTCTCTGCTTCCTTGCCAAAACTTTGAATATGTGGTTGATGTCCTATGAATTCTACTTTCATATATCTCTCAATACCTACAAAACTACATGGGATACGTGGTGCTTTATAAGGATTTTTATTTTAATTTTTAAAAACTTTATCTGTCATGACATTTAAGATCTGAATAAAGTGTAGAAATTAGCAGGCCCAACGGCTGTATTAATTAAGGTCTCTAAAAGAAAATTTACATATTCAACAGAGGAATTGAAGAAAGTGATGGAGGGACAAATTACAAATGAAATCAACAAGGGATGATGAAATGTACCCTGTAACCAACCTGAGGGACAAAGAGAGGGAACAATTACCAACACGTGGAGTGAGAGCCTCAGCTCTTGCTTCAGCAATGGGAGAGGACCCCATCTGACAGGAGCTGTGGGCTCCAGGAAAGGAATGGAAGCACTGATTATGCTTGGCCAGCAAGCAAGACACCCAGGGGAGAGACACCATTCTCATTCTCCTTTCACCCTTAATCTCCAGCTGGTAATTCCCAATGGCTGAACTTAAACTAAAGCCAGAGAGTAAATTCCCTTTGTTGTCATAATGGTCAACCACCCAGGAAATGGAGCAAAGTGGAAATAGTCTGAAGGCACAAGGAGGATATCCAGGACATTGACATTTTAGTTTGGTACAGTCTGGTAACACAGAGGCCCTGACATATGTTGTATCAAGCAAGACAGAACTTTGTTCTTCTCCTTTATAACTCTCTAAAGGTAAATGAGCCAGCCAGCACTGGAAGTGTCCCTCTGCCTTTCTAATCACAAAGCCTCCACCTCCATGTCCAAAGTGGCTGTTCCAGATCCTGCCACCAGTCATCATCCCAGGCAGCAGGAATGAGGAAAGAGCAAGCAAGCACATTGCTTCGAAGCGGTTGGTATGAAAGAGGCACCTATCACTTCTCACATTCCATTGCCCCATCCAAAGTCATCTGCTGTAAGGAAGACCGGGATAAGTCTTGGGGATTTTACTACTAAAGGAAAAAAGAAAGAACTAGTGCTAGTGAGAAACTATCACAGCTGCTCCAGGCCAAAGAAATGCCATGTGTGAAGACACTAAGACAGAAAGAAGCTTGTTTGAGCACATTTATGCCTGAAGAGAATAATGACTAACGGCATTTGTAAATAAGCATACACATCCTCCTTTACTGAAGTTTACAAATTCTCTCGTATATTGTGCACAATAATTCTTCCAAAGTGCCTTACTTTGAACAATCAACTTTGCTACATGGCTAATAAAATGCATGTACTAAACACATATATTGGGTTTATTGCTTCAATCAAATAAACCTCAGAGCAAATTTAATTGGATGTATTTCTAATGACATGCATAATTGTCTTTGTGCTACATGCTAATAATGCAGATGTAAGTGAAATGCCATTTCTAAATAATACTAATTATACTCACTTAGGTGGAAAACCAGATTACATATTTAATTCTCTGATATCTCTAATAGACATTCTTTTTTTTATTATGTTATGTTAATCACCATACATTACCTCATTAGTTTTTGATGTAGTGTTCCATGATTCATTGTTTGCATATAACGCCCAGTGCTCCACGCAGAACGTGCCCTCCTTAATATCCATCACCAGGCTAAACCATCCTCCCACCCCCTTCCCTTCTAGAACCCTCAGTTTGTTTCTCAGAGTCCATAGTCTCTCATGGTTCGTCTCCTCCTCCTCATTATGATTATTTGACTCTCCTCAACATCCTTGTAAGGCAAAGCTGACGCTGACATCAATGGTGGGATTTTACCATCTTTGGGGATAGATTTATTTAACACATGACTCTGAGTTTCTCTGTGCTCATTTCATATCAGTGGTTGCCTCCTACACCTGTCATATCTTGAAGGGATCATTGCATTGTCCTGCTCTCTTATCAGGGTAAAGAGTAAAGCTAGGATGGATAAAGGACACAGATTTAGGAAGAGGCAATGGATGCAAAGTCCTTGCAGCCTTTCCTCTCACATTCCATCTCTCCTTTATCTCTAAGCCCTGCTAATTCAGTCAGTCATCCTTAGATTCTCAGGCACAGGATAATCACAGGACCCCTTCTCAAAACTGTCTGCACTAATTGTATGGCTTGAAATGTCAAATGATATATTAAGTCATTCCTTAATTAGAGATTAAATCCACAGTATGCAAATCTCTGAAAAAGTTAATAAATTATAAAGTAGGAACCTGACTCACTATGTAATTGACAAAATCAGATGCCTTCCTGCAAAGGGGAGCACATTAGGAAGCAGTAAATTGCTGGTGCTTGAAGGTTAGGAGACTTGGCCTTCGAGAAATAAAAGGAGCAAAAAGAGACCTAAATAAAAACCACTTTTTTATAATGCGTTCTTAAATTGTCTCTGTTTGTCCTTATGTAGACATAGGTGCCTAGTTACATATAAACAAAATTATTTTTTAAATATTTTTCATCCCTATAAAATTTTTAAATACTGTGTTTGGGGTGTTCTTTGTGAGGTCCAAATCTTTGAAATTCTGAATGTATTGTGCCAAGTTGATTTCATTAACAACCAACAAATGCTAGGCACTCAGCATTTATGTGTTTTACCATATATCTCTTGTATGTGATCATTGATTTTGCTCACGACTGCAATTGCTATATTTCAGTTTTCTAGGTAATCATGACTGGTCATTCTCTTTTAGTATTTCATATTTAAGTGAACATGTTAGGAAAATATGGTTGACTACTGAGCCACACGGTACACTGTATTTGCCATCCTGGACAACTTTGTTATTACCTCTGGAATTAATAACGACCTCATTTTTGTCTTGTCATTTCCTGTGTTCCTTTCAACATTCCATCCCACCCCCCAAAGGGCTGACAGAGTTATAACCGTCTAATTTGTTTGAGCAAAGCAGGTTCTCCATCACTTGTATTTTTTAAATTACTCTCGTCCTGGGGAGGCGGGTGGAACTGGAGGGGGAGACGAACCATGAGAGACGATGGACTCTGAGAAACAAACTGAGGGTTCTAGAGGGGAGGGGGTTGGGGGGATGGGTTAGCCTGGTGATGGGTACGTACTGCATGGAGCACTGGGTGTTATACGCAAACAGTGAATCATGGAACACGACATCAAAAACTAATGATGTGCTGTATGGTGATTAACATAACATAATAAAAAAATAAAAATTAAAAAAGAGCAAACAAACAAATAAAAATAAAATCAATCAATCAATAAATTACTCTCGTCCTCATGTTTCACCCTAGGCTTTTTGCACCATTGTTGTACTGCTGTTTCCTTTCTCTGTCATCTATGAATGCCCCTATAGGTGGTATCCTCGCGTATTGAGTATCAAGTCTTTCTTTTGTCTTAGATAACAGTATTTTGGATAAAAACATCCTCCTTTGTCAGGATGAGAAAGTCAACCTGTGAAGTAATTGTTTGCTAAATTTATATTTGAAGCTGCTGTTATTCTACCCTTCTTTCAACATATGAAAATATACCTCATTTTCTAAATGGGCTACAGACCATACAGTGCTAAGAAAAATTCCCCTATATGTCCATCTGGTCCTCAAGCCTCCAAGAAACATGTCAATATGTTTTATTGTGATATACTTTAACACCTGTATGTTATTAAGGCTAGAAGTCCCAAATAATTTATATATATTGTATGTAGTCAGGTTGTGCTATAAATGTAAATTGATTGATCATGGTGGAAAGTTCTTTGGAATCTCACTTATATGACTCATCTTCACCTTTGAAGAAAAGGAGCATTATAGGGGCGCCTGGGTGGCTCAGTTGTTAAGCAACTGCCTCCTGCTCAGGTCATGATCCCAGGGTCCTGGGATCGGGCCCCGCATCAGGCTCCCTGCTCGGCGGGAGGCCTGCTTCTCCCTCTCCCACTCCCCCTGCTTGTGTTCTCTCTCTCTCTCTCTGTCAAAAAATAAAATAAAATCTTAAAAACAAAAGAAAAAGACCATTATAATATATTACATTGAGCAAAAACTATATATATATATATACATATACACAGGGAGAGAATGTAATCCAGTAGTCAATATTTAATGTATAACTCTTAGAATGGAAACTTCTTTATGACTTTAACAGGTTAGATATACATTTTTAGCCAACTTGCACTGAATTGTACTTAGTTTTTAAAGAATATTTATCATAGGAGTTAGGACTTTTTTGAAAAATAAAAGTACCAAACTCAAGTAAAATTTTACACTTGCCAAAACTGACATCTCCTAATTCTGTCAAGATCTTCAGATTTCCATATTCTTAAGGAAATTAAATATATGCTATTGTTTCTTATGAATACAGATGGAAAGTGCCATTTGTTAATGAATCACTGTTCATTAATGTGGTAGACATATCATCTATTCAAAATTCAGTTTGAGATATTCATCCTTCGGCAGCTTTTTCTCTTCCTGGTATGAGTCAGTAGCTTCTCCTTGGTGTTTTTATCTTGTTTTTAGAACATCCCATACAATTTGCTTATGTATCTATGCATATCCGATTTTTCCATGTAGGAAAGAAGAAATACTAGCTATTCCTGCATGAGACGCTGGTGTCTAGCAGAAACCTAGACCAGAATAGTTACTTAGGGTAATTTAGTTGAGGACTATGTCCTTGAGATTCTATGCTTCAGGAACACAAGCAACAGAGTTATCAGCTCATTTTAATTTCTCTTAATCTGTAAGAAGATTTGTCCAATGGCTCATGCTTAGATGCATCCATTACCAGTATTTCGCCCTGTTTTCCTAGACAATGTCTGCTCCTCTAACAACCAGATTTTTTTTTTTAATTTTTGGTCAGAGTTGTGAACTCATAAAATACAGTCACCTTAAATGTAAACCTTGCCCTCAGAGGGGTATAAAAGACCACTTCTAAATGAGCCTAGAGTTTCCTGGAGAGTAATATATTTTATGACTATACTGGAGGTTCACAAACAGAAATGAATTATGTACTTGGTGAGTATGAGAGGATATTGGAAGCTTGGTTTGGATATCTCTGACTGTTCTGATATTTGCCAGTGCTTTCATTCTTCTGCTATGTTGAATCCTTTGCTTTTGTTGGAGCCTGTGTGAGTATATAGGAATAATTGTTGCAACTAGTGTAGTTGGCAGGATTATTGAAACAACTCCAGATTTAATTTAAATATGGCTAAGGCTTTTTTTGGGAGGAAGAAAGGGAAGAATAAATCATGTCTAATGCCAGATTGGCCCTTGAGCCATCCCTAATTTAGGGTTGCCCAAGCGTAATGATCAATTAAGGAAAATGGAATATAGAAGTGATAAATCCTGTGTTGGGGGAAATAGTAAAATGGATAAAGAACAAGATGTAAGCCAAGGACAAAACTATCAAAAAATTTGGGTCCTTGGCTGCTCTGGGATGAATTAGTGAAAGTCAAAATGGAGCCGGTTACCCCAAGTGCTTAAATCTGCCTAGTGGAGGATAAATTATAACTCCAGTTAGGATTTAAAATATTATTCTAATGGGAATTTGTAAATCTATCAGTTCATAATAGATATGACTAACTCCACCCCTCATTATTCAAAATCTTATCAAGATAAGAGATCTGAATAGGTAACTCCTAAGAGTAGGGGTTATTCTGTCAAGGAACTGACTTATTTCATGGACAGATATAAACAGGTCCCAGAGGACTCTTGCTACAATAAATTTTACATATTTTTAACCAGGGCAAATTTTACCGGCTCTGCTCACAATTGAAAGAAGAGGGGATTTGACTTAATACAGGATCCTCAGTAGGCAACTACATTCATTACTATGTGTGTGAGATGGATGATTCCCTTAATTTTACCTCGAATTTTTAACCTATATTAAAGAAGGAGTTAGAATAAAGTATAAGGAGAAGGAAAACTACTTTATTCTTTCTAAATATGTAAATATGCTGAGAATATAAGCCGTTTCAGATTGGTTAAGTCAATGATTCCTAAATGGAGATGACTTTGTTCCCCAGGGACATACGGCAAAATCTAGAGATTGATGTAAACATTTTTTGAGTTGTTAAAAAAAAAAAAAAAAAAAAAAAAACCTTTCAAGTTAAAAAAGAAGGAAATGCATCAGGAAGATTAAACCCAGCAGAAATCTTTAGAAGGTTGATTGAAAATTGAATGAAAAAGGAGGACATCAATGTTGTGGCTGCTGATGTGCTGATGGCCCAGGATCTGAGATTAGGTGCCCAAATGGTAAACGTCCCCTATTAATTCTGCAGACTCCACAAGAACCTCAATTGATCTGTTCTCTGCATACCAGCCTTCCTAAGGCTAAGAAATCTCAGAAAAAAATGCAAACTGTATATCTGAATTGTTTGAGGCAAAACCAGTGAAGATGGTATGGGATGATAAAGAGGGCTATCATTTTGAACAATGGGGTGGCCAAGATTTCTTGGTACAAAACCATTCACATTAATGTGGAAAATGGTGTGGGTGTGTAAAGAATTGCCATTACTGGACAGAGCACAATGTACATTCCCTAAATTTGTAATGGAGTTTAAAGGATAATGTGATGAAGCTTGAAGGTTGTAGTGATTTGACTATGAAAGACATATTTTTTGTTGTTGTTGTTTGGGGTTTTGTTTTTGTTTTTGTTTTGTTTTTGTGGGGCAAAGGGAGAAAGAAAATCTTAGGCAGGTTCCACACTCAGCATGGAGCCTGACTTGGGGATCAATCTCATGACCCTGAGATCATAACATGAGCTGAAATCAAGAATTGGAGGCTTAACCCACTGAGCCACCCAGGGACCCCTGACTGAAAAGTTTAAAGGGAAAGTATGGCTCAAAGTAGGAATTTGTGAAAGAAAGTTGTGCATGATTGTTTTGGTACTTCTTCCTGAACTCCTCACTGAAAGCTTCTAATATGTGAATGTCTCTTCCCTCATACAAATCATCAGGAAAAGTGTCATCCTTCATATCTGCTGTTTATATACTTTTAGTTGGATATTTCTGATGGGAACCTTTAAAATTACCAAGGGCCACTCAATTAGATAATTTGAAACAATATAGATTATCTGGAGAGGGATGGGGAGATTAAGGGGTTTTCAATTTATACTCAGGATGTGTTATAGCAGATACTTGAAGAGTTTACTCACCATTATAGCCTGTAATGTAAAAGTTGGGATGCTTCCAAAGTTGTCAATTACACTAGAAATGATGTTAAATCAAGGTATGTCATGAACTGAAGAATACTGGTGTTCTGTTGATATCCATTAAACTAATGCTGTCTTTCAACTCCTACCTCAGAAGAAAGTCAAAGCAAATTTGCATTCATGTAGCATGGCCAGGAATACATTTTTACTGTGTTCCCACAAAGACATTTATATTCTCTTGCTTATTGTCATAACCTGGTAAAGGAAAAGTACCAGAAACCTTTTGATGATATAATGATAATATCTCAATCTTACAATCAAGTTAAGACTGAATTAAAAATGTGGAGTAACCATATGACTGACTACCTGGGGATGGTTGCTTCACTTTGCTAACATACAAGATGTGGTGCACGTATAAGGTTTGGTAAACCTCTTAGAAAGAATCTGGGCATGAGTCGCCATGGAGACATTTCTCAAAGAGAAATAAATTTTTTTGGTCAGCACCAAAATATTAAAAAGAGGTAAAGACACTGACCGGGTTTCTTTATTTTTGAAGAATGATATACCAAATTAGGGGTTCTACTACTTCCCTTTAATTGTTGGGGCACCCTTAAAAGACATTGCATTGTACTTAACGGTAGTTTGGAAGTCGCTGGACAACACTTGTTCTGGAATGCTACTGCACTGTTTCCAGGTGATGGTCACATTCTGACAAAATTTAAAAAAGAAAAGATAAATTTCCTCAATGGGCAGAATTATTAGTGGTGTTCTTCCAGTATCAGAGGAAATAAATTATTATAATAATAGTAACACTATAGTACTGACTAATACTAATTACTTTTCGGTAGGAATTGGACTGGCCCTATGGTTTAGACAATGGTCCTTGAATGATTAAAGGATAAATGGCATATTTATTGAAGATGCTATGGTTTGGAAACTGTTATAGAAGAAACATTTGAGTGGGGTATATAAGGAGAAATTTCTCCTGAATGTAGCAAGGTCTGGAAGCATCTGCTCTTTCAAAGTAGCATTCTAGGTTAATATATTATATCTAATATTTATTACAGAAAATCCTTTTGCAGGGGTAAAGGGCAGAAACTGTTGCCTACGGAGTGAATAAAATACACTTTATTCAACAGCAGAACCACGAACAAATGTGTGCCTATTAATCTAATTGATAATTTGTAAAGCCTCTGGTTCAGCCAAGGGGCCTAAGCCATACAACTGTCATCAATATGTCAGGAGAACTAGAAAAAGTGTAGAAAAAGTGGCTTCTGATTTAGTGTATTGACTTGAGTTATTGAATCAACAAATAATAACAAAGCACAAGGACCAGTTTGTCTTGGAAATGTTTATTGGATAAATAGCAACATCACTTAAAAGATACTATATCCAATCCTCCCAATAACCTGGGAAAATAAGAATATTTAAGCCCATCTTCGAAGGAAGATAATTAGCATGCCTGTAGATTGAATAGCTTGTCAAAAATCACATAACTCACTAGAGAAGGAACATAATCAACGGGCCCCTGGGTGGCTCAGATGGTTACGCGTATAAGTACAGGTATAATCTCTGGGTCCTGGGATCGAACCCCACATCAGCCTCCTGGCTCAGTGGGGAGTCTGCTTCTCCCTCTGACCCTTCCCCTCTCATGCTCTCTGTCTCCCATTCTCTCTCTCAGATAAATAAATAAAATCTTTAAAAAAATAAAAAATAAAATAAAGAAAAATAAAATAAAAAAAAAAACATAATCAAAACCTGGATTTCCCCAAATGAAATGTGTGTGTTTGTGCGTGTGTGCATACACATGTTTGTTAGCACTGTGTCATTCAAACTTTTAGATAGTTAATATAACCCTGGAACAAATAATAATATTTGTCCTTGGTTAATTGGTCATATTTATTATTTTCATCTATTTTTTAACATTTTTTTGTGGAGATTAATATAGTTTCTTGACCTCTGGGCTTGCTGAATAGCCATCTTTTAGCAAAACATTAAATTAAGCATTAAAGCTGATTCTCTTGTTTTTTCTTCTTCAATGGCCAGAGTTTTACTTCAGAATTTCTGAGTTCTGGAGCCATAAAAATATCGGCTACCGTTTTGAGTTAACTTCAGTATTTTTGTAAGGAGCGTTTTTTTTTTTTTTTAAGATTTTATTTATTTATTTGAGAGAGAGAGAATGAGAGACAGAGAGCATGAGAGGGAGGAGGGTCAGAGGGAGAAGCAGACTCCCCGCAGAGCAGGAAGCCCGATGTGGGACTCGATCCCGGGACTCCAGGATCATGACCCGAGCCTAAGGCAGTCACTTAACCAACTGAGCCACCCAGGCGCCCTGTAAGGAGCATTTAACCAAGGCATTTATAGGCAAATATTGATACCAACTTTATGGAATAGGATAGGAAGCAAATACAAATTCTGCTCCCCAAAAGCTATAACTATTCATTCAAGTTTACAGAAAATATTTATTATGCACCTAACAGCAAATGGGAAATAATTTAGGTTCTTGGGGTACAAAAAAACCTCAACACTGACAGACAAAATCCCTGACCATCATGAATTTTACATTCTACTGGGAATGGGAAAAATAGTAAGCAGTAAAGTTAAGTTATATTTTGTGTCAGTCTGAGTCTGAGGATTGTAAGAATCCAGGGAAGAGGATTGCACCTCTTCCTTCAGCCATTCCATCAATGGTTCAACCATTCCAACAAGAATAAATGGAATGACTGTTAAAGCCTTCAGTGAAGGAGGGTACCTTGATCTTAAATTTGGAAGGAGGATGGGGCACTTGGGTGGCTCAGTGGGTTGAGTGGTAGACTCTTGATTTTGGCTCAGGTCATGATTTCAGGGTCCTGGGATTGAGCCCTGCAACCAACTCCATGCTCAGAGGGGAGTCTCCTCCCTCTCTCTTTGCCCTTCTCCCCCAAATAAGAAATAAATCTTCAAAAATTTTTTGAAAGCAGAATATACAAAAGTGTGAAGAGGGAAAAGAAAGGGAAAGAGATTTTACATTTATCTTATATCCTTTGCCAAACATTCTTGTTTCAGGAAAGTGTAGCCTCATATTTTCTTTCTGAACCCTGGGGATTTTCCTAATTTATAATAATTTCCTGGATTCTATGAGGATACATAAATTTCCTAATATCACAACTTTTAAGCCAATGTTCAAGGTGAGGGAGGATATGCATAGTGAAACTCTTGGATATTCTCAGTGGAAAAAACTCTTGGGTATGTCTACAGTTTTAGAGGACTCATGAATTGCCTAAAAATCAGTGACAATACTCAGAGTAGGAATTTATGTTTAATGCAAAAGGGCAACAGATTTTTTAAAAGATTTTATTTATTTATTTGAGAGAAAGACCCAGAGCACAAGTGGGGGCGGGGAGGGGCAGGAGAGGGAAAAGCAGACTCCCCACTGAGCAGGGAGCCCAACTCTGCCTCAATCCCAGGACTCCGGGATCCCGACCTGAGCCAAAGGTGGACACTTACTTAACCGACCGAGCTACCCAGGCTCCCCATGATGCAAAAGGGACAACAGATTTGCCTGACCTCAGAGCTCAAGCTTTTAAAACATACTACAGGGAAGTGGAGAACAGTCTTTCTCTGAAAATTTAAGGTTGCTATTCTCTGATACCACATCTTAACTAATTAAGGTGAATTTGTTCACTGGCTATCTAGAAAGTGAGAACATTGCCTATTTGTACCTACTTACAACCATTAAGAATAATGTGACCTGGTTGTATATGTGAATGTACACAGTTTATATGGTGTGCACAGCTTAAGACAATTTGATGAAGGAGATTTTATTTCTAAAAACTCAATTCTTTAAAAAAATAGCTCATAAAGTTTTTAATTGTTTCCTGTTATGCATTCCAATTCATAAAAAATCACCTATTTAGATTATGAATCAACTGAGATCAAACTTTTAGCCTTGGCTGATTGCAGTTTTTTGGGAAATGTGTCTGCTTCCTGCCATGTTTTGTCACTAAGCAGTTACAGCCGTATGGTGTTTCATGCTCAGCAATATTTTTAAAATGATATGGTTTTCTGGAACCAAACTGCTGTTATAAATAACTGGACTGGAGGGCAATACGCTCTAGAGTTCTGAATACAAAAGTCAGAGATGCATGGATATTATTTTGTCCATTGCTGGGAAAGAGAACTCATGTTCTATCTCTACTGAGAGAAAAGAAGAAATGCAGAGCAAGTGCCCCCAGAGAAATGAACTGGGTGCATCTGCTGCGACAGGTATCTGCTCTGCTCTTCATTTCTAGTAACAGAGTCCAATTTTATTGAGAAAGAATAAACCAGCTAAACATAGAATTAGCATATAACTCAGCAATTTCACTGCTGGATATACACCCATAAGAATTGAAAACATGTGTTCAAGTACTTGTATAACACATGAATGTTAATAGCAGCACTATTTGTGGTAGCCAAAGGTAGAAACAGCCTAAACATCCATCAGCAGATGAATAAACAGAGCATAATATGTACAATATAATACTATTCGTCCATAAGAGCAGTAAATTACTGATACATAGATGAATCTTGAAAACATTATTTTATGCAAAAGAAGCCATAACTAAAAGATTGCATACCGTATGATTCAATTTATATGAAATATCCAGAACAGGTAAATCTACAGAGTCAGAAAGCAGATTAGTGATTGACAGGGGCTCGTGGTAAAGGAGGGCAAGGAGGAAATTAGTTCATATGTGCAGTGATGAAAATATTCTGATACTACATAGAGGTGATTGCACAGCATTGTGAAAGTAATAAATATCATTGAGTTGTACACTTTTAAAACTTTATTTTATGCCTTGTGAACTTTACCTCAATTAAAGAAAAAAAACACTCTTGAAAATAAAGATTGTCCTTAGGATCAGGGTTAAAAAAATGATTCAACTAAAACACCACATTTTCAGCTTTCTTACAACTCTGTGTGGCCACACAATTAAGTTCTAGATGTTAAAATGTCAGTAGAGTGTTATGAAGGACTTCAGAGAAGACATTTAAAGAGGCATAACTCTGTAGTTGGATGTACTTCTCTTGTTGTTTTTCATAGAGCTTTTTCTCCTTATCTGTAAAATAGTTATAATGGCTGGACCACAAGCAGCCACCTTGGAATATGAGGTAACTTTGAAATTGGAAGGTCATATGGGAGCCTGTGTTCCGTATGAGCCAGGACATGAGAGAGAAATAAATTTATATTCTGTTTAAGCCTATCTTTATATTTTTTCCCTGTTAACTGCATCATGTCATAATACTAATGAACTATCTGCTTCCTGTGACCTATAAGTTTTACCATCTGAAGGGATGTTCAGAATAATTTCCTTTAATAAAGGTTTATGCCTATAAAGGTATATATCCCAATTAAGGGTAAATCCAAGTAGCTCTTTGTGAAGGGAATTAGCCATGAGACAAAAGGAAATTTCAATGCCTTTTAAAAGAGCTGTGAAAAGTAATAATTATCAATGCCATGGTTTTAGTATTTATTTTTGGAAGTATAGGACCTTGCAGAATGCTTTATTTGGAACTATACTATAAATTTTGTAGAGTACGTTGAAATTAAATAGGAACAAACAAATTTGCCTTTTAATGCCATATGGTGTGAAGGCTTAATTTTAAATATAAGTATTTAAAACAACGTACTGGGGCGCCTCGATGGCTCAGTAGGTTAAGTGTTTGCCTTCAGCTCAAGTCATGTTTGCAGGTTCTGGGATCAAACTCTGCATGGGGCTCCCTGCTCCTTGGGAAGCCTGCTTCTTCCCCCTCCCTCTGCCACTCCCCCTGCTTGTACACTCATGCTCTCTTTCTCTCTCTCTTTCACAAGTGAATAAATAAAATCTTAAAAAATAAAAATAAAAAAATTAAACAACGTATTGATGAAATCTTAAGGAAAAAATGACAATAGAAAGAAAGGAGATCAAATTATTTATAGTTGTGAGAAAATACAGTTTCAGTTTGAGAACTTTACCTAGATTAAATGTTTGCTATCCTTTGGGAAGGAAGGGATTTTTCAAATAGTTTGGTATGGGAGTATTACAATCCAGCTGGTATGGTCATTTTTCTTACAGTATTAATCTATATTACTAAAGGAATAAGGAGTAAAAATGGAAACAGAAAAAAATATAGGCTAGACTCCAAATTAGCTCTTTCTAAAAAAGAGATAATTGAACATTTTTTTTTTTAAAAACACTTGTTAACACTTGATTTAGTATGGGTATAGGGGAAGGCTTTTAAAATTTAAATGTTTAATATATCATATGTAATGTGATATATTTGATTTATCATGGTATAGTCAAGGCTTCCGTATTTACTGTTTTGTGCTTCAATGTAAATGTAAAGTGAAAAGTAATTGAAGTCAGAAAACTAAGCTCACAAATTGAGATTACTTCAGAGATATTTTCGAATGAAAAGTACAAAGGGAATTGCAGCAAATGATAATCGCTAACACTTATAAGGCATTTACTATGCACAAGGCATTGTTCTGAGGCTGAGAGATTTTCTCTAACCATGAAACCCTGACTCATTACTTCTGTTTGCCAGATGAGGACTTTGAAGCGTGGCAAATGGAAGTAAATAAAAATGATATTATGTAATGCAAGTTTTTTTCAATATTATAGAGAAACCATGGATATTTGAGACGAATACAAATAATGATGACCATACTAAGTAAACATACATGTATATTTGCTCTAATATATGATCGGTTCCAAATAAAAGACAATATCCTGCTTTCCACTGAGATCTACAATTTTCTTAGTCTCCTGTAAGATAATACATTTGAGAGATGTACCTGATGTACCAGGTTATCTACTTAAGCTACTTGGTTACCTGTGCATTTTTCAAGTATCATAGTATATAAAATTATATACACTTGGAAAATTTATGTTTACCTCTTTTGTATTTTACATAAAAATGTATTCAAACCCTTCAAACGTGTCTTCAAGATCAGTTGAAGAGTACCATGGCCAGATCTACATTTTGCGTCACCAACGCTGTCACTCAGAGTCCAACAATGCCCCTTTTGCCTAATTTTTTTAAAATCGTGAATGTTTTAAATCTATATTTGATACGGTCATCAGATATTTGGTTAACCTCCTTGCACCCAATCATGAGATAAGTTAACCTCATGGTGTATAGTCATGATCTCCTTACCACAAGCTTTTACCACATTGCTGTGTGTGTGTAGCTTTGCATGCACGTGTGATCTACAAAGGACTAATACAACCAGTCTTGCCAAGTGGGAGACCATTATTTGGGAATCTGTTCTAAATCTAAATCCATTGAAAGCCTTACCTCCTTCTTTATCTTTTCTACCATGTAACTTTCATAAGCTCCCTAATTTTTTTTCATTTCTTTTTTTTTTTTTTTTTGGTCTGTGTTTTGGTGTTCATTTGCAAATGTTAGCAACATATGCATAACATAAAATTTACCATTTTATTTATTTGTAAGTGTGCAGTTCTGTGGCTTTCAGTCTTTTTATTGTTGTGCCAACGTCACCACCATTCATCTCCAGAATTTTTTTCATCTTCCCCAACTGAAGCTCTGTACCCACTAAATGCTAGCTCCCCATTCTCCCCTGCCTGGAGTCCTTGGCAGCCACCATTTTCCTTTCTCTACAATTTTGACTACTCTAGGAGCCTCACAGAAGATGAAGCCTACCATATTTATCTTTTTGTGACTGATTACTTCCACTGAGCCTAAGGTCTTCAACGTTCATCTGTGTTGTAGTGTTTTTAAGTTTTTAAGTTTTAAGGCTAATAATATTCCATTGTGTGTATATATCACATTTTGTTTATCCATTTATGTGCCAATGGAGAATTGGGCTGCTTCCAACTTTTGGATTTTGTGAATAATGTTACTATGAACTTGGTATACAAATATTTATTCTAATCCCTCCTTTCAATTATTATGGGTATATACCCAGGAATGGAACTGCTGGATCATATGGTAATTTCATGTTTTGGTTTTTGAGACAATTGCATAACATTTTAAACTGATTTTTGATTGAGATCTCAAGACATCATGTTGAAGAATTAATCCCAAATCTACTTTATCATTCAAAACAATGTAGGTGAAAGGTAAAACCTATAATTACTGATTGATAAGGCTTATAGGTGAATAATTTTGATGAAAAGAAAAAAGTCATTTTATATATAATCCTACACAGTGTTCAGCCTTGTTTGAAGTTGGGGACACAAGGACTGCACTTGGAATTGATTTGGGTTTGGAATTTTTTTTTAATGTATGTTATAACCTCCTGTGTTATATATATTCTTCCCTTTTGTTGTTCATTGTGATACAAAGCTTTTATTAACAGTTTAAAAAATGTTTTCAGGAACAGGCAAATAACTAGCCAGCAGAAGCATAATCATCGTTTGTGCTCTTGAATATGTGGATCTCATTAAATAAGTATGAAATATATTTTATTTCAAGAACACTAAATGGCTTTGCTTATCAAGATATATCAACACAAATTGGCTTTGCTATTTGATTGCTTTGAAAAAGTACCTACTGAGCATCATATAGCTTTGTAATAAACAGTGCTTGAGGTACTGTGCAGTCTTCTATTTCATTATAAAGGACAAAATTGCTCCTTTAAAGCTGACTTTGTTTAACTTTATTTTTCTATGCAAAAAAAAATTATTGAAAATTAAATTAGTTTTATTTTGGAAAGATCATATGCTGAAGTACACAAGAAGTATAAAAGGGAAAATATAGTCATTCTTTGATGACTTTCAATTTCTTCTATAATTATTGAATTCACAGTTTGAATTCTTCACATTTTGAATTCTTCATCTGTAAATTTGTCAATGTTACCTTTCAACAAATTCCAATTTTACAAAGATTTTCTAAGTTATTAGTTTAGAAAATTTCAGGCTATTGTCTCTTAAGTGTCTACATTTGTTGGTTTATCTACTTGTTCTTTTAAATATCAGTATATTTTTATCTTGCTTAACTATATGTATTGTAGATATGTTCAGTGTATTTCCTTCAATCTAACTCTTTGATTTTTTTTTCTAATTTATATTTCTTTATTTTGTTTAAAAGTATTTCTATTTTATGTTAATTATTTCCATCTTGCTTTCCATAAAATTGTTTTTATTATGTTTTATAGCATCATGAATCTTTCTTTCACTTAAATAATAAAAACCCGAACACCTACGTGGTAGTTTTTATTATTCTTCAAAATATCCACTTTTTCCTTCCTGGTGGTGATTATATTATTCTGCCACTTATAGTAAAGCTTGGCTATGTGGTTTTCTTTGGTCAATGAAATGTGAGATGTGACACATGTCCCTTCCGGGTAAAAGATTTAAAAGGCTGATCCTGATTACCTCTGCTCTCTTTTCCCTCTGCTTTGGATACCAGAAATATACGTACATCAGCCTAATCCCAGAGTGGAGACAAATATTATGTGGGGGGGGGAATGTCCCAGCCAGACAATAACACACATATGGCATGTGGACAAGTAAACCATTATTGCTCAACATATTAAAGTTTGATGTTCTTTGTTACTGCAAAATAAACTAGTGCATCTTGACTGAACAGCCCCTTACATCATTAACAGGCTAAGGGGGGAAAATAATCACGTTATTTAAAAAAATACATCATCAATAAACTAGGAATATTCCATTTCAAACTCATGAGACCCAGTCCTATAACTCCAACCTATCACCCAGCCTAATCATGAGAGAAATGTTGGGCAAATTTCAATACAGGGACAACTTACAATACACCTGAGCAGTACTCAAAATTGTCAAGGTCATGAAAAGCAAGGGAAGTTTAAGTAAATGTCACAGACCACAGGAGCTTAAGGAGACATAACAACTAAATGTAGTATGGCATCTGGGATGGGATTCTGGGGCAGAAAAGGGTCATTGAGTGAACGTGAAGGAAATATGAATAAATTATGTACAATAGGTAATATATTTTTTAAGGGAACAAAGAATCTCTGGAGTGAAATCAAAGAAATGTTCAGATGCTGATCCATAAGTGTTCTGTCCTTTTATCAACTGAGTACATATTTAAATAATTTTTTCTAAGAAGAACCATGAGTGTGTAATTTCTGAGTATATGCATACATGGGAATGCATTTCAGTGAACTGGCTGGACATAGACTCTCAGATCACAGCCAAACCTCTCTAAGAGCTCTGAGGACATTTCTCTCTTATCTCCTTGCTTAGCATTGCAAAGAAAAATTTGGAGGCAAACCTGATTTTAATGCTTTTTTAAAAGCAATCTGTAGGAAAAAAAAAAAGAAGAAGATAGCAGGAGGGGAAGAATGAAGGGGAGAAATCGGAGGGGGAGATGAACCATGAGAGACTATGGACTCTGAGAAACAAACCGAGGGTTCTAGAGGGGAGGGCGTGGGAGGATGGGTTAGCCTGGGATGGGTATTAAGGAGGGCACGTTCTGCATGGAGCACTGGGTGTTAGATGCAAACAATGAATCATGGAACACTACATCAAAAACTAATGATGTAATGTATGGTGATTAACATAACATTAAAAAAATGAAAAAAAAAGCAATCTGATGTTTCTACTTAAATCTTGTAGGGGTTTCTTGGAATTACAGTTATGTCATATGTTATCAGGGCTTTCCTCTATGTATATAGCTTCTTCATGTTGTTTTTTCAAAACATGGATGAGCCTGTCTTATCTCCAGATCATTGTCACTTTTTAGCTCAGGAAGTGTGCATTATATACTTCGGTTCCTTTTTTTTTTTTAACCATCCCCCCACACCCACTCCCACACCCTCATCCCCACCACCCCCTGGTTCTTCATTTCTATTCTCTTTCCCATCAATTTTGTCTCTTGATCCATTTATCTGTATTTTGGGAGTGTTTCCCCCAAAAAGATTAATCCTGTTTAATCATTATTTAAAAGGATAAAACTTTTAAGATCTAACTTTAGTAGAAACATGGAGGAATATTGTTGCTTTACTCATGACCTCTAGAATAGCCTTCCTTTCAAATCTTATCCATCCCCCAACTTTTTCTTAAAGTTTTTATTTTTAAGTAATCTCTCCACCCAACATGGGGCTTGAACCCACAAACCTGAGATCAAGAGTTGCATGCTCTACTGACGGAGCCAGCCAGGCATCCCTCCATCCCAAATTCTAAGACCCAGCTGTTGCTCCTTCCGAGTTGCTCTTCAGGATCCTGGCCTCTCCTGATGTCTTAGGTCTCTGACTATTCTGGGATAAAACACACAAGACTGAATGCACCCGTTCTCTTCCCAGTCACATCTGAAGTCCTGGCAGGGTCACTGCACTCCCTTCAGCAGTAATTCCATGTAACCAGCAGGAATTGCCACTGGGTCTTTTTCCTTGATGTAACCAGTTTCCAACGCTTTCCTTGAAGTAACTACAGGTTCCAAGGATATAGTCCTCAGTCCTCTAAACCCATATTCACATGTCTTATTAAGATGTGTAGCCTTTTAATAAGTATGGAAAAAGAGAAGAGAAATGGAAGGGGGCAGCATGGGTGTCATGGTACTGCAGTAGATGGAGGAAAGAACCAGGACCAAAGCTGCCTGCAGCGTCAGAAAATGCCATGAAAATAGAATGAGGCTAAATAATGTTATTCTGTTTGTAATGTTATTTTAGTTGGTAAATTTCTACCACTCTGAGCTAGAAGCAAAATTAGAGCCATTCAAAAATCTCTCCGAGTTTTCCTTGAAAATCATTGCCATCAAAATAACGATTTAAATAATTCCAAATCATGTTACTTTATTGAATATCAATGATACCACTCTGAAAATTTCCCTTAAGCACCAGTATATGCTCTTGATAGAACCCTAGTATCCAGGATCATTGAAAATATGTGTCTGTACATCTTTTGCACATCCTCAAATGAAAAACTGAAGGAGAGTATATCCAATACTACAACTCATTCTCATGTCTATTTGAAATTACCCAGTACTAATTATTTACTTCTGCTTTCCCTGGTACCTGGCCCTGAACCCACTGATTATGTCAGCTGTCCTTCACACCTTTTGAAGCATTATTGTATCTTTTATGTATTGGGCTAGGTTCTGTGTGCAAAATATGACAAGCAAAGTGGAGCAAATATGGGCATCTATTTTGTATTTTGAGTCTGCCCTGTGCTATTATATTTAGCATAGTGATATTTGTCTCTAAGAATAATACCCAAGGCATTGGATTTAAGGAGCCAGTTTACAATGACTTCTAAATTTTGTTTGTGCTGGTTTCTCATTTTCAACCATATATAATTTATTTTTGCCCACATTATTTGTCTCTCTGTTGTTCATGGTTTTTATTATATGGTGGAAGTTCTAGAGAGTTTTGTCGAATAAAAGTGACCTAAAGGTAATCAATAACATCATTTAAGATAAATCCTATACATATCAGGTGGTAATAATGTCAGATGCATCTAGCAAAGAATTTATGCAGAAGCCAGTATCTTTCTCTATCAAAATAATACTACTACTGAGAAGAACATAAAAGTAAAAAACACAAAACATTTGGTTGCTTTAAACATACACTGTCATTTGATGCTCATAACAACCATTAGATTGGGATATTATTACAATCCTTTTTTTTTTTCAGGGAAAGAGATTGAAGCATAGATTAAGTTATATAAATGGGATATGTTTTATTTTTTTTACCATTCAACCTTCCTGATTCATTCTTTTATGAAATATGATCTTACCCTAGGGGAATTGTGGGGTGGCATAAGGCGGGAGAATTAGATAAAGAAATATATCAGGTGTGTATCATCTCTAGACTGACTCTGTGGAGGTCATATTGGGGAGAGAGAAGGAAATTCTTTTTTTTTTTAAAGATGTTATTTATTTATTTGAGATAGAGAGAGAGAGCATGAGGAGGGTGGGGGTTTAGAGGGAGAGGGAGAAGCAGGCTCCCTGCTGGGCAGGGAGCTGGATATAGGGCTCGATCCCAAGACCCCAGGATCATGACCTGAGCTGAAGGCAGACGGTTAACCAACTGAGCCACTCAGGCACCCCAAAAATCCTTTAATTCAGAGAGGTCTTGCCCTTTTTGAATTGGGAATTCTGGAAAACGAATTTTTTGTTTTCCTCCTCTGAGCTGGAGGAGGCTGTTCCAATATTGTGGATATGGTTGTAAGCTGACTTCACAGTGGCAGGGGTTAATACGGGCACCTAAATTAGTCCATTCAGCTATGTCAGATGTCCAGGAGTTCTTCCATGTGCTTGGGACGATATGTAGATGTGCCAAGGGATGCAAGGGAGAGAGAGGAAACTTAATATAAAGATGCTGCAGCATGCAAGGATTTCAGCGTGGCTGCTTGCCTTGCCCATGCTGATCCCAGAGGGAATAAGCTCTATTTGTGAAGTTATCATTCTGGCATGCATATGAGCAATCCTGTGGAGATTATACAAAATCCAGGTTCCACCGCATGAAGCCAAAACCCCACAGCCTTCCTCTATTAGATCACATAAGCTCCCTGATATCAAGACATACCATCTTACAGATGATAGAGAGGATATGAGACAAGGACATTTTCCCACAAATTACTGATTACCCAAAAGAGGTAATATTGAACAGAAAGACGCTGAGATCAAATTATGGGTGATTATAATATTTGACTGCTTCCCTTCCCCAGTTCCTAGTAGGATGAAGGGGGATAGTTCATGAAGAAGTTGAGAATTATTTAAAAAGCAAACAAAACTACAATAGCTTACATAAAATCTAACATCTTATAAGTGACAGACATCCACCCTCTGACAACATATTGTATGTGTTTCAAGTTATTTCTTGTTATGCAAGGTAGGAAACATCTCAGTGTTCACTAACTAGAATTGGGCTTAATGATGGCAGTTACTTTCTATTTTTTTCCCACTGTTTTTTTTCTTTTTTGGTTTTTGGGTTTTTTTGCCTCGTTTAGCACCTGGCACATGGTAAGCACTTAATAGATACAAAATGCAAAATTAAGGAATAAACTAAACCAGACATTTTAGAAAGGCAAACTTGAGCTTCCCTGCATTCAGGGTTTTCCCTTTAAATATGATAAGATTCAACAATGAGATGAGAATAAAAATGGAAATGATTATTGCAATGTATTTGTCATGATCAATTCAACTTAGAGCTTGTTTCAGTGTGATATTTTGACGGATAAACCAGAGTTGTTTTCTGTATACTCCTACTCACTGCACACAATGACCACACAGCTTGTCCTTTGCCCGGGTTTCTTGATTTTCTATTTTTTTTCCCACTCCATGCATTTTCAAAGCAACATCTATGCTTCATATCAGTCTTGACAATCCACTTACTGAGGATAATGCTTGTGAGGTTTATCTGAAATACAGTTTATAATTCTAGAGTGAGTTATTTTTGAAACATTTGTAAACAATTGGGCTATTGAAAATGAGATGTATTTCTATGATATATTGTATTAAAAAATGAAAAAAGAAAGTACAATATCTACACTAATTGCAGCTGCCCAGAAATTGACATTGGAAATGCAGCTATAAACATGAAATGAAAATGAGATAAAAATGCAAAATAGCTTAATGATTAATTCTTTGTGATTCTAATTTCCGTAAACAGAAAGGTCAAGTATAGAATGACCTTCATCTCATTTCTAGTCAGGAGACATGATATTGGTCCCACCTGATCTCCACATTCATTACAACTTGAGGAAGCTCTTCCTTAGGAACCCATTGTTGAATCTTCCAGGAAGTCGTTTTCATATTCATAAGCGTTTCCATTGCAAATTTTTATGCTGTATTTGGGAGTACTAGAATTCATAATTGTCACATACAGAGACTTTTTCTCTTTAATCTCTAACCTAATTTTGGATGACAGATGCTGGTCATTAAGTGATATGTATTATATGAAACTACTTTCAATCAATTTTTAAACAATATTCATTATTATAAGTAATTGCCACTAAATATTTAAGGTATACATTGTTAGATTTGCAGCTCAACATAACTATGATTGGAGCTACTATTTGTGTCTTGAAATATGAGTGCCTTCCTTTTCTCCCTCCCTTCCTTCCTCCCTTCTTTTCTTCTTCCTGTTTTTCCTCTCTCTAATGTCAGAAAAATACAAAACAAAATCAACCTTTTATAAATCACAAAATGAAACAAGTAATGCTGTGTTAAGGAGCATCTGGTATTCAGGTGTAGAGCTGTCAAATGCCTTTTGAATATTCACTCAGCAGGGTATCCGCAATTTAAATACCTTGTTATAGTTAATAAGAGTTGTCAAAGAAGCATGTTAACATGCCTTAGGGATTAATTCTGCACTTTACAGACTTCATGTGTGTGAATAAGGCAAGCCTATAACATGAGTTGCACAATCCCAAAAGGCTATACTTACATTTTTTAGGCAATTATAGCTTGGACAATCAAATATTATGTCTCTGATTGTATTTTAATAAAAATAATTATTCACATATACATTATTGAAGATGCTATTTAAAAGTGCATCTTACACTTACATTTTTGAGTTAATAGCAATGTATTTACATGTCTACAACAAATTTTTCTCTTTAAAGGTAAAAAAATATTTTTGTATTTAGTGGACAATGAGTTACAATAAGTCAATAAGAGGGTAATTTAGATAAAAAGTAAGAATTGCTTGATTTAAGCAAGTTTTGCATCTCACTGCTACTTTAGAGAAAACCTTTAGTTTAACTGTTACATCTTATATCAAACTCTATAGTAACAGAAAAATGATTGGAGATCATCAAAGATGATTGGAGATCTCGCTTTTCGAAAGTTTGCCTGATGCCAGGTCAAGTTTACAAAAGACCTACATAAGTAAAGTCTGTACCTGTTGTCACTAACTGAAACTCGAGGACTTTTGCTTTTACAAACAAAAGGTGAAGAGCAAAAATATCTTCCGTGTTTTTTCTGCAGCCTCCCAGTTTGGGGGCAGTGCTCACAGGAGCAGAGAGAGTGGTGCTCTCCAGTTTCTTTCCCAGAACTACCCTCAGCATCTCAGCATCAAGCTGCTAGAGCTTCGAACTGTGTCTGTGAGCATCTGGGCTTTATCTCGATTTATTTTATGCATCCATTCACATGCATCAGAAAAGCCTAAGAGAGGTTATTTGGGGTCTGAAATGCTAAAAAAAAAAAAAATTTCCATATAAATTAATGGTAATTGCTTCCTTGCTTTAAGCCATTTTGGCTTAACCCAAAGTTTCTTAAGAACATACTACTTTCAGATAGCAGGGGGAACCTCTATTTCTTTTCCTACATTTTTGTCATTGAAGGTGAGATTTCTTACACAGGTAATTGATGTACTTGTTTCAGTGAGGTCACAACCATCCCGCATTATGTGTTTAACATGATTCCTTAAAACTATATACACAAGTCCCTTACATGAATACTATTTTATTTCTGCACTCTTGCAGCTAGAAGTAGCTGGAGAGAAACACATAGTCCTGTTGGTGCTATCATTTCAAATGCATAATAACTATCCCCAAGGGAATAACCACACCTCTATTTTGAACTTGCTCTTCCACGTTCCTTGATTTCTATTGTAAGCCTTCTTTTTCCTCAGACTTCGGATAACTTTAGATATTCTTTTTTCAACCGAATGGTCTTACTCCATAGTTTTCTGGCTTGCTAGATTGCTGGTTTGCCACATTCACTACCTGCCTAGATGCATGCATGCCCATATTCTCTGCCTTGGGGCGAGGGGGTGTGGGGGGGGAACCATATCTTGAAAATAAACACTATTAATATTTTTGTAAGTTTCTTTCAGCTCTTACATTTATTGCAGTGTTTTCTGTTATATATAGCATAACTGCAATATTATTGCATATAGAATTTGCTTCTGTGAGGGCAAATGATTTTTATAAGCATAATTTTCCCAGAATACATCATTCTATTTGCTTGAAAACTTATTGCCACTCCAATAGGATTTTTTACACCCTTATATAATTTATCATTGAGGTCATATGACCTAAATTGTAGAAATAACACAAAATATTGTCTCATTATTCAATTAATTATTTCCCTGTGGGTTCTTTCTACAACATAATAGATAAGTGTAAATGATTAGGTGTTTTATTAATAAGGTAGTTTTTTTAACTGTGTTTAAAATAAGTCTTAAAATAAGTCTCAACTTAATTGCATTAATATTTCTCATCAAAACAGAAGCCCACATTCTTTTGAAAATGACAAAGGATGTACAGAATTATATCTAATATTCTGAGCACACAGTTTATCAATAATGTTAGTTTAGTGAACTGGCTTTCAATCTCTAATATATTTTACACACGGGCATTTTACTACATTATTTTTGCCAACGCTAGTAAGAGATCATATCCATTTAACTTTGGTATTCACCCATATCTGCCTGTAGTGTCTGTGGGCTACTCACCAACATGTTAGATTATCAACTTCGACTTACAGGCAGTCAAGCATAGATTGCTGTTGACAGAGGTCAGGGAGCCATCTACGACCACCGGTCAAGCTGTCTCGCTGAGCAGAGACAGTAAGTAAGTAGCCTGTGTGAATTATAATTATAATGCTCAAAACGGAACATCATTGTTAAAATTGCTACTGCAGTTCACGGAGTAATGATGCAGAGTTTCTTAAACACAAATGGGCGTGGTATAGTGTTCTGGTGGTTTTGAGGGTAAAATGTCCTCTCTGCCTAAGGAACAAAAGTGATAAATATTATAGAATTGTTTTCAAATATGTACACACACATGTAATTGATAGAGTAAGCAGTGGGTTAGATAGGAGCAGGAAACAAATATGTTCCAACTGATAAAAAGGGTGGAAACCAAGTTCCAAACAAGTAGGAAAGACCCCTGGGGATAAGCATGCATTCTTTGCTGTAACTGCTTCCCCACAGCAACGTGCAGGTTCATTATGATATATCTGCATTGCGGTTTTACCCTCCCCCCCACTCACGGGACAAGGCCGCCATGACAAGGACCATATAGGACCAAAAACCTGTAGAAGGAGTCCCTTTGATGATGGGAAGCAACCTCAGTCGGAGACCGCACTATGACCCATAACCAATGCAAAGATAGAGGGAAAAGGCCAGCCTGACCCTAGGGGCAGCCGCCAACTCTGGGCCTGCATCGCCCCCCCTCCCCCGGGGGTGCACTTTCACTCTGACCACTATTAAATGCTTGCTTGCTTAAGAGTTTGGCTCTGAATTCATTCTTGGTGGAACTCAAGAACCCAGGCCAGTGAACAGGACTTGCCACTAACATAATTACTTTTGAATATTGTAATACTTGAAAGATATATCTAGATAAGATTGAAGCAATCTGTTGCTTTGCAGTCTTGGACCTCTTGTTCTAGTAACAAAAATACTTTTTGTTTCTTTTGCTAATGACCCTGTCTCCTTTCTCTTCTCTGTAGTTTATGTGCAGCCCTACTCATGAACCTGGAGGAGTAATAATAATATACATGTTCCCCCCATCAAGTTACTTAAGCCATCCATCACCTCACATATTTATCTTTTGTGTGTGTGAGAACATTTAATTTCTACTCTCTTAGCATATTTCAGCTACACAATACAGTGTTATCAGCTGTAGTCATCCTCAGACGTTATTCATCTTATGGCTGAAAGTTTGCTCCCTGTCACCAACATCTCCCTATTTCCCCCATATCTTAGCTTTGGGCAGCCACTTTTCTAGTCTCCGTTTCTACGAGTTTGACTTTTTGTTGGTTTCTTTTGTTTTTGTTTAGATTCTGAATATAAGCAATACCATGTAGTATTTGTCTTTCTCTGTCTTACTTATTTCACTTAGCATAATATCCGAAGGGCATGGGAATACAGATATCTTTTTTATATCCTGTTTTCATTTCTTGGGATATGGTGGATCATATGGTAGGTCTATTTTTAACATTTTGAGGACCATCCATACTGTTTTCCATAGTGGCTTCACCAATTTACCAATAATATTTAAAAACCAAAATATTGGGCGCCTTGGTGGCGCAGTAGGTTAAGCAATGACTCTTGCTTTAGGTCAGATCATGATCTCAGGGTCATGAGATCGAGCTCTACCTCAGGCTCCTCACTCAGCATGGAGTCTGCTTAAGATTTTTTTCTCCCTCTCCCTCTGCTTCTCCCCCTCGTGCTCTCTCTCTCAAATAAATAAATAAATAAATAAGTCTTTAAAAAAATCTTTAAAAAAAAAAAACTAAAATATCCATGCTAACCTGATTATTACATTTTAGTTCAATGCTTTACATATGGTAACATAATCACAGTGAGGTCATTTAGAAGCAACTCCAGAAAGTTCACTGTAGTTACACAGAAAGAGACTTGTTCTTTATCCTAAGATTTTTTTTATTTTATTTAATTTATTTATTTGACAGAGAGAGACACAGTGAGAGAGGGAACACAAGCAGGGGGAGTGGGAGAGGGAGAAGCAGACTTCCTGCAGAGCAGGGAGCCTGATACGGGGCTCGATCCCAGGACCCTGAGATCATGTCCCGAGCCGAAGGCAGATGTGTAACAACTGAGCCACCCAGGCACCCCTATTCTAAGATTCTTAACTATAAAATTATTTAAGACTAAAGACTAAAAACTAAAATTATGTAAAGACTAAAGTCACTGATAACCACTATGAGGGCAGAATGTCAAATAATGACAATCCAGGAAAATCAGCGGCAGATGAAGAAAGAGAACGTCTATATGCTAAGCCTTTAAGTCCTTAGCCTGATACCATCCAGATGTATGAACCATTTTTTTTCTTAAAATTAATTTGAATTAATTTTATATTGGTTAACATCTGAGAAATCTCTTGGTTAAAATTATTTTATATTTTTTCAATTAATCTGCTTCAAATTTTGAACAAAATTTTGGCATAATATACCAAAACAGCAGATTGACTGAAGTTTAGTTTATACAAGGTTTTTTAGTTTTGTCTGAAAACCGTGGAGAAAACGTATGTATTTGGAATTAATTTCCACAAAGATAAAATAATCTTTCAAGTTTTCCTCTTCTTGCCTTATTGTTTGTTCTTTCTCAGAATCAAATAGGCTTTCTTTTTCTCCATAGTCATTTTAGATAATTTAAATAGGCACTGAGAAGAAATTGTTAAAGTACAATTTTATCCCATAATAGAAAAAAAAAAACATTTTAATAATTACTACAAATTAGAATGTAAATTTTATTCACTTGAAAATAGCACATCATAAAACTAGAAATGGCTATTAAAATGTAAGTATTTTGTTTTGTTAGAATCTCCCATCAGAATCAGATTCAGAGAATAAATTAAGCTAGAGAGTTTTATAAAATTAAACTTAATCTCCATTGAGATGAAGGCACAAAATAATGGGAGAAAGCACAACCATTACATCCTGGAATAATATAATATACAATTCATGTAAAAAAAATCACTGATTAAATAACTTTTCTATGAGCAGGAAACAGAGGAAAACCAAAAAGAAGCATGATAAATATAAAAATTTTAGGGTTAGAAATTCTCATGTGAGGGTATACATTGTCACGCAATTTGCATTGTTTAGATTAATGTATTTAATTTACAGTAGAATTAGGAAGAGCCTATCCAATGGAAATAAGATTGCACTGCTAAACCATCTAATCAGTGTTAGAATCAAACATTACATATTTTAGCTATGCAATGCTAGCCATTTATTCCTTACAGTATTTGAGGGAACTTTACAAAAGTAATCATACGCTTAAGATAGGAAACATTTGTCAGAGTGAGAAGAAATGTTTCCAAAAACTCATTCTGCCTTTTGGCCTTCCATTACCCATTTTACCACAGCAGATGTGTGAGTGCAAAATGGCCTAGCTGGATCTCTGAACTTTGGTTATTTGACCCTTTGGATACATGTTTTTTGTTTTTGTTTTTTTCTGATAAAGTTAATTTGTATATCAAGACACACAAATGGAGGTCGCCTCTGTGGCCTGGTCCCCATCATGAATCCACACTGAAGTCAGCCTACACTTACGGGAAGTGCCTGTCAAGGAAAGCTAACACAGACAATCCTCCCACTCAACTTTAGCTAACTTACCTTCCCTAGAAAACAGAACCTGGGGGAGGGGGTGGGGAGGGGCGTGGACACCTGGGTGGCTCAGTCGGTTAAGCATTAGGCTCAGGTCATGATCCCAGGGTCCTGTGATTGAGCCCCACATGGGGCTCCCTACTTAGCAGGGAGTCTGCTTCTCCATCTACCTGCTGCTCCCCACTGCTCGTGCTCTCTCTCTCTCTCTCTCTGACAAATGAATAAATAAAATCTTTAAAACAAAAAACAGAAAAAAAAACAGAACCTGCCCACCTTGCAAGGACATCTTACACCTAGTAGGGAATCATGCCATGTTTCCACTTGCCTCTTCTAATGTTTTATAAAACTCACTCTTGCCCAAAATCCCTTGGAAAGAGTATTCCATTACTTATGAAGCGCTGTACTCCCCTGAGCCATGCATTGTTTCCCTTGGATAAAAGATATCAAAGTCACTGTTAAATTGTTTGAGTTTTGTCCTTTAAGATTTCCTGCTATCTTAAACATCCTCTATGGTAAGTATCCTGTGTTCCTGGCTCACTGCATTGAACCTAGTAATTTAATACTTTTAAATGAATATATTCAAATGATTAAGCATTTTTTCACTATAAAACACATCACGGATTTAAATGTTTATTCTTTGTTAAATACCTTATAGTTTTCCTGGCATTATTTGGGAATGGGTTCTGTCTCTAGACTCATGTGATTGCTAACTTTGTGAATTTGAGCTAAGTGGCTTAGGATCTTTGGCATGTGAAATATTTTCAGAAATGTCACTGGGCACGTGGATGGAGCAACAGAAATGACTCACCTCTTTATTTCAGCATAGGATTTGCGTGCCCTTTATTCCCATCAATTAGACAACAATTAGTAGATACATTTTATAGATCTTCTTCCCAATATATTTTTTTGTTTCTCTGAAAATCGGTGGTTGAGAAAAGTTTTACAAATCAATCTATTTTGCTATTTAAATAAGAACCAACCAGAGGCACCTTATATATCTCACCATCTCAGATCGGCAATGAATTTCTGTTATCAGAATTAACTTTCTAAAACACACACATGAGAAAATGTAATAGATTATACACATTTTTGCACGAGATGAATCGCACTTCATAACTTGGACTCAGCTTACCTTTCTACACTCAACCGAAGCCTCAGACTACTTGCAGCTTAAGTCTAAGATATTTCTCCTCTAACTACCAGAAACACAGCTTTTCAGCAAAGAACTACAAGTTCTCTTGACTCTATGTATTTGCTCAATCTCTTCTTACTTCCCAGAGTCTTTTTGCCTCTTTCCTTTGCTTCAACTGCGAGAGTAAATACCATTACTCTCATTTCATTACTTTCTATTAATCTTTGAGACATCATAACTGGCTTCTTTAACATGTTAACGAGGATTTGCAAACATGGGGTTCCCCCCAAATGAATCAGAATGCCCTATCAGATTCATGCAGCTTATGGGAAGAGTCTCGCAATGAGGATATATTCAGTTTTGTATATTCTCCCAAATGTCCCTCCAGAAAACAGCATTGCATGTTTCAGTCTGACTTCATTTATTCAATTCACTGATAAATATCCAAAGCAACAAATTCTGTATGGTAAATATGTTTAATTAGGATTTTTTTAATTTGTAGAAGAAGTTTCTAGGATGAATAAAAATTTATCTAGAGTCTTCCATTTACATGTCTGTTGTTTCTTCAACCTCATGGCATAGCAATTTCTTTCCATCCCCTTTCTGCTTTAATTGAAGAATTATGCATAAATTGAAGTATATGTGACATGGTTTGAAGTGTTGGGTTCTGGAGCCAAGGGCCAAGAAAGAATTCTTGAGATGTTTTTGGTGCAAAAAGGTAGTTTTATTAAAGCACAGGGATAGGACTCGTGGGCAGAAAGGGCTGCCAGTGGGTTAAGAGGAATGGCTGATTCTCTGCTTTGGAGCTGGGAGAAGCAAAGACAAAGGGAGGTTTCCAAAAGGACTTTCATGTGGGAAAGAAGACTCACAGGATCCTGGAGGCCCAGCTATTGTCAAGCTAATGCTGTTTTCCCTTTAGCAAAGTATTGACATTAAGAATGTTGGAAGTTCCTGGAGGAATGTTATACTCTGCCGGCCTCAGGCATTTGTCAATGGGCTGCTGGTGATAAGGAAATTTAACTTTATCTACATTTCCTTCTGCCTTTGTTCCTCACATCATAATGTATCATTGAAGGATGT
The DNA here is from genome assembly GCF_029215605.1 of Mirounga angustirostris. Lineage (NCBI taxonomy): Eukaryota > Metazoa > Chordata > Mammalia > Carnivora > Phocidae > Mirounga > Mirounga angustirostris. The sequence goes on along the minus strand of NW_026991722.1, from coordinate 9,495,047 downwards.
CAACATGAATACATCTTAGTAACCACAAGCTCAAGAACATTCCAAGTCTTTCTTGCCTTTGTCCAATTCACTCTGCTACTCTATCCTCTTATTTTTTTTATTTTTTATTTTTTTTTTGACAGAGAGAGAGCACGTACAAGCATGGGGAGTGGGAGAGGGAGAAGCAGGCTCCCTGCTGAGCAGGGAGCCGGATGCTGGACTCAATCCCAAGACCCTGAGATCATGACCTGAGCCAAAGGCAGAAGCTTAACTGATTGAGCCACCCAGGCGCCCCCTACTCCAGCCTTTAAACTGTGACCATTATCTTGACTTGTAATACAGGGATTAGCTATGCTTGTTCTGAATCTTATCTATACGAGTGCCTTGGCAGGCATTTTTAATGGATAGTTTCTGTCAATCATCATTATGCTTAGGAAATTTAGCTATATGTTTGCATCCAGTTGTGGCTTTTGTAGTGTTTCATTGTATGAACGTACTATGCTCTTAACATACATTTAAAGGAGCACCTGGATGGCTCAGTTGGTTAAGTGTCTGACTTTGGTTCAGGGACCAAGCCCCTTGCCTGAGTCCCTGCTCAGCGGGGAGCCTGCTTGTCCTCCTGCCCCTCCCCTGTCCCCTCCCTCCACTCCTGCTATGGCTCCCACACTCTCTCTCTAATAAATAAATAAATAAAATCTTAAAATAAAAACAACACACATTTCACTATTGATAAAATTTGGGTTGCGATTAATTTTGAACTCTTGTGAATTAAAGCTGCGATGAATATTCTTGTATAAGACTTTAGGTGAGTATATCCATTCATTTCTTGTGGGTATTTACAACAGTAGTATAATTGCAGGATCACAGGCTTAAATCCCTTTTGTTTTTCTTAGAACAATTTTTATAGGATTTTTTTGAGATTGAAGTACAGTTTATGCAGAGCTAAAATCCTCTACCTAATTTGTCTTAAGAATGTATGTGATTTTAATATTTACCTTAGTGCTATATGAAGCCATGACAAATGTTGGCTTTGACATGTCTGAAAATAGACATCCTTGGAGTCAATCATGTGCAGGAGAGAGTTTCATCAGACACCAAGGAGAAGGTATTACTTAATCATAAAATGACAACAACCCATTTGCAAATGACATATCAGATAAAGGGCTAGTATCCAAAATCTATAAAGAACTTTCAAACTCAACACCTAAAGAACAATTAATCTAATCAAGAAACAGGCAGAAAACATGAACAGACATTTCTACAAAGAAGACATCCAAATGGCCAACAGACACATGAAAAAGTGCTCAACATCACTCAGTATCAGGGAAATACAGATCAAAACCTCAATGAGATACCACCTCACACCAGTCAGAATGGCTAAAATTAACAAGTCAGGAAACCACAGATGTTGGCAAGGATGAGGAGAAAGGGGAACCCTCCAATACTGTTGGTGGGAATGCAAGCTGGTGCAGCCACTCTGGAAAACAGTATGGAGGTTCCTCAAAAAGTTGAAAATAGAGCTACTCTATGACCCAGCAATTGCACTACTGGGTATTTACCCCAAAGATACAAATGTAGTGATCCAAAGGGGTACGTGCACTCCAATGTTTATAGCAGCAATGTCTACAATAGCCAAACTATGGAAAGGGCCTAGATGTCCATCAACCGATGAATGGTTAAAGATGTGGTATACACACACACACACACACACACAATAGAATATTATGCAGTCATCAAAAACAATGAAATCTTGCCATTTGCAACACATGGATGGAACTAGAGGGTATTATGCTAAGCAAAATAAGTCAATCAGAGAAAGACAATTATCATATGATCTCACTGATATGAGGAATTTGAGAAACAAAACAGAGGGGAAGGGAGGGAAAAATGAAACAAGATGAAACCAGAGACGGAGACAAACCATAAGAGACTCTTAATCTCAGGAAACAAACTGAGGGTTGCTGGAGTGGTGGGGGGTGGGAGGGATGGGGTGGCTGGGTGATGGACATTGGGGAGGGTATGTGCTATGGTGAGCACTGTGAATTGTATAAGACTGATGAATCATAGACCTGTACCCTGAAAGAAATAATACATTATATGTTATTTTAAAAATTTACAAAAATGACAACCCAGAATAGAGGGTTTGATTCAAAGAAGAGGAAAACTAAAGATAAACCTAAGTGAGGGGAAACAGTGAATGAGTACATAGACCATCGGAAAAAGTAAAGGATCACAAAAGGAAACAATCAAATCAGAATAGAAAAAGATGCAGCAGTTTTCATAAGATTTTCCAAAATGTTTCACTTTTAGCACTTTTTACGTTTTGACATTTTAAGTGCATGTTTAAAGAGATTGCCTCAATCAGATTAGTGCAACAGAACATTCCGAGATAAAGGAACTGTTTACCTAACACCTGAAATGTCTTTAATACAATTGAGCAGATGAGGTTCTAACTACTTTTAATTTTAACTAATTAACTTAAATTTAAATAACCACGATGGCTAATAGTTACCATTAGCTACCATACAGGAAGAAATATTCCAAGTGATCTTGAACGAGGTAAGCTGGAGGGACTTTATTTTAGAAAGGCTTCATCTCTGCTGTTTTTCTGCTAAGCCCCATTGACTCACATTCCATATTTTGCCTCTGAATAAACCAAAGAAAGTATGTTCCCACTTCAAGGGGGAAGCAAGAAAGTTCATCATTCTCTGAGCTTTATCCAAGGCCCCAAACACCTGATAACACCTAAGAAGAGCTAGATCTCCAACACATTCCAGGATATTAGCTTCAAACAAACCTTTGCTGATGCTGGCATCCATACCCTGACCTTCTGTAATTTATGTAATAACACTCATGTCTACCCGCCTTTGATTGGACCCTATCCTGGATTCCTGGAAGAACACTTACCACAAACCCTTTTCTAATATAAACCCCTACATCCCAGCAGCTACAAGACTCATTCTTCTCTCCTTTCTGAGTCTCCAAGACACTCCATCTGGTATTCTCTGTCACTCACGCTTTCAATAAACTGTTTCATTTTCTATGACTCACATTTGATTTCTATCCTGTCTGAAGCCAAGGACCCTCTTGGTTGGTCCTGTGGGACCCTCCCCTGGGTTTTCAGACCCAGCCTGCCTGCATCAATATATTCATTGATTTTTTTCTTCATTGTGTGTCATTTACAAGTATTAGAAATAGCATGTATATCACTGTTTTATTGAACGTAATTTATAGTATCACTTTTGCCTCCTTATGAATGTTAGTCATGATTTATACTAAAATATTGATTTTATTTTTTCTTTATAGAAATTTTCAAATTGATTACTGATGAAGCATATACGTGTTGTCTAGTAAATGTGCAGAATTTGTCATTCATTTAAAGATGTTACATTTACTCTCAAACTCATCTTAATTACCTGATGTGTAGCCTTTTTATATCTTTCAGGGTGTGTTTATTTTGTTTTGCTCTGTTGTTTGCATAACTCACTGATATCAAGGGGCATATAGGTTTGGTTCACCATGGCATCCTTAGTACAAGCATGGTGCCTACATATACAAGTTACAAAGTAAATATTTATTGGTTGAAAGAATTAATTATTGAGTAATTAAGCTGATTTCAAACCTCTTTTAGAATTTAATTAAGTCAATAAATATTGAATAAGAGTCTGAGGAAATATATGAACACTTTGTAAATGTTGAATTGCAACAGTGAGTCATTCTTTTCTGAGATTTCTTTTTCTCTTAGTAAATCCTCCAAGTGCTATGGCTTATTTTTTTGTAGATTATTTAAAATATAAGGACAATTATCTAAAGACTTAAAAGGCAGTCACATTTGTATCTTTTGTTTGCTAATAGTTTCTGCATATGCTAATTGAATAGATACAATTTGAACCACCTGCTGTAAAATGAATCCATTTAGCAACATTCTCCATATAATAGGACTAATCTCATTTACAATTTCTCTTCTGTTAGAGCAATAATGAAAGCATGTGGTATTCTAAACAGCTTATTTTCATATGGCTGGTAAAGGTTAGCTGGTTGCAGAGTAAGTGGGCAGGGAATATATTAGTGTTACTGTTTTGGTAAAGGTATTGCCTTATAACTGAACAGAGATCAGGTTCATAAAGAAGTCGATTTCTGGAGGTGGACTTTCTAAGAAAATACTCCTGTAAGGCCCTGCAAGATTCTGTGAATATGTCATGGAAAAACGAAACAAAACAAAACTCTGCTAGAATGGAAAAAGTAAGCAAAACTAGCAGGAAACAGCAAACTAGGTTTTGTTTGCGCTTCCTACATGGTAACAGTGTGAGCTTATAATTTTACATCCTATTGCCTTAAAATATGCTGAAACTCAAAATGACGTCCCAAATAATTTGAAAAAAAAAAAAAAAAGATCGAATTTGACTTTCAGATTGTGGAAGCGTTAATGTTTCATGCTCCAAATAATATTTCATTTATCACAAGATAATTTATTGAATGTAATTTATCATTTTCTAAATTTTCTATTAATTGTACTGTTCTTGAATCCCTCTCTCATATATATATCTTTCATTGTAATACTTGCCATAAAAAACCTGTCTTGTAGATAAATCTAACTCTCCTCACTGCATCTGCACTTGTCGCTGAACATGGCTAAAAACAAACAAAACATGCAACCTTACTGACCTATCGGCGTTTGGGGGAGGGGGTTAATAAGGAGAGTACAGCTTTTGAGTAAGGAGCAAAGCCTGGCATATGCATAATTCATGTAAAATTGTCCTAGTAAATTGGGTTTCCCTATCACTACATAGATAAATTGGAATGCCCCAGTTAGAAAAAAAAAATAATAGTTTTCAGACTCTGTGAATACCATAACATTCTGATTGCTGAATGCTTCAACCCAAGCAAAAATAAACATACAAATACATAATCAAAGTCTATAGTGTGAAACAATTGCTAAAAATCCATTTGGAGGTGCCCACAGTTTCTCTCATTTCACCTTTTTAAACTTCCCAGGATTACTTAGCTTAAAAAGAAGGCATGCAACAGCAGTGAACCCTGTTATCTAAGAAAAGTTTCCCCACTGATGTTTGCTCAAAATACAACCAACTTGTCCTGCATGTTGTCCCACAGATTTTGGCAATCACCTATTTAAGATTATCTGGTGCTCCCAAGGAGATCATTTGATTTTACCAGGTTTTATGAACCTCAATATTCTTAAAATTATTTAAAACGAGAATTGTAGCATTGTCTGATAATGATAAAGTATATAGATGTAATATATATGAAAATTTTCATAGAAGAATGAACAGGTAACCATATATGGTTATAAGGTTTCTACATTTCCCATTAACTGACACAATGTTAACTGTAAGTAGATTAGGCAAAATCAAGGATGTATGTTTTAATCTGTAGAGTAACCACCATAATTTAATACACAAATGTAGAACTAAAAGTCAATAGATACATTATTTTTTTTAAAAAATTTTATTTATTTATTTGACAGAGAGAGACACAGAAAGAGAGGGAACACAAGCAGGGGGAGTGGGAGAGAGAGAAGCAGGCTTCCCGCTGAGCAGGGAGCCCGATGTGGGGTTTGATCATGACTGAGCCACCCAGGCGCCCCAATAGATACATTATTTAGAATTTAAAAAATTCACTTAATCTGAAACAAGGCACAAAAAGAGGAACAGAAAACAGATTAACAAAAGGAATATAAATAGTTAAATGGTAGATGTAAATCTAACTATGCTGATAATTAAATCAAATATCAAACATTACAATTAAATATTGTCATAATGAATTTAAAAAAGCAAGATCAATTATATGCTGGACACATAAGAAGCAAATAGCAGACATGAAAGAGTGGTAATGATTACCATGGATTTTAAAGATATGAAAGAGCATGTTATGAAAAACTTTATGCCACCAATTATTAGATAAAATGGACATCTTAAATTAAATAGACAATTTTTTGAAATATATATTTTCATTTTGACACAACATAAAACAGAAAATATGAGTAGCCTTATATACTAAAAAAAATGTTTTTCAAATTCTCCCCAGAAAGAAAACTCCAGGTTCAGACATTTAAAGTAAATATGGCACTAATATTACATAAACTCTGGGAATGAAGAAGAAGGAGGCAGTGTCTCATTTGTTTTATTGGACTCTAGTAAGCCTCATACCCAAACTTGGCAATGTTATTACAAAAGAAAAAGAAGAAGGAGGAGGAGGAGAACTGAGGGGATACATAAGAAGAGTTTGAACAAATTCAACTTAATGTACACTTTTTCTCAAATATGTTAATGTCTTTTGAAATTAGCTTCCAAGGAGCCTGCTTTCATTGTCCTATTTCTTAAGGTTTCCTGGATATAAAAACATTTCAAGGTTTAATGAGTCTTAGCACTTTAAAATATGGAAGGCAGAAAGAAAGAGAAGTCAAATATAACTTAAGTGTTGAACCTATGGGATTATAAAAGGATGATGCTTCAGAAAGTGATTGCAGGTTAATAAAATTTGGACAAGGGTCATAATTTCTGGTTAATTTCAGCATTTACTCTTTGGGTGTCCTACTCTCCAGGCTTTTTTTTGAAAAGATGGAAAGGTTTTGTTTTTATTTTTTGTTATTGTTGTTGTTGTTGTTTTTACCTATAAACATAAGAGTAATTTTTAAAGTTCCCACAGAGATTATCACAGTGGGAATTTTTATAGGATGAAATAATTCAAATTTAATAGTCAGACCACAGTTGATCAGTAGAAGAATTTTGGTGTCAAAATTCTATCTTGTAAACTTTCCTTTGACCAAATAATTTAGAGGCCTGTAATGGCTACTTGTATTATTTTAGGACAACCATACATGTTGTTCTGGTCTTTTCTTTTCTCTTTCTAAAATCACCCTTGGTTTACCAGTTAAATTTTTCAAGTTTTCAGTGCATCCTAGTGCAGTCTGTGGGTAAAGAAATAGAATTCATTAATTATATTCAATACACATTAAAAACAAATCTGTGTGAATAGGAAACTAGGATAAATTGCTATATTGAATTACAAAGTATACCATCAAAAAGTGTATGAACTATTAGTGGAGAAATCAGAAATATAAAATGGCAAAAGGCATGCAGGAAACAGGTGCCCCTAGAAGAATAGGAGAGGACACAGAGACACAGAGAGAAGGCCATGTGGAGATGCAGGCCGAGATGGGAGTTACACTGCTATCAGCTGATGACTAGTCATCACAGGCTAGAAGAGGCAAAAAAGGATTCTCCCCTAAAACCATCTAGGGAGTGGGGCCCTGCTGCCATCCTGATTTTGAACATCTGACCTCCAGAACTGTGAGAAAACACATTTCTGTTGTTTTCAGCTGCCCAGTTTGTGGTAAAGACCTTCCTTGACTTATGATGGGGTTATGTGGATAGACCCATCATAAGTGGACAATATCTAAATCAAAAACACTTCAATACATATAGCCTACCAAACATCCTAGCTTAGTCTAGCCTGCCTTAAATGTGCTCAGAACACTCACAGTAGCCTATAGTTGGGCCAAATCACCTTGCATAAGCCCATTTGATAATAAAGTGTTGATTATCTCATGTAACTTATTGAATGCTGTACTGAGAGTGAGAAACAGTGTTTGTGTAAGTGCAGATGGTTGTCAGTGTATCAGTTGTTGACTTTCATGGTCGCTGGCTGAGTGAAGCCTGTGGTCGCTGCCCAGCATCACAACAAGAGGATCATGCTGCACATGGCTAGCCCAGGAAAATGTTCACACTCAGAATTCCAGGTATGGGTTCCATGGACTGTTCACTGCCTTTGCACCATCATAAGTCAGGGCCATCTAAAATTTGTTGCATCAGGGCTATATATAAAAGTTATATACCCATTGTCCCAAGATACCTACTGGCAACTGATATATAACCTTTCATATTTTTTGTATGAATACATTCACGTATATATGTATTTATGAAAGAGTCCATAAATGCATATCTAACTTTTAAAATATGATTTACAGTATTTTAAATAACTTAATTGTGCTGACATAAGAAAGGTCATCTGTAGGATGCCTAGGTGGCTCAGTCAGCTAAGCATCTGCCTTCAGCTCAGGTCGTGATCTGAGAGTCCTGGGATCGAGCCCCGCATCCAGGCTCCCTGCTCAGCGGGGAGCCTGCTTCTCTCTCTGCTCCTCATCCCACTCATGCTCTCTTTCTCTCTGTCAACTAAATAAAATATTTTATAAAAATAAATAAATAAATACATACATAAAATAAAATAAAAAAGGTCATCTGTGAAATAAAGGTGTATCCTTGGTGCAAACAAATGCTACCCTGAGGAGATACCAAAAAAATAGAAAGGGATGAGTGGAGGAGAAATATAATAGCACAGAAGAGTTCTAGCCAAAAAAGAAAGACAATGGGTTTAAATCCTTCCCAGGTCATTGAAGGGGATGGATTAAATGTTAAGGTGGCTACCTCATATATTCTATATAATGTTGGCATGCTTGCCAGTTAACCCCTATTACTTCTAAAATATTGAGACATATTAAAGCTATTCTATAAAGTTTTTCCCTTTTCCATTTCTCTTTTCATGAATTGTTTCAGTTCGCCTCGTATGCTCCTTCAAAAGCATTCAGAGTGCAACTTATTTTGTTTGAAAATGAGAACTGCTTTTGTATAACAATGTGGAATTGGTAGGCTGTGAATTACACCTTGCAACAAAATGTTTCCTAAAGTCTTGGAATTGGCACCCTACAAATCACCTGGCATGGAACCTTACTGATTTCTCAGGTGTAAGTGGAGGGGTGGGAGCCTGGGGTGGGGAGATAATTTGCATATGTTAATATGAGGAAGAATAGGGAATAAGGAAAGAACACCTAATGAAATTTAATTTCATTACAATTTTGAGAGCATTTACACTCTTGTGGAATTCCCCAAACTGTTAAGGAGTGAATATACTAGGAGTAAATGTCTCTAAAATGCATTCTGCAAAACTCTGTTGTCCATTTCATCTGGAATGTGGTGTATCTTCCTTCTCTACTTATCTACACTAAATTCTCAAATAGATATGTGTTTCTAAGTAGCCCTAATATTAGAAGTTACCTTGGAAATGGACTCTTTGATTCCTATAAAGTCAATAGGAATTTTTTTTAATTTCAGAAAAAGTAATTAAAGCTTATTTCTTTAAATAAGATATTTATAATTTCAAAACCTAATGTTATTTAAGAAACATTTTCACTTGTGTCCTCGTGAACATCCCTTTTGATAAAGGCTTTATTGGAAACACCAGTGAATAATATTTCATGAAAAGTAAAAATGCTTAGTTTTATTTGTGAGATTTAAAATAAAACAGGAAGCAAAAAGTAAAGAATGGAGCCTCTGAGTGATGATAAAATAACCCCAGATGAATATAACTCACCTAAAATCCCACAAGCCCGTGACTGGGAAATGCATGCATTACAAGGCTGGATAGGAAAGAATGTAAAATCTGACACATGGTATCAAGCAGGGGGCAGCAACCACTGCTCAGTTTAATAGCCTCTCCTACCTATGCTGAAGGCAACACAAAGAAATTCACGAGCTGCACAATTTCAAGAGTCTCTCCTCTAGTCTGGTAGCAATGACATGGACTTCAGTTCTACAGCCCTAAGAGGTTGCAAAGAAGTTCAATATCTGTGAAGAAAAAGGACTCTCTTCCCAATTTATATGAGAAAAAGCGGCACAAATTGTCATCTACAATTTTGGAAAACTATCAAATTGATTGTGTTCTTTAAAGAGTAAAAATAGAAAATGCATTCATGTAGTTTTAGATTATGTAATGTATGCATACCTATAACTAAAGTCTTACTAACATTTGCACATGATATTTTCGTTTGGGTTATTACTAACATTTGGTTGAAAATATACTAATGTTTTAGTGTCTCAATCTTGTAACATCTCAATTATATAAATCTAATAAGACAACTCAATTATAACATTAGCAAATCATTTGTAAAAAAAAATTTTTTTAAAGATTTTATTTATTTATTTATTTGACAGAGAGAGACACAGGGAGAGAGGGGACACGAGAAGGGGGAGTGGGAGAGGGAGAAGCAGGTTTCCCGCGGAGCAGGGAGCCCGATGTGGGGCTCGATCCCAGGACCCTGAGATCATGACCTGAGCCGAAGGCAAACGCTTGACGACTGAGCCACCCAGGCGCCCCATTTGTAAAAAAAAAAAATTTTAGGGGCGCCTGGGTGGCTCAGTTGGTTAAGTGACTGCCTTAGGCTCAGGTCATGATCCTGGAATCCAAGGATCCAGTCCCACATTGGGCTCCCTGCTCAGCAAGGAGTCTGCTTCTCCCTCTGACCCTCCACCCTCTCATGTGCTCTCTCTCTCAAATAAATAAATAAAATCTTTAAAAATATTTTTTAAGACTTTACTTACTTGACAGAGAGAGAGAGAGCACAAGCAGAGGGAGTGGCAGGCAGAAGGAGAGGGAGAAGCCGGCTTCCTGCTGAGCAGGGATCCTGATGCAAAGCTTAACCCCAGGACCCTGGGATCATGACCTGAGCTGAAGGCAGACACTTAACTGACTGAGCCACCTAGGCGCCCCTAGCAAAACATTCTGAAGTGTACTTTTTAAAATGTGCAGTTTAGAAATGATGGTTTTACGGTGGTGTTAGATTAAGATTATTCAAAATTCTTACTAAATAATATTAAATATATTAAAATAATATAAAGATGGTATATTAGCCCATTTGGGCTGCTATAACAAAATACCACAGACTACATAGTTTATAAACAGCAGGAATTTATTGCTTGCAGTTCTGGAGGCTGGGAAGTCCCAGATCAAGGTGCTAGCATGGCTGGGTTCTGTGAAGTCCCTTTTCTGGGTTGCAGACTGCTGACTTCAGCTTTTTGATGTGTCCACAAGGTGGAAGGAACAAGGAAACTATGCTGGGTGCCTTTCAAAGGGGCAGTAATCTCATCATGAGGGCTCTGCCCTCAAGAACTAAGCACCTCCCAAAGGCCCCATGTCTTAACAACCATCACCTTGGGCATTAGGTGATGCCTGATGAATTTTGGGGGACACAAATCTTCAGATCAAAGCAGAACATAGTAGTGTCTGTATTTTTAAAGAAAACTACCTTTAAAGCCAACATTTCCTGGGGCGCCTGGGTAGCTCAGTCTAAGTGTCTGCCTTCGGCTCAGGTCATGATCCAAGGGTCCTGGGATTGAGCCCCACATGGGGCTCCCTGCTCAGAGGGAAGCCTGCTTCTCCCTCTCCCACTCCCCCTGCTTGTGTTCCCTCTCTCGCTGTGTCTGTAAAATAAATAAATAAAATCTTTTAAAAAAATAAAATAAAATAAAATAAATAAATAAAACCAACATTTCCTGCACATACTTTATTTCAGCTGGGGGAAAGGCATTTGACTTTGCAATCAGGGATTTTGCATTTTGCGGTGAAATTTAAACCGACAGCTTATGTAAACTTTGTTAATTCGTCATTAAATCATTAAGTACATAGGCCCATTAAATAATGACGAACCTTACCTCATACTTATTCTCACCCAGTGAAATGTTCTCTTTCTTTATTAAAAGTAGTTTGGCAGCATCTGAAATAGCTCATGTTTAAAACATTCTTATGATAGTGATATATAATGTGTCTTTCTGTAAGAAAAGCAAATGTTCATTCAGCTTGTTCTCACTTTTCAATATTCCGTATCATACCACAGATGTCTTAAAAATAACCTAAAGAAAGAATATTTGCTGTGTATTGATTTCATTTATAAATCTAAGAGTTGTTTATGCTGGTATGTGAGAAATATAAATGTTTACAAGATGCAAGTTTATAAGATACCTCAGTTTTAAAAGGAAATTTTTTAAAAAAGATTTTCCACTTACTAGTATTAAAAATGATTTAAATTTTCTTTGTGGAAGGAAACATTAGTTGAACACTTAAAACAGACATATTTTATTCTGAACCCAAAAGAGAATCATGAATAATAAATAAGCAGCAAGCCTATTAACTATAAAAATAAGCTTAAACTGCATAGTTTAAATATGTTGTTGTCAGTGAACATTGGTTCAGAAAAACGAACAACTAAAGAAAACCTTAAAAATAAAGTTCCATACCGTACATGTAGTATGTGTTGGGTATTTTCATGTATATGTGTATACACACACAAACACTATGTTTGGTCCTACCAATAAATAAAAAATGAGCTAAAACATGAAATATATTTGAATTAGTAGTGTGTAGACAATGTATAGATCAGTAAAATATGTGTAAAGAAATGAATATGAGTAGATTCTATCATTGTGTTTTGAGATTAATTTTATTGTTGGAGTACTTGGTATTGCTGCATTCAATCATTAGGTGGAAACATCATGGCGATAGTTTACCAACAGTAAATGCATACTATTCTGTTAAAACTTTTGTTACAGTAATATTCATTAAAATTTTTCCTAAATAATGTCCTAATGTTTCTTTGTGCGGACATAATCAAAGAAATAAATTGAGGCCAGGATATTTAGGATGTAAATGTGGTAGAGAGAGAGACAATATTCCTTCCACATTTAACTTCTATTTAACATGCTTAATTTTCCTTAAGATTATGAGGTTAATATTTTTCAGCCTTACTTTTCCTTCAGTAATACTAAAAATAACACTTTTTTTTTTTTTTTAATTTAAAGAACATCAGACTCCAGTGCTCACTCCAGAACCGTTAGAAAATAACCTCACTTTCCCTGCTTGTTACTTATGCAATGGATGCAGGTCAATGAAAGAAAGTATGGAGGGGCGCCTGGGGGGCTCAGTCAGTGAAGCATCTGCCTTCAGCTCAGGTCATGATCCTGGGGTCCGGGGATCTGCTCAGTGGAGAGTCTGCCTCTCCCTCTCCTTCTGCCTCTCCCCTCATGCTCTGTTTCTTACACAAAACAAAATCTTAAAAAAAAAAAAAAAAGGAAAGAAAGTGTGGAGATATAGTTAGTATTGTATAAACAAATGATCTTATGTGCTAGAAAACATTGGAACTGTGTGAAATTTGAAAGGACAATGGGAATGGACAAGAATATTATGATTATGATGTATATTTAATACTACCAGAATATACGCAGGTTACCATTTTGTAATTCAAATCCAATTAATTGTTTCCTCAAGTAGTTCTAAGAAATGAATATAGTCGTTTTTCCAGTGACCCAATTTCCCTCCTTACTTGTGGACTCAGAAACTAACCAGTTATTTTCAGTTAATATGCTTAGATTTTAAATCCAAGTACCTCTGCTTTTCTGAAACTTATTCCAGAAATACTTCTCCTATGTGGAGTCATTTGTTATAATTTATTTACTCTGTTTCTTATAATGTTGGCATAATTATAAGAGGGGATTTACTGTATTTACTCTTACTCAAATTTGTATTTTCTCAACAGCTGAGAGTAAAAAAACAACCTTATTGTGTATTCTCGCCTGCACACGTATGAAAGAACAAAATATCAAAATACTGATGATTCACTGTAAATAACTTCATCTTGATCAAAATAAAACACCATCTTTATTAGGATCATATATTTTTCCTAAATAACAAAGTATTTTTAAAATTTTATTTACATATTCTGAAAAATTCCCTCTTCCACATTTTGAGTATTATAAAGATAAAATGTTTTTAGATAAACCTGTAGGTAATGTTATTTAAACAACTGAGCAAAATAACAAACCTAACTTTCAAAATAAATGAACATCATAGACAAATCAAAGATATTCACTTATTTGCATAATAGTTGGCTGGTTTGTGCCTCTATGACTTCCTCCTACTGTCTGGAGGGGGGGGGGGACATCCCTCACTATATTCCAATTCTGTAGCCATTCTGCTTCTCTGCACCTGGACCCATACCTGGCTGGAGAAAAATAAAACCCAGAAACATGATATCAGGTTGGTGCTACTTGATGAACTGGTATTGCCTTTATGATTCCCAGTTGTATTCGCTCTCCCATTTCCTAAATGGTTGCTTCACCAAATCTCCTCTCCCCTGTGTTCCCACATCCCTTCACCCTTCCTCACACACAGGGGTTAACCTTGCTTTTTATTTCACTAAGACAATTCCAGTTATCACACAAAAACGTCCACAACTTTCCAAAACCATAGCTCCCCACGTCCCTGCACTGGTGCCCATATAATGTCTTCCCTTTTCAGAAGAAGGCAGTGAGGGGGAACAGGGGCGGGGGCTACCTATGCAAGGACAGCTCATAACAAACTATCGATGCTATTTAATGTAAAAGGCTTCAGCTTTTGAACTAATTAAAACACACATTTATAAAGCCTCCAGAGCACTCCTTTCCCTGAACAGCTAAGTATTTATTTTCCATTCATTTGTGTATTCGGGATCTTCACCTGCAAAAAATGTGTGTGCCCCAGGTGCACTAAGATGGTGTATCCTGCCCTCCCAATGGCATCACTCCACCTGTGTTCCCCATCACTTGCATCCTGCCTTCACTCTCTTCTGGATCATTTTTATCAGCATTTACCTATGCTCTTACCTCTCCACATAAACAGGAACCTCCTCTCCTCAACGCCCCCCGTTGAGATCCACCTTTATCTAGGCTTTCCTTTACTCTCTAACATGTCTCCCAGTTCCTATGAAACCACATATTCAGGCTTTTGCTGCCGTCTGTCCCTGCACTGAAACTAGTCTTGCAAAGACCTCTGATGACAGACACATGACTAAATCTGCCAAGGAAGTGTTTATCCCTCTTACAAACTTATCAGCATTATTGAACCATGGTCATTTCCTTCTCCTTAAGACACCTCCTAGACCATGCTTTCTGGGTTGCCTTCTTATGTCAGTGTTGCTTACACTCATTCTTTGCTGCTTCCTCTGCTTTCTCCTAATTTACTAACTTTAGGAGATTTCCCAGGCTCAGTCTTGGTCACTCCTCTTCTGCATCTATGTGTATCATCTTGAGGATCTCATCTAGGAATATCACTTCACAGCTTTCCAAAACCATAGTTCAATATGACTTCAAATATATCCCAAGTTTTTGTCAATCCTGTTACCTCCAGTATCCTATGTCTGCTGCTAATGTAACATCTCCACCTGTTCATCCAAAGTGGCATCCTAATCTTACTATATTCAAAGCTAAGTTCCTGGTCTTCTTGCTTGATCTGATGTAGTCATATGCTTCCCATTCCTCACAAGGAAAAGCAAAATGAGGTCATTGCTAGCTTTTGTCTTTTGCCTCCAAATCTATTTGATCAATAAATCCTCTTGACTCAACCTTCAACACATTTAGAATCTGACCTCCTTGCAATCATTATACCACTAGGTTTACACTATCTTCTTAAACCAGGAGCCAGCATATCTTATTAAAATGAAAGACAGATGATGATGTCAGTCCTTCCCTCCAACCCTTCAATGTTTTCCTATCTTTTCTGGAGTAAAAGTTAAGTCACCTTCCCCACTTTTACTCCCACCACTCTTCCCAGTCTATTCTGTAGGGCATGGCAAATGTGCTCTCTTTTCAAGGTTTTGCACGTGTCAGGCTGTCTGCCCAGAAAAATATACTCCCAACTTCAAATGGTTTGCTCACATACTTACTCCAGTCTTTGTTCAAATACCACCTGCCCAGTGAGACCAACTACTACTGCTTTCTTTAAAATAGTAACAACCCTACCGCCCCAGCAGTTCCTATTACATTCTTCCTTACATTGCCTTGTTTTCCTCCTGAGATCTTAACACCTTCTAGGATACCATAAAACTACTTTACTATGTTTATTTTCTCTCTCTACATTAGAACAGAAACTCCATGAGGCAAATTTGTGACTGCTTTGTTTCCTGCAATAGTCCCAGAACCTAGAACAATTTTTGGTACAAGATAGGTGAACAATAATTCCTTCCAGAATTACAAATAATTTAATGAGTTAAAGTAAATGAAATTTAGCCTGATATGGCATTTTATTCCACTGTACAAATAAATTATATTCAATACTTTTTCAGGAAAAAAAAAGTTGTCACCATAAGGCTTTGAGGTCAGGTATATTTTTATGAGTTAAAGTTTTATAACTTCATCAAAAAATAGAATTATTTTTAATTTTGGCATAATATAACAGAAGTATGTATGTGCACATGTATGTGTATATATGCTTAAAGTAGTTTAATTAGGGTTATACACATAGTATAATTTTACTAGTTAGAAGTCTGAAGCTTCAATATTCATGAAACATACATTTATAACACTATTTATGGAAAACTATTACTCTACTTTTCATTGATTTCTGAAGTGCTTTCCAATTTTTATACTGCATTATATGTTTTTAGAGAACTATTCAAAAAATACTATATTCGGAACCCAAATGGTTATTATGGTTATTTTATTAGAGCATATATTAAAATTAAGTACATAAAGCTATCCAAAAAATGTTTATTTTTGTGTGTGCTTTTTTTTCCAAAGGGCATGGGAATGCAGTATTTTCTACTCTATTTGCTTTGGTAGAGAGGGCAAAGGGAGAGGGAGGAGGAGGAGAAGATATAGGGAAGAGAGGTGACATGGGCAGAAACTCAGTGGATACATTTCAAAATAACACATCTGCCTATCTCATTTTTTTCTTGGTTTATGGTTTGGCCATAAGATATTCCATAATTTTAAATCTAATTTTCAGTAGTTTGAAATATTTATATTTATAGCTAAATTAATGTAATGTAGAAATATGGGCACTGAAAGCTCCCGAGGGAATAATAATTAATTTTGCTATAGAGTAATGTTTTAGATTTATCTTTCTATCTGCATGGAATTTAAATCATATTGTCCCTTGTGAGTACAGAATAGCTTACCTGCAATTCCAGTTCACTTTGAATCAATGATGACAACTGATAACACCGTATTTCATGTTTCAGGGAAAATCTGCTGATAAATTTGTAACATTGAAGTCATTGGCATAGCTGGCTTGATGAGACATGTATGTTTTTGTTAGGCTCTTGCTACAATTATTGGGTTTAAAATTTCAGTTTATCTTAAACTGAACTACTAGTAAAGGAAACCGATTGTAATTATGCTGGTATACTAAAAATAAGAGATCACTGGGGGGCACCTGGGTGGCTTAGTTGTTAAGCGTCTGCCTTCGGCTCAGGTCATGGTCCCAGGGTCCTGGGATCGAGCACCGCATCGGGCTCCCTGCTCTGTGGGAAGCCTGCTTCTCCCTCTCCCACTCCCCCTGCTTGTGTTCCCTCTTTCGCTGTGTCTCTCTCTCTGTCAAATAAATAAATAAAATATTAAAAAAAAAAGATCACTGGATTGCATATGAGAGAGTATATATTCTATTCTTTACGTGACTTAGATATCATCTATAAAAATACAGTTGAACTATAGACATCAAAACACATTTTATTTTCCAAAAAGTCAGCTTTTCTTAATAGCTATAGATGGCTAATCTGCAAAAGATAAAATAAAGAAATAAGAGAAAAATCATTGAATGTGTATTTCTGATCCATATTTTGGATGCAAAATGATCTAAAAGTATTGTTCTATTGTTGATTTTTGAAGAAAATTTTCAAAAGAAAAAAAAAAGAAAGAAAATTTTCTTATCTGGAAGATAAAGTAGGAAAAAAAGCAGAAACTATAGGTTATACAGAAAAATAAATATGATTATCCTTTAAGTTTTCATGTAAAATGTTAAAAGTGTTAAACTCTGGTTTGCATTATTTTCCAGTTTGTTTTTAAAAGCAGAATTTCCATAATTAACACTATATTGAATCTTCCTTCTTCAGTGAACCATGCTAAAATGTGCTGGACTTTGGGGATGGATAGAAAAGAGAAAAATTACAATGTTTGCTTCCATATTTGCTAGAACTGGATAAGTAATATCAGAACAAGTTGCCAGCATGCTCTCTATATTCTTATGGAAATCACTGTCTTAAACTGTTTAAATATTTTTCTTTATGTGTGCAGATGTATTACTGTTTTCAAAAATATTCATGGTTAATGGATGTCTCATGGTTCAGTCGGTTAAATGTCTGACTCTTGATTTTGGCTCAGGTCATGATCTCAGGGCCCTGGGATCAAGCCCGTATCATGCTCTGCACTGGGCATAGAGCCTGCTTAAGATTCTCTCTTTCTATCTCTCTGCTCCTTCCCCCTCCCATGTGAGCATGCTCTCTCTTAAAAAAAAAGAAAATCATGGTTATATGTGCAAGAATACATGCAATCATTTTAGAATGGGTGGAAGTAAAATTTCAGTTTAGGCATTAGTATTTGACAAATAATTATATTCTAATTCTCTAATTCCCTAAAAAACAGAATATGAACAACCAGTTATTGCTATTATCTCTTTTAAAGATATTATTGTTATAACAAAAGCTTAAATTGTTTAAAAATAAGGAAATAACTAATTCAATATTGATAATGTTGGATATTGCTTGTGACTACAACACATTGTCTGTTGCAAACTATTCTGATAGTTGGAAGATAAAATATATATGATTATGTCTCTTTACTTATGGATAATCTCTCTCTCTCTCTCTCTCATCCATCCATCTATCCTTTATCCTCTGGTAAGTCAAAGCATATTTTTCCCCTTGCTGTTAAATTAATATTATTAGACAAACAAAAAGAAAATATCCTGCACGGTGACAGGTATTTATTGAAGAGAGAAAAATATTATTAAGGCTTTAAGCCAAGGACATGGAGGAATTTTGTCATTTTATACAAATCAGGGACATTTTCTCTACTTTTAAGAAATGAAAAAGTGTTGACACATGATAGACAGTATAGTATATATTTTACCAACTGCCAACACAGAATAGATAAAATGAGTCCTTGAATGATACCTTTGATGTTTTCCTTCCTTTTGCCATCTTTCAGAAAGCAAGTTGTAGACAATTTTTTCCTACTGCTTGAGTCCTCAGGGCCATTGTCTGGAAAGCACAGCTTTCAACAAGTTGGGATTATTCTCCTTTTATCTTTGACTTTGTTTTATCTAGAAAATTGCAGTGACAACCTTTTCCAGCAATAACCTAAATGGTTTTTTAAATGATCACTAAGTTTGGATGAGCATAGATTTTTAAAAATTATTATTTTACTTTTAACCGTTAGTAAAGGTTAAAAGAATAAAGGTTCTTTTATAATTCACTTTTAGATGGTCTTCACAAAAGTTAATGCTTGTTTGTTTACTTAAAATTACATCAAACAGTTATTGAAATGAATGAAGTGTTATAATATACAGGGTTTATAATTTATAATCAGTCGTCTCTCCTATTTCTAATTTGGCACCTAACAAAGAGTAGATGCTCATAAGTCACTTGAATGGTAGGTGAATGAATGAATGATTACAAATATGAAGTAAGATAGAAAGTTATTCAAATCATGACAAATTTAAATCTGGATTACCTAACAATATGAACTAGGCAATGACTGTTCACTTTCAAAACTAATCAGTGCACATTTCCATTAAATAGAAAATTGTTTGAGTGCATCGAAAATACTATTTAAGTTCTCAAAACTTGATTTGCATTAAACATTTTTCAGAAACACATTTATTATAAATTGCGAGGAAGCCAAAGTTTACAAATTACTATGGCTTTTGCAATTAGAACAAAATATCTGGAAATCAAGACCATTGCTGGATTCTGGTATTTTAAAACACCTTTTCTCATAACTAGTCAGTGAGAGGTACCCCAAATCCATCATCATCTTAAATTTCTGAACAATCCCTCAAATGCATTCCTCTGTGAACAGTAGCATGATTCTAAATTTATAAGAGGATTTGAATTAAAGTTTAAAGTGAATTAAAATTCTTAATATTTCTTGAATTAAAAGAACCTGTAATATAAGTCCATTCATTCCCTACCTTTTGAAATAATTGCAAGTATACTTACAGCTAAGAGCACAACCTGAGAGATCAATGTCATTCTTGGTACTCTTATGCCCCTGCGCCCACTAGGCATTGTGGCGTGATTTGGAGTCAGTGTAACTTATAAAGATCAACTCACACTATGTGGTTGAGACTGATTAATCACTCCAGGCTAATTCTTGGCCCTTCACAGGAAACCTTGTTAAATGAGAATCAATTCCACATGGAGAATGAAAAATTTTGTGGTGTTTTCATGAAAATAGTTTCAGTTCCTCATTTGTAAAATAAATGCAAAAGCAGCACATGAATTAGAAGATTTGTGGGTGATATAGAAGTGAGGAGAGGGGAAGAGATCCAATAGTTTCTTATAAGCAGAGACCAAAGCATGATGCATAGTCTCCCTGTGCACCACAGGCAGAAGAGGACTCATGGATCATTTTTCTGTGTGTTTTGTGCATCTTGTTCCTAAGCTATCAATCACAACCCCCGGACACCAATTAGAGGAGACCGGGTGAGAAGTACCCACCTGAGTCTCCCTGAAAACCCTAGCTGGGAAATATTTTTAGTGTAAATGGAGAGTACTATGCATGTGTTTTCAAATGACTCATAAAAGGAAACCTAGTGTTCTTTCTGCTTAGGCTCGGAAGATCACTGTAGATTCTCCTCCTGGCTGAGCAGAGAATTAGAAACTGGAAATCATTTTCAAACAAACATTCCACCTGCTGGCACAAAACTGTTAAAATCATTGGGCCAATACATATCAAATGAAACGTTTACAGTATAAAAATAAAGTTAAATGGTTTCTACAGTTCTTTTCAGGCCCTGGTATTACACTATGTATAGGGAGATAAAAGGCGAATGGAAAACAGTGAACAAACTATACACTAATTTAAACTGAATGAAAATGCACTTTCTTGTATCTACCGCCTCACATTCAAATTATTGGTAAGGGACTTAAGAAAGGAGAGAGTGCGTATTTGAAAAAAAAAAAAAGACAATTTATAAATGTTTATGTGCAGTGAATAGCAGTAGATAATGTCCTTATTTCTTGAAAATGAAATTAACAGCGTTTTGTGTGATGTTAAAGTTAGGAGTAGTATTACAGTTAAGGGAACAATTCAGAGCCATGACATAAAACTCCTCTTGCTAAAGGGTTTAAATGTAAAAACCAGTCATTGCATGTGTACCTTTCCCATCCTAAGAGTGAAGAAAACATTTTACTTCAAAGTTGTGATAAATTTATACTTAATATTTTTTGAGTGCCACTTATGTCTCTGACGTTCATGGGGGGAAGTAAACTGTTATTTATTTGTCCTTCTTCAATTTAAAGACTGAGATCATGGGCATGAAAATATTCATGAGTATAAGCCAATTCTTCTAATGCAACCAATCCTAAGTTTTTGACACTGTCCATTATAACTCACTGTCACCTGAACTTGGCAGAAGGCTCATGCCTTAGCATCTCTACTCACATGTTCTTTGGTAATTATCTGTAGGAACGTTTTCCAAGAGAAAGAGAGGACATTCTCCCTCTGGCTATGTTGCATGTAGCTAATTATACAGCACCATAGATTGGCACAATTCTAGAAGAACTCTGTGCCATGGCTTTCTCTACAAACTGACATCATACTGACAGTGAACATTACAGATAACCATACTCCTGGAGTGATCTTTCAACCTATGCTTTAAAAATTTTAATCTGTGAAGTAGATTGATTATAAGCACACTATGGTGTCTCATTTTGCTTATTAAGTTTCACTGATAAGTATATGATGACTCAGATTACCCTTAACTTTGGAATGATAACCACAAGTTCCTTTGTTTTTATATATTGATCATGGTTTGCATTTGCATTCTACATAGGAAATGATACCACATTACTTGTTTACTGAGTAAGAGCTAAGACGGAAATATTTATAAGATTAATTCTTGGGCGCCTGGGTGGCTCAGTTAGTTAAGCGACTGCCTTCGGCTCGGGTCATGATCCTGGAGTCCCGGGATCGAGTCCCGCATCGGGCTCCCTGCTCGGCGGGGAGTCTGCTTCTCCCTCTGGCCCTCCCCCCTCTCATGTGCTCTCTCTCATTCTCTCTCTCTCAAATAAATAAATAAAATCTTAAAAAAAAAAAAAGATTAATTCTTGATCTGGTTTCTAGGTTTTATTGGATTTTATTGATTGTACTCTCTTAATTGAAAAAGTGCTTTTCAAGTGTTCTTTGCAATGTTTTGTCATAAATATATAACTTCTTCTTGATGTACTAAAAAAATATAAAACTTATTCCCTATAATAGTGTTAACAAGACTTATAAAATATCTGGTCCTAATATCTATGGATCTTTATGGTTTTTGAGATAAATTGGCCATTAATATTGAGGCTGTCAATGATATATAATTTTGATTTGGGGAATATAATAAATATATAATAAATAAATAAATAAATAAATAAATAAATAAATAAATGTAATAAAAATTAGAGGGGCTCCCAGAAACATTTCTCGTTTGTTCTCTCTCAATGAAAAGATGAGCTAACTGTGAAAGGTTATATGTTGAATTACTAGCTCAACTCAAGGGAAATCTCAGAATATTCAAGATCTGCCTTTTTCTTATTATTTCTTTTATATTTATTGATGTATAATTGATATATAATATATATGATATATAAAAATGAACACATTTAATATACATATATATCATGATCAATTTTGACATATGCATACATCATGATACCATTACCGCAACCAAGGTATTATCTATCACCTCCAAAAATTTCCTTGCATTCTTTTTTGTTTTTTCAATTGTTATTAAAGTATATTAGCATACAGTGTTCTATTAGTTTTAGGTGCATAACATAGAGACTTGACAATTCTGTACATTATGCAATGCTCACAAAGGTAACTATCACCATGCAACGTTATCATAGTATTATTTACTGTATTTCCTATGCTGTACTTTTTATCTCTATGATTTATTTATTTCATAACTGGAAGTTTGTACCTTTTAAGTCTCTTCACCTATTTTTTTAGTAAGAAGGCTTAACGTAAGATCTCTCATCTTTATATATCTTAAGGTACATGATATTTTTAAGTGTACAAAATTTAAGCATATTGTGAACCACAGGTGCTATGCAATACAGCAGATCTCTAGAATTTATTCAACTTGCATAATAAAAACTTTATACTCTTTGAAAAACAATTTCCCATTTCCCCCTTCCCCAAGCCCCTGGCAACCACCATTCTATTCTCTGAGTCCATGAGCTTAACTATTTTAGATACCTCAAACAAGTTAAATCATTCAGCATTTGTCTTTCTGTAACTGGCTTTATTCCCTTAGCATAATGTTCTCTAGGTTCATCCATCTTGTCTCAAGTGGCAAGATTTCCTTCTTTTTTAGGGCCAGATAGCATTCCATTGTCTCTATATGCGTATTTTCTTTATCTCTTCGTTCACAATTGTGGAATGCCAAGCCCCATCTTACCTATGCGGCTGCACTCACTATCAAACCTCTCTGTTGGGCCAGCTTAGAGAACATCGTCCAGAGATATTGACAAGTACTCGTTTAATGAGTTGTCTTACTTTAAACTAAAAATATTAAAAGGGGGGACACTGTCAATTTGGATAGGCTAGGTTATGCTGTGTTGACAAATGGCAAATTACAGGCAGCTTAGAAAAAAGGAACTTGATCTCTGGCTCACACTGTACCCCCTTTATGCCTCAGCTGTGTTGAGGTATATGAGGCATATGCTCCCATGTTTTATTCACTCCAGAAGCAGCCTGAAAAAGCTCAAAGAAAGAGCAAAACTAAACACGGCAAAACACACACCAGTCCTTAAGGCTTCTGCTTAGAAGTGACACCCATCCTTTTGCTTATGTTGCCTGACTTTACCAGGGCAAGGAATTGGACCCACTTCCTAGAAGGGCAGCACTTACTGGTCAACAATAATACATTACAGACATCTATCAGCACAACCCACTCATATATTGCACGTATAAATCCTTTTGTAAAAGGAAACGCAGATCTACCTTTAGGTTACTTTATATATGATCTTCAAAATTTCTCAGTTAGTCTCCCTTCTTCTCCACGTTCCTGAAGGCTATTCCCACAGGTCTTTGGGGCATATGCCCAGGGTCCATGCCTTGTCATGGCAATTGTTAGTTGGCACGATGCAGTTATTAAGAACATGGGCTCTGGAGCTGTATCTCTTGAATTCAACTACAGTTTCACATTAAAGAATCCCTGGTCAATTTAGATAATCTCTCTGCACCATTTGTCCCTCTAGCAAACTGTGGATAATAATGTCTGTCTACCTCATAGGATTCTTGTGAAGATTAAATCAATAAGCATGTGAAGGGTTTAGAAGAGTACCTAGGGTCTATTGGGTGCTCTTTAGTCTCATATACTAAAAGTTTCTAGTCTTTTGTTAACATACATGTGAACCATAGTAACATCTGTGTTTCTAACAGATAAATAACCATCAGTCTATCAATTAGAACATATTATATGTAGTTGAATAAACCAAATTCTGATTCATACTATAATTCTTTGAAAAATACCTTCTTTACCTCAATTGTTGTGTAATAAGGATTTCTGTTTGTTTTCTTTCTTTTTTTTTAAACATTTTATTTATTTGACAGAGAGAGACACAATGAGAGAGGGAACACAAGCAGGGGGAGTGGGAGAGGGAGAAGCAGCCTTCCTGCCAAGCAGGGAGCCTGATGCGGGGCTTGATCCCAGGACCCTGGGACCATGACCTGAGCCGAAGGCAGACGCTTAACGACTGAGCCACCCAGGCGCCCTTTCTGTTTGTTTTCCTTTGGAGGAGTTGATGATATTGATGGACACACTATAATATGTTTGGTGAAGTCTTAATTCCTTCCTTCTCCATGTTCAGCGAAGACACCTTTTTTTTTTAATTTTATTTTAAAATAATCTCTCCACCCAACGTGGGGCTTGAACTTACAACCCCAAGATCAAGAATTGCATGTTCTACTGACTGAGCCAGCCAGGTGCCCCACACAAAGGCACTTTTTAAAAAAGCATTTTTAGTATTAAAGAATGAATATTAATAATAAAAAAATAGTAACAGGTGGCAGTGTTAAAATGTACTAAGGTATGATTCAGTCATCATACCAAGTTTATTGTACAACATTATATAATCATAAAAATAATTATACGTTTTCAGTGTTAGGTAGTATCATCTTTATTTCACAAATGAGAGCACTGAGATCTAGAAAGCAGAACCATTTACCGGACGGACAATGTAGGGTGATGTATGTGGCCAGAAAGGATTTATCCCAGACACTGTGACCTACAGCTCCTCTATTCACTACTTTTACATTTGCATATAATCTCTTGTAGTTTAAAGTTAAAACTCTAAAAACTCTAGAATTAAATAGAACAAATATTTGTGAGCTTGAGTGAGGCAAAGATTTCTTTAAAAAGAAAAGACCAAACTATAAAACTAAAAACTTAATAAATTAGACTCCATCAAAATTACAAATTTACAAAAATATTTTGAAAGATTCTATTTAGAAAATATAAAGGTAGGGTGCCTGGGTGGCTCAGTTGGTTAAACATCTGCCTCCAGCTCAGGTCATGGTCCCAAGGTCCTGGGATTGAGTCCCACATCAGGCTCCCTGCTCAGTGAGGAGTCTGCTTCCCTTTCCTTTCCCTCTGCCCCTCTCCCATGCTCATGCTTGCTCGTGCGCACATGCTCTGTCTCTCAAATAAATAAATAAAATCCTAAAAAAAAAAAAGAAAGAAAATATAAAGGTAAACCACAACCTGAGAGAAAACATTTGCGAAATATATATAATGAATATCTTGCATTTGGAAGGTGAAGAATTCTTACAAATCAGTAATAAGAAAACAAACCAACAAAAAACTTGGATAAAAGCCTTTGTACAAATTCTTCATCAAAGAAGATGTACAAATTCCGATTAAGCACATGAAACAATGCTTTTCATAAAGAATCATTACAAGGATGTAAATAAAACCCTCACCAAGATACCACTATATACCCACAAAAATGGCTACATTAAAAACCTTGGCAATACCAAGTATAGACAAGAATGTAAAGCAAATGGAAATACCATAGATTGCTCATGGGAATGCAAAGTAGTATAGCCATGTTAGAATATATTTGGCAGTTTCTTGTAAAGTTACCATATGTTTACCATACATCCCAGTAATTGTATTCCTAGGTATTTACTCAGAGAAATGAAAGCATATGTCCCCAAAAACTTGCATGCAAATGTTCACAGTATGTGTATTCCTCACTGCCAAAACTGGAAATAGTCAAGATGTCTATTATATCAGTGGATAAATAAACTATGGCATTTCCATATGATAGAATGCTACCCAGCAATAAAACTGAATCACGGATACACGCAACAACAAGGAAAAGAAGTCAGACACAAAAGATGACATAATA
This sequence comes from Mirounga angustirostris, assembly GCF_029215605.1. Classification (NCBI taxonomy): domain Eukaryota; kingdom Metazoa; phylum Chordata; class Mammalia; order Carnivora; family Phocidae; genus Mirounga; species Mirounga angustirostris. Next base: position 9,468,850 of record NW_026991722.1, on the reverse strand, counting down.
TATATATTATATATATATAAAAATATATATATTGCTAGAGTGATAGAAATCAGATCAACAGTTACCCTGGGCTGTGGATGGGGGGATGGTGGTCTACAAAACTACAAAGGGGTCTTTTTTAATATTTTAATTCTATTGTCATTTGATATATACATACATATGTATGTGTATATATAGCCAAAATTTAACAAACTCTACACTTAAAATGGGTTAATTGTATGCAAACTGTATGTTAATTAAAAGTGATTTGGGCGCCTGGGTGGCTCAGTTGGTTAAGCGACTGCCTTCGGCTCAGGTCATGATCCTGGAGTCCCGGGATCGAGTCCCGCATCGGGCTCCCTGCTCGGCGGGGAGTCTGCTTCTCCCTCTCCCGCTCCCCCCTCTTGTGCTCTCTCACTCTCTCTCGCTCTCAAATAAATAAATAAATAAAATCTTTAAAAAAAAGTGATTTTTAATGTAAATTTCTATCACTTTTATACAAAGATTGCACATTTGAAAACTTACATATCACATTATTTTGAAATAAATCTGTAGATATCTGTAAAAAAAAAAAGCATTTTTGTCAATTTCAATAACTACAAAGCCTGGTAGGATTCTCATGCCGGTTGAGATAAGAAATAAAGATCATAACAAATGATGCATATATATGTTGTCCATAAGAGTAGGGGAAAATTGACCTAATGGGAGTTTGGAATCATATATAACTTATGTAATAGCATACATGAAATATGAGTTTATATATATCAATCTAGCATTAGGTCCATAAATTAAGTATAAATTAAGTTGTTTTGTTCTGTTTGCCTATTATGTGGCATCTCAAAATGAGTAGTAGAGACCTTCGAAAATAAAAAAGTGCAGTAAATTAGCTGATGTCTCTGGCATGACCAGTCTGAAACCCCAACTTTTACTATGAGACTCATATAGTATTCACATATTGTGGATATGAATTGTCACACTGGTTTTCAACTTATTCTTCTCATTTGGAAGTTTTTGAAGAGGCAAATTTTTGCTCAGATTTCAACTACTAATCCAGTCAGATGCATGCGACTCTAGCTGAATTGCAGTGGAAGCCTGAACACCTGATATTTGTCTTTTTCTCCATCTTTCAAGGAGTTGGCCCCTTGGATGCTGGTTCACAGTTTGAGGGCAGCTTATCCAAAACAATCTCAATAGGAGATCTTATTTCCACATTTGGACTTTATGAAATCAACAAAAGGATTGGTTGAGGATGATTTAACTCAAACTATGAAATGAAACATACAGCCTTTTCATTTAGGTAATTTTGCATGTGACAGCCCATTATTGTCTATGATGTTTGGATAATTTCCAATTCTTATTTTTTAAGTTTTAATGAGAAAAAAGGCCCCAAGTAGCTGTGATTAAGGACATTGCCACAGTTCTGCCTTGTTTGGCTTCTAACCTTTTCTCTTATTTTTACGTAATTTGTGAAATTTTGAGGAGGGTTTGTTTCTTTATTTCTTGTAGATTGCATCAGTCATTATTATTCATCCCAGGACATTCTCAGTTCTTTTTTAGCAGGGTAATTATTTTTTCAAGGTTCTCGGCTAGATGCTCACTGTCTATCACTGAAAATCAGGAAATCTCTATGGCTCTGTTTGCCCAGTCTTCCAACTTTTGACTCTAAGCAATCCCTCTGTATGAAGCCCAGCTGTCTGTGCATTCTGTTTGCCCTGCAGGACTGTGGGGAGCTTTCTATTGACTCCTTTCCTTAAGGAGAGAATCTTTCATATTGAGCCTGCCCTTCAAAAGGACATCCCTCACTCAGTAGAGTCTTGCATATCAAAACATTTCCTACATAACATTAAACATCTCCCTGCAGTGCTGTTTATTTCCCATTTGTTATTATGTGTTAAGGTTCCCCTAAATGTCTATTTAAATCATGTTGATATTAAGAAAAAGTGACTTTTTCTCAGTTCACTTGCCCCCAAATCAGTGTGTGCTTGTATATGTATTTTATTTTACATTTAATTTTTACTCTATCTTCTTTTTTTTAAGATTATTTATTTATTTATTTACTTACTTACTTATTTATTTATTTGAGAGAGAGTGACCAAGAGAGAGAACACAAGCGGGGGAGCAGCAGGGTCAGAGGGAGAAGCAGGCTCTCTACCGAGCAGGGAGCCCAACATGAGGCTCTATCTCAGGACCCTGGGATCATGACTGAAGCATAGAGCAGATGCTTAACCACCTGAGCCACCCAAGTGCCCCAATTTTTACTCTATCTTCTTAAAACTTGTGTTATGTATCTCAAATATCCCCAATTTCATAAATATTTCATGCTTTTACTCTTGTTCCATAATTTTGTCATGTTGTACACATTTTATAGCATGCATTTCACAATATTAAGATGATCAAAGCCACTTTTACCCTTTGAAATTTCTAATAATTTTACTCAGCAATGGATAATAGATTGTTCGATATGGCTTATTAATAATTTCTTACTCTTTCAACACTATTTATGATTTCAAAAATAATAGTAAAGAATTCCTTACTGGATATACAGATATATACGCTCTCAGAATCATTCATCTAAAGTTTATCTGAGAACTTTTTACAGTGAAATATCTATCAGATACAATGATGCAATCAAATATGCACTTCTCCCCTGAAGAGTATAGTGGAATATCAGATATAGTATGAAGTAAATTCTGGCAAATTAATGATAGTATAATATACAGAGTTTTTCAAATTAATGTAAGTAGTGATGATTTTAGGTAAACTGACTCTTTTTAATTATCTCATTAATAATGAAGATCTATAATCATGGTAATACCATTTAAAAAAGAGTTAAGCCGGGGCGCCTGCGTGGCTCAGTTGGTTAAGCGACTGCCTTCGGCTCAGGTCATGATCCTGGAGTCCCTGGATCGAGTCCCGCATCGGGCTCCCTGCTCGGCAGGGAGTCTGCTTCGTCCTCTGACCCTACCCCCTCTCATGTGTTCTCTCTCTCTCTCAAATAAATAAATAAAATCTTAAAAAAAGAAAAAAAGATTTAAGCCATAAAACTGTCCAACTTCAGTTATTCTTCTACTAATTTTTCTTCATAAAGGGCCCTCAAAATATTTCTAAAACTTCATTTATACTTCAGTAATTACAAAAGGCAATGGTTTCGCTTACCCTTCTGTCCTCCTTAATTGTAAATAAAGCAACTGAATTATATGTAGCCATGAGTATGTAGCTGTAATACTAAATAGTAAACAAAGCTTTCCACTAAGATATCCTCTCATCACTCATTTTAAACATTGTACTGGAAATCCTTGCTAATGCAATAAGGCAAGAAATGGAAATAAAAGTATGCTGTTTGGGGAGGAAGATATAAAACTGTCTTTGTTTTCAGATGATATGATTAGCTATATAGGATAACAACAAAAAAACTCTTGGAACTAATAATATATTATAGTAATGTTGCAAGACATGAGGTTAATATGCAAAAGTCAATTGCTTTCCTACATACCAACAATGAACAAGTAGAATTTATTAAAAACCAATACCATTTACCTTAGCACTCCCAACAAAAAAATACTTAGGTATAAATCTAAACCTTGGGTTCATGCCTGCCTTCCTCCATCTTCCAGCCTGCAACTATGGGTCGACTTCTTCTCTAGTCATTTCCCTCTGAAACATTTAACTGCCTCTCTCTACTGCTTTTACGAACTTATATGATTAGATTGGGCCCACCTAAAGAATTCAAGATGATCTTCCTATCTCAAGGTCTGGTGCCTTAATCACAACTTTAAAGATTTTTTTAGATTTATTTTAGAGAGAGAGAGACCATGCAGGTGAGTCGAGGGAGGGACAGCAGGAGAGAGACAGAGAGAACCCCAAGCAGACTCCTGGGCTGAGCACAGAGCCCGAGGCAGACTCAGGGCAGGGCTCCCCAGGGGGCTCTATCTCAGGACTCTGAGATCATGACTCTGAGATCAAGATCTGAGCCGAAACCAAAAGTCGGATCCTTAACTGACTGAGCCATTCAGGGTCCCTCACTTTTAAAGTCTCTTTTGACATATAAGAGTATATAGTCACAGTTTTTGGGCTGAGAATGGGAACATTTTGAAGGGAGGGCAGTATTCTGCCTACCACAGCCTGTATAATTAAAGTGATAATAAAAGAGAAATATGAAATAATAAAAAATATGTGATTAATTTTTTTAAAGTTATTTTAAAGGAGAAATAACAGGAATGAGAGGACAAATGGGACAAATAGAAAAATAAACCAAAGGGAGAAGATCTGAACTCAATGAAAATGAAAAATGTGTTACATGAATAGCTTAATATATTGTGTAAGTTGATTTAATAATTTTTTGCTTGCCCTTGAGGGAACTCTAAGTCAAGCTAATATCACTGATGAATTTTTCTAAAACTTTAAAGAAAAAAAATTCCAAACCTGAAAACAGATTTTCAGAGAATAAGTAAAGAGATAGGAGAACTGCTAAGGAAATTACAGTAAAGAAATAGTTAAGAACAATATCTTCCTCTGAGGACACTTGTGCAGATTCAGTGAAATAATACAGGTAAAGTTAGCTAGGAGAAAAAGAGGAAAAAAGAAAAAAGAAAACTATAGGTCCATATTTCTAAAATTTTTAAACCAAAAGTTCTTAGGAAAAAAAATTCATCCAGTGTACATAAAATGAATCTATAATGATCAATTAGATTTGTCTCAAGGACATACTATTGCTTTTACAGAGAAAAACCATTCAATATAAATCACCAATTAACAGAATATAGGAAAAGATGTGTGATCATGTCAGTAAAAGCAAAAAAAGAATTTACTGATATTCAACACTTTTTATACTAAAATTTTTCATCTACTACCAAATGGAAGTGAACTTTATTAAACTGGTATAAAATATCTATCAAAATAATAGCTAAGAGTTATTACCAATGCTAAAATAATAATTTTGTTCCCTTTGGTTGGGAAAACTATGATGATCACAGTCACTTTTTCTACTTGGCATGGTACTGGAGGTCATCGCCCAAACAAAAAGTCAAGGAACATAAATTTAAAAAGAATACAATTTGTACATACTTATATAATTGAATACTGCACTGAAATGAGAAATAAAGTACTGAAATATACAGTCACATGAATAAATCTCATTAATGTTATATTGAGCTGGAGAAGCCTGGTACAGAATAAAAGATTCACTACTATTTTATTAATAGGATGATCAATAACAAGTAATTCTGCTCTATACTAGCAGATAGAGTACTATTTGCCTTTCAAGGGGGGTACATTAACTGGGAAAGCACAAAAATTAGCCTTCTGTGGTGGTGGTAACGTGCTATATATTTACCTATTTGTTGTTTATATGGCTGAAATTAAGTGTAAAATTTCCCTCTATTTAATTCACATTCTTTTCCATTTATCATCTCAAATCCGTGTTTGCCCTTGTAACAGCAGCATGTATTTCCAAACACTTTTAGTTTTATAGTGAAAATGGCATAGTTTCCCACAAGGAAACTGGGAGGTAGGAAAATGGGGTTTGGAGGAAAAACCTCAGCCATGAACAGGGGTCTCATGTCAAAGTGTGACTGAGGGGGTTGTTATTGAGAAACTGTATGACAGTATTGTTAATGTTTTATAGTGCACTTTTAAATGGCCAGGTTTTGGGTTTTGTTTTTTGTTTTTTGTTTTGAAATTTTAGTTAAGTAATATAGGGATCATTCACGCCCTGTAATTCTTTTTTTTTTTTTTAAGATTTTATTTATTTATTCATTAGAGACAGAGAGAGAGAGGCAGAGGGAGAAGCAGGCTCCCAAGGAGCAGGGAGCCCGATGCGGGACTCGATCCCAGGACCCTGAGATCATGACCCGAGCCGAAGGCAGACGCTCAACCATCTGAGCCACCCAGGTCACGCCCTGTAATTCTGATAGGTACCCAAGATAAATATTTTAGTCTCATCTAGAGTTGTGCTATATGTGTATCATTCCTGTACTAAGAAATATTTATGCTCTCCCTTATGACCGAAGACTCCTAGGACAGTATAAGGTATTTCAGTGATTGCTCTAATGGATGGTTAACTAAGATAAAGTACTCTTTGGGAGCCAATTCCTTTGCAGTTGCATTATGATCTGAGTTTTTACTCCTTAATATTTACTTGTAAGCATTGCTGACAATAGAAAATAAGAAGACAAATTTTTCCTTCAGAACAGTTCTTGTGTAGGAGAGTCAGGAAGAGGGAATTGAGATCTACTGTTGAGAGATTTTCTAGCACATCTTGAATACCTAGGAGTCTTTATAAAACTACAGATAAGTAAACCATTATCATTCGAGATGATAAATCTGAACTGAGTGAAACTTCCTACTTTTTGGGCTGCCCATTATTACTAAGAAAACCTTAGGGTTTTAAAAATAGAAACACACACTCACGTTACTACTATTTGAATAGCTTTAAAAAGTTGATTTATACAATTAATTTTCTGTTATATAAGCATCACGTATTTAGAATATCTTGATTAAATCTAATGTGCACATTCAGTTGAATTAAATGTAACCAGTGAGAAATAAGACATTCATCAGCCTGCCAGGTTTGGATAACTACAAGGTTAGTGAGGCAGAGCCAATAAACGTATGATGGAACATAAAACCTCTATTATAGATCCCTCATACCAAGACATATGTATTTTAGGTCTAAAGGATGGCATAAAATGTGATCTGGCCCACCTAAGTCATAATTAGCATATCTCAGAGCTCGGAAGTCTTAGTGAGCTAGGCTCGCTTGGGTGCCACAGAATGATCAGTGTTGCCCATATGCGTTGCACCTGCTCAGTAATTGCTCAGTCCTGCCCATGGCTACCGTCTTCCTGCTATTTCTAGAGAACATTGTTCTAACGTGGTGAAGGTATATTTTGGACTGTGTGTTTCAGTCTCGAATACACGTTTTCTCGAATTTAAAGAAATACAGATGATATCATAGGAATAAAAGCAAGTTTGAGCTTTGTCTGGAAATCAGAATTCTGAATTTCCTCATATATGCTTGAAGGGGCCACATGAAAGAAAGAAGAACCTCAACTTTGGTCTCAGTAGCTGGAAAAGTAGAATAGTTACAAAACTGTTCTTCTCTGACTTGTCTAGAAATAGTTTTGTGATTATTAGTGATTTATTTTTAATTACTTATACCTCACCGATGTCCTCAGAAGGCTCAATTTACTGTTTAGGGCTTCGGCCTTCTACAGTCCTGGAGAAGAACAAGGGCTGCTAGTCAACTTGATTGAAAACGGTGGTGCCCTAAAACAACAAAGGCACCCAATCAAGCTTGAGACATGAGATCAATAAAAGAAACTGCAACACACAATGAAAATCTATTTGCTGTTTGTTTTATCGATCTTTGATGAAGCCACATTGCATGTATACTGTTTAGGATTAAATGTGTGTCTATGTGTGTGGTGTGTTTCCTCATGGATGAAATTGGTTACCATGGGAAGGCAATGTAAGAGCATAGTAGAAAAGCCAGGGTATCAGATTGAGTGACCTTCTAAATCCTGTGTCACCACTTGTAAGTTACTTCCATTGCCTTTGTTAAAATTTCCTCATTTGTAAAACAAGGGAATAGAACTCCCTAACTCATCTTGTGGTTATGACAGTCTATGAAGATAATGTCTGGCCAAGTGTTTATTTACATCGGTGCATTAAATATGGCCATATTTGGCAACGAATTATTTTACTAGACAGTGTTACTAAACGATATGTCATTTCTAGAGGGGACTGGGAGTCTTTCAGAAATATTCAGCCAGTCTTCATTAAAAAGCACAGAATTTATAGCAGAATTAGTCTTTGGGTTGGGTCATTGCTGATTCTTTATTCACCAGCTCATCAACATTAAATGTTTGATTACGAATTCCATAGTATCTACTGTCTTATTTGTATGGGCCCAGATGAGATGGTGGCGGGCAAAGCATATTTAAGTAAATGTGGGAAGGAGGGACTCTATTCCCTGCATTACAGGTACAAGTCATGTCAGTGACTGATAGGTTACTGGCCAAGGAATGCTTAGTCGTATAACATATGTTCTACCATCTTCAAGATTGGAACTGATAGATCAAAGAAATGAATTGTCTAACTCTGGCTTATGCTTTTTTATTTTTTCACTTTTTTAAACTTTTTGGCTTTTGCTCTTTTAAATGAAGATGAAGAGAAACTAAAAAAAAAATGTTACTTTGCTGGAACCTAAGTCTTGAGATGTACAGAGCAATTTTTTTTAAAGATTTTATTTATTTGACAGAGAGAGACACAACGAGAGTGGGAACACAAGCAGGGGGAGTGCGAGAGGGAGAAGCAGGCTTCCCGCTGAGCAGGGAGCCCCATGTGGGGCTCGATCCCAGGACCCTGGGATCATGACCTGAGCCAAAGGCAGACGCTTAATGACTGAGCCACCCAAGTGCCCCTGTACAGAGCATTTTTAAACTACAGGTGACTACTACATTCTCAAATACAGAAAACATTTTATGATTGTATTTTATAAATAGCATTGGCAGAAAAATACAAATATTAACAATTTCCAATTCAAAAATATTCCTAATATCTGATTAGATTATTTTTATTTGGTCTTTTAAAATACGGTTACATCTGAAGTAAACACAAACTAGCTCATGGTTTTGTATATGAGAGGGCAAACCTGCTTTCTAGAAGTAAGTAAAAAAGAAAAGAAAATGTAGGGGCACCTGGGTGGCTCAGTCGTTAAGCGTCTGCCTTCAGCTCGGGTCATGATCCCAGGGTCCTGGGATGGAGCCCCACATCGAGCCCCACATCAGGCTCCTTGCTCAGCGGGAGGCCTGCTTCTCCCTCTCCCACTCCCCCTGCTTGTGTTCCCTCTCTCGCTGTGTCTCTCTCTGTCAAATAAATAAAATCTTTAAAAAAAAAAGAAAAGAAAATGTAAATCCAAATTCATAGATTTTTATTTTCCCTCTGCAGTATATCAACTAGATTCTATATGCTTTCATTTCCCTTCATTCCACAAATGTTTACTGCCTATCCTGAGCTTGAATGTTAATAATATTAGGTGAAACATATAATATAAAAATGTGAAATGTCAACATCGAAATGACTATAATTAAAATAATTATAATCTATAATATACAATATATCAGAGTATTACAATAGGTTACATGACAACATACTATATAATTCTCTGCTAAAAGAGTACAATATGTATAAGTAATATCTAGTATGAAATTACATTAATCAATTACTTCATTAATTAATAAGTATAATATCCTATTTTAAGGCTGGTAACAAAAGGAAATAAAAATAGGATGACCACTATATCAACTTTAATATCAAGTACACTTTTGGTTTTATATTCTCAAGGGTAATAATATTTATTATTTCCATTAAAAAAGAAATGGACTATTAGTTCCATTCTTAATCTCATAGATCTAGTGTTGTGAAGAAGGAAATTTTTTATGTGCATTGACACACAACATTGAATTGTGATTTCCATTCTCTCCTTAGTCTCAATACCATAAATGCCACTACCGCCTGCAAGAGTAGCTTCCAATCCTATGAGAATTGCCAGAATCTTATCTAGTTGGAAGGGTAAAAATTTCCTTGCTCTAGGGATAGTGTGTGTGTATATATGAACATGCCCATATGCACAATGATATGCAGTAAATATGACCAAATCAATAACATGTCAAACGTTTTCTTTTCATTTTCGAGTGGAAAAAAAGAAAATAAAGTTTGGTGAACACCTTTCTGACTTGGGTCTCTCTACAAGTATCAGAACTTGAACTTGTTAGAGATACAGATCTTATCCAGTTCAATTTTATGAATTTATGTCTCTTTGTCACATTGTTCTTGTTTTATTGAGATCTTCAGGAAAGAGCAAAATTAAATTCAAATGTTCAATTGATCATGTATCAGAATCGTATCTTTCAAACTTACTTTTATTCTCTTTTCTGTCTTCTATTTATAATCCAAACTGGTAGTTATCTTTACCACTAACAACGTGATCTATGGACTAATGTCAACATCTTGACGCCATTCTGTTCAAAGTTTACTGACGTGAGTAGGAAGGGAGATATATACCTAAATCTAATCTAACAGTGCTTCTAAAGCCATGGATAAACTAGAGTTCCCCAAGAGTTTCAAAGTGAAAAAATACTAAATTATTCCTGATACTTTACAGGAATATTTTCTATATGCTCTTTTTTTAGTAGGATTTCTAATTTAGATAAGTCCAAAATTTACCACTTCTCCTCACCATGAAAATTTGGATCGAATGCTGCCTGTCAGCTGATGTTTGCCTAGGAAAAATTATGAGGAGATGATTGAACTTACACTTTAAAAAGAGAAGGAGGGGCACCTGGGTGGCTCAGTCAGTTAAGTGTCCAACTCTTGATTTCAGCTCATGTCATCACCTCGGGGTCCTGAGATTGAGCCCCGCATTGGACTCCACACTCAGGGGTGTGGGGAATCTGCTTGTCCCTCTCTCCCCATACCCTGCCCTGCTTGCTTTCACTCTCTCGCACTCAAATAAATAAATAAATAAATAAATAAATAAATAAATAAAATCTTTAAAAAAAGTAAAAAGAGGAGATTTGAATTTGGGAGCCCATGTTTTAAGCATCATTGTTCGTTCTAGAAGGAGTTAGACGCTTAAGGACAACAGCAGTAAATAGCAGAAGCAATAGCAAATCAAATCTCTTAGGTTTGATAGTTCAGACTTCCAGGAGCTAATGCCTGCTAGAATTGCAAAGTGTGACCAATTTCTCTATTCTGAATAAAACTCCCATTTTATTAAGTATTTCGGTAAAGGATAATGGAGAAGGTAATAAAAATAAATCCTTGATTGCATGATCAGATGGAAATTTGAGCAATTAAACAGAATGTATATAGTACAATACATACACATATTATCTATCTATATATATTATAATATATACATATATAAATGTATTACATTACAAAGTTTCTATTAATGGTTGGTTAAGGATAGAATTTTTGAAATTGGTATTAGAAAAAGGAAGATTTTTTTTTTTTTTTTAAGATTTTTTATTTATTTACTTGAGAGAGAGAATGAGATAGAGAGAGCATGAGAGGGGGGAGGGTCAGAGGGAGAAGCAGACTCCCCACTGAGCAGGGAGCCCGACGTGGGACTCGATCCCGGGACTCCAGGATCATGACCTGAGCCGAAGGCAGTCGCTTAACCAACTGAGCCACCCAGGCGCCCAGAAAAAGGAAGATGTTTTTATTTAAATTTTCAATATGGTTTAACAATTTAAATGTTAAAAAAAATCACAGAAAAAGAACATGCAAGTGAACTATTATGTAAGTGAAATACCTAAAGCCGAAATCACCCAGGATTGGAAGGCTATTCAGTCCATTGTTGATAGTTCTCTCTCCTATACCACAAAAGATACATCCACCATAGACCCGGTCTCCTACAGTGACAGGTCTTCTCTTTCTTGAGTCTGCCAGGTTTCCCATCTCGAATAGTCACCCTGGATACATTATGCTAGTTTTTATTTAAAGGGATTCACATTTGTTTACATGCTGTATCTGGGGAAAATTTTCCTTCTCTTGACCTTTACATTTCTGAGTAAAAAAGAGCACAGATTCCTTTCTGCCCCAAGCCTGCACACATTTTCTGTTTGGAATAAATTACAACCATTCAGGGGAAAATTATATATGATTTAACATTCTTTGAAGAATCAGTAGGAAATAGTTGATAAATGGTTGAAAATAGGGCTCTGAAGGACCAGTCTAGGACCAGTATATGAAGCGAAACCATCGACATGGTCGAATTTCCTTTAAGAAATAGTGTATAAGAATATGCAGATAGCATGCGAAGAAAAACACAAAGAAATTCTGACAGCAGGAAGACCAAGGGAGTGTTATCAGAATCATAGGGAAGTAAAAATGTAAGGGTAACTAACCTTGTCATTGCCTCAGGAAAGTGAAGTAACATAATTGTTGTTGCTCAGGAGAAAAATCTATTAGTTTTTGTATTAGATGAGGACCCTAAAGATGAAAACAGAAACACTTTTAGTGAAGTGGCAGAAGGCAGAGGATAGATTACAGTCGGTGGAGAAGCAAAAGTTCTAGACCACTTCAAACTAAAACTCATGTTCTATTTTTGTTTGTTCAGAAAACTGCATTTTAAGAGGCGCTTAGAGACTAAACACCACATCCAGAGAATAATCATCATGCGGGGCGATTCAAAATCCTTATATAAAAAAAGAACATAGGAGAAGAAACTGAGGACATTTGGGTTAGAGAAAAAAAATGCCATTACGGATGATAAGTATTTGCAAGACATTTACATGCAATAAACATTGAATGTGTTTCCAATGTTTCCAGAGGAAACTGATAGAGCTATTATTTTGAAATTAAGAGATATATATTTGAGGAAGTAAAAAAAATTTATATTGAAGATGAACTCGAATATTTCCACCAGCTTCTCATTTCAATGGGCAGGGCTGGTGCATTCCTCCCAGAAAGCGTAAGGAAAATAGTATGATGGTAAGTACTATGGTTACTATGGTCAGGTTATTTAATACCTCCATCACTTCCTATTATTTTCATTTTGTGTGTGTGTGGTAATAAATATTTAAGATCTACTTTCTAGCAACTTCAAGTATATAATACAGTATTTGTTTAATATCGTCACCATGCTGTACACTAGATCATTTCTTTCTTTTTTTAATAGCCGAATTAAGTTCTTCTAATAGATTACATATATAGATGTTTAGCCATACTCTTTGATCAACTCTTTAAAGAACTTTATATCCAATTTACATGCTTGATCATTTCTTAATGTATATGTATATCGAATCATGTTGTGCACCTTAAACTTGCATGTATCATATGTCAATTATATTTCAATGAAACTGGAAAAAGATAAAATGGTAATTTGTAAACATACACAGGAATACTCAAAAACAAAAGGTATCCTTCTGTATGTCTTTGCTGACTTGTATATTTCTGGCAGTGAAAAAGTTGCCATCATATACTGAGGGAGGTAACATTTCTTAAGTGTAAGCAGCCATGTTATAAAGGTGGCATATTATACCTGCAAATATTGTAATGCAATAGGTAGAACTTTGGTTTAGAAAAGATGTTATGCTTACTGACTTCTTGGGAGTGTTTGATTTAGCATTGCTGAGGGAATATTATACTGATAAACCGTGGGTATGTACATATAAATGTGTACATGCATATTGATAAGACATTTTCTCTATCTTTATTATGCTTTATACCTTAACTACATCATTATTATATATAACATTGTTTTATTTCTTCAGGGAGTTAACTAGACATATAGATATAAGAGTATATGCAGTGTGATGGGTGTTTTATTATCTGTATGGTTACAGAGCATGTCTAAACAATAGAAGTGTGATTAATTTTTTTTTTAGAAAGGGATGGGGAAGGGATGTGTTAGTCTGGAAGAGATTAGAGTAGATGTGGTATTTGAACTATAATTTAAGGTGATAGAGGAAATTTTTAACTATTGGGAAGGAAACATGAGTAAGAACAACAACGATATTATAAAAAATATGGCATGCTTAAAAAATCAAAAGTACTTTGGAATGTCAAAAGCAAAAGATTTGTCAAGGAAAGTAGGTACAAAAAGGGTGAAAAGTTAGGGGGTGTCAGCCTGAAATCACAGAAGTCCTGCAGGCTGGCCTTTAGAGTATAAATTTTAGAGAAATAGGAATTTTAAGAGTAAACAGTTAATTATAATAAAAGGTATTGATATACAGATTCTCAATAACAGATATTGGAAAAGTAATGCCTATACATCTAAATACACCTAAAAATAAATAAATTCCCCATTTTCCCTCAATGACTACAAGCTGGACATGTAAAATTCAGCAGTTACCTGTATATTTTTAAAATTTTTTTCAGTAGTTGGACTTTAATTGCCATAGTTTCATAAGGCCTTTTTTCTTAAGAAACCGTGGACACAAAGAAAAATGTAGGACAACACCATCTGAAGTTGACATTTGTCACTAAACTTAAACATGAATGAATCACCAAAATAATGTATAATTCATCAGTGGTAGAGTAATCATATTAATGACTCACATCTGAAGTAAAAAAAAAAATTGTAAGTGTATTGCCAGGTATTAACTTGAAAATTGCCACCAGATTTATGGATTATCTAAGCAGATTGAATGCAATCTTATTAAATGTGTTAATGATGTTTAAGTGGATAGGGAAAATAGAAAAAATAATTATGAAACTTTAAGTTTTACCAATACAGATTTCCTTCAGCAAGAGGAAATAAACTCATGTTATTTTTAGTAAACAGGAATATATTCTTCTAAAGCCAAACCAAAAAAAAAAAAAGTTTCTGAATGACAATCTTTTAATATTGTTCAGTCCCTTAAATACAAAAAAGAACTCGCACAGTTTCTGTGATGTACATAATAATATAAAACAGTAACAGTTATCACTAGAAAAATCTATAAACATTTTAAGGTGTAGAATAATGTACATATATTCTACTTAACTATATAAATGTGTATATTGCAACTGTTATTATGTAAAGCGAAGGTCAAATTTAAACAAATCATCCTATTATGTGGTTGGCAAAAAAAGGAAAGACAATTACTTTCATGTAATTTATATAGAAAAAAAATCATGTTTTATTTTATTTAAATCGTGATTCCCAAGTATATAATTTTATATGCTGTGAATGACTTATTTTATAAATAATCAACAAAAGATAACAGATAAGGATATTGAAACAAGGAAAAAATAACCAGGGAAAAGAGTATGTGTATATATAGAGAGAAAGCCAAATGAGCTGCATTAAATATTAACATCCAAGTACACACACATACCCATTGAGAACTGTTCCTGAAATAATAACTACAGAGAATCTCCTAAATACACCTTTGACTCTTAGGAATCTGGTCTTGTTTGATCACTGCTTAAAAATATATTTCCATGCTATATTCATTTCATTTCTGAGTAAGAGTCTAAATCCTATCTTTTTTTTCAAGGCAAATGACTAAAATATTTGGGTTAAAATATTCTAGCTTTAAATCTATATTATTGGTGTTCATGTACACAGAGCATATTCTTGAATCAGTCTGCCTTACTCATATGAAATTAAATGACTGATAGGATCAAGGAGTAGGGTTGAGAATATTTTGTTAATTAACGAAGAATGGCAACCTGTCAAAGCTGCTTATTATTCCAAACATGCTTTTTGAAAAGTTTTCCTTGTATCTTAAAAACCTTCTCTGAGGATTATTGAGCTTCCTTTATTTTTTGTGTATTCAACTCTATGAATGGGAATGAATCTATAATTGCGGAGGATTTTTTTTTTCCAGTGGGGACAAATAAATGTGCCAATTCTTTAATGACTAATGTATGGTATTATCTATAATGTTTTTATTTAATCTTATTATTTAAATAACATTTATTTAATCACACTATTTAAGTAGCATTTTAGAATATAGCTTCCATAATTCCTTTGTCTAAACTTCATCAGTACCATTGATTTATCACTAAAGAAATTACCCACTTTCAAGAAATCTGCATGACATGGCATCAGCTATATATATACATATGTCTATTGAATTTGTTCTCAAGTTTTTGCCTCTAGAAATTTGTATTCAGATAAGCATTTACCATAAACACATAATGTTTATGTGACAAATATGTGAGAAGCAATGTAAATACAAATGCCTAATGTGCTTTAAAAAGTCATTTGAAGTAAAGTGATAATTTATTTTAGAAGTTGACTCTATAAATGCACAGTTTTTTTTAACCAAATGTTGTACTGTTTCCATAGCTGGCAATGGCATTCTAACACATGCGTGGTACTCACATTGTATGTAGAATGAAGTGAATGTGTAAATAAAAAAGCAAATGCTTCTAACAAAGTTGGGTATGTGTTTTTCTTGCAAAAATGCAGAGAAAAATCACACTTATTATTCAAGTCTGAGTTCCATAAATAGCATCAAATGCCAACTTTAAACCATGAAGTAGTGAGGAATATTATTCCAAAGTATCTGGATTTTTAATATTTCATTATTTTGGACATTAACATTTCTTTTCTTTATGCTGGCATATGATAGCCGAGAGGTGCTCATGCCTCATTGCTTTAAAATATGCTGTTTTCAGTTGCTGAGAAGAATGTGAGGCAACAGGTTTTGGGGGAAAATACAGATTCTGTCCAGCTGTAATAAAGGCATTAATATGAAAGATCATGCTCAGATAAGGTATTCCAAACCTATGTATTAGGAGAAGATGAGCTCATTTAAAAAATGATCTCAACTCCTGTTGATTGACTGCCTCTGTTATAGCAATTCTTATTAACTATTTCAAAAACTCAGACTTTATGATAAAGAAAAATTTGGAGCAGACTTGTATAATGTAGTAAATTATCACTTTTCCCTGGCTGTGTATTTTAAACAAAGCATGCAAATAACTTGAAGAAACTCTTATATAGTAAATACCAAGTTTCCTTTAAAATAATGCAGAAGAAAACCTGAGTTTCTAAAAAGAAAAGAATAGTTTTTTGTTTATTGGGTTTTTTTTGTCTGTTTGCTTGTTTTGCATAACACAGTGAATTTTAATGAATTTAGACCCCCACTTTGGGGGTCTAAAAAGAAAAGTTTTATATTAAATTATTTTTCCTGACTTTAGAAAAGACAACTTCTTATTTTAATCTGGAAACAATCTTAAAATCAACCTCTGACAGACACAATCTGAAAATACCTTACTGTGGTTGAAATCAACCCTCCTGATGGAAAAAACTAGAAAAGCCAAACAAAATATTATGAGAAAATTATTGGACTTGGCAAGCAGTGATGATATGAAGGGTCAAGATCCAGAGATGAAGGAAGGACCAGATATGGGAGAGCAATGTTTGATGCTGCTTTTCCCACTGAAAAATCTCGTTTATCCCAAAACTGTAGAGGAAAGGCTGACAAAGCTACACTGAGTATTTGGCAATCTCCTGGGTTTGTAGTGTCAATGGTTGACTTCAGGACCTGTGAAGTGTGCTAGAACTAAAGGCTGGATCCTTGAAAGACTGCGCATTTACAGAAATGATGAACCACAAACAGAGCAGCTCTCCAAAAATCAGCTCGAGGGTATATTCTATATGTAGCATGTGGCCAATGACATAGCCCTAAAGCATATTAAACCAGAATTTGACAGAATGAAAAGAGCAATAACCAAACCACACTCACCATTGCGATATTTTGCACATATAGTTCATAAATTGATAGAAGCAGCCAAAATATAGGATTTACGAATATCAGAAATTTGTCACTCTCAACAAATTTCAGTGAATCAAATTTGTACATGTTGTGCTATCTGATAACTTACTAAAATGTGTGGGTGCAGCTTTAGTCATGCTAAGAAGGAAATCTATAGCTTCGAATACTTATGGTTGAAGGGAAAGGAAGTCTTTCAATCAAAGACCAAGCAACAATCTTGAGAAGGCAGAAAAGAAAGACCAACTTAAATCCAACGCAGGCATTAGTGAAATAGAAAGCAATATCCACCAGAGGAACAACAAAGCCAAATTAAGATAATTTCACAAGATTAATAAAGTTCATAGTACAATATCAAGACTGAAAAATAAATAAATGGAGGAAAGTAGAAATCACAAGCATCATGAATAAAAAAATAGTCACTAGTAGTAATCCTAGAGACAATAAAAGGGAAAAAGAGAACAATCTGATAAACTGATACCAAAAATTTTAAAAAGTTTGAAGTTGAAAAATTCCCTGAAAAATGTAATACCCAGTTTAACTCAAAAATTGATTCAACTGACATAATTATGACACATCTTCTAGAAATTGAATTCATATTTAATAAACATTCGTGTGAAAATCGAAAACTCAAAGGATTTCTCAATTTCTTCAAACACTGGAAGAAGAAAGAGTATGCATCCTAGAAACACTTCCAGAGATTTAAAAAACAAAAATGGTACAATATCTAACTAGTTTTGTGAGGCCAACATGACACTGATACCAAAGCCATGTAAGGACATTACTAGAAAGTGAAATTGAAAGTCAGTATTTGTTATAAGTTTATATTGAAATTTCATTACTGATTCTAGTAATTTAACTTAGGAATATTTAATTAAATAGGGGGCAAGGCCATTTTCTCCTCACATAACAAGCACACTGGACATTGGCAGCAGGTGGTGGTGTGTATAATGTGTGGTATCAGGGTAGTCTATTTCTTGTTCTCTTGGCATTTTCTACTTTTCAAGCTGGCTGACATAGCATTCCACATCAAGATAGGAAGAAGGTGATAAAGCATCCTTTTTATTTATGATAATTTCTTGTTCTCCCCCTTTCCTTCCCTTTCCTCTTGCATAAACCTCTCACCATTATTTTAGGATTTTATTAAAAATTGTTGAGGTGCCTGGGTGGCTCAGTCAGTTAAGCGTCATGATCTCAGGGTTCTGGGCTGGAGCCCCACATGGGGGTCCCTGCTCAGTGTGGAGTCTGCTTCTCCCTCTCCCTTTGTCCCTCCCCCCTATTTATGCCCCCTCTCTCTTTCTCAAATAAATAAACTAAATCTTTAAAAAAAATTCTTTTGTCTTTTTCTCCATGATGATATAAAAACATGTGAAAACATATGATTGTTTTCATTGTTTTAGAAAATAGATCACATTATTATAATTTAATACTCCATTGTACATCATGGAAATCCCTACAAGTAGCTTAATATGGGTTTATAATAATTCATCCTCTTTGCAGTTCATTGATATTAAATTTGTTTTCGATTTTTGCTGCTACCAACGACTCAGTAACATCCTTTTATATATGTTCTAAGATATCAACATTTTTATTTGAAAGTGAAAAGTGAAATTTGTGAACCAAATGGTGAGTATATATTTAAGATTAAGGTAATTTATAGATTGCTTCCTATTTCACATTTTCTTCAGCAATGAAAAACTAAAACATATATATAATATTGACATATTATTGCACATAACTTTGTTAATCTGATGGGGAAGAAGTCATGGCACTTATGGCCATTCATTCTGCATTCGTTGGATATTAATTATTATGATCATTTTCCACATACTTACTTGTAATCTGCTTGCTATTTTGAATTTTTTTATTAACATTATTTACACATTTTGTGTTCTCTGGAGCTCTTTGTCTATTAAAAATAGTAACCGTCAATTATTTTCTCCCAAGTCAGTTATTTGTCTATTAACTTTTTATTATAGTCACTTTTGTTATCTGAAACAATTTAATGTAACCTCAGTTAAAGAGATCTTCTCAACCCCTAATTTTAGTTTCGGTTTCTTACATTTACATACATCTAAGACTTTGTTGTTTTTATGATATAGCATTATCTGTCTGTAATACATTAGAATTTCAGTGTATATGATTTGAGATACAATTCCAGATTTACTCGTATATTTTTATTTCCTATTGTGAATTGAATGCTAGATGTTATCGTTGTTGACATTACTATATTATTATTATTATTGAGAAAATTGATAATTTTAAATATTTATTTTGTATTCAGTTTTCTCACCAAGTTATTTTATCAAATCTTGTTGGGTTTAAAAAAAAAAAAAATCTTTTTTTTTCAGTTGTGTTGTTTGTTTAAGTACAACATTAGAAAATAGATTTGTCTACTCTTTGAAATTTTGCATTTGTTTTTCCTAAATATTATAATTGTTTTACGTATTTGTATTTGTTTAATCCCTGCCATCCTTATTTTGCTTATGACTTTAATTAAAATGGTATTAGAAAAAATAAAAAACAATAAAATGGTATTAAAATCCTTTCACTTTCAATGACATTTACCATTTGAGTAAATATGCTTTTTTAAATGTAACTAGTTGCTTTTTAATCCATTTTTTATTTAGATATTTCATTAGGAAATTCTTCTGAGTATCATCAAATCTCATTTCAGTGTATATTAAAGAAAGCTGAATAAAAGAATTCAGGTAGATGAAAAGAATCTTGTATAACTGTAACCCGCTAACAATACCTGTCTAGTTTCTGTTTCTGTGTGTTTGACAATTTTAGATTTCTCATATAAGTGGAATTATGCAGTGTCTCTTCTGAGACTGGCTTATATCACTTAGCGTAATGTCCTCTAGGTTCACCTGTGTTGTCACAAATCATAGGATTTCCTTCTTTATTAAGGCTGAATAATCTGTACAGCATTGTGCCTATATTTCACAATACTGTATTGTGCACTTTAAAATATAGGAGGGTAGATCTCATGTTAAGTATTCTCAACACATACACGCGCGCGCGCGCGCACACACACACACACACAGAACCCAAGGAAACTTCTGGAGATGATGGATATGTTTATTACCTTAATTGTGGTTTTGACATCACTGGTCTATGCACATGTCCAAATTCAAATCATATGCATTAATTATGTGCAGGGTTTTTTCTATCAAAAAATTAAAACTTAAAAAATAGAATTTAGAAATGAAGAGAATTATCCCCAAGGCTCTTTATAGGAACTCTTTTATGATTTTCAGTAAAGTAGTAGGCACAAGAAGAAGGTAGAAGACTATGAAGTATGATGCTGAGTGTGACATGAAGGTGGAGTACATGTCTGAACGAAAGAAGGGAAGCAGAAAAAGGGATTTAGCAATGTGACAACACAGAAGCAGCCCTCCCCTGTGCAAATGGTAGATGCTGGAGTCTCAAACCATTCTCTCTTTCCAGTCCTTATTATAAGAAACACCACATTGGAAAACTGCAGGTTCTATCAGAAAGTTGACCCTCGATTAAATATTTTTGATCCATTGAATGAATGAACGGTCTTACCTGATTCTGTAGTTTTTAGTCTAAAAAAACTAGGCAGAGCTGCGTGCATTTCCTCCACCCCTACCTGCTCTGTGTACGTCTAATACAAGGTAGTTACTTGTGATCTGTGACCTCAGAAGAGCCTGAGACACACAGAAGACTTTGAGCCTTCTGCACCTGTCTTGTTTCCTCATTTTCTTCCTAAGCTTTCCTCTTCTATAATCTTTATCAGCATCATAATCAATATGTGTATACATGCTTATTTTCCCCACCAGATTGTGACCTACTCGAGGGCAGGAATAATTTCAAACTAAAGACTCAAGACACATGTTTAATGAATAAGCACTTTATGTGCGGCAGATAGTGTGTAAAATGCCACTGTGTATGGTCAGATTGAAGAATTGTTCTCTGCAGTCAAAATCCAGAGAATTCTGCATATGTTTGCTTTACGCAAACGTATCACGCATTCTATGGTGTACCAGAGGCACGGAAGACACAACGTGTGGTCATAACAGTAGGTATATCTCGACAAGTCTCCCAGCAAAAATGTCCTGTTTTTGTAGCTGAATTTTTTTATGAATCTGTTCCTTGCCACTCTGTTTATATCTTGGGGCCAAAACACTGGCCTTCTAATTTGGCACAGGAAAAGTTCCAGACAGCCAAGAGGAAGTTCATCTTCTCTTCCCATCACTAAGAACATTTAGCTTGGACTGGTCCTTTCATACAAATGAAATCTTTACTAACAAACCAGAGAGCTGGATCTTAGTCCGATGTGATGAGCAGTGATTAATAAAGCAGCAGAAAACAATGAACAATAATTTGGTCTATTAGCTCTGCCGATTCAGTCAATTAGTTGCCAAGCACTGAAACACCCTACTGAGAAAAGGAGGCTGTATTTCTGTTTGTGATCTAACACAGCCAGGTACACCATGGGGATGTGAGCATGGTCAAACAGGTCAAGGCTGGGTCCTGGCAGGTGTCTAAAGTAACGGAGTGGATCTATTTTCACTTCAGAATGTGACGAATGTGTCATGGAAGTTTCTTTCCTGTTGTTAAAATTAATAGGGAGAAACACTTCTCTTTTCCAAGAAGGAGGAATAACTAAATTTAATCATACCAGAGGCCTTTAGTGCCCTATTATAGGTAGTATCTCCTGGCACTTTCTTGTTTTTTCTTAGGTATCAAAAGATTATGATAATGGTAAAATTCTTCACTAGGTCCTCTCATGGCTTGTAAATAAGACTTAAAGGTAATTTTGTCCTTTGAAGTCTAAAAATTCAAGGGTAGAATCTTTATCTTTGCATCAAGATTAACTTTAGAAATAAACACTTTCTCCTGGAAATGGTTTAGTTATGGCATCACTATTTTTAAAAAGAACTCGCATTTTTAAATTTCTGACACCTTGTTCTTCCTAACATGTATTTTGGCCTTTAGGCTATCCAGCTTTGCGCAAATAGGAATAAGTTCCATGTTGCTATTTTCCATCTTTTTAGTATAAAAATCCATAGAAATGAATGGTATTTTCTCCCATGCACTACCATAAAAACAGCTCTTTATGTAGTGAAAGTTAAAAAACAAAACAAAAGTCTTACTATATATAACATGGTCATCTACTCTAATATTCGTCTATCACATTCTCTATTCTTATTCTTTTATAATGAATTAAAATAATTTATATTTTATTCACATTTCTAGGCACACTCTCTTTAAAGGTGAGAATATCTGATTTCTTGGAATAATCTTTGCATAACCTAATACCCAGGAGATAGCAGTACTTTGTGTGTGTGTGTGTCTTTTTCTGGAGCCCTCACTATTGTATTTTTATGGAATCACTGGGATTTAGAGGAAAAATGTGCATAAGATAATTGAGAAATATGCTGTAAGCCTATCCTCGATTATTTTGGACTAAAGCCTGTATATGCAACAAATGTAGTGGCCATACTTTGTTCAGTATTTGAACCCATATCCTGTCACTGTAAAATACAAAACAAAACAAAAACTGGAACATGAAGCACATGTTAAATGTGCCCAGAAGCCTCTTTGTTGTGCACATATGCACATTTACTATATAAAATTAATGTACCTCTAATAAATTGAACCTCTCCTAACTGCTTATTGTATTTACCCTGCTAAACCATATAGTTGTGATATTTTTAAGGGTCTACCTGGCATAGTTGGCCTAGAGTAAATGCTGAACCATTTGACAATAGCAAAGACTGCATTTATGGGAATACTGCAGGCTGTTGCTTTTTTTAAAACAAGAATTTTAAGGTACTTCTTGGGGAGCAAAGGCAGGAAAAGCGTTGTCCAAATAATTTCTCTTTGTGATTTTGTTCATTTAGCATTCAATATTTTTTCCACCTCCAAAAATGCTTAATAGGTATATAATTAATATTTTGACAAACGTATTTCTATTATTGGTGTCAGAGAGTGACACATGCTCATTTTGCTGCAGACTAGTGATGGGCATATTACATCATTTTAAACTTCATGAGCTTATAGACAGATGAGAAAATCAAAATGAGAAAAAACTTTAAAATTGCAAGAAAATCAATCTATTACATATAAGGCAGATAGATCGTTTCTATACAATTTAACATATGAACTATAATATCGGTTGCAAGGGCTTCCATAACAAAATACAACAGAATGGGTGGCTTAAACAACAAAATTCATTTCTCATGGTTGTGATGGCTGGAAGTCTAAGATCCAGGTATTGGCAGGGTTGGTTTCTCCTGAGTCTTCTGTCCTTGACTTGTGGATGGCTACCTTATCACTAAGTCCTCACATGGCCTTTGCCCCATGCCCACACCTCCCCAGTGTCTCTTCCTCTTCCTATAAGGACAGCAGGAATATTGGATCAGACACTACCTTGATGACCTTATTTATTTTTAATTGCCTCCTTAAAGGCCCTGTCTCCAAGCACAGTCCCACTGGGGGTTAGAGCTTCAACATATGAATTCCAGGGGGGACAGATTCAGTCCAAACAGTTACTTACTGAAACTAATTGAGATATTCTTCAAGCTTGTAGTGGGGGGGAGAAAAAAAACAAAAAACTTTTATTTTATTTACTCTCTTCAGCAAAAATTTACTTTATTTTTAGTACCCAATTAATGAAATCCACTGTGATTCAGAGCATTAGTGTTTGTGTGATATACTAGCCTTAAAATGTTCTTATTCTCTACAGCAACAAGTCTAGTTTGAAAAGATATGCCATTGTTTTCTAAGGAAAATAGACTATGTAATTGTATTTGAAGTAAAAAGTAATAATTACTTATAGGTGGTCTCTTACAGTAAAATATTAGTAGTAAAATTAAATTTTGTATGTATAAATGAACATTTTACTTTCCTCAAGTTTTTTTTTTTTTCCCCCCCGATCCTTGAGGTCATAGAATATTAATTCACAAAAGCACTGGATGATAGGCTTATTGTGTTCAGGGGGAAATAAAGCAAAACAGCAGTATATGAAATAAAATAAACTATAGGATATTTTAAACATCTGATTTAATATTCTGAGTTTCAGTGGAAAAATATCTGCATAGAATGGAAGCATTCCTATCAAATATAACATCAAATGACTTATTTCTCTCTTTGATTCCTGGCAGAACCAATATTTTCCTAAAATCAGAGAATTCTAGAGTTGGAGTAGACACCTGAACATCTTTCATATGAAAAGTATCCTATTTTGGTGATGAGTTTTTGAATAAATATAACTTAAGATTAAGAACAGATAGGCCTCTTCCATTGTATGTTCTTTTCTCTCACTAATGTAATTTTATCTTCTAATAATTTCATACTATT
Organism: Mirounga angustirostris; assembly: GCF_029215605.1. Lineage (NCBI taxonomy): Eukaryota > Metazoa > Chordata > Mammalia > Carnivora > Phocidae > Mirounga > Mirounga angustirostris. The sequence continues at coordinate 9,444,314 of NW_026991722.1, read as the reverse complement.
TCTTCTACAAAGAGAGGACCTGGATAGAAATCTAAAACTTGAGGCCCCATTGGACCCCTCTAAATAATTCAAGAGTATATTCTGGCTATTTTTGCTTCTTTTCAGGATGGGTTAAGGCTTTGCCTTTATGGAGAGCTGTAACAATAATGGTGGGGAAATATTTGTTTGGTTTTGGAATTACCAAATTAGGGAATCACAATAACAGGGACCCAGATCTTATTAGTACTATTTTCAAATAGCTCTCTAAAGCTATATTCTTTATTTAGGAAGTCTACCAAACTCATCATCCACAAACATTACAAAAAGTAAAGAGAGCTAATAAGATAATAAAGCTACAATGAAGTGCAAAACTTTCAAAAACCCTTAAGCTTCCTAGGGCTAAATCACTGTCATTGCATTCAATTATGTTAAGATCAATCCCATTAAGGATCCACAAGCTATCTTTTTGTAAGTTAGTAAGAGGATGCCCCATACGTGTGGAAATTTTACTCCCTGAATCTTAGGTTCTATCTCATTCGGGCTAATATGACTAAATACCACAAGAGATAAGTACCACAATATCACTAACACATTTAAAATGCATTTTTTTAAAGACTTAACTGACAAAGGTATATTGGACTTCCAGAAATAGCATCAGAGAGAAACTCTCCATCAGTGGACACCACTGAAAAGGACCTTATCCCAGGTAGAGAAAAACTCCAAAGAGTTGATTCAGAGATTCACATTTGCCACATAAAAAGAAATGTATAACTTCCTCCTGACTCCTAGAGATCCATTCCATCAAGAGATTTAAAGCTGAGAATTCTTAGAAATATTTCAGAAGCCATGGTTTCAGATGTCATTAAAACGCTGCCAGCAAAATTTAGCCCATCAGGAATCAGAATTGTATTAGGGCTTTTCTTGCTACAGTAAACAGTTTGCTCTACTCAAAGGCACTCCAGCCTTCTATGCAGGAACTGTTTATCTGCACTCAAACATTTTTCTCACCTGAAGGGAATTACTTCAGTTGAGATGAATTATGCTTCTATTTCTGATGGAGTCTGTGCTCCTTTAAGTCTGTTTCCTATGAAAACACAGCTTCTCCCAAATCCCAACTGATCATTTGGTCTTGAACATTCATAAAAGCCTTGGATTCCTCTTAGCTACCCAAAGGGGAACTTGAGAGATAGCAATATTTTTTGTTTGTTTGTTTTAACTGCATAAATACCTTAAGTTAAGTGGAACACAGCTCATAAGCAGGCTTAACAAAACAAAACAAAACAAAAACCAACCAACCAACAAACAAAAAGACCCAGCTGGGAAATTTCATTGTGTGAATTAGGTAATCTAAGCTCCGAGCTTTAGGGTCTATTTCAAAGATTAATTACCATTTTGTTTCTGGTAATCACTGTGTTGGAGTTGACTGATTTATCTTTTACAAACTCATAAATGGTCTTGCATAGACATTGTCATGACATAATGATTCAGTAACTCATTTTGAAAAAAAAAAAAGGAAAAGGAAAAGAATGGACTTGCTCTCATTCAACTATAAGAAGCATTCTCTATATATGTAAGTGATGAATCACTAAATTCTACATCTGAAACCAATCTTACCATATGTTAACTAACTACCATATCTGTTAACTAACTAGAATTTAAATACAAACTTGAAATTTAAAAATATATATATATAAAACCTCTAAATTCCAGGTAATTATCTTTTAATATTACATAATATAAAATTATAAAAATAAGTAGTTTGGAACTATTTCTAAGGGAGAGCCCCACAAAATAATGCTTAATATCTGATATTGTTGTGTAATCAGATCATTGTTCCATACCTTTATAATTTCTAGAAGTCGGCACAATAAAAAAATTATTATAAAGTTGCTTAAATAAAAAATAAAATAAAATAAAATAAAAAAGCATTCTCTGAACAATATTCTGGTCAAAAAAATCTTTCAAAATTATATATAATGGATCCAGGTGTTCCAATCTAACTTTGTGTGCTTTTGGCCCAAAAGGGTAACAGCATGCGAAAAGACCTTTCATCCAGGAGCTATTCTCACACTCAGAACTAGACCTTGGTGTTCTTCTGTTGAACATAAACAATTTCACAGACTATCAGCACAGACAAGACTACTATGTGAGCATGATGAAGCAAAACAAAGACAAGATTACTTCCATAACCGTGTTTGAATATAGGCAATAAGAAGAATTTTCCCTTACTAATATGAGTAACAGTGGTTTCTATGAACTATCATAGCTTCCATCCCTTTTTCTTCTTCCAACCATTAAGAAGAAATTAAGACATCCAACCATAAAATTAACCCCAGTTCCTGAGCACAAATCCTTGCATCTGTGAACACTTCCTAGATCACCACATCCTGTAGGCAAGTTTTTCTAATATCCTCTGACTGATAGAAGATCAAGGTAGCTTGATCTTCCCAAGTCAATAAACTCAAATATGTTTGGCTGCATCTGTTCATGGCTGTCATTGGCTGCAGCATCTTAACAGTGGTTTAAACTTGAATACCCACAGTAAGATTGCTCTACAGAAAGCTCACAAGAGTTAGTCCGTCCAGCTTTAAAGTACTAACAGAAAAAATTTGAGATTAGAGGATCATCCTGCCAACTGTCATCTGATACACTGTCTCACCCAAACTTTTTGTCAAAAAAGAAATATTATGTAAGATATTCTGCTTAAATATGATTTATGAATAATTCTTAAAAGGAAATAATATCAACAATGTGATAGAGTTCATGTATAAAATTCTTACAAAGCAATTCAGGGTGAAAATCATACAACTCAGAGGAGCTATTGCTGGCTCAAGGTCACATATCTAATAAGTAGCAGAGAGAAATTTGAATCAGATTTTCTGACGGCAAATCTATTCATTTCACAATCCATGCTGACTGGCAGCATAGGGAATGAAGTGCATGTCCTTTGTTGATAGGGCGTCATAGTTTAAGATCAAGGAACCATCTTGGTCCAAACACTGTTCCCTTCTCTGCACCATGCTGACTCACTCTGCAGAAGGTGCAGAAGAAAGTGATCGCAGTGGTCAAGGGATATAAAACAGCCTAAGAGAAGTGAAGTTAAGGAGATTCAATGTGTTACAATTGGAAAAATACTTTTTTCAGTTACTTAAAGTACTCTACAGCAAAAGAAATAAGATTTTTTTTAATGAACTTCCATTAAGGGCACTTGTATGAAATGTTCATAGGCAGATATTTGAATTTAACATGATCACAGTAATTGCAACAACTTTTGAAGGGCTGTCTCAGAAGGTAATTTACTGACCCTGTTCAAGAGAGGCCGAGTAGCTATTTGGCAGGAAGATGGTAGAAATAAGTTTACTGTTGGAAAGTGTTTTTAGACAAAACTGATGTTTTTATAAACTTGTGCATTTATAATTTTAGGGTTTGTATAATAAGATTGAGAACACACATTTCTAAGTTATGTGGCATTACTACGTAGAGTAGAATTTGAAGTGGTCCTAAAAAATAATTTAAAAAAGATAATGAAGTGGTCATAAAATTTCTGAGATATAGAAACACAGTAGCAAAAAGGTGTAGTTTGAGATACCTGTAGTAGGTAAGTAGATTATATAGCTTTATTTTGAGTGATATGCAAAGAGCTATGGATTCAAGTATTGGATATTCTACTACCTAGCTCTGTAACCCTGGAGAAGTATAAATGATTTAAGTTATTTGTACAATGGGCATATAAAGTCATGCATAGGGGCGCCTGGGTGGCTCAGTCAGTTAAGCGACTGCCTTCGGCTCAGGTCATGATCCTGGAGTTGCGGGATGGAGGCCCGCATCGGGCTCCCTGCTCAGCAGGGAGTCTGCTTCTCCCTCTCCCGCTCCCCCCTCTTGTGCTCTCTGTCTCTCATTGTCTCTCTCGCAAATAAATAAATAAAATCTTTAAAAAAAATACATAAATAAAGTCATGCATAGTTTAGGTTAGGTTTTAATGTGCGTATAAAAGGAAATAATCATTATAAAGTACTGTGTAGCATGGCTGACATTAGGAATGCATTAGTAAATATTAGCTATGTTTTTTTATTTAAAATCCTGCTCTGGATGGCTGAGCTCATAGTATAGCACAGAAGTTTGTTTACTTTGTAAAATGCCGAAATGTCTGCTGTGTTTATTATCCAAAAATGTAAATATTCTTTCTATATGATTTCCTGGCACTCTCATTTGGAGGCTGCGTTCTTTAAAATAACCTTTAACCTAGCATTGCTGCAATGATGTGGAGACTTATATTCTGATGCCATGGTATAAACAGCCAGTTGTTGGTGTTGTCAAAGCCGGGATCTTCAATATGCGAAAGATGAAGCACACATCTTCGATAACTCATTCTAAGGTATTTTGACTGAATGCTGTTGCTGGTGTTGTTAAAGCTTGACCCTTCCGTACCCAGCGTGTTGTGGAGTGTTTCTCTCAACAACGTTTATACTCATTCAGTCATTGTGTACAGAGGTATTTAAACCATCTATTTCTACTTGGCTGTTAACATTTGGAAGCAAACTTCCTTGGTTTTCAAGAAATCAGTATATTGTATTGTACTAATATCTTCCTTTTGTTTATAAATTCTATCAGGAGGTAGTTAAAATTGCTCAGAAGTAATTTGCTTCTCTGAAAGAAATGTTGGTTACAACTCAAAATTAAATTTTCCATAAGTATGTAAAGAGCCGGATAGATGATTTTTAGGAAACTATCTTTTCACTCAATGGTATGCAAAGAGAATGATGTGCACTTAGTGAGTGAAGTAGATGAAGGAAAGAATTTCTTGTCAAGACGGTTGTGGTGAGGTTAAAATAAAATGCTTTTTGTGAAAGTGCTTTATAAAAGAAACAATTTATGAATGTTTTTATTAGCATTGCCAACAGCAACACCATCACCTCAGCATCATCTTTTATTAATATGTTAGATGGGTACAGGGGCACCTGGGTGGCTCAGTTGTTAAGCGTCTGCCTTCAGCTCAGGTCATGATCCCTGGGTCCTGGGGTTAAGCTTTGCATCAGGATCCCTGCTCAGCAGGAAACCTGCTTCTCCCTCTCCCACTCCCCCTACTTGTGTTCCTGCTCTCGCTATCTCTCTCTGTCAAATACATAAATAAAATCTTTAAAAAAATATATTAGATAATATGTTTCAGGTTTCAGGTTATAATTTTCTCCATTCTTTAAATTGCTAAAATAATGCTGATGGGTCACTGATAGCATTTGCTAATTTGAACTGTCTCTACAAACTATTCACTTGAATCTATTGATCTGAATACATTAAGAATACAAAAGTGAGAACAGAATTTTCTCATCTATTTTAGTCTGATCTTTCAATCTCCCAGTGCAATCACAATATCTTCACAGAACCATCTTTTCCTAAACAATAATAAACCTGGCTTCCTATGATGACTTAATGAACAGCAAAATGTATTTTGAATTTGTCTTCTAATTAGTTTACAGTTCCCAGAAACAAACAGATGCTGATATTAGATTGAACATACAAAATATACTTTTCTCACATACATTAACCTTTCTTTTGGTATAATGCATATTTTTACTTTTTTTTTTTCAACCAGGTCATCGGGTAATATTTTATCTATTTCTTTCTGTTTCTGTCTCCTATTCAAGCTTTGTTGCACAACTTCCAATTATAAACCCATTGAGTATCCTTCAAAAAAGGCTTTGTGACCACCTTTGAAATTCTTTGTTATAAATGCAAGGTGACAAAGTGACACTAGAAACTTTATACCTACTAGAAATGGTTCCACACCTACTGAAACGTGTCATAGTCATCTAATATATTTCCACTAATGAAAGCAGATTTTTGTAAATGTTTGTCACTTAGGCTTTTCCTTTTGATAATTAAACACCTATTGAAAGCTTTTCTTTTTATTATTTATTTATTTATTTATTTATTTATTTATTTCTTTATTGAGAGAGAGAGAGAGAGTAAGTGCATGTGAGAACATACAGGCACAGGAGAACTCAGCAGGGTAGAGGGGTGGGAGCATGGGGGAGGGAGGGGCAGAGGGAGAGGGAGAGAGAGTATCTTAAGCAGGCTCCACGCCCAGCACAGAGCTCCTTGCTAGGCTCCATTTCACTGCCCTGAGATCATGACCTGAACCAAAATCAAGAGTCAGACGCTTAACTGACTGAGCTGCCCAGGAACTCCTGAAAGCTTTTCTAATATTATATAATGCCCTTACCTTTTACTTGTTGTTAAGATTGCTTATCCAGTTTGTTTTGCCAAAAGGTGAGAAGGGAATCAAACAGCAAATGTGTAATGGTACTTCTGTAAAATCAAAGCATGACACCTTCTCTGCAAAATGCACAAGAAAAATTTGGGGCCGATTCTCCAGTGTTAATAAGAACTTCCTTAATTAATTGGAAAATAATGGCTTCTCCAGTTTATCATCATAACACTTTCTCTATTGCTCTGTCTATATGGGTCTAGGTATTTAACTGTAATAATAAAATTTCAGTGATTGCTATGCCTAGCAATGACTCATCACTTCTTGGGGGCCTATCAAATTAACTGATGTGGGTGCCATGGAAACCCAACTTGTAACATGTAAACAGTAACTGTTCAGTTCCTAGATTTGGTCATATGGTACAGTGGAAAGTATATGCCATAGATGTTGCTCTTGTCTCAGCCTGGCTAGTTACGTTGGACAGGTCATCCACCCTTCTTGACCCTCAGGTACCTCCCATACACAAAATGACAATAATCTTATGTGCTTTATCCATGTTGTAAGAGCTGGAAACAGTGACCCTAACAGTGAGAGTCTGCAAGATTAGACAGCAAGAGGAAACTTGCATCCCTAAGCACACACTTATGGTTTGGAAGTGATCAAAGAAAATACCTTTATTTATAATTGAATTGTTTGAAGCATTCATAGATCATTAGTTGATTTTTTTTTTTCTTTAGAGAGAAAGGAAAAGAGTTTTATTCAAACCCAAGTCAGGACAGCGGCCTGGGAGACACAATCTTCACAAGGAAGGGAGTGTTCTGGGGAAGGAATATTAGGGTCATGTTTATATACTTGTTCTGTATTGTTTAACATACAGAATAACACAACATCATGAGGAAGAAACTCCAGAAAGCTACAGACTTTTTCTTTTTTTTTTTTAATTTTATTATGTTATGTTAGTCACCATACATCATTAGTTTTTGATGTGGTGATCCACGATCCATTGTTTTCATATAACACCCAGTGCTCCATGCAGTATGTGCCCTCCTTAATACCCATCACCAGGCTAACCAACCTCCCCTCCCCCAGCCCCTCTAAAACCCTGTTTGTTTCTCAGAGTCCATAGTCCCTCCTGGTTCATCTCTCCCTCCAGTTCTCCCCCCTCATTTTTCCCTTCCTTCTCCTGATGTCCTCCATGCTATTCCTTATGTTCCACAAATAAGTAAAACCATATGATAATTGACTTTCTGGGCTTGACTTATTTCACTTAGCATAATCTCCTCCAGTCCCCTCCATGTTGATGTAAAAGTTGGGTATTCACCCTTTCTGATGGCTGAGGAATATTCCATTGTATATATGGACCACATCTTCTTTATCCATTCATCTGTTGAAGGGCATCTTGGCTCTGTCCACAGTTTGGCTATTGCAGACATTGCTGCTATGAACATTGGGGTGCATATGGCCCTTCTTTTCATTACATCTGTGTCTTTGGGGTAAATACCCAGTAGTGCAATTGCTGGGTCATAGGGTAGCTTTATTTTTAAATTTTTGAGGAACCTCCACACTGTTTTCCAAAGTGGCTGTATCAGCTTGCATTCCCACCAACAGTGTAAGAGGGTTCCCCTTTCTCCACAACCTCTCCAACATTTGTTGTTTCTTTCCCTGTCCATTTTTGCCATTCTAACTGGTGTTAGGTGGTATCTCAATGTGGTTTTGATCTGAATTTCCCTGATGGCTAATGATGATGAACATTTTTTCATGTGTCTATTAGCCATTTGTATGTCTTCTTCAGAGAAGTGTCTTTTCATCTCTTCTGCCCACTTTTTGACTTGATTATTTATTTTTTGGGTGTTGAGTTTGAGAAGTTCTTTATAGATCTTGGACACCAGCCCTTTATCTGTAGTGTCATTTGCAAATATCTTCTCCCATTCTGTGGGTTGCCTCTTTGTTTTGTTGACTGTTTCCTTTGCTGTGCAGAAGCTTTTTATCTTGATGAAGTCCCAAAAGTTCATTTTTGCTTTTGTTTCACTAGCTTTTGGAGATGTATCTTGAAAGAAGTTGCTGTGGCCGATGTCAAAGAGGTTACTGCCTATGTTCTCCTCTAGGATTTTGATGGATTCCTGTCTCACATTGAGGTCTTTCATCCACTTTGAGTTTATCTTTGTGAATGGTGTTAGAGAATGGTTGAGTTTCATTCTTCTGCATGTGGCTGTCCAATTTTCCCAGCACCGTTTATTGAAGAGACTGTCTTTTTTCCATTGCATGTTTTTTCCTGCTTTGTCAAAGATTATTTGGCCATAGAGTTGAGGGTCCATATCTGGGTTCTCTATTCTGTTCCATTGGTCTATATGTCTGTTTTTGTGCCAGTACCATGCTGTCTTGGTGATCACAGCTTTGTAATATAGCTTGAAATCGGGCAACGTGATGCCCCCAGCTTTGTTTTTCTTTTTCAACATTTCCTTGGCAATTTGGGGTCTTTTCTGATTCCATACAAATTTTAGGATTGTTTGTTCCAACACTTTAAAAAATGTCATTGGAATTTTGATCAGGATAGCATTGAAGGTATAGATTGCTCTGGGTAGCATAGACATTTTAAGAATGTTTATTCTTCTGATCCATGAGCATGGAATATTTTTCCATCTTTTTGTGTCTTCTTCAATTTCTTCATGAGTGTTCTGTAGTTCCTAGAGTATAGATCCTTTACCTCTTTGGTTAGGTTTATTCCGAGGTATCTTATGGTTTTTGGTGCTATTGTAAATGGAATCGTTTCTCTAATTTCTCTTTCTACAGTTGCGTTGTCAGTGTATAAGAAAGCAACTGATTTTTGTGCATTGATTTTGTATCCTGCCACTTTACTTAATTGCTGTATGATTCTAGTAATTTGGGGGTGGAGTCTTGTGTTTTCCACATAAAGTATCATGTCATCTGCGAAAAGAGAGAGTTTGACTTCTTTGCCAATTTGAATACCTTTTATTTCTTTTTGTTCTTTGATTGCTGTTGCTAGGACTTCTGGTACTATGTTGAATGATAGTGGCGAGAGTGGGCATCTTTGACGAGTTCCTGATCTTAAGGGAAAGGCTCTCAGCTTTTCCCCATTGAGGATGATATTTGCTGTGGGTTTTTCATAGATGGATTTTATGAGCTTAAGGAATGTTCCCTCTATCCCTATTCTCTGAAGAGTTTTAATCAGGAAAGGATGTTGTATTTTGTCAAATGTTTTTTCTGCACCAATTGAGAGGACCATATGGTTCTTCTCCCTCCTCTTATTAATGTGTTCTATCACATTGATTGATTTGCGAATGTTGAACCACCCTTGTATCCCAGGGATAAATCCCACTTGGTTGTGGTGGATGATCCTTTTAATGTATTGTTGGATCCTATTAGCTAGGATTTTGTTGAGGATTTTGGAATCCATATTCATCAGGGATATCGGTCTGAAATTCTCCTTTTTGATGGGGTCTTTGCCTGGTTTGGGGATTAAGGTAATGCTGGCCTCATAGAATGAGTTTGGAAGTTTTCTTTCTGTTTCTATTTTTTGAAACAGCTTCAGGAGAATAGGTATTATGTCTTCTTTGAATGTTTGGTAGAATTCCCCCGGGAATCCATCAGGCCCTGGACTCTTGTTTTTTGGGAGGTTTTTGATCACTGCTTCAATCTCGTTACTGGTTATTGGCCTATTTAGGTTGTCAATTTCTTCCTGTTTCAGTCTTGGCAGCTTATAGGTTTCCAGGAAGGCCTCCATTTCATCCAGATTGCTCAGTTGATTGGCATATAGTTGTTAATAATAATTTCTAATAATTGTTTCTATTTCCTTGGTGTTAGTCGTGATCTCTCCCCTTTCATTCATAATTTTATTAATTTGGGTCCTTTCTCTTTTCTTTTGGATAAGTCTGGCCAGTGGTTTATCGATCTTATTAATTCTTTCAAAGAACCAACTTCTAGTTTCATTGATCTGATCTACTGTGTTTCTGGTTTCTAAATCATTGATTTCTGCTCTAATTTTAATTATTTCTCTCCTAATGCGTGGCTTAGGCGTCATTTGTTGCTTTTTCTCTAGTTCTTTAAGGTGTAGAGTTAGTTGGTGAATTCGGGATTTTTCTATTTTTTTGAGTGAGGCTTGGATGGCTATGTATTTCCCCCTTAGGACCGCCTTTGCAGTATCCCATAGGTTTTGGACCAATGTGTTTTCGTTCTCATTGATTTCCATGAATTGTTTAAGTTCTTCTTTGATTTCTTGGTTGACCCAAACATTCTTGAGCAGAGTGGTCTTTAGCTTCCAAGTGTTTGAATTTCTGCCAAATTTTTTCTTGTGATTGAGTTCCAGTTTTAGAGCATTGTGGTCTGAGAATATGCAGGGAATAATCTCAATCATTTGGTACCGGTTGAGACCTGATTTGTGACCCAGTATGTGGTCTATTCTGGCGAAAGTTCCATGTGTGCTCGAGAAGAATGAGTATTCTGTTGTTTTAGGGTGGAATGTTCTGTAAATATCTATGAGGTCCATCTGGTCCAATGTATCATTCAAAGCTCTTGTTTCCTTGTTGATTTTCTGCTTAGATGATCTGTCCATTGCTGAGAGTGGAGTATTGAGGTCTCCTACAATTAATGTATTGTTATCAATATGACTCTTTATTTTGGTTAACAGTTGGCTTATGTAGATGGCTGCTCCCATGGTGGGGGCATAGATATTTACAATTGTTAGATCTTCTTGTTAGATAGACCCTTTAAGAATGATATAGTGTCCCTTTGTGTCTCAACTTACAGACTTTAGTTTAAAATCTAATTTGTCTGATATAAGAATTGCTACCCCAGCTCTTTTGAGGCCCGCTGGCATGGAAGATGGATCTCCATCCCTTCACTTCCAGTCTGGATGTATCTTTAGGTTCAAAATGAGTCTCTTGTAGGCAGCGTATGGATGGGTCCTGTCTTTTTATCCAATCTGCAACCCTGTGCCGTTTTATGGGAGCATTTAGGCCATTTCCATTGAGAGTGATTATTGAAAGATATGAATTAACTGTCATCATGTTGCCTGTGAAGACGTTGTTTTTATAGATTGTCCCTGTAAATTTCTGTTATATATCACTCTTGGGGTCTTTCTCCTTTTTATAGAAACCCCCTTAATATTTCTTGCAGGGCCGGCTTAGTGGTCTCATATTCTTTCAGTTTCTGCTGATTTTGGAAGCTCTGCATCTCTCCATCCATTCTAAATGACAGCCTTGCCAGATAAAGTATTCTTGGCTGCATGTTCTTCTCATTTAGTACCCTGAATATGTCTTGCCAGGCCTTTCTGGCTTGCCAGGTCTCTGTGGATAGGTCTGACGTTATTCTGATGTTTCTCCCTCTGTACGTAAGGAATCTCTTCCCCCTAAGTGCCCTTAAGATGGTTTCCTTGGTTCTAAGATTTGCAAGTTTTACTATTACATGCCGAGGTGTTGGCCTGTTTTCCTTGATCTTGGGAGGGGTCCTCTCTGCCTCTAGGACGTGAATGTTTGTTTCATTCCCCAGATTAGGGAAGTTCTCAGCTACAATTTGCTCCAATACATCTTCTAGTCCTCTCTCTCTCTCCACTCCCTCCGGGATTCCAATTATTCTGACATTGGAACGCTTCATGGAGTCACGTATTTCTCTTTCTATCTTCATGGATTCTGAGTTGTTTTTCCCTGGCCTCCTCTTTTCCCTTTTTGTCTATTATATTGTCTTCCAGGTCGCTTATTCGTTCTTCTGCCTCACTTACCCTAGCTGTTAGATTATCTAGATTGGATTGGATCTCATTGATAGCATTTGTAAGTTCTGCCAATTCACCTTTCATTTCTGCCCTTAGAGACTCTGTTGCCATTAATTGATTTCTCCATTCTAGCCATTGTCTTCACAATTGCTAGCCTGAATTCCATCTCTGACATTTTGGTTATATCTGCATCCGTTTGTAAATCTGCAGCATAAGTCATAATCTCTGAGTCTTTTCTATTTTGGGGTTCCTCCTCCTAGTCATTCTGTTGATGGGTGTTTGAGGGAATGTACAGAGTCCAAATTATTAACCAGAACCCAAGCAAGATGCACCTGTTTTCTTGGGACCTTAGGGTTGCTGGCCTTTTGTTTTCCCAGCCTGTCTTCTGCGGGAGGGGCCTGCCACGCTGTTACTCAGGCAACCCTGTTTGGGCAGAGTTGCCCTTTTCCCCTGTGGTGGGGGATGGGCTCAGCGGGAATCAGTCTTTGGGGCTTTTGTTCTCTGGCGGCTTTCCCTGGTGGCTTTCTGCATCTCCCACGAGTCATAGCAGAAGAGACCGTTTCCAACCCTCTGCCTCAGAGCAGAGAGACCTCAGTCTGTTCTTCAGTGAGCTCTCCAGGCCACACCGTCTCCGTTTCTGTCCGTGCTGCTATAAACTGCAGCGTCCTGGGTTGTGCGCCCCTCCGCAGCGCCCCCAGGGCACGTCTCTGCCCTTTGTGCTTCTAAAACCACCAGCCGCTCCTAGTTCACGTGCGCGAGACCCCACCACTCCAGGTTTCCATCCCAGGGGCTGCAGTTCGCCCGCGGGACCCTGCCGCTCCAGGTTTCTGCCCCGGGGGCTGCCCTAGAGTCCTTTCCCCACCACTACCAGTCTTCGAGTCTGTGCCCCGTCCCCAGTGCATGAGGCTGTTGCTCACCAGCGGTGTAGGATCCCCATGGCCAGGCCCCCTCCCACCGCCGTTTATCCTCCGATATCTGCCAGCAGAATCACAGCTCTCCGCTTAGTACCTCAAAACCAACCGCCTGCGATATTCTCTTTGTAGAGATCCAGATCTTCTTACATCTCAGGCTGGTTTCGTGGGTGCTCAGAGTGGTCTGGTAGATATCCAGCTCAATTCCGGGGACCAGTTGAAATAGTCCCACCTACCCCTACTCCTCCGCCATCTTTCCTTCCTCCTGTTTTTTTTTTTTTTTAAGCAATCTAGGAGATACTAAAATTACAAGATGAAATAGCATTGCTAAGCCATTTTGGAAAATATAAACTTCTATAGGAATGTGAACTATTATTGTCACTTATATTTAACACCTTTTTTTACACTGAGAGCATATGCAAACGTCAGAAGTAGAATACAAAAATTGGGGTTTTTTTCTTCTTCCAGTAAAATTTTAAGGGAATATCATTGCTATAGAAACAACTACTACTCTTTAATGCTCAAGCTATATATACAAATGGTTGTTACTGTAACTCACTGCTTTTGTGTATTTCAAAGGAACCCTATTACTGTTTAACACCATGTAGTTTTACTGTGCCTTGCTGAAAAATTCAAGAATTGAAGTAGAAAGAGAAAGAGTGTAGATGAGATATCTTGGCCAGGTTGTATAAGGCAACACACCGTTTATTGGTTCAGTACCCACAGTCCATCATTGTTATGACCACTAAATCCAATCATATTTTTAAAGCATTTTATCAAGCGGCCTTCACTGCATACCACACACTGTTTTCATCTATGACCGATGACAATAGTGAGGAAAAGCCTTTTTCAGGAGTATAAGAAATTGCTTTACATGAAACTGATGTATTATATTGGAGACAGATCTAATAGGCCAAGGAGACATGACAAATGACATCCATGAACCTAGCTGATCCCGTTTGTTTTTAGTGAATTCCTGATTTCATGTGCATATTTTGGACCACAGAGACAATGACATTTCTAAAAGGAAATACAACAGAGTCATACCCAAATCTCACAATGCTCTTGATATAAGTAGAACTCAGCTTGCTTAGGGAGGAATTTAGCTCAGTGATTCGTCTTTTGGAAATCGAGTAGGATATTAACAGCTTTCTTTGTTGTCCATTGGCTGTGGTTTGTTGTTGTTTCTTTTATTTTACCTTCTTTACAGAAAATGAGAATGTGTTAGAATAGTGCTTATCTTTGTTTAAACTCTTAATAAGTTCTATAATTCACTGTTCCCTATATGAAATTTAATGAAAATTAGTTCTCCCACCATACCTTCACAGTAATGACTTCATTGTCATCAATAAAAATTCAGCAATGATTCCAAAGACAGTGACTTCCTTACGATGTTTTATTCACTCTGCAATTAAAGTACCAGATACATATGTGAGGTTGGATTTGAATTCCTAAACATTCATAACCCATAAGCCTTGAATTTAGTCAGAAATGTTTTTATGGGAACTAAAATCAATCTCTCTCAATCTGATGTACAATATGTATAAAAGTCAACACTGAACAACTCAGAATCTAGGGTTTGAACTAAATGCCTTTGTAAGAAGCTAATTGGTTTCATGCATGCCCTTTCCTAAGTACAACCTCCAGTAGCTTATCTACTGATTTGAGCACCTTCTCATTAAGCTGGGACCTCGGGGGTCCTTCCTGATCCTCAAAGCAGGTCTATGACTCAGGGTAATTGTGTTTGAGTCATACTTTCCCAAGATGCCAAACTCTCTTGCGTTTATTACCGTTGCATATTTTACAAATGAGAATCATCTCTCAAACAACACGTAGATTTAAATAGTTCAGACTCTAAATATATTTATTGCATCAAGTGAAGTTTACTCAGGCATTTATTTCCTTTGCATAATTTTATAGATTTCTTTATTCTGTCATCACCCACTAGAATATAAATTCTTTGAAGGAAAATCTTGCCTTTTTTTTTTTTTTTTTTTTTGCACAGTGGCATTACCTATACACATATTACTATGTGGCACAAGGTCAGAGCTATTTTGTTTGTTGAACAAGAGAATAAATGAATAAACTCCATCCTCACTTATGCTTAATGCCTTGTACTCCTCGGTCTTCATTTATTTTCTCAAAATCTGACTTTAGAAATTGTATAAACAAATGTTTACAACTTAGCTTGAGGATGTTTCCAACTATATTAAAATTATGTCAAAACTATGTTAATGCTACATTATTTCTTGCAAGGATACTGGCCCTTTCACATTTTTCTATCAACAAAAGAATTTAAGAAATTACCACCAGATGCAAGAAAATAATGTGCATTAGCTGAGAGGTGGGTGCCTTTGTATAGTTCCTGCATTTATCTATGTGTTTTCAAGTTTACAGAATGCATTAGAAAATGGATTATTGGAAACTAAAAATAATTAAGGGAAGAGGAAAATTAAAATCCTTCAAAGATATTATATATAAAAGTATTTGCAAGTATTTTAAGCAATTTTATCTCTGACCAATAATTTTTAATTATAATTACTACAGGAAAATATGAATATTTGAGAATCTATGCTTATCAAAATAGAGATGAACAATTATATATAATTATATAAATTATCTACATAGAATATACTCAAAAATTGAATGTTAAATCTACACATTTAACTTACATCATAAGTATTTACTAGATATTCTCTTATGGTTTAAAAAATATTGGATTTTGGGGGGCACCTGGGTGGCTCAGTCAGTAAAGCAACCGACTCTTGGTTTCTGCTCACGTCATGATCTTAGAGTTGTGAGATCAAGCCCATTGGGGCCCCACAATCAGCAAGGAGTCTGCTTGGAATTCTCTTTCTCCCTCTGTCTCTCCCTGTTCCCCTTCAAATAAATAAATAAATCTTTAGAAAATATATTGTATTTTTAATGAACACTTCTTGATCTTTGTTTTTAGTGCTTTATTAAATAATTGAATGCTTTAAGAAATTTGAAGACTTTCCAATATTTATTGTATGCCTCAACACTTAGTAAGAAAATTAACAAGCCATGAATTTTTATAAACTAAATTTTTTTTTAATTTATTCATGAGAGTCAGAAAGAGAGAGAGAGAGAGAGGCAGAGGCAGAGGGAGAAGCAGGCTTCCCGCTGAGCAGGGAGCCCGACGCGGGGCTCGATCCGAAGGCAGACGCTTAACCATTTGAGCCACCTAGGTGCCCCTAAACTAAATTTTAAAACTGCTTTGAAAATAAATTCTCTAAAGCAATTTCATATTTAATTTCAATTTTTGGAGAAATCTGAGGCTTAATTACTGCTCAGATTATTTTTTTAATAACTTGTTATTCCTGAGGGGCGCCTGGGTGGCTCAGTCGTTAAGCGTCTGCCTTCGGCTCAGGTCATGATCCCAGGGTCCTGGGGTCGAGCCCCACGTTGGGCTCCCTGCTCTGCGGGAAGCCTGCTTCTCCCTCTCCCACTCCCCCTGCTTGTGTTCCCTCTCTCGCTGTGTCTCTCTCTGTCAAATAAAAAAATAAAATCTTTAAAAAAAAATAAAAAAATAACTTGTTATTCCTGATGCTACTCCCACTTGACAACAGATCTACTAAAGATCATTTTATCTGTATTTTTCCTAGAAATCAAGGCATTTAAGAATTTTAGCTTTTTTATCAAGATAATGTTGTCTAGTTTCAGTTACTTCCATTTAATAAAATTTAGACTATGATTTATTCCCAAAACTGAATTTAAAGGCAAAATTTAATAATACTGCCTAGTTCTAAGCCTTTTACAGGAAGTTGAATCTAATATTAGTCCTCTGAGTAAATTTGCTTTAAAACTCACATCCTCTTGACAGGCAACCTTTTTTTTTTCATTGATCTTTTGGGAATATATAAAGGTCAAAGCAGCATTTGTATATTAAAACATATACAACAAACCACAGAAAATATAAAATGAGTCATCAATACAGAACATGAATATTTCTTTTATCATGGATGAATGTTTATCGAAGTTGGAATTCAGAAGACAAACCAATCCCTTTTCCTGCCCATTTCCTGGTGCTTAATCTCTCTTATCCCACGGGATTAAATTACTGAGCTCTCGTTTTCAGTTAAATCAATGATTCTCAGAAGCTATAATTCATCAGAAAAACAGCCAAATAAAAAGCTCATTTAATACATTTTGAAAGGTAGTAGAAAAAGCTACTTAGAAAAATCTTGATTGTGTCATTCTTGGTTGCTTTACACATTGCCTAGAGAGTTAACCAGTTAGAGGTGGAAATCTGTCGTTTTTGCCCTTCTTATCCTTTGTGAAAACAATAGATTTTCAGATAACAACATTAACGTTTTTTTCTCTTTTCAACTTTGTCCCAGGGTCTTACTTTGTGCCATGTTTATTGCTGCAGATACATTTACTCTAATGCCTTCTGACAGCCTGGCTTGCCACACTGAGGGGTCGGTGACCTCTGTAGCTGGAATGGGAATTGATTGGCAGGCCGACCTGGTGTCCCGCCCAAGACAAGTGTCTTCCTCTGAGCTCCCCCACAGAAGGCTCCTCTTGGCCCTACACACAGAAGGCTCCTTTCTGAATCCGTTCTGCACTTGAACCCAGAGAAAAGGGAAAATAACGGATGAGAAGAGAAACAGGAAAAAGGACAAAAAGAAAAAGTTAAAACCTGTATCAGAATGGACTGTGAGTTTAAAAAAGGCAGTGTACTTCTCCCTCTCCCACTCCCCCTGCTGTGTTCCCTCTCTCACTATGTCTCTCTCTGTCAAATAAATAAATAAAATCTTAAAAAAAAAAAAATTAAAAAGGCAGTGTAGATTAAAAAAAAAAAGTTGAGCAGATTCCTCCTTGCCACCTTTTCAAATTTAATGTGCGATAGAGTTACTTATATCAAATACATCAAAACTGAGGATTTTCACTTAACCTTATTAGCAACAAGATAAGGTGAACACCAGCTCAATAATCTTAGTGTATTATATAACACATAAACTGATTGTAATCTTCAACAGCACTTGTAACGTATTAGACAAAATAACAGAAACATTTAATAAAAATAATGCTGAGTTTCATAGAAATGAGGAAGTGCAGCAATTCAGATAATTCTAGAAAATTTTGCAAATGATATAACTATAAATATATTTGATTACAAGAAAAAACGTCCGCTTGCAAAATCCATCTTACCATATTTTCATATAGGAAAGGAACTGCATTTGAGAAGTTAGGTCTGGGTGCAACTTCAGTTGGCACTTTTAAATCTGGGAGTTTTCTTTTATCAAGGTATAATTAACCTGCAGCACTATATTAGTTTCAGTTGTACAACCTAATGATTTGTACACATCGTGAAATGATCCGCCCAAGAAGTCTAGTTAACATCTGTCCCCATATATGGTTACAGATTCTGTTTTCTGGTGATGAGAACTTTGAAGATTTTACTCTGAGCAACTTCCAATATGCAATCCGGTCTTATTGAACTACAGTGGTCCTGCTGTACCTTATATCTCATGGGCTCATTTATTGTATAACTGGAAGTTTGTACCTTTTAACTCTTCACCTATTTCACCCCTCTCCCCTCCCCACCGCCCCCACCCACCACTCCCTTCACCTATTTCACCCCTCCCCAGCCCCCCCACCCGCCACTCCCTTCACCTATTTCACCCCTCCCCCTCGCACCCAGAAAGGCTTTCGCCACCAGCAGTGTTCCTGCTGTCATCAGCTTCCCTCAGTCACCTAGGAGCATCACCACATGAAGCAGGGGTTCAATGGCAGTTTTGTAGGTTGGCGGTCTAGGCAATGCGCCTAGCAAGCCTGTGGGAGGTGTGGTGGGTGGGTGACACATGGTGAATGGTGATTGCCTCCTCCGACTTTCTGGTGGCCCCTTGCAATCATAGCTCTTGCTGTTTTTTGGTTCATATGTTTGCTTTGAATTAATTTCTTCCCTTTTTGCTTTTGATTGCAACTCCTCCTTAAATACAGAGTTGTTGTTTTTTTTTTAAGATTTTATCTATTCATTTGAGACATAGAGATACAGATAGAGAGAGAGAGCATGAGCAGAGGGAGAGGCAGAGGGAGAAGGAGAAGCAGGCTCCCCTCCGAGCCAGGAGCTGGATGCAGGGCTCGATCCCAGGACCCTGGGATCATGACCTGAGCTGAAGGCAGATGCTTAAACATCTGAGCCACCCAGGCACCCCAAATGCAAAGTTTCCAAATCATTTAATTTGACAGATCCCCTCAGGTGTATTCAAGGCCTTTGAAATTTGCAAATAAAATAGCACCCCCCCCCAAAAAAGCACGAGTTAAAATTCCAAACCCGTGATGCATTTATTGCTCAGATAGGTGTCCACGAGCTTCCAACCACTCCTTCTCATGCACATACATTTTAAGGTCTTCGGAGTAGTGTTTTGTCTTTCATTTGTATCGGGAAATCCCTCACCACTTTCTATATCTATCTGGTGTCTGCAAGGGCATTTGCCTTTCCAGAGATGGTGATATTCACTGGTGCACACATTCACTTGTATTTCGTCTTCTGAAACTGCTCCTTCATTAGGTCACCTCTTGCTTTCTGCTGGCCCCAAGTGGAGTATTTTCCCCATGAATAATGAACAGAAAAGTTATGTATATGCCCATCTTGTTTTTGAGGTTGGAACAATTCTGAAATCAATTTAATAACTATGTCACAATCCCTTTATAACCTGAGTCATAATTATGCACATAAATAATAGCTGCATACTTCTATTTATAAGATATGTTCTTCCTGAAAGAAATTTAAAGGTGTATATATAGACTTACTTTCTTTTTAAAATGTACAGGCATAATAATTTTATATTCATATTTATAAATGGATAAATGCAATAAAGTTTTAGCATCCTGAGTTTTAAAATGTTATCACAATTTTATGGATCTGAGATTATTTTGAGTGAACATCTGGGGGTGGGGCAGATAGAAAGAGATGGGTCACTAGAGTTTTGGGCTCGAAGTTTTTTTTTTGTTTTGTTTTGTTTTGTTTTGTTTTTTAAAGATTTTATTTATTTATTTGAGAGAGAGAATGAGAGAGACAGAGAGCACATGAGAGGGGAGAAGGTCAGAGGGAGAAGCAGGCTCCCTGCCGAGCAGGGAGCCCGATGCGGGACTCGATCCTGGGACTCCAGGATCATGACCTGAGCCGAAGGCAGTCGCTTAACCAACTGAGCCACCCAGGCGCCCTGGGCTCAAAGTTTTATCTAACAGCAACACAAAACCTTTTAATTATTAATTTTGAGATCCAAAAATGTGAATAAAAATTCAGCTGAGCGGCTAAAGACAGATGGGGTTGGGGAAAAACAAAGCTGCCAAAGAATGTGGAGAGGACAATGAAGGAATCTATCCTGTGTTTTCAGCACAACAGTGGGGGTGCGAGCATTGTGATACGTGTTCTATCAAGGCTCATAGAGACCAAGTGACATGGAAAACATGGATGATGAATTGAGATCTTTTTTGTTTCTGTCTGAATCACTGCAGAAATTAAAACAAAAATGCTATAAGGAGAAATAGTGAAAAATAGAAAGACCTTGAAACATTTGTGATATTTCCAAGATTACATTGGAAAGCTCCGTATGTTCTGATTTGTACATAAGAAAGTGATTTGGAAAGGAATTTGGGGATGAGAGATTGGAGTTTTCAGGTGAATCCTGAGCTGAGCACTTTGTCTCCATTCCTGTGAAATATGGTTTATCTGTGTCACTGGGTAAGTTAATGGGGAATGAAAGTAATAGGGGAGAAATTTGCATATACAAAGATAGAATGTCACACTCCTTGTGTTGGATAGGCTTAAATCACTGTACAATAGCTGTAAAAAAGTTAGCCTGATCAGGTAGTAATCAGATAAGATGTTGCCATGGTAATACCATGGTAATGAGTGAGTATTGGAAATGGATACATATAAGATGAATTCTTTGGAATCCTGGAAACTGAAAACACACTGAAAAGGGTAAATATATACATGTGTATACACATACACATGGATTTATGTATATATACATACATATATATGTATTTTAATATTTATATAATATATATTGACTATATATTAGTGAAAGTCAAACTAAGTCATTGGTTTTTATAAAGGAAAATTTCTATTTGTATGAGAAGGACTTAAGGAATTACTCAGATGCTATAATCCTGGTATCTGGCTCTAGAAGGAGAAACTAAAGAAAACGTCGAGCAGTCATTGAGATCTGGAATAAAGAACCTTCCATAAAGGCCCCCGCAAACCAGCCAATCTTCACAATAGAGAGAAAAGGGAAGTAGCTATTGAGGGCAAGATTTCTTTCTGGTTCCCCTTGGTACTGTCACAATTGATGACACAGTGATTATGACTTAAAGAACACGGGTCCACTAGTCAGGAAAAAAGTCCTTTTCATAATGTGACGCATGTTAAGGGTGACACACCACGGGGAAGATGTGGTCAGGGGATGAAGCTAACATGGGTTGAGAAATGCGAACATGGAACCAGTGAAGGAGTGGATGACACATTCACTCTGGGAAGTTGTATCAGATTTATTGACGAGAACAGATGCACTTTTCCCTGAGACCACAGGTAGGACTACCTCCGAGTCCTATGAACAGTTTCCTAGCTCTGAAAACTAATATTAGTTCTACTTTTAGTATGATACGTAGGTGATTTGAAAGTTTCCAATAGCATTAATCAATCATTGATAGTAAGAACCCATTCTTACGTTTCAGAATACTAAATCCAAATGAAGCACTCTGGGTAGGACCAATATCAGAAGAATGTCACAATGGGAGCCCTACCAAAGGTGGTTAGTTCCAATTGCCCTTTTGCACTGAGAGAGGAAAGGAAAAAAAAGAGGGAAGGGCAAAAATCCTTCCACCAGGTATTTAGATGGGAAAATACACTGAGTAGCCCACTGACAATGCAATGCATCCTCCATCCATGCCTTTATCTGCTCATCTGAGAGGACTGGCCATGAATAAGCTTTCAGGTGCCCATGAATAAGCTTTCAGCAGATCTGAAAATACACACATTACTTTGCAGTTAGGCAAAGTTTCAAAAGAACAAACTGTACTCAATTTTGCCTCTGTATGCATTCTCCAAAAAGTAAAGATTTATTATTGGTGTTATACATATTACATATGTAATAATGAGAGCACATTATGTTTGATTTTAAGAGTACCTACATTGTTTGTTTTTAGAAAAACACTCCTTTATTTCTATTATTAAAAGTCTCTTTAGAGATCATCCATTTAAATAACCATAGAATATAGAACTATCCCAGGCCGAAACAGGAAGCATACTCTCATATCAAAATCTGCGGTTCTCTATACTCTGAATATTTCCAGAAAAAAAAAAAAAAAAAAAAGAACAAAACCAAAGCAAAACAGAACCCTCACTTTTCAAAAGCTGTATATTTGGTTTTGCTGGGATGATTTATGAAAATGTGTTTAATTGTATTTGGATGAAATTTACCTTCCTGAGAAATACAAACCCTGATCTAAGTTAAGCTTTTTGTAGATATTACAAATGTATCTGTCACTTGTTTCAAAATAGAGCTTTCTACAATATTAGGTTAATTCCTAGGCAATTCATAGCCTGCAAAGTTTAAAAAGATTTTGATAATTTGAAATATTTCAAGATTTGGAATGTGATCATATACCTCCACTTACCTTTAATCATATCAGTCTTCTTAATCTGTATTCATGTCAAAGCCATGCCATCTTTGCTTATTTTGTTTATTTTTAGGCTTCCCCTACCTTATTGCTAAGTTTGGGGGCACACAGCTGAACTTGTTTGATTCGAGTGATACTGTCTTATTCACTACTAAGTTATGCTAAGCTAACATACGTAAGATAAAGACTTAAGGAGATTATCATTTGAGAAAATTAATAGTTTTTGTTTTTTGTTTGTTTGTTTTTACTTAGATGGTTTTCTATTACCTAGGGACTCTAAATTTCTAATTCAGGGAAAAAAAGTTATGAAACAATTTTTAAAACTGAGAAATAATAACTGCCAGCTTTCCTGTGACAAGGATGTTCATATAAAT
Organism: Mirounga angustirostris; assembly: GCF_029215605.1. Classification (NCBI taxonomy): domain Eukaryota; kingdom Metazoa; phylum Chordata; class Mammalia; order Carnivora; family Phocidae; genus Mirounga; species Mirounga angustirostris. The sequence goes on along the minus strand of NW_026991722.1, from coordinate 9,421,463 downwards.
AGGAGAAATTCAGTGTAATTTGGGGCCTCTGGTTTTCTGCCTTTATAAAATCTGGAATTAAGCTGAAGGTGCCCAGAAATATATTTCCCATCATGATTTATTGCTTTATTACTGTTGCTTTAAATGTTTAATTGTGCCTTAGATTGCTACACCTTTTATAAATTTATTAATATAATAGAAACATACTACTTTTGAGTAATTTTTCAGAGATTGTGCTAAATACCATCGGTATTGCTGGGCAAAGCCTGGAAATCAGAAGTCCACGTGTCAGCAAGTATACAAATCCCTATTTTCTCAGGGTTCTGCACGGAGGTGAGCTTGGATTAGTGCTCACATGGGTACATTATATGGCTGTGTTTTACCACAGTAACCACTCCTTCCTCCATGTCAACAACACTTTAAGCAGAAGAGTGACATTGTAGCTCAGAAAAAAATAGGCAGCTCTTTGAACATGACTTTATCTCAATTACTATTAGATAGGTAATGAAAACCCTAGAGCCCAGAACCTGAAGGACAAGAGTCTATGATGCCATGGGAATTGAGTTTAGGCATGCATATTCTTTCTCCCTGGAGGGAAAAGAATGCCAAGCACTTGAAAAGGCACAACCCTTCACATTTGGGGAAGGTGGAAATAGTGATCCCAATTGGCTTGTCATCTGGCTCTGAGAGAGTTCCCAGAATCCATCATGAGGTGTCCCTCTTGGTCCCCACATAGACCTTCTAGTCCCACTAGAAATATGGAGGTGACTTGCTCACAACACTTCCCAGTTCTCATATCATTGTAAGCAACACAAAGAACAGAACAACAAAATCTACAACCACTATCTTCAGTTAAACTTGAAGAGAGAAAACTATTTAAATTTGCATCTTTCCATTTGCTACACCAACTGGGACCAACTAATGGAGAGTCACCGGGAATGGCAAAATACGGAGAGAATATTGCAGTGCTAGGTGTCAGGAATCAGAACCCAACTTTAATTCCAGAAGGAGCTCCCTTTGACTAGGAAGTGTCATGAAAATGACTGACTACAAGGGGGCAAAGCCCTCTACTGACACAGAGAAAAAGCATACAGTGTTCCTGAGGGTTCCAGAGGTACTAAATCTCAGAAGAATGGGAAAGGAAGTGGAAGGAAACAGCTCTTAAAGGTGAAGTCTTCATTTCCTGGTAACAACCTGCGGTGAAGGAACAAGGCTGGTGTTTTTTCCTTTAATACTTTAAATATTTTTACTCATTCTCTTCTTTTCTTGCTTGCATTGTTTATAAAGAGAAGTCCTATGCAATTCCTGTTCTAGTTCTGCTATAGACAAGGTATATTTTCCCCCCTATCTTCTTTCAAGATGTTCAAGATGTCTTTGGTTTTCTGCAGTTGAATATAATATGACTAGGCATAGACTGTTTGATGTTTACCCTGCTTGGTATTCTCCAAGATTCCTGGAAATGAAGCTTTGTGTTTGTCATTAATTTTGGAAACAGCTCAGCCATTATTAGAATATTATAAATGCAAATATTTCTTCTGCTCTAGTCTCTCTTACTTCTTCAGGTGTACCAATTACATGTATGGAAAACCATCTGAGAGTCTCACATGGCTCTTGGATATTACGTACCTTTTAAAAAATTTTTTGTTTTCTGTTTCCCTTTCAGTTTAGCGAGTTTCTATTGAAATAATTTCAAGCTTACTGGTTCTTTTTTTTTTTTTAATTGCGGTTAAATATACAAAACTTACTTTTTTATCATTCTAACCATTTGTAGGTGTATATTTCAGTGGCAGTAAATACATTCACAAAGTGATCTAACAGCACCACTATCTAGACCTAAAAAGTTTTTCATCATTCTTAGTACAAACTCTGTACCTATTACAAATAACTCCCCATTCCCTTCTCCCTCCAGCCCCTGTTAATCTCCGTTCTACTTTCAGTCTTTATGAATTTGCCTAGTCTAGGTGTCTCATATAAATTGAGTCATATAATATCTGTTCTTCCATGTCTGGCTTATTTCATTTAGCATGTTTCAAGGTCCACCCACATTGTAACATATATCAAAATCTCATTCTTTTTATGGCTGAATAATATTCCATTGCATATATATATATATATAGCACATTTTCCTTATCTATGCATTTATTGATGAACCAGGGCTGTTTCCATCTTTTGGCTATGGTGAGTAATGCTACTGTCAATATTGATAGATAAGCTCACTGATTCTTCTCTACACTTTATCCAATCTCTGATGAGCTCATCAAAGTTATTCTTCATTTTTGTTACAGTGTGCTTTATTTTAAGCATGTCATTTTGATTCTTAGAGTTTCTAACTCTCTACTTACTTTACCCATCTGTTCTTTCACGTTACCTACATTTTTCATTAGAGACCTTAATACATTAAGAATTTTATTTTTTATCGATTATATTATTAATTATTTTATTTCATTTAAATTTTATTTTATTTTAAATTCTTTGTTTCATAATTCCAAATCTGTGTATGGTTCTGATGCTTACTTTGTCCCTTTGCACCATGTTTTCTATAGCCTTTCCACATGCCTTGTAATTTTTGGTTAAAATCTAGATACGATGTATCAGGAAATACGAACCAAAGTAAAAGAAATTTTTTATGAGTTTTATGTTTTTTCTGATTAGGAGTCAGGCTATATTTAATATTTCTGTAGCTGTATAGGCCAGAGTCTTCACCTTCTTCCAGTGTTCTTGTTTTTATCTCCCCTCTTTTCTCTGAGCTGCCTTAAGAGCTCTTTCCAAGTTAGATTCTGAGTCTTGTATTTATTTAAATTGTAATCTGCTTTTATAATTCTGGATCTCTGCTATTGTGGTGGTAAGAGGAAGCATTCTATAATATTATGATTAAATCCAAGTTTTTAGTGGGTCTATGGCCAGGGCTATGACTTTGACAAATGTTACTTAGCTCCCAATTCCCCTCTCAGATAAGAGAGGTGGGCTAGAGGGTGTGGAATTGGGTAAACAGACTCCCTTCTGGTAGGGATAAGACTGGCATAATCTTTCTCCTGGAGAGTAGGTCTTTGTTTTGGAGAATGCTCAGGGCATATTTCAAAATGGTCATTTTTTTCCCTACTCCTGCGAGGAGGCATGCATTTTTAAACAATTTCACAATCATTTCCATCACTTCTGATCTTACAAGAGTTTAACAAAGATACGGAATAGTAATAGAAGTTTAATATTTCTAAAATTTCTGTTGAAGATCTACAAACCATCCTTTAGTGAGAAATCTTTTAGAATTGGCTTTATGGAGGAGAAGAGAGCTGGTTATATTTTTAAGAGTTGTGTTTATTGACTATGTCTTTGGAGTTGTGGATCTTGAAAAACTGTCATCAGTCACAAAGATTAGAGTTAAATCTTCTTTGCCTAGGTCTGTCTTTGAATTAGGCAGGTTAAAAAACCAGAAAAACTTCCTTTGTATTGTTTGCCATATTTTGTTACTCTGAGTGTATTTTTTTAAGATTTTATTTATTTATTTATTTATTTATTTATTTATTTATTTGAGAGAGAGAGGGAGCTGGGGCAGAGGAAGAGGGAGAGAGATAATACGAAGCAAACTCTGCGCTGAGCACAGAGTCCAAAGCAGGGCTCCATCTCAGGACCCTGAGTCAGGACTTGAGCCAAAATCAAGAGTCAGATGCTCAAAAGACTGATGGGAACCCAGTTGCTCCTCTCTGTGTGTATTTGTATACTAAGAAGAAAACAATATAGTTTTTTGGCATAGATTTTTCTTGCTATGGCTGATTTTTAATGATGCTGAAAAGACATCTAAATAACAATACTCTATTCACAAAATATCAACATTTTAGATATAAATTTGTCCATTCTTTCTTTTTAGGTTTGTATTTCAAAGGAATTGGGCTTACATTGATTACAATAGGTATTTTTCTGAAAATTTATTATAAAGAAGAATTTTTTTTTCTATATCACAACTCAGTCTTATTAACAATGCTACATTTTGTTAGATAGAAAGGTTAAGAAGAAATCTGCTATTGTTTCATGTTAATCCCTATAGCCCAATTGGTAAGAATAATACATTTGAAAGGAGGCAGGACTCCCTGGGGTTACATGATAAAGAAAAAGAAAGTCTATAAACAATCAATATTATAGCACCATCTATCACAGCACTGTATCTTTGTTATTTTAATATAGATTCAAGAACAGTAACCAGTGCAAAATTATAACATACTTATGAATTCTGGCAGGACAATATCAATGAAATATTTCATCAATTTGACCCACATCTAACCAGTTACATGAAGCATAAATTCTAGCATTAAATCCAAGTCCCTTTTCTCCTCAGTTTTAAAGTGCATGTTTTCTATGTTGCCTGTATAGATCAAACACATGGTCATTTATTTTATAAGACTTTTGAAACTGAAAACCAAGTTTCTATGTAGAACAAGAAAAAAAATCTTGCTTACAAATGAAATTAAACAAAGGCATCAACCTTTTTTCCCCTATATTAGCACATTTTTGGAGTCATATTTCTGACCTTAAAAATGAGTTCACATCTGTTGGAAGTAATGCTATATTACTGTAATTTGGAGGCATTTTGAGACAAAAAAAAAAAAATTAAAGGTGGCAATGGAATTAGGACCTATGTAGGGTTTCTGTAAAAAAAAAAAAAAAAAAAAAAAAAAAAGACTTTTAGCAGAAGAAAACTCCTGAATATATTTAGTTATTAATTTTGATAAAAATAAGTAAGTTAGAGTAACTGATAATAAACAACATTAAATAACAAATACCAGAAACTCTCTCATTGTACATATTCAGTAAGCTGTGACAGTTGTTAAAAATAAACTAAGGCATATTAAAAATTTTAAGAATTTGGGGCACCTGGGTGGCTCAGTTGGTTAAGCAACTGCCTTCGGCTCAGGTCATGATCCTGGAGTCCCTGGATCGAGTCCCGCATCGGGCTCCCTGCTCAGCAGGGAGTCTGCTTCTCCCTCTGACCCTCCTCCCTCTCATGCTCTCTGTCTCTCATTCTCTCTTTCTCTCAAATAAATAAGTAAAATCTTTAAAAAAAATAAAAAAATAAAAATAAAAATTTTAAGAATTTATTGGAGCAAAAATCTATTCCAACTGGGCAACACCCACCAGATGTGGTTAAGAGTGCTCTTTCAAGGGGTGGTCAGGAGACTTCTATAGAGAAAGTGGGGAAGTAAGAAAGGAAATGGTTGGATTGGTTACAGCTGAAAGCCTAGTGGTTGTTTGTGATTGGTTGTCCTTAGTGTTTTGATTTTCTAAGGTTGATGTATTTACAGTGTTAAAAAAAAATTAACCTGAGTACATTTAAAGATCTAATTGGCTTTATTCAACAATTGATGAATCAGATGGCATCCCATCTAACAAATAGAAAGGAGGTAAAAAAAAAAAGAAAAGAAAAGAAAGACGTGTATAGGCAGAAAGGGGCATGACAAGGAAATTATTGATGTGAAATGTTGAGGTCTGGGAGCAAACGGTCAAAAAAGAATTCTTGAGACATCTTTGATGCAAAAAGGTGGTTTTATTAAAGCACAGCGACAGGACCCATGGGCGAAAGAGCCGCACTGGGATTGTGAGGAGTGACTGATCCCATACTTTCAAGTTGGAAAGGGGTTAGTGATAACATAAGTCTCTAAGGAATTTGGAAGCAAAGTGTCCAGGACCTTGAGGGTCTAGCTGTTGTTAGGAAAAGGTCATTTACTACTTTCTAGCAAAACCCAAGTCATGAGACCCTTCAGATGTGTATCAAGGGGCCATATGTTTAGAGAATGATTGCTAACATATATATATTTTGGGGGGGGATAGAGATAAAGGAAGTCCCCAGAGGAATTTTTATAGGATCCTGGAGGTCAGGCTCATATCAAGCTAAAGACAGTCTTTTGTCTCTAGCAAAGTATTAACATTGAGGCAGATAAGCTCCTTGAGAAAGGTCACTCTGTCTTAAGTACTTGTCAGTGGGCTCTAAGTTATAGGAAGTTTTAAATTTTTTTCTATATTTCATTTGCCTTTGTTCTCCACAAAAGTTATTAGTAAAGAGTGGATAGTTTTAGAAAAGATCACCTTCCTTTGGGGGAATGGCAGGGGTCTATGAGGTGAATTATCCCTCTAGCACTGACCAAGAAATTCCAGACTGACTCGTTAAGATTACATTCCAGGGAAAGTCTGAAACTGCCATTATGTTAGGTATTAAGTCTCGGTTTGGTAAAATAGGCTTAGCTCAAGTGACTCCATTTTGGGCCTGTTGTCTCTTTTTTAACAAACAGGCTTAGATTTTGGTAGGCCACGGTAGCATTAGAGCTCCCTCATCTAAAGCCCTCCTTGTTTAATTAGCTTAACATAATGTTGCACTATTCCTGAATTCTTACTTTCGAGAATAAAGACAGTGTAGAAACATCCCTAATTTATTTTTTCCAAAATTCCTCAACTTCATATCTTCTGGAAAATGACTTACTACAAAGAAGGACCCTTCTCCATTTGGCTTAGATAAGACCCTTGTCCACTCCCTTGCATGATTCCCATAAGACCTGCTTGTTTGCTTGTGAAAAGTCCTAGACATTTCTCTTTTGCCTGAACCTGTTGTCAAGGCCAGACACAGACTACAACTTGCCACTCGTCTCCTGTGTAATTAGCTGCAATTAGAATTGCTCATTCCGCTGAAACCAGGTAACCACAGAGAAAAGCATTTAAATAACAGAAAATAACTTTCTGAGACTCTCCTTACTTCAGAACAACCCAAATGTAAATCAACCCATCTCCAACATGTTTACTGCCTCCTGGAAAATGCACAGCAAAACCACCCTGCTGAGACACTTGAATCTTTAGATCTGGGGTATTCTGCCTATTTCCAATCCCCTCAATACAACCAATCTCCTTAAATATCCTTACTTGTTCTTTGTGTATCTGTGTGTGTCTGCGTGTCTCTGTGTGTTTGACAGTTGTTTACACTAATTATGTTTCATTTCCATGAAGCTATTCTACTTTTAGCATCATTTATGAAATATGTGGCTGCAGAAACACTGGTTGTTGAGAATATACAAGGTCACAGGTGAAGTGACCCTGTTGTAAACCAGACCGTGTACTTGGCTCTGAGAATAAAACTCTTTGGAAGATATACCCTAAGAATCTTATAATGTAGTATGAAAGGTAAATTTTAATAAAGATTGTTTTAAGATTATTGTGTAAAGACAATGACACAGTTAAAGAAAGATTCATCTTAGGTCACAGAGAAAGAACACTTAGTGCAGCGGACAACTTTGTAAATAGGTTCAGCAGGTAATCAGTGACCCTGAGACTTTAAAGGGGGAGAAGGATCAGCTTGGTCAAAGGAAAGCATGTTGAAAGGCTGAGTCACATAGAGGGAGCCACATGGGCACGGAAGTTTGCCTGTCTTTCTCTTTTCCTAGCAATGAATAACCTAACCTTTCTGACCAACCCTTAGGAATCCAGACAGCCAATTTAGATACTGTCGAATCCTTTACCTAATCCAAATACAAAATCTGGCCCTTAAAACTTTATAATAACAAAGGAAATACAAGAACCTACAAGTAAATGCTGGCTTGTATAAAGGTAATGCTTAAGATGGAATAATCTCATTTAATAATACAAATACATGCTTGAGAATGAACAATCTATATACAAATTGGAGAAAATAATCATTATTAAATTTTGATCACACTAAGAGTCATTCCAATAAAAATTTGAAACTCTACTTTAAAGGCTTATTCCATAGAAATTGCCCCCTGTAGGGGGCTGATTCTGCCATTATTGAAATCATCATGGTTCTCAAAATACCTTGCTCTATTTTCTGCCTCTCCTTTTCCACTGGTTTTCTCCTACCTGGAGAGTCCTTCTCTAACTTTTCTTCAGTGAATCTATATTTCAGTGACCTTGCTGCGCTCTAGCTGCCCATGTCTTTGCTCCTTGCAGATCTCTTCATTTCTGCTCTTTACCACAGTGAACAAAACTAAACTGTCCACTTATCTGTACTCCCCTACCCCCAAGGAAAACCAAATTCCTTGAGAGTAGGAACTATAACTTGTTCATCTGTAATTTCTGGTGCCTAACTCAGAACCTGGAAGACAGCAGACCCTAAAAATAGCACTGAATGAATAATTCATCTTAGGCTAAAAAAGAAACCTATGAGAGAGGAAAAAAGTCTGAATAGATAAAACGATTCAATAGGTAATAAGCATATGGCATGAATTGAAGCTTTTTTCCAAAGGTTCTTGAATCTTGCAAGTGAGTTTTATTTAAGCAGGTAAAACTGAGGCAGTGGAATAATTTGAGAAAGAGAAATAATATGGCCTGAGAAAGATATTAATATTTCCTTTTTTTTTAGAGAGAGAGAGAGAGAGAGCACGCGCTGGGGAGAGAAGGGCAGCGGGAGAGAGGGAATCTTAAGCACGTTCCGCCCCAGTGTGTACCCTGACCTGGGGCTCTATGAAGGACTGCATCTCACCACCCTGAGATCATGACCTGAGCTGGAACCAAGAGTCAGACACTTAACTGACTGAGCCACCCAGGTGCCCCTAATATTTACTATTAGTGTTACTTCCAAACAAAGTTATCAATGACATATTTTAATAAGTTTGCTTCAGTCTCAACATATCTGGATAAAACAATGGGTAGTAAAACGAGAGAAGAAAAGCTGGATTCAGAGGAGAATACATTTTAGTACCTGATTCCACAGAGTGAGCAAGGTCTGAGAAGAGTAAAAGATGATTCATAGCTTCTGAGGTTTGGGGTTTACCAGAATTATTTTAGAAATTATTGGAAAGAAGGGAAAAATGGGAAAGGAAGGTGAAAATTTGGTCCCATTTATGATCAATAAAAGTTCAGCAGCTGTGTAACACACAGGGAAAGAGAGGGCAAGGGGTCAAGTCTAGAAATATAAATCGAAGTTGTCTTGGTACCCTTGATATTTGAAATCATATGAATAGATGACCAAGAAGAATAAGGGCACCACGTTTCAACCCTCTGGAGCATTATTTGTTATTGGTTAACAGGTACTGCACAGGTAGAAAAACACTCAAGTGATTTCATTTGAGAAACAATGCATTTCCAGGCTTTCAATATGACAGGGGATCATAGTGACTAAACACCATTTTGAAAAGATGATGGATGGAGCAAGAATTTCTTGAAAATGCAATTTACTCATACATGCTTAAAGGCGAAGGAGAATGTAGTGTTCACAAGATAGTGTTTAATTATCTGAGAAAGGAAGGGAGTCTGTGGGGAAAAGTGTCCTCAGTCAGTATAACACTTTTTAATAACTGCTATCTTATCTTGAGTAAACTACTTTAATAGAATAAATCATTCATGGAAGATTAATCTTTTCAAAAGGCAGCATTTAGGAACATCTTTCTTCTTATATATTTTTGTACATTCTTTCATTACTCTGGCAACTTTTCAGGCAGACATATTATGCCTGCAGTAATCTGTGAATAGAAAGTAAGAACAGATATTCTATATTGCAATATTTTTAGAGTGAGAAGTTACAGAAATTCTAGGAATATATAAATTCTAGAATATATTATTCTTTTGGTTGGTTTGATACATAGAAATTTTCAATGCTTGTGACTATGAAGCATTTACTTATGGCTCGATGGTTTGCTAAAGACAGAGTGTACAATTTCCAATTCTCCATTTAACATTTATCTTTCAGATTTGAATTAGTTTCCTGTACTAAGAATCTAAGAACCAGTGAATGACTATTGACAAGAATTCTCAAGACTTGGACTTTGCACAAATGGATACTTTCCTTTTAATGGAAAAATTTGAATTTGTAACTGTCATTTTGAATTTGTATTTATTTTTAATAAATTAATTCAATATTTAAAAGCAGGCCAGGTTGAATTTGAGAAATGAGCCCTCAGGGAATGGTTATACTACAAATCTAAATACTTGTTATTACTTAGCTAATTTCAAACCACAAAAGCTAATTGACCACATAATAGCTTTGTACGTTTTTAATTAAAATCTCAAATTAAAAGTCAAGCATTCCACTTCTACAAATTTTTTACATTCCAATATAATTTGTTTAATTAAGCTTTCTCTTATATTCTCTAACGATAAGTTTCCTTTACATGAATAATATTCATAATATCTGACACTTACTGAAATTTTGCCATGTTCCATTACTTTCTAATCCCGTTTTATTGTTTAACTGATTAATTTTCAAAATATTTCAAGAAAGTTATCATAGTCTCATTTTCATGTTAAAAATAGATTAAAGGGGCGTCTGGGTGGCTCAGTCGGTTAAGCTCCCGACTTGATTTCGGCTCAGATCATGATCTCAGGGTGGTGAGATCCAGCCCATGCCCATTGTGGAGCCTGCTTAGGATTCTCTCTCTCTGCCCCTCCCCCTGCTTACACTCGGGCTCTCTCCTTCACTAAAAAAAAAAAAAGAAGATCAATTAAATAGTTTGAGCAAGGTCATAAATGTATTGTATAGATGTGAGAGTGCATGAAAGTTCCTTTACACATAAATTAATCTTATATTTTATAAAATATAGTCATATGGTAAATATTTCTGCAATGCTTTTTCTCCAAGTAAAAGCATCATCAAATTTTCACAGATGATCTATATTGGTAGAAGGTGACAGTTGACATACAAATCCAGAAACCTTAAAAGAGATTCCTAAAAATTGTGCCACAATGAATGTTACCATTACAGGTATCTTAGCAAAGATCTGCCTCCATAGGTCATATCCATATTGTCACAGGCCAACATTCATTTAACAAAATGTTTCCTGTAGATTCCCTAAATTACTGCTCCATATCTTTAAGGGATAGCTTTATAATTACCTGAGACTACTGCCAACTCTTCTCTCTATGAATATCAGCAGCTGATACTTCTTTGAATGCATATAGAAACTGTTTTTCCTTTTCTATTTAGTAAACATTTAATAATAGCTTGCTGGGTGTCAAATATGTATGGAGATAAAACAGTAATAATGCATAAGCTCAGTAAATCCACAGACTACTGAACAAATAAAACACAGAAACCTCTGTAATAATAGATTACCAAAGGTAGGAAATAAAGAAGAGGAACAGCTTAACCTCTTTTGGAGGTACGAGAGATCTATTTTCTGAGGTCATGGAATGTCTAATGGCATGATCATGAGGGAATAGAGATGGCCATGGACAGTATCTCCAGAGAGGGTATAACCTTATCAAAGTCTTCCAGAATTTTTTCCTGACAAGTGTAACATTTTAAATAGAAGGCTTTTATTTCTTTCCCAATATTACGTGAGATAAATTTTATTGGCAACACATTTCAAGAGCAATTCCAATGCAACAGCTAAAACAGACAATTTTGTTTTAGTTAATGCAACAGATCTGAACAAAGAAACTCCTGCACTGGCCTTTCCTTAGCTGGGTTTTGCTGTTGGTAGCAGGTGAATTTGAACTGCTTCCTGGCTGAGTGGTCAATGGACGTGTGGCCAAATTGTCCCTCTGTAGCTTACCAGCTTAGAGACCTTGAGAAACTGATTTAATTTTCCTGAAAACATTTGACTTTGACATTAATATTACTACCTATGATTGATATATTATTTAAATAAAATATTTAAATCGTCTGGGACAGTGCAAGGTATAGTAGGCACTCAATAATTAAATACTAATTTTGGTATTTTTTTCTTTCTTTTTTTTTTTTTAAGATTTTATTTATTTATTTGTCAGAGAGAGAGACAGAACACAAGCAGGGGGAGAGGCAGGCAGAGGGAGAAGCAGGCTCCCCGCCGAGCAAGGAGCCCGATGTGGGACTTGATCCCAGGACCCCAGGATCATGACCTGAGCCGAAGGCAGACGCTTAACCAACTGAGCCACCCAGGCATCCCACTAATTTTGGTATTATTCTCCCAATGTCAGATCTAGAAAAATACAATTTACCTATAGCAGACATCGACATATATGTAAATTATATCCTTTTTATTTCTGTGCTAGCTATTTAAAAGTCAATATTAGCTAATTTAAGAGTGAATCAGATGCTCTTATATGACTCATATAATTGTTTTTTTTTTTTAAATTCCCTCCCCCCAAATTGTACAAGCTATGAGCAGAAACTCTTTGTAACTTTGGAGATTATACCATAGCTGATCATTCTTTGTGCATTAAAATAAACAATAGATACATATAAAATAAGCAATAAAATACATATGTAAATTAATTTTGTTTTGGTCTTACTAAGTTGTTTGTCCTTCAGTTTTGAGATGGTCTTCAACATATTTTCAACAAACGTGAGCATTATAGTTCAAATTATAAGAATGTAAGCATCAAATCTACAATAGTTAAAAAAAAATACACTATCCCCCATCCATTGACCATCCATCCTGTAGTCATTCGGTACATCATTTACTGATTACCTACGATACGGCACATAAATATCACTAACACATTATGATACATCCTAATATATGGATATTGTACATTATGTCAGCTAAGCATCTGGAAATACAGAGATGATTCAGTACCTATCCTAGAGAGAGAATGTGTGCATATTTTGTTTGGATGAGATTTTTCAGAGTTCAGAAGACACAGAAGAGAACATGCATTCATAATTTGGTATAGTATGATACACATCATTACTAGAGAAGTAATCACAAAGTGCTCTACAGAAAAGGTGAGGGAGGAAAAGTACTGCAGCAGAAACTAAAAAGAAAGATGGGAGAGGAGTTTGCAAGAATTTAGCTGGAAATTTAGATACATTGACTCACACCCCCATTCAATACACTGTCCATGTCCAAAGCCCTACCAGTGATGTCCACAAATTCCTGGGGATTTAGACTTTTAGAGACACTTCTGCCTCTAGGCTGAGATTTCTTTTACCTGATTGCATAGCACCAATCTTTTCAGGTACCATTCAAAACAAACAAACACACCAAATAGTTTAAAACATATTTATAGGGCGCCTGGGTGGTTCAGATGGTTAAGCGTCTGCCTTCGGCTCAGGTCATGATCCCAGGGTCCTGGGATCGAGTCCCACGTCGGGTTCCCTGCTCCTTGGGAGCTTGCTTCTCCCTCTGCCTCTCTCTGTCTCTCATGAATAAATAAATAAAATCTTTAAAAAAAACCCATATTTATAGTTGTGTTTTAGAAAGCATAATGTAACCAACTTTTTTTTCTGAATCCATCAACATGTGGCATGTTTTGATAGGGTTCCGTTGTAATACGTTTCCATTTCAATGTAAAGAAAGCCAATGAATGAGTGAAATCTGCTTATATTCTTCAATAAATCTTAGTCTTGTTCTCTAATCCATACTAGTAGGACTAATATAGCTCATTGAAAGAAAGCTGGATTCCCTGCACAATTAATTGATACAGAATATTTATTATAGGCCTCAAAGAACAGAGATGCATTTTCAGAGCCCATGGTTAACTTGGCATTGATGGCCATTAGAACTTTTTTTTCATGATGGGTATACTCAGTCAACTTAATGTGCATGTCAGAACAAATCCTCATATAATACCTAATTCTACAAGGCCATCATATAAGGTTTATGTTCAATAAATCTGTTTAAACAGAAAAGAGCATATAATGGATCCCTATTCACATGAAATGAGAAAAAAAGAATATCCTGGTCCTTTTTTTTTACTTTCTAAATGTAAGTAAATACATAAATAAAGCAAAAATTAATTTTAAAAGTTTCAGTCTGATGTACTATGCAATTGCTCTATGATTTAAACTGGAGTAATCTCCTTTTTTATGACCTTATGTCCCCAGGTTCTCTTGGTGGCAATATCTCAAGTCAATTCAGTTTAAATTGGCTGACAGAGATTTTAGGCTTTGAGATCACCAGGATTTTCTAAATGCAGACATGTACGTTTATGGGTCATTTATACTGCATTAAATTTTCTTCTGTATTTTTGACATGCAATAAAGTTGAATTTAATATTTTATACACACTATTTTAATGCTTTCTGTTTCTTTCTCTTGCCATACATAGCAAGATCACCAAAGTTATTTGTAATTTAATTTAGATTCTGAGCAATTTGTACAGTGAGTCATTTTTTTTTAGTTCCCACAGTTTTTAGCACTTTGTTTAGAAAATTACATATAATTAATTTTACCTACATAGTTCTATAAATGAGTTAAGCCCTTGCATATTGGATATGAGTTTGGTAACTTGGTTTAATTAAAGAGATGAAAATCAAAATAGCTATCTAGTATTGAAACTCTGCCTAGGATCTTGATGGAATTATTGAATTATCTACTTCCCCATTGATTTAACAGTTTTTAGGCATTTTTCTTTTATATTGTTGTCAAATACTTGGGTTTGTAATCCTGTGTAGAGCCCACAAAAGAAGATAAGCACCAAACACATTTTGTCTATTAATGTATACCCAGAATTTCACGAAATACCTGGCACTTTGTATGCATTCAATATGTATCGAATTAAGGACTAATTTGGCCTTAAAGATGTCACTTTAACTTGGCCTATAAAACTGTACATGAGTTGGGCCCTCCCTAATCCCTGGGTTTACTAATCCTAGTCATATCGTTATTAGTTCCCTCTTAGCAACCACCGCCTTTGTGCTTTTCTCTGCCTGCCATACTCTTCCCAAGACTTTTAAGTGGCTCAGTGTTTCTCATTAATCAAATCTCAGTTTACCATCTTTACTTTATTATTTATACCTGTTACCACTTTAACCTCCTGGGTGACAACATGGACCTTCTTCATTCTGTTCATACCTGGTCTTCCCAAAGTCAAGAACAATATCTGGTACACATTAGGTATTTAATAAATATTTGTAAATGTCCTACCTAAAAATACATGTTTGGGCATGTAATAAATTATTTGCAAAGCATACTGCAGAAATTGTCCGTGCTCCTACACATTTCAATGCATTATTATTTAAGGATGCTACAGGGGGCATGACTGAGGGCCATCAAAACACACACTTAAGCAGACTGAAGGATCACCAGGAAGGAGTACACATTGAGCCTGAAACAAGGGAAGATATTTCCACACAACATGATCAGCCTGACACAGGCTGTCTGAACTTTTGATCCCTTGGTAGGAAAGTATTCAGAGCCCACGGCTCATCCTTTTGTGGCCAAGCAGAGGTCAAAAGACTGTGAAAGAGACTGCTTTTCCCAAGTGTGAAACAACTTCATCTCTTGCTGCCAATGAGCTGAAATCCAAAGTAGGCAAAAATACATACCTTACTGTGATTTTTCTGTAATACTAACTGACGAATGGATAAATAAATTTTGGTAAACCATAAAAAGTAATGGCTCTCAGCAAATAAGAAGGAATGAACTATGATATATGTAACAACATAGATCATGCTCTAAAGTATTCTGTTAAGTGAGAGAAGACAGTTTTTATTATTATTAAAATGTTATTGATTTAAAATTTCTGACTGTGATAATTTCATTATTATTTTGTAAAACTTGTTCTTAGTACATATCTGCTGAAGCAATAAGGGTGAAATGTTGGCATACTCTCAAATAGTGTAACAGAGAAATAAGTAGATAGATAGATGGGTAGATACATACATACATAGGTATGTACATACAAATATACATAAATATATACATTGATAGATACATAGCTATAGATAAGGCAAATGTAGCATTTAAAAATAGTGTGCTTAGTGTGCTCAATTTCAAAACCAATTATAAAATAAAAACTTATAAAAATCAGAAATAACATATTTAATATCAATGATGTTAAAGAGTCTATGCTTGAATTTTAGCAAAGAGATATACACTCATTATATATTACTTAAATCTGGAAGAAATCTAAATGATTTAAGTTGGAACAACAGGCCACACACTCTGATTTCATTTCTATAAACCCAAATCATATTAGAGACTATGAAGAAGTAAGGTTAGAACTGATTACAAAGTACACACGGGAAGCTTTGGAGGTGATGGAAATGTTCTATATTTAATTATGGCTATGGATAAATGACTATATACATTTGTCAAAACTCACTGAACTGTACATCTAAAAAGTATGAATTTTACTGAATATAAACTGTAACTCAATGAATCAAAGAAAGTAGTTGATCTTGTTAGCTAATGCAGCCATGAAGAGGCCTGTAATTATATTTAGATTCTTAATTACAGTTGCAAAACTAAAACACCAAGTTATATATGAAGAAACCATTTGGTCACAGGAATGAGTTAATGGTTACATTAAATTTTTATTCAATCACTTTATTCATTTGACTATCATGGAAATCATCAACCAACAACAGAAATAACAGCAAAAATTTCATGATTATTAATGTGATTATTCTTTAATCCATTATTACACAAAATATATGGTTTTAGACACACTCATATTTCTAACCTCAGTTCGGTGGACAATTTGTTTGGCTTTGCTGTAACATAAGAATGATGATCACAAAATATTATGTTTTTGACACAGTAGTCTTTTGCAGTATGAAGCTGTTTTTCCTGTCATTCTCCTTGATTTTTTCTGTTAGTTTAGCTGCATGTTTAAATATGCAAACATTTATGCTCATAGAGATAAATGTTCACTATCTACCTTTGTCCCTTTACTTCTTAGGCATTTAAACATCTTAAAATTGCATATATCTTTGTAGGGTGTTCAGTTTTATAATTTGGGAGATGTTTTCTATACTTTGAGAAATAGTAGGATAGAAAATGGGCATAACTCCTTAGAAAAAGGAACTACATTTGCACATGTATGAAACTCATAGCAAATTTTTTTTCATATGTATTTCCTATCATCCATATTTATGTCTTCACAGATAAGAGATAATAATTCATATGCATAATAACAAGATAATAAATTCTATGCATTTCATTTTTCAAATGAGGTTTGTGATGCTCTCAACCTGAGAGAATCCCCATAGTTTTCTGGGATGGCAATCTAGTCCCATATAAATGCAAATTAACACTGTTTGTCTCAGAAAACTCTTGCATCTCAGATTTCTTATAAAAATCTAAATCACACTATACAGGTATCTATTCCCCAATCTAAAAATTGTTGGGAGATGTGTAGAAATCCCTTTTTCTTGTTGATAGTAGCCATTTCTTTTGAAGGGATAGAAAATAGCTCAAATTGAAATCCTCAGGTTTAGAAGCTTAAAATTTATTTTTGAGAAGTAAAACATTTACTTGAAAGATAG
Organism: Mirounga angustirostris; assembly: GCF_029215605.1. Taxonomy (NCBI): domain Eukaryota; kingdom Metazoa; phylum Chordata; class Mammalia; order Carnivora; family Phocidae; genus Mirounga; species Mirounga angustirostris. The sequence continues at coordinate 9,404,363 of NW_026991722.1, read as the reverse complement.
CTACCTCAATCCAGTCATTAGAGGGTGGAGGAAAAAACCTCTATTTTAGAGAAGAATGTAAGTCATTTATTGTAGAATGCTGGAAAAATTTAGAAATCATCATTTAAAAAATAATTTTAATAATTGATTTTAGTGGGAGACATCAATTGATGAAAATCCTTACTTACTTACTTACCCAAAAGGGAAAAGTTACCCTCCGGATGGAGAAAGTTGGTAGACACTAGCCTGCCTTTGGCTCAGGTCATGATCCCAGCGTCCTGGGATCGAGTCCTGTATCAGGCTCACTGCTCAGCGGGGAGCCTGCTTCTCCCTCTCCCTCTGCCCAAGGCTCTGCTCACCACTCTGCCTACCTGTGCTCTCTCTCTGTCAAATAAGTAAAAAAAAATTTTTTTAAATCTCTTTTAGTTAAATGGCATTATAGCCTTGTGTCTTTTGTTTAAGTCATTAAATGAGCACCAAAAAATTACATAAACTTATCCTAACTACATTTTAGCTACATTATTCTCTTCACCTGGAAAAGAAACACATATAAATAAGAGTGCACTAAGCTACTGTAACAACAACAACAAAGTGATAGTTAGGGCAAAATATGTTTTTTCCCCTTCCCTCCTAGAACAGTCTAGTTCTCCATCCAAAGCTGAACTGAGTGAGCCTGAAGCATATGGATGAAGGAAAGAGATAGCGCCAGCACTGCCATTTCTCTTGGAAAGAATAGGACTGATGGGCGCCTTGAATATGCCGTATTTTTCATGCTTACGCCCACGTTTTTACACTGCACTTTCAAGCTGTCTTTTCTCTGTGGAAACGCTTTTCTAAAAGTTGTTCAGCAAAACAAATAGAATAAGCTTTGTAAAATGCTAGGAATGTTTTAAATGGAGAAAAATGGAAGTTAGACAGTCAAAACACTTCTCCAATGAGTAAGACTTGGGTTAAAATTAAAACCTATTCTGTCCCCAGGCTATTTATATTTGACTTCTCTAAATTCTCCCAACTGCGATACAGAGTGACAGTCATGTCGTGACAGTGGTGGTGGTAGGATTTTAATACCAAGGTTTGGAAAATAAATTCCATTTTTTGCAGATTAACTAATATTGCCAAGTTAAACATTCAACTATTTTCAAAAATGATGCTATCCTCCAAGCTTATATGATTCCAAAGTTTTCTTTTCTTTTTTTTCTTTTAAGTAGAAAGAAATTAGTTTATATTTAAGAAACAGAATCTGAGTCTACTAGTGAAAAAACACCAACACCCAAGAAACGTCATATCACTGCTGGCAAATCTGCTTTGGAATAAAATTTGAATAATTTAGCAGAACTTCCCAAACCACAGAAGTGAGATTTCCAGTGGTCCCTGAGGGGCCTTGGGCATTTAACCTCCTCTCACACTTCACCAAAGGTTTGATTAAAGTAGCTCAAGGACCACAGCTTACGGGGAACAGATCAGAGGCCTCCAGCGCAACTACTATTTAATCCAATTTCCCTTCTGAAACACAAAGTACTAAAGCGCCTTGTGACATTTAGAAACTACTAAATCTCTACAGTTCAATTCCGTGGACTCCTTAAATCTGGCCTACTTGACTCCCTCTACTGCTTTTCTGCTAGCAAAAGATTTAGTTCCACAAATTGAGGCAGTATGCCTTGCAAGTCTGACAAATCATCTTGAAAACGTTGTCCTCATTCATTGTTCTCTGCAGAGAAAGAGATGCTCTATTATCCAGAAAATCGGTGAAGGCAAATGGCTCTTCCCAGAAAAAGGCACATAAATGTTGCCATACAATTATTCTTAGTAAATTTGGAACAGAATTTAGTCATTTATTCAGAGAGAGAGTGGGGGAGAAAAGAAGAGAGAAAAGTTTTCTTATAGTTTAAGTTCATTTGTTTTATGTAATTATCTATGGTTATATGTAATATTTAGTCTTGCAGTTTTTATCAACTGCAAATTTTATAACTGACTCAGCAGTTTTTGTTTTTAATTTGCTCCTTAATTCATTTACAGTACAGAAAAATTTTTAAGTATTAATGTAATTTTTATATTCATCCTTATATTGAGAAAGAACAATTTCAAGTGCAAATATGAACATTTAACTAAGATACCAACTCACCAAAATTGTACAATTTGTACTTTGTAGATTGTACTTGCGTATATATTTCATTCTTGCCAGGATCCACATTTTTAACCCCGCACTAGCTGCAGAAAATATTTGGCTGGCTTTGCCTCTAGGTTCTCCTTTGAGGACAATTTCAGATTTTTTAAGGATAAGAAGAACTAATTCTAATTTCCAAGTTTATGAAAAATATGTAATATGGACCATAGCGATGGAGAACATTGTCCTGGAGCTATAAAGCAGAGTATTGACTACTCTGCTTTTTTTTTTTTTTTTAAGATTTTATTTATTTATTTGACACAGAGAGAGAGAGAGCGAGAGCAGGAACACAAGCAGGGGGAATGGGAGAGGGAGAAGCAGGCTTCTTGCCGAGCAGGGAGCCCGATGTGCAACTTGATCCCAGGACCCTGGGATCATGACCTGAGCCGAAGGCAGACGCTTAACAACTGAGACACCCAGGCTCCCGACTACTGTGTGCTTTTTGTTGTTGAATTCATTTTACTATTTAGATATTGTACAATTGGTCTCATCTACCAAATCTCATTAGAAATTGTTGATTCTCTCAATATAATGATGAGTTTAAATTAGTTCTTCAAGTGATGCTAAGAAAATATTAGTAAAATCTAATTCTAAATGGAATGTCATAGTCAAATAATTCAAATAAAATGATTCAAATCAAGCATGATTTTTGCCATTAGTATTATTTACAGATGAAATGATCTGATATATCTAATTCTCTCTTCTTTTACCACTTGATGAGAATGGGAATAATTCCTTACAGTTACATACATTATTCATTGTATGCATTATACATACTTACCTAAATATATGAATATCTAAGTTAAATGTCCATGTGATAGTTTTAGATTTATTTTTGAATTTCATATGATAATTTCAGTGTATGCAATAAAATACCAGTGTAATGTCTTCTACCTCAACTCTAGTTATGACTTGTTGAAATGGGAAATATCCAAGAAATCAGTTAATTAAATTTAATATTTTGTGCATGAAGAAATTAGAGAACAGAGTTGTTGAATGACTTAGGATCATGGAGTTTCCAGGAACTTGGGCTAGAAACCAATTATCAGTCCTGGAGATAGAAGTGCTACTTCATGCTGTTCTCTTTAGAAAATCTTTTGGAAGGAATTGAAATTCAATATAGATTCTGAGTGTCTCCACTTTTGGTGTTTTAAAGGTTATGAGATTAGATGCTGGCTAAGAGTAAGGATCAATAGAGCTTACAGCCTGGAGGACAGGAAATAAATAATGGGAAACTAGTGAACATTGACTTTCCTAACAATGTATTTGCTCATATTTTATGCATCTTCAGTTGTACTTACAAAGAGATGAGCAAAAAGATAAAGACTAAGGATGTTGATAAGAGTATCAAACTAGACAGTACTATGCTAACTCTATGCTCTGCAAACAAAATCTGAGAAGCCTCTCATTTCTAGATATGGTGCCCTCATTGAAGCAACTACTTAGATCAATGGCACAACATGTAATTCAAGACTATCAATATTAAGCTTACCTGAAAACTCTAATTATAAATTCACAAGGAAGAGATACATTAATGAAATTGGTTTAAAAAAAAAAAAACAAAAAACCAAAGTCTAGAAAAACCAGAATGTTGGAATCCTGGTGTTTGCTAGGTTATTAAATTTAATTGGGTTATTTGGAAATATTTTTGAAATATTTTGGCCATAATTAAGTACTTGTAAAAGTCAGAAACCAGTTTATAAGACATTTAATTAAGTAATTAGATATTTTATATGCCAAAGTAAGTGCAAAAATATGTGCTGTCCATCTATACAGATTGAATTTGTAAACACTGAAATGCATATGTGAATAAAACTGATTGTTGTTATGAAGAAAAACTGTAGAGCAGTTGGTAAGAACACAGCACAAGAATACAACCAGCTTAAGAGTTCAGAGAGGGCCACCCTGGAGAAATTATATTTGAGATCTAAAGAATGAGGTCTTTCCTCTGCAAGAAAGGAGGGAAGGTATTTGAGGCAGTGAGACCATTAGGTTGTGAGAGTTTCTGTTTCTAAGAATTGACAGAATGCAAATGTAGCTGTTGGGTGGAAAACAGAGGATGTTTGGTACCTGATGAAGCTGGACAGAAAGGCAATGGCTACAAGTTCAGATCCAAGGGAACCATGTTGATGATTTTGATTTTGACTCTAAGAGTAGTGTAAAGCCACTGAACAGTTTAAAGAAAGAGAATGGCATTTATTTGTATTGGAAAGGTCCCACTTTGGCTACCCCATAGAGCAAGATTAGAGTAGAAAAAGAAGGTATATAGAAAATTTGGTTAAGAAGAGCAGGTAGCATGACCTTGGGATGGTTAAAGTAGAGTGGGAGGAGAGATAGCCTCCAGAGATATTGAAGAGGTGAGATCAATTGCTGATGATGTAGTTATTACTGGGAAAAATAAAAGTGTGGCATTAAGTATGGTGCTAGGTTTGTGACTTTCATAGACAGTTCTTCATACATTTGGGAAGGGGAAACAGTGAGAAAGAAGATTGTGGGAGGACATCATGAATTTAACATTTGATATATATGTGGGTTTGAAGAGATATTTCAAGTATGTAACTGGATAGGTTCATAAGATAGTTTAATATATAAAGTCCTGGTTTAGTGAAGATATTGGAGCTGGAAAGTGTTGGGAATTCATGGCTATATATATATTGCCTTAAGGTTGTGGATATGAATGAGATTATTCAGGGAAAATAAGAAAGTGTTCTAAGGACTAAGTCAAAGGAAATACGCTGTATGATTTTATAATGATGGATATATGTCGTTATGCATTTTTCCATATCTATAGATTACGTTATCAAGAGTGAACCACAATGTAAACTATGGGCTTTGGGTGGTAATGTATCAATGTAGGTTCATCAGCTGTGACAAATTCTGTATGTTTATGCTAAAATATTTAAATTAAAATAGCTCAGTTGGTTAAGCATCTGCCTTTGGCTCAGGTCATGATCCCAGGGTCCTGGGATGGAGCCCCACATCTGGCTCCCCACTCATCAGGGAGTCTGCTTGTCCATCTGCCCCTCCCTCCATTCATGCTCTCTCTCAAATAAATACACTAAATTTTAAAAATATTTTACTGCTTTTAGTTTAGCAAAAGCAATAATTATGCTGTCATAAAAGTTTTGGCATAATTCATATTCCATTGAGAGTAATGCCATACTAGTCAATGTTTCTTGAGTCACTGTCAGTCTCAGTTTTGGGGTTAATTTAAATTTTAGAGAAACTTTTATTTAGTAATTACTGTGTCTATGAAATTCATTTTTTTTAAGATTTTTATTTATTTATTTGACAGAGAGAGACACAGCGAGAGAGGGAACACAACCAGGGGGAGTGGGAGAAGGAGAAGCAGGTCCCCCGTTGAGCAGGGAGCCCAACACGGGGCTCAATCCCAGGACCCTGGGATCATGACCTGAGTTGAAGGCAGACACTTAACGACTGAGACACCCAGGTGCCCTGTCTATGAAATTCTTAAAAAAATTTGATGCAGAAGTAAATAATTGATTTATATATTGTATTCAACTCTTGTATTTGCTTGCATATGAAAAACTTTCTTTTAAAAAAAGTTCATTAAAAAATATTATAAAATAATTTCATGTCATCATACAAATAAATGATATAATTTTTTATTTTCTGTGTCTCTTACAGCATTAAGTTAAAAGCATATATATTTCAAAATATGAATTATTCAATATAACAAAATATAGTTCAGCTACCACTTGCAAATACTGTGTGTGAAAACATATTAGTTTGTGGAAACCTCAAGAACCATGTATTGGAAATTGAAGAAAAGCAAAGGTTGCTCAGCAAAACAAAAATAATATTTTTTATGGGATATAGTTTGATGTTTCTGCTGAGAATGAAGACTTGACAAATCAGATAATTTGTCATTTTTCTCACCTAAATGTTTCTACTACTCAAAGATACTATATAACAAAGCAAAGAATATTTATGACTTTGGAATGTTGGAAAACATAAATCTTTGCCACATTCTGATGCAGTTGTCTTTCATTTAGAGAAGATAAGGCTGACAAATGTAGTGATGAGGATGGATATTTGGGGTAATAGCTTTTCTTATAACAATGCGTTGGTTTTTGAATGAAAGAATCATTTGCATGTTCTTTAACACATTTGTTTTGTGTTTCTGGAATTATGATATGTGGAACTCTCTATGACACTCCAAAAGTGGGACTGCAATTCGAAGGCTGAATGTCCAGTGGATTTACCAATACTAGAATTTAGGGTCTGTAAGCAAAAATTGCTTCAGGAGACAATGGAGAGAGCTAAAACTCAGAAACACAACCTAAATATGAAGGAAAATCTGGATTCAAGGGAAAATAGACTCTACATGTCTAAAATACAAAGTTTAAAGTACAATAAATTATAATAGTTATTTGCTGATGTCCACAATTATTTGTTTATTTATAATATCTGTCAAATATTTATATCAAGTACTTATGTAAATAAAGCTTTCCATAGAAGTAAAAGACAGAATATATTAAGAGACACAATTTCTCAATGTTCTAGTCTCTAAATTATTAATATATGGGCTTATTTGGTATAAGTGTGTGACTTCAGTCAACCTGCTTATCTCCAACCCAAGGGGAATAATCCACAATATGACCATTAACATAAAGTATTTATGGGCCAGTGTCAGGAGGTACTGATTGATTTGTATTATTCATAGTAAATCAAATTGGAATGCTGATTAAGTGATTTCTGTGTTTAATTCTTATAATAGAAATGTGTTCAATTATTCTCTGTGCATTGACTACTCACACATCTAGTGCCAGACATATAAATCAAAAGAGCACACACATTGCACATGCAATCAAAAGATGTTAGTTTTAGTAATTTCAAAGGATGTAAACAGGTTTTAGACAAACATTTAGACTAAAAAAGAAATAAAAAGTAAAAGCACATATTGAAACAAAATACATTTACTATAAATAGGAAGAATCTTAACTCATAGTTGGCCCTGATTATAGAGCAAACTTTGAAACTGTGATAGAGGTTTTTGTCTATTTACAAATCCAGCTCAGAATTCCTAAAATTCCTCAGAAAATTTAAATGTTTGGAGAAATATTTTCTTCTACATATTTAATTTCCTACTTCAAGTTATGCAAACTTATATTCTGCTGATTTAACATATTTCCAAGTATTTTTAAAGGTTCAGATAAATGAAGCAAAAGTTTTATATTCAAAGAATATTAAATTATATAAATGGAAAATGAAATAGGATAGGAAGTATTTTCCTCGTAATGAAGTAACCCGATATTATTTTGAATAGTAAGAATATAATCACATTCCATTATTAAAAACATCTGGATCGCATAACATCAGTACTCCAAATCCTGAAGAACTTATGGCAATGTAGAACTGTGTACCAAAACCATGAATAATTTGTGCAAACTATATACAGTGATGGAATTACATTTGCATAAAAAATTTACACATAGACAAGACATTGTTGCCATTTAAAAAAGAGACCTATTAAAAATGGCAAACATCATGATGTAATAGCATACGAGTTTATTTCTAAATTTTAGAACCTGACAATCAGAATAGAAAAAAAAAAAAAACATTAGGTTCTACAGCATACTTGATGTAAAAATTGCTTTTAGGGTTTTCTACAGAAAGAAAGGATGCATGTATGGGACACTCATATGGCATCTTCCTACATATCTTATTTAATCTGTACACTGACTCTACAAGGTAGTCTTAAAATATTGTCTTAACTTGGGGCGCCTGGGTGGCTCAGTGGGTTAAGCGGCTGCCTTCGGCTCAGGTCATGATCCGGGAGTCCTGGGATCGAGCCCCACGTTGGGCTCCCTGTTCAGCGGGGAATCCGCTTTTCCCTCTCCCTCTGCCTGCCTCTCTGCCTACTTGTGCTCTCTATCTGTCAAATAAATAAATAAAATCTTTAAAAAAAATTATCTTAATTTTACAAAAGGGAAACTGAATGTCAGAAAGATTTGTTCAATTTCACATCTGCGTGAAATTCAAAGTAGGAACAACCTAAAATGAAAAGCCTTTGTTATCTCAACTACCTACCTCTGTCTGCAAAGCAGAATGGAAGGACTGAGATTGGAAAGAGGACATTTTGTGATTTTTTCCCCCAGACCCTTAGAAATCTGTTTCCATTTATTTAAGGGCAACCTGACTTTCTAATTTTTTTTTTTTCTTCCTAGGAATCATAAGAATTTTAAGGGAAGTTTGGAAAGTGACTCTGTTATCTCACTTAACTATGTCAATATTGACATTTCAAGTGGTGGTCAATCAAAAGATAATTTTTTCACTCTTTACAATTTATCTAGAGATTCCACAGATTCTCTAAGCTACTTCAGCTATTAATGCTAAGTGTCAGTCTCATAAAATCTCACTTTCTTGACTAGTACATTAATTTCTTTTCCTTTAGATTCTATTCAATAATAGTTAATATATATATATAACAATTATAGTGGTTGGCATGTAGTGAATATTTATTAAGTGCTTTTCATAAATCATCTTATTTACTCTTCATTTAATCTTTTTATATTGCCTTTCCCATTTTATTAATTATGAAGTAAAAGTTTGGGATTACATTAGGTAATACCTTATATACACAATTCTAGAACCTGTAAAAATTATCTGCATTATTGAGAGTAGGAGAAAATGATTTAGAAAATCTATATACAGTAAGTAGTGCCCCATGCAATTTTGGAAAGTTGATTTATCTCAATGCATATTTCTCTTGTTCAATATTTATATATGATATATCATAACAGACTAGAAACAAGATTTATATTTAAATATATGAGGTATTTATATTTAAATATATGAGGTATAAATAATGTTATTGGCAGGTTCAGATAATGAGTTGTTCCATGTAAGCTGATTTTTTCAAATATCAACTTTTATATTCTTAAAAAATAAGCTTTAAAATTAGTATTTTAATATAATGTTTTCTAAAATCTGTAGGAGTAAATGATTTTAATGAAACTATATTTTTCAAATCAACTTAAGTCAGCATTTGAACTCTTCGTTTTAACATTGCGACAGGAACTTTATTTAGGAGACGTTGGTTTTATACAAAAAGTCGCCCTAATTCCAGATGTCTTCCGATTGTAATTTAACATACAGTAATTAACGTAATAAGCTTTTCCTTCACTGCCAAGTATTTAGGTTTTCAGTTTGTGTTGCCTTTAGCATTTAAATCTCCAACAGCTCTCTTTTAAAATGTGCTGTTTCTATTATACCATGTGTAGGAAGCATTGTACTAGGCTTGATAGACCTACACGTAAAGTTAGATTTTCTTTTCCTTTTTTCTTTTTTGCAGCTTTATTGAGATATACTTGACAAATAAAAAACTGTATAATTTAAGGTGCACAGCATGATGATTTGATATATCTATATGTTGTGAAGTGATTACCACAATCTAATTAACATATCCATTACTCATGAAGTTACAACTTGTGTGTGTGTGTGTGTGTGTGTGTGTGTGAGGTGAGAACATTAAGATCAGCTCTCTTAGTAAGTTTCAACTATACACACAGTGTTATTAACCACAGTTGCCACTGGTACATTAGATCTCCCGAAGTTACATATCCCATATAACTGAAGGTCTGTACCCTTTGTTGACCAACATCTCTTCATTTCCCCCACTCCCAGCCCCTGGTTACCACCATTATAAATTACATAGGCTTTTAATGTGTATCTCAATGTATAAGATACTGTACCTGAAGTAAAGTTACTCTGTAATCTATTTTGTCCCTCCACTTTTTTAAAAATTTCTTCTTTCTTCGCTATGTTCTGAAGCGTTGAGAATATATCATGAATTACACTGCTGTATCATTATATAGACAAGTCACAGAGATCCAGGAAAGTTGAGTGACTAACTCACAGGTATGTAATGACTGGTGGTTTAGAGAGGAGTCAAATCTTTATGTAAGTAGGATGCAGTTTCCTGAGAGGCCAGGGGTCCTAAGGAAGCCAACACTCTAGAGGCCAAGCTGATGGTCTGCCATAAGCCTTTGACTATGCTGGAGAACCTAAATTATCCCTATAAGCTTTCACAGAGTCTCAAATTACAATGAAGCTTTCCCAAAGAGATACATTCGTCTACTAGAGACATAATTCTAATTAAATATTGTGTACTATTTGTCATGCTGATTATATACCAGCCTCCAGGGAAGTTTAGGACTAATTTTCCCTTTTTACCTCAGATACCACCAGGTCATTTCCTCAGATTGCTGATTATCATCTGCAGTATGCATTGACATTGGAACCATTATTCCTGATGATCTCTCTCCCTACCCTTGCCAACCTTCTCCATCCCCTTATCTCTCAAGCTCATGCCCTGTGCTTTCCTCAAGTTACCAAGAAGTTGTTCTATATTCTCAATATCATGAGTTGACCTTTGTTCTCAGGTGGAAGGCTGACTGGACCCAGGAGAACACTGCCTTCTCCTAGAACCTCAATTTCCACATCTCTGTAGAAGATGAATCCAGCCCTCTCGACCCTTGAACTCCTCACCACCTTTTGCTTATTTCCTACATCTTACTCACATTTTCCCAAAAGTTACACTTGGGCTTGCCATTTCTAATAACTATAATTTTTTTAAAAAGATTTTATTTATTTATTTGAGAGAGAGAGCACGAGTGAGGGAGGAGCAGAGGGAGAAGGAGAAACAGACTTCCCACTGAGCAGGGATCCTGATGCAGGGGCTCAATCCCAGGACCCTGCGATCATGGGACCTGAGCTGAAGGCAAACGCTTAACTGACTGGGCCACCCACATGCACCATAACTATAATTTTTTAAAATCTCAACTTCAAGTGTTCCTTTCTCTAAATTCTACCTGCTCTCCTCCCAGTTAATTTAGTTTGGTCTGCTTACTCTAGTAATAGTCAACTTTAAGACTCCCAATTCACTGACACAAACTTGATTTCTCTAATTATCACTCCCTTCGGGTTCTCACTTCCTTTGATACCTGACCTAGGTTTTGTGCTATACCATGAAAATCATTCACTGTAAATGTTCCTAACCCTTTGCACCTACTCCCCTCTAATACTGAGCTATGCCCCACAGCTGGTCAAATTCAAATATTTGCATATTTACATAATGCTTGCCCCGCTGAACATCTCCAGTCAAGTATCTAAGGAGCATTGAGATACGGAGTTTTCCTTATCACAGGTAAGCAATCATGGGCTTCCTCAGGGGAGGGAATGAGGTGTTGAGTTCAGTGTTGAAGTGATAGGTAATGATTCATGAGAGGAAAGCAACGATATTTCAGAGGCTGTAAAGCAATTATCTGAGAAGTGTCAAGTGTTTGTTGTCCACAGAAGAGTGTGTACAGTGTGGGGAATCATTAAGCATGGGGAACACCATGGAACTAGATTACCTGAAACTTTCACATGTTTTTGCTACCACTGCCCTATATCTTCAGCAAGAAGGGAATGTCTTGGATGCTGGGTGCAACACAGCAAGAAAAAAAAAAAAATTGGAATCCAGAATGATGGACACAAATAGATTTGCATATGCAGATGCAGGTTTTTTTCTTAAATGTGATTATGCTTCTTTTAGCTTGAAAAGCATGAAGAAATTGAAATTTATTCATATTAACAAAAGCCCTCATGTAGTTTTAAAATGATGATACAAGGCAAAGTTTTTCAAAACATGGATAGATCTTCTGAAGTCCTTAGCCCTAGATCGGTCTTGACTAAAGACTAAATTGGCCTATGCCCATCCTTTCATTATGGACTTTTCATCCTCTTCACAATCAATACTCATGACTCTAAACATGTAAGCAGACCATAGGAACAGGTGCCAGAATGTTAGAAAACCATTTCACCAGGGATAATATAAATCCGTTCAGGTAATCACAAGAGCTAATCCAAGGAACCCTGTTCCTAGGAAATCAAGCCAAACAAAATAAGCCAAAAAATTAAGAGGCTCAAGTAAAGAACCAAACTCAATTCAGCATGAGTTCATCTCCCAGCTGTGGTCAAAGTGCTCAATGAACTGACAGAGATAGGAAATTGCAGAGGTCACCCTGTTAATGAACTGAGGGTCCGTCTGTGGCAGTGATGTCTTACTTCTGGAGAAACTTTGCTTTTGTCACCACAGCATCTGCTGTTTTATACCTGTTTGCACACAACACAGGAGCAGCTCTTCACAGTGTGTTAGAAAGGATATATTTTGCTTTTGGGGAGGATTTATGAAAGTAGGGCTTTGCTCAGGATTGGCTGTTTTCAGCAAACTAGGGCAATTCTTAATAACTTTATCTAGAATGGGGGGGGAGTGAAGTGAAGTTAAAGCTCTTAAAGCTCTCTGTGCTAAATGAGCAATGGTCATTCGTATTAGTCAAGATAAGAGCATGTCTTGTTTATGCTGCCCATCATTGTCACAGAATGGTCTTGTTCAAGGCTGGTGTTCAGTGGAACTGTTCATGTTCATTGGGAAAATATGAAGACCTAACTGTAAGTGCCAAGCCAGCTGCTGGAAGAGCCAACACCTAAAGTTAGATGCAGGTCAGCTCTCACCTTTCAGAGCTCTTTTTCCTCTTAGTAGTATCTCTTTAGAATTTCTCAAGTAAAATTAAAGTTCAGAAGATGTATCCATCATCTAGTAGCCCACGTAACTTAACCAAGCTTTTATGACAATTACAACCTTATTGTAATGCAAGTTATACAACTTGTCCTATATGTAAAGGACACAGTGCTTGGTGAAAAGAGCAAACAGAAGTTAAAGAGCATTTCTTCCGACTTATGCATGTAAGCACATATATTATACCTTTATGCTTTCTACTGTGTGTGATAAAAATAACATAAGTTCAAGGTGCTTATATTCATAATTAACATATTAGTATTGCTCCCAAAGCAACTTAAAGCAACTCATAATAAGATGAATACACTGGAGGGGCGCCTGGGTGGCTCAGTCGGTTAAGCATCTGCCTTTGGCTCAGGTCATGATCCCAGGGTCCTGGGATTGAGCCCCGTGTCAGGCTCTCTGATCAGCGGGAAGCCTCCTTCTCCCTCTCCCACTCCCCCTGCTTGTATTCCCTCTCTCGCTGTCTCTCTCTGTCCAATAAACAAATAAAATCTTTTTTAAAAAAGATGAATAGGGCGCCTGGGTGGCTCAGTTGGTTAAGCGACTGCCTTCGGCTCAGGTCATGATCCTGGAGTCCCGGGATCGAGTCCCGCATCGGGCTCCCTGCTCGGCAGGGAGTCTGCTTCTCCCTCTCCCACTCCCCGTTTGTGTTCCCTCTCTCGCTGTGTCTTTCTCTGTCAAATAAATAAATAAAAATCTTTAAAAAAAATAAAAAATAATAAAAAAAATAAAAAAAATTAAAGATGAATACACTGGAAAAACTCTTAAAATAAAAATGTAAATAAAACTCTTATGATCATACATATATCCACAAAGAGTTTATGTTTATATATCCAAAGGTAATCTCAGGAACATATAATGTGTGTGTGTGTGTGTGTGTGTGTGTAGAGAGAGAGAGAAGGAAAAGCAGATAGTTAAACAATTTAATAAATTTGGCTAACATAAATACTATTAATGACCACTAAATTTATCACTGAATACCTGGCAATAAAGACAGAATAGAAAAGAATTACATAATTTCATAAAGGCAATTTCCCCCTTTTATTAATTCTAAATGTAGTTTAAGAATTACTTTTATCAAAGGTATATAAGAATATTAAACTATGTCATCAACAAACCAAATATAGAAAATATACCTAATATATTTGTAGAACTTTATGACTGAATGCTCAATAAAATTTCAAGGTAGAGAATTAGTTTAAAACTCAGAAGAGTAATTTATTTAAGTAGGAGGAGGAAAAGAAAGAATAAATTATTAAGGGCCAAGTCTGTAACTTCTTACGGATCTAATCATGTAAAGGATTTAACTTAAATATCTATAAAATAAATGTTGATTTTTAGCTGCTTTTTTAAATGTCCTTACCTTTTTTTCAAATGGCTTTAAAGAAATTATTAGCAGCATTTTCAAGGTAAAACTCTCAGGCAGATATCTTAGAGCCTATGATTCCCTGTAATTAATGAAAGACATAATCCTATATGAGGCAACCACATGTAAGTTTGAAAGTGGGACTGTCTATAAAAATAAGATTTGTATATTCTTCGGGTATTGGTTTTATCGCAACCAAGATTTCTAATGTTCCTAACATCCCAACACATCACATAACATGGAAGACATGGTGTTTTTTTTATTTTTAAGATTTTATTTATTTATTTGAGAGAGAGAATAAGCAGAGTGGGGAGGACCAGAGGGAGAAGGAGAAGCAGACTCCCTGCTGAGCAGGGAGCCCAAAGGATCCCAGGACCCTGAGATCATGACCTGAGCTGAAGGAAGACGCTTAACTGACTGAGCCGCGCAGGCGCCCTGACATGATGTTTTTAAACTCAAAATTCAGAGGGAAACGTGGTCCACAAGAACCGTTATGGACTTGGTTTTGCCTCCATGAACACCTGGACCTCGGCAGCAAATATTTCCTGATTCATTTCTGTGATAAATCATCTTGAAAATATCTCCTTACCTGATAGGAAAAAGGTCTGCTGTATGGAGTTTGGAGTGTTGACTTTCTGACCTTCAGAGAATTTCTGCAAAAGTACTTCTTTCGGCATCTGGAAAAACCTTCATGAGTCAGTTCCTGGTTCATGTGAAACTGGAGCTTTAGCACAAGAAAAAACGATTCCCCGACTACTATGGCTATTTGCTATGGTAGGAGAGCAGTTTGCATATCTAATTGCCACATCAAGGTTTTTTGGGTTTGTTTTTATAATGGGTATAAAAGAATAGAAGCCACATTTAAGACATAGCTTTTTTTTTTTTCTTTTCATCACTTCAAACTGCAATCTGCCATAGACATGATTCTTGAGTCTCAAAGTCATACTGCAAAAACTGATTTTGTAGAAACATCACTACCTTGGGATCTGTTTTGAGTGTAAATGACGTCACCTGTGGATAATTTCTGTGATGCTAAGGCTTGCTTGCAGAACAACCAGAATCAAGCAAGTAAGCACCTTGATTAAAACCATGGAAATAAGCTAATCTATCACTTTATTAAAAAGACTGGATAGCTTCAAAGATCAGAAGGAAACCTGGGGGCACCTGGGTGGCTCAGTTGTTAAGCGCCTGCCTTCGGCTCAGGTCATGATCCCAGGGTCCTGGGATCGAGCCCCACATCAGGCTCCCAGCTCCGCGGGAAGCCTGCTTCTCCTTCCCCCACTCCCCCTGCTTGTGTTCCCTCTCTCGCTGTGTCTCTCTCTGTCAAATAAATAAAATCTTTAAAAGAAAAAAAAAAAGAAGGAAACCTGGTTCCAGCTGTGCACCTGTCATATACCTAACGTTGGGTTTATTGTTTTCATTAGCCAAGGGGGTATTAAAGCCTTTCATATTCAGTTTGGGATCATTATTTAGAGTATAATATGGTACGTTGACTTTTGAATTTCAGAAGTGTGATAAACCACGTGCAAGACTCAGTAGATTTGAACAGAAATTTGAGTCAATAATAACATCACAACTATTAGGGGAAGGGGAAATTTTAGTTAAAGGGTCAGTAACTCCAATTTTCTCAGTCTTCCTCATGTTTTCCAAGGGAATGGAGGGGCTGTAATAAAGCCAGATTTGTACAGAGCAAAGAAACAAAAGCAACAATAACAATCCATGGAAGGTTGGTAAAATGAGTCCCTGAGCAGAAGGAGCATTTGCCAATCTCCACGGTGTGAACACCACCACCTCAAGGATTTGAGTTACTACCATGACGTCACTAAATATTTCCTCTCAAGAGTTCTGAAGGGAGATATTAAAAAAAAGTCAAAAATCAAACATGATTACAATGCATGTATTTCCTTGTTAGATCGTAGGAGTCTTTTTTTCTTTTCTTTTCTTAGTTTCTCTTTTCTTTTACTTTATTTCCTACATTGTGTGTAATACTTCTATAACATGTTTATACTAATATAATATTAGTTTATCAAATAGGAGGGGGTTCACAAGTTCTGTTTCTAGGGAAGCATCAGTAAAAACAGTTATGTTAAAAGCAATCATAAAGGGAGCCCAAAGCATAAACACCACACACAAGTTGTTAGAAAAAACAAATGTCTAACAGGTACATTAATTTACTTAATAAATAACAAGTGGGGTCCCTGGCTGACTCAGTTAAAAGAGCATGCAACTCTTTATTTTGGAGTCATGAGTTTGAGCCCCACATTGGGTGTAGAGATTACTTAAATAAATAAAAAAATAATAATAATAACAAGCATCTACTATATGGCAGCTATGCTTTTGGTCGATTTTTTCTTCTCCAGAACAGTGTTTTACAGAGTGTGGTCCCTGGATCAGGAACATCAACAAGACCTGGGAAATGATAAAAATGCAATTTATTGGGCTCTCTTCTACACCTACTAAACTGGAAACTGTGGGGGGGTGGGGAGGAGGGGAACTCCAAAAATATGTTTTTAACAACCTCTCCAGGTGTTTTTTTTTTTTTCCCACGTGTTTCTAATGCATGTTCAAGTTTGAGAGCCTCTACTGTCAACCAAATGTTTTAAGTAAATGGAATGCAAGAAAGTGAAGGGAAAGTATTTGGTGAAATGTTCTCAAAATCACTTGGAGAGAATCAAGCAAGATTGCTACCTGTCACCCTCGCCCCTTACAGCAAACATTTAATATTTTAGATTCTAGGTATTAGTAACCTAAGTGATCGCTCCACCGTAGCCCTAGAATATACTTAATTTGGACACTAGCATTTAGCCTTAGTTTGTTTCATTTAAAATATACTATCAATCACCCCTTCCTCATACGCTACGGTAAATTAAGGATAAAGCTTCCCCCAAATATCTTAATACTTTATAGTTTGATCACTAGACCAGTGTCACATAAATATCAAAGTAGATCCATTTTGTAGTTGATTAAAAATTAGATTCTTCAGTCTCACAGAGTATTTCTTACATATCTATGGATATAGGTCATGCAAGTAGCTAACTTAAAAATTCACAATACTTAAATTTTTATATTTCTCACTGTAGGTCATAGAAACTTCAGTAATTGGTATACTATATATTAAGTAACTTTTGTGTCTCTTATTCGGATCTAACATTTTACATAAAATAGAATCATTTTACATAAAACTAAAGGTAAATTAAATTCAGTTTCTAGTAATTTTTAATTAAGTATTAATATAAACACCCTGTCAAAGGGTTGTATACTTGTTTGTGTTCTATGACAATTTTAGAAAGTAAGGTAGATACATTTAAGATGTCAATAAAGGAAACTTTTATGTATAATGCTCTAATACATAATTGCAAAACCAGCACATACTCAGTTTATATCCTTGTCAGTGCAAGTTTTGAAGGTAATGTATTTTTTTAAAGGTTCAAATCACATTTTCAGACAAAAATTGTGAAAATCTAACGTGTTACTTGAAGGTAATGACTCTGATTGATTCACTGCAGCCTTCTGGTACTTTCTGTGCACACTAATCAAGTGAAAGGGCAGGGGCGCCATTCACAGGGAGGAGGAGGTTCAGCACCAACTAGCATAAAACCTATGGACATGTAAATGCCTCGCTGACAAATGTAGGAAACCTATAAACAGAGGAAACTCAACGAAAAACCATAGACCTGCTGTTAAGTGGCAGATAGCAAAGTTTTGATTTAGTCATTACATTCCCACAGTCTAAATATTGGCTTGCGTGGCTATGTTGGCCAAAAAGAAACAAAAATAAAGGAGTTGTTAACAAAAATTTGCAAAATATTTCAAGCACATAGTGACTAGGTCAGTGAAAGAACTGAACAATTCATTTGAAATAAAATTGTAATTGGGCATACCTAGTTATAATAAGCATATAATAAGCATGTATTCTGAATATTATTAAAAAAACAAACTCATTCTTTATTTCTCTGTTAAGTCCTAATAAGGATGTGGCTATTTTAATGCAAATCTACAATGCAAAATGTCTCACACAGAAAAAAGGTGTATTTGTTGTTATCAGCCAACCTCAATCTCGCTGATAACAATTACGTATTTGATTTTATTATTAAGACATCTTAAAGATAAATTCTCTCACTAAAATATGTGAAAGAATTATGGTATGTCACTTTAGGAAGGCTTTTAACTATTTGGGGTTTTTATATAATAATAATCATCATAATATTTTAGATGCTCAAGTTCTAAAAAAACCTTTTGTATGTGAACAAGAGCTTTTTAACTCATTCTATTTTCATAAGAATTTGAGACTCTGCAGTCCTTATATTTTTAAAATTAACAATTGGTCTATTCACCAGTGCTTGCTATTATATATATATATATATATAGCTGGGTCTTGAAAAGGCTTAGGTTATTTTGTGACAATTCAATATATTTATTAGATATTCTCCTCAGGAATTTAAGTAGTGTGGCTATAAGTTACACGGCGTATATACACGTCTCCTAATTTCTCTGGAAAATGCATCATTTGGTGCAGAAAAGAAGCAGTTTCAGTGCTAAGAACTTTATTTTATTAAAGCACGTAACAGTTTAAAAACAAACCTGAAGAAAAGGAAAAAATATATTTTTTCCTTCTAAGAGTAATTAAAGATTGGAGAAATATCAAGATCATAATCTAAGTGTTCCAACCATTATTTCCCATGTATCAGCTCCATAAAAGTTTATGAAATCATGCTGCTCAGGGGAATATTTAAGAGCCATCAAGTTCATCTACCAACAGAGGATTCATCAAAACTGTTGAAGAGACACAAGAAAATATCCTCCTTCTAAGTAATTTTGTAGGTGTGTTCATTATATCCTGTATATTGTATTCCTTTACTTTATATTCCTGTGTACAATTGTATTCCTTTACTAACTACTTATAGTTAGGAAATGCACTGTTTCCTTTCATGCCCAGAGGACCATTTGATCATGTACATTATGTTCATACATGTTCTGTGCTTGTCCAACCTGCTTTGTGTTTTTCAACACACTTTTCCCGGCCCTTACCTGAGCAGTTAGAAGACAGAGCTACTTGGCCTCTGAGCTCCATATGCTTATGACAGGTGGCGGGAAACTCATAAGGAGGGGAAAAGAGGTGGGGGCTCTTGATGAAAATAATTAAATATATACATTCTGGGGTTATCATAAATAATTAATTGTTAATTAATACGAAAGGAAGAAGAAAAGAGGTGAGAAAACAGATTGTTTACGCAATGAAGCTGCACGATAGCTCCAGCATTGGGAATACGTGAATCATAATTAACGATAATAATAATAATAATAATAATAATAAACAATTTGAAAAGCTTTGAACCTACTCTCTTTCCTTAGTATTGGTGAAGACACATGGAATTTTGAACTTACAGTACTGGATTCATTTTCTGTGAAGCAAGCATACTGTTAAAAGTCTTTTAAAAACAATAGGGGAAAAAGAGGATAATACACACCATTACCTCTAATGTCTCATTCAAAATGCTCTTGAGATAAATCGTAGCAGAAGCCTACATATAAATAACAGTAGATGAAATTATCAAACCATAACATCCCATCTCAGAAGTTATCTTATTTTTGAAATATTTAAAAATTATATTTTCCTCAGCTTTATTGAGATATGATAGACAAATAAAACTTGTATATATTTAGGTTGTACAGCATGAATTTTTTTAAGGTGTTTAGCATGATGATTTCATGTATATCCACACTGTGAAGTGATTACCACGGTCAAGTTAATCACCTCACGTGGCTACCCATTGGTTTGGGGGAGGGGGCACAGTACAGGAGAAGACGAGATTATTCCCTCAGCAAACTTTAAGTACGCAGTTCAGTATTAGTAGTTATAACCGCCATGCGGCACATATCCCTAGAATGTATTCATCTCAGACCTTGAATTAATGAAACAACAATTCTCTAATTGGTAGTGGGATATGATTACTAAGTAGGAAAAATCTCAGCAATGCAGAGAAGATGACCTATGTGAGAAGGTAATTTTTACTTTGGGGCTGTGGTATCTCAAGAAATATATGACATTTATGGTTGCTCTTAGCCAGCAACGTGAAGAAATATGAGGTCCAGATATATTCTGTACCCCCTCCAAGCAGTGGACTGTGCAGGTTACCGTGAGCAGACACAATTAGAGAAACTGGACTCCTAAGGAAGTCTGACAGGTGCCCACATTCTGTGAACTCACATTCACCTTTGTGGCTCCATCAGAAACACAGTCTCCAAGGGAAGAGAGAAGACGCAGCATCAGCACTTGGAAGAGGTGAGTCAATGGCCTTGAATAATTACATGGAACCTTAGAGAAGTTGCCGGCAGCTGAGGGGCTGCAGGGTGACCGTGGACTGTGTGGGGTTCACTTCTGAGCTTTCATCACTTCAAAGGTTGATTCTATTTTGTCTAACAAGATTCACAGATTCATGCTGGGAAAAAGTCAAAAGTTCAGCTCTAAATAACCTCAAGGACAGAGTATTTTGTATTCATTCCTTTTCTGTTCGGTATGAAAAAGAAATATAGGCCAAAAAAGAAATATTTTTAGGCAAAATGATATAAGCCTTAAAAAGGTTTCAATTTTCCTAGCTGTATTAAAAGGTAAGACAGAAAGAAAAAGTAATGTCTTAGTGATAGATGTAGCAGAACCTTCCTGAAATGTCATCTTAACTCTTTGGCCTTTAAATTAGTGATCACGACTCAATTATTCCTCTAAGTGCTTTGAACAACAATATATGTAAGTCTGCCCCAAAGAACTATGTTCCAGAAGATGATCACTGGATATCTTTGGATAACCAGTTGTACATCCTGTTTGAATAAAGAAGAAATTGCCAGAAACTGGTTTTCCATATCTGCAGAAGATGGGGACCAACATCTTCATCACGAAAGAGCACTGAGATCAGCCTTATAGTTAGGAGGGTGTGATGTAAAGGACAAACACTTTGTTTTTGCTTTAAAGCACTGGTGAAGAAGTCTGGATGAATAAATGGATTGTGTCTCCTTTTTTTTTTTTTTTTCTGTTAAATCACCCTCAAGTAGAACTAAAAATGGGATGCACAAACCCTTACCCACAGTTAAAACTGAGGAAGTAGGTATTAGAAACCCTGAATCAAAAATAGGATACCTCTAAACAACAATTAAGATAAAACAAGTATATAGGAGAATGAGCTAACATCCACGGCTGCAGATCTCAAACAAAGCCCCAAATACTTTGGGGATATTTTAAGGTGATTTTAAGGATATTTTAAGGATATTTTAAGGTGAAAAATGCTAGTTATTTGTTTCCCACAAAGAAAACACAGAACTGAGGCATCTAGCTGGATGGCAAAACTGTGCCCCATTGATTTCAAGGGAAAAAAAAAATCAGAATTTAGTCTGAATGTAAAATCACAGAGACTTCCACATAGACTGAGAAGATTGGCCATTGCATCTGGCCCAGCCTGACTGAGCTGAGTTTAGCTGGCTTCACGGCCGTCGATGCTAAAGAAACTCAGGACACAACCGTGTGTTATAAGAAGAAATCCCACTGCCTAAACTATGGTCCCTCCCAGATGAATCCTTTGCAAATAACCATCCCAGAAATAATTCATCTTATTCAAGTATGAATGATTATTAAAAAACACAGGGAACAAAGAATATATACAAAGAAACAATTTTAAAAAAAAGAAAATGTGTAGTGAGAAGCAGATGGTAAGGGACGGATTTTCAGAAGAAAATTTCTGCTGGTTGTAGTACATAAGGTTGAGAATATAATCTACACCTATAACTTAAAATAGACAAGAACAACAAATAATTATATTTCTAGAATAAGGGCAGAACCAGAGATTAAAAAATAAAATTCAGACAATATGAAAAAATCATGACCAAAAAAAGAGTGAGATAAAATAGGATCTGTCTCACAGCCTTAGAAATTCACTTGATCTCTGGTTAAAGAAAACAGAAAGAAAGGGGTAAAGTATATTGTCTCTCCTTTGCTCTCAGTATTCATATAGCAAGAGCTTTATTAAATCCGTTATTACTTCACTCTATCTTGACATAAACAACTGAAATGCACTGAGGCCTATTCAGTAGAGAACAAAAAGAAAAAAAAAATATTATTATAGTTCCCTATTACTATTAATGAGAAAGAACTATAAATTCTGGAATTTCTAACACTTAGCTTTACTTAGAGAATGAGCCTAACTAAGCCAGTGGCAGGAATGTCTCAGGGCAGAAGGTAATTTTAGTTCCCTGACAGATTTTGGAGGTTTCTGTGTACGTGTGTGCACGCTCACGTTAGGGAGTGTTCCTGCCACTCTAGTTACAGTGATTAGGTTTTTCTGGGGCAATAAAACGTATTTTTTTCACATCTATAAAGAACAGATACTGAAAGCATTCTGCTCCTTTGTTCCTATTCTAAGAAATGTGGATATCTTTGTGAAATGTTAAAAGAATATACAAGTTAAAAATGTATTGGGAAAATGTAAAAAAATGGCTTCTAGTAAAAGTAAAGAACGATGTTCTAAGATATATACATGTAGTGAAAAGAAAATTTATATTAAATTGCAGAAGTAGCTTTGTATGGAGCAACATGAACATCACATTAAGAGAAAAGAGAAAGTAGACATTAAGAAGGCTACGTTTAGAGAAAAACAAAGAGGTATTAAACGAAAAATACTGATTTTTAAAAAATGAACAATTTTGTAATAAGTCTTTTTAAAAATACTTTGGTGCATTGCCAAAACTTTTCAAATGGTTGTTTTTTTTTTCCCCAAAAGAATACGGAAAATGCATTATATTGTTTTTTCAATAGAAAGAAAATTAAGTATTGCCAAAATTATTATTGCTTTTCTTTTTAATGTGTTTCTTTGTGAAAAAAATTTCTACTTGACTAGAAAATATTTCCTTTAGGCTTATTTTGAAGACCAATGTTTTCAAATATTTTCTCTTCTTCAGTGTCCCACAATTGCCTAGAAAACAATTAAAAAGAAAAAAAAAACACAAAAAAATTGATATTCAGAATAAAATTTTGCTTCATTCTTTATTTTTTTAATTAAAAATTTTTTTAAAGATTTTATTTTCAAGTAATCTCTACACCCAATGTGGGGCTCGAACTTCCAACTCACTTGGACATCAAGAATCGCATGCTCTACCCAGCTGAGCCAGCCAGGGGTCCCTCATTCTTCGTTTCCAATTTCAGTTTATTGGCTTTGGTTTGATATTTGTCATAACTTCGATGGACATAAGCTAATATGTAGACACCAGAGAGTGCATGGCTTGGTACCAGCAGAGGCTCCAGGACAATTACATAGCAATGGGATTGGCACCTCGGGGGGAAGAGGGATTTAATACATAGCAGTTAAAGTGGACCAATGAAATGACTTGAACCAAGGAGCTGAAAACATATGCAGAAAAGTTACATGAACGGCACGTATGACTGATTTAGTAGCAGAGGATACATATGCTGCTGAAGCAAAGAGTGAGAGCCTCATAGCTGGGGGTGTCACTCCACTCAGGACAAGCAATTTCCCTAAAAGTAACCACAGGGAATAGACAAAAATCTCTCTATCTGTCTCTCTCTCTGTCTCTGTCTGTCTGTCTCTCTCATACACACACACACACACACACACACAGATGATCTTTTGAAAATAAGAAAACTCAAGGTAAAGTTGGTAATTTTTGTTATGCTAGAACTTTCTAAAAATCAGGTATTATTATTGATTTGGGGCAACAAGATTAATTCTAGAAAATCCTGTTTATTCACTGAATTTATTGATACAAGTTCTACCTGCAAAAACAAGACAAACAACAACAAAAGACGGCAAACATTGATTCTATAAAAAAAAACTTCCACCTTCGACCAAAACGGAGCGACAGGGAAGATTTACCCTCTGCCTTAAACGATCTTTATAAAACTGGACAGAATATATGGCAGCAACAATTTTTAGACTAAACAATAAGCAGCACAGGATAGTGATCCCAAAGAGAAAGCAACCAAGTGACTGAGCCCTGCAATTGTCCTCCTTATTCTCTGGGAAAAGTCTTCAGAACATAGAGCAGAGAGGGGTAACCCAACAGACCCCAGAATCTTTCTAAGTTGAAGGGTCAGAGTTCAGAATTCAGGTGTTGGTTTCACTGCCTGGAACGCAGGACAGGAGGAAGCTCGGGGACAGTAGGCTCCCACAGAATCCCTAACTGAGGGTTTTAGCAACATGAGAGAAGAAATCACCAAGGCAGAAACAGAGCCATCAGAGGGGGGCAGGAGGGATGGTTTTAGAAGCTCACACGGTGCTGAGAATAGTTTCTGTACCTTCAACCAAGGAGAAGAATCTGTATGCAGGGGGCAGTAAGTCCCTCAGGGAGAAGAAAAAGGGACGTCTCTGAGCTGTAGGCGAAAAATATCCCTAGATTAAAGGTTGCTCTGCATCCACTTAACAAAGCCTAAAAGCAAATCTCAAAATGATCAAACTGTTTTCAAGTAGCTTAATCACATCCCAGAGCAAAGCCCCCATCTAGTTAGAGGAATTAAAAACTAATATTGAGCATCCAACAAAGTAAAAGTCACAATGTCTGGAATGTGATACAAAATGGGCAGATAGGCAAAAAGCAGCAATTAAAAAAAAAAAAAAAAAACAGGGCAAGGCCACACATCAGGAGAAAACAAAATGACAGTTCGTAGAATTCATAGGCAAGGCCTTTAAATCAGGGATTTTAAAGCAAAGCCATTGACAGGTTTTGAGGAGGGGAATGTTTAAAAAAAAAAAACCTGTCTGCTGCATGACAAGAGATGGAAAGGCAGGAAAAGTGGGTGCAGGGAAGCAATTAGGAAGTCACTTCTATAAATCTGAGCAAGAGCGGGTGTTAATTCCCAGTGAAGCGATGAGGAGAAGAAACAAAACGGTGGGTATGTTTTGAAGGTAAAAATGGCAGAATTTCTGACTCACAGTGAGAGGTTAGGGACATAACAAAGTAAAGACCATTACTGATACGTTGTTTGCATTTTGCAGAGTTAAGAATAGAATCCCCCTTTGCTGATATGGGGAAGTCTGTGGCGAGAGGTTTTGCTGGCTGTGGAGAAGCAGGGCATGGTGTGGCAGCGAACATTCTGGCTTGTTAAGTATCTAAACAGATGTAGACTAGGCAGTTCGATATATGGATATTGACTAGAGGCAAGAGGTCCCCACTGGAGGTATGCATTTGTTAGTAATTAACATATAAACTGTTAGTAATTACCATATAAACTGCAATTTAATATGCAAAATTCCTTAGACACAATATCATTGCATTTTGAAAATGTACACCAAGGTCTATGATTCATGACTATGAGAAAACTTGTGCAATTTAGAGAAAATTTCAGGGAGCCATTAAAAATAATGACAGGATTGGAAATCAAACTAACGAAGTGAAGTTCAAAGAATGGGCTTCTCAGCCTAGGGAATGAATGAAGAAAGTGTTCAAAGTGATTGAAAATGCAATAAAAAAGTTCCTAAGGAATACAGGGGAATTCAGTGATGAAACTTACAAGGAGGGACATTTATAAATTTAAAAAAACAAACCTCTACTAAACAGAGACCTCCTTAGATATAGAAAAGGCTAGTATTACATGAATTCAAACTTCATAGGCATCGGCCTGAAAGATGTGTTTTGAAGTAACAATCCTAAAAACCCACCTGTCAGTTCTAAAATTTCCACTGTTAAAGATTCTTTCCTTTGGGTAAAGAGACATTTCTTGCAATACTTTTTTAAATTGTAAATAATCTTAAGAGAATGAATTATTCAAGCAGTAACATTTTATCTTCATGAGATTGACAGAGATTAAGAAAGCAATTACTTTCCAGGCCATGAGGGAAATATCCCTTGAAAAGCTAAGTTATATTTGAGGAGTAGGAGAAGAGTACATTTGGAGTCCTATTCCCGGAGCAAAGTGGCAATGGATCAAGAATTGGGGAAGATAATGGCCCTGAGAAAAGAAACATAAGAAGGGTCTATGGATCAATTGCTTTATAAATTTGTTTACCAGGAGAGAAATACAAAAGTCTCTGCACATCTGAGCCATATTAGAATATTTTTCTGAGGGTGCATATATACATATATATATATATATATATATAATTATATATATTTATATATATAAATTTGAGACTTTTTTATAGAATGCTTAAGACTATAAGTGCTCAAAACTATAAAAATTTTGGTTGCTTAATTTCGGGGAAAAAAACTGTTCCTTTCAAACACAACATTTTTTTAATGAATGGAAATTCGAATAGAAATATAAATTTGAAAGCTATCTTTGAGTATTCAAATGGTAACATCATGGAAAACTTACAAATAATTAGAATTAGAGATCATTCAAGAGCCACGTGGATCACTTATAGCCCAGACCAATTTCTCCAGTCCTGTTT
Source organism: Mirounga angustirostris (assembly GCF_029215605.1). Taxonomy (NCBI): domain Eukaryota; kingdom Metazoa; phylum Chordata; class Mammalia; order Carnivora; family Phocidae; genus Mirounga; species Mirounga angustirostris. Next base: position 9,377,877 of record NW_026991722.1, on the reverse strand, counting down.
TTTCCTTACCATGGCAGCTAAAATGGCTTTAGTCTGCCCTGTTTGTAAGAATGGCATCAAGTATATTGGAATGTTATTTATTATCAAAACATTCTCTTCTGACTTTAATGCAGAAATAAATGTCCTCTGGATTTAGGGCATCTAGAAAATGTAACTTAAACAGAAAATGCTATTCATAGTTTCTGTTATTTTATCTTTGAATTAATTTTTGATCAGAGCATGACAAATGACCACAAATTTATTTATTATTTATTATTTCAGTTTCTACATGGCATGGATGTGGGTACCGCTTAACTGGGTCGTCTGCTCAGTGGTGCACGAGGCTGAAATCAAAGCTGGACTGCTTTGCCATATAGAAGCTTGGCTAGGGAACAGTCAGCTTCCAAGTTTGTGCAGACTGTTGGCAGGGATCACTTCCTTGTGACTCTAAAATCCATGGCGGCTTGCTTCTTCAGGGCCAGCAACAGAGTCTGGTCTGCTTTCAATCCTGCCTCTTTAAGAAGAGCTGAGTCCCTCCTGTGTTTTTACCTGATTACACCAGGCCCACCCAGGGAAATCTCCCTTTGGATTAACTCAAATCAACCGATTTGAGACCTTTATGATGTCTGCTTTGCCATACAAGCAGTGACCTCATCACAAGAGTGACAGCCCATCAATCACAGGTCCTATCCACCTGAAGATGGAGAGGATTATACAGGATGTGCATGCCAGGAAGTGAGGATTTTAGAGACCATCTTAGAATTCTGCCTAGCATCACCTTCAGGACTTTCAACAGCCACTGTGCCAACCATACATCCCTAAAGACTGCTAGTAGAGATTTGACTAAGTTGCTAATGACAATCAGCCTTTTGAATATTATTCAGAATAATGCTAGCATTATGAAAGGCTAAGAACACAGAGTCAAGAAAATATTCCCCAAAGAATTACACAAAATATGTTGGACATGGATGACTAAACAAGCAAGTATAAGTTCATAATCTTCTATTAACTTTTTTAAATTTAATAGTTCATTTTTTTAAAAAAAATACAACCTATGAAAATTGAGTGTTTTTTTAGCACATTCAACTTTTTCTCTATGATTTCTCAGCTGTGTTTTCAGAAAGTAAATTTGACTTACTGCTTTTAATATATATTTGAAAATGTAATGTATCAGCTATAAAAATGTGATTTGTACCTTTAGTTCTAATTATTTTGGAACAACTTGAGGATTTTCATTATTAGTATGCTTATATAATAATGCTATAAAAACAAGACTGAACATTATTTTTAAACTAAGATATAATTATAGGATGCAATGAAGTCATGTTTAAAGTACCAAGGACACATCACTGTAAATGTGGGAGCAAATAAAACTCTTTCTATGGTTGTTGTGCCCAAATTGTTCTATAATAAAATTATATTTTCCTGACTTTATAATAATTTGCAACAATTCATTTATCTAGCAAATACTGTTTATCTGAAGAGGAGTAATATACTGGTTTTTGTGATTTACATAAGTGTTCTTTGTTGTGGTAACAAAATCCAGTTCTGTTTGATGAATGACTCCTTTCTACTCAGTTCACAAGGTATGAAGGAGAGGCAAAGCCTGCATTCTGGCCTCAGGGGTGAGCAGAAACCCAAGCCAGGCCAATAAATACACTTTTTCCCCCTGGCCACTATGATTGATTCATGGCTACATTTTTGACCCAGACAGGTTAGGCAGCAAATGATAAAAAAGCACTGAGATAAAAAAGCACTTCTGTCTTACTGTGTAATAGGTTGAATAGTGTCCTACAAAAAAGATGCCTAAATTCTAAGTCCTGGTACCTGTTCATGTGCTCTTACTTGAAGACAGAGTCTTTGCAGACGTGATTAAGGATCTTGAGATGACATCATCCTGAATTTAGAGTGGGCCCTAAATCCAATGGCTGTCCTCCTTAGAAGAGAAAGGAGGGGGAAATTTGAGATACACACACAGAGGAGGACATCTGGAGATAGGTAGAGATGGCTGTGATGCAGCTACAAGCCACGGATCCCAAGGATTTCCAGTAGTCACTGGAAGTTAGAACAGAGGTTCAAAACAGATTCTCTTCCAGGGCCTTCGAAAGGAACCAACCCAGCTTCACCTTGTTTTCAGACTTCCATCCTGCAGAACCATAAGATAATAGATTTCTATTGTTTTAAGTTTTTGAATGTGTGGTAATTTGTTGTGGCAGTTTTAGGAAACTAATACACACTGGCTTGTCACGCTGGTAGAATAAGATGACCAGTGGTCCTCTGTGGTCGTTTTGCTACCAGGTGAAACATGCGTGAAAACACAACCAAGACGGAGGCAAGTGGGGTTCTAAGATGCAGACAGATTGTTAATATTACAAGAGCAACGATGTATCACGATGCCGGAGTCAATCTACTCTGGGCTACTTTGATTAAAGTATGGAAAAGGCCCCTTTTGAACATATGTCAACATAATAAAGGCCTTCTATGAAAAACCCACAGCAAACATTAACTTTTAGTCTTTCTCCTAAGATCAGGAACAAGACAAGAATATCCACTCTTGTCAACTTTTATTCAACATAGTGCTGAAGCTCCACCCACAGCAATGAGACAACAAAAAGAAATAAAGGCATCCAAATTGGCAGGGAAGAAGTCAGACTCTCACTGTGTGCAGAGGACATGGTAGTATATATAGAAAACCCTAAAGACTCCACCAAAAAACTATTAGAATTGATAAACGAATTCAGTAAAATCATAGGATATAAAATCAAGGTACAGAAATCTGTTGCATTTCTATACACTAATAATGAAGCAGCAGAAAGAGAAATTAAGGAAACAATCCTATTTACAACTGCACCAAAAATAATAAAATACCTAGCAATAAACTTGACCAAAGAGGTGTAATACCTGTACTCTGAAAACTATAAAACATTGATCAAAGTAATTGAAGATGACATAAAGAAATGGAAAGACATTCCATGCTCCTGGGTTGGAAGAACAAATATTATTATTATTATTATTATTTAGATTTTATTTATTTGAGAGAGAGAAACAGAGATAGTGGGAGAGAGAGCACAATTGGGGAGGAGAGGGAGAAGCAGGCTCCCCCACAGAGCAGGGAGCCCGATGCAGGATTTGATCCCAGGACCCTGGGATCATGACCTGAGCTGAAGGCAGACGCTTAACCGACTGAGCCACCCAGGCACCCGGAAGAACAAATATTATTAAAACATCTATATGACTCAAAGCAATCTACAGATTTAATGCAATCCCTATCAAAACACCAATACTATTTTTCACAGAATTAGAACAACCACTCCTAAAAGTTGAATGGAACCACAAAAGACATTGATAGCCAGAGCAGTCTTGAGAAAGAAAAACAAAACTGGAGGCATCACAATTCTAGACTTCTAGTTATATTACAAACCTGTAGTAATTGAGACAGTATGGTAGGAGCACAAAAATAGACACGTGGATCAATAGAACAGAATAGAAAACCAAGAAATAAACCTACCCACAACTATATGGTCAATTAATCTTTGACAAAGGAAGAAAGAATATACAGTGAGGAAGTCTTCAACAAATGGTGTTGGAAAAACTGGACAGCTACATGCCAAAGAATGAACAGGGACCACTTTCTTACACCATACCCAAAAATAAACTCAAAATGGATTAAAGACCTATATGTGAGACCTGAAACCATAAAAATCCTAGAGAAGAGCACAGGCAGTAATTTCTCTGACATCTACCATAGGAACATTTTTCTAGATATGTTTCCTGAGGCAAGGGAAATGAAAGCAAAAATAAACTATTGGGACTACATCAAAAGATAAAAATAAAAATAAATGCTTCTGCACAGCAAAGGAATCAATCAACAAAACTAAGAGGCAACCTACAGAATGGGAGAAGTTATGTGCAAGTGACATAGCCAATAAAGGGTTAGTATCTAAAATATATTAAAAAACTGATACAAATTCAGCACCCAAAAAACAAATTCAGTTAAAAAATGGGAAAAGACATGGACATTCTTGAAGAAGACACACAGATGGCCAACAGACACAAGAAGAAATGCTCAACATCACTCATCACCAGGGAAATGTAAATCAAAACCATGATGAGATAGCACCTCACACCTGTCAGAATAGCTAAATCAAAAACACAAGAAACGACAAGTGTTGGCGAGGATGTGGAGAAAAAGGAACCCTCAAGCACTGATGGTGGGAATGCAAACTGGTGCAGCCATTGTGGAAAACAGTATGACAGTTCCTCAAAAAGTTAAAAAATAGGACTATCCTATGATCCAGTAATCGTACTACTGGGTATTTACCCCCCCACACAAATACAAAAACATTAATTCAAAGGGTCATATGCACCCCTAATGTTTATTGAAGCCATTATTTACAAGGGCCAAATTATGGAAGCAGCCCGTGTCCATTGATTGATGAATGGATAAAGAAGAGGTGGCTTGTATGTGTGTGTACATAAAGATATATATATATATATATATATATATATATATATATATATATATATATATATATATACACAATGGAACATTATTCAACCATAAGGAATGAACTCTTGCCATGTGCAAAATCATGGATGGAACTACAGAGTATAATGCTAAGTGAAGTAAGTCAGTCAGAGAAAGACAAATACCATATGATTTCATTTGTGGAATTTAAGAAACAAAACAAAGGAGCAAAGGAATGAAAAAAGAAAAGAAAGAAAGAAAGAAAGAAAGAAAGAAAGAAAGAAAGAAAGAAAGAAAGAAAGAAAGAAAGAAAGAAAGAAAGAAAGAAAGAAAGAAAGAAAGAAAGAAAGAAAGAAAGAAAGAAAAACCAAGAAATAGACTCTTAACTATAGAGAACAAACTGATAGTTACCAGAGGAGAGGTGGGTGGGGAGATGGGTGAAACAGGTGATGGGGATTAAAGAGTACTCTTGGCATGATGAATGCTGAATGATGTATAGAATTGTTGGATCACAATATTGTACACCTGAAACTAACATAACACTGTAAGTTAACTATACTGGAATTAAAATAAAAAACTTAAAAAAAAGTGCATTATCGACTCAGCATCCAGCTCAATGCCATATACATAATAGATGAATGAATCATTTAATAAATGAATGGCTGTTGGATTTGCTTTGAATTTATATTAACTTAGTGTGCTAATTCTCCTAGACAACAATCTTTTGTTACCTTTAGTAAGCAAATAAATAAACAGGCACAAAATAGTGGGTTTTTTTGGTGAGAATTCCAGCAATCATGCAAGGTCAATAATGGTTATTTCAAGTAAGTCCTTTATGTTTCAAAGGAAGCTATGTATTTTCTACTTTGTTGGAAAGCCTTTTAATCTGTTTTATAAAGCAAAAGTTTTTCCAGATTCTGTACTCCTTTGATAAGAGCCATCAGAAAAATAAAATTTAGCAAAATATCCTATAATTTACCAAGATTTTTCTTGAATAAAAATCTTAGAACCTGCTATTTCGGATTATTATAGCTTCTTTCAGATTATTATAGCTTCTTCTTTCCATTGCATAAAAATCTAAACAACGTCAGAATACAGTGGAAATATTTTTTTTTTTAATTTTTTTAAAGGGAGAGAGGGAGAGAGAGAATCCCAAGCAGGTTCCATACTTAGTACAGAGCCTGACTCGGGGCTCGATCCCACAACCCTGAGATCATGACCTGAGCTGAAATCAAGAGTTGGACACTTAACCAACTGAGCCACCCAGGTACCCCTATAGTGGAAAGATTTCTTTAAAAAGTACTTTAATAAAAGTAGAGTTTTTTGAATCTTTAAATGAAATCACACCTTAGTTTTTTAGAATAATTAACACCTAATTTTTTTCTCAATTCATTTACATACAAAACTTCAAAGAAAGGAATTCTGTGCTAAACTGACAAGACAAAGGGCTTCTCTTGCACCTGCACACAAACAGATTAAAACTACAGGGTTTTATAGCAGATGGTTTTCAGTTTAAAAAATATACCATTTCCACACAGTTCCTCTGCATTGTTTGGACGGTATTTGTAAAACACATCTTTTATAATAAGTAATTTTGCTGCTTCCAATTGCTCATAAATATCCTTATAGTCACCTAAAATGACTGCCCTTGATCTTTGAACTTTATTAAATATTAAGTTGGAGACGAAAGTTGATATGTTTGCTTAATAGTGTTTAAGGCATATTACAATTTGCTCTTGATCCATTTTTATAAATGGTTAGAAGTAGTCTTGCTAAATTATCCAGATATTCAATATCAATAAACATCTGATATTTCACAGATCATTTTGAAAACACATAAATTAATTTTTCACTTAAAACTATTACTCTTCTTAAAATGAGAGACAAACAGAAGATTCAATTTAGCTACTTTTTGTTTGTTTATGTGTTTAAAGAGGGAGGAGGGATGGGGGGCAGACAGAGAGGGATAGAGAGAATCCTAAGCAGGCTCCACACGCAGTGCAGAGTCCAACATGGGGCTTGATCTCACAACCCAGAGATCGTGACCTGAGCCGAAATCAAGAGTTAGACGCTTAACCTACTGAGCCACCCAGGCACCCTCAATTTAGCTACTTATAATTTGTATTTTCTGCATAGCCTCTTTTCTCTTGTTACCTGTATTCATGGTTTTCTCTTCCATGAATATTCAGTGCTTGTATGCACTTTTAAAAGTTAAAAAGAATCTCATTATTTAACTTCAGTGAAAATACTGCTTCATAAATGAAGCATTAGGAATTTTTAAAAAATATTTTATTTATTTATTTGACAGAGAGAGACACAGTGAGAGAGGGAACACAAGCAGGGGAGTGGGAGAGGGAGAAGCAGGCTTCCCACTGAGCAGGGAGCCCGATGTGGGGCTCGATCCCAGGACCCTGGGATCATGACCTGAGCCGAAGGCAGACGCTTAACAACTGAGCCACCCAGGTGCCCCAGGAATTTATTTTTTAACAGACAGTATTATCTGGTATATTCTACTTGTGTGTGCATGCAGGAAAATTAATGCTGTTGCCTTATAGTTAATACATATTTCCATGTGAATAGAATGTATTTTCATGATATTGGTTAATGTGCAATTGTTGAAATGATCTTCTCTAGATTTTTCTCACTTGATAAGTATTACCCTATCACAATGACTATTTAGATGTTCTATATAAAGTTATCACTTCTTCATTTCCCTAGTCTTTAAAAATATATATGCGGGCTCCCTGCTTAGCAAGGAGCCTGCTTCTCCCTCTCATCTCTGCTTGGGCTCTCTTTCACTATCTCTGTCTCTCTCAAATAAATTAATAAAATCTTTAAAAAAATAAAAATATATATGTATATATTTCACATTTGTGGTTAAATGACCACATCTACACAGGTGTTTCCAGATCAACTGACAAACCGTTCTCAGATCTTTACTAGTTCTACCAAATGGCCGGCTCTTTCCTTTGTTTAAATATACACAGTCCTTCTAAAGTAAGCAGACATGGACTGTTCAGTGTTTTCATACTTATTAACTTTTTGCTGGAGCTTTCAATTTTAATATATGAATGGATTTAAATTCTATCTGCTATCATCCGAGAGCATATGTGAAAGCAACTTTCGGTACATAGATTGTCTTACCTTTGAAATTACGTTATTATAATGAAAAGCAGAAAGAGAGGAAGAGATCCACTTTTGAGAAGGAGATCAGACAGTCGCTACAGGACAACGTCTCCACTATATTAACTTAACCAGGACAAATTACAAAGAGCATGTGTTGAAAAGCAATGGAGAGTTACCAAAACAATGAGGACTATATGGATTTAGAGTGGGGAAACTATTTCAAGATGAACTAAAGTTCTGCTGCTATTCTCCCCTGGGAAGCGGCGATCCCGAGCTCTAGTAAGGTGGAGGGCTAAGTTGGAGAGAACGGAAATGAGCAAAAGGTCCAGGTGTCTTGTGTACAGGAGCTTTAAACCAGAAATGAGAGGACCTCCAACGTACTGATGTTTTTCTCCAAGAGACAGTCATTCACTGAGTTCTGGGACCTTACCTGAGTTTACAAAAGGTGGAGTGAGATCTCTTTGGGTACTCAGAGGACAGAACCCGTTCCGGAGGGCCTATGTCCTGCACAAGACCTGTCTCACTGTGAAGTCAGGTGGACAAACACCAGAGCTCCAACTCTACAAAGCCTAAAAGCTAAGCTGAAAATTGAATGGCAGAATTAAACCGGCTGCATTCTCCTGTGGCTGAAGAGTCAAAGAACTGCAGGCTCTCAATCCGCCCCAGGGAGCACCATGCCTGATGTTAGAATAAGTAAGTGGATGACCATTATTTAATTCATGAACTAGATGACAAATGCAGAACAGTTGCTTTGAAAACAATGGAAAGGGTAAACAGAAAGTAAAGTCGAACTATCAGGCCCTGGAAATGTATCCTGGAGACTTCAGTCAAGTTAAAGAGAAATGGACAACAACTAGTCATGGAGTTAAAGTGAAACGTTAGTTATGAGGCAGAATTTTGAATTAGGCAGGGATTTTTTACATCTCATTTCACAGATTTATGTGGTGACCTAAGAAATACGTAACATGTGGAACCGTAAGGTTTGTTTATGAAGAAGGTTAGTGTTCTCATTGTGTTTGGCATGCAGCTAACAGAATTTACAGTTGCAAAAGGAATTCCATGCCCGGGCTCACCTCCTAGCCCAGCTTCGTGATGTCATCGGGCATCTGTTGAGAAATGCCCCTGCTGCTGGACACAGGATTGCCTTTGATGGCTCACATTCAAATTTACTTCAAGTACACGCGTGTTTGAACATTTGGTAGCCAACTTGCAACCTCCCCTTGTTCCCTACTTTAAATTTACTTTTCAGTAAATGTATACACGAAGGGTTAATTTGTTTTTAGATTTACTCAAATCCAAGAGAGACCTAGAGTTGCTTTGTCGTTAACTCAGGCCTCTGAGACTCAACAAACCAAGCAGCTGCATTCAACAAACTCCGCTTAGAAAAATCTAGGTACCAAATATAAATTAAGTTTAAGTTTCTTCTTGAAACAAATAAGTCTTAACATCATCATATCACATATAGCACATCTTATACACAAACATTCATCTGTAGAATTTTCTTTTTTTTTTTTTTTTAATTTATTTTGGCTCGTAAGAACATGTCTTTATACTGCTATCCTGTTCAGAGAGTACTGTTTGACACACTGCATCTTTGGAAAGCTACTTAAAAAAATAATCAAAAAACCCTACAAAAACTATATTTAGTTCGCAATTCATGTATATGTAATAAAACTATGACATTTCCACAAGTGGGCATATAGAGCACTATTTATAAGAATATAAGATTTGCAATAATCTAGTCATTTTGGATTATTATGAATAAGTCATAATCATAAGCATGGCAAATAATTAATGAACTATGTACCATATTCGGGGGAAATCACACTTGTACACACACATATCTATATTTGATATATTTGAAGATTTTTCAAGATGAAACGTTTCTAGAATTGTCACTTTTACTCTCGAAAGTTTTATCTATGTACATCTGAGTGATCAAAGCAACATGAACTAAAGTTTACCAGATATTTCCTAAATATTGTAACTGGTTTTTCTTTAACAGCAGAATGCTATAAAAGTTTTTTTTTTTTTAATGCTTGCAATTATTTGTAACTAATATTAGTAATGTTAATGAGGAGGGAAAACTATTTTGAAAGGCTAATAAATAGGCTACATAAAATTATATGTACTGTACATTAAGGGTGATGTTTAAAATACCCAGCCGTGATAATTTTGTCAATATGTAGTTAACTACAACTGTAAACTGAAGCATCTGATTTAATAGTGTTAATGATATTTATAATCTCCCCCAAAGTGCCATGTAAAGATTGCCAAGTACTTTATAAAATTAATACTTTACTTCTCATTCCCTGCTGATTGGCATCCGTAAGAGACAGCTGACAAAAATCACAGTGGTTGAATTTTCATGAGAAAAAAACAGGAAACAGGAAACATGTCCTGCCTCTCGTTTAAAATTCTAGTCACTTAAATATAAAATACTAGAAATGCATCTGAGATCAGAGGTTTTCTAAGTTATACCACTGAATAGCAAACAATTTACTGTGAATCATTATGATTGTCTTAAATTTTGAAAGCTAAAACTTACATCTTGGGCCTCCTCCTCCTGTTACTGCAGTCAGGAGGGACTGAAACAAGGCCAGCGCTTGGGGCTACTTGTGATTCTGGGCACAGTAGATGGAAAACTGCTGGACTTAGGACCACACTCTGCCTAGATAGTGAAGAACGATGGAAACTCTTTTTTTTTTTCTTTAAATTAAGAGAAGGAGGTAGGGGAGGGGCAGAGGGAGAGAGAGAGAGAGAGTCTCAAGCAGAGTGCAGAGACTGACATGGGGCTCCATCTCAGGACCCTGAGATCATGACCTGAGCCAAATCTCTAGAAGTTGGCCGCTTAACCGACGGAGCCACCTGGGTACCCCAGAACTGAGGAAACTCATAGCCAATATCTACCGAGCACAGAAAATTCATTTTGTTACCCGGTAAATGCTGTCCTTGTACTTTCATTCAGAAACTAGACTCTTCACATGAAGAAAACAAGAATTTTTCAAAAATTCTTGAAAAGTTTATGGTCCCAGGATAGATCTTTGCCTAGATTCTGGTCCTCTACAACTTGATTCTTATTTTCCTTTCAGAGAATTTCAGGCACCCAAGCCTTTTCCCTAAACTCCTGTATCTATAAACACTTCTCTACTAGTCACTGCTATACAATGGTATGGTGTGCGGTGTTAATCTATTCCATTCTACACTATACTACACTAGACTAGACTCTGGTGACATGATATCACCATCTGCTGGAGTCTTTGCTTACACATAAATCTCAGCTCATCTCTCCTGCCTTTACACATTCATCTAACTTCAGAACCATGAAAAAATTTTGGTCTGACCTGCTTTCATTTAAACTTTATTAGTTGGTTCATTTATATTATTTAGCCAGTTTGGGGTGGGTTTTTTTTTTTTTTTCACTTTTTCTCCTCTTAAACACTACAATGAGTCACTAACCTCAGTCTGAATTAAGTTTCTGATGAGATATTACAAGTTTCTTCACTCACAAACAAGAAAAAATTGGTCCCAACCTAAAGGAAAATAAATAATTTCTATTTATTGGTTGCAAAGTAATTATATAAGTGATTTCTTTGAAATGTTAATAAATCATGAGAAACAATGGATACTGTAAAAGTTTTCAGGAATAAAGAATACTTGATACCATTCATGAAGGGGAAACATATTTGTGTGAATCGATAAATGTTAACATATTGTAAATAGGTTGGGGAGGCTTTATTTTAAACAAGGAATTATTACCTAATGCAGTTTCAGTGCCCTCAGTTTTGTGCATTTTAGGGAAGCTTTTTAAAAAACTTCTTTCATGAAATGCAAATGTCCACATCACAACACCTTAGGCAAAACATGGCGTATCATCTTCTAAGGTGAAGGTTAATTTAAATTACATTATAGTAGAACAGAAAAAGACCAGACAAGCATAGAGGGTCATGTTTGACACATTAAAAATAAGTAAATAAAGTCTAATCTGCATGCGTGTGAAGCATTGGGGCAGTAAAAAGATTATTGCAATTGCTTCAGCTAGAAAATAAGTCTTGGGGTAGATTGGTATGTTGGGAGTAGTGACAGGTTGTTAAATTCCAGGTATAGTTTAAAGGAAGTGTGCCAAGATTTGTTGTTGTGTCAGATGAAGTGTTAGAGAATTGGAATAACTTCTAAAAATTTGGGTCAGAATTAACTAGAAGAATGGAGTTGGCTCAGTCTACACCTATCTTATTACTACACCAACCACCTAAATAATGACGTATTAAATAATTAAAGCTCCCAGACACACTTGTATTATAATTCTATATGGTAAGTCTGCTGTCTCCCCAGTACAGCAGGTTTCTGCACTTTCCTGCCAGGTCAGGGGGATTAGGCTCTGTTTTTACTTGTCACTAGTTCTCTCGGTCCTCCCAGCTCTATGCAGCTTAGGGGCTGGGTCTGGGTGCCTGCAGGAGCCTGGAACTGGAGTCCTGCTCTTTACAAGGGGAGGTGTAATTCTCCTTAAACCCTCTCTACAATGCCAGGCTCAGAGTCTTGGCCATGACACAGGGTGCTCTGCAGAGGGGAAAAAAAAAAAAAAATGGAGGGAAAAAAAAAGATGTAAAAATTCTAGCTATGGGCCAAAGGTTTAATGAGGCAGTGTCCCCAGACTAGACTATTTTAGGGTAGTACAAAAATCACATCTGTAAGTATTTTTCCATTATCAAAAAGCTTGTTCCAAAACTTAACTATATAGTCTATGATATGAGCAAATCCACTTCTGTTTTCTTAAACTTGTTGAAAGTCTGCTGATCTTCTACTGTTACATAATATTTCATATCCCATATTTTGGATGAGCACAGGAATTGCTCTTTTAAAAGAAATTTCTCAGAATTCTGGTAGTATGCGTAAAGAGCAACATTAAGAAACTGGTACAAAATGGAGTTTACTATAAACTTATACTCAACCATTCCTCAGTTCTTTAGATTGGAAGGTTGATGGTGGGGAGGGGCCAATTAAATGTGATACCAGAAGGTAATTAATGTAAATCTTGGAGAAATATAGGAACACTTGATATGGTGGAGCATGGTGGAATGTAGTTTGCACAAATAAAGCTATGTTACTAGTAAATAGCTGTTATTAACTTGTTGTATGACTCTGGGTCAGTTACCAGACTTAACAGAGCTTCTTTTTTCTTCTTGGTAAGATTTGGTTTCCGACATATATCTTGGTCACAGAGTAGCTAGGTTGATTAAATAAAATATACAGTGAGGGACAAACTACTTAACTTACTTTGAAGTTATTCAATAAATGCCATTTATTTTTCCAAATAATTTTCTCTCAACTGTTGTCCTCCTCGCCCCCTCTGTTTCCCCTGCGCATAACCACCCACCTTCAGCTCAAGATAAGGAATCAGAATAAAGTATCTAAGAGTGTGTTTGCTTCAGCATGGTACAGCTAAACTCTACAAGGTCCAAAAGTTGATTTTTGGGCTTCATAAAATAAAGCTGATGTTCCATGAGTAAAGAGTCAGTAGCACTTTGGGGGAAAGTGTCCAGAAGGAATAAACAGAAAAAAAAAAATTGTTCTAAGAGTGATGTACACTGTATGTCATGAGTGATTTAAGAAATACCAAATGGCATATAAACTGTGAGGATTAAGGAACCCTAACAGGATGCACCCAGATGGTGGCAGGCAGCTCAAAATAGATACATGGTCAATGACCACTAGGTTCTCATGTTCTTCAGATTCTGCATTTGTAAGCATTCTTAACAGATGTTATGCAAAGCACCCACTCAGATCCCTACCCAGCCCGATGACTTTTCTCTAAAAAAAAGTAAATTTATTACCAGAGTTTTGCTGTTTGCAATGCCTACTAGCAGTAGAAATTCAGTGTCACAAACTGAATTTTGGTAGAAAATATTTTTTTTCTCCTCTGTGGACAGAATGAATATATACATGCTTTCCACAGGTTTGACTCTGTCTCTGAAATAGAAGGAAAAAACCTTGTCAGAACTAATAATCCTCTAGTGGAAAGCCTCCTAATGTGAATGACATAGGGCTCTGCATGATGGAGCACCCTTAGAAAGGAGAGAATAGTTCCACACGTTTTTGCCAAACTTTCTGTTATATAAATTCTTTATTTCCTGTCCTTTACTGGCGTGCAACATTTTTGTTTGGTTAAACTTAACAGCAGAATGCTTTTCAGACACCATCATTGTGACTTTCTACAATTATGACTTCCTACAACCATGGAAGATAATTATAAAATGAAGAGCGGGAAAGGGCCAACGGTACTCATTTGCTCTCATTTTTCATGTCTCTAAAATAAGGGAAAACAAATAACATTGCATTCTGTCTTTTACCAAAAAATGAGATAAGCAAAAGGCAGTCATTGCCTAACCAAGATGATGTTATGATTGCCATGGAACCCTCCTGACTTCTCTGATGAGAGACCCCACAGTATAAGGAGAAAATATTAAATTGAGCTAAGTATCACTAAAAGCAGAGCTATTCATAGGTCTAGGTCAAAATTGGGTGAAAATTCTGGAAGGAAATTAAGGTAGCTTGTCCCCCCCTCATATCCAAATCAATAGAAAAAAAGAAAAAAGAAAAAAACGTCAAGAAAAGATGGTCACCTGCTTCAGAGTCCTTACAGAGCACGCACCTGTTACTTTTCCCAATGTTTATTGATATCAGTGTAGGGAAAAAAGCCTGTGGCTGTTTGTTTTCCTCTCATAATTTCTGGCGCTGCTGTCCAAAAGGGAAATTGGAAATGAGCTACTGTGGATGGTCATAATCCTTGTCCTTTTGTGAATCGCCTTGGTGATTGAGCAATTCTGTTGGACTGCTGCTAAATTGTTCTTCCTTCTTCCTTACTTTTGCCAGAGTTATGAATTTGCCCAGAGTGGGAATAACCGAATTAAAAGAGAATCAAGAGAGCCATCACTCATAACAGGATAACCTTGTCGCCTTTGGGACACAACAATCACTTACACTATGTATACTAGTTAGAGCTAACATCCTTCCTCCCTCCTCTAAAAAAACCCGAAAAACAAAAAACAAAAAAGTATCCCCCAAGTGGAGTGTTGCAAATGTAACAGAGCTTACAGCTGATCCCTCTACATAGGCTTGAACTGTGCTGGTCCACTTATACACAGATGTTTTCTGATAAATACAGTATAGTACTGTAAATGTATTTTCTCTTGAAAATAATTTTCTATAATTTTCTTAATAATATTTTATTTTCTCCAGCTTATCTTATTTTGAGAATGCAGCATATAATACATATAATATATAAAATATGTGTTACTTGACTATGTTGTCTGTAAAGGCTTGTGGCAGAAACGTAAATTGTTACACCAATTTGGAAAACATCTTTTAGTTTCTTAGAAAAGACAAGACAATCTACCGTACGATCGGGCAATTCCACTCCTAGGTCTATACTCAAGGGAAATAAAATATTTCCATACAAAGATTTGCAAACAAATGTTCATAGCAGTTTCATTTGTTATACTACAAAAATGGAATTACTCTGAAATTCAAATGAATGGTTAAAAAATGTATGGCATATTCATACAATGGAATGTTATTCAGATTTTGAAAAATGAATGATTGTTATAGGCAGCAATATGGATAAATCTCAAAATAATTTTACTTTGTGAAAGACTCCAGGCAAAAAGAGCATATAGTCTATATTTCCATTTATAGAAAGTTCTAGAAAATACAAACTAATTTATAGCTATAAAGTGCATCATTGGTTTCCTGTGGGGAGATTACGAATCTCAGGGAGAGATACAAAGTGGCGTTAAGAAACTCTGGGCATTGATTACTAAATTCATTATCTTGATTGTCATGATGGTTTTCAGGTGCATACATATGTAAAGTTTATCACCTTGTTTACTTTAAAAATATATAGTTTATCATATGTCAATTATTCGTCAATAAAGCTGTTTAAAAGCGGTAGTTTGCACAATAGGGTGGTCCGACACAATTTGTTTCACCAGTTTTTATTCATATTTCATAGTACAGTTCACCCCTGAACAACATGGATTTGGACTGCATGCACCCATTTATCTGTGGATTTTTTTTTTATAAATACAGTACTGTAAATATATTTTCTCTTGAAAATGATGTTCTTGACTTTTTTTCTCTAGCTTACTTTCTTTTAAGAATACAGTATATAATGCATGTAACACGAAATATGTGTTAATCTACTCTGGTACTGGTAAGGCTTCCATCAATAGTAGGCTATTAGTGGTTAAGTTTCTGGGAGAGTCAAAAGTTATACTCATATTTTTTTACTGTGTGGGTGTGGCACCTCTAACCTCCCATGTTGTTCAAGGATCGACTGTATGTATAAGAAGGTATTTGATAATTCATTACTAAGAGATAGTCTGGGTAATAGATAAAACTGTGGTGCCACTGACTTAGATCAAAATCAGATCCAATAATACATTATATAGTTGAATAACCAGTTTTTTTTTTCTTTTCCATTCATATGGTTAATAACAGATGTTCACTATCCTATTAAACACCACCTAAGTCAGAAAATAAAAAATTCAAGTTTGGATTATTAATAATTAAAATAAATATTGAATTATCCAATTTAATGTTGTTGATTAATACATATGTGTATTGTAGACAATCAACCTCCACCTTCCTATAAGGTCTTTGAACCCATTTTGAAATCATTCTTGCTTAACCTGCCTGGCTAATTCATGTTAATTTTTGCTTCCACTGACTCAGAAAAAATTTTGAAGGCATGTGAGATTTTTCTGGATTGGAAAGAGGAAAGTTCAGAATGGTGATGTGACAGGATTCAGTACAGAGCAGGAGTAGGTGAAATGGGCTTACAGAGTTGTATCAATAACATATTTGTGGTAAAGGAAAATGTGTCTCACAAAACAGACAGGCAGTTCTTGAACTCTGTGAAAGACAAAAAGGAAATCCGTTTTGAACCAAAAACATGCCATGCCTGTGACATGGAGACATAATTATTGGGCAACCTTTGGTCTCTTCTCAGCTTTCACATTTTTTAAATTGACAATATCCCAAGGATCCAGGAAACGCAGCCTGAGGCGAAAATAAATCACTGATGCTTTATTTGAGAGATGAAAATTCAGGTCAATGAGAGTGAGGACAAAGAAAAATGAGGCAGGGAATGATGGAAGAAATGCAAGGTGATTTGTTACCATGGAGTCTACTGCTTCTCAAGATGTGAGCAGATACACAGATGTGTCTTTTTACCTCAAAGGATGTCTTCAGACAAGCTCCATCCATATACTGCCTCTCGGAAGAGCGATAAGAAGGAGAAAGGGGACAGAATTTATCTGCCGAGCTCCCCACCATCTTCTATTTCTCACGGGTCAAAGATCACTCCATGGAGTGTTAACCCCCCTGGACTTAGGCTGCACTGTCTAACCTCTCCTGTATTTCACTTAAGTATGGAAATGGCATGAAGAGGCCAAACTTTCTGTGGTCCACCCACCTACCTCTGCAGAAAAACAAATGGACGATGGCAGATGCTGGACTCTCTTGGAGCAGAAAAATAGCCTTAGTGTGTGGCAATGGTTTGGCGAATGTTTTCTTTCATCAGTCAGGAGGATTAATACAACTTTGCCACCTCATGGTCAGGCTACCAATAGCTTCACTGTCTCGCCTCAAGGCAATGTTGACTCTTCTGCTTTCCATGATAATGTATTTCCATTTTAAAAAACATCACATTGATTTATAATATTGGCGACATGTTAACATGACCTGGTGAACAGATAATGGTAAGTGTCCTAGAGACCTAAGAAAGAAAAAAAAAAAAAAAAAGACCTAAGAAAGCATATGAATGCAAGGATTTAAACTCCTGAAGATTCCTGAGCCTACAACATCAGTAATGTTTCTTAAAGTCCACATAAAAACACTTCCCAAATTTTATGAAGAAGTAGAGTTCTGTAGCCCTCTTTAGCTTTTGTAGGCAACTGTGATAGGTTGTTTGCAAACTGCTTGCCATTAATTTCCTCCCTTTATCCACACCCTTCGGTGAATATCCACACACACGGATTACAGGCTCTGCCTTGTGCATTGGCTTGGTCAATGAGAACATTGCAAAGGTGACATGAGCGAAAATTTAAAGCATGTTTATGTACTGGAATTTCTCTATTGCTGTTGATGAATGACAGACTAGTACCCAATAAATACTTCTTAAGTGGGTGATTTGTTTTTAATCTTGAATGAAATGGGAGAGAAAATTAGTTTTGTTTTATTTTGCTTAGTTCTGAATTAATATGTTTTACTTTCTGTTATAAAAACAAAAATATATACCTTATAGACATGTTTATAGTAGGTTTTATGTATTTTTTAACATTTCAAAAAATATGTTCTGTAAGTTTTTCATAAATTCATCAGGAATTATTTTTTTAAACAAAGTCTTTATCTTTTTAAAACATTTTGAGGTTCAAAGTATGATTGAGAGCCTTCCCATATAGCCCTGTCCCCACCACAATACATGCATAGTCTCTCCCATTAACAACATCATTCACTAGATGGTACTTTTTTTTTAAAGATTTTTATTTATTTATTTGAGAGAGAGAGAGCACAAGTAGGCAGAGTGGCAGGCAGAGGGAGAGGGAGAAACAGGATCCTCGCTGAGCAGAGAGCCTGACACAGGGCTTGATCCCAAGACCCTGAGATTATGACCCGAGCCTAAGGTAGATGTTTAACCAACTGAGCCACCCAGGCGCCCCTAAATGGTCCTTTTTTTCTTTCTTTCTTTTTTTTTTTTTAATTACCAAAGATGAACCTACCCTGACACATCATAATCACCCAAAGTCCATATGTTACCTTAGGGTTTACTCTTGGTGTTGTATATTCTATAGATTTGGAAGAATGTTTAAATGACATATATCCATTATTCATCAGGAATTTGCCTAGGCCAATTAACTTCAAGGTTACCATCCTCTTGAATCTATCCTACATACTACCTCAAGATTATTTTTGATTCTATCCCCTCACCTCCACATATAACTAAGGGCACAAATTGACTTATTTTTAAAATAATAGTTTTAACTTACTTTTTACCTATTTTTTTTCTAATAGAAATAGACATTTCTTTAAAATCAGCTTTTTACTCTATTTCAATTAAAGAATGATTAGAGTAGATCAATTCTGTTCATAGGTTTCGCAATCTAAACTTTAGATTTAATTTCCATTTATAATATGCTCATATTTTGTATAAAATCAAATGATTAAATTTCTAGATTTCCTCATCTAATAAATGTGCCATATGTATACCCACCTCACTATGCTGTCCTGAAGACAATACAAAGAATGTAAAGCACTTAGTGTGGAATTTTATCTGTCACAGACATCGAATAAAAGTTGTTTCCCCAATTTGCATATTTATTATCAAACAACCACATTTTCTTTATTTTTTCTTTTATTTCTTTTATTTTTTTATTTTTAAAGATCTATGTATTTATTTTAGAGAGAAAAAGAGCATGTGTGAGCTGAGAAGGGGCAGAGGGAGAGGCAGAGGGAGCATCTCAAGCAGACTCCCCACTGAGGGCAGAGCCCCAAGCAGGGTTCCATCTCAGGACCCTGAGATCATGACCTGAGCTGAAACAAGAGTCAGTGGCTTAACCTACTGAGCCACCTACTTCTGCCCCACAACAGTATCTTCTATTAAGACTATTTTCTTATAGATTATATGAATTAAATAATAGTGTTTGAAGTTATGGATATGTTATTAGCACTGCAAAATTGTGTCTTTTTGTAAGAATCAAATTATAAAAAGCCTTCAAAATGATTGATAATCTACTGTCAAGACCCAAAGTCTTTAAATATTGGAAAGATACAGTTGCTTTCTCAGCTTTAGAATGGATACATACTTCAGGGATTATTTTAGTCCAACCCCATAAATTTATAGATTTATAAAATGAGGTTCAGAAAGGTTGGCTGTTATTTTGGGTTCTGTACCCAATTCCAATATAAACAGGGGTCCCCCCTACACACACACACACACACACACACCCATACACACACACTACCACCACCAAAAATGCTAGAAACACCAGCTGGGTGTCTTACAATTCAAGTCAATCCTGACACTATCTACCCAGAGGTAGCATGTGATTCCACATGTAAAGTGCTCAGTCCCTCAAGACTGCCCTCTCCTCCGTCTAAGGTGCCAACATCTACTGTTGACCCACTGGCTATAAATCAGAACTTTCCACAACCCCCTCCTTGGGTTTAATTAATTTTCCAGAGCAGATCACAAAAATCAGGAAACCTACTTACTCATTAGATTACCAGTTTATTACAAAGGATATTAAAGGAAAGGAATGAATGGCCAGATGAAGCGATACATAAGGTAAGTTACTGAACAAAAGAACTTCTGTCCTATGGAGTTTAGGACCCAGCACAGTGGCCTGAGGAAGGGTATGGTTCCTTAACACAGAAGCTATTTGAAAACCCCCCTTTTGGGTTTTTTATGGAGGTTTCATTAAATAAGCATGATGGTTTAACTCATTAGCCATTGGTGATTGATTGGATCTCTAACCCCCTTAGCATCCCCAGAAATCAGATGGCAGCCTTGAAAGTTCCAACCCTCTATTCTTGGTTGATTCCCCTGGCAACCAGCCCCTATCCTTATCCAAAAGTCACCTTATTGTCATATAACCAGTTATGATAGAAAGGGCATGTTGTGAATAACAAGACACCCATTTCATTGTTGTAGCTTTGAAGCAACTCCAGAACTGAGCACAAGAGACCAAATATTATGACCAAAGAAACTCCCATTCCTCTTCTCGCTCAGGAAATTCTAAGGGTTTGGGAGCTGTGAGCCAGGAACTGTGGGTGAAGACTATATACATATTTCTATAAATCACATATTGTAGCTGTATACTTAATTTAGTATGTTTATTGTGTAATTCTTCCAAGAGTTGGGAGGAATCCTAGACATATATAGCCTGAACTTTTCACTTTACAAAGCAAGATTATGAATTCCATGGAAGTTAATTTTTCATGGTCTTACACTAAAAAATAAAATCTTGACTAGAAACCTACTGTCTTAATTCCCATCTTTATGTCTTTCTACTATCTTCTTATTTTAATTGAATGTAGTGTAATTTTATGAAAAGTTTAGCAAATTAGAATAAAACATGTATATTTTGTAAATGAAGATAGAAGCCATTTTAGCAAGAAAAAACTATTTAACCCTGTTGCTAATTTGCTTTTGGATCATTGGGTAACAGTATGTACACTGCTCATATTTTTTTTTTAACTTGTATCTGAGAGTGCTCAAATAGCTAGTTCAGAAAACATCTATGGTGAGTAGCTATTCATTTTTATTATATTGTTAAATGTTATTTTCTCACACTTGAAAATTATAATCACATTAGTGTTATTATAGCAATTCCACTGTAATGCTTAAACAGACATTTTTACTGTATATTCTGAGATCTGATCATGATTTTTACACTTTATTCTTAGCTATAGGCCTTTTTGTCCTAAAGAATCTTAAGGTTTGAAAGCTCAGGCAGATCTGTGCATGAAGCCCTTTGAAATATGTCAAATAAATGATTTTTCAAACAATTTCAGGGAAAAAGGATAGTAACTCTCCTAAAGCAATTCTTTCCATTTCCAAAAAACTCTAACACTCTAAAGATTTCTCTTTGTATTATGGCAAAACAAACACTGTGAACATTTCTACCTAATTTCTATAATTTTGACCTCTAACCAACTATAATAATTTAATGACTCTGTCATATTTCTAGTCAATAAGTGCTTAAAAGGAGGTATGATATATGTTTTCTGCCAAATCAGTTCTCAAATATAAACAGAATTATTTCTTTTAGTCATTCATTATGTAATATTTCCAGATTGTTCACTTTTTTTGGCTTATACTAAGTTTATGAATGTCTTACTTTATGCCAAATGCAACCAAACACTTAATTTTTTAATTAATCCATTCTTTATCACTCAGTTAATATTTACTTTACTTCTACTATGTGCCTGTCAATGTAAACAAAAAGACAAATTTCTGCACTAATGAAATATATTCTGATTTGTTGATGTGAGTGCAGGTGGGTGATAAAAATGATTAATAAATATATGCACTTCGTAATTTTTTAGAAGGTGATAAACTTAATGAAAAAAAATTATCCAGATAAGATGGATGGAAACTTGTATTGGAATGGGGAAAGAAACATTTGTGATTTGATGAAGGGTAGACAGGTAATGCCCTGAGAGTCATTTAGAAAAATTTGAAGATGGCCGGGTTGCCTGGGTGGCTCAGTGGTTAAGCGTTTGACTTCGGCTCAGGTCATGAGTCCGCATTGGGCTCCCTGCTCAGCGGGAAGACTGCCTCTCCTTCTCCCACTCCCCCTGCTTGTGTTCCCTCTCTCACTGTGTCTCTCTCTGTCAAATAAATAAAATCTAAAAAAAAGAAGAGAAAAGAAAACTTGAAGATGGTAAAGCAGTGAACCATATGGAAACCTAGCGAAAATTTTCATAATTTTCAATAAGTCAAAAATAATTCAATTTACATATGTTTTTTTTATACTCTTGTTGTGAATTTACTATTTTCTCAACCACAGTACTGGAATTTACGCTTATCCCCATTAACATATTTTAGTAGATTGAGACCATAAACGTAATTTGTCTATATAACTTTAATTAGAACCCTGTCATCAAGGGGCACCTGGGTGGCTCAGTCAGTTGAGCACCTGATTCTTGATTTCCGCTCAGGTCATGATCTCGGGGTCCTGGGATGGAGCCCTGCATAGGGCTCCACCTCAGCAGGGACAAGGGGAAGAGGAGGGGGGAGAGTATGTTTGAGGATTCTCTTTCCCTCTATCCCTTGCCCCCACTCATGCACATGCTTTCTCTTTCTCTAAAATAAATAAAAAATCTTTAAAAAATAAAAGAACCTGTCATCAAAAACATTTATTATATGATAAGAACTGTATTTATCATAACTAATCAATACTATTGATACTTTAAAGTTAAGGGTAAACTATAATACTTTATAATGCTGAGAGAATTTTCTTTTGAACTTACAGCTTATGTTTAAATAGATCTAACGGCTAACATTCTTTGTTCCAGCAGTCCAAGCAATTCCATATACCAATTATATCTTTATGTAACAAACATGTTTTGAGTTTCTCACAATAATATTATGAGTGTATTCTCTAGATGCTTGGATCAATTTCAGCATTTGCCCATACCTAACAGTCTGGGGATCATAGTAATTGAAAAAAAAAAAAAGTCAGTTGTGAAAATCTATTAGTTTTTACTGTCGTTTTTGTGGTCGGAATATATGTTAAGTATCTAAAAATAGTAAATGTCTTTATCCATGAATTTTTTTGCACATTGACTTCAAGTTCAGATACATAAATTGAGGTGTATAAGCTCTTCTGCTTTTAAAGCAATCAATTTATTTGCTCATTCTACTCTGGTACCATTTCCATTCTTCATGACTATGATACCATGATTTATAATAAAAAATGTATTTTGGTCTCCGTCCCAGTTCCTGGCTGAGATCCTAAAACCCTTGGAATTTTATAAGTGATAAGACCTACAAAAGTGCCTTTTGTTATGGCAATGAGGTCACTTTTGGATGGGGGCTGGTTGCCAAAGCCAACCAAATGATTAGCAGGTTGGAACTTTCAGTCCCACCCTTCTGACCTCTAGGGAGGGGAGAGGGACTGGTTGAACCAATCACCAGTGGCTAATAATTTAATAAATAATGCCTATACAATGGCACCTCCATAAGCACCCAAAAGGATGGGGTTCAGAGAGCTCTGGGTTGGTGAACACATGGAGATACGGAGGCTGGCATGCTCAGAGCTGATGGAGGCTTTGTGTCCTTCCCGCATCCTGTGCCCCATGCATCTCTTCTCTTTGGCTGTTCCTGAGTGATAACCTTTTGTAATAAACCAGTAATCTAGTAAGTAAAACATTTCTCTGAGTTCTTGAGCCTCTTTAGAGAATTAAGCCCAAGAAGGGGTCATTGGAACCTCTGATCTATAGCTAATCAGTCCGAAGCACCGTTGACAAGCTGAACTTGAAATGGCATCTGAAGTGGCAGGGAGGGCACTCTGGTAGCACCTTAACCTGTGAGATCCGATGTTATCTACAGCTGGACAGTGTCCAACTGGATTGAACTGCAGGACACTCAGCTGGTATTTCAGAATTGCTTTGGTGGTGTGGAAAAAAACCCATACATTGTAATTGGAATTATTAATGATTAATGAATTTCTTATTCACTTGTGTTCTTGATAGCTTAATCTATTCATTTATTGATTAATTCATTTTTGTTTATTAATTAATTCATACATTTGCTAATGCTATATCACATATACGTGTTTTCAGTGTCCTGCAAAGTGATATGCTTTCTTAATGTTTAATTCCCTTAAAGCAACTGGCTGCTTTGATTATTTTAAACCAATGCTTTGTTCTGTTTATATTAATTTAATCTTTTAAAACTTGATTAGAAGAGATAAAACAGACCAAGTGCTTCTCCTCTTTGATCTCCTTAAGCTTGACATTATTCACCAACAAAAGCAGAGTTGTTTTAGGTGCACCTTGGTGGCTCAGTTGGTTAAGTGTCTGCCTTCGGCTCAGGTCATGATCCTGCGGCCCTAGGATTGAGCCCCACATCCAGCGCCCTGCTCAGTGGAGAGCCTGTTTCTCCTTCTGCCTCTCCCACCACTGGTGTGTGCTCGCTCTCCCTCTCTCCGTCGCTCTTTCAATTAAATAAATAAAATCTTTTTTTTTTTTTTTTTTTAAAGCAGAGTTGTTTTAGACCCTTGGTCTTTGATAGTCTCACTCATGATCTGTGCTTACAGTTGAAGTTCATCTGCAGATTAACCTGAACCATGGTATAAAGTATGGAGAGCCCTCAAGAATTGTTTACTTCTTTCTAGATTTAGGTTTTACTTTTGTCTCTCCACAGCCTAATCAGCCCCACTGAACAAATTCTGAAGGATGCTCAACAAGTTATTCATAACTATTCAAGTAAACTTGCAATGTTAGTCTTTTAATCTTTGCACTTCCTATGTTTCTCATGTGCGTTAAGCAGAATTTTAAGATGGCCCCATGACTTTGACTTGAGGTGTAATGCCCATGATTATGAAACATGGTCAAAAGGATTCTGAAGATGTAATTAAAGTTATCAATCATTTGACATTGAATTGGTCAAAGAGGGATTGTCAGGTGGACTTAATCTAAATGCATATGTTCTTTAAAAGTAGAGAATTTTTTCCCCCCAACTGGCTATAGTAAGGAAAGTCAGAGATATTCAAAGCATAAAAAAAAAAAAAAAAAAAAAAAAAAAATCAGTGCCACACAGCTGGTTTGAAGATGGAGAAAACATGTTCAAGAACTGAATTATGGCCTCTAGGAGTTGTGAGCAATCTCAGCCTTATAATCACAAGGATCAAGGTACTGCTAATAATAGTACATTTTTATATTGCTTTTGGGTAGGGTCCCATTCATTACATTGTTTAAAAATAAGATTCTAAAAAGCCCGAGAAATAGTCCCCGACAATTGGGTCTATGTTTTGTGGTGAAAATATATTGTATTTTGTTAAGTATTCAATTTTCACATTCTTCAGTTAATTATAATTTTGTGGTCTATAAGTGACTGAGGTAAAAACACAGAAAACTCCTTCAGTCCTTATTTCTATAAATGCTACCTTGAAATATGAATATTTTTCAACTAGCAAGCTGGATAAATACTAATATCAATCATGGAATATGAGAATTAATAAGAGTTGTTACTCTATTTCATCATTCTATTGACCTTAGTATATTGGGTTGGCATAATTTTTTTTAGAAAGTTTCTACAAAGCTTTAAATTCCTTACAAAGAAAAGTCATTTAGGGGTGCCTGTGTGGCTCGGTGGGTTAAGAAGAGGTTTCTTGATTTCAGCTCAGGTCATGATCTCATGGTCCTGGGATTGAGCAGGCGGGTTCTGTACTCAGCATGGAGTCTGCTTGGGATTCTTTCCGTCTTCTCTCCCCTCCCCTTCTGCCTCTTTTCCTACTTGCAGGCACACACACGAGCATGCACATGCACACACTCTCTCTTGCTGAAATAAATAAATAATCTTTAAAAGAAAATCATTTAAAACATTTATAATGGAAATGTTATGCCATGGTGTGGAATGCTTAGAATCATTTTGTGAATTCTACATAATAAAGAATTCTATATAATATACAATGTAATGTAAATATAACACGTAAAATATTATACTTAAATTGTTTATTTGTATAGATTTACCAGTATTAGCGTAGTTTAAAGCTAGCATTGAAAATAATCAAACTCATCTTTTTTTTTTTTTTTAAGATTTTATTTATTTGTCAGAGACAGACAGACAGCACAAGCAGGGGAAGCTGCAGGCAGAGGGCAAAGCAGGCTCCCCGCTGAGCAAGGAGCCGGATGCGGGACTCGACCGCAGGACGCTGGGATCATGACCTGAGCCAAAGGCAGACGCTTAACTGACTGAGCCACCCAGACGTCCCTCAAGCTCATCTTTGAAACAAAAATTCTGTCACTCTTCTCCAGTTTAAATGCACCTACCCAATTGATACCAATTGTCTAAGATCTAGCCATAGACTCTCCCATGATAACAAAAAAATTCTCATTGGCATATAATAGACTTGGGAAATGCAAATCCCTTTATCCCCTCAAGCTTGACTAAATAAGTAACCTGGATTTATTAGTTTTTAATAGTGCACCCAGTAAAGACTTTAAGGGATTTAAACTAGGAAGATTTAAAAATGAATGGGAGAAGGGCATTTTTAATGAGTCAGAGAAAAGATGGGAAGAGACACTGTTTTTCCTTAATGATGATGAAATTTTCTTTTCTTCCATTTCTTTGCTACATTTACTGAGGAAAAATATCTCTAACTGGCCAACATATGACACTGAGCAGAAATTAGCTTCACAGTTATATACATCTTTATGAGTTTCACTGACAAAAAAAAAAAAAAAACCTCAATAGTATTCATTTAACTTTTTAATCATCCTTGAAAGCAAATGATACTAAAACACATGATAATAGAAATTTAACAAGAAGAATCCATATTTAAAGAAGCAAATGAGAGAGTAAACAGTTATAGTGAGAAAAAAATAATAAAACCATTAACTGCTTAACCAGCTCTGTATATTTTGAGAGAAATTCTATATTATTATTGATCTTAGAGCAGTAATTTAAAAACATGCTCTTGCCTCTGTCATTAATAATGGTTCAAATATTACTTCCAAATTAAAGAGGAAGAAATACATCTGTTAATGCATACTAAATAATGATCCCCCCAAAAGGAAAATCACATGGAATAATTATCCTGAATACTTTCTACAAGTAAGAACATCTCTTTATTCCTAATTGCAAAAGTCAAACAGATGGTAGAGTTAAACCTTCATGCCTAGATGGAAGGCGAAGCCATATCTGTGTTAAGGTAAACCATTATGATCCCTAGTGGAGGGCAGAGCCCAGGGAATGAGGGCTTTTCTTCTCAAGCTGTTCTAGTATTAGATCAAGCTAAGACTGAGAAGTTTTATTTTAATTGCAAAGGTAAACCAAAAAATAAATTAGATAACCCTGGTTGCAAAGATAGTGCTTTTGGCAACCACTAAGCTATCTCTCTCCTGCATGAAACTAAATCATCACCAAAGTCATCAATGAAAACTGCAGCCAAACTGGATGGCAAGTGTAACCAGACCTGACTCTGGTAACACTGGAGTTACTGTTAACATTTGAAAGTCCTTATAGTTGTATACCTACCTAAAATATTATTTCCCTTAAGTTACAGCTTCCTAGGATTGCAATGAGCATGCCGCACCAGACTTACTATAACCCAGCAGCTCTTTTTCAAATAAAGTGACCAAACCATCTGAATATACTGAGAACCCAAATGGTATCCACAGGGAACTGTGGGTGAATTGCAAAGTTTCATATAGCTCAAAGAAAGAGGACATGAAAGGCTCCTAGACAAAACAGAGTTGGATACACAAGTATTAAAGTTTGAGTTATTTATATAAAGAAAGTTGGGAGAGATATTCAAGGAACAGGAAATAGCACAAACAAATTTAAAAGGTTATAAATGGAATAATGTCCAGAAGAAACTAACTGGTTTTAGTTCTGAGAAAAATGATGATATCGAGCAGAGAGTCACGAGATAAAAAGGAAGATGTCAAGTGATCAAATCATAGAAAGTTTCCCCATCCCACATTTAACCTTGCCTTCAATGTATCATTTATAAAAAAGACCCAAATGCCTCTGCACATGGCCAACCTAGTTATGGCATAAGAAGTGATTGTTTCAGTTCTGATGTATGAATGAATGTTTATGTAATTTCTTCCTCTAAATTTAAATACAACTAAAGACTGTCAATGAGCTGTTAAAACACAATATTAAAATTAGATATTCAAAATTAAGCTTACTAAATCATGTAGGTTTACTCAGGGCTTTTTCATACAAGGATAATTCACTGCCATGCAATATCTAGCCATATCAAAAACCACATCAACACTATGTATGGAAACAAACACAAACATAAGAAGAATGACAATAATTCTCATAAACTTGGGAAAGATTTGCTATTAGTGTAGCATAACTTTTCTCTTGGGTTTGCCATAGTTTTGAATTTTTGTGATTTTTTCCCCTGTATAATAATATACTGATAATTTCATTAAAATTAAGTTGATTCAGGGGCACCTGGGTGGCTCAGTCGTTAAGCGTCTGCCTTCGGCTCAGGTCATGATCCCGGGGTCCTGGGATCGAGCCCCACATCGGGCTCCCTGCTCCATGGGAAGCCTGCTTCTCCCTCTCCCACTCCCCCTGCTTGTGTTCCCTCTCTCGCTGTGTCTCTCTCTGTCAAATAAATAAATAAAATCTTTAAAAAAAAATAAAAATAAATAAAATTAAGTTGATTCATTTAAATTTGCTTAACCCTATGCACTGATAAGTGTTTAAACTATTATTTTAAAACACTTTTTCTAATTAATCTGATTTAAAATTCAAACAGAAATTAAAGCAGATACATTCAGAACTCAACCATATCGCTTATTCCACAATACTTAATTTTGACTTATTGCCCACCAATAGACAATGAAACTGGACTGGACCTCTGGTTGTTTGGCATCAAGTGGACTATTATCAAAAAGTTTGGAAACCACGAATCCTTGATGGGTGGTAGAAATAAATGCAAAAAGCATTAATCGGCAGTAGAGCCTGATGCATTCTGTTGTGTGTTGTTTTTTTTTTTAATTTTTTAAATTAACATATAATGTATTATTTGTTTCAGGGGTACAGGTCTGTGATTCATCAGTCTTACACAATTCACAGTGCTCACCATAGCACATACCCTCCCCAATGTCTATCACCCAGCCACCCTATCCCTCCCACCCCCCTCCACTCCAGCAATGCTCAGTTTGTTTCCTGAGATTAAGAGTCTCTTATGGTTTGTCTCCCTCTCTGGTTTCATCTTGTTTCATTTTTCCCTCCCTTTCCCTATGATCCTCTGTCTTGTTTCTCAAATTCCTCATAGAGCCTGATACATGTTGATGTATTATCCTTCGGTTTCCGTGTTTATAAACATAGTCATTTACATATAGTATGCTCTGAGGTTGACAACATTTTGTATCCCAAATTGCATGTGGGCCAAAATATTATTTTACTTATAGACATTTTAAGTAATATTTCACTCTCTATATCCAGAGACAGATTATGTCAATGATTTAAGTCCTCATTCCCACAGTGAAGGGTAACCATGCAAGTCTGCACATTCATTTCATATTTTTATTAATAGGCTTTTTAACAGCAGTTTTAGGCTTTTAGTTTTAGAAAAGTTGACCAGGAACAGTATAGACAGTTCTCATATTTATCTCTCTACCAGTTTTCTCTATCTTCCACTAGCGTGATACATTTATTGCAATTGAGTAACCAATACTAAAGTGTTACTGACAAAAGTCCATAATTTACAGGAGAGTTCACTCTTTGTGTTATAAAGTTCTATGGGTTCTGACAGATGCATAATGTCATGTTTCCACCACTACGATGTCATAAAAATAGTTTTACTGCCTTAAAAATTCCCAGTGCTCATCCCTCCCCACCTTCTCCTGAGCCTCCAGCAACCGTTGACCTTTTACTAGCTCTTTAGTTTTGCCACACTGTTGGAGTCGTATAGTATGTAGTCTATTCAGACCAGCTTACTTCACTTTGCAATATGCATTTCAGGTGCCCCATATTTCTCATGCCTTGAGAGCTAATTTTTTTTTATCACTGAAAATTATTCCATTGCATGACTCTACCACAGTTTATCAGTTCACCTATTCACAAACATCATACATACTTCTAGTTCTTGGCAATTATGAATAAAACTGCTATAAACATTCATGTTCAGGCTTATGTATGGATATGTTTTCATCTCATTTGAGTAAAAAAACTAGAAGTGTGATTGCTGGATTATTTCATAAGACTATGTTTAGCTTTATAAGAAATAATCGTTTGATTTTTAATAAAATTATTCTTGCAGATTATGAATTCCACAAATAAATGTAGAATAGCATTATTTTTGTATGGTACATACAAGCTATTCTTGGAACCTCTAGAACACATAATACTTAGAACTTTTATTTCAGAAACTTCCAAAGTAAGCAGAAAAAGAAGAAAAAAAAAGTAAGGTATTTATTGACAGTATATTATTTTTTAAGCACTGTGTAGAAGTGTGTGCACGCGTGCGTGTGTGTGTGTGTATGTGCACATGTACATAATACAATATAGAATAAACCTTATAGCTATTACACAGGTGGTGCACTGAATTTCAGACCCTCATTTGACTATGTTCCTATCCATTGTAAGTAATATTCATGGGTAATCATAGCTAAAATCAGAAAGCAACTCAAATGTCCATAAAATAGAATATGGATTAAAAAACACAAAAATTAGAATATGAATCTTTAAATCATTTCATATTCTTACAATAGATAACTACTCAGATAAAAAGAATTGTCAGCATGAGCAAAAATATGGATTAATCTGCATATATCAGGTTGAGTGAAACAAATAAGACACAACTAGTATAAATTGTATGATTTCATTTATATACATTTATAAGACTTCTGTTAGAGTCAGAATAAAGGCCACTTTTGTGAGAGTAGGTATAGAACAAAAGGGGCACAAGGAAACGTGGATTCTACATTTGTCTAGATCTAGCAGAAGTTACACTGGTGTATACACACACACACACACAATAATCAAGCCAAAAAAGGTTACTTCCCTCTATTTACTTAATTTACATTTATTATAGCTCAATGAGCAAATAAATATAAAAATATAATAGTATTTTATTATAATACCTTCCAATAGGAGAAGAAGATAGTTACTGTTTAAACTACATAGATTAAATAGTAAATCAGGAGGATTTCTGGAACTACTAGAAAGCAGCCTTCTAAAAATATGGATTGGATCCTATGAGCTTCT
The DNA here is from genome assembly GCF_029215605.1 of Mirounga angustirostris. Classification (NCBI taxonomy): domain Eukaryota; kingdom Metazoa; phylum Chordata; class Mammalia; order Carnivora; family Phocidae; genus Mirounga; species Mirounga angustirostris. Next base: position 9,346,840 of record NW_026991722.1, on the reverse strand, counting down.
AGATCTTATTGAACAAAGACCCAGTTGTAAATTACTATCTTATTGTTATCCCTTCTGTTATCCTTATATTTTATTATATAACTGGTTAAACACAACCTTGCTGTAATGAATTAAAAGACAATTCCTTGTGCTACCCTGATAAGTAAACTGATGTATGAGTGCCACTCCTGAGTCATTTTGGGATGCAGCGTTTTGATGCTCAAGGAAAAGTATTGAAATGCATGGTTAAGGAATTAAATCTGATGTTTATAGACTCATAAAATGTTGCTTCTTTTTCTATGTTGTTTTCACTCTCTTTATAGAGTTTATTGACATGATTTTAAGAAGGGTGCTAGTGAGTTACCTAAAAACATCTATTCATATTTTAAATCTTGTAAAAATAGAGCTTTTTTGATCCAGACAAGATGCCTCATTGAGCACAATTATAAACCCTTCCTCACAAAAGAGGAAGGAGACTCTGTCCTGCTATTTCCTGAATCTCAATTTAGCAAAAGAAGACTGTCCAAGTAAGTTCATTTCTTTTCCAGGATAAATGAAAATCCAGGCAACACCATCAGCTGGGTGCTTTAGAACAGGAAAGGGAAAGAAATGGGAAACACTAGTGACAGTCAGACGCCAGGGTGCACATGGCTTCCCATCCAGACCAAGGCCCCATCCCTTCCAGTTCCCCTTAAGAGGCATCGCAGGGCCGGGGACCGGGGTGGGGCGGTAATCGCAGGGCAAGGAGCATCGGCAAGGGGCATCCCACTGCAAAAATTACTTGGCTAGGAAGGTGTCTTTCATCACCATGTTTGGAGTACTGAGTACTGAGAGTACTCTCCTCCACCCAGGGATACTGTGTGGCTTAGCACAGTAGAAAGGGGGATCTTAATACAATTAGCCCTCAGGGGCAGAAGCCCCTTTGTTGCTGTAGGCCTGAGAGTTGCCTCTCCAAGACAAAGATACAAGGCAATGCCAAGGAGAACCCCATCATAGCAAGAACCAGCCTGGGAAGCGTGCTTTATCTCCACAGGCCAGAGTTTCTTCAGACACTTGGAGGCACCAGGTGGTCTGGCCTGGGGAAAATTTTCTTCCATCTACAACATCACCAGGACGGGACAGAGATTCCAGGCAGCATGAGAAGAGTCAAACAGAAAAATCAAACCAAAATACTACCACAAATGCTGTGGTATTAAATTGCCATTGGAACTATAGCCCCAAAGAGTAGGTCAGGATTTGCATGCCAAACCTAAACAGTGTGAATACCCGTTAAATAAAAGACAGGAGTAACCAGTAATATTACAACTTGAACAAGAAAAGACAATCAACTAATACCAACACTGAGATGAATCAGATGTTGGAATTATCTGAACAGGATTTTAAAGCAACTACCATGGAAATAATTTCTATTAACAATGAAAATACCAAATTTTCAGCAAAGAAATAGAAGTGATAAGAAAAACTTAATGGAAATTGTTAAACTCTGAAACACAATAACAGGAATCAAGAACTCACTGGGATGGGCTCAATAGTAGAGTGAAGATAATAGAGGATGGAAGCAGTAAATTTGAAGATAAATCAATAGACTCTATCCAATCTGAGCAGAGAGAAACCAGAATGAAAAAAAAAAAAAAAAGAAAATGGACAAAGCCTGAGAGACCTGTGAGAAATACCAAGATATCCAACATTTATAAGATTCACAGAAAGAATCCTAGTTCCCCTGAGAAACGACTAGAACAAGATACTGGCAGTAATTAAACTTTCCCCCAAAACCTTCAGCATGGGTATTAAGAAGGCAGGAGGACAAAGAAGACTCAAAAAATTCTGTTGTGTTAACAGCAACAAAACAACAACAACAAAATATTTGTAGGCAATATTTTTTAAAGCCTTAAATATAATTTGTCCTTCTCTCTAATCAATGTGAATTTTCAAATAAATTTTCTTTCTTAAGACAATATACAGTTTTAATCTCTAAAGTGTGATAATCCAAATCCTAAATAAAATAACAGAGAGAGTCCCTATTGTGCAAAATTTCTACTTGCTATTAACATGTCTGACAAAGGAGACAAAGTTGGCAGGTAGGTCTCAAAACAAGGAAGTGTCTAATGAGAACATCCATCTCTTGTCATTCTAATGAGGCATCTTTTGCTGGAGAAATAACTGTCCTCAATAATTAACTGCTTAGGGACATTTTAGTGGTTGATAAATAGCTTTAAAACCCTGCAAGTACCTCTTAGTCATTATATATAGCTGTTTAAGGAAAATTCTTGATACTCAATGCTTGTTTATTTGCTCTCATATTTTGATTTCAGAAACTAAATGGAAAACGGAACTGGTAAGCCATATTATTTCATTTGTGATTAAAATGCTTATGCTTATTGCAGAAACCAAAATAATACAATGTTCAATTAGATAACAATCTACATTTTCTTGTTCATTGCGTATTGGCTATGAAATAGACTAGATATCAAAGAATGTAAATAGAAACAATAGAAAGAAAAGATTAGGCTAATGCATGAGACACTCAAAATTATTAATAATCAAATAATAATGAGGGTGCCTGGGTGGCTCAGTCAGTCAAGCATCTGACTCTTGATTTTGGCTCAGATCATGATCTCAGGGTCATGAGCTCGAGCCCCACATCAGGCTCCATGCTCAGTGGGGAGTCCGCTTGGGATTCTCTCTCTCTCCCTCTCCCTCTGCCCCTCCCACCCACTCTCACACACTCTCTCTCTCAAATAAATAAATAAATAAATCTTTAAAAAATAACCAAATAATAATATTAATTATGAGGAGGAGTTATTAGCACTAAGCATTTACATATATTAGCTTCTAATGCACTTAACTGTGAGGAAGGAAACACATTTTCTACATTCTAAACTTGTATTTATGTGTTTTCTTTGAAAATATTAATTATTTTTTTATTTTTTTAAAAGATTTTATTTATTTATGAGAGAGAGAAAGAGAGAATGAGGAGGGAGAAAGACAGGGAGAAACATGGGACTCAATCCCAGGACCCTGAGATGATGACTTAAGATGAAGGCAGCCACTTAACTGACTGAGCCACCCAAGTGCCCCAAAAATATTAAATAATTTAAACATGTTATATAAAACACGCTAGATCAAAATTGTTCATCTATGTACAAACGTTAGGTAAACTAAAACACCCAATGCACATATCTGTTATAATGATATATAAACAATTAGGAAAAAATAAGCTATGCCCAGATTCTAAGTTCTATTTAAAAAAACCTTCAAAAATATACTTAAAAAGTACTTAGTTTCAATATTATTGACAAATTTTGGAAAATGATGGGAAGTTATAAATAAATAATTGAATAGATAAATAAATCTCTGATTTAATAAACCCAAAAATAAATGTGTCAAAACCTTCACTTTGTCACATGAAACCATCAGGGATATAAAAAGAAACAACCACAGCATGTGGTAGATTTTGCTCTGGGTTACATATGAGTCGTTGGGTTGTTTTTTATCTTTCTGCTCATCTACTTCTGAATTCAGCTGTATCAAGAGGCAGACTTATTGGCCTGACTTCTCAGTTCTGGATATATCCCTGTAATTTTCATTAGAATTTCTCTAATGGGAAGGGGAAGAGGAAGGAGAAGCAGAGAGAGAAGGAAAAGAAGAGAAGAAGAGGAAGAGGAAGACAGAGTGGGGGAAGTGGTGGGAGAAGGAGAGGAGGAGGAGAAGGACCAAAAAAAAGGAAAGACAAAGAAGCAAAGTCCTCCTGTATCACTAGAGAGACTACATGATTTCAGTTTTCATCCCAATCTCCTTTCATCTGGTTGCAGCTCTGTATTGTTGTTTGCATTTTTTTGCATCTTGGCAACTTCGTGAGTTTGTCAGGAATTATGTGTAGTCATAACTGGTCCCTGCGTCCTTAGACATTCAATTATTTAGGACTTTTTCTTTTTACAGAACTCCAAGGTAAGTTTAAGTAGGTCCAAATTAAAGAATTGGCACTGTGGCAGGGATATACATGCATAGACTATTATAGCTAGAAGGGACCCTAAAGTTCCTTCGGACCATATCAGTTATAAAAGTTTACATGAGCAAACTAAGGTCTAAAAAAGGCAAATGACATACCCAAAGTCACAGGGATGGAAGGCCAGACTCCCCCTACAGAGATTCTTGCTGGCAGGTTATCACAGACTTCACTGCTTGTGATGTATCAGGGTGAACAGTTAAATGCATGCCTTGGCTGAGGGTATTATATCAGGTGAAATAAGTCAGAGAAAGACAAATACTGGATGATTTTACTTATATGTAGAATCTGAAAAACAAAACAAACGAGTAAACAAAGAAACAAACAAAAAGCAGAAACTGACCCACAAATACGGAGCAGGAACTGATGGTTGCCAGAGGGGAGGTGGGGGATGGGCAACATGGGTGCAGGGGAGAGGGAGAAACAGGCTTCCAGTTATGGGATGAGTCAGGAGGATAAAGGGTACAGCACAGGGAATATAGTCACTGATATGATAATGGCATTGTATGGGGACAGATGGTAGGTACACTTGTGGTGAGCATCACAGAATGTGTAGAGATGTTGAACCACCGTGCTGTATCCCTGAAGCTAATACAACATTACGTGTCAACTACACTTCAATTTAAAAAAAAGGGGGAAAAACAAAACAAAAACTGCTTTCAAGCCTTGCCTGGGTTTGGATTCCACACCTGCCGTTTACTAAGTGCACAGGCAGGAAAAGTGCGCTGTGGTGTCTTCATCTGCAAAATGGAGATGCCAAGGGCACTACCTCATGGGTTGTTGTGTTGACTTATTAATGCATGTAAACCACTTATGACAAGTCCTGGGAAGTAGCCGATGCTCGGCTGTGGCCATTACCATCACGACTACCATTATTAGCGTGCATTTCTCCAACTCAGTGGGATCTATAATTAAACAATAATTAAGAGAAGAAATATACTCAGTTAAGCATGGAAGTAAAATATATAATGAAAATAGGATAAAGTGTGTGTTAAAGGCAAGGAAAATACCCTTTTGTAATTGACTTAATTTATATACAAAGCAGTATAATACTCCTTGAGAGAGAAAGTAATGTATTGTTTCCTAACTATGTCTATGTTTCTACTACTTGTCTATTATCTATCTAACTACTTGTCCATTATCCACCCGCATTATTCACAGACTCCCTATTTTTACTTGTTAAAAGTTATTTGTAATCCCCAAATTAATACCTAGAGCACCTTCGTGGATATTCCTGGAAATGCTCCGAGAGACAAAAAAGTTTGATGTGCTCAGTGTGTATGAGCAGATGACGCTCTGCCTTCTGGTTGGAGCTATCATACCTGTAATACAGAGATGACCAGAGAATGGGCATGGTAGGGGCCCCACAGTGTAGTGCAAGAAATTTCAGCTCGGAGCCAGTTAGTTGGGGTTTGAATCTGAGCTCTGGCACCTGTTAGGGGGGCTGGTTCTGGCAAGTCACTTAACACGTCTGAACCCTCTGTTTTCTTTTGAAAAAAAAAAAAAAAAATGAAAGTTCATACCTTGAGTTTATGGTTACCATTTTTTTCCAATATATTCCAGGTTACAATAATATAAACTTACGTGCTTAACAACATTCTATTATTATAAAAGATAGGCTCTTTTGGACTATACCAATGTCACAAATCCCTTTTACTTACACTGAATTAAACTAAGTAAATTTTTTTTTTTAAGGTTTTATTTATTTGACAGAGAGAGCCACAGCAAGAGAGGGAACAGAAGCAGGGGGAGCGGGAGAGGAAGAAGCAGGCTTTCCGTGGAGCAGGGAGCCTGATGTGGGGCTCATCCCAGGACCCAAAGATCATGACCTGAGCCGAAGGCAGACACTTAATGACTGAGCCACCCAGGCGCCCCTAAACTAAGTAAATTTTTGAATGTCATTTCTATGATGAAATTCTAATATCAACAGAAATTGTGATGCTCTGGAATGTCAACTAAATAGTCTTTGTAAGATCTTTTATTGACTAATTTAATACTGAGGGAATTAATGGGCAATTTTGGTTACCTAGATTATTTGTAAGTAGATTATACTTAATAAAAACATATTGTGCAAAAACACTGGGTCACAAAATACTGGTATTTATTCATACATTCTTTTCTATAAAAAGTAGATTAGCACTTAGTAAAACAGAAATTAAGATGACAAGTTCAATGAGATATATGCAATGCTTGTAATATGCTAATAAGATTAATTATGTTTTAATGCTGACATTAAAAACTTTAAATGATATAGTCACTACTATAAATTTCCAAATGTGTTTTTATTTTTTTACAGATTTATTTATTTTAGGAGGGATGGGGGAAAGGGGAAGAGGGAAAGAGAATTTCAGGCAAACCCCGCTTGGAGTACAGAACCCAACGTGGGGCTCCATCTCAAAACCCTGAGATCACGACCTGAGCCAAAACCAAGGGTCAGATGCTTAACCGACTTCGCCAGCCAAGTGTCCCACAAGTGTGTTTTTAAACATGCATAAGGGCATATTAAATTTATTAAATCAAAGAATCTTAGAAATGGCAGAAAGGAAAGAATTAATGCTTTGGATAAAAACTATTCTAAGACTACACAGTCTGCACTAATAAGAGGCAGTAAAATATGTCTTCGTTTATTCTGCCCAATAGCAGAGGATCTTTCCCAAGAGAGCCCATTAACAGCCTGTGCTTTTTTTTTCTGATACTTGAATCAATAAAAAAAGTGAAAGAAAAACAGAACAATAAGAGAACTCTCATTTCTGAGTAAGCTAAATTTTCTAATATTTATTATTAAGTCACCTATTACAACTGTTTGAAAGTATATTTAGTTTAGTTAATAATATAGTCAAAGCTATGGCTAAGTCATGTTTTTCGAAGCCTAGGTTCTTATTTTTAAAACTCTTTTATCAAGGTTCAAAATCTTTTAAATTAGGACCTAAATTCAGAAAAATAAATCATTCAAAGTGTTTTTTAGCCTCACACCATCTTTTGCATTTCCTGGACCACTGGCTAACACCAAAGCTCACTTTCTCACCCAAGAATCTATACATTAAATGTAATTTCTGGTGATGGATACTAGAAATAATTAGGCAAGTCCAGTAGTCCACACACTTTAAAGTCACTCAACATTTTTGGGAAAACATCTCCATTTATCAAGCCCATAATATAATACTACTGGGGAGTGGTGGGGGGTGGGAGGGATGGGGTGGCTGGGTGATAGACATTGGGGAGGGTATGTGCTATGGTGAGCACTGTGAATTGTGTAAGACCGTTGAATCACAGACCTGTACCTCTGAAACAAATACATTATATGTTAATAAAAAAAAAAAAAAAAAGATAGCAGGAAGGGAAAAATGAAGGAGGGGAAGTCAGAGGGGGAGATGAACCATGAGAGACTATGGACTCTGAGAAACAAACTGAGGGTTCTAGAGGGGAGGGGGGTCGGGGGGATGGGTTAGCCTGGTGATGGGTATTAAAGAGGGCACGTACTGAATGGAGCACTGGGTGTTATGCGCAAACAATGAATCATGGAACACTACATCAAAAACTAATGATGTAACATATGGTGATTAACATAACATAATAAAAAAATAAAAAAAATACTACTGGGAATATGCATAGAACTAGTACTAGACACTCATGAATCTTTGGCTTAATTTTGTAAGTCAAAGATTCCCTGACAAAAAAACAACTTTGTATCTGACTTTTGCCAATGGCGATCCCTACAACTATATGATAACTTTCCTAGATATGGTAAGTTCCTGCTTGTGAGGAAACCTGCTAGTTTATAACCAAAAAATAATGGAAAAATAGCACTAAGAATAGGGGCACCCCTAATCACTAGTACTAATCCCTGTCACATATGGCTGACCAATGTGCAAACAGCAGTTGAAACAGAAACAGTTTTCTTCATTTTTTGTTTTTGTTTGTTTTGTTTTTAAATAAGCTCCACGCCCAACAAGGGGCTTGAACCCTGAGATTAAGGGTTGGATGCTCTACTGACTGAGCCAGCCATGCACCCCCCTCTTCATTTTTAAAATTAAAAATTTTTGGTACATTCGAATTCATAAAAAAACACAAAAGTTTCACACTGCCTAAGCCTTATGAACTCTAGAAAATAACAAACAGAATATTACTTCCAGTGTAAAGCCACTGTCTAAAAGAAAATCTGAGAATGGATTCCAAATTTAGCAGGACAAAGAATATAAATGCAATGAAAAAGGAAAGCCCAGATAAACTTGGTGTCTTTGTCTGCTTGGGCTGCCACCAAAGCACCATAGACTGGTGGGCTTAAACAACAGAAATTTATTTTCTCATAGTTTTGGAGGCTGAGATCAGAGTGCCAATATGGTCACCTTCTGGTGACAGTTGTCTTCCTGGCTTGCTGACAGCCATCTTCTTACTGTGTCTTCCCATGGGCTTTCCTGGTGACCTCTCTCATTTCCTCTTGCTCTGATTGCACTCATCCTATCATGATGGCCACGGCTTTCTGACTCCATCTAAATAAACCTAATCATCTCCCAGTACTGTCCCAATGGAGGTTAGGATTTCAACATGAATTTTGAGAGGACCAACTTGGCATCTAGCAGGTGAGGACAGCAAAAGACCAGGTGGATCTCAAAGAGAAGGTGGGTGCTAAAAAAAAAATCATTTCACAGATATTAAAGAAGAGAAAGTGAGTTCTAGAGCCATAATATTAGAAAAGCTATTGTGACCACCCACCAGTAAGCTCAGTATAACCTAAAAGTGAACAAAACATTTGCATGTAACACCCAGTGTTCATCACTAAATTCGACTCCTGAAACTGATATTACACTGTATAGTAACTAACTAGAATTTAAATAAAAATGTAAAAAAAGGTGAAAAAAACAAACATAAGGGACAACAATAATTATAAACAACAACATAAATCAGGGTCAGAAAAATGGATAAATGATAGGCGAGAATAAAAAAAAAAAAGCAAAGCAAACTATTTTAGAAATAAAGACAAAACTACATTGTGGGTTGGGGGGCACCTGGGTGGCTCAGTTGGTTAAGTGACTGCCTTCGGCTCAGGTCATGATCCTGGAGTCTGGGGATCGAGTCTTGCATCGGGGTCCCTGATCAGCAGGGAGTCTGCTTCTCCCTCCAAGTCTCCCCACTCTCGTGCTCTGTCTCTCTCATTCTCTCTCTCTCAAATAAATAAATAAAATCTTTTCAAAAAATGAACTACATGGAAGGAGAGAGGAAATAAGCATCACATATGTTGATTTAAAAGAAATAGAAGGTAAATGGGAGGTAATTTAAAAATTAGGGGGAAAATGACAATCAGTTAAAAATGCTCAAAAAGACATAACAGATGTAGAACATGAACAATATATGTAAGAAAAAACAATATATGTAAGATATATATTTCTAAAGAAGAAAACCAAAAGAATGGAAAAGAGCAAATTATATACATTTTAATTTAATAAAACATTCAGAAAAAAAACAACTTGAAACTACTTATTCAAAGTGTCACACAGCATAGATTGGGGAAAATGACCAAAACCAGACAATATAAATAACACATGTTTTGTAAATATCCTGGAATTTAAGAAAAAAAATCATAATTCCTTAAGGCATTCAGATAGAATGATTAATTCACCTCAAAAGAAATAAAAATTAGATTGTCATCAGACTTTCAACAACACTTAGTGTCAGCAGACTAAGTAATGAAGTAATAGTTAAAAGACACTCAAGGAGAGAAAATATGTGTTTTAGAAATTATTTCCAGTTGTAAAGGCCACAGATGAACCATTATGTTGACACGAAAACTCTAAGGATCTTGTTTGTATGAAACTGAAAGAAGCTACTAGAGACTGAACACCAAACAAAAATGAAAAGAGAAACATTAACATCAGGGTTGTTTGTGCAAATTAAATGGAGGTGACTAGAGCATGATGTGATGATTTTTAAGGAGAAAATATTAGTACTTTATGGCTACATATGACAATATGGATATAGAACAACTTCCCAGAAACCATGGGGACCATAGGTGGAATATCTGAAAAGTCAAATATGTTTGCGGATTGTTACTCACCAGATGTAAAAAGGTTATATTTCAAATCACAAGTAGGAAAAGAGGGAAGTAATATGAAAAAGAAGTTACTAACTAAATTCCCTGTTGCTCATCATAGGAAGCCAATAGAAAACAACTGCGAAGGATACACACACACACACACACACACACAAAACACAACACACAATCTAAGAAAGAGTAACATAACTTCAGTATTTTTCAAACTGCAACTGGAAAAAAAAGAAAAGAAGGCATAAATAAAGAAGAGGACACTCACGGAAGTGATCACAAGCTCCCCTGTGTGTATGACAGGTTGAAACGTGCCCCCCACCAAATTCATATGTTGAAACCCTATACCTCCCATACCTCAGAATGTGGCTGCATTAGAGATAGGACATTTCAAGTGGTGATTAAGTTAAAATGAGACCCATAGGGTGGACCCTAACCCAATCTGACTGGTGTCTAAGGAAGAAGAGATTAGGAACACTGAGAGGCACAGGGTGCCCAGACACAGAAGGACAGACGGCCACGTGAAGGGGCAGCTAGAAGGTGACCATCTGCAAGCCCGTAGAGAGATGCCAGAGGAAACCAACCCTGTTGGAACTCTGATTTTGGATTTCAAGTCTCCAGAACTGTGAGAAAATAAATTTTTGTTGCTTAAATGACCCAGTCTGTGGAATTTTATGTCAGCCCTAGCAAACGGACAGCATATGCTTCAAACTTTCTCCTGAAATTTACTATAGCAATTTATGCAGATATAGCTTCTGCTATTCCATTTTGCCTCTAATGAATTAGTTTTTTCCTCAAACACAAGTTTTTACCTTTTTTTTAATAAAAAAAAGTCATCCCTGATTTTTCTCAGGCTCCATTACTTATTAGTAAGTGGCCACTAGATACGTTCCTATAAATATCAAATTTTCTCCTCCCTAAAAATTCCTATCCCAGGACCATTTTATAGGTGAAAATCATGACATGTAGAGGAGACTTTTAAAAACTGAAATGATTTTTACAAACAAAACAAAACAAAATATTCCATTCAGATATTCATTATTAAAGATACAATAGCACTAATCTATGCCTATTTAAGAAATACTGGAGAATGGGGTTGTAAATTCATCTTTTCTTTGCTTAGGCAAATTAGAAAATGATTGAAAATTGAGAAGATAATTACATTTTTCCAGTTGTGAGCCTATGCAATTCAGTAAGACAGCAAATCTGGAGCGTTGGTGCCAAACTCTGTCACTGGTGCAGGGAGGTAGAGCATAACTGGATAACCTAGGAATGAAGGAAGAAAAACCTTTGTATGATAGGAGAGCGTGGGAAAAAACTGTTTTCAAAACAACGTTAAGACCGCAGATGAATACACTCCTGCACAAAATACCAAGCAAAATCCGAGACAGTTCTAATTAGTGACTATTAAGACAAGGGAAAGATGGTGCCAAACATTAAAAAAAAAAGTTTTTACTTGTTCTACTTAGCTGAAATTGGAGGAATCATCACTGATCAACAATTGCCAAGGGATTCATAATGATAGTCCCTAATGGATAAACGCACAAAATCAGCAAAAGGCAAACACAAAGGTAAGAATTCCTATCCCAGCCCTTGACTGTCTCTTCTCTGATGAGAATTTTGGTTTTCAGATATATTTGTAAATAGAATAAAACCTTAAAAGTCCACCACAAAATATGTAACCTTGAAGAGAATGTGGCTGACATATTTATTCATGCCATCTGTTGTCTCTTTTTTATTAACACTGTTTGCAATGTGACATGGTAATGCTCCTCCAGCCCATCTAATAGGTCGTCACAGAACTGCATGCAATGAGAGGGATATTGTCTTAAAATTATACGGACCATTCTTCTGACAAAGTGTGATTCAAATGAAATTTACTCAATGTTTTCTACTAATATACCTTCATGGATCATAGAAAAATTCCAATCAAAGATAATATGCTGAAGATATTCAATCTATGGTAAATAAATTGAATTTCAAGACAATTAATGCCTATGACTCTCTTTCTTAAAATGAATTGGTATAACACATCATGATTAACTTCAAATTTTATATATGCTGCTGAGAAAACAACCCTCTGACATTAAACCCATTGTAAAATCATTCCCAGAGAGTTGTACTTACAATTAAAAAAAAAATTCACAAATTATATTTGTATCATATGTCGGTTAATTGATAGAATTGAAAGTACATAGAATATTATTGTTTTTCTTGCTTAAAAGCTATTAAATATTAAATGTTTAATTAATAATTTAATATAATTAAATATTCAAAATATGTGCATACTTTAGTTTTACTTGATGCAATCAATATTTACTTTAAAGTGTCAAAAAAATGATTAGCACATACAAGGATCATGGAATATGTTTGCAAATCTTTGTCAAATGCTTATTTACTGCAAGACTGAACAATGAATAAGTATTTGTATTACTTAGGGTATTATAGCCTCCTTACTATTGCTTACACTTTTATTAACCAAGTTCATTCTGAACATCTTAACTGGAATCATCATTCATTAATGTAAGAACTTATTTCACAGATATTAGTTAGGATAACTACTATGTTTCAAGTAACATTTGAGACATTTGAAATACATTAGCAAACTAAAGAAACTAAAATTACCTATCTTGAAGCTTACATTCCAGTAAGGAGACAGATGATTAAATCAATGTAATAAATAAGTTCCTTAGTAGGTTGCAGGAAAATAAGTGGGAGCTACTAAAGGGTTTTGATCAGTGAAGTGTCTTTCATCTTGACTCTGTGCCTCCTGGACTGGGAATATGAGAGAGGGACCAAAGCGTGAAAGGTGTGGATGATTAGATCACTATTGTGAATTTAGCGAGATATTTGCATGTAAATTTCCTGGTTCGGATTTGATATCTGACATGTATTCTGATCAGTGCTTGGAAGCAAAGCATCACCAAGCTTCTATGGGCATTTCTCTGGAAAAGTTCCAGCTGTTAACAGAATACTTTGAGGGTTTTGTGTTTTGTCTTGATTTCCTTTTATTTATTTTAGTTAACTAACCATTACCCTCACATGCTTAATCTTTCAGGTAATCAATGATCTTAATTGACCCACTTTGTGATTTCATATACTGTCTTCCAAGGTGGCTAAGGAAGCATGAGACTTCTTTCCATTAGCCAAGAAAACATGTCTTATTTCTTCTATGTCTCATTTCCCCAACTTTATCTTTAGAAACTGAACTTCAAGCTTTTACCTGGGATGCTAGCAACAGACAGAGGATACGATTTTTTGCTCACTTTCTGTGTGCTCTACATTCCGTGTCAAGATAGACACTTCTCAAGGGCAAATTCACTTTTCTCCAAATTCCCTGGGTAGGCCTTGGCCCCTTTCAGCATCTCACACCAAGAATGGATAGGGACCATCCAGGCATCAATTTCCCATCATGTTTTCCAATCCTCTGTATTTTCTTATAAAAAAAAAATTAAGAATCATGAGTTGAAAAGACACTCATGTACATAGCGTCAATTTTTGGTAACAAATAAAGGTTCAATGATCAAATCAGACTCACACAAATTAGAAGTTGTATTCAGTCACAAATTTTATTAGTGATTTCAAGGATACAGGCAACTGGATGGCAAAGACTAAGTATTTTTCCCTTAGAGTGATCTGAGACCATGAAATCTTTCTTCTCTCACATTAAGATTAACCATATTGGGTTTATTTTGAGCAATGCCTGATGATATATGGCACAGAATGAGTAATTTTATAGAACATCCTTTTATATGTCATTAATTACAGAGGAAACTGAATATTCTTCAACGAGCTATGCCGGCAGAAATCTGCATGTATATCTAAGATCATGTCGCTGATAAAGACTCTCCATTGCCATTCTGGTTGGAAATAACATTTATGTGCTTACCAAAGGCCTAGTTACAAGAATGTGATTGAGAGAATTTGCCTAGGTCATTCCTTCTTTCTCTAGTGAAGAGGATGGACAGATTACAGGTGTACCCCCAATGCTGTCCTCTGCAAAAGGAATAGAAACAGCATTGAAAATCATATAGCATGTCCTATAATATGTCTTCTGTTTATTGAATGAAGGGTTCTCTAAATCTTTCCATTATTTTGTAATTCCAATTTGGTTATATTAGAAAGTGATATGATTTTGAAAGACTAACTTCCAATCAATGGAAGTCAAAATTTTTTTCTCTCTGTGTTTTAACATTCAGTAATAGTTCAGAGAAAAGAATATGCCTCTTGAGGGAAACTTTTTTACATAGAAAATAATGTATTTCTATGGACACAATACCACATGGAGACACTCAAATCTACACACCTTCATGCTCTCTTTCACTCTCTCTTTCTCACACACACACAAACACATGTGCACGTACACACACATACACACACACAGAGTCTTACAAATGTACATTTAATATTGTCTGAGCTTGACTCATACATTCATGCATTCGTATACCATTCTTTTTACCTCAAATCTCTTTGCCAGTGTATGGGTTTGAACATTTATTCTTGTAATTTTTTATGGCCATGAAGGCAAGCAATCATAATTCAACTATATGCCATTTCTTCGACTCTGCTGGTTAATCAGCTGAGTCAGTACCCAGCTGGATTCTGTTGCATGCTTTGATTTCACGAAGTCATTAATCCCATTCCCAACTGAGTCAAAACATTTCCAAAGTCAGTGAAATCCTGTGCATTTCCATTTCCTACTTAAAGATGTACATGTTTTCTTCACGACACCCAGAGTGAGAGCCTTTAACATAAACAGCTGGTGTTTTTGTCACTTAGTTTTAAAACTTTCTTTCTTATCTCTGAGTTTAATTATTCTGCAGCCTTGATCTTTGAGGGAAAATTTCACCTCTTGCCTTTTATCATTTCTTTAGCTTACATGTTCCTTAGATGTCCAAAAATATTAACTCTAATGATGTCAAAAGAAGAAAGTTAAAACTTTTAGCAATTTGTGTTAAAATATATAAAATACATTTTAAAATGGATATAAGTATATGCTTGGCTATATACAAGTGCACACATATATTCATACATCTAACACAAAACACGAATACATGCACACACGCTTACATGCATACAAATATACATATATGGAAATTTTGAAAATAAATGTATAAAAAACTAAGTGATGTTCTTTCTAGATGTGACCTTTATAGAATTATTTTTCTTTATAACTTTTGGAATATTCTAAATGGTCCACAAGGTATTTATATTGTATTTATAATAGAAATGATACATATGTAAAGTATGCTATTATTCATATATATTGATAACAATATGATTATGGAATCTTTTGATTTGATGTCCGAACACTGATAGTTGAATATAAATTGAAAATTTGCATTCTATATACACATTTACAATTTCTCTGATTATCACAGACATTTCTTTATAAGATAACTGATGTGTAACACCTGAAATGTATTTTGTATCATTTTATTCTAGGTGGAGAAATAAATTTTAATGTTTACTGATAGATGACAAACTTTTTAATATGAAAAACAACTATCTGTATTAACAATTAAAACGTATTTGAAACAAATGTAGTGATAATATATTTTATTTACCCTTTAGATGGAGCAAAGTCTCACATTTATTGAATGAATAATGCAGAAAATAAATTTTACAGAATAATTTGTTATAAACAACAATCTTCCAAGGTAGATTAACCCCCAATGTATAGGGAATTTGAGGCTTAGAGAACTTAAGTAACATGAAGGAACTACGGAGCTTGGATTGAACCCAAGTTTGTGTATTTGCCTATTTATTTGTTTTAAATTTCGAAATCCATTTTGTCTCAAATTACCAAGTTTGCTTTTCTACATATCTTGATATTGCCAGATAATACTTTTTAATTTCACTTTTCCATGTAAAGATACTATAAGAAAATATCATTATGCACATACATGAATTAAAACCAGAAAAAGAGTAACAATACTCTATAGAAGTTGACAGACTATGGCCATCAGATCAAATCTGCCCCTACTCGAAACCAGAGTCTTTTTCTTTTTCTTTTTTTAAGATTTTATTTATTTGACAGAGAGAGACACAGTGAGAGAGGGAACACAAGCAGGGGGAGTGGGAGAAGGAGAAGCAGGCTTCCCGCCGAGCAGGACCTGGGACCATGACCTGAGCCGAAGTCAAACGCTTAACGACTGAGCCACCCAGGCGCCCCAGAGTCTTTTTCTATATTGGATATTGAAGGACCAAGTTAATTCCTTTGTGTGTTGTCTGTGGCTGCTTTCTCACCACAGTTGCAGAGTACTTGTGACATAGAGCATCTGGCCAGCTAATGTTAAGAGATTTACTATTTGACCCTTTACAGTAAAAGCTTCCCAATACCTGGGTGGCTCAGTCGGTTAAGTGTCTGCCTTCGGCTCAGGTCATGATCCCAGGGTCCTGGGATCGAGTCCCGCATCGGGCTCCCTGCTCTGCGGGGAGCTTGCTTCTCCCTCTGCCTCTGTCTCTCTCTCTCTGTCTCTCATGAATAAATAAATAAAATCTTTAAAAAAAAAAAAAAAGTTTCCCAATACCTACATGACTTAAAGTCATTTGTTTTGGAATTAGTCAGCTCAAGTTTAGATCAAAGATCTGACACTTAGCTTTATAACCACAAACAATCCTAATGAGGAAATTAGGCATGATTATAGCATTCTCTTCATTGGGATGCTGGGAGAATGGAATAAGAAAACTTTGAAGGCATGGTGCCATGACTGATAATAAGAAAATATTTAATTATTATTAATGTTCACTGACACGTTCCAGGCAATTTCAATTCTATTTGGTTGAGATTATTATAAATACCTAGAGCATCAGAGTCTGTTTCTATAGGGAAAAAAAAAACACATTTCTTTAATATTTTCATTATATACTTCAGCAGGGTACTAATCTCCTTTCGCCAGAAACCATTTTATATTCTTATATGGTCTAGTGAATCCAGAATCTTGCTTTACTGAATATAAGTAGCATAAAATAATCTACAAACACAATGTGATCATATGCCTCTTACTTTTTAAAATAATCTCTCCAGAGCCATATTTCTTATATATGGGGATGCAATTACCACACTGTCAAAATTATGTTGCTGAAAATTGTTCAGAAACTCTAGGGAGCTGTTAAAATAGATCCATTTTGTTCCTACAACAGGGTTTATCTGGTCAGCCCTGATGATTTTTGGTACCTACCTATACCTTGAAGTCATTGTTAAATTCTTTCTGGGTAAAAAGGAGGAAATAACACACAAAACCAATGTAGTCTGTTGTGGCCCACTTGTGATAGTTGAATTTTTAATATGTAAATCATAACAAAGAGCAACTTCAAACTCATCTATTATTACCAACATCTATGTAGTAAATAGTAGAGTTTAAGCCCTGGCATGCTTCTTATACACACCAGATATGTTATTTTCTTCTTGGCACACATCCTCATTTAATTAATTTCCTATATCATAGATTTAGCCATTAGTACTCCTCTCATTCTGTGAGCTGCTTCTCTGCAAGTAAAATTCTTATTTAATTACTCTTTAACCTAATAATTGTGTGATTTCTCTACCATATAGATAGGGAAGTCAAACTTTATGTCCCCAAAATGTAAAGCTGTTGTTTTATAAAAATACAGGGAAATGTAATTGTTTTCATCAAATTTTTGTTCACAGACATATAATTTAAGTTTTATTTAGCCTGAATATGCAATCTATTCAAACATGTCAGTTTTGAAAATAATCTGAAGGCACATATTTCACATCCAAAATAATTTTAAAATGTTAAAGTGGCACCATTGTTTCACTTTCTTAGCAATTTACCAACTCCTGTTTGAGCAGTGATTTTTAAATCTTATTTATTTATTTATTGGTAAGGAGGAGCTTAACTAGTTCAATATCATATTCACCAGACTATATGGTCTCCCTCTGTCTTTATATTGATTTTTTTTCAACTCTCGGGCATGGTTTCTTCCTAGTTTTCACATTTTGGTTCTGTTTTTTAATAGTATTTTGAGAAATACAAATAATTTTGAAGAACATTGCATCACTTTATATGGATTTTCTAATGCATTATTACTTTCTATATTCCTGAAACTTACTAAAGAACACAGTCTACTAACTTTTAAAAAATCATTTCTCCTAAAATCCCATCATCTGATACTGGCATAGAAATATGTATTTCTATTATTCTATGCAACTTTTTCTAAGCAGCGGTTTGGGGCATTCTTTAAGGTTTTCCTCCCGATTGTTTATGGATTGGTAATGAAGCAAAGAGAAAGGACTTGGAAAATTGTGATAATCCCTAAGGCCAGTAATTGTCTAAATGCTTATTATAACACTGCCTTCTCTTAACATTCAAAATGTACGACCGTCTCTCGTGTCTTGCTATGTTGTCACAACACAAATATATTCGTAGATCAAAATAAGTATATTTTAGTTAAACTTAATGAAAAGAATACATGTACATATATGGATATCTCTGAAGGTCTATGAAAACAATAACAGAAAATAAAAGGGTAGAAATCCAATAAGAAATGGCACGTGTACACACTTCCACATCAGTTAGTTATTCAGATTGTTTTGTCATATTTCACTCAGCCATAGAACTCATACTTTTTCATTACAAGATAAGATTGAAATAAAATCAATGCTTAAACAATTAGGATGTAAATTCTGAACACTCAACACAAAGGCTTGAAAGGTTGTCTACTGAAAATGGAAGGGTTAACCCAAACCATGTTTCCTGGCTGGGGGAGACCACAAAACTTTCTTCAACACGGTTTCCAAAATCATAGTAGCCAGGTTATAACCACCAATGTAGGATATTGGAAAGTTTCCTTTGGGGAAATTGATGACTCAGAAGAAAGGACTAACTGATAATGACATACACAATACTCTAAGTATCTAGATCAATACCGTATAGCAATCACTATATGAAGATCATTAGATGTCAAACATGCATAAAGAGTATCATAAAGAGGATTTTGGTATTCTCTCTTATGCATCAAGTGGAAGCCACAGATCATTTACCATTGCCGGTGGCCATTGGTGAAAAATGCAGGCCAAAATAAATGGAGAAGGAAAAGAAGATTTACAAAAGGCCAAGACAATTAATTTCTAAAAGAAAAATGAACAAGTTGCGATGTATATTCTTTAAAAAATAAGACAAGACAATGACTCCATGAAGTAAAAGCAAGATATATAAAAGAAACACTCAACAGGAAGAAGTATAAATGGAAAGCTGATAGCAAAAATATTAAAATTCATCAGAAGGTGTTATTTAAAGTGAAAAGTTGGAAACTAGGGAAAAAGTCAATATGGGAAATAAGAGGAAA